>NC_136072.1:606735092-608061092 GCF_964261635.1 Lissotriton helveticus | reverse complement strand
CCCGCCCGCTGCTTCTACCAATCCCAGCGCGGCACAGAGTGACGTCAGAGGCGCTTCGCGACTGACTCCCTCCCTTCACAAGGTAACGGAAACTTTATTTCCTTTAAAGTGCTCAGTGCTTGGTTATTTTACAACAAATACACATTCGCCACAGTGCTCAAGTGTCTAGATAGAGAAAGAATTATTTTACTGCAAGTAAACTACTTCCATTTACTTTTCACTCGCTGCGGGTAGATCTCTTCCGCCTACCCTTCACTCTAGCATCGGTGAACCTGTTATTCCCCTGAACTCATCCACTTCTTTCCGGGATATATTCCGAGTTTAAGGTTTCTCAGCGGACCCCTTTGCTTTCACCCAAGCTCCGAGGAACCTGCTACTCTTCCGATGTGACCCTTACTAGGTTACGCCACTATGGGAATTTTGCCAATGAACCTCGTTACTGACATTTATTCACACATGTATTCAGAAAACCCTAGTTAGTGCTTCCCGGTTATCTTAACCTGCACCTAACTTTCCTCGAGCCTGTGACCTCAGGACAATGGATTCTATTCACCACTTGCCCTTTCAATTCCCCGGGGAGTTCGGACAACAAGAAACTAAACGGTTGACAAATGCATGGATTAATACATATAACAATATAAGAACAAGAATAATAACAATACAGCAATTCATGAATTCCAAAACAGCGTATTCACAAGAGAATGATCAGGTCTCTTAGAACAGCCGCTCTTCTAGCAGCATCAATACACTAGCAGCTTCCGACTCAACTAGTCCAACTAATCCCTGCCTTACTCTCAACTAGTCCCTAACCATCCTCTGGCTACCAGTAAAACTGATAGAGCGCGCGAGGCCACCCGACCAATAGTTTTCGCCGTTTCCGGCTTCAGGGCCCATATACTTTCAAATCACCATATACATCGATCAGGTGACTTCACGAGCTCTACCAATTTATGTGTGTGTTCCCTACTATTGTTTCTCCGTGCACCCGACTTACCATCCACCGATGCGGGTACCTAATGACCACAAGGAATCAGGGAGCTAGCTGTAAAAGGAAAGGCAGCAAAATACAAACCCAACCAATAACATTCAAAATACTGTTTGAAATGACCACGGACAACGGGAAGTTTTAAAATGTTTATCTAAAGTTCATTTGCTTCACTCATCAGGTACATCAATATAAGGCAATCAATAACCAAGATAACGTAAATGATATAACTGTAAAGAAATAATGACAGAGTAATCATTGAAATACTGATAAAATGTAACGAGAAGATACTATGCTATTCAATAATATTTAAGAATGGGCGGACTATGTAGGTAAAACTACAGGAGGACCTATAAAGAGTAACACGCTTCACTTAAGGTGAACGGGCCTTTGAACAATCTAGGCAATGAGGTTCTAGACCATATCAGAAAATGACAAACTGCAATGCAAAATATAATTTCTAACAAGTGAGAAGACATAGGAACAAACTTATGGGAAAAATGCAAATGACTTTCAATAGTTGCGGAAAGACATGGAAAAATAACATATGCAAATGGTAAACTTTATTGAAGCAAAAGTTAGAAATTCAGAAGGTGCAAGATTTAAGAGGTTCAGAGCAATATTTACCTAGAAAGGTGTGGAAACCAAACACTGGCCACGGGTCAGTTAAGGACAGGAAACCCTCAAGGAAGGATACCCCTCAAAGGACAGCAGGTGCAGAATGGACACCCCGGATAGGACAGGATACCCTCGGATTAGGAATCAGGACAGGACCTCAGGACAGGACAGCAAACCCTCAGGACAGGACCTCTCAGGACAGGACCGGAACCCACAGTTCGGAAGCAACGCCTGCGCTCCACCCGCTCTGCAGCTATCGATCAAGACCCCGATTGGGTCAGCGAACTCCCAGCTAAGTGCTTCGCCAGCACTTTAAGGTTCAGTAGAACCTTAGTCTATGGTCAAATTCGGACAGAGTGCTCCGCAGCGCTCTGTATCTTCAGTCACCTATTGAGTACGATGGGTCAGTGACAGGTCAGCTAAACCAGACAAGTCGGACGGTTCCCTAGGTGAACCCAGGGTAGATATACAGTTTGGGGACAGTGTACCACCCCCTAATGTTGCAAAGTGTCAGAATCCCTCAATTTCGATTGGTCCTAAGGTAGGATTTGGGTAACACACCAATCACAATTCAACAATTCAAGCCAGTATTTGCATGTTTGGGCACCGCCTAGTAAGATTGGGGTTCCCATGAGAAGCTACACGGCAAACAGTAGCACAATATTACAATGTAACATATAAGGAGCCACATTCGCTGTTCTCGCAGGGCAGAGGTGACTTTCTCAGGAGCATCTCGCCCATCGCTGCCAACTGGCTATGTTCCATCAGTCAAGGTCTACTGTGCTGCCGAAAGTGGCGCAGGCGCAGAAGGGACCTCCAATATGGCTCTCCTCTCACTCAGACCCCCATTCCCCGCGATACATGAAAAGTAAGCGAAAACAAATTAATACATAATAATGTCATCATGAAAACACATCACAGGGTTTGTACTTTCTACTTATCATCATAAAATATACTTATGCGGTTTAAATGTTAGCTACATTGATACGGGCACAAGAGCAGTGGCACGAGCAGTACCACATGATGAGCACAGCTATGAATTACGCATGCGCATAAATTTCCCTCCACTTCTGCAGACGCGTCAGGACACGTGAGTGTGGCTGACGCATGCGCAGTAACTAAAATACAAGCAGCGGCCATTTTAAAGTACACGGGTTAAAATGTATTAGAAATACACGTAGGCAAGCTTCATAAACTTTGCCTAAACAAAAATAAACGTTAGTAAAACGTACGTTTTGTTATTTTATTACACATAAACGAGGTTCTTGACTTCGGCAAGCCGCAAAATATGCGAAGCTTTGCTTCATCAGGCGCATGCGCAGTTTTCCCCGAGAACGCGATAAAGCCGAGGAGGGCTGCCTGGGGACGCCGCAACTTACGGTAAGGTTTTGTTTATTTATTTTAAAGACGTTTTGGAAAGTTGTATTAACTGTAAATAGGTACGGGTGGGCGGCGGGGGGCTGGCCAGCTCCGCTCCGCCACAGAGTGTGCAGAGATTTGCCTACTCTGCGTTCTCCGCGGAACGCGAAGTAGGTAAATCTCCGCACACTCCGTGGGTGGAGCGGAGCTCTCCGTCCACGGTTAGTCAACAGGTGATCATGTCCGTAATCGCCTTTAAATAAAGTACACTTTTTGGTAATTCAGCCTGTTTTCCTTAAATGAAAAGCGGATGCATTTAAAACAAAGTGTACTTTTTTTTAATGAAACAAGGATGCATTTTCAAAAAAGGTAACTTTTTTTTAAGTTTGTTTGATAGTTGGCATTGGCTGCCTGAACCACTACCTACTCATTATCATATTTTTGTACATTCTCAAAAATGAAAGGATACCAAACGACTCCTTCCTTTTTGTGAATAGCATTCCACCCCAACTTGGGATTTGGGAATTTTTCAATGTTTTGTGACTGGATTTTGGTTGCACAGCATCGATACATCTCGCACTGAATCGTTATTTGGAAAGGATGCATGCAACACGTCATTTTCGATACACGATTCAGTATGGAATAGCAAACTCATTTTAGGAGTCAATAAAAATTACAGGCTCACAAAATGAGTTCAGCACATAGTAAAAAACGTTTCTGTGGTCACAAACAGCACTCCTACTGCAGTGCAGAAAATGTATAGAAGTTGGGTAACATGCAGAATAAATTCATAAATTCAGTCTGTAATAAAGAAAAAGCTAATGCTTGTTCCTTATTAGAGCCCATACACGATATTTAGAAAGGCTGCAGACGGTTAATGGAAACTGGTTAACCTCAAAAATGTTTTTAAGTGCCTTTGTGTTGGGGAGATTTAAGTGAAGTGATCTGGCTGTGAGAGTGTTTATAAAGAGTTTTATTGAGGGTCAATCTGTTTAATTTCTTTATTTGGTTAAAGCCAGAATATATGATTAGAGATGAGTTTAGATGTGAGCAGAAGCTAAAAAGTAACATTCTAAATCCACATTTTTTTTTCAGTTTAGTACTTTATTACGATCTCAGAGATCCAAAAAAGTGCATAATAGTACAAATATATAAAACACCAAATGTTCCACTGCACTTAATACAACAATTCATTTTCGAGTTAACAGCATATATAAAACCCATGGTTAAGATTCATAAAATCCTAAAAAGTTGTAAATCAATCTAAATTCTTTACTACCCAAGTAGCAGCAATTCATTATCAAGTTGACATAGTCATGCTAACAGAAAAATGGCTAAAATAAATTCATTGCATTAACTTCCCTCGTCTGATCCACGTGGCAAAAAGAAACCAAGAAATACCAAATACTATCAATCTACGTTTATCTGTTGATAATAATCTGAAGATTTCTAAATAATGCCCTTGACCAATGGATCGGCACAGGGGTGTTATTCATTTTTTCCTTAACAATGCATAGTGAGGGCAGAAAAAGAGTAAGTGGACAATAGATTCAGTACAGGCTTTGCACTGAGGACATAAATCATCTACCAAAGGACTTGCGCTCCATCCTGTGCAAAATGGTTTGGTAGGTAAGGTCTTATATCTAAACTGTAAAAAGAGCTTTCTTGCCACTGGAGGAGTAATTTCTTCTATTGATGCTTCAAACAGTGAAATTGATTTATGCAACAAAAAATCTTTTGTTAGCCCTGTGGAATATCCTGTTAGTTCTAGTTGGAATATTTTTTTCCAGTACATTCCTTTCAGCTCTTCCCTTGAAATACCACTCATGGATTCAGGGCTGAGCCAAGAGCTGTCCATCTTTAACCTCCCAAGTAAATCGCGTAAACAAGAGAACCATTTTAAAGTCTCTACCTGGGGAGATCTTAAGAGGTCCTTCAAAGCCTCTCGGTATGGGTCCAACTCTGCTACAGTCCAGAGCCTGTGCCAGAACGATTACATTTAAAAATTTACTTTAGGCTTTAATTGTTTATGTGCTGTATCGAGGTAAAGAAGCACTAAGGGAGTACTGGTGGGGAGATCAACCAGTGATCTTAAAAATCGAGTTTCTACTGTAGATAGAGAGGCTATAGCAGTTGTGCCCCACATCTCAGCACCGTAAAGTGCCCCACCCAAAACCTTAGTTTTATAAATCTCGAGGGCAGGGGCAATCTGCCTAGAAACTGTCTTCCTGTGAATTTTACTTATATGTGCACATTGGTGTATTAAATGTAATATAGATTTTGTGGGTGCCAGTTAATGGACGGAGTAAGCCGAATCCCCAAATAGTCAAATACCTCCATTTGTTCCAATTTGGTTTTGCCCGCCCACATTGACCTAGTCTTCACTACGCTTCTACCCCTTTTAAAAATCATTAATTTGATCTTTGTTTCATTTAGAGTAAGCCTTCTTTCCTTACAAAAATGTAAACAATCATTTAAAAGTTGCTGCAACCCAAGCAGAGACTTCGAAATTAAATGGGTATCATCAACAAATAATAATGCCGGAACTCTTCGTAGCCCAATTTTTGGTGGGTCACAACCATCTTTATCTAGAAACTGGACAACCCCATTTATAAAAAGAGTAAAAAGGGTCGGTGCCAACACACATCCCTGTCTCACTCCGCGTTTGGCCGGGAAGGTTTCTGTTACTTGGCTATTAGGATTCCACCTGACCTGTGCTGAATTCTCTGAGTGTAAACGTATCAAAATGTTTAAAATATTTGTTGGAATGCCCATATCATCAAGAACCCTCCAGAGTTTTTTCACGTGGGACTGGATCAAATGCTATGCACAGATCGACAAAAGCCACATAGAGCTTTCCACCCTTTATAGCCACTTATTTCCAGTAGATACAGATTAAGCGAAACACCTGATCCAGTGTACTAACTTTAGGGTGGAAACCCGCTTGAAAATCACTCAGAATGTTAGCCTCCTTTATCCATTTCTGGACCCTTCCTAGTACCTGCTTGCAGAATTATTTTTGCAGTGAGTCTTTAAGGTTGATTGGCCTGTAACTCAGATCTGTCCCCTTCTTAAAAATAGGTACTATTTCAGCTATCCTCCAAGATTGGGGGATAGGGGCACCTTTCAATATCCAATTAATATACACACCCCATAGCATTCTGTCTTCTCTGAAGAGATCACTAGGTATTCTGTCGGGTCTTGGGGTACGTGCCGGGACGCAAGATGCTATGGCCGTTAGTGTTTCTTCCGGTGTAATGACCAGATTACTCTCTTCATGTACCTCGGATAAAGCCATCCCTGCTGATACCTCACTAACTATACAGGAGTCTTCTCAGTAGAGGGAACCAAAATACGCAATCCACTCCTTGGGTTGAACTGTATATTCAAGGGTGGGACGTTCCCCCCTCAACCAGAGTGTAGCTTGTCTCCAGAACCCTTTATGATCTCTGTCTGTTAGGGCAGAGTGTGCAGAGGTCCATAAGGAAACCCTCGCACTCTTTTTTAGCTCTATCAATAGCCCTTTTATATTCCACTCCACAGATGGACGTTCTACATGGAACCCTTGCTTTAGTGCAGCAATCAGCACCCCCTTTGCCTTCCTGCATTCTTGCTTAAACCAGGGACACTTAGTATCACACTTTCTACCAACACATTGGGCCCCTTTACTGCTTAGGTTTTTAGGTTGACTCAATAAAGTTCTAATCTCATGAAAAAACCGATCATGGGTGGACCCTACTGTCATGACGGGATCATTAAAACATAGAACGCTCAGATCCTTGATTATATGCCTCGCTTTTTCCTTCACCATTTCCAGTGCTTCTGGATGGCTCTCTACCCACGACCACTTCAAGGCTTTCTGATTATTAGCACAAGTAAGTGTACCCATTTCCGCGTGTGTCATATTGTTAGATTTCAGCGGACCATCTATAGTCAGCGTAAGGGCAAGAGCATGGTGATCACTTTCCGACCTTTTCACCACTAACATATCGACCACAGAAGGACAAAGATTTGGGGTAATGAGACAATAGTCAATTCGACATGTTTTGCAAGCCCTGTTATATGTATGTTCGCCCTTCAGGTCTGACTTTGCCCTACCATTGGTAGCTCTTAGTTCGTGTTGTAGAGTAAGTGCAAAAACATGTGCGCCTCTCTTTGACCATCTTACTAGTGGAAGGTCTAGAGGGGGAATAGACCATAAACAATCCCAATCCTCAGTTAAATCAAGAGGAGTAGAAATAAGGGGTTGAAAGGTGCAGTTAAAATCTCCTTCCACTATAGTAGGGATATTATCTGAATATTTCAACAGGGCTTCGTCTGACCTGTGTATTGTGTCTGTTTCCTCTTTTGCACGGTCTACTCTGTTGTAGATGTTAAAAATTCTAGCCTTCCACTCTGAGCACAAGGTCACTTCAATGGCCAGGATATGCAGTGTAACCACATTAAGCAACCTAACTTTGGCCCCTAGTGTACTTTTCACCCAAATTGCAAGGCCTCCAAATGGTCTGCCCTGCTTTTTCCTTTTGGCGTCAATTGCATAAACTGAATAGCCACTTCTACAGGCGGTGGCCCGACTAGAGGTTTCCTGAAAGAGGATAAGATTTTAAGAATCCACAAAACTACATCAATCGGGGTCTGATTGTAATTTCTGAATCCCAGCCACATTCCATACCAAAATCAGGAAGTCAGAGACAGAGATTATCCCGTCCTCTTACTCCGGATCATTGGCCATGTCACCTACCACACTGGCGAGGTGGCTGTCTAGGACCCGGGGGCACCGTGACCCTTTAGCTTTATTCAGTATATTTTGATTTGGAATATTATTATCTGTTCTCACTTGGAAGCTAGCCTCACTCACCCTCGTCTCGATCTCACCTACTGTTTTGGGCAATGATGGATTTTAGGAATTCTCTACTTTTTGCAACCCACTTACAGTTAATTGTAGTCACTTCAAATCATTACTAATGTTACCTCTGTCTTGGTCTCGGCTAGTATCTCCCAAATTTACTGTTGAACGTGGCGGCTCTGGGACCTGGGGCTGCCTATATTTAATTTGGATTGTTGTATTTGCCATAGGAATGGTACGGGACTCCATTGAAAGTAGGCCTGTAATCATGGCTTTGTCAAAGAACCCCACTTCAATCATATCATTAGCTACCCCCGGTTGAAGGATTCTTTTCGTATATTTAACATCTTTTATTATGGAATAACAGTAACGTGAGGATCTCAGCCAGTGAATGACCTTATTTTTCAATGAATCTTGGTCTTCTGCCCCAACCTGAGTCAGTTTAGGGACATTTCTGAGGTAGATCTCATTCCACACGCTCTGGTCCCCCTGCTTCCTGTATACCCAGTCCCGCCCCGACCTCATAGCAAGATTGCCATCAAATATTGCTTTGTTTTGGGCTAATCCCCATGAGTTTTTCCCAGTGCAAGAATCTGACGCTGAATTACTAATATTTACTTTATCGGTGGACCTCTGGGGGCAGTACCCAGAACTTCTTTTTTGATGTTGAGTGTCTGGTCTAACTTTTGAGGTTGATGTATCAACAGACTGGTTCTCTAATATATTTCTGGGGGGAAACCCTGTTGCTCAGATTACTATTGGTGATTGGGGCTTCAATAGGGCCATACTTGATGGCCTATGGTATTTCACCTTCTTAGATGATACTAACTTCGTCAGAGTGGGAACCTCTTTCCTGAGTACAACTACCTCATTTTTTAAAGTCTCAATAGCTTGCTTTAATGCTAATATTTCGACTAGAGAGACATTCTGTACTTGTTCCTGAGGGATATCAATCTCCCCTGAAGTCACCGGGTCATGCATAGTAAGGACGTCATGCCTATTGTGACATTCTACCATAATTGGCTCGGCAAGGACGTCTTCTATCTTAATTGGCCACTTTGGGCCTGCGCAACTTGGTTCTCTTCTACGGGCAGCTGCCCACTTAGTCTCTCTCTTCTATTCCTTTTCACCTTCTGGGTGAACATGTGGGGCATGCATTTGACTTGGGGCTCCCCTTGCGAAACACTAGGCTTACTAACATTAAGGGCTACAGGGGCTATAGAATCTCCACTGTTCTCATCCTGGGGCTCAACAGGATTATTGTCATTACTTTCACTAGTTTGTGAGAGTGGGGAGTCCTGATCCACAATTGCCTGACATTCTGTTAAAATTAACTCAATGCGATCCATGGTGTCATTACAAGCTGCCCCCATCGACCTCTTTTTGGAGTTATCCGAACCCTGGGACTTGTCATGACAGTTCCTCTTCCCCATTTTCCATCAACTGCGGCTCTATTAACTCTTTTAAGTCTAAGTTATGTTACGTGGTGCTCTGTTCGTATAATGAAAAGGAGTACAGCGCTACAAATTTGCTAAAATAGAACTGAACGCCGCCCGTTCGACACCTGTTTTCCCCTATTCCTTCTCCGGTCGGTCAGCCTTACTCAGTGACTCAGCTAACATTGACCACGGGTTCCGAACATTACATTTGCATTCCACATACGATACCAATTGTTGTTAAATGTCCAATGGTGCCTTTCCGCACCCAAACTCACAGCCAAGGCAATGTGCCCCGCCCCGCATCTTCCTGGCGCTAAACTAATGGGCGCAGACGGGGCCGCCCTTGGCCAGGGCTTCACCCGGACACGTCCCGCGCCGCGGGATGAAAACAGTGCTTACGAGGCTTCAGGCAGCGCCTCCCTCCCAGCTGTGGGTGATTGTGGCCACGGGTTGCACTCTGGGACTGGAAGTCCCACCAGAGTGTGGGTCCGTGATGCGGTTGGCAAAGGAGCCAGCAAGCGCACCCCAGGTTTAGCAGGTGTCAGGAGGGGCACAGGAACACTCACAGCCCCCTCTGATCAGCAAGCAGCTCACCCGCGGCAATTCGAGATTCCCACATATTACAAACACATGTTCTGCATTAAGTATTTTCTTACATGCCAGTTACATATGTGCATCGAAGCAGAAACTGAGCAAACTCTTCGAATAGATGCCACGTACTCCATTAAAAAAGAATATGCATTGCAATAATATTTTGTGGTGAGTTTAAAAATGATGGTTTATAAATAGGTAAATAATACCAGCCAACAAAATTCATGTTTCGACTGCTAAGAAAAGGAAATTGTAAATGTTTACCTCAGGGAAGTGAGTCCTGGCAAGAGTTCATTTTTCCGATCAAAAGGGGCTGTTTTAACATTTGTTCCTATGTTTAAATGAAAACGAATTTTCATGCAATTATGAGGTGTGTTGAAATGTGAAAAAGTACACAAGCTTAGTGCAGAGGTATTTCCACTTGTTGAAATAATTTTTTTTAGCATTCTTCGTATTTATTGGCGTCGGGGTGGGGGTAAGTGACTCCTAGGCCCCAAGCGAATCGAAAAATGAGCTGTTATTAAACCACCCCCAGAGTTACAGATACTGGTAATTCTGGCCAACTAGAGATAGACTCGGTGGACCACTAAAAAATGAGGAATTACTAGGGTAAACAGAAATTCAATGCCCAGTTCACCATAGTAATTCGTCATTTTGTCCTGAATGTTAAGCAGTTGAAATCTTTGATGAAAATAAAGAGATCTGTTGTCTCCCCATGGATCCCATAGCTCTGAAGGGGTCTGTAAATTCTGGTGCTTGCCCCCAAGAGAATTAAGTGTTCCTCAATAACGACAGGCCAATGTTGTGTAGTGTATACTCATTTGGTGATAAAAGAAATGACCTGGTGTAGCTGATGGTGATATTAATGGCATAAGAGTTTGGAAATTGCAAAACTTGATGTAAAATGATTGATCAAGCAGATGGGGAGAAAATGTATGTCTACTCTGAGAGCATTAGATTTACATCACTACAAGTATAACATTTCCACGCCGTGCAATATTTTGTTCTGGTTCATCGAGGCCTTGCGCTCTTGTAGTAATGTAGTATATGCCTCTGATGATGTCTTTCCATGCACTGTGTTAAAATAAGAAAAATTTGAACGAAAGTCTGGCTGTATTGTGGGCCTGCAAACATTTTCGTGTATTTCATGTATTCCTCTGTGGAAAATGCTTTACTGTCATAACAGACCTCCACGCATTGCTTACTATTTTTGGAAACCTGAAACCCAAGATGCCACCTTGCATTGAGAGGTGGGGGTTGATATTTCAAGGGTACGATTATGAGATCATAAACAAGCCGGGGAAGGATCAAAACCCTGCAGACTACTTTTCACGAATACCGCTACATTGACACAGTTCAACATTTAAGGCGGCTGATGAATATCTCAGTTTTATTGTGAGGTTCAGCACTCCAGCTGCTCTGTCTGTGGAACAAGTCATTGATGCCACCAATACAGACAAAGAAATGCTTATCATGAAATACCTCATTACAATGCAATTCTGGAGAAAGAGTACTCAACCTCTTGACCTGAATTCCAAAAGTTCAAGAATGTTGGCAAGATGAGATATCAGACACTCAAGAAGGCATCATTTTGAGAGGCTCAGGTATCCGAGAGCCTAAGATAGCAAGTAATTAAACTGGGCCATAAACAACACCATGGCATTGTAGACACCAAGAGAGCTCGAAGAGATCGAGTGTGGTTCCCTTGGCTTGATGAGAGACTCACGAAGGAGCTGAACGTTTGTCACATTTGTAACTGCTTATCTACCAAAGTGACGCAGTACCCAGTGATAATCTCCCACGCTTGTTAGAATTGTAGCCCCCGGGTGGGCCATGTACCGGGGGCATGCAGAGTTTAATAAACAAAAATAGTGGGTGTCCACTGGCCCCCCCTCCATGGGCTTAATAATGCCCTGGGGCTAATGTAAATATCAAGCTGGGGCGCGCTGACCCCCTGGGACCACCTGAATTTCTAGCAGCTCCCTATGTACAAGAGCAATGCCAGCTCCGGCAGGAGGCAGGGAGCTGGCAGGGACCATGATGGCATTCAGATTCCCCCTGCTGTCCTCAACATGCACACTGGATGCTCTGGGTGGGCCCAGGGCACCCAGGGAGACATGGCCGGGCCCCGGGGGATGGGGTCCCTGGGGTCAAAATTAGCCCAGGGATGGGGGACCTCATGGCCCCTATTGAAATTCGGCCAGGCTTTTGGGAGGGGACCCCAGGGGTTGAAATTGACCAGGGGTTGGGGGCTGCACAACTCGCTCCTCGTTTTTCTTAGTAGTATGCAAAGGTCTTCCCCCTTTAGCACATGATGGACAGCTTAACAAGAGGCCCTCCAGTGAGTTTCTAGTCGACTTTAGTGATGCATTATCGATGCAGAGGAAATTGAGGACATCTCCACCCATAAAAAAGCCCTTACTTCTTTTAGTTAAGGGGAAGTACCCCTGCTTGGTGGTCCTTTGGGGCTATTGATCAACTTTTTACTCCATGACTGGTAAGAGTTCACCCACTGTGCTGTTTGAAAGAGCCATCTGAACAAAACTGCCTCAATGGACATCGGATTGATCAGTGAATGCGGACAAGGTTCACATCACTGACGCTACTCAGAAAAGCAAAATGAAAACATACGCTCTCAGGAAACAGTCTTTGACAAAGGACTGTGTTCTGGTTAAAGAGGGACAGACACTGAAAACGGACACTACATTTGACACTGACGCTTTGAGGGTTATATCGCACAAAAGACACATGGTGACAGCACAACCTTCAGGAAAGTACATTACATGGGACACATCACACTTCTACCTCAACAGTTGTCAACTCGTCTGAGCCTGTGCCATTGTTACTCAATCAGGGTGCACTTTGTTAATCTCAGGTTACCTGGGTTGGCAGATAAGTGCGAGCATTTCGACGACTAATTGAGATATGATTTCTTAATGATGTTTGACACTTTCTATTTAACAAAGGCGGAGATGTAGTGTATTGATGATGTACATGCTAGGACCCTTGTGGTTCTGGGCGGACTCTGAACAGAAGCCTCATAATATGCTGGAAGGTGTTCAGGTGTGATTAGTGGGACATGAAGTTATTGTGCAGTGTGTGATTGTATGTTGGAGAATAAAGACTCTATGACTCATCTCAATGCGTGGCATAGTTCATTTACACGTTCCAGGGCTTGGGAAGATGTTACACCGCCCTCCTGAAGGGATTTCGTGCACTGAGTTATATTAACGTGCTTGCATGCACTGTATGGAGTAAGTAAATGAGAATTCACTAATCGTTGCTGAAGCTATTCCATGCACCCTTCTGTTTACGTCATTAATTGTTCAATTCATTTTAAGGTATTCAGTCGACTACACTGCTCAAGTAATTACATGGCTGGTTCGTTTGAAGTGATCCAGTTCATTACTCCTCTATAACATCCCCATGCACTGTTCTACTGAAGTAATGTACTTGCTCCACTGCTGAAGTAAACAGTGAATTGTTTGAGGAATGCAAAGCAGTTGCTCTTTTAAAAGCATCACATGAACTGTGAAGCTTAAATAAATTAATGTTCTTTTAAGGTAATTGCATAAGTTGCTTTGGTGTACTAGTTCTACACCCCTTACTGAGTAGGGGGACTGGGGAACTGAAAGCAGACCTGGCAGAATGCTCAAACCCTTCCGACTCCCTGCCTTTTCTCACTCTTTCTTTTTTCATCCATCATTCTTTCTCTCTCTTCTACCTCTTCTCTCCTCTGCCTGTTCTTCCTCTCTGTTCTCATTCTCTTAATTTTTTTTTTTTAAAGAATTTTTATCGCAGCTGGAATATGTGTACAAACTAGCCATCAATGAGGCAGCATCTCACATTCGTGGTACAAAAGTTCTGATATGGAAAACTTATTCTAACACGGCCATTCAGCTCACACCCCGGAGGTCGAGTGGCAGTATACAGTAGCGCATTATTCGCTAAAACCTGTAAGGGTACTCACATAGAGCTGTGTCTCAGGTAGTGCATATGGCTGCGTTTCTAACCATCCTATTCCCCCCGCACCTGTTCCAGAAAGCATTGAACAATAACAAACAACTTTCTACCCTCCGCCCAGTCCCCCTCCCCTAAACCCCACAATCCCTTACCCCCCTATCCCCCTATCCTACCCCCCTCCCCCACCCCTCCCCCCTGGCGTGTCAGAGGACCACAAGAGCAAGCCCGAGTCCTCTGCGGGCACAGCAGGTCCGAGCCCGACAATCAGGATTAAGCCGTAGGAAAGTGCAGTCAGCACGTGGGGCGCGGGGCGATCCCAGGAAGGATCTGGGCCGAGCACCCACCCAAGCCATAGTGTCTAAGGCTCAGGGCTACCTGCAGAGGAGTCCTCACTGTCAGAGGTCGGCAGCGTGAGTTCCAGAACCAGCCGCTCCCAGGCCCGGGCCCGCTCCATAGCAGTATCAGTGCCTGCCCTAAGTGCCAGTTGCAGACATATCTCTCCCTCACAGCTTGCTCATTTAGTGAGCTCCGCTCGCCACCTCTCCACTGTGGGCCCCCTATTTGCCTTCCATTGGGACGTTATGGCTCGCTTCGCTATCAGCAGACCTAGGTCTAGGAATTTACTAGTGATTTTGTTTTTCGATGTGTGTGGGAACCAATGTAGGACGCAGTGTGCCATTGTGGGTTGCAAATCCCTCTCAGTGACCTCCCGCAGAGTCTCCACCACCCCTTGCCAAAAGGAGCCCAGTGCCGGGCAGGACCAGAACATGTGCTGGAAATCAGCCACCTCTGCCGGACAGCGTGGGCAGGCCGCTGAGTGTGTCGGGAAGTACCTATGGAGCTTGTCAGGGGTCAGGTACGCTCTGTGTAGGATGTAAAAATGCACCAGCTGAAACCTCGCATTGCGCGTCCCTTTTCAGGCCCGTTCAACTATGCCAGACCACGCTGTGTCAGGGATCTCCGTCGTTAAGTCCGCCTCCCATTTCGCCTTCAGAACTGCTAGCGGGGTCTGAGCCTCCGCAGTCATGCGTTTATAGAGGCACGTTATAGCCTTAACCGTCCCCGCGGCCATCACTACGTATTGACAACCCGTGGATAGCGGAGGCTCCACCAAACCCGCCTTCCAGTGTTTACGGATCGCCGCCGTCAGTGCCGCATGAAGGAGGAAGTCCCCCCCGGTAGTCCGAAGTGATCCCGCAGGAGGCCGAAGGGCATTAGAGCCCCGTCGCCATAGAGGTCCCCAATGGTCGCCAGTCCCTGGTCCTCCCAGTTCTCTAGCCGGTGCCATGAGCCCCCGTGCGGGAGCGCCCTGCATAGTTTGAGCAGGATCTCCGGTGCATACGGCACCACAATGTGGCCTCTCCGCAGATATCTATTCCAACACTTCCGAACCGTCGCAAATTCCTGAGTAAGATGGAGGTCTCCCATTGGCAGGCCCAGTATGATCCGGGAGATCACCTGCACCGGCCCCACCGGCTCATCAGATCCGCTCTCCTCCCTCGTGGCCCTCGCTGCCCACTGTGTCAACCACTGCAGCTGGGCCGCCAGGTAGTACAGCTCGTAGTCCGGCACCGCTAGCCCCCCCCTCAGCTCGAGGCCGCAGAAGCGTGGTCAGCGCCACCCTGCGCCTACCCGAGCCCCACAGGAAACCGGTCACCATGGTCCGCAGCCGATGAAAGTAGCTTGCCGGGATCCAGACCGGAAGGGCCCCAAAAAAATAGAGCAGCCGAGGTAGCGTCACCATCTTAAGGAGTGCCACCCTTCCCGCCAGGGAAGGGGGGGACCGTACCCCAGAAGTCAAAGTTCGTTTTAGTAAGTCGGATTGCCGATCCGATGTTGCCCTCCAGAATGTCTATGTTAGTATGGTAGATCGAAGTGCCCAGGTATCGAAGGCTCCTCTCCTCCCAGGTCACTCCTTCCGAAGAGTGTGGGCATGGTCCGCGCACCCTAGTCGGGAACAGGTACGATTTCGCCCAGTTCACTCTGAGGCCGGACACCCTGCTCAATGCCTGAAGTAGAGCCCTGGCTCCCCGCAGGGAGGCCGCAGTGTCTGCCAGAAACAGCAGGAGGTCATCGGCATATAATGCGATATGATGCACCTGCCCATACACGTCCAATCCCTGATATGCTCGTCCCAAACGGGCACGCGCCGCCAACGGTTCGACCGCTATGGCGAACAACAGGGGCGAGAGTGGGCAACCCTGTCGCGTGCCTCTCCCTACTACGCATGCCTCCGATATTACACCTCCCGTTCTGACTCTTGCCGTAGCGTTCTTGTATAAGAGTGCCGTTCAGTCCACAAAATCCGTACCCAACCCCATGGTGCTCATAACATGGAAAATATACGGCCATTCCAGGCTGTCAAAAGCCTTTTCCATATCAACAGCAAACACTGCTGCCTCGTCCACCTAGTAGGTGTCAGCCTCCAGAACGTGGAGAAGCCGTTGTATATTAAGCGCGGTGTTGCGGGTCGGGATAAAGCCCGATTGGTCCACGTGGATCAGAGTGGTCATGTGGGGAAGTAGGCGCGTCGCCAAGATCTTGCTCAAGATTTTGTAGTCCAGGTTAAGCATGGACAGCTGGCGGTACGCCGACCTGTCCCAAGGTGGCTTGCCAGGTTTCAATAAGGGGACAATGAGCGCCTCGCCAGTGGTCATTGGTAGGCTGCCCAGACGTTTAGCCTCATTGTAGAGCCATGCCAGTCGGGGTGCCAGGAGTTCGGCGTAGGTGTGGTAGAACTCTGTCGGCAGGCCATCAGAGCCCGGTGTTTTATTCCGCGCCATACTCTTGATGGCGACTCTCACCTCCCTTTCATCAATCTTAGCCCCTAGAGGTTTTGCAGTCTCCTCATCCAATTCCGGTAGATCCAGTCCCTCCAGGAAGCTCTGGAATTCAGCCTCCTGCGGAAGCACCCGGCTGAGATAGAGCTCTGTGTAATAGTCATGGAATAACTCATTTATCCCCTGTTGGTCGAACCGCGCCACTCCCGCATGATCTCTGAGTTCGAGGATAACCGAACCTCGGCGAGCCGGATTGGCTAGCCAGGCCAAGAGCGCCCCGGATTTGTCCCGTTCCAAATGCGCACGTCTAAGGTAGGCTTTGTGATCAAAGCACCTGAGGCGCTCCACCGTCGCCGCCACCGACTCCCTCGCCTCAAGGAGTGCCTCCTGGATGTTTGGCCGCTCAGGTCGGTCCTTCTCCAGCGAGCGTAGCTTCGCGTCCTCCTGGTCAACTGCGCTGAGCAGGGTCTTCCGCACCCCCGACCCCGCCGCAATGCAACGTCCCCGCACCACTAGTTTAAAGGCATCCCACTCAATTGTCGCCGATCCCGCAGTCCCCGCATTATCCCGAAAATATGACTCTATGTCCGTACCTATCGTGGCCCGGAAGACCTGATCGTCTAGCGCCTCCGGGCGAAGTTTCCAGGTGGGAATGCGTGGGCGGTACTGTGACCATCGCAGGTGCATCAGCAACGGGTTATGGTCGGAAATCGTGCGCGTTAGGTATTCGCTATGGGACCCTTCACCGTGCACTGCCGGGGAGCACATGAAGGCGTCTATGCGGACGTGAAGTTCGTGAAGGGAGGAGAAGAAGGAGTAGTCCCTGTCTGACGGGTGGTGGGCCCTCCAAGTATCAATTAGCCCCCAACGCCGCTGCCAGTCGGAACGCGCAAGCGCCAGTCTGCTCGCCGGTGCATTTAGTAAAGGGGGATGTGACCGGTCCAGGGCAGTATCAGATACACAATTAAAGTCCCCCCAAGGAGCAGGGAGCCCATTAAGAACGGTGCCAATGTGCGGGACAGCAAGGAGAAGAAGGCAGGTTGGTCCACATTCGGTGCATATATGCATCCCAGCGTGAGGTCCCTCCCATCTAGTCTGCCCCTCATCACTACATACCTACCCTCCGGGTCAATAAGCTGTTGCGCGCATTGAAAGGGTACCCCCGCCCTTATCCAGATGACCACTCCTCTGGCATAGGCCGAGTAATCAGTGTGATACACCTGTCCCCTCCATCTATGCTGCAATGCTTTCCCTTCCTGCGCTAAGAGATGCGTTTCCTGGAGGAAGGCCATATGTATGCCCCGCCGAATTAAGAATGAGTGAATCTTGTGGCGTCTATGCATGGTGTGCATCCCCCTCACATTCCACGTGAGACATTTGTATCCTAAGTCGGGTCCCATGGCAGTACACATTGTAGTCCACTCAGTCCCCTATGGGAGCCTCTGACACGTCCAGAACCCACCCCCATCCCTCATACCCATTATCAAACAGCTCTACCCAACTCCCTCTCCCCAGGACAGACAACCAACGTGGTAACCCCATCCAAACCCTGCAAAACAAGCATCAATCAACAAGAGTAGGCTAGGCTATGTGGAACGTCAATGTCAGTTAGATCCGGAGCTCCCCCCCCCCTGCCTCCCCCCAAGCATCCAAAAGTCCACCCATTCTTCTCCCCCCTCAACAGTACAGTTATGAGCAACAGAAGCCAGCTGACCCCTGCCACCCCCGCAACAGCAAGCAGAACCCTCTCTGCGACCCAATACCGTGTAACAGCGTGCTTCAGCCAAAGATGCCGTCCGCCGTCTGCGGGGTAACCACCGGGAGATCTGTCTCGGAGAGGCCATGAGCACCGCTGGAGCCTGGACTTAGTTCAACATTCTTTGAGTGTTCCGAGCCGTTACTGGAGGGGCTGACCTCCCCCTGGCTGATGGCCGCCACCGCCAGCACCGCTTGTTTCTCTCCTGTTGCCATCCAGTGGGGGAGCCAGGCCGTTGCGTCGGTGTCAATTCAGGAGATCCGCGTCTAGGCGGGGGTGTCTCCATCAGCCATCCCCCTGGTCTCTATCCAGTCCCAAGCCTCCTGCGGCGTAAGGAAGAAATGAGTGCTCCCGCCAGCAATGACCTTTAGGCGGGCCGGAAACAACATAGCATAAGGCAGCTGCAAAGCTCTCAGCTCCCGCTTGACCGCCAGGAAGGATGATCCTTGACGCTGAACGTCCCTGGTGAAGTCCGGGAAAATCATGATCTTGATGTTACCAATGCGTAGGTTCGGCAGGGCCCTAGCCGCTTGGAAAATGTGATCCCGATCCCGGTAGTGTAAAAGGCGCGCCACCATCGGGCGAGGCGGACCCCCGGCCCTAGGCGGGCGCGACGGGACTCTGTGGGCGCGCTCCAGAGCGAAGAATGGGGAGAGCCCCTCCGGCGCCACTTCCATCGGCAACCAGCGTTCCAAGAAGGCCACTGCGTCTTGGCCTTCCTCCCTCTCCGGGACTCCCACAAGGCGGAGGTTGTTACGTCTGGAGCGTCCCTCGCTGTCCTCGGCCCTGAGTTCCAGCACCCGAACTTTCTGCACCACCTCCGCCAATGAGGCCTTCAGGGTTGCCACTTCACCTGGAATGTCTTTCATGTTCGCCTGCGTGGTCGTAACTCGCTCCTTCAGCTTCCTGTGGTCATCCTTCAAAAGGGACAGGTCTTGTGCCAATGGTGTCCATTCGCTTCTCCTGGGCCTCCCGCGACGCCACAATGGCCTGCATAATGTCACTCAGGGAGGGGTCCTGTGGTGGGGCCGTGCCCCCAGAGCCAGATGCCCCCTCCCCCCCCGGCATCGTGTGACCCGGGTCATCGAGCCTCAGCACCTCAAATCCCTTTTTTCGGGCCCCCCGGACCATCCTGCAGCGAGTTTCCGAAGTCCGCTCCAAGTCCCCTACTCAAGTTCAGTGCACTGGGCCCGTCAGCCCTCAGTCGCTTCCACAGGGGAGCCCCCGGCATCAGGTCTGCGTCCCCTCATCTCCCGTGGCCAAGAACACGCCCACTCCCCCGATAGTGGATGCAGGGGCAAAGTCAGCGCAGGGAGGACGTCCCAAACAGGGTCCTCAGGGAGGGCTCTAGGGCCATCCGCCGCAGCAATCGACAAGAAAGTAGGGAATCCGGCTCGTGGATAGTAGGAGGTGTGTTCAAGGGGCAGTCTCCCAGAGTTCCAGGTCACTCATCGCAAGTCCAACGTGGGCCCCGCCAAGAGTGGGGAGAAAGAGGAGGCCCCCCGGGTCTTCTCCCGCCTGGGGGCTCCCAGCAGAGCAGTTAGTGCTGGCACCGTCGGCCCTGGGACACCAGAGAACCCAGGGGGGTGGCCCACCGGGCCGTGGCAGTCACCTGTAGGCCTCCCGTGAAGACGTCCCCCGGACCCTCCGATGCCACCTCGCGACAGGCCCTCCGTCTCAAGCAGCCCCTTGCCAGCGCCCCCGGCCGTCGTGCTCCTCTCGGCACAGTGTCCGCCGTTGCTCCCGCTTCAGTGTCCGGGGGACCCCTCCACGAGGGGGGGGGGGACCGCAGGCCTCCCAATGTATCTGGCCAGGAGTCCGGGGCCCGGGGCACTCACGCGGGCGCTGCCATCTTGGGATCAGGCGGCCCGCGAATTCTCCTCTCCAGGGCGCCCCCAAGCCTCCTCGTCAGCCCGCTCTCCCCACCTCACATTGTGCGCAGGGCGCTCCGCACCAGGTGCCGCCGGGTCCGCCACCCCAGCAAGCCGTCTTCTGTCGGCTGCCCGCCTGCGTCAGGCAGCTCGGGCTGAGACCACAGCCGCCATTTTGCGCCAGCAGCGCGCCAGCCACTCCGGGGGAAGAAACGGTCGTTTTCGGGGGTCTCGGGGCTACCCAGCTCCCCCAGTCTGCGCCCCCTATGCGCCCCAGACCTTCCGATGCTAGGTGGGGGCCACAGGGTCCGGTGTCGGGGGTCAGGATGTGTGGTTGCGAGGGGCGGTTGCAGAGGAGCCCCGGAGTCCCGCTGCCGACTACATCGGCGTCCAAGCCACGCCCCCCTGTTCTCATTCTCTTCATACCTCTCCCACTCTTTCTATCTCTTTGAAGCCTCCCTGTACCTCCTGAACTCAGTTGGCGCTACATAAATGTGATGCCATGGAATGTGGTTAAGGAATCAACCGTCTATATACTTGCGGTATCAAGGGCACATCATTTGTGATTGAAGTTTTTAATTTTATTAGCATTACCAAAATGAGGAACCTTTTCATTTTTTGATTATCACTGACAATATCTAAATGGTCGAAATAATGAGGGAAAATGCATTGGTCTATTGAGATTCGGAACGTTTTATATGGTCTAAGATGGCCGCCATTGTGAGGGGATCCTTTAGTCGTCTTACAACAGTTGCGGTCATGTGATCTTCCCAGACTGGGCAAAGAGAGCAGCCACAGGGTAGATAGCCCCATGGTTTCTGGCGCGCTTAGGTGCTGGTTCGAGACAGAGCTCGGGAATCAAGCAGCTGCGGTAAGAGGGGGAAATCATACAGCGTTGGCTGCCGTCTGTGAATTGGTGCCGCGCTGGTATAGGAATTGCGATTTTTTAAAAAGGCAATGGGGTTTTGAATAATGGTAACTTTATTGAGTACCGTATGTGCATGGATGAGTCGACATATGGGGGCAGTGGTCGGTGTAAATAGGTTAATGAGAGACATAGCCCGCATTGGTATGTAATCAGTAAGTGCGGCACAGGGATGATCAGTACTGAAAGGTTGGAGTGACTGAGTGGTGCCCTTAGATGAGTGTGCCATCGGGGATACAATAATAACAAGACAGTCTGAGAAAAAGTATATGAGGCTGAGATGCACACACTGAGTGCAGTACTTATGTGAAGTCTTTGCTATTATTTCCACAGGTGTTACAATAATCAACGATAGTGCTTTACAATACAAGGGGGTAATGAGTGATGAACACACCCCTTTTGGTATGGTGTAGGCTGGTACGAAAGCCCTCTCCCGACACCTAGTAATTATAATTAATTGAAGAACTATGAACATTTGGTTTTGTTTACCAATTTTTATCTGGTTGATCATGTGTGAGTAAGAATGAACCGCTGGTTTTCTTTCTGTCTATTGTGTTTTACCAGCCAATCCGCATTATATAAAGCTGTGTCTAGAGAGGACAGAGATCAAATCCCTCGCCCTGATGAATTTGCCACAACATACGTAATTGGCAATGAAACATGTTGGCCTTCCTGGAAAAGGTTAGCAACACGCTGTGCTTTTAATACGAGTAAGCTCACATTCCAGAATAAAGAGGGTACGTTGAAAGTGAGTCTTAACTTGATTTTAATTGCATTGAACAGAGGAACATCCATTACAACGTGGGTTTTACACCGCAGTGCCATTACAACGAGGGTTTTACAAAGCAAGTCGTTACCACGACTTGTGCTGGAGGGCGCTCTAGACTAAGGAATAGTAGATTTACTATTCCAACACCTTCTCTACTGTACGTAGGCTGGTGTTGGAATAGTAAATCTTACTATTCCTAAGTCCAGCACTATATCGTAAAAAGGGCGGAAGAAGAGGAATGGATAACAAAACAGGAGGCAGCCTTCCTAGTAGAAGCAAACACAACAGTGCCCTACTTCTATATTCTGTCAAAAATACATAAAGGAAAAACACCACCACCATGACGTCTGATTGTGGCAGGATTAGGATCAGTATTAGAACTCCTATATAAATTCGTGGATCACTTCTTACAGCCTTTATTGATGAGAATGCCATCATATGTACAGGACACAAAGGACGTGTTAAAGGCCTTGAGCCAGATACAATTTAATCCGGAGAAACAACTGCTTCTAACTCTAGACCTATACGCCCTTTATACGAGTATCCCTCAAGAAGAGTATCTAAGAGTATTGGACCATCTATTACAAAAGGAAGAATGGACTTCTATAACCCTACGGGAGTTCGTTGTGGATTGCGCCCATGCAGCACTTACAAGGACCTACCTCAAGGTATGGAAATGTCATATCCATGCCATTGTCATCAGTTGGACAGGCACTGCAGATACGACTAACCAGTTAGTGTCCTGGATTAATAGTGTGAATGGATATCTGAATTTTACGATGACACTTAGCAACAAGGAAATTCCTTTTCTGGATCTAATGATCAGTCCACATGAAACACACTGAGGAGTGAGGTTTATTACAGACCGACGGACAGAAATGACCAGCTACCGTATGATAGCACTCACTCAAAGTTATTGGGATAATCTTCCAGTAGGACAATTCCTGCAATTGAGAAGAAACTGCACAGACAAAAAGGACTTCCAGAAACAAACAGAACCACTATCTGCCAAGTTGAGGGAGAAGAAATACCCTCAACAAGTCATAAGTTGTGCATGTAAAAGAGCATCCTACACCCAGAGAGAAGTCCTACTTGAGAACTCAGTCTGAGAGATGCCAGACCGCCTGATCTGTGTAACCACCTTTGGAAGTAAAGAAAATAGTGAAGAAGCATTGGAATATTCTGACATCTGGTACCCTGACGTTCACGGAACCAATGTTTTCAATCGGAAAAGGGCGATCTATGAAAGATGATCTAGTCCACATCCATCCAAAATCACAAGAAGTAAAAAAATTCCAACTCACACTGTAGAATTTACCACCAATTTCTGTCCATGCCCCTTGTGTACACTGTAGTGTGTGTGCCCTAACTAAAAGGACAAGACAAATTGACTTAGGCCTAAGAACCCCATGGGTACATTCATGAACTGTGATTTAACCAATGTGGTATGCCTCCTAAGATGTATCTCCAGTGAAAGATATGTGGGAATGGTCATAAAAAAAGCCAAAATGCAAATGAACGGACACAGGACTACCTTTAGGTGTAAAAAGAACACCACAAGGTTGATGAGGCATTTCATTGAGAAAACAACATTCTGGAAGTGATTTCGAATGGACTATCATCAAACAAACCCAGTCTAAAGACAACAATAACAAACAAATACTCATATCTGAACAAAGGTGGATATACCATATGGAGACATCCAGCAGGGGTCTGAACGATGATGTACAACGGACACAACTATAAATACAGTAAAAACTGCCATCAGTTCTGGTGTGATATCTTAATAAGTGTTTTATCCTCGATAAATCATAGGGAACCATTTTTGACACACAGGAGAGCCAAACTGCAATCTCCTACTTTTCCGGTCTTTAACAAAGTGAAAATTGTCTTAGCAAATATGAAATATCCCCCACCACTTTACAACAGCGGGATTCACATTACCACATCTTGTAGGCAGCCATGATACTCAAAGTTTACTTGCAAGAAATAAAAATAAAAATAGGTGTACATGAGTATGGTTTGAACACAAAAATTGTACATACACTCCTCCCCGTGGTAGCACTAACATGAGAGTTGTTTGCTGAGGGAAATTGTGTAATAATAATACCATCACACCTAGTGTCAGACTCTTGTGATTAATAAGAGAGTAGTTTCACAAGAAGTCTCTGTTGGCATTCTAGTAATTGAAATACATATTTTGTAGCACCAATAAGAATTGTGAATTTCAGCTAGCTAATGTCTTCTAGGTGAGAGATTAGCTAAAACATCCTGAGTTGTCCTGTAAATATCCGGCAGAGTCTAGAAAGAACTACAACTCCCATGCTGTTTTGTCGTTCTAAGCACCCGGATGATAGTGATGCGTAATCAACGTGAAGTCTAACAGCTATTGCTACCTCAACCCCACAGCACCAGCCGCACATTACAGCAGTGGATTGGGGTAAAGGATAGGCGACTCCACCGCCTATCTCTTAACAAAGTAAATGGAGTTGCATGTGAACAGCAGCAGAACACTTCAATACAAAGCTCCGCCGGCTGTACTTTTTCTCAGTATTACTATTTTCAGTTTTACTTTCTGTATTTGTTTGTCACACTACTTCCTCCAGCTCGTGCATGAAATTACATAATATCAAAGCACATAATCCACACACAGGGGGGTACACACCCATAACTTAAAATGCATGCTAACGGTGGAGCCACATTTCGAAGTGAAGCGCCGCCAGCCTCAGTTCCGCAACAGCACCTTTGTACAGTCTGGGCTTAAACATTTGCATGAAGATATAAAAGAATCACATTATATGATCATCACACACAGGGGGGCACACTCTCAGGTCTTAGAATGAAGATAGACTGATCCAGTAGAGGTCTCACCTCTACGTAAAAATTACCTCAGTTGTACACAGTAAGATTCAATTGTAAGAGCCAATAATGAAGATAGGCTCACTGTGATGATAGACGAATGGCCCATTCCATAGCATGTATTATTGTCATGGGTTTTTTGGTATCCTTCTGAGCATGATGAATAGTGGGCTCAGCAAGTACACGGTGGCCTACATCAACATTTTAATATTTAAAAACAACTCCAAATTTATCCCATTTACTGCAAAAAAAGGAATTTTGGGAAATAAATCTAAAACAGTACCAGCAAATCATAAAAATACGGAATGCTACAGTGGGATTGGCATGATGTTATAAATGTATATTGTTCTATTTCTTCCTAACACCCATTTGTACCATTAGTGTGTGACTATGGAGGAGGCGCCCCCCACACTTAGCTATGGAGCCCACAGTTTAATATGACTGGGGGTAAGTAAAGCATTGAGCCACATGAGCTATAAGTACGCATTAGGTGTTGTGCTGCACATCATGTACTAGATGCCGATTAACCTTTTTTTCCATGCAATATGTTGGTTCAATGTGCTCTACCCCTCAATTCTACCACCTACCCTCTGGTTCTATTTGTAAAAAATGCTACTGATAGCATTGGTACATAACTAAACGTTAGCCACCACAGATGGTGATAACCACGGTTATCATGTTGTATATTATATGAACCTCTAGGTGGCTTTTAATCATTAATGTGTCTTGAGAAAAGTATTTGCAGCATTGTTATTTTGTAAAACTCCCTAGGGCTTTAATCATATGTGCCCCCCCAAGAAAAGTGAGTCTCATAGATTTATATTTTTCTTTTGTTCACTTCAGGTATTCTCTAAACCATGAGAGAGACCAATAATGTGCACATTTTTCATCTTCTCACATGGTTTGAATGCAGACCATTGCCCTATAGTTGTTCTACCCTGAAGAAGACCCCAGACCCTTTTGGGATTATACAGAGGTCGAAACATGTTGGTAACATGTAAATATTAGGTCAGATGATGCATTGCATTTCACCTTACAACCGATTCTTTTCAAGGTTTTTTAAACAAACCAGAGGTACTCATTGAATAAATAAGATTTTGAGTATACCTCTATGTACTTTTTTGTTAACTCTTGTTCCCCTTAAGAAAACAGGATCCAGTGTATTGTCCTGATGTAAGATTCATAAGAACTCCTATCACTGCTCCTATCCCGGTGTGAGAGGTCAGCAAATGATGAAGCAAGCCTCGATAAGATGAGGGTGAGACGACTTCTCAAAAATCATTTGATAACCCACATCTAAGACTAGTCAGTAAACCTAATAGGATATAGCTGACATAATAATACTCTCAAGTATAATTCTTGTGTTGCATCTTTCAAGAGGACATACTTGAGGTAGAACCTCCATCACTTTCTTCTCAGGGATTTATTAAATGTGAAGGATCTCAAACATCAAGAAAATGCAGAAAGATGCGGGGAAGTGCCAGAAAGTGTCACATTTTCAGAATCTCGGTCAAGAGCCTTCTTTGGATAGGGGTATACGTGTTAGCCTAAGGCACACTCAACAGAGAGTCAAAGGGTATAGGCATGGAGGTCTTCACCTCTCAAAGTCCAATGAAATGTGCTCCTGACATCAGACAGTGTGAACACCAGTTACTGCCACAAGAGTCTCTAAAGTAACAACCCTCTGTTCACATCATCAGGGGCTCCATTGTCCTTTCCATTCTCACATTGTGAGCTACAACATTTTCCAAATATCTCAGGCCAACCTTGGAAATGATATTGTCCTTGTATACCTGCGACTCCTCGCAAGATTAATAAATTCTGAACCTGATTCCCATTTGTCATGTTACCAGCATTCATACAACATTCTGCTTCCAATGCCCCAAATTAATTTTGTTCAAAGTAGGCACATCAATCCCTGTACTCAGATCTTTCGGGATACCACTACCTCTGCATTGCGGTTTTAATCCATTTCCACCTTGAATCACAGGAACTCTGACCTCGCTGTGCAGCTTTCATTTGTGCCACTATCAACTTCTCTTTAATTTTCTTGTTTCATTTCCAATTCATCACTACAATATTTGGTGTACCTCAAGATCTCATTAATTGACTTGCTCTGCCAATAAATTAATTGCTGCTGAATCATCATGCTAATTTCAGATTTCAATCCATGCACGAGCCTGTCCACAAAATGTTCCATATCTTTGGTCTCAATAGTCTCTGTCTCACCATACTGCTTAAATGCCAGCATCAGTCCTTCTTCATAGGCATGAATTGATTGCTTGGACTCTTGAGTTGTTCTGTCAATCTTGACCCAAACACTGTCTTTAGGAGATATTTTTGATTAAAAAAATGTAATCACCTGATGATACGTTTTCATCGCCACTAGTGATGGAGCATTTTATATGGGATGTCTCATAGGCGCCTTCTCAGTCCACTACACAGCAATTTTGTATTCAACCTAAAAGTCACCTGGAACCACAATTTCAAATAATATAGTTAAATCTATCCATAAAACCTTTGAAATCTTTACAAACCAGTCAGCCTGTCTATACCATTCCAATGAGATTTCTCTTATTTTCTGAAAATCATTTGTGAATGATGCAAGATCACTTCTGCTTCAAGGGTTGTGGATATAACCTCCATCAGGCACTTTTCTCATTGGAAGCATTTGTATATCCTCCTCCTCCTCCTCCTCTGTTCCTTCTGGAGGTAGTTCCAGACTTACTTTCCTGGTTTCCTTTTTCTTTGCCCATCTACCTTCCCATCTCTCCAGCTCACTCCACTCTCAGGCATAGGCAATTAACTCCCTGATCTGTAATTTAATTCCTGACGGTCTCATGTTAGTGAGATCTCGGTCATTATGCTCAAATGGTAACTTCTCTGTAAGGCTTTGGATCTCTATGTGTCAATTTTGAATATGTGGCCAATTGAGTAAATGTTTCATGGGCCTGTCAAGCATGTATAGTAATATCTTTACACATGAACAATAACTCATCGCCCCAATAGGCATTTTAATTGGAACATATCAAGATGTCCAAGTATCATTTTGTCTAATTCTAGTTTTGCATTTGGCCACATCTACCATCTCCTCCCTCTCTGTGGTTTGTGCATTCCTTCCACTTGGTCTGGGATTCCCACTACCAGTTGGGGTGTCCATACATTTGAACCAATTAGTGAGGACTTGGGCAGTAATACATAGTTGTTCTGCTGGGGTATTAAGAATTATCTCTCCATTGAAAGAACTATAATTTGCATTTGGTGGTGAATTCAAAAGAACTTGGCAAACCCATAGGTATTACAGTATTGGGAGTAATGTGATTAATATTTGCAATTACATTTGTGCTGGGCACGAAAAAGGGTGGCGATCATTGGGAAACCCTTCCAGTTGGGTCAAACCCTGTCTGATTTATTTATTGTAGGGTCTGCACTTGCAGCACATGGGGTTTTTCCTTGTGATGGAACCAAAGGAATTTGAGGAATTGGTCTCATTGTTGAGCCCACAGAATTGTTACCTGAGGTATCCATCCCAATAGGAACAGTCAAAGTATGTGTAATAATTCCGGCCAATCCAGGTTTATACAAATTAACTAAAGGACCAATTGTAACTGGAGCGGTCAGTACATCTGGGATATTTAGAGTAGGTGAATTTGGAGGAGCTGTCATCCCTGAACTCTCTCCCATCGAATTAGAACTTACATCTACTGGTGCCGTAAGCACATCAAAATTCATACCGATATGTGCACTACTTGTATCTCAAGCTTGGGTCACATTGCATGGGGGTGGAAGGTTTAAAAATTATTTGTTTATAAGTTTTTCACTTTAATCAGTATCACTATGCTCAGCTGCATTCTCCACCTCATCTCTCTTCTTTTTCTTAACTTTTCATTAACTTTTCCCTTCTTCTTCACTTGTTAATGCAGGGTACAGTCTAGCTCCCTCGATCATGTCAGTTCTCAATGTTTTCTGTTCTGCATCCCATCTAGCATCTGCACAAGTGTGCAAGGCGTTATTGACTCTGCTTTTAAATGTCTCTCTCTGCCTAAGGTGAGTTGTATGCTCCCAGGCATTACGTGCTTCATATTGTGTAGGTCTAGGCGACGGTTTTATGTCATACATTGTCCTCTTTAAATGTTTAATGGTTGTCAAATTAAAAGTGCCATAACAAGGAAACATCAAAGCAACATCTTTCTCAGTGATCTTATGCCATTGTTCAAACCAAACACACGTGTGAAGACCCACATTTATTGCTATATAATGACCTGACATATCTTCGGGTAGTGCTTCATCTACCCTCATTAGGCTTTGTAGTGCTTTAAAGAATTTCATTTTTGATCAAAAATAAGCAAAATTCACAAATGACTTTAAGTTTAAACCAGGAAATTATTCTTCACCCACAAATCTCTGTTCGGCGATCACACCCACTTCATGACGTATCCAACCAATACCAGTAAGACTCTACACCAACTGACCAATATCAGCACTTCACTCTGAGACATCAATCTCACTCCTTGCAGCAGCTCACACTCCTTTACAATTCTTCACAAACACACTTTCAACAATTTACGCACACAAAAAATCCAAGCAATTTCAACAACTACTTTTGTCGGCTACTCTAAAGGAATTAAAGATATTCATACACTCAAGAAATGGCCCAGAATAACAGTCTTCAACCTACTCTGACATTCACTTCAAATTAAAACTTGACCAGCGGGGTCTCACTCGGATTGATATAGTTCTCCCTTGTGGACTAAGATTCACAATACCAACCACACCTCACAATCATGCAAAGATAAAGTCCCCATCTCAATAGTGCTGTTGAATATGTCTCACGACTAGCAACACAACACAGCAGACAACTACACCAAGTGTCTTCTGTGCTCGTAACTTATCGATCTCAGGATCTTAGGCCACGTCTGATACCATAACCACTTCAACTTCTTTGCATTAAGCTCTACATTCACACAACTTAAAGTCTCTCCACAGAGCACACACAATTACTGCAAAATACAGCAAGCTAAGCATAAGCAATTGCAACCCTCAGCCCTATTAATACTCACACCTCCGATGCTGTAACTCATTCCCAAACCACTGGAATCCAGCGATTCTTCACTCCAGAGGATTGGAATGAATCATGGGCTTTAGGGGTTTGGTCTGTTTCTGGCCATTCCTGAATGGGGCACCCTATCTCACTTCAGTGATGAACCATCCAACAAGTTACCAGTTGATCCAGAGCTGCATCAGGAGTATACAAGGTGACTATTGGCAGGGGGCCAGAAGCGCCTGTGTGTGCTGTGCGAGGCATGGGCCCATTAGTCAAATATGTGTCTTCTTACAAAATGGATCCCAGACATGGAATAAATGGTGCCTTGTTTGATGTTGCATGGGAGAGCATTTGAAAAATCTGCTCCAATGCAAAACAATTCTTCCTATAGTTGTTTTATCCCATACCATCCAAAATATGCTGAATTCACCATTCTTTAGCAACTGATCATTGAAAGATATTTTGTTTCTATTTATGCAATTTCCCCAAATTTAGAAAACCACGCTGAACTGTTTGCTTGATACTCAAATCACCATTGTTGAAAAAATATTAATAAACAAACACCTCAATTGTGAGCATTTTCCTCTGGTTAGTTTAAAGTATTTTTGAGTGCAGTAGTCTTAATGTTTGTTTCCCATCACATGCTTCATAGTACAGAGGTACACAGGCCTCTCTGTTTCTAATGTTCCCTCTGTTAGGCACCCCTTCTGACTGGCATGTGTTATGTATTGGTCACTTGGCCCACATAATGGTAAAGTGGTGACAGAGACTCAGTGAGTATGGTTACTGAACTGATCACAAGCACATGTGCTGCGGCCCTTTTATTGGCACTGTCACCTGACCAGTGATGCCTGTGTTGGATGGGTGTGGGGTGAGTGTAAAGGCCAGACCTAAAGGAGAGGCTGTTGGTAGCTGCATACCAAAGACTAGAATATGTCCAGCAGGACACTACATTCCTCCTAAATTATAATAAAAATAAAAACAAAGTCCAACATGTGGGAATGAATGAAACCAACTCAAACAACACTTGGTATCTTAGCCTTGAGTGGCAGTCCAAAGGACAACAGTAGACAGGTGCAGCTGGTGGCAACAGTGTATCTCGGCACGCAACCATAATTTAACCAGATACCTCTGGACACGAGCACGGTTCTGATGGAGTCTGGATCCCTCTGCATCACCTGTTGGGTGACAGTCTACCCTAAGGGACGTTGATCAGTCTGGTGTGCTCTCACTGTGATGCAGGTGGTGTGAAAAGTTCAAACTTGGTGCATCAAGAGCATCCGTGGAGTGCACTCTGAAGATCACTTATGGGGGCATCATGACTCCGTGAAGGCAAGTCTTGTCAGGAATGGGATGGCGTTGACGATGCTTGGGATATCTTCCTCCGAAACTCCAGTGCCTCCTAATAACTTATCAGTGGAGCAGCTGCCAGACCATCTGTCGTGAGGCTCTTTCCAATGGGTCACCACGGGACTGCGTGGTCTGTCAGGGCTGCTTGTGGGTTGCCTGGCGGTCACTGCAGGATCGCCGACAGAACCACTGCTGAGTCTTTGCGCAACCGGAAGGGTTGATGACACATGGTCGATGTGCTTTCCAACTGGACCCAGATGCAAGCGGGCTATTAGAGAGCCTATATACCAATAGTCTTTCACATTGCCATGAGTGCTTCATTGGTCTCTTGATGTTTCGCAGGTGTAATGCTCCACCCTGCTGATAAGATGCTCTTTTGTTGATTTGGGTGATGTACATGCAGTGATAGTGGGGTTCTCATTTGATGACCTTGATGACAGGTGATATGGATCTGCAAAGAGGGAAGGGTGGCTGTCGAGATCTTGTATCCTCATAACTCAGTGTGCTTTCTGGCACTGTTCTTCTCTTGTGGCATGTGCGGTTGCGAGCAGGGATGCCATCTGTCTCAAGCAGCCAACACTTGTGGACTGATGGATGCACTAGGAAGCGTGGGGTAGAGATGCGGTTTGCGCTTGCTGGTTGCTTACATTTGGTTCTACCACTGAGCTGTCACCAGAGATGTCGCTCCACCTCGGTGGCTTGCTTGTGCCTGTAGGTTCACTCTCCGGTAGTGGCACGAGTAATCTGTCTCTTCATCCTTTGACCATGTGCTCTTGTGTACCTGTGGACAGTGTATAATAGAGTGGTCCTAATGTATTGGTGGCTTTCACATAGAAGAGAAATGAACAAATCAAAAACTAACATTCAAGGTGTTGAATGAGAGAAAACACAATAATATTCAACCAATGTTATTTAATCACATTGGAGATATGCATCTTATGCAGAGAATAAATCGTAGGGAAGCCTAACAAGGTAACAAAATTCACATGAATAGTTCCCAAATAAGGGGGGAGGGAGTGCAAGATGGTAGGTGGTGAGAAAGAAAGTTTGTGGTGGTGACAAAATATCACAAGCAATTCTGGTATATATTGTTCATATACCGGATGGTCAAAGTACACATAGTATATACATATTCGCCATATAACACATGAAGTCACAGTCTATTCATTACTGTTGATTGGGTATTGGCAAGAGTTGTAATGTCGACATTTCAACCCCTTTTCCCATAGGTATCTTGAACCTTACTTGCGGGGTCTTCCTCAGGACAAGTGAGAAGTGATAAGTGCTGGGGGCACCTAAAGAGAGAGGGATGGTGTGTCAATACCTAACTGTAAACAGGAAAAATAAAAACAGAGCCCCAAAACGATGGGCAGAGTTACTTAATATTACCATGAGTGCTGGGGCGGGGGGGTCACTCACAAATCAATCGTGGAGCAGGAGGGCTCGTTGGCTCTCCATGGAACACTGTAGGGTAGGAGTGAGATGTCACCTGTATAGTAAAGGTGACGGTTAGCCAAACTAATAGGCATGGAGAAAATTCGCAATCTGAAGTTGAAAGGCCACTACGCACTTACTGAATGTACGTATGTAGCGTACAAAGGTCCATTCAAACAAAGGATTTCTTCTCTGGTGGGAAGGATAGTCCCGAAATTCTATGAGAATGTTGTCAAGCCTGAATCAATCAAGGCTAGCACGTGGAATAAATCTAAGGAGGAGAGGAGAAATCAGCAAGTAAATTTGTCCAGAACAGCATTCTGTTGGTTGTAAAAAACAATACTGATCTAATAAAAATGGTGACTGGCGCGAGTTAGACCGACACAAGCGGTGGGCATGCATCTTAATAGTGTAGGCATTTAAACTGGAGTAGAAAGTGATTTCCTTAACTTATACCGTGAGGATGTAACGGCGTCTCAAATTGCCAAGATCGTAAGGCTGTCACAAGTGTTACTTAAACATAAGGGTCCTCTGCTCGGGAAAATTCAGGTGTTTAATGAACACAGTATATTCCAAAGGCCTGAAACAAACTGGAAAAGGCTTCTTCAGGGCTGTAATGTCATACAATTTATAGGTATACATCAGTATGTTTCATAAAAATAAATAAAAGTAGTCTAAAGATATTATGCTTGGAATGTGAAGAGGGAGAGATAAAGGAGAGAAAGGGTAAGAACGAAAATGCTAGTACATTTCGGTATAAAGGGTGTTTAAGATTGTGAAAGAAAGAGTAGCCGAAGTTGTGAAAGGGGGAGGGGTACGTGACTCAACACGGCGGCTTTCTAATCTGATAGACTGTCGCGTCGGTTGAGAGGAGAAACTATGAGTAAATTGAGAACATAGCTAGAGTCCCCAAAAGATAGTGAAGAAAAGTTGGACACAGCCGTGCATAGCTAGGTTAGGTGATCACCACAAACCAAAAAACTGAAGGTGAACAGCACCCATCTGTGCGGCAAGTGCTAGTGGAAACCATGAGTGATTTAGTGATGAAACATAGTGGAAAGTCATCTCTGTGAGACCCATGCTGCCTGCCATTCTACCCAGGTGATGAATGCCAGAGTAGCTTACCAAGAATCGGTAGAATAAACGATAGTATCTTAAATAATTCTGTGAAGTGCGTCAATGGGAAGATCTGAAGGGTTTAGAAAGACTCCAATGGAAGAAAACATACCTGGTCCGAAGTAGAGAAAGTCCCGAGTGAGGGAACACTCAATGAAGAGAGCAAAAGGACCTGAAATAGAGCGGGGGGTGTATAAGTGCCCTGTTCATTGTCAAATAGATTCAAAGCAAGCAGAAGGAGGAAATAATATAAATGTAAAAAAATATTACCGGCATAGAGGAAAGGGGTTTATTTAAAAGGGGCAAGGGGGCGGTGGGATTACTACATATTGATACAGGAATCTGAAATAGTTCTCATCTAAAAATAATGGTACTTGTAATATTTTACAGCATGGTGACTACATATTGACACACGAGTTTAGAATGAGTCTCATCTAAAAATAACAGTGCACGTATTATTTTACAGTATGATGGGACCCACGATTTGGATGACACATTGTAAAGAACATGAAGCATAAATGTTACTAAGAGACAATAATTGTCAAAAGAGGTACACATCATTTTCTACATCATGGTTGCTTAGTCCTACATGTCAGATATCTGGTGAACAGAGGTCAAGATATTAAGTTATCCATGTTGAAGGACAGGCAATGTTGATGTTGAATGGAGACACTAGAGAATATTACATTTGCGAACGGTATATGGGGGAAAACAGCTAGTTCAGCAGTCCTGTATTGGCAAAAGCATGTTAAAACAGACCCACCGATGGGTATAGTCATGAAAAAATGGGGAATATCTTACATGTTAGTCTGTCTGGCCACAGTGATGAGCAAAAAAAACAGTCAATGGTTAGACAGTCAATCATAAACAAGAAATAGTCTATTATATGTATACTGATGCCAGAGCAAATCAGCCAATGGATACAGTGGAAAATACATAAATAAAGAGGGTTCACATGATAGTCTTCCATTACGGCTAATAGGCCAAGTCTGAAGTAGAAAGGGGTGACCATCATTTGTTTGGACATTCGATTGAACAACCCATATTCTTATAGACACCGCATGGGACAGCAAGGCCAACTGAATAATTGTGGTGGATCTAAATTGATTGTAGGGGAAGTCTATCGTGTACTCAGACAAGCCAGTTGGGCATTGCTTATATCCTGTTTGTTGAGACCATTAATGATAGTGTCCAATCTTATCATCCATTTGGATTCTCTTATATTCAGGATGGAGCCGATGTCACCTCCTTTCCCTACGATGTATTCTCTGCATAAGATGCATCTCCAATGTGATTAAATAATATTGGTTGTATATTATTGTGTTTTCTCTCCTTCAACACCTTGAAAGTTAGTTTTTGATTTGTTCATTTCTCCCTTCTATGTGAAAGCCACCAATACACTGGGACCACTCTATTATATATTGTCTAGCACCCAGGTCCCAATGATTCTGGGTTTACCCTTTTCTTGTAACAACTTGCATACCTGTGGTCGCCCTGTCGTTTCTTGCAGAATGGCATCCTGCCACATGTCACACTTTTTTCAGCTCTTCAGTTTGTGCGAGGTGGTGTCAGGCCACGTGTCATCGGTTCTCCTCACTGGGACCTCCTGCCAACTCCATCCTGTCCATTTGACTGCGCATCTTCTCCCATTTTGGACCACTTACAGGTCCGGGGCGTCTTCTTACAGGTGCACCAGCAAGGTTGTGATCAGCAGTGGAGACAGGGTTGCTTTGATGGATCCGGTCTGCAGTCTATTTCCATACATTCCTTCTTCTAGACAAGGTATTCCATGTGCAACTCATGATCGTCATGGGAGAAGAGGGTCTCCTTTCTTTTGTGGCAGCTTGCTTCTAAGGCTCGTGCAACCCTCCTCATGCCTGTAATGGGTTGCCAAGTGATTCAGTCTTACAGTAGTGCAGGGGCACTACCTGAACAGTCTCTGGCCTGCTGCAGGGCAATGTTTGTATAGTTAGGATGGAGACGATCTCCTTCCTGCATTCGGATCACGCTAGACCTTTCCTGCCTTCTTGTCTCTGGGAATCACTAGTGATGTTGGGCATGTGAGTGGTGGTGCAGATAGCATCCAGCTCTTTAATTGTCATGTTGTGGGGTGCAGTGCCACTCCGCCTCCTTATGGCATCAGCGGCAGCGTCTCTCTCGCAGACACCTGGCAGGCAACCAGGCTCTTTCTCTAACTGGCATTGTGTCTTTAGGCAAGTACTCAGCATGCCCCCTTTATGCCTTCCACGTGGACCTCTTGCAGGTCCTTTTCCTTTCTAAGGGACCTCCTTGGTACTCTGCTCCCTGAATGGACTGTCACCTTCCTTCCACCTCCTCTCTGTTCGAGGGTGTAGTGCTTGTGCCTCAAGGTTGCATTTTTGCAGTGCTCGGTCATGCCTCAGTTTGTGCGTACTTGGCAGGGTTGGCCACTCAGTGTGACACTCTCACAGACAGGCCAACAATGGCTAAGCAAAGCTGAGAGGTCAGCTAGCACTACTCCTTTTCTGCAGACATGCACTACATGCCCTCTTGCCACTGTCCCTGTTCTGGCAGTGATGGAGCTGGTAGATAGTCTCTCCATGGATGCACCCATGCTGGCACCTTGTGTGGTCATTCCTCTCACTTGCGTGGGGGCAGTTCACTACCGGTGGCATGAAGCATTCTCCTTGCGCTGCTGTGATACTACTTTTAGCACTGTTGATACTTGTGTCTGGCGAGGATCGGTGTAGCTTTCTTTCTCAGCTGCTTAAGCATAGGCCACTACTCCCACAAAGAGCCCGAATTAGTATGCAAGATGGCATCAGAGTATGCCAAAGCCAATAGGTAAGTCCTACCTTTAAGCAAGATACAGTTAGACCCAGAAAAGACATTATCGAGCCTTACTTTGCGGCTAATTCATATTATGTAGGCCTACACAGCACTATATTAGAGCAAAATATACTGAGATGGTAGTGGGCAACGGTCATAATCGAGCCGTTTCCATAAAAATGGCTCAATCACTACATTCCACCTATGACCATTGTCCAATACCATCAAATGTATATAAACATTAGACAGACTGTAAATCATTACTAGAATAATAGGAAACATAACTAACGGATCTAGTCATAGTACCTGGTCGAAACATATTCAAAAGATTTGGTACACATTTAATGCAACAACAAATGGCGATGAGAAAACAAATGACCAAGAGTGCACCACCCAGAATAGAATGAAGCAAACTAAAATCAGGCAGCTTCCCAAAAAGCCAATTAAACCACCCTTGATCCAAATTTTGATTAACTTCTAAAGACAGATTGGGCAAGGCATTAATATGGGATTAAAAAGATCTCGAATGGTCAGAAAGATTAAAACAACATAGACCCTTAAAATCAGAGCACCCATGATCATGCTTCAATAAGAGATAATCAATAGCAGCCCTATTTTGTAAAATAGCTCGGCGCTCAACCTGTGCATCTAATAAAAATTCAGACAAAGCAGTTGAAGTGTGATTGATAGATTTGACCATAAGACAAGCCAGTTTACTAATGGCTCTGGAATTGTAAATCAATAGCCCAGGAATAGCTACAATTGAAGCAGCTAGACTAATATATTCTGATTTGGAAAGTAAATGTAGATTAGATTCACAATGTTCATCCAATGGAGGTGCCTCACGTACAGTTTGAGTATGCATAGAGGGAAACAAAGAGAACATAGCCAGGCTAAGTCTAGCTAAGGCACACGTTTTACCTGAAATGTTCGCTGGAATAAAGGACCAAGAAATCTTTCCACAAGAAAAGAGCCATCCTGTTGGCAGTAAAGACATTTTTGTAATAACTAAAGGAAAGAAGAGTTTTTCTACAGGACATAAAATTACGAACTGAAGAGCACATGTAGGGTTTACGACTGTAGCACAACATTTGTACATGCTGGGGAAGCGTGGAAACATTTTCTAATTTAGTTTGAATACATTTGCCAATTAATAGTGGGTCACACGTAAAATCAAAGCATACATCACCTTCTGTGATGTTATAAGTGGTGACAGCCAAAGTCCGAAGCGCATCAAGATCAGTTAATACTGTACAGGAGGCACAATAATTGTACATTGACAGTCGACTTTTCACGGTGTCAATGCCAACACTTCTGTCGATGTTTGTAACATTGAAAGCATCAATTAGAACAGCCGTCGGAGTTGGAACCGAGACATGGCATGTTGACAAAATATCAGGGATGCTTCTTATGTTCGACATGCACAAATTGGAGTTATTGAGAATTCTCTGTGCCAAATTCTCCCAAATGTTCAGTTTATTGGTCAGGATCGAGTTCGTTCTGCGTTCTCGGACGATCGTCTCGCTTTCGATTCTCCACAGCCCACCTTGGCCCCAAGCGTACCATGCCGAAAGGAGTCCAGCGACGACACATCCCGCAGCGACAATCCATACAGTGACCTAAAGAAAATAAGTCAAAAAAAGGCATTATTCATTCTCGAAGATAACATTTGTCAGCTGGGACATGGTCCCACTTTTCCTGTCCAGGTTTCATGACCAGTATTGTGTTATCATTGCCCGTGGCGATTATTTCAGCCAGTTCAGGAGGTTGATCAGGCGACTGTACCCACACTTTGGCTCTTGGATTTCTATCAGTTGAGCCAAAACCTCCTTCTCCGCGTACAGTTAGGAGGGTTGGGGCAATCCCTTTTCTCACCACACCACCAAAAACTGGCATTATAACCAATTGGGCAACTCGATCACCAGGCTGGACTGTTAAATCCAGATCACCACTATTCAACAGAATAATTTTGATTTCACCTTGATAATCAGAATCAATTACACCGCCCAGCACCTGGATGCCATTTAGCGCTAATCCAGAGCATGGGGCGATCAGACCAAAGTGTCCTGCTGGTATTTGGACACCAATTCCAGTTTCAATGAGCACAATATCACTTTGTTTTAAAACATGCTGTTTCAAAGTATGCAAATCTAAGCCAGCAGCTTCAGGGGGCGGTCTGTGTGGAGCCAAGGCTCCGGGAGTAATTTCCCAATAAACAATGATAGCCACTGCCGTATGGAGTTGCACATTTACAGAAGGGGACAACATTTGTATAATGGGTGTATCTGAATTATTTAAAGGACGATTGTTGAGAATTTGTAGGGCATCCACTAAATGAATTCTCCAGTTATGTAATGAACCATCAGACAGTTTTCTCAATTGTTCTTTCAAAAGGCCATTCATACGCTCGATCAGTCCTGCTGCCTGTGGGTAATAAGGAATATGAAAAATCCACTCGATATTGTGTCGAGCACAATATTCTTGTACCATTCTCCCTTTAAAGTGTGTGGCATTGTCTGATTGAATTTGTAATGGTACCCCGTAATAAAGTGCGATCAAATCTAAAGTCTTCAGTGTATTTATCTGAGTAGCACGTTTATAGGGGGATGCAACCAAATATCCTGAATATGTGTGTACAACTGTACATACATATTGACAGCCTCTACAGGTTGGTAAGGGACCTATGTAGTCTATCAGCCAAATCTGTGCTGGTGACTTACCTCAATGTAGCTGACCTCTCACTATCTGTGGTACCTCTCGTTGTCGGGAATGCTGGCAAATGGGGCACTGTAAAATTACTGTTTTAATCACATCATGGGGAAGATATATCCCTCTATCTGCTGCCCACCTGCTAGTAATCTTTTCTCTAAAGTGTCCACACTTTTGATGTGCCCACTTCGCCAATCCAACCAGGTCAGAATTCTGCGTTTCCACCTTTGTCTCAGAGATCTTAGCATTTTCATCTGCAATGAGATTAGACCACCTATCAAGTGAATCAATGACACAATGAGAATCTACATGGAACACTGATACAGTACTTTGAGGAAGCATATCCCACACCTCATTCCACAATTCCTTTCCCCATAATTCTTTCCGGTTTATTAACCAATTATGTGCGGGCCATGTGGGAAGTCATGTCGCCAATCCATTAGCAGTCAACCAGGAGTCAGTATAAATATGGCAAACTACCGGTAATTCTTGTTTAAAAGCCTGATAAACAGCATAAAGTTCTGCAAACTGACTGCTCTTTCCTTCACCAGTTGTGCTCAACAATTTCTGGGTAACAGGGTTATAGGATACTGCTTTCCATTGCCTCTTTGCTCCAACATACCTGGCTGAACCATCCGTAAACCACACATGGTTTCTATCCTCCACGGAGAGATCGCTAAATGGCTTACCCCATTTGATAGGAGATTCCTGTACTATAGGTACGTTGCACTCCACATCGGTCTCTTCTATTAGCGCCTGCGCCACCTGCTCATGTAACATCGCTGTACCCTTAGGACCCACTCGAGCCCTGTCCTGTATGTACCACTTCCACTTGATCACACTAGCTTCCTGTGCATGTCCAATTCTATGAGTTTTAGGGGAGCTCATAACCCATTGCATGATCGGAATCTCAGGTCTCAAAATTACATCATGTCCCAAAGTCAGTTGTTCTGTGTCTACCAAAGCCCAATAACATGCAAGTAACTGTTTCTCAAAAGGTGTATAACGCTCGCCAGCGTCAGGCAATTTCTTTGTCCAAAATCCTAGAGGTACTTTCGTCTTACCTTGTTTTTGCCATAAACTCCAATTTGCATATGGATCCTGTACAGTCACATTCAAATCAACATCACCATCTCACACTGGCCACAAATCCAAAGCATGCTGAATAGCCCCTTTCGCCTGTTCAAACGCAGTCTGCTGCAGTTCACCCCACTCAAATGCATTTTTCTTTCGAGTAACCTTGTATAAAGGGGCCAAAATTTGACTTAGATGGGGAATGTGCTGTCTCCCAAATCCAAACAAACCAATAAATCTCTGAGCTTCTTTTCTATTTCGGGGGACTGCAAATTCTTTAATTTAATTTTCTGTCTCACTTGTGGGACCACTTCTCGATTTCCCTGATGCCACTGAATAACTAGGAATTTTACACTTTGCGCTGGACCCTTAAATCTATCAGGATTAATCTCCCATCCTTTGCTTTGCAAATAGGTTACAATTTGATCTAACTGAATTTATACTTGCTCCTGTGTCTCGCCTTGAATCAATATGTCATCAATGTAATGACAAATTTGTACTCCAGAAATTATCGGTACCTCATCTAAATGCTCTGCCACCAGCCGGTGACATATCGTCGGACTATGCAAATAGCCTTGAGGCAGACTTCGAAATGTCATTTGTCTGCCACCCCATGAAAAAATGAATTGTTCCTAACATTCGGGAGCTATAGGAATAGAAAAGGAAGCATTGGCAATATCGATAGTTGCATACCAAGTCCCTGAAAGTTTCTGAATTCTCTCAATCAGTGTAACAGTGTCAGGGACGGCAACAGTCAAAGGTGGTGTATGTTTATTCAATTTGCAGTAATCCACTGTCATGCGCCATGAATTATCACTTTTGCGCAACGGCTACACAGGATTATTCCATGCAGTGGTAATCAGAACCACAACCCAGGCGTCCATTAAATTTTGAATAGTAGCCCTGATCTCATCATGCCCACCAGGAATTCTGTATTGTTTCAACAAAATCACTTTAGTCACCTGAGGCACCTTTACAGGAGTGATTTTCAAGCGACCTACTCTCACAGCGTTGGCTGAAATATAGCATCTTGTTCCAAAATGATAGTACCCATCATCTAAACATAATGTCAATTCTAATAATATATTCAGAAAGGTGCACAACTAGTACACTATGTTCTCTTTTTGGTATTTTTCCGATTCTTAATTGGGGATTAGATTGTACTGCTGGGGTCTCTTTACCACCCAATCCTGTGATTGTAAAATACTGTCCTCTAAATTTCTTGGGATTTCCATATATCAAAGTGGCTTCTGCTCCTGTATCTACTAAGGCTCGGGCCCGTTGCATATTTTTTTAGTATTACGATGACTCCCAAAAATTTCTATATCTACATAGGGTCTATGATCTTTGCGAATCCAATTCTGTACCGGAGCTTGACCTATTTCCTAGTCGTTTTTGTTCCTGTCTTGCGCCCAGGACAAATCAGGGTAAATATTCTCATATCGTTTAGGAAGTACACTCTCTCTTCATAATATGAATTTCTCATATTTCTGGCCCTCTGCGATCTTCGATCAGAGGATCTACCCGGGTCTGGTGGCTCAGTGGACTAATGCGTCCATTGCATGGGCCTGTGTTCGACCTCATGGTCACAGGTTCAAATCCCGGCAGGTCCACTCAGCATTTCATCCATCAGAGGTCGATAAAATGAGTACCATTGAATTGGGTAACAATCAACATCTGTTATTCAGCGCCAAGAGACCTCTGGGTGAACATGCGCTTAACAAATACACATGTTATGTTATGTTATGTTTATCTACCTCTTTCATTTCTCATTCTCAGTTCTGGAGATCTGTCTCTTTCATTTCTAGCTCTGTGATCTGAGGAGTCTTCCCTCTCGTATCGTGTTCTATGTACTGGGGATCCTTCCCTTCTCCCTCTATACAATTCATCACTGCTTCCTTTTGAATGTCTCTGTTCATGATCCTGTTTATTAACTCTCCTGCTCCCTTTTTTTCGGTCCAAACCTCTTTTACGAAATATGGTACATAACTTCGGAGTAGGTTCCCCATCTATTTCTCCTATTCTCACCCCGTCCTTCATTAGAGCTGTAAACAAGTCTTGTCTAGTTAATTTGTTATTATCTGTACGGACCTCAGGTCTAGATGTTCTTTCAGTCTTCATCCTTTCTCCCAGTTCGCCCAACTTACGAACTGCCTCAATCACCTGCGCTAAAGTGTTTCCTGTTTGATTTATTAACAATGTCATTATTACCTGCCTATAAGCAGGAGGAGCAGTACGAATGATCTTATTTCTTACAGAAGTGTTAAGTAGTCCTTCCATTAATCTGTGTGCAGTATCTAGGAAAATCGAGGTTTTTATTACCTCTTCCTTTAATCTCTGTGTCGCATCTCTCAACGTATACCATGGCTTTTCATTTACTGGCCAATCTGATTCAGTCGGGTATTTATGACTGCATCCGGCCGCAGCCAATTGTAATAGGCTAATTTGGTTATTAAGCCCATAGTTTCTGAAATGTTCCTGAATTGTCGGGTCTGTACTTATCATGCAAAATTTCAGTGCATCTCCATGGTCTAATATTATGCCTGCAGCATCCAAGTCATAGATGTGGACCATCCATGTAAGCACGTTCTCGCCAGGTCTCTGCTGAAACCTGTCCAAAATATCATTAATCTCATGTTGCGTAAAATCCTCCAAGCTATCTAAAGCTAGCCCCTGGGGGTATTGTTGACCACCCTGCAACTTTCTCCGATGTATCGGCTGCACATGCACCTCTATATGCTCTTCTGATTTATTTTTGGTCTCAGTCCTAATAGGCTCTGTTTTCTTGTCCTCTTCCTCACCTGAACCTGAAAACTCTGAAGTATCCCAAATATTTCCATCCCACTTCTTGGGATCCCAATCAAGTCCTGCTTTTGCAATGACTAAGTGTACTTTCCCCTTTTAACTCTCCCTCGCTTGTTCCTGTATTTGTACTTTGCAATGTGCACTGCAGCCCTTTCCGCTACGGTCTGATAAGTCTCTATCTTGTCCAACAATAATGTATTTTGACATGTTAACAACGTAGTGGCATTCTTTGCTTCAACATACTGTTCTTCCAATGCCTTACACTCACGCTGCAACTTCACATATTTATCATGTATCATTCTGTAGGCATTTAATAAAACCCATCCTCTCCGTCCTAATATAGGAAGCTCTTCTCCTCTTGTTACTGGGACTTTTAGCAAACATGAAACCACCTGAGCCGGTTCGGCTTCGAACAAACATGCATTCCAGTTTTCACTCAAACCAGCAGATTTAGCCCATTCATGAGCCAATACTCCATACGGAGTCACAACGCCAAGATGTAATGACCTGATAATTCTGCCAATCACCAGGGAATACTGACCCTATCCCCTCTTGGGACCCAAAAGGACACAACACTTCACAATACTTACCCAAGAAAGTAATAATACTAATAATTACCTAGAATATATGGCTATTGCCGAGGAGCTTGCCAACAACAACAACAACACAATAACAGTACCAGTGGCGACAACAACGCAAACAACGCACCCCGGGGTACGACAACTCAAACAAGGGGCCACTCGGTATAACAACACAACAAAGCACACCCAGGCGGGACTGTATAATCAACGCATACTCCTCCTAACATTGCCTCAGGTGGAATACTTGTTATTTTGAGCTTCCCTGGATGAGAGCGGGACGTCCATCGTTCTGCAATTACCTGCAGGAAGGGAAACTTACCGTCCTGCCAATGCTACAGCATTTGGGTAAGAAGGGCCCTGACCTTCCATCCCAAGGAACACAGACAAATAATTCTTTATTATACAATGATAGAATGACAAAAGTAAAGAATCACTAATATGTCACGATAGGCCTTCTTCACATCAGTACCTAGGCAATTGCTAAATGCAATCAATCATACATATACAGAACTTATATGTAAACTAGCAGCCCGCCCCGGCCTTGCCCGGGGCAGAAAGGGGCTGGGGGCAGCATCGCAGCAGGAGAGGCGCAGCAGAGCGTCCGCTTCTGCCCATGCTTTGTTTCCTCCGACGTCCCGACTTTCACTCTCTGTTCATGGCCCCCGCCCGTCCCTCGCTGCGCACCCGCGGCTGCTTGACTTACCTCATCCGCCGCTCCTCCCCGCGCTGCTGTGTTTACCGCTCCACTGCTCCCCTGCTTCTCGCCGCTCCTGACTGCTTGTCCGCTACCTCATCCGCCGCTCCTCCCCGCGCTGCCACTGCTCCTCCGCTTCTCACCGCTCCTTTCCGCTTGTCCTCTGCAGCTCCTCCCCGCGCTCATGTCCTCCGCTCTTCCTGTTGCTCCTGAATGCCGCTCCTCCCCGCGCTCCCGATGTCACCACACAGACATCGCGGCCGGCGCTACTTTCTAGGGACTACTTTATTTTTATTCGTAAATGTTTTTTTTTGTTGGTTTTTTTGCAGAGTTTTATATAGCGCGAACTAGAACCGAACCGATTCAGTTATCAGAGCGCTTTACATAGCACCAGTTAAGTTACATGAGGACACACTTTCATTTTAGGCACGGGGAGATTAAGTGATTTGCCCAGAATCACAGGGGGTTTTTGGTGTCGTTACCGAGACTCGAACCAAGTTCCCCAGGTCCGAGGTCGAGCGCCTTAGCCGTTAGGCCAACCCCTCTCTTTTAAATAACGTATATTTTTTATTTTTATATCGCCTATGTCCTTCTGCTTGCCCTGAGGTTTTCATTGATGTCTTGGGAGTTTAGATTGGTGGTGTACTTTTTGAGTTTACCTGGCTCAAAGGACAGACTTCTCTCTTTATAATAGTAGTATAGATAAATGTATGGAACCTGAAAATAGGAGACAATAGTTACATAAGAACGGTTAGAATGTAAGAGTTAGTGGAAGTGGAACACCTCACCAAGTTTCTACACATCCTGCTTCCACTTTGCCAGAGCGGAGTCCGTTTCTCCAGCCAATCAGGATTCTCTGCTCCACCGTCAAAGCTACATGTCTGCACTGTGATGAACTACCAATGGTCGAGACCTGAACACCCCCTTTAGTACAAGTGGAAACGTTGATTGAAGCTTCTAGCAAGGCTCGCCCCCTGTTCCCATCAGATTCCATACCACTCCGCACCAAGGCCACAGCATCAGCTAGATAGGCGTTTGTTATGACTCCGGGGCAGAGCGACGCATTCCTCCGACAAGAGCCAGGTCCTACCAGCATACGAAGTGCAGAAAACAAGTGAGAAGCAAAACATGACTCCTCACCCAGGAAAGCTCGGAAGATGGCGACAGCTTAGAAAATGGAGTCGCTTAAGCATAGGCCACTACTCCCACAAAGAGCCCGAATTAGTATGCAAGATGGCATCAGAGTATGCCAAAGCAAATAGGTAAGCCCTGCCTTTAAGCAAAATACAGTTGAACACAGAAAAGACATTATTGAGCCTTACTTTGCGGCTAATTCATATTATGTAGGCCTACACTGCACTATATTAGAGCAAAATAAACTGAAATGGTAGTGGGCAACGGTCATAATCGAGCCGTTTCCATAAAAATGGCTCAATCACTACAGGGTCCCATGTTCTCCCTACTACTGGAGTCAAGCTAACCTGGCTGATGAGTGGGGAAACCCCGAAACCGGTCCTAGGAGGCTTGTTTCCAGTCCAGGGAGGACCTGGCCTGGCAGTTCGGGCTGAACTGTTCCCATAGGGACAAGGGTCAAGACTTTTTTTGCATATGGCTGGGTTCCAACTGGAATGCCATGGGGAGAATAAAAAATGATGGATTCAGGTCCAGATCTTTGTACTGGTGTGAATGAATGGTAGTGTTCTGCAATTTGTCCATACATTTTTCTTTCTGCATGTGTCACCCGAGTGGCACATGTATGCCGAGATGTGGGTCCCATGCTCTCCATCCCACTGGAGTCAAGCTAGCCTGGCTGATGAGGGGTGAAACCTCGAAACCGGTCCTACGATGCTTGTTTCCAGTCCAGGGCGGACCTGGCCTGGCAGGTCGGACAGGACTGTTCCCATAGGGACCAGGGTCAAGACTGATTTGCATATGGCTGGGTTCAAACTTGAATGGAATGGGGATACAAAAAATTATGGATTTAGGCCCAGATCTCTGTACTGGGATAAATGTATAACATTGTTCTGCATTCTGTCCATAAATTGTTCTTTTTGCATTTGTCACCCCGAGTGGGACGGGTATGCCCAGACGTGGGTCCGGTGCTCTCCATGCCATGGTAGTTAAGCTAGCCTGGCTGATGAGGGAAGAAACCCTAAAAACAGTTCTAGGATACTTGTGTCCAGTCAAGGGAGGACCTGGCCTGGCAATTATGGCTGGACTGTTCCCATAGGGCCAAGGGTCAAGACTGATTTGCATATGGCTGGGTTCAAACTGGAATTGCATGAAGAGAAAATAAATTATGGATTTAGGCCTAGATCGCTGTAATGGGGGGAATGTACGACATTGTTCTGCATTCTGTCCATCAATTGTTATTTCTGCATTTGTCACCCAGAGTAGGACGGGTATGCCCAGATGTGGGTCCCATGCTCTCCAAGCCACTGGAGTCAAGCTAACCTGCCTGATGAGGGGTGAAACCCTAAAACCAGTCCTAGGATGCTTGTTTCCAGTCCAGGGAGGACCTGGCCTGGCAGTTTGGGCTGGACTGTTCCCATGGGGCCAAGGTAAAGACTGATTTGCACATGGCTGGGTTAAAACTGGAATGCCATGGGAAGCAAAACAATTATAGATTTAGTTCCAGATCTTTGTACTCGGGTGAATGTATGCCAGTGTTCTGCATTCTGTCCATCAAGTGTTCTTTTTTGCATTTGTCACCCAAGTAGGACGGGTATGCCCAGACGTGGGTCCCATGCTCTCCACGCCACTGGAGTCAAGCTAACCTGGCTGATGAGGGGTGAAACCCCACAACCAGTCCTAGGATGCTTGTTTCCAGTCCAGGGAGGACCTGGCCTGGCAGTTTGGGCTGGTCTGTTCCAATAGAGACCAGGGTCAAGATTGACTTGCATATGGCTGGGTCCAAACTGGAATGGCATGGGGAGCAAAACAATAAAATGATGGATATAGGCCCAGATCTCTGTACTGGGGTGAATGTATGCCATTGTTCTGCATTCTGTCCATCAGTCATTATTTTGCAGGCTGCTCCCTCACAGCATGCGTGATGCTCACTGTTTAATTAGTTCTCTATGCTGCATGTTTGTTCATGTGTGCCTCTCCGGCGAAATCTTCCTCTTCCCCACTGAATCTGCTGCAGCTGTGGACAGTGTATATAGCTGTTGTGGGCGTCACTCACAGTCTCAGTCTCTTTGGCTGTCTGAGGTGATGTCACCACCAACTCTTAGACCATCAGGACGGCATGTACTTTCAAAAGCGGTTAGCTTGATTGGGCCGCCTCATTTTGCCTGTCTCTGTTGCGGTGTAACAAGCAGGTGCTAGGTTGCACTGCAGCCACTTCACATGAACCGTGACAGTCTCTCCAGTGCTGCAGGCCATGCTGCCCCTTGCAGCACTGCAGACAGGTTGGCTCGTAGAGCTGGCGCCATCAAGGGTCAGTCCGTGCCGTGCTCTTCTCACCTGGTTCACCTTGTTCCAGACCAATGTACTGTTCAGGGGACAGACCAGTCCCCATGCATTGGCCGTTGGTGTGCTTCACACTCCTCCTCTATCCCAACAGAGCTCTGCTGCATGGCTAGCGGTCTCTCTCTGGCTGGGAACACTGGGTTGCCTTATTTGAGGATGCCACCCAGCTTTCACAGTGCTGCAATGGTACTGCTCCTCTTCCTCTTCACCGGGACAAGAGTTGGCTTGCAGGGCTAGCTCTCTGTATTTTTTTATTTTGACGAGTGGAGGAGTGGAATGACTCTTTCCATTGAGTGGCGCTTCTTTCAATGGGGTCCCTCCCATATGAGTCACTTGCTTTGATGCGAAGCTGCAAACGACCGCTAGGTGTTGCTGCAGCCACTTCAGAAGGCCAGAGCAGCTTTCCAATGCTGTGAGCCATGCCAATAGGACATTTGCAGGAGGAGTGACAATGAGAACTGGTGCAGCCAAGAGCCAGGCTGTGTTCCTCCCACCTGCGGGCACAGCATATTCGGGTGTAGGCCTCCCTCAGTGCTGGTGTGGCCACGGTTTTCTACCCTGCTGGCGGGGCAGCACCACCGACAGTCAGCAACAGATATGACCTGCGGGGCACCTCTTGTTGGTCACTGGGCCTCTGCACATTTACGAGCCTCACCGGGGTTGCTGATGGTTGGCTCACAGTATTGGGAGGATGCTCCTCTCTCCTCCTCACACCAGGACAGATGGCAGCAGGCAGGTGCTGCTTGCTGGTGCCTCTCAAGCATGGGGCATGGCATGAAGTGAACCCCAGTACCCCTGGAGGGTCAGGGCACATCAAACATTGGCATCCTGTCCGTTGTGTTGCTCTTACGGTATTATGCTCTCTGCCAATTCATATGGTCTCTCTATAGGCATATCACAGCATGTGCATCGAGGTGCTAGAGATGACAAATCTCTCTCCCCTTCTCCTTCACAGTGAGAAGGGTCATCCTCTTCTCCATGGCAGGCGTGAGTGGCAACGCCAATATGCATTACCCAAGAAGGCACAGGAGCAAGCTGCAAAGCTGCATAGCATGGGTTTCGGAACACTCTTTGCAAGTGTTATTTCATGGGCTCTAGGCCCAAAAAATGATAAAGTGATGACACAGACATGGTGTGTATGGTTACTGAACTGACCACGTGCATGTGCACTCTGGTCTTTTTATTGACAGGGTCACCTGACCAGTGACACCTGTCTTGGGAGGGTGTGGGGTGAGTGTAAAGGCCAGCTCTCACTGAGTGGCTAAGGGTAGCTGCGTAGCAAACATTAGTATGTGTCCAGCAGGACACTACAGCATGTCTTTTTAATCTCCTTGTTTGTCGAACATACAGACAACAGTTTCGCATATATTCAAGACCTGGAGTTAAAAAAGTAAATCATGAAAGTTATGAGAGGGGTCTCCTGCCGGCGGACCAACGGCTAGCGTCCATTGTAGTAATTAGGAAACCAGGTAAGCCTACGGATGCTCGTGGCTCCTTCCGCCCGATTTCCCTGATCTATGTGGAGGCAAAGATTTTAGCTAAAGTCCTATCCTTATGTCTAATAGCGGCCATTTCATCACTGGTTCACCTGGATCAGTCAGGCTTCATACCCGGGAGGAACACAGCGTTGAAAATCAGGCGCCTGCATAATGTCATTGCCCGTCTGGAGTTTATCGAAGAAGATGTTGTGATCCTCTCCCCGGACGCTTCGATGGCGTTTGATTCCATCGAATGGCCCTACTTATTCGTAGTCTTGAAGCATATGGGTTTTGGTCCTAAATTTGTGGGGTGGGTGAGACAACTATATACGGATATTCAGGGACAGGTACGGGTGAATAACCATACATACAGGTCCTTCCCCCTCGGCAGGGGCACCAGACAGGGTTGCCCTCTCTCCCCCTGCTATTCCCTCTGATGCTGGACCCCCTCGTGGCATGGGTTAGGCTAGATGCTATGGTACGAGGCTTGAAGTGGGCGGAGGGGCACGATGACAGAATCTCACTTTATGCAGATGATATTTTGCTTTACCTGGCATCTCCCTATAAATCCCTGCATGGGGTTTTGGATATATTCACAAACTTCGGGAAATACTCGGGATATGCCATAAACTGGAGCCAATCAGTGCTGTTTATCTTGAAGGGTAAGGCCCCCCGATTGCCATTGGGCTGCACAGTGGAAATCACCTCGGTAGGCTTTCGATATTTAGGGATCTTTGTGACTCCGGACTTCCAACTTTTCTACGATTGTAATCTTGCGGCCCCCCGGTCCGGCTTCGAACAGACGTCAAACTCTGGCGCTCTCTGCCTCTATCCCTGGTGGGGCGAGCAGCCCTCTTTAGGATGATGGCCCTTCCCCGGTTCTTGTACATAATTCAGAACTGCCCCACAGGGTCTCTGATGCCTATTTCGCAGGCGTGGAGAGGTAATTTGCATGCTTTTGTGGGATGGATCCCCTCGAATAGCCATGCACAAGCTGACTAAAGGGTGGTACGATGGGGGTATTGCCTTCCCCGACCTCTGTCTGTACTATTGGGCAACGCAGCGAGGTGTGGTGAATCACTGGATATAACGATCTCCGGCAGATCTGGCATATATGCTGGATAGGTACCAGATGGGACGATCGGGACATCTGGAGGCACTATACTCTAAGACCCGAAAAGGTCGGTACGTTGGCCCCACAGCACACATGGTAATGATATTGCACCTGGCGTCCTCTTGTCTGGGATGGGCAGCAACCCTCGCCAGGGCCACGCCCCTCTGGTGCACTCAGAGACTGGGACTCCTAGGCAACCACACTGGGTTTGATAAGTGGGACATTATCGGAATCTCAACAATAGGAGACTTGGTAAAAAAGGGGGCGCTTCTCAAATTTGAAGACCTACAGAGAACATATGTTATGGCAAGAGGGGAGGTATTCAGATACCTACAGGTCAGACACGCCCTAGCAACAACTATCCCTGACATGGCGGATATCCCTGACCTTCCCATTTGGAGGACAGGCTACTTGACGGTCCTCTGCTTACAAAGGCCATATCACTCACATATAAAAAACTATGTAATAATCTACCGGACACTTTTCATAACCTTCAAGAGAGATGGCAGGTGGACTTAGGAACACTGGATGACGATGACTGGCAGGCGGCATTCATGTCACATATATATATGTGTATATATATATATATATATATATTCACGCTCCAAGGTCCCACCTCAAACCACTAAACTCCAAGGGCGGGTGCTCCCATATGCGAGGGTGAGGTCTCGCAGTAAATGTACGCTCTGTTCCAAGAAGGAATTGAAGCACTCTCGGGGTAAAAACAATTTATTCAAAGCAGTCCTCCAGATGCATTTCGGCAAGGTGCCTTTGTCGGTGTATGAACTGCTAGTCTTTGACACCTGGTGTCCCATTGGATTATATTTCAAAACCCCAGTTCTCATTGGTTGGTTCGAAGCCAATGGAAGGACTGCAAACCTTCCTGGATGTACCCAGCTGTGGCGTGTTACCGTATATACATTGGCACTGTGGTCTAAGAGATCTAGTATTTGACCTGTATGGCAGCTGTTAATTAAGCCCGATAGGCCGATAAAATGTACCAGTATAACGTAACACGCTCGGAATGCCGTTGTGGTATGCAGTTCCTGTTAGCCCCACATCAGGGGCGGCGTGTTTTTCTTGCACCAGTTTCACCCCTCGCCAGCCGCTGGATGTTAAGAAGGATAATGCTGCAGTCGTCTTTCATATTGATAGGCGTCCCTGGGCTTGTATAGCCCACGACCTGGATGGTCACCAGAATAGTCCAAACAGCGACGGTTCAATCGGTTACATTGAATTCACGCTCCAAGGTCCCACCTCAAACCGCTAAACTCCAAGGTCGGGTGCTCCCATATGCGAGGGTGAGGTCTCGCAGTAAATGTACGCTCTGTTCCAAGAAGGAATTGAAGCACTCTCGGGGTAAAAGCAATTTATTCAAAGCAGTCCTCCAGATGCATTTCGGCAAGGTGCCTTCGTCGGTGTATGAACTGCTAGTCTTTGATACCTGGTGTCCCATTGGCTTATATTTCAAAACCCCAGTTCTCATTGGTTGGTTCGAAGCCAATGGAAGGACTGCAAACCTTCCTGGATGTACCCGGCTGTAGCGTGTTACCGTATATACATTGGCCCTGTAGTCTAAGAGATCTAGTATTTGACCTGTATGGCAACTGTTAATTAAGCCCGATAGGCCGATAAAATGCACCAGTATAACGTAACACGCTCGGAATGCCGTTGTGGTATGCAGTCCCTGTTAGCCCCACATCAGGGGCGGCGTGTTTTTCTTGCACCAGTTTCACCCCTCGCCAGCCGCTGGATGTTAAGAAGGATAATGCTGCAGGCGTATCAGGCTTAAAAAATTCCTTCTTGGAACAGAGCGTATATATATATATATATATATATATATATTACCTACTGGCGGTCGCCAGTAGGTATATATAGTTAGGATTTTTTCTCTATGGGTTTTTTGAAAATTCTATGTCTAATAACTTTGGCGTTTGTGGACGGAATTGGCTGAAATTTTCAGGAAAATGGCACATTTTGTTTCTGAGCAGCCCTTGAAAATTTGGGGGGGGGTTCGTCCAGTGGGGGCCGAGAAAAAAGGGGGGTCCCAAAACGTGTTTTTAACATTGAGTTTTCCATAGGGCGGTTGGCCTCACTTTTAGCCCGAACGGCTGAATGGATTTGCACGAAACTTGGCAAAATTGTAGGGACTGGTAGCCCGATGTGCCTTTTGTAGGTCTCAATATATGTGCTCCAGTGGATTTTGAGAAATTAACGTTTAAAAAAAGATATATATCTGTAACAGCGGACCGGGCAGCGCTCTGGTTCGCGGACTTTTCGCGCAACGGAGCTTTGTGAAGCGAAGCTGATTGGTTCTCCGGCGTCTGTCAACATTCCAAACAGTCCGTAGCGGCCGCCATCTTGTCTCTCGGTAGGATCGAGAGACAAGAGGAGGTCAAAACAAAGGGGGAAATAACTATAAGGGGGCATAGTAGATCCTCGCTGACCCCCTAGGTTTGATGTGGAGGTTTTAAAAGGGCCCCGCGGGGCAAAAAAAAAAAATAATAATAATAATCGAACGGCTGAATGGATTTGCACGAAACTTGGCAAAATTGTAGGGACTGGTAGCCCGATGTGCCTTTGCTAGGTCTCAATATATGTGCTTCAGTGGATTTTGAGAAATTAACGTTCAAAAAAAGATATATATCTGTAACAGCGCACCGCTTCGCGTACTTTTCGCGTTACGGAGCTTTGCGAAGCGAAGCTGATTGGCTCTCCGGTGTCTGTAAACATTCCAAACAGTACGTAGCGGCCGCCATCTTGTCTCTCGGTAGGATCGAGAGACAAGAGGAGGCCAAAGCGAAGGGGCAAATGACCATAAGGGGGCATAGTAGATCCTCGCTGACCCCCTAGGTTTGATGTGGAGGTTTTAAAAGGGCCCCGCGGGGCAAAAAAAAAAAATAATAATAATAATCGAACGGCTGAATGGATTTGCACGAAACTTGGTAAAATATTAGGGACTGGTAGCCCGATGTGCCTTTGCTATGTCTCAATATATGTGCTTCAGTGCATTTTGAGAAATTAACGTTCAAAAACAAGATATATATCTGTAACAGCGCTCCGCTTCGCGGAGATAAAATTATATCTGTATTACCTAGCTGTTGCTAACACCAGTTAGCGACGGCTAGTAGGAGATAGCGACCATCTTGGGTCCCACTTTGCATGTGAGTGATATTTATCACTAATGACATGCAAAGTGGGCATGCCAAGATGTTAGCGACTGGAAACAGTCGCTCACATCGCTATCTCCTATTATCAACTTTTGGAAATATTCGAGATAAGCGCGAATATCTCCAAAAAGTAACAGCTGCCCTGAGCAGTTCTTAGCCATGTTATCCAATGGGAGGTGGATAACATGGCTAAGAGCATTAGCTCGGTAATGCATGAATATCGCGGAGTTTTCAGCGATATTAATGCATTGCGCTCGTTTTTTATCGTATTTGCGATAAACCTTGATAATAGCAAGGTTTATCTGCGATAATTTCTGACGGTAAAAAAATCTTTGCAATGCATCGTTAGGGATAAATATCGCTTAACTTTGGTAATATGCCCCAACGTCTGTTAACGTTCGATTCGAAGGAAATCAGGAATTGTTGAAAAACATTGTGTGCGCCATCTTGTCTTTTTTCAAATGCCACACTTTTGTCGTGCACGGCAGCCATTTTAGATGCCTTGACCAGACCCACTCTGTGCACGCTGTCGATCCTTAGCATGGCTCCCCACCCTCGCAAGCATCTCACCCAGGCAGTGGTCACCCCCGCTCTCTGTCTTATGCATGGGTAATAAACCTCCCCCCATCTGCGCTGCTCTTCCCTGAGAATCACACCCTGTGCCCGCCCGACACCTCCCTTTCGCCCTATTCACTACCGCACCCTCTGACACTCCTTTTCCTCTGTGTCCGATTGTCCAGGCCGGTCCTAGGCTATCAGCTAGCCCTGCAGATGTAGTTTATGGCCACAGCTGTAAAGAATCACCCCTCTTCAAAGGAGTTATAGTAGATCAAGGCCCACACTCGATGAGATCCGTCACAGCAGAAGCGTTGCTATTATCTGAAAACCATCCTGTATTGTGATTGGGGAGGGGACCGAGCGTGAAGCGGAAGATTCCAGGGATGACTCTTTGTACATCAAAGTTTTTACAATTATGTGTCACATTAAAAATATATAGCACTCCGACAAAGTAGTAAGATTATAAAACTTTAATAATTTATAAATATATACAAGAAAACAAAAATAGTAATAACATATAAACATTTTTAGGGAAAAACAACGAAGTAGCGGTCGGCTGTGCGAATAGTGCCAATGCAGCACAACGTCCAGATTTCCGGCGTGGGGCGTCGCGGGGGGTGGGTCATCAGTAGCAAACTGTTGTGCGAATAGTTCCAAGGCAGCAGAACGCGCCGAAATCTAGATGACACGAAAGTGATGTCTAGTAAGTTGCCACCCAGCAAATAACGGCGTGGGGCGTCGCGGGGGGTGGGTCATCAGTAGCAAACTGTTGTGCGAATAGTTCCAAGGCAGCAGAACGATGGCACCAAGGTGATGTCCAGTAAGTTGCCGCACTGGTTTTGGTATCCTACAATGCTGCTCCGAATAACGGCGTGGAGCGCCCCGGGGGAGGCGGCGTGAACGGGCCTCTCCAGGTGGAGTCTCATCTGTTTTAGTGGGGCGCCCCTTTACCGTTTCAGTTGCCATTCCGTCCGCTTTTGGTCCACTGTGTCAAAATCCGCCATTCAGCTGAGTTGCGCCCACTCTTGCGGTGCAGCGATAGGCGGCTGCCACAGGACTCTCAAAATGGCGGCAGGCTCTTTCCTTTTTGGGCGTGGTCCACTGAAATGGCCCTGGGACACCTTGGAAATCGGACGCTTGTCTGCTAGGTCTTGGACCCCATTCTCGAAAGCGTCCCCTCCGCCTTGAGAATTCATCAAAAGTTTTGGGGGCCCCGACTCCTGCAGGCTTCTGGTGGGGAGCGGCTGCCATGATTGCTCGCGGAATGACCACGACGGAGCTACGGGATGGTGGTGCTCTCATGCTGACGCCAGTTTAGTCTGAAACATCCAGAAACAAGGTGGGGCTTTCATCGTTTGGGGGAAAAAAAAAGTTTTCATCCAATGAAAAGTGTTGTTTTTAGGTCATATGATCAAGCCTTCCATCATTCGGAAACCAAAAGTAAAATGAACCAATGAAAAGTTTTATAAACAAGTCACATGACCTGTTATGCGGCATAGGGTATAAAATGCGGAGAAAATACGTTGGCACGTGAGGCGGCGTCAGTAGCGGACCGATGTGCGAATAGGCCGAAGGCAATACAACGCGCCAAGATCCGGATGGCACCGAGATGGTGTCCAGCAAGTTGCAGCACTGGTGTGGCCATCCTACAATGCTGAAAGTCGGCGTGGGGCGCCCCGTTGGCCTGTGAGTTTGCGTCAGTAGCGGACCGATGTGCGAATAGGCCGAAGGCAGCACAACGCGCCAAGATCCGGATGGCACCGAGGTGGTGTCTAGTAAGTTGTCGCACTTCTGTGGCCATCCTACAATGTTGAAAGTCGGCGTGGGGCGCCCCGTTGGCCTGTGAGATGGCGTCAGTAGCGGACCGATGTGCGAATGGGGCCAAAGGCAGCGCAACAATATTTTCTGACTGACACCACAAGGCGCTGAGATGCCAAGATCCGGATGGCACCGAGGTGATGTCTAAGTTGCGGACTGATGTGCGAATGGGGCCAAAGGCAGCGTAACAATATTTTTTGTATGGAAGATACCACTAGGCGTTGAGATGCCAAGATTCGGATGGCACTGAGGTGATGTCTAGCAAGTTGGTGTGGTCATCCTACAATGCTGAAACTCGGCGTGGGTCGCCCCATTAGCCTGTGAGATGGCGTCAGTAGCGGACCGATGTGCGAATAGGCCGAAGGCAGCACAACGCGCCAAGATCCGGATGTCACCGTGGTGGTTTCATAGTTGAGAGGCACTTCATCTGCAGTGGGGCGCCGAGATCCGGATGGCACCGAGGTGATGTCTAGCAAGTTGCTGTACTGGTGTGGTCATCCTACAATGCTGAAACTCGGCGTGGGTCGCCCCATTAGCCTGTGAGATGGCGTCAGTAGCGGACCGATGTGCGAATAGGCCGAAGGCAGCACAACGCGCCAAGATCCGGATGGCACCGTGGTGGTTTCATAGTTGAGAGGCACTTCATCTGCAGTGGGGCGCCGAGATCCGGATGGCACCGAGGTGATGTCTAGCAAGTTGCTGTACTTGTGTGGTCATCCTACAATGCTGAAACTCGGCGTGGGTCGCCCCATTAGCCTGTGAGATGGCTGTTCTTTGGATTTGGGCCTGGTCCACCAAAATGGCCCTGGGACACCTTAGAACTCGGACGCTCGATTTTTTTTTCCTTTCCTGTACATGCAAAAAAAGATAAATGCCCGGTACGTTACACGCTTCATCTGCCACGATGAACTCTCCAGAGGAACCGAAAAAAAATATAGTTGTGGTAACTATACCATGCATCGTCATATGGAGAGGTGGCACCAATTAATTATAGTGCTGCATAAAAGAGAGATTTGGAGGAGAACCCCTGACCTGCTAGTACATTCATCAAAGAAGTGGCACTGAGAGCTTCAGAGGCAAGGGAAACGGTCCCAAATATTTAGAAGAACTTTGGAAAGATTAAAATGACATGTTTAGATTGTGGCAAATTAATTTCATGTGGACAGATGAGTGTTACTCTAATAAATACAGCATATGAACATCATCATAGTCGATGGTTGGTAGAGACATTTTGACTATATCCTGGACCTGCCCGTCCTCGCCCAAAATGGCGCCGGAATAAATGGGACTCGTAACTCCTTGTTGTGTACTGGTTGCAGAACCTTGAAATCACGAGATACGTATGCAGTTTTGAAGCACATGGCGGGCGGGGACGAGAATTGATTGAATATTTCGACATCCCTATTGATATTAAGTTCTGATGTGTTATTGATTACTGTACTGTTGAAAGTTCGAATTAACGTCACCCATGGTACTTGCCCGCAAATGTATATCTAGATAATTTTATTGTAACTGGCCCTGTCGTATTTTAATTATAAAATGTACGTCCACCGATTCCGTAACTGTTAGACACCTTAGTTCTTGCAACCTAATGGCCCGCCCGTTACGTTCCTCTACAGTGTAAATGTCTATTCATCATATACGATTACAGTTTGCTCTGTGGCAGGCCCACGTGGTTATAGGCTCGTATTTGTATAATGAAATTTTCACAATAAAGGTTTTTAAAAGAAAACATGGTAGTAGTATATACATTGGTAAAGTTTTTAATAATAGTGACTGTTTTAGAATCATTAAAAGGCAAGTGAAATAAAGCAGACCAATTACATGAAGGGTAAAAGGTATAATACGAAGGAACGCAGTAAAGATAAATGGTCAAGGGCTGTTGTGTTTTCTATTCCTGCAACATAAAGTGATCGATAAGAATCTCATATTCAGGCGTATCGGCGACTAAGACAGCAGGTCGACCCTCTTTTGCTCAACGGCTCCGTCATGGGACGAAGAAACGCTCTTTTTCTCGAAAAAAGAATATATTTTACTTGCAGGACAGTTGTAAAATTTCCGGGAAAGTACATTAGCCTGGAACATTATAACATATATTTAAGAAAAAATAATGTTCGGAAGTAATGAAAAGCGTAATTTTTAGGTCATATGACCAAGCCTTTCATCATTACAATAAGAAAAGTAAAATGAACCAATGAAAAGTTTTATTAACAAGTCACATGACTTGTTATGCTTACGTTACGCGCTGCGCGCCCCGGATGACTTCCGGATGCGCTAACGCGGCGCGTCATATGACGCATTACGCGACAACGCAGGTACAGAATATAGTCAAAATGTCTCCACCAACCAGCGGTCGGAACACAACCCCTTTCAGCAGGCTAAATAGTTCTGTTAAATGACAACAGAAGGGACAGGCAACAAGAACCATCAGTCAAAGAGGGGAGAGCTAGTTCTTCTCTACCGGGTTACATTGGGGCGCTACCGGAACTGATCAAATTGGTAGTCTACAGTGTTTCTGGATGTTTCAGACTGAAGCTGGGGTTAGCATGAGAGCAGCACCATTTCGTAGCTCCGTCGTGGTCATTCCGCAACCAATCATGGCAGCCGTTCTTTATCGTTATTTTGGGCGGGGTGGGTGGCGGAGCCGAGCTGTTTTGCAGCCATCATTGTGTGGAGTTCAGTTCATCTCACTAGTTTTGTATTTGTCATGAGGGGTTGTTCCTAATGTTTCTATTTTAGCGAGGTCAAAAAGAGATCCCATTAGTGGCCTACTGATTTTGCTCGATTCCTTTTCTTTTTTTTTTACACGATTTTTCGTTATCTGCAAAGACTAAACAGAGTATTGCGACTCTGTGTTTGTTTGTAAATAGAGAATGAACCAAAGAGAACTAATTCTAAAACAGTAAATACTTGGATAACAATCAATCAAATGGAGAGAGAAGCAGGCACGACGGATTACAATGGGGGCAAAGACCTGCGTTAACTACCTTTCACTATCTGCAAAGAGAGAGTACTCCTAATAGAAATGAGGGGGGGGGGCACCATTCAAAGCAGATCAGTGTGCATAAACACGAAAATGTTTTCACTTACCACGTACTTGACATTCGACAGCTTATGATATTTGCTATTAAAAAACCATTGAAATTCACTGAAAAAACCATAGGTTATAGACCATATATAGTTAGGAATTAGCATTTACAAAACCTTGAAAATTCACTGAAAAAACCATAGGTTATAGACCATATATAGTTAGGAATTAGCATTTAAAAAACCTTATTTTACTCACACAAAACCATTGAAATTCCATATATAGTTAGTTGCACTAACTATATATCGCGCACCTGCAATCCACTGCTGATCATGTCACATATTACATCATTCATGACATGGTCAGTGACATCACTGATGACATCACTGATGACATCTCAAATGACATCACTGATGACATCACTGATGACATCTCATTTGACATCATTCTTGTGCTAATACGATAAACCTCTTCAGACTCTAATATAACCTTAGATACACTCAGTGTATACAGACACTCACACACTGCCACTCATCCATGGAGTTACTCACACACCCAGTCAGTCATGCAAAGAAACAATCTCATCTCCATTTCTTCAACTATACAGTTAAACACACCTTACTTATTGAAACATATACTAACACATATTTACTCTCTTATACAATCCCTGATACAAGTTCACAATGATCGATACAACCACTCACTCATTCGGTGGCTCTCATGCACAGTTATTTATATATGCCAACTCTCACATGTACTGTGTTTTACATATGTACTTACTATGACATGTAGCATTGAGATATCCATTCACTCATCAATACACTCATGCACACAGTCAACTGCCCATGTAGCTGTTTCCACATGCACTCTTGAACTCATACACCTAGTGAATAAACTGTTCACACATCTATGCATAGAGTCACACACCTTCCAGCCACCCCCACACAAACTCAATCTCCCATAGAAATACTTGGGCAACCAATTAATAACACATATAGCCTCTCGTATAGCTAATGATCAACACATGCAGCAGTTTACAGAACAACAGACATAATGATGCACAAATTAAGACAGTTTAGTCACTAACACATGCATTCAGTGAGACACATTTAATCACTCACTCATACAGTCAGTCACGCACCTACTAAATCCTTCATCCAGACACTTATACATCCACTCATTCTTCAATATGTAAGACATATTTTAACTTTACAGAAACATACAGTCACTGGATGTTGTCATCAGTGATGTCATCAGTGATGTCATTTGAGATGTCATCAGTGATGTCATCAGTGATGTCACTGACCATGTCATGAATGATGTAATATGTGACATGATCAGCAGTGGATTGCAGGTGCGCGATATATAGTTAGTGCAACTAACTATATATGGAATTTCAATGGTTTTGTGTGAGTAAAATAAGGTTTTTTAAATGCTAATTCCTAACTATATATGGTCTATAACCTATGGTTTTTTCAGTGAATATATATATATATATATATATATATATATATATATATATATATATATATATATATATATATACATATATATATATATATATATATATATATATATATATATATATATATATATATATATATATATATATATATATATATATATATATGAGAAGAACTCCTCCAAGCAAATGAAGAAAGAGAGGCCAGAGCAGGGGAAACAGTGGAGGAACCTTTATTCAGCAGTAACACACCCGGTATGGCGAATGCATTTCGGCGTCTGTATCGCCTTCATCAGCGCCGGGGGTATGAAACAGGATGTCCATCTGGGGATAAGTGCCCTGCCCCATTCTGTTAAGTAATGCACAAGTCCTCCCTCAAGGTAGATAGTCCATGCATACACTTTCTGTTAGTAACCTGTTGTCCGGTTACTACAAGTCCCAGAATGCCGCTGTTAGATGTGGGCCAGTGTTGCGGGGGGTGGATAATATGCCTGATGACTTTAGCCCCTAAATCGAGTGTAATCGCCAAACATCGCCGCCTCCTCAGCTCCCCAACCTGTGGTAAATAAAACATTACCCTGTCATAATTTCTCTAAATAAACAAAGCATCATGCATCAAATGAGAGGCAGAGTCCGTGATGTCCGAGTTAAAAGGGCTTTATTCCAATAACTCGAGTTAAGGGAGAATCTGTTCCATCACCACTAAGGTTCAGGAAGGGTCTTCTAAACATTATTTACAGAGTACAATATATATACGTTTATTCTTGTACATAGGGAGGAGCGCTCCAGGCAGAGCAAGAGAGAAAGAGATAAGAGCATGTGGGCGTGCATGAGGGTGTACACTTGATGTGTCGCAGGTGGGTGATAGGTGGGTGGATATGTAGAGGAGGAGTTGCATGGCCAGCTGGAACTTTGCCCTACTTGTGTGTGCAACTTGATCATGACGTGCAGCTGACGTGTAACTGGGGGGAGCTGACATTCAGTCTAGTAGGGAGGCCTTCAGTGTCAGGGCGACCAGCACGTCTGGTACTATCTGATATCTTGAGTCCGGGGATGTATTATCTGAAGCAAAGGTCGCTCATCACTAAGAGCCAGAGAGGGCATATATTTCTTCGTTCATTGCGTGGGGGCCGTGGGCTTTCTACGAATGCAAGCTCTGTAATTTACTTAAACGGAGACAGAAAGGCTAGGCCCTATCTCTGCAGGCGGGTTCTGTTTACCTTCTTCACCGGGCAGGAATGTGATTCTGTAGAGCAAGCAGATAACTGTTTTGCAAAATACTGTCTTGGCACCCCGTGCTGGGCCTCTTTCGGCTGAGCCAGAAGTATGCGAGGTCAGGGATACGTAACTGCAGCTCTCAGAGTGTCTGGAGTCAGGAAACCTTAATTCAGAGACTGGCTCAGGCTGAGCCACAAAATGAGTTCATCGTGATTTAAAAGTGCACAATGCAAACACATGGGCTTTAATGCAAAACTTAATGTTTCTTACATGGGAGACTTGATGACTGGCATCCTAATACAGGACGTAAATGCAGAGGCCTTGTTATTCAGGCCACTTAAGGGAAAATGCATGGATGACATGCACATATATTAAACATAGGGTACACGCAGGGGACATATTGGTCAGGCAAAATTTAATTTTCCTCATTCCCTCCTTGTCCCCTACTGTACCCTTCAGGACACATCTATATTCATGAGACCGTATATTTGATCATACAGCATCATTTGTTCATCTTTGATCCTTTGTATACGTGGATGTGGAACACAGGCAGTCGCACACAGGCCGCAAATGGCCGGGCCACACTGCAGACAGAGACAGCAGCCGACTATCATAAGCAGTATCATTCCTAGGAACGACAACACTTTCCATCCCCAAGCCGATATTACACCGCAGAGCCAACTGGACCAAGTCCATGTGCCTGGGTCTTGATGTATATCATGAGCAATCTTGTGGAGCCTTGTTATTGCTGCGTACACAGAGGGTGCGTTATTAGGGATGAAAATGCATCAACTAGAGCCGATCACTCTACAGGCCCCGCCCCTATCCGCCAGGATGACGTCAAGAACAAGGCGGTTCTGAAGAACAACAAGTCTCATGGCAGACTGCTCCTGGGTCAAGTTCGCCAGGGCAGATGCAGTCACATTCACAACCGTTTCCAGGGTTCTTGTTAACCTGCGTATCAGTTTACTGTTTTGGACAGGACCTATGAAGAAAAAGAATCCTTTGTTGAAATCTGAATATTTTTCCCACGCTGTCTCAGTTTGATCGATACCTGCGGCATCGGTCTCTCTCCTTAATCTACCATGCTCTTGCTCTAGTCGTGAATCTCAATGATAATGGGATGGGGCCAGAAAGACGGGTGGCAGCAGGAACGCTATATAACATGTCCCACCCCAGTCTGAGGGCAGATGTACATAGGCTGTCTGACCGCAAATGAAATAGGTATGGCGTGATGCTTTGAAAGAAGACTGTCCTTCATCGTTAAACTCTACTACAGCTTTACACTCGCTGTGTCCCATGTGTACTGAGCCTTTCTTTCTGACACACAAATCACCTTTTACCGGTAGGACTGAAATAGACGGTGGACCTATATTTTGCATGGGTTGAACATTCAGCATTACAAAACTAACGGATGCATTTCCTTGCTCGTACTCTTCATTTTCTAGATCGGTTCCTTTCCTTTGGGGAAATCCGTCTTTGTCTGGAAAGCATACCTCGTTCATGACTTTATTCAAGTTTCCATATATCCATTCATCTTGGTAAACTATGGACTTTCTGTCCAGAGAGGTCATTAAGGCAAACCATGCTCCACACGAACCATTGTGGGAGAACGGTAAAGGGAAGAAGGGCAGAACTCCCTTCGTCTTTTGGTAAGGCGGGAGTTGGCCACATACCCAGCAATCAGTCGCATTGCTGGTCTGATGAGAACGGTGTAACATTCGAATGAAAGTATTGTTACGCAGGGCAAGTCGATATGACAGTTCATGGGGTGGCAGGTCACTGAATGTATGCTCTACGGTGTTGTTAATGGAAGAGTGCATATGTGAGGCAATAGGAGGAAAGAAAACATGTAGTATTAAACTAACACAGATTATAACGATGCACAGAAAAAAAAAAATAACCAAAGAAACTATACATCTACTGCGTAATATCTTGCAGTATTTCTCTTTCATTTCGCTCTTCTTACTATTCTCGTATGCGATCTTATACATGTCAGAAATCTAGTCTAACCGATTCACCACCTAGTGGACTTAAACAATTAAACCTCGTCTGACTTACTAGATCGTAACTTAGACCTATACTCTTGCTGTGGAGTCTTTTCTAGCAAAGGCGGCGCAAAGTCTGTAATGTCTTTAATGTCTTTATTCTTTGCCAAAGTTCCAGATTGTCCAAAGTATCGCTTGCAATGGTGGGCATGAAGCCATCCCTTTCTTCCTTCTACCTTGATAGCAGTCCTCGTTGTTAGTAACACTAGCTTCGGTGTCTTCCAACGCGACTCAAGGGGGCTTGATCGATCAAAGTTCCGCACAAAAACGAAGTCCCCAGGGACTATGGCGTGTTCCTTGACCTGGGTGTTGTCAGGGAAGGCGGCAGCAACCTGTGAACGACAAGAGAGTAGTGCAGACATCAAGGAAGCCAGGTAATCTGTCAGCATGTTACTGTCAACATCAGTTATTTTCTTAGGCATAGGCGTACCCCACATATTTGGCGGTCTACCGAAAACTACTTCATACGGGGATAGGCCTGTTCTGGAATGAGCTACCATACGCATGTAAAAGAGGGCAACCGGCAAGGCTACCATCCAATCCACGCCTTTGTCTGCACAGATCTTTGCTAGTTTTGTCTTGATTGTCTGAATATGTCTTTCTACAAGGCCTGCTGCTTCAGGGTGTCGTACACAATGGAACTTCCAAGTATATCCTAACAGAAGAGACACTTGTTTCATTAATTCAGAGGAAAATGGCTGACCATTGTCTGAGTAGATGACACGGGGCAATCCATATCTGGGAAAGAACTCACGCACTAATTGCCTGGCAGTTGTCACAGCAGTATAATCTGGGACTGGATACGCTTCTGTCCATCTAGACAGTGCACACACAACTACCAGAACATACTTGTAACCTTTACATCTGTTCATTTGGATATAATCCATCTGGAGGACCTCAAAAGGGTGGTCAGAAGGATGAAATCCGCCTTGTTCCACCGGGATGCCTTTACCTGGATTGAACTGGCAACAGATCATACATGTTCGTACTTTCTGTTTCGCTGCTGCACGCAGGTGCTTGTTAAACCAGATATTCTGTAAGCTGTCTATCATTGCCTTTTCTCCCAAGTGTGCTGGACTATGTGTTGTGTTTATGATTACTTGTACCATGGAATCTGGAAGAAACCATGTACCTTTTCCCTTAGTCATCCAACCTTCGTCAGTCTGGACCCCTCCTTGTTCTGTCCATTTCTTTATTTCATCTGTAGTGGCATGTGTCTGTATGTCGAGTACATCTTGAGAAGGATCCCTGACTGTCATACCTTTCGTCAGTAATGGTACCTCTGTCCTTGTCGTGTCTGTTGGTGTCTGGGCTGTAAGTTTAGCAGTTCGGTCTGCCAGGTCATTACCCTGGGAAATGGTGTCTGTAACTTTGGTGTGAGCTTTGCATTTCAGGATAGCTATGGCTGTAGGTAAATGTATTGCTTCCAACAGGGCCTGAATAAGCGGGCCGTGCTGAATTTTGGCCCCATGAGAGGTCAAGAAACCTCTCTCTCTCCATAGTACCCCAAAATCATGAACTACGCCAAAAGCATATCGTGAATCTGTATAAATGTTCACTTTCAAGTGCTTAGCTCTTATGCAGGCTTGTGTCAGAGCGATGAGCTCTGCTGCTTGTGCTGATAGTGTGTCTATTCTTTGTGTCTCTATGACTTCAGTAGCAGTGGTCACGGCATATGCTGCTACTAACTCTCCTGCACTCGTTCTCATGCATGATCCATCTACATAGAGTGTTAGGTCAGGGTCTGGAAGTGCAATATCTGTCAGGTCTTGTCTTGGTTTCGTCACTATATTCATTACTTCCACACAGTCATGTGGTGGTGCATTTACTGTACTTGAGGGCAAAAGTGTAGCAGGGTTCAGAATGTTACATCGTCTGATCTCTATGTGTGGTTGAAATAATGTCAGTTCATATCCTGTCAGTCTCGCTACAGTCAAATGTTGTGTCTGTGTCCTGTTTAAGAGAACTTCTACTGCATGTGGTACCTGTACTGTCAGGGGGTGTTCCAGCACTATCGAGTCACTTTGTCTTATGGCTAGGGCTGTTGCCGCAACCGATTTCAGGCACGCAGGCAGAGCCTGGGCCACTGGGTCTAGTGTACTAGAAAAATAAGCGCAAGGCTTGTGTTTTCCTGCTTGATCTTGTGTGAGGACAGATAACGCTGTTCCATCCCGTTCAGTTACGAAAAGCATAAAAGGTTTGCTGTAACATGGAGTCGCTAAACTGGCGCTTGACATAAAGCTCTTTTTAATTCCTAAAATGCCAAGGTGTGTTCTTGTGTCCAAGGGAGGACAGTCGAAGACGCTGCCTCCTGTGTTGTCAATTGTATGAGTGGTTTGGCTAGATAGGCATACTGGGGAATCCATTGCCTACGAGGGAAAAACTATTCATTTGCAAGCATGCCTTATCTGAAGTCAATGAAGCTTTCAGTACTAACTGTAAGGAAGAGCAACTTGACCCCCTCCTTATATAAACAATTCTCCAAGGCTCATCAAGTTTTTTTTCCCTACACTGCCTTCCCCTTCATCGTGATGTCACCCACAGGGCTGTTCCTCAACCCTTTCAAAACTCTGAGAGCTAAGAACAGCTGCCAAGTTACTGAAGAGAGAGCTTGGTCAAATTGCAAGCATTCTTTATCTGCATGCGAAGGAAGCCTGAGTCAGTTGGAGGACTGTCAACAACTGTCCGCGGAAAAGAATTGGAGTATGGCCAATAATAACAAGACAGGCACTGCTCGGCGCTCCAAGAGGGAAAAGCCCTCCCTTCACAAAATATCTTTCCCTGGGAGCCAGGCCACCTCAAGGTCGAAAAACACATTCTTTGTAATTCAAAACATATCTGTACCCAGGCCAGAGAGCTAACCAACATTCTCTAACTTAACTGAAGCAAATTTAAAACGTGATAAAAAGCATCCTAAAATCAGTAATTAATAAGGACATATTTTTTTTTATATTTCGTAACTTAGACACATGCTAGCATTTTAAAATAATTATATCATAAAATATTGTTACTAGCTGCAAAGGAAAAAAGAAACAGAACAACATGGCATGGAACCACATCACATTTTACTTTTTGAAATTAAAATGTGAAACTCCATAATTCTGCATTGCATAACCAAGATTTTCTTAATTAAGTGTGCAAGCTCTTCTATTCTACCTATTAAAAGGGCCAGATTCATCATTTTTCAAAAAGCCATGTTTTCTAATTGAGTGTATTAACTGTCACACGCTATTCTAAAGGGCAGCTTGCATTGGGAAAAATAATAATGTATATTTTGTAGAACACATTTTTATTTTTAAAAAAAACACACGGTTGCATTACACTAATTAAAAGCACATTCTATGATGGGTCTGTTTTATATTTTCTTCTCAACCGTGAAAACATTAAAGCACCCTCCGTGCAAACCCTTATCTCAATCCGACTGGTTTATTTACAACTTACCGACCTCTGAGTCAAACACATTAAATCAAGTGTTCCAAGGCAAACCCACACAAATACGCGGGCGCATTTGAAATAGAATGTTATATGAACACTTCTTTACTCTCCATGCAAGATGTTACCATTCAGTCTGCAAGCTGACAAAGCACATAGGCAGACCCAGCAACCAATGAAAAAGTTAAATCAAACCATCATTCATCTAAACACTCACTGACTTTTAGTGTCAGCTCACATAACCATGCATGTTAAACAGCATGTTAAAACAAATACTGCCTTCTCAATACAAGATAATAACCCTTTGGCAGCTGAAGCACAATCATTCCCCAATGACTGCAGTACATGGGAAAGTCATGAACTCATCTCTCCACGTTATCACATAACACGTACGCACATCTTCAAAACGTTTTCTCCAAGTACTTGAAAGAGATCCAGCTCTCTCCTGCCTAACGTAATGATAACATGCTCTGCACAAACCATAACCACATGGCGCTATTCACAAGCCATATCCACAAGAAACTCAACAAGTTATAATAATGACATGCTCTTCATAAACCATATTTACAAGGAGCTATTTACAAGGAACTCCACAGTAAACTTATATGGCCGATGGGGGCGGAGGGAAATCTGCGTTTACGTAGTCCGGTGGGGTCTCATCTAGATAGGAGGAAATAAAAGCCTTGGATGCTGTCGGCTTTATTCTACGTACTCTATATGGTACAGGTGGTGGCGTTTGCGACCTACTGGGTGTTTCTGAGGGGGTCACTCTAGCTAGTTCTTCTGAGAGGACGGGATAAATACCAGTAACGACGGCATTTCTTTCTCTATCAGTCTGTTCTGTTTTTACCCGTTCCCCCTCCTCCCGTAGTTCTTTTTCTTTGGCTTTTTCCGCCGCTTGTTTAGTTCTCTCTGCTTTATTGAATTCTTTCTCTGATCTCCTATGTGACTCTTTGCGCCATAACTCAATAGCATCTTTCTGAGAGGGTCTTGATTTCTTTTTCCATAGCGCTTCCTCTACTCTCATAATGCATTCAGAATCCCATGTTCCCGAGACAGGCCATCTATACTTCTCCTCTAAATCCTTCGTGTAATGTACCCACAACTCTAAAAACAAAATGGCGTCTAGCCTGTGCTTATTATACATGTAATGACCAGGTGTGTCTCTAGGCGGGATGTTAACTGACTCTTCTAGTATACCTTTCCTGGTCCCTATCTGACGTAATTTCGAAAACAGTGGCATGTTGAAACCAACACAATGAAAACACAATACACAAGAATAGACTGAAACAATCAACAATCATTCACACAAAATCAAATTAAACACTAAAACAGACACAATCTAAACTGATACAGAGAGCTAAACATGTACTTTAAAAAACAACAACTTTATGCACTGGAATACAGTACAACCATACCGGTCTCAGAAATGAGACACGTCTTTACCGTGCCCACGTTTACCGTGGACCCGTCTTTACCGTGTTCGTGTGAACGGACACGTCTTTACCGTGTTCATATAAAATGAGACACGTCTTTACCGTGCTCACGTATAACGTGAACCCGTCTTTACCGTGTTCATATAAAATGAACCCGTCTTTACCGTGTTCATATAAAATGAACCCGTCTTGAAAACTTTATGCGTTCCCCATAGTGGTACTCACCGGGAAGCAGAACTTGAAGGCCTCGGAAACTTTATACTACGCATGCGCCTCGGAACAGGTGGACCTCTGGAGACCTCGGACCTTGCTCTCTCACAGGTTGGGCTCTGGTTGGGATGATCCGCGATCCTCACCGCCTCGTATGGATGCCTGGTCGCAGTCCGTCCTCCTCCGTGGGCCTGAGGGAGTAAGCGGGAAATCCCGATCGCGTGTGCACATTGAAGTCCGTCACGGCTGTAGAAGGGGGCAAAGGCTGGACCTACAACTCCGGCGCGTGGGGAAAGGGATATGTCCCTGTCGGGCGCCAAATTAATGTGGTAAATAAAACATTACCCTGTCATAATTTCTCTAAATAAACAAAGCATCATGCATCAAATGAGAGGCAGAGTCCGTGATGTCCGAGTTAAAAGGGCTTTATTCCAATAACTCGAGTTAAGGGAGAATCTGTTCCATCACCACTAAGGACAGGAAGGGTCTTCGAAACATTATTTACAGAGTACAATATATATATACGTTTATTCTTGTACATAGGGAGGAGCGCTCCAGGCAGAGCAAGAGAGAAAGAGATAAGAGCATGTGGGCGTGCATGAGGGTGTACACTTGATGTGTCACAGGTGGGTGATAGGTGGGTGGATATGTAGAGGAGGAGTTGCATGGCCAGCTGGAACTTTGCCCTACTTGTGTGTGCAACTTGATCATGACGTGCAGCTGACGTGTAACTGGGGGGAGCTGACATTCAGTCTAGTAGGGAGGCCTTCAGTGTCAGGGCGACCAGCACGTCTGGTACTATCTGATATCTTGAGTCCGGGGATGTATTATCTGAAGCAAAGGTCGCTCATCACTAAGAGCCAGAGAGGGCATATATTTCTTCGTTCATTGCGTGGGGGCCGTGGGCTTTCTACGGATGCAAGCTCTGTAATTTACTTAAACGGAGACAGAAAGGCTAGGCCCTATCTCTGCAGGCGGGTTCTGTTTACCTTCTTCACCGGGCAGGAATGTGATTCTGTAGAGCAAGCAGATAACTGTTTTGCAAAATACTGTCTTGGCACCCCGTGCTGGGCCTCTTTCAGCTGAGCCAGAAGTATGCGAGGTCAGGGATACGTAACTGCAGCTCTCAGAGTGTCTGGAGTCAGGAAACCTTAATTCAGAGACTGGCTCAGGCTGAGCCACAAAATGGGTTCATCGTGATTTAAAAGTGCACAATGCAAACACATGGGCTTTAATGCAAAACTTAATGTTTCTTACATGGGAGACTTGATGACTGGCATCCTAATACAGGACGTAAATGCAGAGGCCTTGTTATTCAGGCCACTTAAGGGAAAATGCATGGATGACATGCACATATATTAAACATAGGGTACACGCAGGGGACATATTGGTCAGGCAAAATTTAATTTTCCTCATTCCCTCCTTGTCCCCTACTGTACCCTTCAGGACACATCTATATTCATGAGACCGTATATTTGATCATACAGCATCATTTGTTCATCTTTGATCCTTTGTATACGTGGATGTGGAACACAGGCAGTCGCACACAGGCCGCAAATGGCCGGGCCACACTGCAGACAGAGACAGCAGCCGACTATCATAAGCAGTATCATTCCTAGGAACGACAACACTTTCCATCCCCAAGCCGATATTACACCGCAGAGCCAACTGGACCAAGTCCATGTGCCTGGGTCTTGATGTATATCATGAGCAATCTTGTGGAGCCTTGTTATTGCTGCGTACACAGAGGGTGCGTTATTAGGGATGAAAATGCAACAACTAGAGCCGATCACTCTACAGGCCCCGCCCCTATCCGCCAGGATGACGTCAAGAACAAGGCGGTTCTGAAGAACAACAAGTCTCATGGCAGACTGCTCCTGGGTCAAGTTCGCCAGGGCAGATGCAGTCACATTCACAACCGTTTCCAGAGTTCTTGTTAACCTGCGTATCAGTTTACTGTTTTGGACAGGACCCATGAAGAAAAAGAATCCTTTGTTGAAATCTGAATATTTTTCCCACGCTGTCTCAGTTTGATCGATACCTGCGGCATCGGTCTCTCTCCTTAATCTACCATGCTCTTGCTCTAGTCGTGAATCTCGATGATAATGGGATGGGGCCAGAAAGACGGGTGGCAGCAGGAACGCTATATAACATGTCCCACCCCAGTCTGAGGGCAGATGTACATAGGCTGTCTGACCGCAAATGAAATAGGTATGGCGTGATGCTTTGAAAGAAGACTGTCCTTTATCGTTAAACTCTACTACAGCTTTACACTCGCTGTGTCCCATATGTACTGAGCCTTTCTTTCTGACACACAAATCACCTTTTACCGGTAGGACTGAAATAGACGGTGGACCTATATTTTGCATGGGTTGAACATTCAGCATTACAAAACTAACGGATGCATTTCCTTGCTCGTACTCTTCATTTTCTAGATCGGTTCCTTTCCTTTGGGGAAATCCGTCTTTGTCTGGAAAGCATACCTCGTTCATGACTTTATTCAAGTTTCCATATATCCATTCATCTTGGTAAACTATGGACTTTCTGTCCAGAGAGGTCATTAAGGCAAACCATGCTCCACACGAACCATTGTGGGAGAACGGTAAAGGGAAGAAGGGCAGAACTCCCTTCGTCTTTTAGTAAGGCGGGAGTTGGCCACATACCCAGCAATCAGTCGCATTGCTGGTCTGATGAGAACGGTGTAACATTCGAATGAAAGTATTGTTACGCAGGGCAAGTCGATATGACAGTTCATGGGGTGGCAGGTCACTGAATGTATGCTCTACGGTGTTGTTAATGGAAGAGTGCATATGTGAGGCAATAGGAGGAAAGAAAACATGTAGTATTAAACTAACACAGATTATAACGATGCACAGAAACATAAAATAACCAAAGAAACTATACATCTACTGCGTAATATCTTGCAGTATTTCTCTTTCATTTCGCTCTTCTTACTATTCTCGTATGCGATCTTATACATGTCAGAAATCTAGTCTAACCGATTCACCACCTAGTGGACTTAAACAATTAAACCTCGTCTGACTTACTAGATCGTAACTTAGACCTATACTCTTGCTGTGGAGTCTTTTCTAGCAAAGGCGGCGCAAAGTCTGTAATGTCTTTAATGTCTTTATTCTTTGCCAAAGTTCCAGATTGTCCAAAGTATCGCTTGCAATGGTGGGCATGAAGCCATCCCTTTCTTCCTTCTACCTTGATAGCAGTCCTCGTTGTTAGTAACACTAGCTTCGGTGTCTTCCAACGCGACTCAAGGGGGCTTGATCGATCAAAGTTCCGCACAAAAACGAAGTCCCCAGGGACTATGGCGTGTTCCTTGACCTGGGTGTTGTCAGGGAAGGCGGCAGCAACCTGTGAACGACAAGAGAGTAGTGCAGACATCAAGGAAGCCAGGTAATCTGTCAGCATGTTACTGTCAACATCAGTTATTTTCTTAGGCATAGGCGTACCCCACATATTTGGCGGTCTACCGAAAACTACTTCATACGGGGATAGGCCTGTTCTGGAATGAGCTACCATACGCATGTAAAAGAGGGCAACCGGCAAGGCTACCATCCAATCCACGCCTTTGTCTGCACAGATCTTTGCTAGTTTTGTCTTGATTGTCTGAATATGTCTTTCTACAAGGCCTGCTGCTTCAGGGTGTCGTACACAATGGAACTTCCAAGTATATCCTAACAGAAGAGACACTTGTTTCATTAATTCAGAGGAAAATGGCTGACCATTGTCTGAGTAGATGACACAGGGCAATCCATATCTGGGAAAGAACTCACGCACTAATTGCCTGGCAGTTGTCACAGCAGTATAATCTGGGACTGGATACGCTTCTGTCCATCTAGACAGTGCACACACAACTACCAGAACATACTTGTAACCTTTACATCTGTTCATTTGGATATAATCCATCTGGAGGACCTCAAAAGGGTGGTCAGGAGGATGAAATCTGCCTTGTTCCACCGGGATGCCTTTACCTGGATTGAACTGGCAACAGATCATACATGTTCGTACTTTCTATTTCGCTGCTGCACGCAGGTGCTTGTTAAACCAGATATTCTGTAAGCTGTCTATCATTGCCTTTTCTCCCAAGTGTGCTGGACTATGTGTTGTGTTTATGATTACTTGTACCATGGAATCTGGAAGAAACCATGTACCTTTTCCCTTAGTCATCCAACCTTCGTCAGTCTGGACCCCTCCTTGTTCTGTCCATTTCTTTATTTCATCTGTAGTGGCATGTGTCTGTATGTCGAGTACATCTTGAGAAGGATCCCTGACTGTCATACCTTTCGTCAGTAATGGTACCTCTGTCCTTGTCGTGTCTGTTGGTGTCTGGGCTGTAAGTTTAGCAGTTCGGTCTGCCAGGTCATTACCCTGGGAAATGGTGTCTGTAACTTTGGTGTGAGCTTTGCATTTCAGGATAGCTATGGCTGTAGGTAAATGTATTGCTTCCAACAGGGCCTGAATAAGCGGGCCGTGCTGAATTTTGGCCCCATGAGAGGTCAAGAAACCTCTCTCTCTCCATAGTACCCCGAAATCATGAACTACGCCAAAAGCATATCGTGAATCTGTATAAATGTTCACTTTCAAGTGCTTAGCTCTTATGCAGGCTTGTGTCAGAGCGATGAGCTCTGCTGCTTGTGCTGATAGTGTGTCTATTCTTTGTGTCTCTATGACTTCAGTAGCAGTGGTCACGGCATATGCTGCTACTAACTCTCCTGCACTCGTTCTCATGCATGATCCATCTACATAGAGTGTTAGGTCAGGGTCTGGAAGTGCAATATCTGTCAGGTCTTGTCTTGGTTTCGTCACTATATTCATTACTTCCACACAGTCATGTGGTGGTGCATTTACTGTACTTGAGGGCAAAAGTGTAGCAGGGTTCAGAATGTTACATCGTCTGATCTCTATGTGTGGTTGAAATAATGTCAGTTCATATCCTGTCAGTCTCGCTACAGTCAAATGTTGTGTCTGTGTCCTGTTTAAGAGAACTTCTACTGCATGTGGTACCTGTACTGTCAGGGGGTGTTCCAGCACTATCGAGTCACTTTGTCTTATGGCTAGGGCTGTTGCCGCAACCGATTTCAGGCACGCAGGCAGAGCCTGGGCCACTGGGTCTAGTGTACTAGAAAAATAAGCGCATGGCTTGTGTTTTCCTGCTTGATCTTGTGTGAGGACAGATAACGCTGTTCCATCCCGTTCAGTTACGAAAAGCATAAAAGGTTTGCTGTAACATGGAGTCGCTAAAACTGGCGCTTGACATAAAGCTCTTTTTAATTCCTAAAATGCCAAGGTGTGTTCTTGTGTCCAAGGGAGGACAGTCGAAGACGCTGCCTCCTGTGTTGTCAATTGTATGAGTGGTTTGGCTAGATAGGCATACTGGGGAATCCATTGCCTACGAGGGAAAAACTATTCATTTGCAAGCATGCCTTATCTGAAGTCAATGAAGCTTTCAGTACTGACTGTAAGGAAGAGCAACTTGACCCCCTCCTTATATAAACAATTCTCCAAGGCTCATCAAGTTTTTTTTCCCTACACTGCCTTCCCCTTCATCGTGATGTCACCCACAGGGCTGTTCCTCAACCCTTTCAAAACTCTGAGAGCTAAGAACAGCTGCCAAGTTACTGAAGAGAGAGCTTGGTCAAATTGCAAGCATTCTTTATCTGCATGCGAAGGAAGTCTGAGTCAGTTGGAGGACTGTCAACAACTGTCCGCGGAAAAGAATTGGAGTATGGCCAATAATAACAAGACAGGCACTGCTCGGCGCTCCAATAGGGAAAAGCCCTCCCTTCACAAAATATCTTTCCCTGGGAGCCAGGCCACCTCAAGGTCGAAAAACACATTCTTTGTAATTCAAAACATATCTGTACCCAGGCCAGAGAGCTAACCAACATTCTCTAACTTAACTGAAGCAAATTTAAAACGTGATAAAAAGCATCCTAAAATCAGTAATTAATAAGGACATATTTTTTTTTATATTTCGTAACTTAGACACATGGTAGCATTTTAAAATAATTATAACATAAAATATTGTTACTAGCTGCAAAGGAAAAAAGAAACAGAACAACATGGCATGGAAACACATCACATTTTACTTTTTGAAATTAAAATGTGAAACTCCATAATTCTGCATTGCATAACCAAGATTTTCTTAATTAAGTGTGCAAGCTCTTCTATTCTACCTATTAAAAGGGCCAGATTCATCATTTTTCAAAAAGCCATGTTTTCTAATTGAGTGTATTAACTGTCACACGCTATTCTAAAGGGCAGCTTGCATTGGGAAAAATAATAATGTATATTTTGTAGAACACATTTTTATTTTTAAAAAAAACACACGGTTGCATTACACTAATTAAAAGCACATTCTATGATGGGTCTGTTTTATATTTTCTTCTCAACCGTGAAAACATTAAAGCACCCTCCGTGCAAACCCTTATCTCAATCCGACTGGTTTATTTACAACTTACCGACCTCTGAGTCAAACACATTAAATCAAGTGTTCCAAGGCAAACCCACACAAATACGCGGGCGCATTTGAAATAGAATGTTATATGAACACTTCTTTACTCTCCATGCAAGATGTTACCATTCAGTCTGCAAGCTGACAAAGCACATAGGCAGACCCAGCAACCAATGAAAAAGTTAAATCAAACCATCATTCATCTAAACACTCACTGACTTTTAGTGTCAGCTCACATAACCATGCATGTTAAACAGCATGTTAAAACAAATACTGCCTTCTCAATACAAGATAATAACCCTTTGGCAGCTGAAGCACAATCATTCCCCAATGACTGCAGTACATGGGAAAGTCATGAACTCATCTCTCCACGTTATCACATAACACGTACGCACATCTTCAAAACGTTTTCTCCAAGTACTTGAAAGAGATCCAGCTCTCTCCTGCCTAACGTAATGATAACATGCTCTGCACAAACCATAACCACATGGCGCTATTCACAAGCCATATTCACAAGAAACTCAACAAGTTATAATAATGACATGCTCTTCATAAACCATATTTACAAGGAGCTATTTACAAGGAACTCCACAGTAAACTTATATGGCCGATGGGGGCGGAGGGAAATCTGCGTTTACGTAGTCCGGTGGGGTCTCATCTAGATAGGAGGAAATAAAAGCCTCGGATGCTGTCGGCTTTATTCTACGTACTCTATATGGTACAGGTGGTGGCGTTTGCGACCTACTGGGTGTTTCTGAGGGGGTCACTCTAGCTAGTTCTTCTGAGAGGACGGGATAAATACCAGTAACGACGGCATTTCTTTCTCTATCAGTCTGTTCTGTTTTTACCCGTTCCCCCTCCTCCCGTAGTTCTTTTTCTTTGGCTTTTTCCGCCGCTTGTTTAGTTCTCTCTGCTTTATTGAATTCTTTCTCTGATCTCCTATGTGACTCTTTGCGCCATAACTCAATAGCATCTTTCTGAGAGGGTCTTGATTTCTTTTTCCATAGCGCTTCCTCTACTCTCATAATGCATTCAGAATCCCATGTTCCCGAGACAGGCCATCTATACTTCTCCTCTAAATCCTTCGTGTAATGTACCCACAACTCTAAAAACAAAATGGCGTCTAGCCCGTTCTTATTATACATATAATGACCAGGTGTGTCTCTAGGCGGGATGTTAACTGACTCTTCTAGTATACCTTTCCTGGTCCCTATCTGACGTAATTTCGAAAACAGTGGCATGTTGAAACCAACACAATGAAAACACAATACACAAGAATAGACTGAAACAATCAACAATCATTCACACAAAAACAAATTAAACACTAAAACAGACACAATCTAAACTGATACAGAGAGCTAAACATGTACTTTAAAAAAAAAAAACTTTATGCACTAGAATACAGTACAACCATACCGGTCTCAGAAATGAGACACGTCTTTACCGTGCCCACGTTTACCGTGGACCCGTCTTTACCGTGTTCGTGTGAACGGACACGTCTTTACCGTGTTCATATAAAATGAGACACGTCTTTACCGTGCTCACGTATAACGTGAACCCGTCTTTACCGTGTTCATATAAAATGAACCCGTCTTTACCGTGTTCATATAAAATGAACCCGTCTTGAAAACTTTATGCGTTCCCCATAGTGGTACTCACCGGGAAGCAGAACTTGAAGGCCTCGGAAACTTTATACTACGCATGCGCCTCGGAACAGGTGGACCTCTGGAGACCTCGGACCTTGCTCTCTCACAGGTTGGGCTCTGGTTGTGATGATCCGCGATCCTCACCGCCTCGTATGGATGCCTGGTCGCAGTCCGTCCTCCTCCGTGGGCCTGAGGGAGTAAGCGGGAAATCCCGATCGCGTGTGCACATTGAAGTCCGTCACGGCTGTAGAAGGGGGCAAAGGCTGGACCTACAACTCCGGCGCGTGGGGAAAGGGATATGTCCCTGTCGGGCGCCAAATTAATGTGGTAAATAAAACATTACCCTGTCATAATTTCTCTAAATAAACAAAGCATCATGCATCAAATGAGAGGCAGAGTCCGTGATGTCCGAGTTAAAAGGGCTTTATTCCAATAACTCGAGTTAAGGGAGAATCTGTTCCATCACCACTAAGGTTCAGGAAGGGTCTTCTAAACATTATTTACAGAGTACAATATATATACGTTTATTCTTGTACATAGGGAGGAGCGCTCCAGGCAGAGCAAGAGAGAAAGAGATAAGAGCATGTGGGCGTGCATGAGGGTGTACACTTGATGTGTCACAGGTGGGTGATAGGTGGGTGGATATGTAGAGGAGGAGTTGCATGGCCAGCTGGAACTTTGCCCTACTTGTGTGTGCAACTTGATCATGACGTGCAGCTGACGTGTAACTGGGGGGAGCTGACATTCAGTCTAGTAGGGAGGCCTTCAGTGTCAGGGCGACCAGCACGTCTGGTACTATCTGATATCTTGAGTCCGGGGATGTATTATCTGAAGCAAAGGTCGCTCATCACTAAGAGCCAGAGAGGGTATATATTTCTTCGTTCATTGCGTGGGGGCCGTGGGCTTTCTACGGATGCAAGCTCTGTAATTTACTTAAACGGAGACAGAAAGGCTAGGCCCTATCTCTGCAGGCGGGTTCTGTTTACCTTCTTCACCGGGCAGGAATGTGATTCTGTAGAGCAAGCAGATAACTGTTTTGCAAAATATTGTCTTGGCACCCCGTGCTGGGCCTCTTTCAGCTGAGCCAGAAGTATGCGAGGTCAGGCAATACGTAACTGCAGCTCTCAGAGTGTCTGGAGTCAGGAAACCTTAATTCAGAGACTGGCTCAGGCTGAGCCACAAAATGGGTTCATCGTGATTTAAAAGTGCACAATGCAAACACATGGGCTTTAATGCAAAACTTAATGTTTCTTACATGGGAGACTTGATGACTGGCATCCTAATACAGGACGTAAATGCAGAGGCCTTGTTATTCAGGCCACTTAAGGGAAAATGCATGGATGACATGCACATATATTAAACATAGGGTACACGCAGGGGACATATTGGTCAGGCAAAATTTCATTTTCCTCATTGAAACAGGATGTCCATCTGGGGATAAGTGCCCTGCCCCATTCTGTTAAGTTTATTCAGCAGTAACACACCCGGTATGGCGAATGCATTTCGGCGTCTGTATCGCCTTCATCAGCGCCGGGGGTATGAAACAGGATGTCCATCTGGGGATAAGTGCCCTGCCCCATTCTGTTAAGTAATGCACAAGTCCTCCCTCAAGGTAGATAGTCCATGCATACACTTTCTGTTAGTAACCTGTTGTCCGGTTACTACAAGTCCCAGAATGCCGCTGTTAGATGTGGGCCAGTGTTGCGGGGGGTGGATAATATGCCTGATGACTTTAGCCCCCAAATCGAGTGTAATCGCCAAACATCGCCGCCTCCTCAGCTCCCCAACCACAGCAACCCCCTTGCCACAGGTCAATTTGCAGCGGGGGCAGGGTCGGAAGTCCAACTAGCCCAACGTGCCTTCAATGAAGACAACACTGCCTCTTCTCTTCCCAGGCACGGAGGTGGGCTTCAGTTAATCCGTTACCACGGACACGAGCAAAATTCCATATATATATATAGGATGACCACTGCTGGACCAAATCTCATGAAGAAATTTAGGCAGGCTAAAATCATACAAACCATTAATTCGGTTCACACAAAATAGCAACATCAGGATCTGTTGACCAGAGACCTCTCTAGTAGACTTCCCATCCCTCATTAATACTACATTGGTATGCACAATCAATTATTGTAAACAAATCATAGAAAGACAGGAACAGGAATTAAGGATGGTTACATTTTTATCAGTAAGTTAAAGAAAGTAAATACATTATTATCCGGTATTTAGTTTCAGAATAATCAAATAATATCTTTCGGGCAATTCATTAATAAAGTTCACGGGGAAAAGTTCAGAAAGGCACATGGACCTTATTAGCTCACAGTATCTGCAGGCATTGCTCGCAGGTCAGGGTGCAGGCACGAGGGGTCGCTGGGAGGGATTCATGGAGGGTGTTGAGGGAGAGTCAGGGGGAAATTTAAAAATAATTAATTACATTAAACTTAGTTTTCCGCTGCCGAGTCCCTATTCTTCTTAGCTCCTGCTCCTGCTCTCCTGCCTCCGACAGGAACAGGAAGCAGGCAGCCAGGCTCCCTCCGCTAAGCCAATCACAATGCTGCAAGAAGAGTTGTGATTGTTTGGGCCGCCACCCAGCCAGTGGCTAATGGGATGGCCATGTTGTCCATGCGGGCTGCTTTGCAGCCTGCATGGAGAAGGGCAGAGTGCGTATGACTGGTTTGGGTGGCCCAAGAGGGCCTACCAAACAGTCTTTGAGCATTCAGGAGTAGGCAAACCACTCTTCCCATGCCCTGCTCAAAGAGCAGAGTAGCCCCGACAAACCCTCCCGCTCGCAATGTGCAAAGGAAACATAAAATGGTAATAACTTTTAGTTATTACCATTTTATGCTTTGGCTTTCTCACACTGCAAGAAAGCAGTGAGGTAACGTTCCTCCGCCCTAGTGGAGGAGCTGCCCCGTTAGCTCAAGAGTTCCAAATCAAATTTCAAAGCTTTATTCGACAGCAAGTCATAAAAGCAATTACATCCTAATGCTACACAATAAATACTAAGCCTAAAATTCATATTTAAAACATACATTAAACACTTTATGCTGTCAGTTTCATTACTCAATATAAAATATTCCATCAAGAATTATATAAAAATCGATCGTATATAAAAACCATGGTAACAATAATTCATTAGACTGCGTCAGATAATTGTAAAGTACGGGTGCGAATAGACCAAGCCCATCCTAGGAATTTTGCAACAGCAATCGCAAAGTATGGTGAACAATCTGATTCCAGTATTCTAAGCGCCTCTATATGCCTGCGTGTTCCTAAATTACGACACACTGGTTTTATCCATTTTCGACGTGGGCATTGATAAAGAGGGCAAACAAACATTAAGTGAGAAACATTCTCAACAAGGTCTTTACAGTAGTGGCATTTCTCATCCCGGTTTGTAGACCAATTTTGTGTAAATACGTTTAGGGGGAGAGTTCCAAATCTGAATTGAAAATACAGTTTTCTGTCGAACAGTTTTTCAATAATGTCCCAATAGAGTTCACAAGATGGTACTGTTTTAACATCTAGAAACCGTCGAGTTAATTTGGAGTTGGAACCAGTACAAATAGCAGATGACCGAACCATGGCCCAATACATTTTCTTCAAGATGATCTTCGATGGAAAACATGTTACATCAGTATTAGCCCAGAGATGGTCTAGACCCAGGTTAGAGAATAGGCCCCGTAGTTCTTTAAGCCACAAGATGGTATGAAAGCGGTCAGCATTAATAATATCCGCTAGGGCTGCAGCATAGTGAGCTAATTCCGGCGTTGTCATTATCCGTCTCCAATATAACAGAGGGCGTAGGCGAGCTAAGTCCTCAATACTTTTCCTGCCAAGATCAAGCAACAGAGGAACAGTGGGAGTGCTTTGTGGTGCCCCCACTAGGCGCCGCAAGAACCTATTCTCTGCCAATGACAGGTCCCTCAGGTTAGAAAATCCCCATAATTCCGAACCATACAGTGAAGCACTTATCACCTTCATGTTATAAATTTCTAAAGCAGGGGTGATTGGTTTGGTCAATGAGGCTCTATGTTTGAGCGCTACTACACCCGCTAACTGATGGAATTTTAGAATTGCCATATCGATATGATTTTTCCATCGCATATTACCCTGAAGGGATATTCCTAGATATGTAAAGGCCTCTACCTGCTCTAATGGGGTACCATTGTAAGTTATTGAGCCTTTGCATGTCTTCCGTTGGTTCATACACATAAACTTGGTCTTAGAAGTGTTCAACTCTAAACCCCGGTTCTCACAAAGCTCTCCAAATGCATTAATTGCCTTCTGGCGCCCACTAGGAGTTTGTGATACTATCAGTGTGTCGTCCGCAAACATGAGGACTGGCACACGCGCCCCCGCTAGTACTGGTGCATCGGTGGGTGACCTTCTTAAATAGTCCACTATACCATTAATGTATATAGAAAACAATGTGGGGGCCAAGACGCATCCCTGTCTAACCCCACGTTCTGCTTCGGTCTGAGTTCGTACAAAGTGACGACGAGGGCGCCAACACCGGAACCCACAATTGCAGAATTGAAAGAATAAACATCTTATGAGGAACTACATAAAGAAAAATTCTAGGCACTTCACTGTAAAAAGAATTTAAATCTGCAATGAAATTGCGATACATCGGAAGATGTTCAAAAAAAGGTTCTTGAAATTTATGTGTGGATTCTAATGCAGCAGATGATAAGAGAATTACAAAGAGGAAATCATTTTAAATCATATTCTTCACAACAGCATCTGGAAGGGACTGGCTTGAAAGAAGTATTATTCTAACTATGGCTTAAACATAGACTCGTGTTTGATGAGACTTTATGTAGTTCACAAAAATACTGTGTGGAAATAGGCAGTTGCAACTGAGCAGCTCAACGGAAAAACGGTGTCAACTGCCAGCTGATGCATACGTCCCCAAAACATGAGAGAGCGTGGTGATGCACAACTCACAAGGAGGGAAACACTGTGTGAATCAGACGCTCTAGTCTATTTTGATAACGTAACGCGCACATCAAGCATGCGCCATCTTAAAAAAAATAGTAAACAAGCAACGGGAAGCTCCACATCTGCTGGTCAAGAGTTCTACGCCTCAGTCAGGGAAAACCCCTCGCATCACCGGAGCGCGAGCAGAATGAGAAGAACCTAAGGCTAAAAAGGTATGACACTCTGTTGGCAGGCTGAATGCTGCATGCGCTAAGAGTACAATACAGGATTAAAGGCTCTGCTCTCTGCACGAACTGTAATTAAGTCAAGGAATACTATACAGAACACTAATTAGCATTCAAATGCAGGGAACATTACATTGACTCTGCGCTGTTTGGTTTATGCTTCCAAATTAACAAGGGAAACCTTAGCATGGCATCAGGATACCTATGGAATCTTTCACCACTGCAAGCATTCCTACCTGGCGTGGGTGATCCTGTAATTAGGTGGGTAGAATGGAGGGAGTATTTTGAGAATTATTTTTCGCAATTTGATGATGATGATAAGTTCTCCTCAAAAAATAAACTGAAACTTTTGCTGCATTGTTTAGGGGCTGGTGGCATCAAAGTTTACAACAAAGTTAACAAAAAATACCAGGGGTTAAAGTGAGGATAACGTGTATGCCAATGCAATTGATGACCTGAATTCATACTACAAGCCCACCGTGTGTGTAGGGGTAGACAGGTACAAATTCTTCCATAGGAAGCAAGGCAAAGAGGAGTCCGTCGATGACTCTGTGTCCACCCTCAAGGAATTGGCCCTGAACTGTCATTTTGGAGATCTGCATGACGAATTTATTAGGGATCAAATAGTCATGCAGGAGTTAAATACAGACATTCAAGACAATGTATGGGCTAAGGGAGAGTACCCTTTACAAAACATAATTGATATTGCTAGAAAAGCCAAATTGACTGGTCGCTGCACCAAAGCAGTTATTTCAGAGTCAAAAGCAAAAAAAGAAGATGGAACTGTTAGCAGGGTGATTCAAGCGAAACAAAAGTCAAGACAGAAAGGGAGCAGTGCCGCTCAAAGATCTGCATTCAGTAGACAACAAAACAATGAGAAAAGGAGTTGCTACAGGTGCGGAACTGATTCACACTGGGCAAATGACAAAAAATGCCCAGCAAGAAGTGTACAATGCTCCTTTTGTGGCGTTGTGGGCTATTTCCAAAAAGTGTGCCAAAGGAGGTACACACGCTCTGTTCGAGTTGTATATGACGATGAAACCGACAATGTAGAGTCACATGATGAGGATGATGTAGACTTATGTGTGCTTAGCATTAAGGACCAACACGTCAATGAGATCAGCGACAGTACAGTAAACAGAAAAGAAAAAACATATGTACATGACTATAAGTGGAGTTAGTATCAGCATTGTTGCAGACTCGGGATCCCACTATACCATTGTGAACAAGAAGACTTGGGAAGAGAAATTCGCACACCACATCGGAAAAGAGCTAGATAAAGCTGACATTAAAATAAAATCTTTCATAGGAGAACCTATAAAAGTGTGTGGTTTCAGAAGACTAAAGCTTGAATACAAGGGAAGAGAATCAGTCTGCAAACTATATGTGTCTGCCACCGGTCCTTCTGTGCTGGGATGGATGGACCAAGGATATTTAGGAATTATTCTAGACCCAAGCAAAGATGATCTGGTTCTTGTGGTACAAGGTGAAGACGATTATGGGAAATTCCTGATGAACAAATACAGCAATGTGTTTAATGGCAAGATTGGTGCATTGAAAGGATACCAACATAAGATCCTGGTTAAAGCACACGCAAACCCCGCAGTGCACAAGGTAAAAAATTTTCCATTTTTGATAAGGGAAGAAGGAAAAACGCAATTAGAGAAATTGCTTGAAGATGGAATTATAGAACAGGTGGAAGCTTCAGAGTGAATTGCACCCATGGTCGTGGCAAAACGCCCCAACGGCAGTTTGAGACTGTGTATTGACCTGCGCGACCTTAACAAGAATATAGTGGTCGAGCAATTTCACCTCCCGAAGATAAACGAAATGTTAGCAACAACTAAGGGAGTCAAGTGGTTTTCCACAATTGACCCAAAAGCAGCTTACTACCAGGTTCCGCTTCATCGCGATAGTAAGAAATTAACAGCCTTCATGACTCCTTTCGGCTGTTACCAGTTCACAAGGGTCCCATTCGGTCTGGCATCTGCAGCCGCTATGTTTTAACGTCTAATGAGCAATATTTTCAAGGGAGTTACCGGGATACTGATGTTCCAAGATTACATCCTCGTCATGGGGAAGACAAGAGAGGAATATGATGAGAAAGTTGAACAAGTCCTCAAAATCTCAGACTCCAAGGGGCTTACTGCAGAAAACAAAAAAATGCAAATTTGCTTGTAATTCTGTGAACTATCTGAGGCATGAAATTAATAGTGAAGGAATCAGCCCCTAGCAGGAACTATTACATGCCATCAGGGACTCGCCTGTACCCAGCAACAAAGATGAACTGAGGTCCTTCCTAGGCCTGGTGGAGTTTTACGCAAAGTTTATTAAAAAGGTTTCTAGCAAGACCTACGAAATGAGACAATTGTTAAAAATGAAGAATAAGTTTGAGTGGAGCGACTTGTGTCATAGCGCATTCACTTCTCTCAAAAAAGAAATGTGTGAGACCTTGCCACTACAGTGGTTTGACCCTTCACTCGAAAGCACGATCACTACGGAAGCAAGTTCTAAGGGGCTAGGGCCTGTGCTGGCACATTAAGACCATAAAGGAGTAGAAAGCACCATCACATTCGCTTCACAATCACTGACGCCAACTGAGGAAAGGTTTTCCGTGATCAAACAAGAAACTTTAGCTTGTGTATGGGCTTTAGAACATTTCCAACAATTTGTGTGGGGAAATAAAATCATATTGTGCACAGACCACAAGCCCCTCACAAAAGTGTTCAGCACAGCAGGTTTATATGCTGCATCGTCCAGGTTAGCACGTTTGTCGGTGAGTTTATTTGATTACAACTACACTATTCCCTATGTACCAGGTGTAAAAAACATGGTAGCAGATTTTCTGAGCAGAATGCCTATCAGAGATTTGAAGCAGGACAACCCCACGGAAAATGAAGATACATGTGTCGCAAGCATGAATGAGAACTTCCAGGGAATCTCTAAAAATGAATGGCTGACAGAGCTGGAAAAGGACACTGATCTGTGTAAAGTTATAGACATGATACAGAAAGGGTGGGCGTGCAAAAGCACACTCTCTGAAAATTTTTCGAAGTAAAAGATGAACTTTCATTCGAGGAGTGTGTACTGTTGAGGAGTGGTAGAGCAGTCCCCCCAGTTACCCTAAGGAAAAGAATACTGAACTTATGTCATGAGGGTCACTTGGGAATAGTAAAAACTAAAAGCAGGGTAAAAGAAAACTACTGGTGGCCTGGGATCAGTACCGCAGTCGAAAGGATGGCCAGAGAATGCAACGTGGTTAAACTCTGACAAGACACAGGTCACTCTTAGACCTCCCCTTCATCCTATCTCTTACCCCTCCATGCCGTGGAAAAGAGTAGCGGTGGACATAATGGGTCCGGTCATGGAACTCGATGAACAATGGTACATTGTGGTCATTGTAGATTATTTTACCAAGTGGCCCGAAACCAAGTTTTTCAAAAAGCATTGTGGAGTTTCTAGACAGCGTATTCATTAGAGAAGGGCTACCCAAACAAATTATCAGCGACAATGGGCCGCAATTCATGTCAGATGTTTTCAGAGCATACACGGAAAGAAATCAAATTGAACACAAGACGACCTCTGTCTACCATCCCGCGGGTAACGGAGTCATGGAGAGGTTTAATACAGTCTTAAAAGGCATCATACAATTAGCTAATAGCAACAAGCTACGTTGGAAGAAAGAAATACTTAAAACCGTGTGGGTGTACCGCATCAAGCCAAACAACACCACAGGACATAGCCCGTTCGTACTCATGTGGTGCAGAACTCCCTGTACCAAAGACAATGTGGGGTGGTGTAAGACCACCAAAAGTGTACACTGGTCGGCCGACCTGCTAAGGAAAAAAAGGAAAAAAGTGGAGCAGGCACAGTCCAAATACAAAATCTATTATGATCAAAAGCATGGGTGTAAAGCAGTACAGCTCAGGGTAGGGGACACCGTTAAGGTCAAGAAGAGTGGACATGTAGGCAAGGGGCAGGACAGATTCTCCACACCCTTGATTGTACGTGAGTTGTTCTGCAATTCAGCTCGGTTAAGTGATGGCAAAATAGGGCACTTTTCTTCCCTCTCAGTGTGCAGACAAGTATCCGAGAAATCTGCCAGTTCCATCAAGAGGTCATCCTGTCAAGAGCTACCATACTGAGTAAGAACAACAGGCATTTGTCTGATTCATCTGACTATGAGTCTGAACAAGAGCCCTCAACGTTTGAGTCTGACTCCACCAGCAGAGCCCCACTTCACCCAGCAAACAACGTACAGGCTTTCCCTCGGAACAGTATCCCGGAAAGAGTTAGTAGACAGCTACCTCCCGTTCCAGAGATGGGTGAAGCACCCCCTATAGTCACCAGCAGAGTTGGAAGAAGGGTGTTACACCCTGTGAGACTTTCTGACTACATCTGTGGATAACCCAGGGCTTTAAGTGGGCCTGGTCTCACTGGGTCTAAGCACCGGCAGTTTTTTAAGGGGGCCTCGAAACGGGTCTCTATCGGGCTCTGTTTTGTGCCCTGGCACAGGCAGTCCGTTGTTTTTTTCCGGACTGCAGTGACAGCAGGCACATCGGTGTGCGAAGGGTGAACGTTGTAGGGGAAGGGAAATCCTTTAAAGAGAGTTATTTTCTCTCTGGGTTTCCCTTCTCTTTTTGAATCTCAGGAGCAGCAGCATTGTTGTGGTGTCATCAGGGCTTTAAGTGGAAGTTTTTTCAATATTATATACAAGCCTTAGTTGCTGCTTATGTATCTTATGCAACTAACAACCATTGACAAAGCCAATAGTCCTGACGTGTAGGTATGATGTGACTTGTTGTATCATATAGCTGGACGCAATGACTGGAACAGCAAAATACAAGTCGGGCAGCACACTATGCTAAACACAGATTTTTAGCTTACGTGTTTTTAAGCCATGCCCTTAATTACACTGACCACCCCCCTTTGAGAGACCCCCCAGTTTTTTCATCCCACTTAAAGCCCTGGGATAACCCTTGCATATTGTGCATTTCTTACCCCTGCTCTCTCTCTCTCGCTCTCTCTCTCTCTCTCTCTTGTTCTCTTTTCCTTTTTTTCACTCTTCTCCTTCACAAGTCTATTTTATGTTCTTTTGGGGGAAGATGTGTTATGTCCACCAGTTGTGTCCCTGCGAGGACACCTTATGTGTTTCCTGCTGTGTCCCTGTGAGGACACCATACTGCTCGCGCCCTCATCAGCTGGCAACGTCATCTGACAGTTGACAGCTGATGATCTGACGTCAAGCACATTCCAGAGTTCCGCTCCGGACTTTAGTGTTGGTGTTTTATTTAAATAAGAACTCGTTCTTCATCCTGTTTCGGTCTGAGTTTGTACACAGTCCTCATGTGTGAGTGAGAATGCTTGGAAGACAACATAGTTTCAATTCATTTTGTAATGTTGGAGTCCTTTCCCATGAGAACGGAATCGGGCTACAAGGAAATGGAGCATGTCAGCAGGCAGGCAGTCACTGAATTTAGGCTAATATAGGCACAGTATGAAATTATTGAAATATACATTTTCGATACAAATTATCGCCTTCAATTCATTTTTCAACTTAATTTTTCCTAGAAAGCAGGTTAAATTGATTGTAAATTGGAAGTGTTACTATGGCACATTACTACGTTTCAAATGTATAAACATATAAAATTATTTCAAAGTTTAAGAACAAAGGGCCAGATGTAGGTAGGCATTTACCGGTCGGTAACGGCCGAATTCGGCCGTTACCGACCGGTAAATGCAATTTGAGATGTAGGGCCCTGTATTTTACAGAATCGGTAAATTTACCGATCGGTAAATTTACCGATTCTGTAACATACCGAGTCGGTATTTTTACCGATTCAGGAAAATTGATATGTAGGTGGGACTCTTCTGAGTCCCACAAGCATTAAAAACTCGGTATTTTACCATCAAATACTATTTGATGGTAAAATACCGATTCTGGTGTGCATGCACATGTGTGCATGCACACCTATGCCATATGACAGGCCGACCTGCCCTTAGGGCAGGTATGCCTGCCACATGGCACCCGAGCCTCTTTTGGGGGTGCCAGAGGGTGTCAAAGTGACACCCCCTGCACCCTTGTGACATTCGGTATTTACCGATTCGGTAAATACCGACCGGTAAATGCCCATTCATTCCTATGGGCTTCAAAGCCCATAGGAATGAATGGGCATTTACCGGTCGGTATTTACCGAATCGGTAAATACCGAATATTTCCGATTCGGTAAATGCACATCTGTATTTACCTACATCTCGGTACTTATATTTTACCACTTCTTAAATACCGAATCGGTATGATTCGGTATTTAAGAGGTGGTAAAATAAAATTACCTACATCTGGCCCTAAATTGTTTCCAGTAATTCTCATTAGTACATTCATGAAGATTATTCTCTGAAAGTTTCAGTAAAATTAGAATTAATAGTAATGTGTAGCATCTGTTTGTCTTTTCTTACATGGTGCACAATTTTCACAAAACATATGCAAAACATGGAGTGTTAAACAAAGAGGCATATGTACAATGAACTGGCGGAGGGGGCGTGGGTTAGCTCCAAAATTGCTAAAGCTGCGCTCCGTTAGTTAAAAAATGCAGAGATGCAGCGCATTTACAATGATACAGTGCACCCCTGTATTTCCCCAAGTGCTGGCGCTAAATTAAGCTTCCTAGTGGCAACACAGGCACCCTTGCACCACAGTGCAAGGATGTCTACATTGGGGGAAATGATTGTATATGTGCCGGAAGGTGTCCCTTCCTGCACATAAATAATCCAGAATGGCGATATGTAATTCCTATGTGTGCTGCATTGTGCAGCACACAAAGAAGTTGTGTAAATGGTCTTTTTTTAATGCTTGTGTAGGTGCAGAAAGGCACACCTTCCTGCACATAAACAATCATTCATGGCGATGTGATGTTTCTAGCTTTGCTGCATAATGCAGCACACATAGGAACAGCAAACACAAGGAGAAATTAAACATTTTCTTTGTTTCCCCATTAAGACAAGGTTTTTTTGGTTCAATTTTGGCACTGCCCCATATTCATGCCACCTTTGTAAATAGTGGGCAGTGTCAAAATCCATGGGTGTTGCGGCAGGACGCCCACCTCAACACCCATTGCCTGCCCATTTCATGCTAAGTGTAGTGTGAAAAGGGACCTTATTTATAAGTCGGCGTTAAGCCCATTAAGTGGATTAATGCCACCTTGTAAATAAGGTGATGGACTTAATGCCAGCAGAACATCTTAAAAAGTGACATTCTGGTGGCATTAAGTGTTTGTATATATGTCCCCAAGTCTCCTAAAATATAGTTTCATTAAATCTTTCACACATTATTATTACTTAATGGTGGAAAGGGTTAATACACCTTAATACCACATAATCCATCACTTTCATATTTCTATTCTATGTTGAAAGAATACACCATGGAAAACTTAGTAAATACGACCCTATGTTATTTAAACAGACATTTTCATCTAATCAACACTCTTCTATATGCTACTACGATGCAGTAACTAAGTTTCTTTTGTTTTGTTTTTAAGTTTCTTCACTGTATAATTACAGGGGCGCAATGGCCATTGGACTCAAAGGGCATTGGACCCCCTCCCATCGTGTGTGTAAGCCAGGGCTGGCGACCATCTAATTACAGTCGCATCCGAGTATTTCACAGGTCTTTAAAAGATCATTTACTTGTTAACGAGGCTTTGTTGTGTTTTCACAGCTTCGTAGACCCCCCTGCATCTCCACTCTGCCTACTGCTGGCAGAATTACCCCCCCCCCCCGAAATTTTTATTAGCCCCCCCACCCCGAAATGTGGCTCTAGTTGCGCCTCTGTCTAGTTAGCACATGTTGTGAACGTTTGTCATTTTCTTCTCAAAAGTGTGAAAAATCGGTCAAATTTGTCAAATCAGGTTTTAGCAGTTTATCTGCTTCATCACAGGCGTGGGAGCAAGAACTCCACAATATTAACGGGGAATAATAAACTGAGCACATTTTGTTTGTCTGTTGACTGTAATGGAATTGAGGATGCTGAACTGGGTGTAGGAAGGTTGACAGAAATATTATGTGATAGAAGCAGGGCTGCCAAGTTCTCACGTTGCTTATGTGTGATATTTCAATGTCTGAAGAGTGTTGATGTGGGATATTTTCATTTCTATGTGTGACGCTCTCAGTGACACTTTATTGATGCATGCAGCACACTTCTAAATGACGCTGATTCCAACCGCCAAGTATTCCCAAATCAGGAGTGAAGCTTCAGAGGGGGTGCATAGGATGGAACACCCCCCAATATTTTTTTTTTGAGCCGGAGCAAGACACCTGCCATCGGCCTGGCTGAGGTCGGGGCTTTTCATGAACCATTACTGATGGTAGTGAGCTTTGTTCGTGTTTGCTCTAACAACCAGTGTTGGAATGCAAGCAGGATCCAGGACGGACAGTCACAAGTCGGATTCCGTTTGGGAAAGTGTGTGCTACGTTCACATGTCTCTGCCCGACATTTGTAGTGGATGGATGCTCTTCTTGTGACCTGACGCACAGACGCTCTTACGCGCAGACGTGAATGTCAGGACGGAGCCACGCGCCAGGTGGGGTAGATCTTGAAGCACTGGTCTCGATCAGGGCTGCCTGTGCAGCAATGGTTTCTCGCGACCGTGCCTGTAAGAGGAAATCAGACCTGCATGCCTGTGACCTTTTAATGAAACCTCACCTCTCTGGCAGAATGTCCTCTCCCATCCATTCCTGTGACTGAGTGATGATGAAAGGGTTCAGCGCAGTCCACTGATGATCCTGACCTAACTTAGGGGCACTCTGTCATTATTAATGTTTATAGTAACCCTTCATTCAGCAGTTTCATTCCGTAGCCCTGAAAATAATGGGTATTACAGGTGCTCACCGTGACTCGGATGGCTTCTGCAGGAAATGTAGTCATGATTATGTGGAGAAGTGTGGCTCAATGGTTAGAGCGGCAGACCCTGATGCAGAGGTCTAGCCTGGGACCAGGGGTCAATTCCCTGCCTTGGCGGGTCTTGGGCTAAAAATTCCACAGACCTGATAATTCTTGCCTCGGTGCCTATTCCAATCATGGAGTCCCAATCTGCAACTCTGGGCAATAGCTTGCTTAATCTCCACAACAGCCCCCACAACGCTAAGGATGCCTGGCCTACACCTTGGGGGTTCCCAGGAGTGGACACCTCACAGGGAAAGCCAGGATGGGTTCCACAGTGGTATTCGTACAAGCGCCTTGAGACCCTTGCGGGTGAGTAGTGCGCTATACAAGTATCAATTTACATTTATATGTGTGCAACCTTTGGGGCAGGGTTGAAACCTCATAACATTTCATAGAAAGTTAATGTGGTTGCTTCCTGTGCGTTGAATATAATGCTAGGTCAGACTTGTTTTATTGGTAAAATAAGTTAGTGGATTAATATTTTTGATGCTTCTAGATCCTTACTGATGTAGGTAACTGGTTACAGTCCTGGTAAAACAGGTGCACGGGACATGCAAGGTACACGCTACATGGTCTGATCAGAGGGGCAGATATGTAGGGGTGTCGGGGAGATTGGGGGGTAAAGTGGTGACTTTCCTTTCTGTTTATGTTCCCCCTGCCCTGCAATCCGACACTTTCAAAGATCTTCCACATGTATTTCTTACACTTCCGCTGGGCATTCTGCTTTTGGGTGGGGACTTTAATACTGTTTTGGATGGTGATCTTGATCGTGTCCCGCCGAGGTCGCGGCCCCCAGTGCGCCGGTGGCTGGGTGAGTTCTTAGATTCTCTGAGTTTAGTTGATGCTTGGCACCTTTTGAATCCTAAGCTTCGGAGCTATACTCATCTATCGGCTGCTCATGGGTCCATGTCACAGCTTGACCATGTCATTGTCACATTTACTTGCAGATTGACTAACCTTAATATTCGGACACAGCAGGAGCGATGTAGTAGCTGATTTCACTCCTCCCTTGGAGCGGCACCCAAAGTGAGTTTATATATATATACAACTCTCCTATGAGGACCTCACCCAGGGAAGGGGAAAAGTGGAGAAATAAAACATAAAGGACTGGCAGCCAGAAACCATCTACAATGCCCGGCGACAGGGGAGGTATCATACATTAAGTCTGCATTCGGGTTCCTGCATAGGAATACAAAGAACACACATAAATACACTCCAGTGTGATGTATGCAGGTACTAATTATATGGACGTGAGAATAACTTACTGCTATATGCTGCCACAATCTCCCATAGAAAAGATCTCAGAGCAAAAAGGCAAAAATAAAGCAAAAGTCAAAAAGAAACACAAGCTCTCCCCAAGAGTCCTTGAACTTTGAGTAAGTCTTACCAGGACAAGAAGAAGCTACTTAGCTCAAACACGACGTCTCTTCCGCCTGTTTCTGAGTCCAAAAGCCTCGAGGATTTGTCTGGAAACAATAGGTTCTTGATTCCCAACACAATCGTAAAGTACTTAATCCGAGCCTCTCAACAGCTCTAGGTGTACATGTGAGTTCAGCAATAGTCAGAGTTCCATTACCAAAGACATCCGTCTTTGATTTCTCAATACTGTCAGAGTAGCTCCCCAACGCGATATTGTGACCAAAGGGGCGCTTTCACAGTGCTCCGAATAACACTCCCCAGAGCTCTCCCCCGCTGAAAAGGCAGCGCGGATCTGCAGCGCGACTCTTCAGGTCACTAGGGGTCAAATCCTTGATCTCTGACCGTGACTCGCAGCGTTCTCCCGCGCTGAACCTCAGCGCGGCATCCAAGCGTCTCTGAATACAAAAAGGGCTCCGAATTTCTCCTTCTTCGACAACACAGCTTCAGGTAGGCAATCAGGTGACAAGCACCGAGCACTGGCCTCAGAGAACGGATATAGGAAACAGAGGGGAAAGTAAGAGTGAGGAAACAAACAACAGACTACAGAGCAGGCATTCTGGGAGATGTAGTCTATACCTACAAGCGCCTAAAATGTGACAGTCATTTTACCGGCTGCAATGGCTGATGGTGTGCGGGAAGCGCGCCATCTGGGTATAGGTATGTCTGATCACTCCCCAGTTTGGGTCCGTATTGAGATGGGACGGCCCATGGTTGGCAGGGTTGCACCTATCAATGCCTGGCATCTTCGTGACCCCACTATTAAGAAGGAACTGTGTGGCGCCTCCGGACGTTACTTTCAGCATAATCATGGGACGGTAGACTCGGCACGGACACTGTGGGAAGCATACAAAACTGTTCTCCGTGGTGAGGCGCTGTCTCTCATTGCTGGTAAGAAGAAGAAGAGGCCTTTGGCAGATATAACAGCGGCGGAGGCGGAGGTCATACGTTTAGAGAGGGAAGCCGCGACTTCGGCGACGGCTGAGGTTTGCCATCACTTGCGTCTTAAACAAGACGAATATCGTGAGTTGTCTAGGGAGTCGGCGGTGACACAGCATAATGACGTCCAAAGTAGAATTTACGAGCACGGAGACAGAGCCGGTAAGCTTATAGCCTGGTTGGAGCGGGGAGATCGCGCGTCCCGATTGGTCCCTGAGCTTGAGGGTGATGGTCCTGAGACCGTGACAGATCTGCAGTTGATAGCTGACTCGTTTGGTTCTTATTATAGGAACGTCTATTCTTCCTCGAATGTGCACGATTGCTCGGAACACGCGGATTTGCTCTGTGACATTATTATGCCTGTACTGTCGGAAGACAATCGGAAATATCTGGAGTCCCCGCTCACGGATGACGAAATTGGGGGAGCCGTTGGGAGTATTAACTCTGGTAAGGCGACAGGTCCTAATGGCATTCCTATTGAATTATACAAACTAAATGCGCATAACATAGCTCCACACCTGCGTGCTATGTTTCTGGAAAGCCGAGAAGTCGGGGTGCTCCCCTATGATCAACGCATTGCTCATATTGTCGTGATTCCCAAACCGGGTGAGCCCCGTGCTTCTCCCTCCTCCTATCGTCCTATTTCCCTGCTGAACGCGGAGCCTAAGATACTAGCTAAGCTGCTGGCAATTAGGTTAGTCAAGGTGATTTCCACTTTGGTTCATCCAGACCAGTCGGGCTTTATGCCACGTCGTAGTACCGCCCTCAATCTGAGACGCCTCCACGGCGTCCTAGGTAGGGCACGTACATTGTCGCAACCTGCGGCACTGGTGTCACTTGATGCCACCATGGCCTTTGACCGGATTGAATGGTTATTTCTCTTTGCTGTACTCTATGCTGCTCCCTTGGCCCGCGTGGTGGTGAACAACTGTCAATCTTGCGATTTTGAGTTGGAGAGGGGCACGAGACAGGGTTGTCCGTTGTCGCCCCTTCTATTTGCATTGGCTTTGAAACCCTTGGCTGCTTGGATTCGGTGGGAAAGGATGATACGCGGCTTGCGGTGGTCCCCGGAGTAGGAGGATAAGATCTCTCTATATGCCGATGATGTGCTTCTTTATTTATCTACGCCTCGCTCCTCCCTAGATGTTTTCCTTGACATTCTAAGGGTATTCGGTGAATTTTCGGGATTCACTATCAACTGGTCAAAATCTGTAATGTTGATGTTATCGGGCGCTCCACCGGTGCTCCCGCAGGATTGTCCGCTTCAGGTGACTACTTCCGGTTTTGTATATTTGGGTATTTATATTTCCCTTGACGCAAGGGCGAGATACGCGAATAACTTGCAACCGCCCTTGGTTAGATTGCGCGCAGAGGTAGAGCGTTGGCAGTCATTACCCTTGTCTCTTTTAGGTAGGGCGGTGCTTTTTATTTTTTTTATATAACTTTTTATTTTAACAGTAAGACAAGAGTAGGCATTACAGATATCGGGTGTCAAACCATACAGTGCGGGAAAGAGACAGGCGGGGGAATTATACATACGAGAATCATCATAAGGAGCCCACGGTAAATCGCGGCTATACACAACAGTTAGGAAGAATAAACAGTCTATCATACGATCAAAAACAACCCCGCCCCGTCCTCCCCCATCCGCAATGAAACAGGATAATTAAAGCCAGTATAGACACCCGAGCAAGAAGGATCGTGGTGAATAAACAGCCCACATCTCGGAAAAGGAAAAAGAAAAGACAAAAGGGGCCATAGAACAAAACAAAGGAAAAATAAGCCCCCCCCCAACCCCCACCCTGCACCCCTGCAATGGCTACGGCCTAACCCCACTAGCAGCGTGCCTATCGCCCAAGAACTACCCTAAAATAAGGGAAAGAGAGAAAAAGTGGAGGAGGAGAAACCAAACACACTCCCGGTCTCCCGTACCCCCCGCCAACAGCTACCACCCCCAGACGTGATAAAGCCAACATTCAGCAAAGTATACAAACCAGTCGGGGGAGTATAGTCAATAGCCACCCAACTCCCGTTACACTAGAAGCACAACCCCGGCATTGCTGAAAACCATAACATCGGATCAAAACAGTAGATGTCAGCCCTGGCCAGTGCGATCTTGATTGAGAGTCTCCTTCCCACGAGCCGCCATCTTGAGAAAAAAGGCAAAGCGTCCATGAAAGTTCTCGTCGGTGCAGTGGAGTCGCATGCAGGATAAATGTTCACGAATAAGACAATGAAATGCTTCCAAAAACAGCACGTTTTCCAAAAAGTCACTGAAGAACTTGTTAGCACACTGGAGAGCGTTCATGGCTGTAGCACAAGGAAACAGAATCGAACAGGAGACGATGGCACAAAGCACAGGCTTGAGAGTCATCGATTCGGAACCGCCAGGGCTCAGGAAATCCGGTATCGGCACAGGGACCTCGAGTCCAGACGTGCGGTGCACCGCTGGTACAACAGCCAGCGTAGAACTTAGCAAAGAGTCATCTTTCGGTTCCAGGATACTGTCCACTTTTTCGATCAGTGTCCGGAACACAGCGCTAGTATGCGAGTGGAGCGCCTCAATGGTGGCCATGATGGCCCGCAGCGATAGCGTGCCTTCCATCCGCTCCGTCCCCTCTCAGTAGGCGGCAGAGCCGGATTTGAACCCCGGAGGCCGGCTACTCCGGGGTAACAGGCCACGCAAGTAGATGTCAAACAGTGGGCGCTCCTCATATAGCAGAACACACCTCTGCCGCCAGCGAGGGCCCCGTCCCGTCGACCCCGGGAGGTCCGCAAGGTCTTCGGACACCAGACCCCCACCACGGCATCCGGTGGAACACGCTAGTGTGTCCTCGGTGCAGATCAAGCACAGGATCGTCATCAAAAAGCAACAATTCACGGCACACTTCGGGAGACCGGGCTCAGTCCAGGTCTCACGGCCGTTGTTGATCACTTCCAGACCGGATAGGTTAGAACTCGAGGTCCCGGCTTCCATACGATGTTAGGCCGAGAATGGAGACAGGGCGTATCTTCGTCGACCGATGAGGTAGAAAACTCGGGATTGCACCGTTAGAAACAGCAAAACTTCATGAACAGGGGAGTCAGGTGTGAAGTCAGGATAGACGGCAGGATAGTCGAGCTGCTGGCGGAGGTCGGCGGAGCCGGGAGCTTACACGGCCATCTTGGTTGCTAGCGTAGCTCCTCCCTCGGGCGGTGCTTTTTAAGATGTTGGCCCTTCCACGCTTTTTGTACGTTCTCAAAAATACTATGGACTCGGTGCCTGCCAGATACTTTCGAGAGGTCGAGACACTCCAGAGAGCCCTCCTTTGGGGTGGCAGGTCTCGTATTGCTTACGCTAAACTCACCCTTGCCTGGTATGATGGAGGTATTGGTCTCCCCGATCTACGGAAGTACTATTGGGCTTCCCAACTTGCAGCTATCAACCACATAGTTTATGGCCTTCCTGATGATCCTGGCTATGCTATGGATCGTAGCCTGTCCGAACGTTATATAATCGGCCGGGGCGCTTCTCCCTCACGGGCCCTACTTTGCACGCAGTGAGAGTCTGGCACGCGGCCACTAAATCCCTGGGTTGGGAGGGAAAGTTAACCCTTGCAACCCCTCTTTTCGACTCTGCTAAATTAGGTAACTTATGGACTACCAAGGGATTTGACAAGTGGGAATTGATCGGACTCAGCCACATAAAGGATGTTTGGGGGAGGGTGGAGTTATTGACCTTTGAAGCGCTGCAGGAACGCCATCACCTCCACGCTAGGGAACACTTTCGCTATCTGCAGGTCAGACATGCTCTTTTGTCCCATGTTCTGTTGGGAGACTCCCTTCCGGATGCCTCCCCTCTCGAGGATCGTATCTTGGATGGCCACATTCCTGTTAAGACGATCTCCCTGGTCTACCGCAAACTTATTAACCACATGGGTGATCCGCCACAGTCTCTCCGGGAGGCTTGGATGGCTGATGGACTGGAAATGGATGATGAAGACTGGGTTGAAGCGGTTTCTTCCCCACGAGTCGTAGCAGTACAGATGCAGCTACGTTTGGTGCAGTTGAAGGTTTTACATAGATCTTATGTGACCGGTCCTAGATTGGTGAGAATGGGGTGTACGACGAATGGTGACTGCAAGCGGGGATGTGGGGAGGTTGCTACGTTTCTCCACATCCTGTGGCATTGTAATTCCATCCAGACTTATTGGCGAGATATACACGAGGTCATGAGGTCTGTGTTAGGTTATGACATAGGATTGGAGGTGCGTAGATGCCTTTTGAACATCTGGGAGCCAACAGACCTTAATCAATACCTGAAGCAATGGGTCACGCTAGCCTGTATGGTCGCAAAACGCAATATAGCGCAACTGTGGGGGGCCGCTCAACCGCCTCGGCGTGCAAAGTGGTCCCAGGATCTTGTTTGGTGCATGTTTAGGGAGTGGGCGGTGTATGTGGCGAGAGGCTGCCCTGAGAAATGGACGAAGATATGGGGACCGTGGAACGCTTATCGAGGAGATATTTGTGTTCCTCCAGCCAGGCGACCTGACTCTGACGCCCTGGATTCCCCTTGATCCCCGGAATTTCGTATTCTGCTTTATCCTGTACTAGATGTCCCTCGCTCCTAACACTTTGTAATACTGTCGATTTGTTCCAATGCAATGTTGTGTTTCTTTCATGTTTATTGTTAATAAAAGAAATATAAAAAAAAAAAAAAGTAGAAAGTTTAGCTAGAGAGAAAGGTATAAAACCTGACATCGTGAGTAGGGAAAAAACTCTTACTTTCCGATTCCTGAATGACGTGACGTGCTGTTGGACTCTTTTGGCGCACGTAAGGACAGCAGACTTTAAATTGATTTTTCCTTTCTAGGAGAAGTGAGAAATAGACAGGGAAATAGATTTAGGGAATGGAAACTGTTATTTGCAAAAAACTATCATGTTTCTGAGCTTGCTTTGATAATGTCAGTTCATTAATTCATTTATTTATTAAAAATGCTGCTTTCTTATTTGCTTATAAAATAAAGATTCTTAAACGTAAATGCTTTCTTCTAAATGAAAATAAAGTTAATAAAATTAAATTTGAAGAGACAAGCTGGTCTTGTTTATTCATGAAACAAAATAACAATGAGAGAGACAGGGAAGATCAGGAACACTCTCTTGATCCCCGGTTTTATATGAATAAACAAAAGAAGAGAGGTTGGGGTATCAAAACAAGCCACATAGAAGGAGCGAAACAACTAGTGGAATTCACACCCTATTTGGGTGGAAAAGAAAGCCCTCACACACCGACCTAGTCAGTGTCATGCTTCATCATTGGGCCCCACCAAAGAGGCCGAGTGCCTCTTTGGTGTGCTGCGACGCCAGAAGACTGCGGAGCTGGTTGTGTGAACTGGGCGTGTTGTGCGATTAACTACAAGTAAAAGTGTCTAAAGGGTATCTAGAAAAAACTTTTATTAAATGATCCCTAGGACACAGATAAAATATTTATGTGTCTGAATTTTATAGCCAAAGGTAATGGATGGTTAATTCAGAATTAAATATTAAGTCAACATGTTTCAGCCTTACGGATGGTTTAAATTTACCTAGACATTCATCAGGACAGAGATAAACCCCGGCGGTATGGACTCTCTAATCGTCCACCCTAACCTGGGGGCGTGAAAGTGAAAAATTAACAAAAAGTGAAAAAGTGCATAAAAAAGTGGAAGAGCGCAATGCTCATTCCAAAAATACTCCTAACTCTGGAGTGTATCTGCACCTGTGGAGTAAAAAAACACAGACAAACACATACAACATACAAACAATTAGTTGTAATGCTGTGTCATCTCGTTTTTTGACCATGGTGCTCCATAGTAGTGGCATTGAACGTGTTTCCCAAATAATTGCTAGAATTAACACCATCCACACACCCTATAGGGATGATACCTCTAGCTCTGGGAAGTGAGGTGAAAATGGTGTTTGTATTAAAAGCCAAAAGAAAGATTTATTAAAAACACGATATGGGTGCTTCAAGGGATCAATGGACCAAAGGTCTGTGACCCCCAATGAAAGGTTGCATAAATACCAACATATCTCACTTTAAAATATGGCGCTAATTGCTCCATGGGTCTCAGGAGGGGGGTAGGAGCGTCCCTGGCACATCCTAAAAGTAGAAAGGAAAGGCTAGAAATACACAGAATCGGAGTTAGACTTAGCTCGAGTAAGTAATATTTGTCCGGTCATCCTGGTTGCGTTACTCACGCCCTCAGCGCACGCTGCCCACTTCAACACCTGGTAATCCCTCAAACCGGACCCCGACGATGGGGAGCGGGGCCGGTAAATGAGATTAAATGCTTGTTTCTCCCCTCGGCGTTCTTCCGGGTGGGCGTGGCCTCGCGGAAGCGAGGCCTGGGACCGCGCCACTCCTGGAGGGGGGCGTTGTTTAGCTCCACAGCGAGGCTTGGATTATACCGCCTATGGGAGAGCTGGATTACAGAATAGTAAACAAATGCGAAGTAAGGCAGAAACAAAGCCTGTATACAACGATCGCGCGGGATGTTAGGGTCTCACAGCATGTATGTTTATGGTACCAATGGTGAACAGTTGGAAAAAGAGTGCTGTTTTAAGAGCTAGGAGGAAAATATCGTATTCATTTTAATTACTACTGATGAGAAGTAAAGATCTCTGGACAAAGCAATACCTCCTCTTTAGCAGCTGTTAAAGAAATCTGGGTCCCTAAGTGTAAGGGCTAAGTAAATGGACAATAATTGAGACAATCACTGGTACCACAAATGTCACTAGCAGGCTCTTTGAAAAAGAGCAGCGCTGGGTGTATCGTTTGGGGACAAACATCATTGGGCTCAATGATGATATTCCATGGAACACTGTTCTACGCTGACTATCCCCACCTTTACTTAGCCCTTACACTTAGGGACCCAGATTTCTTTAACAGCTGCTAAAGAGGAGGTATTGCTTTGTCCAGAGATCTTTACTTCTCATCAGTAATAATTAAAATGAATACGATATTTTCCTCCTAGCTCTTAAGACAGCACTCTTTTTCCAACTGTTCACCATTGGTACCATAAACATACATGCTGTGAGACCCTAACATCCCGAACGATCGTTGTATACAGGCTTTGTTTCTGCCTTACTTCGCGTTTGTTTACTATTCTGTAATCCAGCTCTCCCATAGGCGGTATAATCCAAGCCTCGCTGTGGAGCTAAACAACGCCCCCCTCCAGGAGTGGCGCGGTCCCAGGCCTCGCTTCCGCGAGGCCACGCCCACCCGGAAGAACGCCGAGGGGAGAAACAAGCATTTAATCTCATTTACCGGCCCCGCTCCCCATCGTCGGGGTCCGGTTTGAGGGATTACCAGGTGTTGAAGTGGGCAGCGAGCGCTGAGGGCGTGAGTAACGCAACCAGGATGACCAGACAAATATTACTTACTCGAGCTAAGTCTAACTCCGATTCTGTGTATTTCTAGCCTTTCCTTTCTACTTTTAGGATTTGCCAGGGACGCTCCTACCCCCCTCCTGAGACCCATGGAGCAATTAGCGCCATATTTTAAAGTGAGATATGTTGGTATTTATGCAACCTTTCATTGGGGGTCACAGACCTTTGGTCCATTGATCCCTTGAAGCACCCATATCGTGTTTTTAATAAATCTTTCTTTTGGCTTTTAATACAAACACCATTTTCACCTCACTTCCCAGAGGTATCATCCCTATAGGGTGTGTGGATGGTGTTAATTCTAGCAATTATTTGGGAAACACGTTCAATGCCACTACTATGGAGCACCATGGTCAAAAAACGTGATGACACAGCATTACAACTAATTGTTTGTATGTCGTATGTGTTTGTCTGTGTTTTTTTACTCCACAGGTGCAGATACACTCCAGAGTTAGGAGTATTTTTGGAATGAGCATTGTGCTCTTCCACTTTTTTATGCACTTTTTCACTTTTTGTTAATTTTTCACTTTCACGCCCCCAGGTTAGGGTGGACGATTAGAGAGTCCATACCGCCGGGGTTTATCTCTGTCCTGATGAATGCCTAGGTAAATTTAAACCATCCGTAAGGCTGAAACATGTTGACTTAATATTTAATTCTGAATTAACCATCCATTACCTTTGGCTATAAAATTCAGACACATAAATCTTTTATCTGTGTCCTAGGGATCATTTAATAAAAGTTTTTTCTAGATACCCTTTAGACACTTTTACTTGTAGTTAATCTCACAACACGCCCAGTTCACACAACCAGCTCCGCAGTCTTCTGGCGTCGCAGCACACCAAAGAGGCACTCGGCCTCTTTGGTGGGGCCCAATGATGAAGCATGACACTGACTAGGTCGGTGTGTGAGGGCTTTCTTTTCCACCCAAATAGGGTGTGAATTCCACTAGTTGTTTCGCTCCTTCTATGTGGCTTGTTTTGATACCCCAACCTCTCTTCTTTTGTTTATTCTTGTTTATTCATGGTCTAGTTTCCATCAGTTGATCCAATTGCCTAAGTGGCCTGATTAATAAATGTTAAATGTTTTAAAACCATGGTGAAAATAGTTAAACTGCAGTTGTATATAGTTATGTAAATAATATGTGAATAGTTTAGTTAATCAGACCACATGATTCAGTTGCTCAAAAATGGTTTCATTGGTATTATGGGCCTGTCTAAGTGTTTATGATTAATGGTGAGTATTGAGGTGATGGGTAGCGTTTTTGAGACAGTTTTTCATACAGAGCGCTGGATCAATAACTTGGTAGCAGAGTTCGGTTTCTATGGTAACTAGCATGTTACATGGTAATATTGATGTCTAAAACATGTTAAGTTTGTTCAGTTGTTATATGTAGTCGAAAGGTTTTTTCCAGCAGTGTGAAAATTCCTGGTTTTATGCCGGCATATGAGAAGTGTGACAGGTGAAGTTACACAGTGCATTTGTTCTGTTTCAAAATAGTGGTATCGCCATATATCACATGTGTTGTGGACGTACAGCACAAGTTTAGGGATTTTAGGTGTGTAAGGTAGAATGTACAGTGAGGATTGTCTATGAAATCGTAACTTTCGAGTATAGGGGACTGGTGTCCTGTTTTAAAACTCACTGTGAACAGAGTAGTAGAATTTATCAAAGCTTGAGTGATGGGTAAGGAAGCGTCGTCTATCTTATTGTCGAGTGAGGATTTCTATTGGTGGGTTAAAGTCCTACTAAAGATTTATGTATGCATGGTTAGGATTTTTCCGTATGAATGTGCGTAAATGAATTTGTAATATACGATTGAGTGAAACACTGAATTGTCTCTAAGGAGGTGTAAAATGTCTCTGTATGTGCATTCAGGGAGAAACAAGTTCGTTATTACCTGCTAGTAGGGTAAAGTAGCCTTACTTTATTGACAAATTTAAATATTCTGTGAAAATAGCATTGTCTATTTCACGTGAAAAGAATACTTGAATGTTTGGGAAAGCTATCACTTTATTTTAGTAAAACAGACAAATGGTTTGTTTTTGTGGAGTTACTAACTGAATTCAATTGAAAGATTTGTAAGTATGGTGTTGTGAAAAACTTTTGTAAAGGAGGTGTTAGTTTAAGGAGTGGAGAGAGGGACAGAGAGGCTGCAGCAGTAGCATACGTCACAGGTGCCGCGCAGTGATTGGTTAACATACGTCACAGTAGCCGCGCACTGATTGGTTCATGTGACTAAGGCAAGTTTACGGCTGATTGGCTCATCCTGAAATACAGTAATTCTATTGGCTGAGCAAAATAGTGACGAGGCTTAACTTGATTGGCTTGTTGGTGAGTTTCGCACACGGATTGGTTGGTGTTGCGGAATAACAAGGAAGTCGTTACGATCTTTTCTGAAGTAAGGGAAATTGTTTGAAAACATGGATTACTATTACATAAAGGAGAAAAAGAAGTTCTCATGGTTTCAGAAATTGAAAAATAAAATGAAACCTGACAAGAAAATCTCAACACGAGGTGGAAGATTACTTCATAAGTACAAAACACCTGCAGCTTATATGCTGGGTGAATATGGTTATCATACTTGTTTGTGGATTGAGAATTGGATGAAGTATACTGAGAATGATGGTGTACTAGCATGGCCAGAAGACGGATCATTTAACATAGCGGTTTTGAAAAATTTGAGAGAAAAAATGATGAAACTCGTACCAAAGCCTAGGCCCACTCAATTTGAGGCTTTAGCTGAATGGGAGGATGAAATGTTTGAATTAGAACGAGAGAGTAGAGGAATACCAAGAGGTACTGGATTAGGTCTTGATAAAGAAACACATGAGGATAGAATGCGTCGATGGAGACGTGCAGACAAGTGTGATGGCTTGTACCCATTGAGACTAATTAATGAAGTAACTGGACAAAAGAGTCCCCAAAAGAAAAAGAAAAATAGTGAAGAAAGTGATTCAGAGGATGTGGTATTAGAAGAAATTTATACTAGAAAACCACCACCTTATCAACCAGTTTGTTCATGGACTTCTCCAACTGCCCCTCCAAGAGAAATTATTGATGAGACATCTCCAAAAATAAATTCGAATTGTAGAAATTCACCTGAAAGAATATAAACAAGACGTAGTTCAAATATATCAGGGGAAAATAGAAATTACACTGAAACCCCAGTTAAAAGAAATGAAACCCCAAGGAATGGTCCAAGAACAGAAAGGTGTGAGGAATTACCAAATACCTCAGAATATTTTCGTTCTAAGGATGAATTAATACAGCAGCTAACGAAAAGCATGGACGCAGTAACAGTACCTGTAACAATAGGACCTGTTCTTCCAGTATTTGATCAAAAAGAAATTAGACATTCAGCTTTGACTGTTCCATTAAATTCAGAAATACAGAAAGTGACAGAAATTTTTTATTCAGATTTGTCTGAAATACATCGAGAGAAAATGATGATGCCTGACTTAACTTTTAAGCAAGGTTCGTCATGTAAAACTCCATCTGGTGCAGAGTCTGACTCTAGGACTCCGGAAAAGACCCTGAGTAAAATAGATTTAACACAAACCCCCGAAAGTAAACTATTTGATGTGGCAAAATTGAAAGCAGATATAGAGGAATTAATAATTGGAACAATTGGAACTGACAGTTTGAAAGGATATCAGGATGATGAATTATTATTTATTTGCAAAAGCATAACATGGAAAACGAAAAACAAATAGGATCTTTTAGAGGAAATAGCTGCTGAATTAGAAGTAGATTTAAGTAAGCAGAAGAATTTGCAGAAAACTTATAGAGTGGATTTCTCTGAAAAAGATATTGAAAACATGAATACCACAGGAAGAATAATTCATATAAAGGAATTAATTGTGATTTTGAGAAAATGGGGTGAATTAAGCAAATGGAGAATAAAATGGGCAAAGAAAAGAGAGGAAGACAGAACAAGTTTAGCTTTTCCTGCCAGAGAAAAGGAAGCAGTAGTAAATGAGTTTCCAATGAGAGAAATACCAGGAGGAGGGTATGTGCACGTCCCATGGACAAGACAGGACATTTTGCTGTTTACAAATGATTTCCCTCGATTAAGAGAAAAACCTGTAGAATGGTATTGACAAGTAGACAGATTTGTGAAAGTTTCAAAAGTTTTGTGGGTTGATCTAGATGGATTCTTTGACATAGTTGTCCCATCAGATCTTTGGACAGAATGTAACATTTCTATAGATTGGCCTAAAGAAGAATTTCCTCGACATAAAGTAACAGGTGCTCCTTCACCAGAGGTAATGAGAAAGTACGAACAGGTAATTGTGTTTTTGAAAAACAAGATTCACCCAAAAGAGATAGATTGGGTTAAAATAGATAGAACAACCCAAGAACCAAAGGAATCAGTGCATTCATTTTATGAAAGATTACTGCTGGTATTTAAACAATACAATGGTTACGGACATTTGAGTGAAAAGGATATGAGCCATTTCATATACAGATTTGTATATGGCCTGATACCTGAAATTGGCGAGATGATAAGAACTGGAATAGTTGGCTGGCAATCAAATTCAGTAGATGAAATTTTGAGAAAGGCAAAATACTGTAGTGATGAAATTGATGCTAAACAAAAGAAGCTGAAAGAAAAGGCTATGTGGGCACAGGTGAAAGTGGCTGAATAACAAATAGCAGCTTTGGGAAATAGAAAATGTTGATCAGAATCAAAGGAAATGTAAAGGTAATTATAATAAGCCAAAATTGATGGGAAATATAGAAGAGCTAAAACAGAAAGTCCCATGTTTTAATTGTGGCGAAATTGGACACTGGAAGCGCGAATGCAAGAATCCGCCAGAAATTTGTTAAAAAATGCATCATTAAATCCACAGATGCAGAATGAGATAAATCGGCAGCAACAGCTACAGCGACAGGTAGTGGTTCAGCAAAGTCAGATACCACAACCACCCCTTCCCAACTGTGTAAATGTGCAGAGATACAGTGCAGAAACAGGATTCAGCGGAGGTGAACAGGTAAACAGATCGCCAAGAGTGAATGTATCGAATGTGTCACAACAATATTGGTTGAAAGAAGATGGAGGGAGTGAATCTGAGGATTACTTCTGACGGTGCCTGAGAGAGGAGGAAGAGTGTGTGCTTGGAGCCACTCTTGAGGTAGATCAATCTGGTCCATTTGTAAATGGTAAAGTGAATGATGTAGAAATTACTTTCCTAGTGGATACAGGTGCTACCTGTTCTACTGTTAGATCAGTGGAATTAGAAAACCTTCCTCTCTCTGGAGATAAAATCCAAGTAGTAAAAAAAAAAAAATCCAAGTAGTAGGTGTAGCTAATCAGCAAATAAAAACAGATTTAACTGAACCAGTTGAAGTTGAAATAGGTACATTTAAGGACATGCATAGATTCATAGTTTGTTACAGCAGTCCTGTAAATCTGTTAGGTAGGGATATCTTGTGCAAGATGAATTGCGCAATATATTGCTCACCGGATGGTATTGAGCTCCAAACTCCAGAAGAAGATGGGTTTTTCAAATTAACAATGTCAATGGTTGAGGCAGAAGAAAGAAAATTATTTCCTGTATTTGATAAGAATAATTTACCTGAAGAATTAAAAGATACGGTGAATGTAAAAATTTGGGATTTCAATGGAAAAGTGTAGACCCAGTTAAAATATCTGTAAAACAAGGAGCAGATTATCCAAACATTCCTCAGTATAAAATGAAAGCAGAAGTGATTGAAGGAGTAACACCTGTAATAGAAAAATTCATAAAACAAGGTGTTCTAAAAGAAATTGAGAGCAGCCCATGTAATTCACCGATCATGGGAATAAAAAAGCCAAATGGAACTTTCAGAATTGTGTAAGACCTGAGAAAAGTTAATAAAATTGTTGTTCCATGTTGCCCAGTTGTACCAAATCCAGCGGTAATTTTATATCAGATTCCGCATGATGCAGAATGGTACACGGTTATTGATTTGTGTAACGCATTCTTTACTGTTCCATTGCATCCAGAGAGCCAACACATTTTTGCGTTCCGGTTCAAAGAGCGCATTCTAGCATGGTGTCGAATCCCTAAAGGGTACACCGAAAGTCCATCTATTTTTAATCAGTTGCTAAAGAAATCCTTGGAAAATCTAGATTGCCTGGAAAATCTACGTTAGTGCAGTATATTGATGATCTCCTTGTGGCTGCAAAAACAAGAGATAATTGTGTAACAGATACCATTACTCTTTTAAATCATTTGGCAGATGAGGGACATAAATTATCACCTGCAAAATTACAGTTTTGCAAACAAGAAATAAAATATCTTGGTCACAGAATTGCAAAGGGAGTCCGACAAGTGACAACAGAAAGAATAAAAATGATTCAAGCAATGCAACCTCCAAAAACACAGAGACAGGTTAGAATGTTTCTAGGGATGGTATGTTATTGTCGCCAATGTATTAGTGGATTTTCAGTAATCGCAAAGCCACTGCAGAGGTTGACAAAATCTCCCATAACAGAAGTAATTGAATTAATAGGCATGTCCGCGGTAAGGCGGACAGTGGCAGTGTCTGTCGACCCCGCTTCTATGCCAGGTAAAACTGTAATATACTACACTCTTACACTGTTGGAGTTGTGGATGAGGAAACACTAAGCAAACGCTAAGCAAACTGATAATTTTAAAAAACTGCATTTTAATGTGATTTGACTTGCAAAATCAAACATTTTATAATTTGTATTATAATTGACTGAGAATTGTAGTACATTCTTATCTGTGATCAGACGCTGTCCCTTAGCGCTGACAGGGGCTCCAAAACGGTAAATACTCAGCGCTCTGTGTTACAGCCTGCCCGCCCCGTTCCGACTCGGTATCCAATACCGTTGAGCGGAGGGCGGGACAGGTACGAGCCTGAGTGACACACTTCCTGGTTCCCGCTCTAGATTCGAGCGGTTAGCGCTCTAGCCTTGCTGCAACAGGGGCTACATAGCCACTCGTCGGAACGAGCGCGCAGCGGTTGCGCGCAGGGGGGCGCCATTAGACGCGCCGAAGACAAGCCAAAGACCTGCCCGTCTGCGCCCGTCCGCGCCAGACCGGGCTAAGGGCTATGGCGAGTCCTGCTGTTCCCTCGCATCCCCTTTCTTCAAAGATAGTAACATATTCATCCAAGATATTGCGCAGCCTGAATGTTCCTTCTCTACCAGGTGCTAAGTGTACTGTCCAATTAGAGGTTGTGGGCCCTTTTTCATGTCGTCTTTGTCATACCCAATTCACTATTGCCCAGACACTGACCCACTGCACTTTGAGCCGTTATCCTGCAATATCTCCGCCACCTCAAATCACAGACACCGCCCCGCCAGGAAGGAAAAATCTTTTGTGTAACATTAGGTCCCTCTCAAAACATACTGCGGAGGTCTGGGACATGATTGCTTCCAATCAACCTGAGCTGTGTTTTCTCACAGAAACATGGCTCAAGCCATACTGCACTCCTGCTATTACTCTTGCAATTCCAGGCAATTATAAAATATTGAGACTGGACCGCCCTCTGAAACCTGGCGGTGGAATCGCTGTGGTGTACAAGGAGTTTCTAAGAGCTACGATTTTAGAGGAATTCAGTTCCCCTGATATTGAAATCTTGATTTTTAAAATACAATCATCCTCTAAAGAAAACTACAAAGGTGCCTTAGTCTATAGGCCACCGGGTCCATACAAACAATTCACTAATAATTTAGTCGAAATACTTGCTCCATATATTATTGATGACGATGAGTTCACACTAGTTAGAGATTTCAATGTCCACTGTGAGAAATCGGACTGCAGTAACGCTCAATCACTAATAACCGACCTATCAACGTTGGGTTTATTGTTGAAAAATAGTGGTCCTACTCACCAGGCTGGCCACACCTTGGACCTAGTCTTCTCCAATGCTCAGATGATACTATGCCCACCTGCTACTCAGGTGAGCTGGACTGATCACTTCATCGTGGAATTTACCATACCCCGTAGAGCACCTAATCCGACTTACTCCAGCACTTTACCTTGCATTCGTAGACAGTGGCATAAAGTTACTATGTCTACTTTTACAGAAAATTTTATTCCCCCTGTCTTTCGGCCTTCGGATGACATTGAAGTAGCTCTCAAGAAATTCGAAGGTGAAATAAGGACAACTATTGATAAAACCGCCCCACTAAAGCTTTTTAAACCTAGGCCAGCAAAAAAGCATGAAGTCTGGTTTTCTGATCACTTACGAACTCTTAAACAAGGAGCCAGGAAATTGGAGAAAAGATGGAGAACTTCCCATCTCCTTGAGGATAAACAAAGATACTGGGCTGCACTATCCTCCTACCATAAAGCAATACGGTGTGCACGGAAAGCACACATTGCTATCCAAATACAGGAGGCTGGGAACTCCCCTAGAGTTCTTTTTCAGATATTGCAGACATTTGCTAAACCATCAGCATGTGAAGCCCCTGACATGTCATCTCAAAAGTTATGTGACGAAATTTCCTGCTTCTTTACTAGTAAAATTGATAAAATTTATGACAAGATTTTATGTACAAATCACTCCGTACCCACCAATATGACACTCTTCTCTAATCCTATAGATTCCATCTTGGATATACAATCCCTGGACAGTTTTCCCCTTAGCTCATGTCTAGAAACCTCTACCCTTCTAAAACGGATTAAAAGTGGTAGTCCAGAGGATATCATTCCTGCTAGGTTAATGCCTATTTTGGAAGAACATTTAAGTCCACTGATTACAGAATTAGTAAATTTATCACTCACCTCAGGTACTGTCCCCAAGGAATGGAAGCGAGCACTCGTCAGACCTACTAGGAAAAATACCACCATACCTTGGTCTGACTTGAGTAATTTAAGACCCATCTCGCTGCTACCTTTCTTGGGGAAAGTTATTGAAAAACATGTTAATAGGCACTTGTCCATACACATTGAACAAGTACAAGCTCTTGACGAATCCCAATCAGGATTCCGCCCCAGATATAGTACAGAATCCACCTTGCTGTCTGTTACCGATGATCTCCACTCCTACCAGGACAAGGGTCTCTCAGTCATCCTGGTTCTACTAGATCTATCGGCAGCGTTCAACACCGTGTCTCACTCCATCTTGACTCAACGGTTGTCGAACGCTGGCCTTAAGAACAAAGCCCTTGACTGGATAAAGAGTTTCTTAACAGATCGCACCCAGACAGTCACCATGGGTGCATTTTGCTCGGCGGAAACTGAGATTTCCAAGGGGGTGCCACAGGGCTCATGTTTGAGCCCCACGCTCTTTAATATCTATGTGGCACCCCTGGCAGGAGTGCTGCGTAGATACGGTTTTGTCCCCGTATCTTACGCAGATGACACACAGCTCCTGTTCCCCTTTAAAACTCTTTCCGCTGAGGTTAAGAACTCTTTCTCATCTGGTATGAAAGAAGTGGCAAATTGGATGTCTAACAACTATCTCCAATGTAACGTCAGCAAGACGGAGATCATGCTATTTGGGGAAGCCAAGATACTTTGGACTCCTGACTGGTGGCCATCTGAGTTGGGAGCAGTCCCTGAACCTAAACAGGTCGTGAAGGATCTGGGAATTCGACTTGATCACGACCTGTCTCTAAAACAACATGTCAGCTACATTTCGGGGATATGCTTCCACACCATTGGTTTACTCCGTAAAATCTTTCCACTCCTACCCAACTCAACAAGAAAAACTCTCGTTCAAGCACTTATCTTGAGCCGGATTGATTATTGTAATGGTTTGTTACTCTCTGTCAACGAAGGAGTGTTGGACAAACTACAGGTTGTTCAGAACACGGCGGCTCGCCTTGTTCTGAATGCCCCCCCGAGAACTGCATCCAAACCCCTCCTTGAACAATTACACTGGCTCACAGTTAGACAAAGGGCAAAATTTAAAATATGCTGCCTAATTCACAAATGCTTGAACGGACAAGGACCCGTTTACCTTGAAAGGAAATTTAAACCATATGTTCCCACACGATCTCTCAGATCAGGCAATAACTTTCTCCTTGTGGTTCCTCATGTCAAAAAAGTTAGACACAGAGGTAGAGCCCTGTCCACCATGGGTCCCAAGATGTGGAACAAGTTACCTTTGGCCCTAAGGTTATGTAAAGAGCACTTTACCTTCCGTAAACAGTTAAAAACTATCTTGTTCAAAAATGAAATCTAATCACCTCTCCATCGTATATTTGCTAATTTACTGGTCATAAAGCGCAGAGATACTCCTGGCGGAGTGATTCAAGCGCTATACAAACTCATAAATAAATAAATAAATAAATGTGGTGAAATTACTAATCAACTTAGTTTAAGATTACATTCATCAGAACACGTGGGATAAACTAATGTGCTTTTTGTTGCAAATGCAAAGAAAAATAATAAATTAACCTAGTCTATTGTCTTTGTCAGTATTAAATGCGGCTGTTTTAACTAATGGCATGTGCTTATTTTGTGTGCTTATGTTATGTTCTTTCTGTGACAAAAGCTCATGGAGATCGTGCAGTTCAAAGAAGAAAAGTAAATATAATGCTGTTTGTATGTGCTTTTGCCAGGTAACATATTAACAGGATTAATTAGTAAAGGGGGTGGGTAACAGAATGGGTCTCAATTCTTTAATTAATTGATGTTTTGTGTTTGTTTAGTAATAGTTTCCAAAGTGAGGCCTAAAGGTGGTTCAGAAAATGGCTGTCAGAGCTGCAGACGCGAAAACTTGTCCAGAGTGGAGCCTTGCACATGCGTAGCTGTGAGGATTTCTACTGCACTGTCATCGCTTATTAAAAAGCAGTTCTTTGGTTGAGTTGAACGTGCTCTCGGAGAAAAGGCTCAAGGACAGGAACTTAATATGTCTGCCAAGGCTAGGAAGTAAATGTTTGAAACTCGAGGAAAGTATCTTTCTTGAGGAAGACTGAAAGTTGTGGAAGTAAAAGACAATAGGGCTTATGTAAATCCTGGACTTGGTCAAGAAACGGAGATGACCTAACGTTTTTATCATGGACTGACACAGGACAGCCAATGAGAAATTTGGATTCGCTCAGAAGAATGTAAAATGTAGAAAGTTTAGCTAGAGAGAAAGGTATAAAATCTGAAATCGCGAGTAGGGAAAAAACTCTTACTTTCAGATTCCTGAATGACGTGACGTGCTGTTGGACTCTTTTGGCGCACGTAAGGACAGCAGACTTTAAATTGATTTTTCCTTTCTAGGAGAAGTGAGAAATAGACAGGGAAATAGATTTAGGGAATGGAAACTGTTATTTGCAAAAAATTCTCATGTTTCTGAGCTTGCTTTGATAATGTCAGTTCATTAATTCATTTCTTTATTAAAAATGCTGCTTTCTTATTTGCTTATAAAATAAAGATTCTTAAACGTAAATGCTTTCTTCTAAATGAAAATAAAGTTAATAAAATTAAATTTGAAGAGACAAGCTGGTCTTGTTTATTCATGGTCTAGTTTCCATCAGTTGATCCAATCGCCTAAGTGGCCTGATTAATAAATGTTAAATGTTTTAAAACCATGGTGAAAATAGTTAAACTGCAGTTCTATATAGTTATATAAATAATATGTGAATAGTTTAGTTAACCAGACCACATGATTCAGTTGCTCAAAAATGGTCTCATTGGTATTATGGGCCTGTCTAACCCCCAGATTCATCATTGTCCCGATTTGGGAGTCCTTAATAGCGATTATTAAGGAATCACTATTAAGGACTCGCAAATCGGGATTCATGTAGGAATTGCAAAATAAATTGCGATTCCTACAGCCTCCTTATTTGCGATTAGCAAATAAGGAATAACTACCCATTCATTCCTATGGGCCTAAAGGCCCTTAGGAATGAATGGAGAGTCAATCCTTATTTGCGATTAGCAATTTGCTAATTGCAAATAAGAATGCGATTTCAAGGGTGCCAGGGGTGTCCATAGGACACCCTGTAGCACCCCTGAAATGGAAATGAAGCCTGATGTTGCGCACACACATGTCCAAAGGACATGTGTGTGTGTAACATACCACTTAGAAAAATGCACTAAAGTGCATTTTTCTAAGTTTTCGCTATTTACCACGAAGTCAGACAGCCAGAAATTGCGAATTTGCAAATTTTAGTATTAAATATTTTTATTAAGCAAGTTAACACAGTACAGGTATCAACAAACAAGAGCACCTGTCGTACGTGGCATCCCGCACAAGGCCTCAAGTGCATCAAAGGGTCGGAGGTACACAGTAGATAGCAAATTGTGATTATACACAGCAAGCCGCCTACAACCCATCCCGGGCCGGCCGCGTTTCAAGCAGTGCGATGTTATGCAAGGCAGCTCCCAGTCTTCTCGCCAATCCGTCCCCTCCCTCGCTGAAGTAGAATATGGCTGGCCCCCATAAATCTAATTGTAGGTTGCCAGGACTCAGAAACGTCCCCCGCACCCACCCTCTCATGCATCCACTAACCTCACCCCATGCCCAACACCCCCCCCCAACGTCCCACCCCAACAAATCCAACCCCCCCCCCCCCCCCCCCCCCTCCCCTTGGTCCACAGTCTCATGTCAGCTGTTGGCACTCCATCACTTCTTCGAGTTCAGGGCGGGATCGTTGTGTCCCAGTTTCGGGGCCGGATCCGTCAACCTCAGCAAGCGGAGATACCTCGGACAGGTGATTTCTACAAACTCCGAGGACAGGAGGGCTAAAAACGGCTGCCAAAGCTCAGCATACTTCGCCCCCTCCCCCGCCTTATACAGGGAGAGCCTCTCCATACCCAGAACCATCCATAGGCGGTGGAGCCAACCTTGATATGTGGGTATGTGGGTCGTGCGCCAATGTGCTAAGATGTTTTGTAGCGCCGAACCTATGGCAATAGCTATCAGGCGACCCCTTCGTGATCGTAATGGGTAGGTCGGTGCATTTGGGAGCCCCAGTACGATGTAAGAGGGGAAGCGTGGGATTTCGGTATCAAAGTGTTTATCTACGTCGTCCAGGACTCGACCCCGGTATTCCTGCAGAAGACTACATTCCCACAGTGTATGCGTGAGGGTGCCTAGTTGTCCACAGCCCCGCCAGCAAAGGGGGTCTTTGCTGCTGTCCATTTCATACAGTCGTTCAGGTGTGTAGTACCAGTAGGTCACCACTTTCGTCAGAGTGTCAGTGAGCCCCATATGATACGCCGAGTGCCTTGCTCTGTAGTATATACCCTCCCATTCCTTGTGTGTAAAGGACCTCCCCATCTCCCTTTCCCAACGAGCCCTACTCGCGCTATAGGTGTATTTGTGTTTGTGTGTGAGCATTTTGTATAGGTCCGAGATTAGCTGCTTGTCTGATTTGCGGGTGATCAGCCAGTACTCAAACGCCGTTAGTCGCCTATCCGCCTCTACTCTGACTGACCTGTTAAGGGCCCAGTGCCTGATTTGAAAATAACAGAGTCGCTCGGTCTCCGGGAGACCGAAGTCTCGGCGAAGTTGCGGAAAGGGGATTATCCCTTCGGAATCATACAAGTGGCAAAGAGATCGACAGCCAGCCGACTTCCACCGCTCGAAGGCCTTCCCATCCAGCCCCGGCTGGAAGTCAGGGTTATCGAGGATGGGGGTGAGAGGTGAAATGGGGGTGGTAAGGCCGAGTTCCAGTCCAACCCGGTCCCAGATCTCAAGGGGGACTCGAGTAATGTGGGACGCATACAGGTTACGGGGTCTGTGTGCCTTGCGTATGAACGGGATCTCCTGCAGAGTGCGCCCCGCCACCGCTTGGTCCTGGAATAACCAGTGCTTCCCGGATTCCCATTGGACCCATTCCCCCAGAAAGCGTAGTTGCGCCGCCTGAAAGTAGGCGGATAGATTCAGAATCCCGATCCCTCCCTGTTCGGGCGTGAGCATCGCGATCTGGGCTTTCAGACGCGGTTTCCTCCCATTCCAGACAAATCGGGAAAGTTCCGACTGCATCATGTTAATCCATCCCTTAGGGGGGGCGAGAGGTATGGTACGAAAAATATAGAGAATCTGGGGCAAAATCGTCATTTTGATCGCCGCCACCCTGCCTAGCCAGGATAACGGGTAGTGTTTCCACTGTCCCAACTCCTGTCGCACCCTCCGCCGGAGGAGGTCATAGTTAACGTCCACCGTGGTTTGAAGGGAGGCAGCCAATTTGATACCCAGGTAGGGGACCGCTTCCGTAGCCCACTGCAGCGGGAACTGGGACTGCAGCGAGGCTCGCGTGTCCACAGCTAGGGATAAGTCAAGGGCCACTGATTTCGTCAGATTGACTTTGAAGCCCGACACTCTGCCAAACCTATCAAGGTCGGCCATGCAGGCCGGGAGAGAACTTCGGGGGTCCGCTAGCGACAACAAGACATCGTCCGCGTAGAGACTGATGACGTGGACGTCCGCTCCAAATTTGATTCCTTTGACCTCCGGGTCTGACCGGATGAGCTGTGCTAGCGGTTCCATGTAGAGGGCAAACAGGAGAGGGGACGGCGGACACCCTTGCCTGGTGCCCCTCTCAATCTGGAAACGCGGGGAGGACAAGCCATTAACCCTGACCGAGGCCGAAGGGAATTTATAGCAGTTCAGTACTCTTGTCCGGAATTTGGGCCCCATACCCGCCTTCTGCAGGACCTTCTCCAGATAGGGCCAATGAACCCTATCAAAGGCCTTCTCTGCATCAATGGCCAGCATCATGTACTCGCCCGGCGTGCGGGCCGCCTTCTCAATGAGGTGGAGGGCCCGTTTGGTGTTGTCAGAAGTCTGACGCTCCGGGATGAAGCCCGACTGGTCCGGTTGAATTAGTCCTCCCATGTAGGGGCCCAGTCTGGAGGCGAGGATCCCCGTATAGAGCTTAAGGTCAACGTTTAAAAGGGAGATGGGTCTGTACGCCCCACAATCGGTGAGGTCTTTACCTGGCTTGGGTATAACCGCAATGGAGGCCTCCAAGAGTTCCCGGGAGATCGCTCCGTCTTCCGCAAATGCTGTGAAGAGTCTAGCAAGGAGCGGCGCAAGCTGAACACAGAAGGTTTTGTAGAAGCACGCCGGGAAACCATCCGGCCCCGGCGCCTTCCCGATTTTGAGACGCGAGATGACGTCTTCAGGGCGGATGTCTCTCTCCAGAGTTTCCATCTGCTCCTGGATCAGGGCCGGTAGAGGGATTCCATCGAGGAAGGCTGATTCCGCCTCTGGGTCAGGCGGGTCCGCTCCGTATAGCGTAGCATAGAAGGCGCTAAAGGCCTCCGCTATCGCTCGATCACCAGTGACACCGGTACCGTCGTTCCGCTTTAATTCTTTAACCTCCCGTTTTTGGGCAACTGTCCGCAATTTATGCGCCAAGAGACGCCCGCATCTGTCCCCCCCGGTGTAGTAGGCGTGTTTCAGCCTCAGCGCTGCGTACTCCGCCCTGTCAATGTCCAGTGCCGCCAGTTGTTGGCGAGCAGCTCGTAACTGACGCCAGATCCTCGGGGCCCCCGTCCTCCTGTGAATGTGCTCCAGCTCCCTGGTCTTTTGGGTGAGCTCATCCCTCTTGGCCTGGCGGTCCGCGTTTTCCGCGGCGGAAATCGAAATGAATTCGCCCCTCAGCACCGCCTTGAGCGCGGCCCATTGAGTAGCCAGCGTGGTGTCCCCGTTACTATTATGGGACAGGAAATCTTTTATGGTTCCTTGAATTCTGGCAACCGCTTCCTGTTTGTGAAGCAGGGATTCACGAAGCCTCCACACCCTACCCGGGCGCGGTTCCCGTGTCCCAGCCAGGGCGACCACGACCGGGGCGTGGTCGGATAGCGACGCCGTACCGATTTCAGCGCTGGTGACCAAAGTGCGCGCCGCTGTGGAGACAAGCAGGTAATCTAAGCGTGCATATGTTTTACGCGCTGCTGAGAAGTGTGTGTATTCTGTCACCCCTGGATGAAGCTCGCGCCAGACATCAACAAGCCCCAGGTCGTTCAAGCGAGCCAAGCCAGACGCTGACAGTGCCCCCACCTGACTAGCGCGCTGGCAGGAGTGGTCGAGTGAATTGTCTAGAACCAGATTCAGGTCCCCCCCCAACAGCATGTGACGATCTAGCGTCGCAGTCGCTTCCGTAAGTGCGGAGTGTAGGAACTTCTCTTGACCTTCATTCGGCCCGTATAACGAGCCAATCGTGTAATGTATGTTTCCCAGTGTAAATCTATAAACCAGTAGCCGCCCCTTAATTTCCGCCACCTTACCCAGTACTTTGCCCTTGAAGGTGCGCGCCACCAGTATTGCCACCCCGGCTTTTTTCTCCGTACAGGAGGAGAAGAATTGCTGCGGGAACCTGGGGGAGTGAATGCGATGGCAGTCTTTAGCTAGAAGGTGTGTCTCTTGCAATAGGCAGATGTCTGCTTTGGAATGTTCTAAGAACAGGAGCACTGCTTTGCGTTTCACTGGATTGTTCAAGCCTCTCACATTCAAAGTGAGAACAACAATGTCATCCCGCGCCATCCAGAAAGTGAAAGTATGCTAGCCCGCCATTAAAACAGCGCCTAGAGCTCCGACTGGTAGAATCCCCGACTCCCCATCGGTACCGCCCCACCTCCCCCAGGGGAGCTAATCCAGCACAACACCCGCCGACCATGGACCATGAACCCCTCCCCAGACCCCCAACTCCCAAGGACACCCCCCCTACCCAACTCCCCCAACCCCACTCCCCCCCAGCCCTCAACCCCCAAGAACTCTTCCCCTACCCAACTCCCTGCCCCCCTCCCCCCCAACTGCAAACTGTCAATGTATGCCCTAAAAAGTTCCATTGTCTCTCATCCAAGGACGAAAAGAAGAATAGGAGGTAAAGTAAGGTAGTCTTACTAGTCAGTTCGGGAGTCTTCCTCCCGCCAACGGCCGGATGGCCAGAGCGAACAACAAGGCAAGATGTATCGTGAGGCGTTCATCCCGTGGGGCCGGCACCGCCGTCTGCGGCCACTGCATTCACTGCTGCGCGTTGTCCCGCTACGATCTCCGGCGCCAGCGGCTTCCTGACCCGCCTCCGCCGCCGCTGTTGGGCCCATTGTGGCTTCCGACCCCCAGACTCGGGCACCGACCCCTGAGCCGCCGTCTCCTCCTCCGGAGTCTCTAAGCCAAGCAAAGAGCAGGCTTCGGCAACCGATCGAAGCTGGTACTGTTTATTGTCCATTCTGAAGACGAGGCGGAAGGGGTGGCCCCAACTATACGAGATGCCCTTCTGTTGCAAGAAGGAGGTGACCGGCTTAAAGAGCCGGCGCTTGTGGAGCATGAGTGCCGCGAGGTCTTGAAACAACTGCGGCGAAGTGCCCTGGAACATTATCGGGTGGTTCTGGCGCGCCCTCTGTAATATTTCTTCCTTAGTCCGATAGTCTTGAACGCACACCAGGATGTCGGGCGGAGGGGCCGTAGCCGCACGGGGAGGACCAGTTCTGTGGGCCCTGTCAAGCTGCAGGGGCGAATCCAACGGTTTACCCAGCACGTGGTTGAAGAGCTCCCTGGCATATCGAAAGACATCTTGAGTGGCATCCGATGTTGCTACGTTGCGAATGCGAATGTTGTGTCTCCTGGACCGATTCTCTAGGTCCTCCAGGTGGAGTTGCAGGTCTACCTGTTGGTCGTGTAGGCGAATAATCTCCTGCTGTTGAGCAGAGAGTTCCGTCTCCCGTTCATCGCTCTTAGCCTCCAGGTCTGCCACTCGTTCGCCTATGCCGTCCATTTCACGCCGCACTTCGCGGATCTCACTGGTGAATTCAGTCTTAAAGGTCTGGATATCATCGCGCAGGGAGGCAAAGAGAGATTCCAAGAAAGCCTTCGTTATGGGTTCCGCGCCGTCCTCTGAGGCCCGCTCCACTTTCTTTGGCGCCGGGGCCATGGCGTCCTTCTGTAGAGGGGATTGCGTCTTGGCGAACAGCTCTTTCACAGTCTTGCCACGTGGCGGCCTGCCCGTGGACATCCCTCCGTCGCGGCGGTCCAAACGCCTCACACCGGCGACCACTTCGCAGACCACCGGTCCCACGTCTCTATGCGATCGCCAATGTGTGGGGGCCTCGCCCGGCCTCTCTCCCAGTGGCGGCCCCTCCGCTAAATCCGAGCAGGTATGGCAGCGCCACTCGTCGCCTCTTATTCAATTATTAGCCGCAGGGCTCCTTCCGCGGCGTCCAAGTAACGGGTGCCAGGGTCTCAGCAAGCGAAGAAGGCACCGGCACCGCGCCCCCTAGGTCCGAGGGCCGCCGATTCCGGGAGGGGCGCCCCGCCAAGCAGAGCCGCAGGCCACGTGTGCGAGAAACCGCGTGGCGCGGCCAGATCAAGTATATCACGGGACCAGGGTGGCGGAGCACTGCCCCAAACGATGTCCCCCGGGGCACCGCAGCAGGCCCCCCGGCGCTGACCCTCCGCGAATGTCGCCACTCACGCAAGGAGGAAGGAGAGCCTGGCCACGGCCAGCGGTTGCGGTGTGGGTCGAGGGAGGTAAAGGACACCCCCAGGCCGGGCCCTCAGCGCGGGCGTAGTCCGTAAGGAGCCTCAGGCCTCGGGCCGATGTGCCCGCCGAGAGGCCCACCCCACTAGGCTCCTCGCTGCCACCCAGAGTCAGGCAAGCGCCGCCTGTCGCGCTCCCAGCCCGCTCTCACCTCTCAGTATGGCGCTGCCGTCTTCCGCTCCTCCTGAAGCCCTCAAGCGGAGCCGTCCGACCAGTCGGCCGGGTCACAAGTCCGGGGCGTGCACGGCACCCTCCGCTGGGGCCGCGGGTCCCGGGCTCCGCACAGGCGCCGCACCAAGGCCACGTAGCTCGGCTTTCCGCTGCTCCCGCCGGCCTCGTTTCAGGCCCGATGGGGGGAAGGGCGCTCTCCGTTCGCTTCGCTCTGCCGCCTCTGTGCGCGGCGCCGCCGACCCCCTAGCTGGGTCCGCTCTGGAGCAAGGACGGACCCGGCAGCCTCGGACACCGACTTCGGTCGGGAAAGGCGCCGGATCCGGTGCGAAATTAGGGCCGTTGGCAGGAGCTGAGGCGAGACACGTCCGCTCACTCCGCCATCTTGGCCATGCCCCCAATTTGCAAATTTTAAAAGGTTCATGAATAGCATTTAAGGAATCTCAAATTGAGATTCCTTAAATGCGATCGCAATTTGAGAAATCTCAATTATTTGCGATTTTTCAAATTGCGAGTTCATGACCCATTGATGAATTCCAAATGCCATTTTTGCGGGCGCAAACGGCCGAATTTTGCGATTAGCACCGTTTGCGCTCGCAAAAATGCTTGATGAATCTACCTGTATGTGTTTATGATTAATGGTGAGTATTGAGGTGATAGGTAGTGTTACTGAGACCGTTTTTCATACAGAGCGCTGGATCAGTTCTTATCTGGCAACAATATTTGAGTGGGAAAACTTGAATATAAGCATTATAAGCAATTTGTCATTCCTAATCCTAATCACAGATGATGTTAATATGCACTGCACGTGAATCGAATAGTGCTCAAAGTGATAGTAACCTTTTCTATTCCTTCATTTTATTCTCAGGTACAAACCAGAGGTAGTCTCGTGGGTTTATAGGGGAATAGGGTGGGAAGTTATTTAATTGCCTCAAATTGTAAAGCGCTCTGATATCCTTCGGGATCAAGTTCGCATTATATAAAACTTTATAAATAAATAAATAAATAAATAAATGCAGAAATTAGAAAAATGAGCTCCAGTAACCAAATACTTGGGTGGGGGAAGGGTGGTGGCAAAAAGGGGATGAGTCACAAATGAATGGCCCTGCAAGGAGCAAAAGCTGCCCTTAAATACATTGACAAGGAAAATGTGATAAAACTGTTTTGCCTTACTTAATTTGTTACAAACAAATGGCATTTTGAGATAGCTCACAGTAAAAACTAATGTGTATCCAGCAAGATTCAGCTTAGGTTACCGGTAAGAAAGCTCAAGTGCCTAATGCACATGATAGAGAGACCTGAGCCTTATCCATGGCCACAGTCAGGAATCTCAAATAGTTCAGAGTATTAATGTGCCAATTGTAGAGCATGATGTGCAACTTCAGATTCACACAAGGTATTATAGCTTAGTGGGTTAATGTGGTTGTTGCAGCGATCTAGTGTAATTTGTAGGGGACAAGTTACAAAGTGGTAAAGCAGCGCATGAGGTTTTTTGCCTTCTGCAAAAAACTGCACATAAATGTGTATAACCTGTAAAGTAATTGAAAGCGTCATAATTCTAAAGCTGGTAGAGTGTTTTCTCTTGAGCAGTATTAACATTTATTATGAAGTGCCATAATGCAGTCTATTTGAAAAGTGATGCCATGGTTTATTTATTTATTTATATAGCGCCTGAATCACCCCCGCAGGGGTATCTCTGCGCTTGCGGACATGTGAGAAGGTGCTTATACTATGTGAGGCATCTAGAACAGAAATGTTTTCAGGGACTTTCTAAAGTGAAAATGGTCCTGCAGGGGAAAATTGTGACGTGCAGGTTACAATTTCCGAGTTACTCCGAGGTGAAACCGGTGTTATTCTTAGCACACAAAAAGGATAAGAGTGACATCTCTTCTTTACAGCGCTTAGAAGTGAAACAAGTGAGATATATATATAAAACAACCGTTCAAATCTGTTTGCCTTCCGTTAATGTATGTCTTGACACAGCTTGACTTAGTACCCCTGATGGACTGCTCAGAACGGGGGTGGTGTGTTCTCACTTTGAGCTCTTACACAATGGCCATTATGGCCCCCATCTTCCCACTGCTGCCTCCACACAGCGCACACATAGAATTCATGGGTGCTGCTGCATGTGTCCTTGTGTCAGGACTCCCCACTGTGACATAGGTGGGTTGATTTGCTGGATCCAGACAGGATTCAGTTGAAGAAAAGCAGCAAAGCAGGAATAAACAAGGTGATGGAAGGAATGCTGGAAATAATCCCAGGCAGTGTCAGACAATTGCAGCGCTAACAGTCCATCGTTTCTCACCCAGTATGCCACTCTAAACAGAAACCAGCCATATACAAATCGCTGTTGGTCCCACTCCAGTAGGAACAGTGCACACCAAACTGGTGTACCTGGTCCCTTTCAGATGGTTAAATCCATAGACTGGAATATGTCCGAAGGGATTGCCCATTTCTGAGATTTATTCAAGAATTCCTTCCATCACCTTGTTGTTTGTGACAGTAGACACCATGAGTGTGATGGTATGTCCAGCTGTGGGTCCCCTGCTCACTGTGCCACAGGACTGAAGATATACCTCATTGACCAGGCCTAAAAAGGTTGAAACCAGTCTGAGATTTCTTGTGTTCCTATCAAGAGGGGACGTGGCGTGGCAGTTCTCCTGGACTCCTCTGGGAGTAGGATGTCACAAGTCTCTGTCTAGAGTGACAATGTTAATCAAATTGAGCAAATGACTGAGATTAATTTAAACATTCCTTCCATCATCTTGTTCTCTGTTGCAACAGTAATAAGGCTGGTACACACTCTTTTCCACCACTGGTTTCTGTTGTAAGCCTGCTCCTGTTTTTCTGAGTTGGGTACTCTACGATGCTTGTTGGGTAATCAAAGACTCACTCCCTACCCTGTGACTTTTTTTGACTAAGATACACTGCTGTCACAATCACAGGAGGATATCTGTTCCTAGAACAAAAAGCTTGCCTAGTTGGCCACTTGAAGTACAGGTTCAAGAAAGCCTAACCCATTTAAAGGTTACTGGTTGGATATAATAGTAAAAAAGGAGGAAATTCATCCTTGTTAGAGAAGTGCCCTCTCACACCCATAAGAGTGTTATGCTTCATCATTGGGCTTTGCTCCTAGTGGGGGTGGTGCTGCTGTCCCCCACGGGTCCCGCGAGAGGGCTCTTTATCAGAGACCTTTTCAGAGGAACGCAGAACGTGGCAGTGGTGAGTGTGGGTGTGTGGGGAGTAGTGTGGGTGAGTTAGAAACTTTGCTCTGGTACCCTAAAAAGATTTATTCAGGTGTCTGTGTGATACGGTTAAAAACTGGAACCAAGAGGAATACTCTTGACCTGGTTGTCAGAGTTGGGAGTATTTTCCTACTGTGTATCTCAATGCAAGAGGTGATAATAAAAAGTGGTTATATCAGGTCGAGATGTTTCATACCTCTTGTGGTCCCTTATGGATCCAATGGCGTTTCTTCAGAACCGTGCAAATATTAAAAGAAGAAATTGTGGTACAGGGGTTTGAGACAGCAGCACTCAAAACACCCTTCCAATACCCTTAGGAAGTAAGTCCGTCTGCCCTCTTGACCCTACTATGTCATTCCTCTGTCTCGTCATTTCTAAACGCGACCTCTGAATATAGCTCATGACATCAGGCATGCACGAGCCTTCTTTCTGACTCTACGCATTCAACTGCTCATGCGAAAACCAAACTATATTTTTTTGCACCTATTCAGTTCTTCCCCATATTGCCCTACTTCCAACATGGCACCTGAAATTTCCACTTGCACTAGACATGCAACGTTCCTACCCCCACATCACTCCACAATGAGGGGCCCATGCGGGGGTGGACTGCAACTGTTAAAACCGATACCGCCTACTATCTGGTCACCGGTGAGTCAGCAGTGGAGGGCAGGTATCTGGTCTGTCACATGCAGAAGGTCACTGTGAGTATTTTCAACCTGCTATCGGCACAATGTGAGTTTTTACTCCTTTCTTGGGAACACTGGCGGCAAACATTTCTTTCTGATTATGTCACCTCTAGGTAAACCTCTCGAGCCGCATCCCACACCAATGAGGCCTCCCTGAACTACTTCTGGGGTAGGGAATATATGTTTGTGTGTTGTGTGTTTTTTTCATCTGCGTCACCAACTCACTACCTTGGTGTCATGATTGTGCTCAGACGAACAGTCCTTTACTTTACAAACAGATCACGGCTAGTAAGCCATGCTCTGACAGGCATGCCCACACCTCGTGTGTTTGGGTATGTCTGTTTCACTCACTGACAATTACTTTCTGTCTATGCACAGATGAGCAGTGTGTTTTTCACCTTAAAACCAGCTATCAGCATGTGTGCCATGTATGTACAGGCATGTTTTCTTGTTTGATAACACCACGCTCACATACAGAGGAGCATTTGATTTTTCACTTGTAAATTGAATCCGGCATGGATGCTATGTATGTGTAGGTTTGTATGATCTTCGCATTTGCAAGCATGTAGATGCAGATCTATCATCACAGTACACGTTCTTCTATTTCTCCTTTTCTCAGGTTGGATACTTATACTAAGGTGGTCGATCTCTTTCGGGTGCAGAGTCGCCCAGACCACACACCTGAATTTAGGTATAACTACAGGGTGTATTGTGTATCGCCGTCTCAAACCCCTGTACAACACTTTCTTCTTTTAATATTTGCATGGTCCTGAAGTCAAGTCAAGTCAAGTCAAAGAATTTATATAGCGCACTACATACCCAGAGGGTCTCAAGGCGCTTGAGGAGGGGAGGAGGATTACTTGTCAAATATCCACGTTTTAAGTTGCTTTCTAAATGCTAGGTGGTTCTGGGTAAGGCGAAGGTAGGTGGGGAGTGAGTTCCATGTTTTAGCTGCCAGGTATGAGAAGGATCTGCCTCCCATGGTGGTCTTGTTGATGCGGGGTACAGTGGCGAGGGCTTGGCTGGAAGAACGTAGTTGGCGGGAGGGGGTGTAGAAGGACAGTCGTGAGTTGAGGCATTCTGGTCCGATGTCGTAGAGTGATTTGTGTGCGTGGGTTAACAGTCGGAAAGTGATCCTCTTATTGACGGGTAGCCAGTGGAGGTCTTTCAGGTGGCCAGAGATGTGTTCGTTACGCGGGATGTCTAATATGATCCTGGCTGAGGCGTTTTGGATTCGTTGGAGTTTCTTCTGGAGTTTAGCGGTAGTACCTGCGTAGAGGGTGTTTCCGTAGTCCAGTCGGCTCGTGACCAGAGCATGGGTGACTGTTTTTCTGGTTTCGGTGGGGATCCAGCGAAATGTTTTTTTGAGCATGCGAAGAATGTTGAAGCAGGATGAGGATACGGCGATGACTTGTCTGTTCATTGAGAGAGAAGAGTCCAGGATAACGCCTAGGTTCCGTGCGTGGTCTGTCGGGGTGGGTGCTTTTCCAAGGGCTTCCGGCCACCAAGAGTCGTCCCATGCAGAGGGGGATGTATCTAAGATGAGGACTTCTGTTTTATCTGAGTTCAGTTTCAGACAGCTTTGTTTCATCCATTCGGCAACTTCTTTCATTCCTTCGTGTAGGTTTGTTTTGGCGGTGCTGGGGTCATTGGTGAGAGAAAGGATCAGTTGAGTGTCATCCGCGTAGGAGATGATGTTGAGGTTGTGTTGGCGAGCGATGGCCGCGAGGGGGCTCATGTATACGTTGAAGAGGGTGGGACTGAGTGAGGATCCTTGTGGTACGCCACAGATGACTTCAGTGGCTTCGGACTTGAATGGTGGAAGGCGGACTCGCTGGGTTCTTCCGGTGAGGAACGAGGTGATCCATTCGAGTGCTTTTCCTTGTATTCCGATGTTTCTGAGGCGTTGTAAAAGGGTGCTGTGGCAGACTGTGTCGAAGGCTGCAGAGAGGTCGAGGAGGATGAGGGCGACTGTGTCTCCATTGTCCAGTAGGGTTCGAATGTCGTCTGTTGCTGCGATGAGGGCGGTCTCAGTGCTGTGTTTTGCTCGGAAGCCAGATTGTGAGGAGTCGAGGGATTTGTTGGCTTCGAGGAAAGCGGCGAGTTGGTTGTTGACAGCTTTCTCGATGACTTTGGCTGGGAAAGGAAGGAGCGATATGGGGCGGTAGTTTTTGAGTTCGGTGGGGTCCGCTGTGGGTTTTTTCAGAAGGGCGGTGAGTTCAGCGTGTTTCCAGCTTTCCGGGAAGGTGGCGGAGTTGAAGGAGCCGTTGATGACGTCTCGGAGGTGCGGTGCTATGACGGAGTCTGCTTTGTTGAAGATGTGGTGAGGGCAAAGAAAAATTGGTTCTGTCGGGAAGTAGACAATTTCTTAGTTCTGTAGCATATATTGCAATAACACTTCTTACTTCGTAACACTTAGAAGTATTTAAATTAGAAAAACACACACCACACAATTTTTCAAGCAAAGAGAAAGGTTCAAGGATTGACTCGGTTGGTAAACACAGACGGTTGCTGTGACTGTTACCGAAGTGATCGCGGCACTACAGGCTTGGTTTTTTCGATCAGGAGACAGCGTTACAATACAGTAAGATACATCGCCCAGAATATACCTGACAAGGCTGTAACTCTATCTACAGCACCTTCCACTATTTGTGCACCGGACGGTGACAAATAATTGAGAATCAACGCTAGAACATAAGAACCACGAGTGTAGAGGCAGAAATAGGACGCCTATACCCTCTCTAAAATACCAAATCTCAGGTTGTCCCTTCTTCTTTATCGTCCTGATGAATACCCGAACTGGTTGCCAATAAGACAGCACCGCATCCCAGGGTCGAAACGTCGACGTTAACTCTTCAACTGGTCCTTGTTAAAATCACAGCAGAAAAATATAAATAATTGTACTGTTTGTGGTCATTGATTTCATGCTTGGACCGTGACTTCTTTTAATTTTTGTTGTATAAATTGTTTCACTGTATTATACACCCAAATCACTTGTTCACGTGTAATCCATTTGTGCACTTTGTTTTGAAATTTTTTGCATGGACAACCAATCTTTTAAGTGTTGAAATGAATTGCTCTAAAGAGACGGATGAATAAGAACCTTTCTCTTTGCTTGAAAAATTGTGTGGTGTGTGTTTTTCTAATTTAAATACTTCTAAGTGTTACGAAGTAAGAAGTGTTATTGCAATATATGCTACAGAACTAAGAAATTGTCTACTTCCCGACAGAACCAATTTTTCTTTGCCATTATCTACTCAGGTTCTGAGGGTTACTGGGTTACCCCATTATAATTAATGAAGATGTGGTGAGGACATGGGTCTGTCGGGGATCCTGAGTGGATAGAGTTCATCAGGCGGATGGTGTCCTCAGTGGAGATTGGGTTCCAGTCGTTAAGAGTGTTCGAGGGGGGGGAATGTTCAGCATGAGGTTGGGTGGGTTGGTCTCCGGGTTGGTTGTCGAAGCTGTTGTGGATGTCCGCAATTTTGTTGTGGAAGAATAGAGCTAGGGAGTCGCAGAGGGCTTGAGACGGGGTGATGTCGTTGGAGTTGGCCGAGGGGTTGGTGAATTCCTTGACGATGTTGAAAAGTTCCTTGCTGTTGTGGGCGTTGTTGTCTAGTCGATCCTTGAATGCTGTTTTCTTGGCCTTTCGGATTAGTTGGTGGTGTGTGCGGGTGGCGTTTTTGAAGGCGTCCTTGGTGCTAGTGGTTGGGTCTTTTTTCCAGGCCTTTTCAAGGGAGCGGCAGAGTTTCTTGGACTTCTTAAGATCATCGTTGAACCATGAGGCTTTCTTGCTGCCAGGTTTGCGTTGACGTTTTTTCAGTGGTGCTAGGATGTCGGCGGTGTTGGATAACCATAGGGTGAAGTTGGCGGCGGCTTGGTCTGGGTTAGAAGAGTGGGCTGGGGTGTTTAGAAGGAGTGATGAGGAGATCTGGTCGACGGTGATTTTGTTCCAGTTTCTTTGCAGAGTTGGTTGGAGGTGGTTGGTGGGTTTCGGCTTGTTGTAGGTGAAGTGAACGCAGCTGTGGTCAGTCCAGAGGAGATCCGTGGTGTGGCTGAAGGAGACATGATTGCTGGAGGTGAAGATGGGGTCGAGTGTGTGACCTGCTATGTGGGTGGGGGAAGTGACCAGCTGTTTAAGTCCGAGGTTGGCGAGGTTGTCCAAGAGGGTGGTGGTGTTGCGGTCGTTGTTATTTTCAAGGTGAAAGTTGAGGTCTCCCAGAAGGATGTAATCTTTGGAGGGGAGCGCGTGTGAAGTGATGAAGTCCGTGATGTCTTCACTGAACTTTGCGCGGGGTCCTGGTGGTCTGTAAAGGAGGGTGCCTCTGAGTGTGGTCTTGGGGTCGATGTGGATCTGGAAGTGAAGGTGTTCAGAGTTGGCGAGGTTGACGTCAGAGCTGGTTGAGATGTGGATTGATTTTTTATGGACGATAGCGATTCCTCCTCCTGTGTGGCTGGTACGGTCCTTGTGTGTGATTTTATAGTTTTCAGGGATGGCAATGGTGATGTCTGGGGCGGAGGAAGCGTTCATCCATGTTTCTGTAAGGAAGGCGATGTCTGGAGAGATGGTGTCTAGTAGATTCCAGAGGTCAATGGCATGCCTATGGACCGAGCGGGTGTTGAGCAGGATGCAGTGTAGGTGGTTGGGGTCGGGAATCTGTGGTGTGGTTGTGGCGGAGATGTTGTCGGTGCCGATGAATTTGCAGGAGTAGCAAGAGAAAGGACCATGGGTGTGTCCAGGAGCGGCTTGGACGCAGTTGGGGGCGCGACCGGGGTTAAGGGCTAGGAGGGTGGCGGCATCGTAGGTGATGCGGGAGGGCTGGGCAGCGCGAGGGGCAGGGGGTCTGGCGCTGGGCGCGGGCCAGGCGCGGATGGGCGTAGACGGGCTTACCTTTGGCGCACCTTCGGCGCGGATTGGGCGCGGACGCTGCGCGTGAACGCTGCGCGCGGGAGCAACTGTCATATATGGATAGTGGAGGGGGAGGGGCGAGGGCGGCTCAGCTGGGAGGCGGGGCGGGTCCACGAGGACGACAACAACAAACAAAATGGAGGCGGGGGGGAGCACAGCGGAGCGCTAGGGTCAGACGCGCAAACTGAGTACAAACTACAGTTTAAATAACAAATGTGCAAATGCAGCAAAAGCGGCGAGCAGGCAAACAGCAGGCAAGACAAAATTGGCAGTAGCAATTGAAGCAAATGAAATGCAAATCGCAATGCAGCACAACGATACCAGATGCCTACAAGGGACACTGGGAGCGACCACTCAGCCCGAGTGCGAGGAGCGAGTCACGGCGCCTTCAGGTAGGAGAGCGCTGTTGTACTTAGTGGGAGGGCGGCTCAGCTGGGAGGCGGGGCGGGTCCACGAGGACGACAACAACAAACAAAATGGAGGCGGGGGGAGCACAGCGGAGCGCTAGGGTCAGACGCGCAAACTGAGTACAAACTACAGTTTAAATAACAAATGTGCAAATGCAGCAAAAGCGGCGAGCAGGCAAACAGCAGGCAAGACAAAATTGGCAGTAGCAATTGAAGCAAATGAAATGCAAATCGCAATGCAGCACAACGATACCAGATGCCTACAAGGGACACTGGGAGCGACCACTCAGCCCGAGTGCGAGGAGCGAGTCACGGCGCCTTCAGGTAGGAGAGCGCTGTTCTACTTAGTGGGAGGGCGGCTCAGCTGGGAGGCGGGGCGGGTCCACGAGGACGACAACAACAAACAAAATGGAGGCGGGGGGGGAGCACAGCGGAGCGCTAGGGTCAGACGCGCAAACTGAGTACAAACTACAGTTTAAATAACAAATGTGCAAATGCAGCAAAAGCGGCGAGCAGGCAAACAGCAGGCAAGACAAAATTGGCAGTAGCAATTGAAGCAAATGAAATGCAAATCGCAATGCAGCACAACGATACCAGATGCCTACAAGGGACACTGGGAGCGACCACTCAGCCCGAGTGCGAGGAGCGAGTCACGGCGCCTTCAGGTAGGAGAGCGCTGTTCTACTTAGTGGGAGGGCGGCTCAGCTGGGAGGCGGGGCGGGTCCACGAGGACGACAACAACAAACAAAATGGAGGCGGGGGGGAGCACAGCGGAGCGCTAGGGTCAGACACGCAAACTGAGTACAAACTACAGTTTAAATAACAAATGTGCAAATGCAGCAAAAGCGGCGAGCAGGCAAACAGCAGGCAAGACAAAATTGGCAGTAGCAATTGAAGCAAATGAAATGCAAATCGCAATGCAGCACAACGATACCAGATGCCTACAAGGGACACTGGGAGCGACCACTCAGCCCGAGTGCGAGGAGCGAGTCACGGCGCCTTCAGGTAGGAGAGCGCTGTTCTACTTAGTGGGAGGGCGGCTCAGCTGGGAGGCGGGGCGGGTCCACGAGGACGACAACAACAAACAAAATGGAGGCGGGGGGGGAGCACAGCGGAGCGCTAGGGTCAGACGCGCAAACTGAGTACAAACTACAGTTTAAATAACAAATGTGCAAATGCAGCAAAAGCGGCGAGCAGGCAAACAGCAGGCAAGACAAAATTGGCAGTAGCAATTGAAGCAAATGAAATGCAAATCGCAATGCAGCACAACGATACCAGATGCCTACAAGGGACACTGGGAGCGACCACTCAGCCCGAGTGCGAGGAGCGAGTCACGCTGAAGGAACGCCATTGGGTCCACTAAGGACCACAAGAAACATGAAACACTTCAACCTGATATAACCACTTTCCATTATCACCACTGAGATACCCATTAGGAAAATACTCCCAACTTTGACTACCAGGTTAAGAGTATTCCTCTTGGCCATTGTTTTTAACTGTATCGCACAGACCCCTTAATAAAACTTTTTAGGGTACCAGAACAATATTTTTAACTCACCCACACTACTCCCCACACACCCACACTTACCACTGCAGCGTTCCTCTGAGAAGATCTCCGTCAAAGAGCCTCCTCGCAGGGCCCTTTGAGGACCTTAGTACCACGCCCACGAGGAGCAATGCCCAATGATGAAGCATGACACTCTTATGGGTGTGTGAGGACACTTCTCTAACAGGGAGGAATTTCCCCTTTTTTCCTTTTATATCCAACCAGTAACCTTAAAATGATTTAGGTTTATTTACCCTGTACTTCAAGCGACCAAACAGGCAAGCTATATTCCTAGGAACAGTTACCCTCCAGTGATTGACACGTTGACCTTGGAAGCACGGGTACTGGACCTCTTTCCATTAGCTCCCAGTCCCCCTTGTCTTGTGTTTTTGACACCCCTGTCACAAACATACCAATACCACCCATACCTTGATGTCCAATTATGCTTTAAGACCTCTTTATAGTATGAATAACTTTGTACCCTCTTCTCTAAGCTCTCAAAGCTTTGATTCCGCACATGTATGCTATCCTAAGTAGTTTTGTCAAATATTTGCCCTTTTTCCTCTCTCGCTCACCATAATAATCATGCAGGGCAATCATCAAGGGCTTAGCTGTCAATGATGCAGCATGTTTTGTAGCACTGAACCACAATTGTTGCTATATTTTGCTCCCCAAGCTGCAGTCGGAGGACCAGTCTCCTTGCTTGCACTGTGGCACATGGTGGCCTTGTTAGGCCACTGGCAATGCTTTTCAGTAACATGTTTGTGATAGATCAGCATTTCCGTTTCAGTTAATCCTCATTAGAACCTTTGAAGAAATCAAACCAGCCCTCTCTTGCTTTGCATTCTTCACTATTCAGTGTCTCCCACCCCTTTGCTACTGCTCCTCTCTCTGACCTGAACAATTGCCTTAATATAATCTTCACTCCAATTCTGTACAAGTGGGAGCTGCGTGGTAGACTCCAATATACCTTAATTGGGGGCATCCGTCTCTGATCACCATTCCGCGTTCAGCGTGTTGACACGCTGAACGCGGAATGGTGATCAGAGACGGATGCCTCACTGTTGCAGGTGGTGCTCGTAACAGCATTTAAAGTGACAGAGTGAGTGGACGTTCTTCTTCTGGGGATATAAACGTCTTGCCCCTGATTAAGGCATATTGGAGTCTACCACGCAGCTCCCACTTGTACATAATTGGAGTGAAGATTATTCTTTGGGTGGAGAAATATATCCAATGAGTGCATCCTGAGTTCTATTAGGTGGCATTACACACCTTCCTGTGTGAGAGAGTCCACATGGTTTGAATTTTCATTCTACTCCCCACTCGGGGACTTCAAGATTACCAAGCATTGGTGATACTGCCCTATTCCCAATGTCCTGATGAAGACTCGCACGGCTGAGGTATAAATCAACCCTTCGGGCCAATAGACGAGTCAAAACGTTGACGCCCCCTCTTACTGACCCCACCCGGACCTGGATTGACCCCCTTTATTTTTGTGCCCAATTTGGAACATTTTTGTCGAAATAATTGTGAAAAAATTGTTGTATAGCAAATATTGTACTAGGGCTGGGTGATCCTTGGGACGGTGACTGTAAACCGGTACCAATTCTCCTAAGTTGTATTTAATAATTATTGTCACTAATTTCTGCTTCCTTCTTTTCTTTCCTATAACACTTACATCATCCCTGACCACTCCCTTCTATGCACGTTCCCAATTGGGGCACACTCACCAATTATATACTATTGTGATGTATTGACAAAATTGAATTGGTTCGTATCTTTTGTATATGGTATATTAATGATCAATGAGAATGAACCTACTAGTGGAGCAATGAAGTAAAATTGCTTGGTAAGAAATAAGTCTGTTGCTGTTCTCTGTTTTTTGTTTTTTGAATTAATACAGTTTCTGTTACATTGAGCCTTTGATATATTCTATGCTCTAAGTAAGGTTTAGATTAAGTGACTAAGTATTGACTTCACCACATTTTCATTATAGGTTTAGTATTATGAACTGCATCTGTGTCAAGAACCCTTCAGGGGAGGGTTGTGGGGGGGGGGCATTCCGCACAAGGCAAATGAATGTCAGTGAGGCATGGGAGGCTCAGGGACATCATGTCACATTCCGCAGAGGGCCCATCATTTTATGTTCCGCCACTGAGTTCTAGTCGCCCAGCACCTACAACCACCAGCACAAATTAAGCATTGCATCTTGATAATTTGATATTTGTCACTATCACACTCAAAGACTTTGAATAAACTTTCACTTTTGTACAATGTAAGAGGAGCATTTAGAAACAACTCTTTTTTATGACTAGAGTTGTTTAAATGTATTTTATGTTTAGCGGCACAGTGGTTACTAACAATTTGTAGTTAGTCCTTTATGTTTTTAATGATCCTGGCCACACAAGCACTAGTTAGTTTGTTACCTAATATGAAAACAAATATTTACATATTAACTTGATAAGTTATCTTACTGGGCTAGATCATCTGTGTAATGTAATATAATGCTTTAAGAAAGTGGGTTAATATTTGAGACGGGTGAGAATCCAACTCAAATAATAATCTCAAACTTTGTCAGGGTGAACCACAAAAGCCACTAAATAAACGTGAGCTCAACCTTCTGGTGGGTGTGGCACAGAGCAGACCGGCTGATATTTTGCTGGAATGTGTAAATCATGTATACTCCTCTTAAACTGTCATAAAGTTAAAACACAACAAAAGTAAAATCCCAAACTAATGTAGCAAAATAGCGAATATTGTAATACAAAATTACACCAAAACAGCAAACATCTAAAAAAGGAAACAAGAGAAATGAATTTTTAAAAGTATAATTAGAAATCGCATCAAAAAGCATTAAGCTCCAACCACAATTATCTGGTTGTGTTTTACCGGTACTAAGGTGACGGTTAAGGCCAACCATGATGGAGAGCTGGCTGTATACAGGGACCATGTTCATCCGGGTCAAAAAGTTACCTTTAAGATAAGAAACTTTTATGGAAGACGAAAGTCTTTAGAGGACAATTAAAGGAAGAGAAGTCAGATTTAACATACGTGAAGGCATAGAGAAGAAATGTCAGACCATGCCATAGCTTCCAGTCAATCAGACTTCTAAAGAAACATTAAATAGTCCAATTGACAACAGGTCACAGGAAGACCTAAAATTAAAGAAATATATAGTGATTTCTCTGGCAGTGGAGTGTGATTACCCTGCCTAAGTATTGAAAATTCTGGTAATCAGTCCATCACTAAGTTGTCTTCCTTAAGAGAACGGAGGAATCACATTCCCAGGCAGATAGACCTTCCAAGCAGATCCCCAGAAAATTGCCAAATATACACAGAAATGAAGGCAAATTTGGACAGCTGTGGACCTCTATAATGCTAACACAAAAAGATGGGCAGCTCTGAACCGAGAGCATGTTTCTGCAAATGAAAGACGCAGTTAATAATACTGTGTGTATGAGATGGTGTCCACTTGAAACCAGATTACAGACACTGGATGTAATGTCACAGGACGAGGCTCTGGACAGTAAATTAAAGGCATAAAGATTGAGAAATTTTCAGTATATGACCAATGCTGAATCAAATTCCCAGCTGACATACTTCATGAAGGGTGTATTTGTGCAATCCCCACTTGATGTACATAACCTTGCAGATGGCCTCCCCAACACCTCACATAATGGACTTCACTACAAATACATACTTACATACATACATATGTAGATCTTTAGTGATAAATCCACACATAGAGAATAGTTAATACCTTAATCCCAGTAAATCTTGGCACCATCCCCAGAAAGCACCAAGACATCGCTGCTTCTGGATGTTCCTTTCTCCAGAGACCCAACCTTGCCTAACACATCCCAAAACCCCTACACACTGGGGGATAGATTTATCATGGTGTTTCATTGCATTCCCATAAGGTAACACAAGGGCAGCGCAACAATAAAGTCTGGCTTACAAAGCAACGCAAGGCCACCTTGCGTGGCCCTGCTGTACTTGGTAAATCTGGAGTAACACAGGGCAACGCAAGTCACTGTCTTGGATTACTCTGCACCAGGGAGGCGTTCCATGGGTGGAGTGTGTGTGTTTTCCCAAGCATCTACCCATTGTTTGATCCATTCTCACATTTACCATGAGTGGTAACCTATAATAAATACAGTAAAAACAAATATTCTAACAAATAAAAAAACACATAAAAATAAAACCCCTGAACAAAATCTATCTAATGCAAAGATATACAATAAATGACACAAATTACATCAAATGGAAAACCCAGGACTACATTTTAGCTAATGCATAAATATAAATACTTTTGATTCACATTCTCTTAGTATGTCCAGTATGCTCTTTCGCTCCCTTATTTTCTGCATCTGGTGTATAATTAATTTCACCACAAGTTGAAGTCATTTCATTGTTTGATGAATTGTCGTCATCATTACCCATGCATCTTCTCTCATCACTTCGACAATCTTTGAAATTGTCATTCTTGTTTGCATTCTTTTCAAATAACCATTCTTGATTTGACCATTGAACATTGACCACCTTACCACACTCACACATAGAAATACGTCCAAAATGTCAAACCCTTCCAGTGCTCAGAAGTGTTCAATTACAAAACAATTTCTTGACTTGTACAGTTTGTGAATACCTGTTGTTACCTTTTCTTGAAAAAAACAGGAAGGTTATCTTTTACCTTCAACAGGAAGTGGAACTTCCATATAACCATGTTTCTTGTCATTATATGCCTTGTAGGTTTTTTGAGCATGAACTAGTTTCTCTTTCAAACAGTTGGGGACCAATCTATATTCTGGGATTCAGACATCCACCCTAAATTATTCTTGGAAAAAAGAGTTCTTATCCTCCTCAATTCAAATGAAGTATGACCAGTAGAAACACATGAAGTAATTCTATATGCCCATACAGTGTGCAACAATTCCATTCTCCAATTTAAATCCCCATTATTGGCCAGGTGTATGGACCCTTTCACCACACTATTGAATCACTCAACTATACCATTACCAGCAGGATGATATATTGATGTAATTCTACGTTTAATAGTATTCCTTTTTATGAATTCCTTAAATATGAAGAAAGCCGAAGTAAATTACAAACCATAGTCACTAACCAAAATCTTAGGAAGACCTTCTCTTATAAATATTTTTCTTGTAATCTGAACCAATGTCTTGGAATTAGCCTTTCCAACCACTGTAATATCCACACCAACCCATTGCCAGGGCATTCTGGGACTGGCTATAGAACATAAAGGTGGATTACAAACAATTCAGGACTTTTCAGATTCATTGCACAACACACAATCTCTGGCCTTCCACTCATCACCACATCCAATCTAGGCCACCAGTATAGGTCTTTCACCCTGCTCATAATTTTCGAAATACCAAGATGCCCTTCATGACACATGTTTAAAAGTGTATTTCTTAAACAATCCGGAGAAATCACCATGCCATTTCTCAGAAACCCATCTTCAACAACCGAAAGTTCAAGTCTCAATTCCGAAATGCATGCAATTGCTTATTCAATGTTTTCTTTTCAGGTCATCTCTCAATCATCATCTTTTGAACTTCTTGCAAAACACAGGTGTGCATCCATCCATTCTTTATGTCAAATACAGGACACTTCCTCGTACACCTCCTCAATATAACTCTCTTCCAATACTTCTGAAGGAATTATTTTAACAGGAATAAAAATCCTACTTAAGAATTCTGCAATTCTACTTTTTACACCAGGAATGTACTGTACCTCATATTTGCAATCAATCAATTTGACAGATAGACAAACAAGACATGGAGACGTATTACACAAACTCTTAGAAATAAAAATCTTGGTCAAAGGTTAATGGTCCAAATGCAAAATTACACTTGTACCCCCAAATGAATTGCCTAAAATAGCCCAAACCTCAAACACAGTCAAGAGCTTCCTGCTCTATCACAGAGTACTTCTCCTCAGTAGGCATGAGAAACATGAGGCATAGGCTATCACACCTTATTTTCCATCTGAATTTATTTTGGCAAGAAACAGCACCTAAACCTTTCTCACTGACATCCGTTGTTACTACACTGTTTTAAAGAAGAATCACAACTTTGCACAGGCAGTACCTCTTATATATTATTTTTGATGTTCTGAAAAGCAACTTGACATTCCTTCGTATTAGTAAATTGACTCCTATTCTTAAGACATTGTCTAATGGAGTACACCTTACTTGAAAAAATGATCATCAAATTATGAGGAAACGTCTGCTAAGCCAAGGAATGTCTTCACATCTTCCTTACGTTTAGGTGATGGTGAATTCTTTATGGCTTCAACCTACTCTGTCTTGGGTTTGATACCCGCTCCACTCAATTCATGGCCCACGTAAGTTCCTTTCTTTTGTGCAACCTTACACTTGGTATATTCTGCAGTAAGACCCTTCTTTTGTAAAATGTCCAACACCTGCATCAACATGCTGTCATGTTCCTCCCTAATTTTCCCCATGATTGAAATGTTGTCTTGAAAAAAATATAACATGTTTCATACCCTTAAATTATTTATGCATCAATCTTTGGAACATGGCTCCTGTTCATGCTAACCCAAATGGAATTGTTACAAATTGAAAACATCCAAATGGTGTAATAATGAATGCTGTTAACCTTCTGCTGCTAGGTAACAAAGGAATCTGGTGACACGTAGAGGTTAGGTCTAATGATGAAAACCATTTAACATGCTTTTTCAGTGCTAGGACTCAATGGGTACAATGATTCCAGTCAATGTTATCTGGTAAAGTTCCTTTGAAACCTCTTCTCTGAATTTAGTAGGAATGTTCATGGCTTTATCCACACATGATATAGCATTTTCCTTCCGAATTATCTCATGTTGGAAACTTTCTAATGTACTTATTTTACCAGAGAAAACATTAAGCTATGACTTAATTAACTCAGAATTCATGTCCTCATCAGACCGCAACACTAATACTGGTTCTGGACTACTAGGATCAAGTATCATTCCAAGGTCTCCTTGATCCCTCCATCCTAAAACCGATGGACCCTTCTGTGTCACATATAGTTTACAAGTAGTCTCTTCATTCTTCAAATTAAATACTAAGCTCCTAAAACCAATGTTATCAGTGCTTTCTCCAGTAAATATTTTGGGTGAAATGTCTGGTGCTTCTAAATATTCCCTGAGAGTATTTCTAAATTTTTCCGACTCCACATCTTCATTAACAATTAGGTAATCCAAGATCTGCTACAATTGACATAGAAATAGGACGACACACAGGTTTCTTTTTCCATAGAGTAAATAAGTCACACATATTTGTCTCCATTTCATTCTCAATACTTAAAACTCACATCTTCGTGTTACTACCTTCTGAAGTGCTCAACTCTGGATTATCCAATAAAACCTTGACCCCAATATTTTTTTCTTCTAACACACTTTATAAAAATACCCTATAATGCCACAACTAGAACATTTCTGGTTCTGTGCTGGACATTTCTTGCCATCAACATAATGACCAGACTGCCCACATCTAAAACATTTTCTCACAGTACGCATTCTAATACCAGCAGTGTATTTCTCAACTGCTTTCTCAGAGTTGTTGGTACCATTAATTTTTTTCTGCGCTTGTAACTTTTTTCAGACTGTATTAAAGCAACAATCTCTTTGTCATTCTCATGTTTTTCATAAAATAAGTCTGCTTTACTATATATTCCTGTAAATTCAGCTCTTTTAACAATATCTATCACTTCTTGAAGTGAAGTGATGATTCACCTTAAACACAAAGACTCTCCTGAATGCTGGAATTATAAGCTTGAATAACAATCTGATCCCAGACAAGTTTGTCATGTAGATTCCCAAATCTACATATTAAAGCAATATTTTTTAGTTCTTCCACAAAATACTCAATCGTTTGGTCTTTGCTTGGTTTCCTATGATAGAATTTGTATCCATCAATACCAACACACACTGTTGGTGCAAAAGAAGCATCAAGGTCCCTTAAAGTACCACAAAAGACATTTCCTTTATTAAATGATCTAGATTTTTTTTTTCTGGCCGCTTAAACACTTTTAGGCCTCCTTGATCCAAACAGTATAACAACATTTTCTTTTTCTTATCAGGAGTTATGCCATCATCCTATTCAACAGAAGCAATGTAATTTACAAAGTATTCTCGCCATTCTTCCCATTTCATACACTGTACACCCAACACTGGAATGAAGATTTTGGTGGAGAAAGGTTTAATGCGTCTTAAGTAGCTATGTATTAACTATTAGCAAATAATATTAGAAAAGTTATCAATTAATCAAAGAAACAGAATAGTTTATCTCCTCTACTTGGAAATTGCAGAGTTGAAATTGTGAAATATTATTTTCACAAGATAGGAAAGTTAACCACTATGGGATATGACCATCAGCCCCATTAATAAATGAAGATCGTTCTCAGGTGTAGCACCACTTACATAGAAATCCACATTCAAAATGGGTGCATGTATACTTGCATTTATGTGGGCAACATAATGATGAAAGTACATGCGCCTGCCAGCAACTTGAATGAAGACACAAATCCAATCCAAAATGGGCACATGTTACATTGTGTGCAATGTGGTGACATATAGGTGCACTAAGCTCAGGTGCAGGAGAGCAGGAGGACACGAGCATGCAGGCATGGGTACGTTGAAACACTACAGGTAGTTCAAGCGCACCGAGTGGCAGTTAGGAAACCACCCCTAGCATCTGTTACAAATGCCCCTTCACCATGCTCACAAAAGGTTACCTGAGGTAAAACTTTGTTTAAAGTTCGCCACTCATTTGCCATGGGAAAGTAAAGTTTCACCTTGCTTTCGTTTAACACTTACACCTATATACTTGTATGGCAGAATTACACAGTCCTCTCTTCCCATTTTGGGCTCCGTTGTCAGGAGAGCTGGTTGCCAAGTTTCTAATGTGGAAAAGTAAATTTTGCCATGTTCTGTGTCCCTACGCCTCCTCCATCATATGTTATGTGTGCATGATTAATATGCATATGTATTCCCCATGTTTGATCAAAGACGCAATTATAGTTGTGTCCACCTCCAGTATGCCAGTTTCCAGTTCTCGTGAATACTACGAATATCAGGCCTATGTAAATCCACATACGGAGAATAGTTAATACTTTATTCTCAATAAATCCTGGCACCATATTCGGAAAGCACCTGCTGCTCCTGCGTGCTCCTCTCTCGAACTGTCCTGCCTCCCTCAACAAATTCCATTACCTCATAATCACTAAGAGGCATATTTAAATGGGCTTTTTGTGATGTTCCTGTGGCGATAAACTCTTTGCCTTATTTACAAGGCGGCATTAAGCCAATGAATGTGGCTTAGCGCCGCCTTGTGAATAAGGCCCCCTTTCACTTACACTTTGCGTGAAAGGGGTTGGCAATGGGTGAAGCAGTGGGTGTTCTGCTGCAACACTCATTGATTTAGAGGCTCCTCCCTATTTACAAGAGTGGCTTAAATATAGTTGTATGTATCCGGACTGAACAATGTACTCCTGTTCTTGAAACCTTGTTGACACTGGCTTAAATGGCGAATTTTCTGTAGTTTTTAAGCCGCCCAAACTTGTACACTTATGTCGCTTCAGTATAACAACTACATATTGGGTTTGGCACATGTGGCCCATGATCCTTTATTGACCACTGTGTCTATAAAAGCGCGTTCATTCTTGACTTGTTTTTCTTCTGCCTCACTTCCTGTTTACCCTCGTTGCTCCGGCAACACTGTGACACTCCCCCCAGCCCCGCCCCTTTCCAGGCCACGCCCCTAGCCCACCCCGCCCCTTTCTCATATTACCCAGCCCAAGGCACCTCATCCCCACGTAGCTCCAGCATTCATTGTGAGCCGTCCTAGCACCAAGAGCCCTAATCGCTCTCTACTGCCCTGCTTAACTCAGGTACGTCTACCACTCTTTACTTGCACATCAGTGTGTGCGATCCTCCAATGACTCAGCCCTTTTGTCAATCCGCCCACTAAGGCTCCTCTACCTCCTTCCCCTCCATAGGTGCCTCGCTGATCGGACTCAACTCTTCACGATCAGGTAATTAATCCTTCCTTATTCGGGCCCTTGCCTGGGTGCATCCGGCCCTACCACGGACATTGATCACCCCCTCTCCTTTCCCCCACAGCCACCTATTCCCCAGACACGGCCCGGACTCCAGCAACCCACGCAACCTCGTTTTGCGTGACTAAGTAGGTTCCGCCTTACTTCACTAGGTGTCTGATCCGCGCCACTGCGTTAATTGCTTCTGCCTCACGCCCTCACCCTTCACACAACAACTCTAGTGAAGCATCCACTTAACCTAGTTCACGCGTTATGTACCTACGTACACACTCCCTTACCACCTGGGCTCCCTTTCACGCGCGCCTACCCTTTGTAAATATCACCTCTTCCTATCCCTTCACTCCCCTCCCTTCTGCGCCCACCACACCCTTCGGTCCGCCACCCAGCAGCTTCCGACGCCGCGTTCCCCCTCCATGCCCCTTTCTTACTCGCCCTTTCTCCCTACAGCACTGCTCGTATCGACAACCCTGTCCTGAAGACGATCCCGACTCACGGGGATCGAAACGCCGTCGACACCACAGCATAATTATGTGGTGCATTTTACGTTTTGTGCTCCTGTAAATTTGTTTAATCATGTATAAGTGACTGCAACTTGACCGTGTGGAGCCATCACTGTATATTTCTATGTCACTATGCGTCGTTCACGCTGTTCACCTTAGCACTTGCACCTTCACCAATTGTATATATCACCTTTCACCAAGTGCCCTCGGGTTGTCAAATGATTTGCTCTGTACAGTGCTGCTCAACTGTATTGCCATGTGAAATACCCTTCTTTTACCCGGTTAATAATAAGCCTCTCAAAAACTTTTCTGATACTCCTTGTTTCTTCTTGATGTAATGCTGATTGCATGCACTGTTCAAACTGACTTTCTATTGATACCTGTTGGGAATTGTCTTTATTTACATTGCATACCCATCCCAACGTGGTTCATGGGTTTACTCCTGCTTCTCTTACACTTAAATATAGGGCAGCGCCAAAATTAAGACCAAAATTAACCGGGTCTTGACATGGCGAAACGAGGAGAAATATTAATTTCTCATTGCTTTTGCTGTTCCTGTGTGGGCTACATTGTGCAAAACACATAAAAACAGCAACTCACCATGAATGATTGTTTATGTGCAGGAAGGTCATAGACAATATAACAAATAAGTTTAACTTAATAATTAAAATACACAGACAAGATTTCTGTGCGCTTAGATAAAAATACTAACACAAAATCATACCCCTTATCCCATAAAATGACAGTAAAAATTACAATATTGCTTAGGGAGAAGGCATCTTTAAATTTCTTTGTTTCCTTAGTCTCACAGCAGCTCCTAAAAAGGATGCAATATAAAAAATATCCCCAGGGTTCCACAAAGACTGTAGGAATACCAATGCCTGTCTTACCTGAGTGAAACCCCTGCCTCTCAGGATAGGAACCAGAAATCTCAAACGAATATGGGAATAAAAATCACAAAACATCATGAAGTGCAATGTGTCCTGAGATGAAAAGTTATCACATTTGCAGGGTTCAGCATCAACAGGGTTACACCATTCCCGATAATCCCCCAATGTAAAATGGAACAAATTAAAGCAGAGCCTAATTAGGAGCCAACGATAGTAAGGTTTATTAACTACTGTTAAATAAGGTTCCAATTTGATTGATGTTTTTAAAAGGTAATGGGCCCTAACTGATGGTTTACATAGCTCCTTCTCGTTCCTTCATCAAAACCTTATTACAATTCAATTTTACCCACAACACATCCTCCTTCCTGATCTTCTCCGGTTCCTCATAAAGTTCTGGCCGTCCTATTTTAATAAACATGCTTTTGACATACGAGAGCCATTTAATATTTAGGGACTTATCTAACTTCAAACAGTCCCTTAAAATCAAATGATTCAAGGATAAATCAGTGTTCAACCAAGTTTTGAGCCAGCAGAGCAACAGAGCTGTGCACAAAGTATCAGTAACATAGCCTAGCCCTAAATCCTGGTGTATGGCATACGATGGGGTAGATTGTGGATACAGACAGAAGACTTCGTAGGAATTTGTTTTCAGCTATCTGTATCCCAACCTGTTCTTTATAGCCCCAGATAGAGGATTCATAGGCCGCAATGGCCAAACACTTGGCTTTGTAAACCTTTAGAATAGCCTCTATCGGTCTGGCCCCCAATCGCTGTGCAAACCCTAAAAGAGATGAAGAAGCACGTATGATTGCATTCTTTTTAACTTTTTGTTGCATAACCCAGGAAGACCTGTCATCAAAAAGGACTCTCAGATAAGTGAAGGAGGACACGGAAGAGACTTCCAATCCATTACAATAAAATGTTTTCCTAACTCTGCGACCTACTGTCATAGTATGTGACTTTCCGTTATTCACAATTAAATCCAAGGAGTGCATAAAAGCCCCGAAGGCGTCTAGAAGCCGCTGGAGGCCCACTGCTGTACGGGCCAAAAGTACTGTGTCATTCGCGTATGGGAGAACAGGGATTAAGCAATCTCCTACACCCGGAATATCCAATGCCGTCTCCACAAGCACTTTGTCCAGATCATTAATATAAAGGGTGAACAGCAGGGTTGCAAAAATGCATCCCTGCCAGACGCCCCTCCCAGAATTGAATGATCTAGTGCAATCACCAGCCTGCGTTATCCTAACCGAGGCTGTAAGATCTTGGTGAAGGTTGGCTAAAAAGTAGACTAGGCAAGCGTCACGACCCTTTTCCAGCAGGATATTCCAAAGCTTTGACCTGTTAACCAGGTCAAAAGCGCTGGATAAGACCATAAAAGCCAACGTCAACTACCCCTCCTTGGCCATAGTATATTTGCTTATTAATAATTGCAAATTTAAACATTGATCCATGGTGCTCCTCCCACCTCTAAAACCATATTGCATATTAGATAAAAGCCCCCTCTCATCTACCCAATCAGTAATTTTAATTAGGATTACCTTTCCCAGGATTTTTACAGCGGAATCAATAAGGGATATCGGCCTATAACACAGAGGATCCCCTCGCTGCTCCTTTTAATAAATGGGTATAATAATTGATTTTAACCAGGAGGGCGGGAAACCAGCTAAGCCCACAGCATTAAAAACATTTGTAAGTATTTTGGCCCAAAATTGAGGATTACTTTTATAGAGGTCTGCAGGACCACCATCTGGACCTGGTGCTTTATGACTATCAGTGTCTCTTAGGGCCTTCTCAATTTCCCCATCATTAAACTCAAGCGGGGTGCTGGCTCGATAGAGTGAGGACCAAGGTGTACAGTCCGCAGTCTCCACTGACTCATAAATCGCTTCGAAATGGGAAAGCCATTGAGCCTCAGAGATATTACAGTCCTGAACCTCATTATCTTCCCCTGAAAAAAGGGGGGTTTATGATGGTCCAGAATCTTGAACTATCTCTTAGTACCTCCACAGACAGCAGTGAATTCCACGCCTCGTCCTTAATCTCTTTTTTTCGGCTATCAAGCACTAATTTATAATCCTTCTCTCGGCAATCAACTCCCTATCCTGTGGCTGTTTTTTCAGGGCTAAAATTAAAGACCGATGGGCTTGTGAAAATTTCTCACTGAACCACTTAGGGCCACACTTGGGTCTCCCTTTGATTTTTAAACACATTACTATGTGTGCTGCACAATGTAGCACACACAGAAACAATTGTATAAACAATCATAAAAAAAATTACGATTTCCAACGTCTATGTGTGCCGCACAATGCAGCACACATAGGAGTAACAAATCACCATTAGTGATTGTTTATGTGCAGCAAGGGACACCTTTCTGCACATAAACAATCATCCCCTGAATGCAGGTACCCTTGCACTATGGTGCAAGGTTGCCTGCATTGGCGCTAGGCAGCTGAATTTAGCACCAGCTCTAGGGAAAACGAGGGGTTGTGCTGTATCGTTGTAAGCATGGTGCATCTCTGTGTTTTCAGAATGGCGGAGTGTGGCATTAGCAATTTGAGCTTTTTCGCCGTGCTCTGCCATTCTAATGTAAAAATGCCCCTACATTCTATAAGATTCTACTGGCACATACATATACTTTATATGGTTAAACACAAAGAGAATAATGTCCAACACCACAACTTCTAATGTCAAACCAAGGATCTGCAATTTGAATGGACATATTTAATGCACAAAGTGCATTAAGATTAGAGTGTAAACATATGGAAACTCTGAAAGGCACTGATCAGCACACTTAAAATGACTTAGCACTTTAAGAGCTAATGCTAAGCCACTGTGGAGATTTGGCCAGTGTTTGGTACTTCTATACAAGGCCAGAATTGTTGCTATTCCATTTATACATCTAGTTTATCAACCTAGTCCTAAAATATTCTGCTAATTTTGCTGCATAATCCTACCTCGTACGTACATCCATACACTCTTTTATTACACCTGTGTCAGCCTCCTTTTGATTATATGCCAGTCTACTGATGAACCTGCGCTAGCCTTGGTACTGAATCTCTGCCAACCTCCAATTAGTTCTCTGTCAGCCGCCTACTGTTCCCGCTATCAGGTAATGGCTGCTCTCCTCCCCTGATACCTGCTTTTACATTATGTGCCAGATGGGTAATGCTAATAGATCAGACTGACACCATCATTGTCTCATCCTGCTGTTAAGTGTGCTTGATTGTGCTCTCCACTATACTTACCAGCTATTGATCATTAATAATTGCTTGAGAGTCTGCGCCTACTTGCGCCAGCATGGATTATCCCTCAAGGAGTCTATTTTATATATCAGTGCCAGCTTTCTTTTACTGTGCTACCCCAGTATGGTGGTATCTGCCGTCCTGAAGAGTTCTGCCTCACCAAGTGCTTCATATGTTTTATGGTAAGGACCCCAATCTTCAAACCATAACTTGCAAACCAACTGCAATGCTCACGACCCCCTGCTTAATAGGACAGATATAAATAAGCTTACATATTAAATTACAATATCACAATACACTTATTAGTTATAACGGTATGATTATGACTATTTATTGGTTTAAGTATGTGTGATTATTTAAATAATTTTCCTTTTGGTGTTGGTACTTAATTGTGTAAATAAGGTGAGTCCATGAGCATTTCATTGGGTCTGTGAATTGTATGGTTTGCATGGCTCTTGTGTGAGTTATGGATTGCAAACCCAGCGCAAAGCGTTAGGAAATCTGGGCTGCAGTATATTAAAATGACATTGCTAGTTGTAAATGTCTTTGCTGCTCTTAATGTCAGCATTACAATTCCTTGTGAATTGCAAGGAAAAGGGGTGGCACAAATGTGAATCTCTCTTCCTTGCAGTTTGCAAAGAAAAATATCACTGTTTTTTGCACATAGAGGCAAAACGTTGAAAGGTTTTCAATTGCCACCAATCGTACAACGGACTAGGCCTGCGCGGAGTTCGGAGAGTTCCGCCATGGGGAACTTCATGATGTGACATAAAACTTTGCCACGCTACGCGGAGTTCCTCAAGCGGCAGAGTAAGATACGCCACACCATTCGCTCTGCTTCTGCTTCTTTCTGCCACTCGAATAGAAGTTCTATTGAGCGGCAGGCTCACCAACGAGAACCGAAGGTTTCTCAACGCGAGCAGTAGTAACCATCCATGACGACCTGCGTTGAGAAATCTCGCTGGGAGGTGGTCCAGCGTTGGATTTTCCTCACTTGTTGGTGAGCGCAAGCGAGGGAAAAACTCCGCTCTGTGTTTTGGGAACTCGGTGCGCGGATTATGAAAAACTCCACAAACTCCGCGAAAGGAGCAGAGTTCACCGCCCAGGCCTACAATGGACCCTATCCATGACATGAAACACACCAAAGAGCAGAACAGGTCTGGAAATAATGTATGACCAAAAAGTGACTCTGAAACAGTAGGATGTGTGTGTGAACAAAAGTTGTTGAGAGTTATAGGTAACCCAAAGCTAGAAGAATTCCCATCAGACCACCTTCACGATGGAGTTAACGTCACGTGGGAATTGCTGTACAATCCATACCTCATCCGACCAAGTAGTGCCGGCGTGGAGAGTGGATGTCAGAAATCTAGCCAGGGTGTTTACCATGAAGTGGACTAGAGTATGTGCAGTGCTCAAATAGTGGTGATAATTAAAATTGACTACGCTGATTCTATGAGGGCATACGTGGAGGAATCAGTGTGTCAAGAGTAAAAACAAGCCAGTGTGGTGACTGCCCACTGGCGCTGTGTGGAACGGTCGACATGTTTCAGCCAACGGGGATTTGCCCCGGCTTTCTTCAGGACCTTAATTATCAGCTAGCTACTGCAACCATTACTACAGGTAATGTATGACCAAAAATTATTTATAAAAAATAATAATTAGTGAGTTTACTAATAGACAATAAATATCTACCAGGAACTCCAACGCTTTAAACGTCCACTGGCGTGGGAGAAGCTTGTCTTCTTCCTGTCAACAAATAAAGATTCATTGTAGCACAACACTAATTTACACAACCACAACCATCTGTATACAGAGAGACTATATAGGAAATACTCATGCATGAAAAATTTACGTTCAGCATATAAAAAACAGCATAATAGCTAAACCACCAAGAGGCATTTCCTCCAAGTGGTACTCACCCAGCCTTGTGTGGGTGAAGGCCTCACCTCACCCGGCAACCGCTCGGGAGTATGAGGCCCCGCTCTGTGGTGTAGAAAAAGGGCACCATTAGCATACTGCTCTGTAGTGTCCCAGCCAATCGCTCTACCCATCTAACCCAACGAACGTGTGATAGGTACCCAACTGACCCGCCAAAGTCCCCGCACAACCTCCCCAGTGACACAATTAATGCGATATATCTCATTTCGCAAGGCTTAGTCTAGACCTCTGATGTTGTCTCTAAGCTGTCTATTACCAAAAACCTCAAGTTTCGCATCTACTTATACAAGCTGGAAGATTAATACATAAACCAGTCACCTAACATCAGTAGGAGTAACTGGAAAAAGGCCATTGTCGCTGACCACTGTTCAAAACTACTGTGTCGGCCCCTAACAACATCCCACTTCTACAGAGACTCGGGACCAAACCGTTAGTCTTATTGGATCTAATGAAGTGACTGGAAAAGGTCCAGAAGTGACCAGTAAGTGAGCAATCAGTGACCAATATGGCTACCAACTATTCAAAACTATTGTATAATCCTCTAACAGCATCCCATTACTGCCAGAACTCAGGACCAAACCGCTGATGTTAATAGATAACATGCCCACTCTGAAAACACTCAAAACCTCAAAAAACGGGGGAGAGCCCAAGGGGACACCCACCTGTCCGTCGGTGCCTCCGAACACGAGTTGAGCGGAAGTGGAGGTAGTTGAGGGGCCGCCCGTCGCCCTTAAGTAACCGCCGATTGTTTGGTGATAAGGCTAGGAGCCTCCGCACTTACTGTGAATGCAGACGCGAGGGAGGAACACTGGTCCCTCGCGCATGCGCAGATGTTTACACGCAACGGCAGTGATATTATATTATGCATACAACCGCGCTTAAGTATGGCCAGATTAACATGCCATTCTCTTTTACATCTACAACGTAGTCAACCCCCTGTCTGTGTTTCTAAATCATATTTATATTCATATTCAAATTCTGGGTTGACAGGCACGAGGCGGGAACACTAGTCCTTCGCGCGTGTGCAAACGCTTACAAGCAAAGGCAATGTTTTAAGTAAACACACATACGCGCGTTAATATGGCAAGATCCTTTTATATCTGCCACATTGTCTACCCCCTGCCTGGGTTTTCAAATTGTATTTCTATTAAGATTGTAGATTGGCAACTGCTCCTAAAGTTTCGTGCACGAGTAAACCAGGGGATACTTTTCTTTAAGCATGCGTCTAGAGTGTAGCGCTAGAATGGACAAAGTGTCCACATGAAAATAAACACCGAAAGGGCTATACTGCAAAACGCCGTTGGTGATTAACAAACAATGGTGGTTATAAAGCAAGTTTTAAACGGGTTGCAGTGGCAATGCAAAAAATGTTTTCATATGAATAGTTATATAAATATACAGTTAAGTCTTTACATGTTAAGTGACGGAAATTTTTTAATTGTTATAGTAAACTGCGTCATTTGAGAGGGACCGTGACAGTGATCAAGCGGACAGAAGGGTAACACACACAATTTGGTTGGGTGAGCTTAAGGATGCAAATAAGCATTGTTCGCAACCATTCACAATAGACCCGCAACTATGCAGTTGCTCTAAATACAAAATACAAAACCTGTGTGGGAGGGTCAAGGGGAATATTTTACGACCTGACTGCTCGCTCCCCTATTGTCAACATGAAACACACCAAAGAGCAGAACAGGTCTGGAAATAATGTATGACCAAAAAGTGACTCTGAAACAGTAGGATGTGTGTGTGAACAAAAGTTGTTGAGAGTTATAGGTAACCCAAAGCTAGAAGAATTCCCATCAGACCACCTTCACGATGGAGTTAACGTCACGTGGGAATTGCTGTACAATCCATACCTCATCCGACCAAGTAGTGCCGGCGTGGAGAGTGGATGTCAGAAATCTAGCCAGGGTGTTTACCATGAAGTGGACTAGAGTATGTGCAGTGCTCAAATAGTGGTGATAATTAAAATTGACTACGCTGATTCTATGAGGGCATACGTGGAGGAATCAGTGTGTCAAGAGTAAAAACAAGCCAGTGTGGTGACTGCCCACTGGCGCTGTGTGGAACGGTCGACATGTTTCAGCCAACGGGGATTTGCCCCGGCTTTCTTCAGGACCTTAATTATCAGCTAGCTACTGCAACCATTACTACAGGTAATGTATGACCAAAAATTATTTATAAAAAATAATAATTAGTGAGTTTACTAATAGACAATAAATATCTACCAGGAACTCCAACGCTTTAAACGTCCACTGGCGTGGGAGAAGCTTGTCTTCTTCCTGTCAACAAATAAAGATTCATTGTAGCACAACACTAATTTACACAACCACAACCATCTGTATACAGAGAGACTATATAGGAAATACTCATGCATGAAAAATTTACGTTCAGCATATAAAAAACAGCATAATAGCTAAACCACCAAGAGGCATTTCCTCCAAGTGGTACTCACCCAGCCTTGTGTGGGTGAAGGCCTCACCTCACCCGGCAACCGCTCGGGAGTATGAGGCCCCGCTCTGTGGTGTAGAAAAAGGGCACCATTAGCATACTGCTCTGTAGTGTCCCAGCCAATCGCTCTACCCATCTAACCCAACGAACGTGTGATAGGTACCCAACTGACCCGCCAAAGTCCCCGCACAACCTCCCCAGTGACACAATTAATGCGATATATCTCATTTCGCAAGGCTTAGTCTAGACCTCTGATGTTGTCTCTAAGCTGTCTATTACCAAAAACCTCAAGTTTCGCATCTACTTATACAAGCTGGAAGATTAATACATAAACCAGTCACCTAACATCAGTAGGAGTAACTGGAAAAAGGCCATTGTCGCTGACCACTGTTCAAAACTACTGTGTCGGCCCCTAACAACATCCCACTTCTACAGAGACTCGGGACCAAACCGTTAGTCTTATTGGATCTAATGAAGTGACTGGAAAAGGTCCAGAAGTGACCAGTAAGTGAGCAATCAGTGACCAATATGGCTACCAACTATTCAAAACTATTGTATAATCCTCTAACAGCATCCCATTACTGCCAGAACTCAGGACCAAACCGCTGATGTTAATAGATAACATGCCCACTCTGAAAACACTCAAAACCTCAAAAAACGGGGGAGAGCCCAAGGGGACACCCACCTGTCCGTCGGTGCCTCCGAACACGAGTTGAGCGGAAGTGGAGGTAGTTGAGGGGCCGCCCGTCGCCCTTAAGTAACCGCCGATTGTTTGGTGATAAGGCTAGGAGCCTCCGCACTTACTGTGAATGCAGACGCGAGGGAGGAACACTGGTCCCTCGCGCATGCGCAGATGTTTACACGCAACGGCAGTGATATTATATTATGCATACAACCGCGCTTAAGTATGGCCAGATTAACATGCCATTCTCTTTTACATCTACAACGTAGTCAACCCCCTGTCTGTGTTTCTAAATCATATTTATATTCATATTCAAATTCTGGGTTGACAGGCACGAGGCGGGAACACTAGTCCTTCGCGCGTGTGCAAACGCTTACAAGCAAAGGCAATGTTTTAAGTAAACACACATACGCGCGTTAATATGGCAAGATCCTTTTATATCTGCCACATTGTCTACCCCCTGCCTGGGTTTTCAAATTGTATTTCTATTAAGATTGTAGATTGGCAACTGCTCCTAAAGTTTCGTGCACGAGTAAACCAGGGGATACTTTTCTTTAAGCATGCGTCTAGAGTGTAGCGCTAGAATGGACAAAGTGTCCACATGAAAATAAACACCGAAAGGGCTATACTGCAAAACGCCGTTGGTGATTAACAAACAATGGTGGTTATAAAGCAAGTTTTAAACGGGTTGCAGTGGCAATGCAAAAAATGTTTTCATATGAATAGTTATATAAATATACAGTTAAGTCTTTACATGTTAAGTGACGGAAATTTTTTAATTGTTATAGTAAACTGCGTCATTTGAGAGGGACCGTGACAGTGATCAAGCGGACAGAAGGGTAACACACACAATTTGGTTGGGTGAGCTTAAGGATGCAAATAAGCATTGTTCGCAACCATTCACAATAGACCCGCAACTATGCAGTTGCTCTAAATACAAAATACAAAACCTGTGTGGGAGGGTCAAGGGGAATATTTTACGACCTGACTGCTCGCTCCCCTATTGTCAACATGAAACACACCAAAGAGCAGAACAGGTCTGGAAATAATGTATGACCAAAAAGTGACTCTGAAACAGTAGGATGTGTGTGTGAACAAAAGTTGTTGAGAGTTATAGGTAACCCAAAGCTAGAAGAATTCCCATCAGACCACCTTCACGATGGAGTTAACGTCACGTGGGAATTGCTGTACAATCCATACCTCATCCGACCAAGTAGTGCCGGCGTGGAGAGTGGATGTCAGAAATCTAGCCAGGGTGTTTACCATGAAGTGGACTAGAGTATGTGCAGTGCTCAAATAGTGGTGATAATTAAAATTGACTACGCTGATTCTATGAGGGCATACGTGGAGGAATCAGTGTGTCAAGAGTAAAAACAAGCCAGTGTGGTGACTGCCCACTGGCGCTGTGTGGAACGGTCGACATGTTTCAGCCAACGGGGATTTGCCCCGGCTTTCTTCAGGACCTTAATTATCAGCTAGCTACTGCAACCATTACTACAGGTAATGTATGACCAAAAATTATTTATAAAAAATAATAATTAGTGAGTTTACTAATAGACAATAAATATCTACCAGGAACTCCAACGCTTTAAACGTCCACTGGCGTGGGAGAAGCTTGTCTTCTTCCTGTCAACAAATAAAGATTCATTGTAGCACAACACTAATTTACACAACCACAACCATCTGTATACAGAGAGACTATATAGGAAATACTCATGCATGAAAAATTTACGTTCAGCATATAAAAAACAGCATAATAGCTAAACCACCAAGAGGCATTTCCTCCAAGTGGTACTCACCCAGCCTTGTGTGGGTGAAGGCCTCACCTCACCCGGCAACCGCTCGGGAGTATGAGGCCCCGCTCTGTGGTGTAGAAAAAGGGCACCATTAGCATACTGCTCTGTAGTGTCCCAGCCAATCGCTCTACCCATCTAACCCAACGAACGTGTGATAGGTACCCAACTGACCCGCCAAAGTCCCCGCACAACCTCCCCAGTGACACAATTAATGCGATATATCTCATTTCGCAAGGCTTAGTCTAGACCTCTGATGTTGTCTCTAAGCTGTCTATTACCAAAAACCTCAAGTTTCGCATCTACTTATACAAGCTGGAAGATTAATACATAAACCAGTCACCTAACATCAGTAGGAGTAACTGGAAAAAGGCCATTGTCGCTGACCACTGTTCAAAACTACTGTGTCGGCCCCTAACAACATCCCACTTCTACAGAGACTCGGGACCAAACCGTTAGTCTTATTGGATCTAATGAAGTGACTGGAAAAGGTCCAGAAGTGACCAGTAAGTGAGCAATCAGTGACCAATATGGCTACCAACTATTCAAAACTATTGTATAATCCTCTAACAGCATCCCATTACTGCCAGAACTCAGGACCAAACCGCTGATGTTAATAGATAACATGCCCACTCTGAAAACACTCAAAACCTCAAAAAACGGGGGAGAGCCCAAGGGGACACCCACCTGTCCGTCGGTGCCTCCGAACACGAGTTGAGCGGAAGTGGAGGTAGTTGAGGGGCCGCCCGTCGCCCTTAAGTAACCGCCGATTGTTTGGTGATAAGGCTAGGAGCCTCCGCACTTACTGTGAATGCAGACGCGAGGGAGGAACACTGGTCCCTCGCGCATGCGCAGATGTTTACACGCAACGGCAGTGATATTATATTATGCATACAACCGCGCTTAAGTATGGCCAGATTAACATGCCATTCTCTTTTACATCTACAACGTAGTCAACCCCCTGTCTGTGTTTCTAAATCATATTTATATTCATATTCAAATTCTGGGTTGACAGGCACGAGGCGGGAACTAAGCCTTGCGAAATGAGATATATCGCATTAATTATGTCACTGGGGAGGTTGTGCGGGGACTTTGGCGGGTCAGTTGGGTACCTATCACACGTTCGTTGGGTTAGATGGGTAGAGCGATTGGCTGGGACACTACAGAGCAGTATGCTAATGGTGCCCTTTTTCTACACCACAGAGCGGGGCCTCATACTCCCGAGCGGTTGCCGGGTGAGGTGAGGCCTTCACCCACACAAGGCTGGGTGAGTACCACTTGGAGGAAATGCCTCTTGGTGGTTTAGCTATTATGCTGTTTTTTATATGCTGAACGTAAATTTTTCATGCATGAGTATTTCCTATATAGTCTCTCTGTATACAGATGGTTGTGGTTGTGTAAATTAGTGTTGTGCTACAATGAATCTTTATTTGTTGACAGGAAGAAGACAAGCTTCTCCCACGCCAGTGGACGTTTAAAGCGTTGGAGTTCCTGGTAGATATTTATTGTCTATTAGTAAACTCACTAATTATTATTTTTTATAAATAATTTTTGGTCATACATTACCTGTAGTAATGGTTGCAGTAGCTAGCTGATAATTAAGGTCCTGAAGAAAGCCGGGGCAAATCCCCGTTGGCTGAAACATGTCGACCGTTCCACACAGCGCCAGTGGGCAGTCACCACACTGGCTTGTTTTTACTCTTGACACACTGATTCCTCCACGTATGCCCTCATAGAATCAGCGTAGTCAATTTTAATTATCACCACTATTTGAGCACTGCACATACTCTAGTCCACTTCATGGTAAACACCCTGGCTAGATTTCTGACATCCACTCTCCACGCCGGCACTACTTGGTCGGATGAGGTATGGATTGTACAGCAATTCCCACGTGACGTTAACTCCATCGTGAAGGTGGTCTGATGGGAATTCTTCTAGCTTTGGGTTACCTATAACTCTCAACAACTTTTGTTCACACACACATCCTACTGTTTCAGAGTCACTTTTTGGTCATACATTATTTCCAGACCTGTTCTGCTCTTTGGTGTGTTTCATGTTGACAATAGGGGAGCGAGCAGTCAGGTCGTAAAATATTCCCCTTGACCCTCCCACACAGGTTTTGTATTTTGTATTTAGAGCAACTGCATAGTTGCGGGTCTATTGTGAATGGTTGCGAACAATGCTTATTTGCATCCTTAAGCTCACCCAACCAAATTGTGTGTGTTACCCTTCTGTCCGCTTGATCACTGTCACGGTCCCTCTCAAATGACGCAGTTTACTATAACAATTAAAAAATTTCCGTCACTTAACATGTAAAGACTTAACTGTATATTTATATAACTATTCATATGAAAACATTTTTTGCATTGCCACTGCAACCCGTTTAAAACTTGCTTTATAACCACCATTGTTTGTTAATCACCAACGGCGTTTTGCAGTATAGCCCTTTCGGTGTTTATTTTCATGTGGACACTTTGTCCATTCTAGCGCTACACTCTAGACGCATGCTTAAAGAAAAGTATCCCCTGGTTTACTCGTGCACGAAACTTTAGGAGCAGTTGCCAATCTACAATCTTAATAGAAATACAATTTGAAAACCCAGGCAGGGGGTAGACAATGTGGCAGATATAAAAGGATCTTGCCATATTAACGCGCGTATGTGTGTTTACTTAAAACATTGCCTTTGCTTGTAAGCGTTTGCACACGCGCGAAGGACTAGTGTTCCCGCCTCGTGCCTGTCAACCCAGAATTTGAATATGAATATAAATATGATTTAGAAACACAGACAGGGGGTTGACTACGTTGTAGATGTAAAAGAGAATGGCATGTTAATCTGGCCATACTTAAGCGCGGTTGTATGCATAATATAATATCACTGCCGTTGCGTGTAAACATCTGCGCATGCGCGAGGGACCAGTGTTCCTCCCTCGCGTCTGCATTCACAGTAAGTGCGGAGGCTCCTAGCCTTATCACCAAACAATCGGCGGTTACTTAAGGGCGACGGGCGGCCCCTCAACTACCTCCACTTCCGCTCAACTCGTGTTCGGAGGCACCGACGGACAGGTGGGTGTCCCCTTGGGCTCTCCCCCGTTTTTTGAGGTTTTGAGTGTTTTCAGAGTGGGCATGTTATCTATTAACATCAGCGGTTTGGTCCTGAGTTCTGGCAGTAATGGGATGCTGTTAGAGGATTATACAATAGTTTTGAATAGTTGGTAGCCATATTGGTCACTGATTGCTCACTTACTGGTCACTTCTGGACCTTTTCCAGTCACTTCATTAGATCCAATAAGACTAACGGTTTGGTCCCGAGTCTCTGTAGAAGTGGGATGTTGTTAGGGGCCGACACAGTAGTTTTGAACAGTGGTCAGCGACAATGGCCTTTTTCCAGTTACTCCTACTGATGTTAGGTGACTGGTTTATGTATTAATCTTCCAGCTTGTATAAGTAGATGCGAAACTTGAGGTTTTTGGTAATAGACAGCTTAGAGACAACATCAGAGGTCTAGACTAAGCCTTGCGAAATGAGATATATCGCATTAATTGTGTCACTGGGGAGGTTGTGCGGGGACTTTGGCGGGTCAGTTGGGTACCTATCACACGTTCGTTGGGTTAGATGGGTAGAGCGATTGGCTGGGACACTACAGAGCAGTATGCTAATGGTGCCCTTTTTCTACACCACAGAGCGGGGCCTCATACTCCCGAGCGGTTGCCGGGTGAGGTGAGGCCTTCACCCACACAAGGCTGGGTGAGTACCACTTGGAGGAAATGCCTCTTGGTGGTTTAGCTATTATGCTGTTTTTTATATGCTGAACGTAAATTTTTCATGCATGAGTATTTCCTATATAGTCTCTCTGTATACAGATGGTTGTGGTTGTGTAAATTAGTGTTGTGCTACAATGAATCTTTATTTGTTGACAGGAAGAAGACAAGCTTCTCCCACGCCAGTGGACGTTTAAAGCGTTGGAGTTCCTGGTAGATATTTATTGTCTATTAGTAAACTCACTAATTATTATTTTTTATAAATAATTTTTGGTCATACATTACCTGTAGTAATGGTTGCAGTAGCTAGCTGATAATTAAGGTCCTGAAGAAAGCCGGGGCAAATCCCCGTTGGCTGAAACATGTCGACCGTTCCACACAGCGCCAGTGGGCAGTCACCACACTGGCTTGTTTTTACTCTTGACACACTGATTCCTCCACGTATGCCCTCATAGAATCAGCGTAGTCAATTTTAATTATCACCACTATTTGAGCACTGCACATACTCTAGTCCACTTCATGGTAAACACCCTGGCTAGATTTCTGACATCCACTCTCCACGCCGGCACTACTTGGTCGGATGAGGTATGGATTGTACAGCAATTCCCACGTGACGTTAACTCCATCGTGAAGGTGGTCTGATGGGAATTCTTCTAGCTTTGGGTTACCTATAACTCTCAACAACTTTTGTTCACACACACATCCTACTGTTTCAGAGTCACTTTTTGGTCATACATTATTTCCAGACCTGTTCTGCTCTTTGGTGTGTTTCATGTTGACAATAGGGGAGCGAGCAGTCAGGTCGTAAAATATTCCCCTTGACCCTCCCACACAGGTTTTGTATTTTGTATTTAGAGCAACTGCATAGTTGCGGGTCTATTGTGAATGGTTGCGAACAATGCTTATTTGCATCCTTAAGCTCACCCAACCAAATTGTGTGTGTTACCCTTCTGTCCGCTTGATCACTGTCACGGTCCCTCTCAAATGACGCAGTTTACTATAACAATTAAAAAATTTCCGTCACTTAACATGTAAAGACTTAACTGTATATTTATATAACTATTCATATGAAAACATTTTTTGCATTGCCACTGCAACCCGTTTAAAACTTGCTTTATAACCACCATTGTTTGTTAATCACCAACGGCGTTTTGCAGTATAGCCCTTTCGGTGTTTATTTTCATGTGGACACTTTGTCCATTCTAGCGCTACACTCTAGACGCATGCTTAAAGAAAAGTATCCCCTGGTTTACTCGTGCACGAAACTTTAGGAGCAGTTGCCAATCTACAATCTTAATAGAAATACAATTTGAAAACCCAGGCAGGGGGTAGACAATGTGGCAGATATAAAAGGATCTTGCCATATTAACGCGCGTATGTGTGTTTACTTAAAACATTGCCTTTGCTTGTAAGCGTTTGCACACGCGCGAAGGACTAGTGTTCCCGCCTCGTGCCTGTCAACCCAGAATTTGAATATGAATATAAATATGATTTAGAAACACAGACAGGGGGTTGACTACGTTGTAGATGTAAAAGAGAATGGCATGTTAATCTGGCCATACTTAAGCGCGGTTGTATGCATAATATAATATCACTGCCGTTGCGTGTAAACATCTGCGCATGCGCGAGGGACCAGTGTTCCTCCCTCGCGTCTGCATTCACAGTAAGTGCGGAGGCTCCTAGCCTTATCACCAAACAATCGGCGGTTACTTAAGGGCGACGGGCGGCCCCTCAACTACCTCCACTTCCGCTCAACTCGTGTTCGGAGGCACCGACGGACAGGTGGGTGTCCCCTTGGGCTCTCCCCCGTTTTTTGAGGTTTTGAGTGTTTTCAGAGTGGGCATGTTATCTATTAACATCAGCGGTTTGGTCCTGAGTTCTGGCAGTAATGGGATGCTGTTAGAGGATTATACAATAGTTTTGAATAGTTGGTAGCCATATTGGTCACTGATTGCTCACTTACTGGTCACTTCTGGACCTTTTCCAGTCACTTCATTAGATCCAATAAGACTAACGGTTTGGTCCCGAGTCTCTGTAGAAGTGGGATGTTGTTAGGGGCCGACACAGTAGTTTTGAACAGTGGTCAGCGACAATGGCCTTTTTCCAGTTACTCCTACTGATGTTAGGTGACTGGTTTATGTATTAATCTTCCAGCTTGTATAAGTAGATGCGAAACTTGAGGTTTTTGGTAATAGACAGCTTAGAGACAACATCAGAGGTCTAGACTAAGCCTTGCGAAATGAGATATATCGCATTAATTGTGTCACTGGGGAGGTTGTGCGGGGACTTTGGCGGGTCAGTTGGGTACCTATCACACGTTCGTTGGGTTAGATGGGTAGAGCGATTGGCTGGGACACTACAGAGCAGTATGCTAATGGTGCCCTTTTTCTACACCACAGAGCGGGGCCTCATACTCCCGAGCGGTTGCCGGGTGAGGTGAGGCCTTCACCCACACAAGGCTGGGTGAGTACCACTTGGAGGAAATGCCTCTTGGTGGTTTAGCTATTATGCTGTTTTTTATATGCTGAACGTAAATTTTTCATGCATGAGTATTTCCTATATAGTCTCTCTGTATACAAATGGTTGTGGTTGTGTAAATTAGTGTTGTGCTACAATGAATCTTTATTTGTTGACAGGAAGAAGACAAGCTTCTCCCACGCCAGAGGACGTTTAAAGCGTTGGAGTTCCTGGTAGATATTTATTGTCTATTAGTAAACTCACTAATTATTATTTTTTATAAATAATTTTTGGTCATACATTACCTGTAGTAATGGTTGCAGTAGCTAGCTGATAATTAAGGTCCTGAAGAAAGCCGGGGCAAATCCCCGTTGGCTGAAACATGTCGACCGTTCCACACAGCGCCAGTGGGCAGTCACCACACTGGCTTGTTTTTACTCTTGACACACTGATTCCTCCACGTATGCCCTCATAGAATCAGCGTAGTCAATTTTAATTATCACCACTATTTGAGCACTGCACATACTCTAGTCCACTTCATGGTAAACACCCTGGCTAGATTTCTGACATCCACTCTCCACGCCGGCACTACTTGGTCGGATGAGGTATGGATTGTACAGCAATTCCCACGTGACGTTAACTCCATCGTGAAGGTGGTCTGATGGGAATTCTTCTAGCTTTGGGTTACCTATAACTCTCAACAACTTTTGTTCACACACACATCCTACTGTTTCAGAGTCACTTTTTGGTCATACATTATTTCCAGACCTGTTCTGCTCTTTGGTGTGTTTCATGTTGACAATAGGGGAGCGAGCAGTCAGGTCGTAAAATATTCCCCTTGACCCTCCCACACAGGTTTTGTATTTTGTTTCCCTATCCATGACAGACAGATTTTACAGTCTGAATGACAGATATGGGGTAGAGAGAGCATACATTTGGTCCCATTAACCTAAAAATAATTTTTGTTTTTAGCTGCTCGCTGCAGCGCTATTTCTGCCCCTCACCCACATTTAAAATCTACAAAAGCACCGCTATTTAGCGGGTCCGGTTCTGGGGTGTGTGGGAGCGCCATACGTTTGGAAGCCAGACGCCGCCATCTTGGTGCGGGTCGTGGCGCCTGATTAGGCTACCTACGCCGGCCTACTTAAAGCTCCACCTTTTTTCAACGCGCAGCGGTGACGCGCATGGTGGCGCCTTCTCTGCGCCTGAGTCGTGCCAGAGTCCTGCCCGTCTGCGCCCGTCAGCGTTCCGGCAGCAGACGGGGCAGGACGGCTGGCTGGCTCTACTTCTTGTTAGGTGCATTACTATCGCCTGTCTTGAGTATGTCATATAGATACTCATCTGAAACTCTTTTAACTCTTCGTCCTCATGTAGGTCGTTGCCATTATGTTTTCCCCGGTAGTCGGGCGTTAAGTAAAGGCTGCCCCAATTGTGGTTGGCGCATTCCTAAATACGAAAAAGCCACTCCGACTTTTAAATCATCTCCCATCGTCTGTTTACTCCTTAATACGCGCTCCCTAGGCTGTCACGCGCCTGATATTTGGAATTTGTTGTACAACTCTAATGTATCCTGTCTTTTCCTGACAGAAACCTGGTTAAATGACTCCTCGACTCCCGACTTAGTCAACGCCATCCCTCCTGATTATTCCATCTTTAGGAGAGACAGAGTGTCGGGACGAGGAGGCGGTGAGGCCATTATAGTCAACAAACAGCTGCACTGCACCACTTTTCCGGTGGATAATATTCAGGAGACAGAGGCCCTTGGCTTTACACTCCATCTTTCCTCATCTCAGGCCTGTACCGGCATCCTTTTATATAGAGCTCCTGGCCCTATAGGCCCTTTTTTAGATGAACTCCAGGTAGCACTTTCAGTCCCGTGCCTAAAATCTGAACACTGCCTACTGCTTGGTGACCTAAATATACACATGGATGACGCTATTAATCCAGACACTATTAAATTGATAGATATTACCACTATGTTAGGACTGTCACCTCTCATCCATGAACCTACACATAATAAAGGCCACACCCTGGACCAAGCTTATTCTTCCCGTCCAATTGACTCTCAAGCGCCGCAGCCGGTGTTGTGGTCAGATCATTATCTGATTACTTTTTTCCTCTCCTGTGTTTCACCCTCCAGAAGGAAACTTACTAGTCCTTCCAAGCGTGCGTCCCGACCTTTTCATCTTCTCTCTAATGAGAGTCTACTACAGGCGATGGAAGCTGCACCCTGTATTTTATCGGGTAACGTAGAAGATGATCTAGTCTATTTTATCGACTGGCTCACGGCAAGATTGGCAGCTCTCGTTCCTGAGAAAATGGCTAAGGTGGGAAATAAGAGGCCTTCTGCTCCTTGGTTCACTTCTCAGCTTAGGGAAGCTCGCCAAAATTGCAAGAGAGCCGAAAGAGTTTGGCGGAAGGACTACAACCCTTCGGCTAAAGCCAAACTTAAAACTTTGACTAGATCCTACCACAAATTGATATGGAATGAAAAAAAACTTCATCTGGAATGTGGTATTGACGACGCGGGTAACACATGCAGGGAAATCTTCAAAATTGTTAAGGACTTTACTGCGCCGTCCCTGAGTACCCTGGCTCAATCCCATTCAAAATCTTGGTTGATTGAACTGGCACATTATTTTGTCAAAAAAATAACGACTATTCAAGATTCTCTGGCCAGTTACTCCAATGGTACTAAGGTGGATCTATCGGGTGCTCTTTCCCTCCCCAACCTAGCTGTGGCTCCCACTCTCTGGGAATTTCCCCCGATAAGTCTTGATTCTTCGTTAGTCCTTCTTACCGGGCTGAAGTCTGGTTCACCTTTGGACCCTTGCCCGGTCTCCTGTCTCAAGAAAATAGCCCCAGCCTTAAATGGTTCCATTAACTCCATTCTTAATTCCTCTCTGTCTTCTGGTGTGGTTCCCCCGGCGTGGAAGTGTGCGCTTATTTTGCCACTCCTAAAAAAACCATCTTTAGACTCCACTGTTCATGCCAATTATCGGCCTATATCTCTCCTTCCTGCCTTGGCGAAGGTGGCAGAAAGACATGTGCACAGAGCGATCTCTGACTTCATCGAAGAGAACGATCTGTTGCACAACACCCAATCCGGTTTTCGTGCAAACTACAGCACGGAGACCGCGTTGCTGGAAGTCACTGTCGCCATCAGAGAGGTGTTGGATACGGGAGGAAAGGCCATGTTGGTCATGTTGGACCTGTCGGCGGCGTTCGACACCGTTCCCCATGAAACCCTCCTAATACGTCTCTGGGAATGTGGTCTTCGGGGGACGGTGTGGAACTGGCTTAAATCCTTCTTAGCCGACCGCCGACAAACGATCTGGGCGCCTCCTCATTCCGCAGTTATAGCACCTCTGGAAGTAGGGGTCCCTCAGGGGTCTATTCTTAGCCCCCTGCTTTTCAACATCTTTTTGGCCCCCCTTGCAGAGGTAGCGGAGTCCTTCGGCGCCCAGATCGTGTCCTATGCCGACGACACCCAACTCTTGTTTACCCATAACAAGAACGAGGTGTTTGATGGGAGCCGCATCAGAAGCTGTTTAGAGGCGGTTTTCGGCTGGTTCAGGGAGCATGGTCTAAAATGCAACTCCGATAAATCGGAGCTGCTTTTTTTTGGATTTGCTTCTGAGCCAGTCTGGAAAAGCTGGTGGCCTCAGGATTCGTTTCCACCTGTTAAGGCAAGCGCAAAAGCCAAAAATTTGGGAATCATTATTGATAATGATCTTTCTTATGGGCCCCAAATATCTAGCCTTTCGGGGAAATGCTTCGGCATCCTCCGGATGCTTAGAAAAATTTTGCCCCTGATATCCATCAAACACAGACGGATCATTGTTCAGGCACTTGTAGGGTCCAGATTGGACTACGCGAACGCCCTCTATCTAGGGCTTCCCAAATACCTGGTGAGGCGGCTTCAAGTAGTCCAAAATTCAGCTGCCAGTGCCATCTACAGGCTCCCTAGACGTGCAAGTGCCTCCGTGCTGCTTAAAGAGCTGCATTGGCTTCCCATAGCCAAGAGAGTTCAGTTTAAGAGCCTGACGTTGACCTTTAAAGCTCTTCATGCCATCGGTCCCAGATATATTAGGAAACGTCTGGCTCTGTATAAACCCAACAGAGCCTTACGGTCTGCCTCCCTGTCTAAAATGGTAGTCCCGGCCATTAAACGAGCTAGACAGGGCGGTCGCTCTTTTCATCATTTGGCTCCTCGTGCTTGGAATGAGCTTCCGCTTTTTATCAGACAGATTCCCTGCCTTATGTCCTTTAGAAAGGCTTTAAAAACCTGGCTCTTTACCAGATAGGCTTGCCACTTTCCTTAGTTGTTGTGTTGTGTAGCCGTCTTGAGGGCTTCCTTCGCCAAAGCGCCGGGACACTCCTTCTGGAGTAGCTGTTGCGCTATAGAAGAACCGAAATAACATAACATAACATAACATTGAGGGCTGCAGCTCCCTCCCAGGTCCCTTTCCCAAATTGCCACTATTTTGATATTTCCACCCAAGCCCCTTTAAGAGACAGGTGTTGCAGTAATAGCTCTTTCCAGTTGTGAATGTAGAGCTGGAGGTCTTCTTTCCCTTGCAGGCTTCCGTCTCTGCACACGTGGGCAATCACAAGAATTTGCAGAAGGAATCCTTCATCATGACTATTGTTGAGTCTGCCTTACCAACAGCCTCTTTGTAATGTGACAGATTGAAACATCCAGCACGCTGCATAGATTCTGGCTAGGTTACAACGCAGATGGTGCGCCAACACAGCACTGTGATGGAACGTGGCAATTAATAAGTCTGGCCCATTATTTTTTAATGCAGGTGACAGATGCATGCAGAAGTCTCGGGACTTCAGGAAACTGTGAGCATTACCTGTGGCTGTAGAGGAAGATTATTACCAGAACAGAGACTCAACCTAACACTTGTTGAACAAGCTGGCAACTTATTAAGTGATACGGCGGGATTTCTGATCTATTGCTATAAATCTAGATCCCAACTCAGGTCGACTGAACCGTTGATACCTGTCATAGAGTAAAAGGCAATCCACTACTAGGTCAATCAATAAGGACTTACTCCACTCCAAAGAACCACTTACTACGAAATAAGTTTAAAAGTTTATTTCAAAGCCAAAGTTAACTGGAGATACAAACATCTCAAAATAAGGTTCAAAAGATATACTGGTATCAATACAAACATACATTTTCTAAATGCTCTTAGTCGGCAAAAGAATGTAACCAAAACCAATTCAAAAATCATCAGAGTTGTAAGAATAGACACAAGCTGTAGCTTGTGAGTCATTTACAGAAAGGGAAAAAAATACAGATTAGACTGTCCCTACACTAGACTAAGTGACATCCCTACTTAGCAGAATCTTAACCTAAAAAGGTGTCAGCCGTGGTGACTTCCAAAGAGGATCACTCACTTCCCTTAGTCTTCGTTGTAAATCGGTCTCTCGCAGTTAACCTATCTGCCTACCCATCCGCTCTCTTAGGTTCCTCAGACCATCTGCTCTAACTCCACCCAGGGGTGCTGTCCCTAATACAAAAATCACATTTACAATAGAAACGCCCTTTAGAGACGCCCCTCACGTGGTGTTGGTTCTGGCATTTTCCATGCTGATACTCCTCTGGGCCCATCGTTAGCGTTGACCTTGCTTCTCAGGCTCTTCTCCGGCAGGACGGTACCCCCCAGGAAATTCCTGAAGCCTCCTCCAGGCCTGTGCCTGGCTCACTGAACAAAACCCTATTCATCACTCTCTTGATTGGAACCTCCTCGCACCTGCAAATAGACACTTGTACAGTGGGCCCCAAATTCCGGCCTCCACCGTATCTTCTAAGTCGTAAACCATCGAGCAGTCTCTGCAATTTATGCTTAACATGACCTTCCTCTAACTAGCACATGCAGATCAAAAGAAACAACCTCATCTATTCAGGCCTTCTAGAATTACATGAAACGGGCCTGTACACTCTGTCTAAACAGTATTCTAACTTATTACACACAATGGTTATATGAAACACTTCTATAAAATATATATATCATTTCTATGATCAATAATACCTTGAATTATAACAACATTAAAAATCCACATTATATGAGAGTGTAACAGCATCTTTTCATTCACTGTGAACTGCCATGTGGCCTACACATTTCTACGTTTAGCAGCATTACATTCTCCTCTACAGCAGCCACATAACATGGAACTTCAACATCATTCTAACATTTCTACACACTTCTACATTAGCTTTTCACACTGATATATGCATTCTATTTTAATTAAACACTCTTATATATTTTCACTCTATAAATTCGACACTCTTATATAATCTTTACTAAACTAATGCAACGTGCTTGTAAATGTGATGCACTTCTACTTTTTCTTGATTTTCGCTCTCTTGGTTCCCCCCTTTGATGACTTTTAGTAGTCATCACCATCACAACACCATCCCTGAGGTATGAACTGAATCATACAGAACTCGTTGCAGTACTCCCTCGTTTCATCATCTCTAGAGCCCTCAGACTCCTGTACTGATTTTCCTGCATCGCAGCTAATCTCCTCTCCTGCTCTCTCATGGATCTCTGCAACCTATTTGATCTATACCATTGGTACAGCCGCACCAATCCCCACAAGGTGATTATACAAATCACTATTATGATAATAGGTTTCAGTATGTACCAAATGAAACTCTTTCCTAGGTTGGCAAACCAACCTCCAACTTTACCCATTCCATGACCTACTTTTTCCCACACAGTTACCTGTGTCAAATCCTCAATCTCATGATGAATTTCAGTGATGTTCCGTATATACTTTTCTAGAAGTTTTGAATTGTCTGGAATGTAAGTGCAACATTCCTGAACCTTCAAGGCCTTACAGACTCCTCCCTCTTTGGCTAACAGAACATCTAGAGCAAGTCGGTTCTGAAGAACCATTGCCCTTATCGATTGCATCTCTCCCTCCACCAGCATTAATGATCTAGCAGTACTAGCGGACAACCTATCTACAACTGTTGCCAATCTCCTAATCTTGACATCATTCAGTGCTATCCCTAAAAGAGGAAACATAGCACCAAATACGTCTCCAACTACCTCCTCATAGTTTACATCCCTTCTTCCTCTAGCTTGAGTTCCTCTCTCTATAATTTCCAAATCCTCAGCATGGTATATTTTGGGGAAGACAATTGCTAAATAACATGATCCATACCAATTATCCGGTAGTTTCACGTATGCATTTCTTCCACAAACAAAATATACATTCGGGATCACCTGCATTTCCTTCAAGAAATCTTTTGTATAATATTCTAATTGGAAAGCATGTTCACAATTTACTTCTCCCACAAACACATTCTCATAGTAGGTTTAACCCCTATATATACACAGTTTCCCCTTCTTCTCTCGATCTAAAGCTATTGGACCATTACTACCCTTTCTTTGGTGTGACCTTTCTTCCTCGGTCCAATCTGTTTTCCATTGGCCTGAAGCCTTTAAGATCTTCTGTCTCCTGTATCAATCATCCACCTGTCCTATAAATCTCTTCTCAATTTCTGACACTTTACAAGTCAAATTATTTCTTCGGGCATGTGAAGTATCTAACGTTTTCCAGGGAATGGAAAATGTCTTTAATCTATCTTCACTCTTATAATAATCCCACTTGTTCATGTGCTTGTAGTTTGGAACTTCTGGTAAAACAGCATCAAAATTTGAAAAATAATACTCAAAACCATCACGTTCATAAAATATACTAAGCAACAAACTACATGTGATTCCATAAGTCAATGGAAGATGATGATATCTAATACCTTCGTCTACAGAGGCTGGCATTTGCATGCAAACGTAGCAATTCTTTACCTCCATAGCATCAATATATTCATAAAACAATTTAGCATATGCATTTGATTTGAAATTTCCCTGTGATTCATCCACATGCAACCTACGAGTCTCTGCTGCTAGTAAAGCTTTATCTTTCTCTGTATTGTCCCCGTTTTGACCAGCAGTAGTAGGTTTCTGTATCGATACAATTTTTGCTTCCTTTGTTGCCTTCTCTTCATTTTCATGTCCCACTACATATGATATGGTAACTACTAAAACTATAAGAGAAATTACTCCCACTAAAAGTGTGCCTACTATGCATTTTGTCCTGCGGTTTGGGTTGCCAGCCTCCATGATCTCAAGACAGTGTAGTTCTGATTTTCTTTCACAACACAAAGTCTCTTTTCTTTGCTTATTCAGTCTTTCCGAACCACACCTGGAAGCTGATAATCCCTCCTGCAAAATCAGTCTTTGAGTTCTATAACAACAGACAACCCTAGCCCTTCTCCGTCCACTAAATGGAAGTCCCTAAATTTTTTCTTCTTCCACTAGGCGCTAGGTTATCTTTCAATCTGTTTATTTACAAAGTCCTTAGCAATCTGGAATTAGACGTGTTCCAGCGGCTCTAATCACGTATTCTAATATTTCCAAACGAAGAATGATTTCCTCATGTGTTGGCCTCGTTGAACAAAAAGTCGGAAATTCTATTCTGTTTAAAACCATGTCTCTTATCCCGCTCAGATAAGGAGGATTGGGGATAGTGAGTGTCAGCAACCCTTCGACCTCCACTCCGGGTATCACCAACACTATTTCCACTGTTATGATTGGGTCAGTACTGATCAATGTCACTTCCCTCACCCTCCCGGATCTCCGTGCACTGGACATCTGCAGCTAGGTAGGTCCACTCAGGAGTAGCGTATCTTCTGCAGGGCACTCGCACCCTCCTCGTTCTTCTCGGACCTTCCTGTTCCTGTCTCTGTGCACCTTCGTACAGATCCGAGTCTTCAAATATAGGAGCAAGAGTCCTCTCTGGAGTTGGCTTCAAGCTCGGCCTCTTCCTTCTTTCAGGCCAACTAGCTTCTCCACGCCTTGTTCTCCTATTTCTTGTCCCCACACTCGGTTCTTGATCACTCTTGTCTTGATCTGTCTCTGAGCCGTATTCACAGTAACTTTCTCCTTCTGTGGCAACTTCAGTTTCACTGTCGTCCTGTCTTTCTTCTTTTGGATCTGTAACACTCCCAACTTCTTCTGACACCCCCACAGCTTGACTGATCCCCTCTAGTGGTTCACCGTCCACAGCTGGATTTTCATCTGTGAGAGGAGCTGTTTCTTCTAAGGGTGCTGGAAATCTTCGAGTATGGGAAGCGTGGATCCAGTTTGGTAGCCCTCCACACTTTACAGCAGTATTCGTCGTCAGGATTATTTGGTAGGGCCCCTTCCAACGCACATCTAGGCAGTTCTTCCGGACGTGCTTTTTAATCAGTACCCAATCACCCGGGCACAAGTCGTGACATAGGTCTCTTGAAGATGGAACTTCAGCAGCCTGCACCTGAAGAGACACAGAATGAATGACGTCAGAAAGACCCTTGCAGTAATCCAGGATCAGGTCATCTGTAATACAAAAGCTGTAGTTGGAACAGACGGAAGTCTCATTGCCCTCCCCATTAACACCTCATGTGGAGAGAGACCTGTCCTCCTGTCTGGTGTACTACGCATACTCATGAGTACCAAGGGCAGAGCATCAGGCCAGCTTAAGGACGTCGATGAACATACTTTGGCTATTCTGGACTTCAGAGTCCCATTTATCTGCTCCACGTTACCTGAAGCTTCTGGTCGATAGCTACAGTGCAACTTCTGATCAATGTTCAATGCAGAGCAAAGCATCTTCACAACTTCACTGTTGAAATGAGTTCCCCTATCTGATTTCAAGGAGGTCGGCACCCCAAAGCGCGGGATCAACTCTCTAAGCAACAACTTTGCTACTGTGAGTGTGTCGCACCTGCGTGTAGGGTATGCTTCGACCCATCTGGAAAATATGCATACAACCACCAGAACATACCTGAGGCGGTTGATTTTTGGCATCTCAATAAAATCTAATTGCATTCGGTTGAAAGGCCCCCCAGACCTCCCAATGTGACTCATTGTAACTGGTGTTCTTTTCCCTACGTTCAATTGTTGACATGTGACACATCTTCGACACACTGCTTCTGCTGCAATCCTGAATTTAGGATTGTACCAAGTCTGCCTAAATAACCTCAGCATGGCATCTCTTCCTAAGTGTACTGGACCATGTATCTGTCGTGCCATTGGACTCACTAATTCCTCAGGTAATACTGCCCTTCCATCTGCTGAAACCCACAAATCCATTTCACTTTTCACACAACCTGCTGTTTCCCATGCCTTTTTCTCAGAATCAGGTGCGTTCTCTTGCATGACTTTTAAATCCTCCCAAGTATCAACTGTTTCTAGCATCATGTTTAACTCTGTCTTTTCCTGAGTCCCACCTACTTCCCCTTCCGTGAAAGAATACCCTTGCTCCGCGCAGTAGCGGGCAACTTCATCTGCATATCGATTACCTTGCGATACAAAATCTGTATTTTTGGTGTGGGCTACACATTTAACAATCGCAATTGCTGCTGGACCTTGTAATGCTTCTAACAACAGTCGCACAAATTCCCCATTTCGAATAGGCGAACCAGAGGAGGTCATGTAACCTCTCTGAGACCACAATTGCCCATAATCATGAACTACACCGAAACCATATTGGCTATCGGTATAAATGGTGACTCTAATTTTGCAACCTGCTAAACAGGCATGTGTCAATGCAATGAGTTCGGCTACCTGAGCGGAGTGTACTCCTTCCATGCAAGCGGCTTCCACAACTTCAGTAATGGTGCAAACAGCATAAGCTGCTCTCAACCGACCAGTATCGTCTCTTAAACATGAGCCATCAACAAAGAAAATTTCATCAGGGTCAGTCAACGGCTCATCCACAATATCTGGTCTTGGCTTGGTGCATAGTTCAGTCACATCAAGGCAATCGTGATCTTCACATTCTTCGCCTTCTATATCATTAGGAAGTGGCATCAATGTAGCAGGATTCAAAACAGAGCACCTCTTAAGGGTCACGTTCTCCGCTGCAAGAATAACTTAATCGTAGCGCGTGAGCCTATTATTGGTTAAGTGCTGTGTCTTGGTCCTGGTCATTAACAGTTCTACAGAATGAGGTACATACACCACTAATTGGTGTCCCATGACGATATTTTCACACCTTTCAATGCTGACACCTGTTGCAGCAACGGATTTGAGACATCCGGGCAACGCTGCGGCTACCGGATCTAAAGTAGCCGAAAAGTATGCAACTGGTCTAAGGGCATTTCCATGAGTTTGTACTAAGACTGACAAAGCACAACCCTCTCTTTCGCAGCAGTAAAGTGAAAATGGTTTTTCGTAATCAGGCATCCCCAAAGCTGGAGCACGGCACAAGTCCTCTCTCAGCTGTAGGAACGACATCAAACAATCCTTGTCCCATGGTACCGGATCACTCACCTCCTTGTGCGTCAGTTTTTGTAAGGGTTTTGCTTTCAGTGAAAAGTTAGCTATCCACTGTCGGCAATAACCAACCATTCCTAGGAACATCCTGACTTCTCTCTGTGTCGTAGGCGCGTTCATCTTCATTATCGCCTCTATCCTATCTGGTGACACCTTGCGCTTTCCTTTTTCTATCCGGTGACCCAAGTACTGTACTTCTGTCAAACAGTACTGCAATTTGCTCGGAGATACCTTATGCCCATTTTAAGCTAAATGGTTCAGCAAGGCGATGGTATCTGTCTTACAAGCTTCTTCCGTACCTGACGCAACAAGTAGGTCGTCTATGTACTGGAACAGAACCGAGTTCTGTGGCAGTACTAGACTTTCAAGATTTTTCTTCAATAGCTGGTTGAAAATTGATGGGCTTTCCGTATACCCCTGTGGGATACGACACCATGTTAGAACATGATTTTCCAGCTTAAAAGCAAAAAGATACTGGCTCTCCTCATCTAATGGAATTGAAAAGAAAGCCTGACATAGATCTATCACTGTGAACCACTCAGCTTGGAATGGTATCTGAAACAATATCACTGATGGATTCGGTACCACTAGACAACATGAAACAACTATGTTATTAATCTTTCGAAGATCTTGTACTATTCTAAACTTCCCACTAGGTTTCTGCAAACCCATAATCGGGGAGTTGCATGGACTACCCACGATTTCCTTCAGTATTCCCTGTTGAATCATGGAGTCGATTACGGGTTTTATTCCTGCAATCGTCTCCAGGGTCAATTTGTATTGAGGCATTCTTGGATATTCAACATTTGGTTTTACCATGATCTTCACTGGTTCTACTCCTTTGATCAATCCTATCTCTTCTCCAGTAAAATCCCATACCTCCGATGACACTGTATCTCGTAAATCCCAAGGAAGCTCCTCCACAGTCAGGGTAGGGTACAGTTCTACGCATACTCTCGAGTTTGCAACCTTAAAGGTGGCATCATCGTCTGTAGTCTGTATCTCCACTCCCTGAGGTGTGCAGTATATTGTGCAGTTCAATTTGCACAATAAGTCTCTTCCTAACAGACACACAGGACTAGAATCACATACTACAAACTGATCTTCGTTGGTGTAGTTTCCTATTTTCACTGGCACTGGTTCCGTCAAAGGGTTAGTCATTCTCCTATTTGTGACTCCTACCACTTGAATTGTTTCCCCCGACGTTGGTAGATCTGGAACCACTGCCGATCTCAAAGTTGATCGAGTAGCTCCGGTATCTACTAAGAATGTTGTAGGACACCCTGCCACTTCAGCCTCAACAAACGGTCCTCTTTGATCCACCTCTAGAACTGCCGCGAGGGTACAGTCCTCCTCTCTACTTACACGTCGTCCCGTCAATGGATCAACGTAGTAACACTCTTCTTCATCTGTGAAAAAAGGCATTTGTCTATAGATCTTTCCCCCTGTCGTAATCTTTGGTGGTTGCGGGAACTGAGCTCGTGGACCCGAAGTCCCCCCTTTGGCCACCCTACTCCTTGTCACTGTCACCCCTTGAACTGGAACTTCTGGAACTTTCTCCTCCTCTACTTCTAGTTCTCCGTTTTCAGGGTTATAGGGACACTCGCGTTTCCAATGTCCCACCCGGTGACACTGGTGACACTTTGTCGTTTTTTTCAATGTAGCAATGTCTATTCTAGGTCTCGAGTTTTCCTCGCTGTCCTTATTCTGACTATTTGATTTCCGTCCCATTGTCCCTGTTCCCTGTTGCTGCTGTCCACCCCTTCCAGCTGACTGCATCTGCACCATCATCAGTTTCTCTTTTAGTTTCTTTGCTTTGGAATCTATTTCATCACTGCAATACCTTGCATATCTCAAAATTTCATCTAATGGTTTGTTTTGCCAACAAATTAAATGTTGCTGAATCATCAAACAAATATCAGGTCTCAAACCCAAAACGAACTTCGATACAAACTGTCCTATCTCCTTGGGATCCATTACATCTAATCCACTGTATTGTTTGAATGCTTTCAGCAATCGCTCATAAAACTCATGAACTGTCTCCTTGGGTTCCTGTCTTGTTCGGTCTATTTTTACCCAATCTATATCTTGTGGTGGCACCTTCTCCTTCAGCCAAGTCATTACCCTTTCATATTTTAACATTACACTTTCTGACGGTCCATTAGTATGAGCATTCCTTTCTGGTTCTGCAGTTGGCCATTCGACACTAACTTTGCATGCTATCCACAAGTCTCCTGGGACCACAATGTCGAATAAGGTATTCAAATCAATCCACAATACTTTTGAAATCTTGACAAACCTCTCTACCTGCTTGTACCACTCTACAGGAATTTCCCTTAACTTCGGAAATGAGTTGGTAAATGCAGCCAAATCTCCCCTACTCCAGGGTACGTGTACATAACTTCCATTCGCTATTTCTCGCAAAGGGAATGCCTCCATCTGCATTAGCCTTCCCTCCGGAGACATCGCATTCACGCTCCGCCTAACAGTTCCCTTTTTGGACCACCTCTCTTCCCATTTGTCCAGATCTCTCCATGCTCTTATTCCTGTGATCAGTTCCCTTATGTGTGTTTTTAATCCAGTCGTCCTTCTCTCATCTAAGTCCTGATCTGAATATTGCAACCTATGGTTACCCTGCAATGCCTTTGTTCTGGACAAATCCACCATATACTTTTCTGTCAGTTCAGACAGTTTCTCATGAGTTGCTCTTGCCTTCCTAGTAATATCCTTTGCTATAAACAGCAGCTCATCTTGTTCGTATATGTTATGTTATGTTATGTTATTTATATTTCTATCGCGCACAGCTGCCCCAGCAAAGGGGCGTCCTGGCGCTTTTGACAGGCACTGTAACATAACACATATTAAAAGAAGGGAAGGTTATTAAGAGGCGGGAAACAGGAAGGTTTTGATCGCCTGCCTAAAGGCGAACAGGTCATTAAGAGCTCGGATGGATACCGGGAGCGAATTCCATAGCCCTGCTGCGAGCACCCGGAATGAGCGGCCGCCCATTCTACTCAATTTAAAGCGGGGACAGACTGCCAAGTGGAGGGCCTCTGATCTTAGTGATCTCAGAGGGATGTAGGGAGTAAGTAAATTGGCAAGTGCCGGCGGCGAAGCAGATTTCAAAATTTTAAAGGCCAGACACAGCGCCTTGAACTTAATCCGCTGTCTGACCGGAAGCCAGTGAAGGGCCGGGATGGTACCTGACACAGAACAGTGTCTGGGGAGGCCCACAATGGCTCGCGCCGCGGCAATTTGTACCCTTTGGAGCCTAGAGGCCTCCGCCTGATTCACCCCCAACATCAGCGAGCTGCCGTAGTCCAGTCGGGATAAAATCGACGCCTGGACCACAAGCTGTCTGGTGGGGGGATCAAAATACTTCAGGACCGGCCTTATGCCCCGCAGGATGCCATAGCACGTGGCGGCCGTCTTTTTGGTGTGGTCCATAAAGGTGAGCGCGGGGTCCAGCCAAATGCCTAGATTTTTCACTCCGGACGCTGGGATCGGAGTAACGCCCAACTCTGGTGGCCACCACTGCTTTCCCCATAGCTCAGCGTGCTTCCCCAACACCAACACCTCAGTTTTGGTGGCATTCAACTGTAGGCAATTGGTGCGAAGCCAGCTTGCTACTGCCACAAGTCCCGCACGGAATCTGGGGGCCTCCACCTCAGGGTCTCCACTAAGTGTCACCGCCAGCTGCGTGTCGTCTGCATATGAGGTCATCACCAAACCCCACTGTTTGACGACCGCAGCTAACGGTTTCACATAGAGGTTGAACATTGTAGGGCTCAACGAGGAGCCCTGTGGGACTCCCAGCTCCAGGGGATAGATGGTAGATTGGCCTGGTGGTATCGCCACTTTAAATGTTCGATCAGACAAAAATGATCGAAACCACTTAAGAGCGATATCAGTGACTCCAGCTTCCTCTAGGCGTTGGATCAATATATGGTGGGACACAGTATCGAAAGCAGCGCTAAGATCTAATAGTAAAAGCGCTGCTGTACGTCCTGAGTCAAGTACCTGGCGAAGATGTTCAATGATGTAAAGTAGCGCCGTCTCGGTACTGTGTCCTGGCCGGAAGCCATTCTGTCAATGTCAATCCTTTCTAAAGGCAACACACCCTCTATTATATCGTCCAGGTCAGATTTTAAGCTGGTCACATCGAGTCTTTTGGCTTTTATCACAGCTTTCAGTATGCTATCTCTAGAGAGTCCATTTACATCTCTCCCATCACAGCTCTGAGTCCTACGTCTGGGCTCAGGCGTGTTAAGGGGAGTCCTCCCATGCTCCCATCTCTCCAGGTCCCATGCAGTTCCATCCTCTCTGGGTGTATAGTGAAACACTTCTATATTTCCCATAGTCCCACATTTCCCATTCTGCCTGGTTTCTCTAGGTGCATGGTAAGACATTCCATTATTCCCCATGCCTTCGCAATTTGCCTGTGATCTCTGATCTCTCGACACATGGCAAGATCCTTCGTGGTCCCCCATGTTCCCACGATTCCAGTGCGGTACGTTATCATCAGGTGCGTGGAGAGTGCACTTAAACCTATCTCTGTACTCCTATGTCCTTTGGTCTCCCTCACTTTGAATGAGACGAGACATCCCTCCACACTCCGTACTTCTACCTTTTTGCTCCTGCCGATTTCCACCGTCAATATGACGTGTAACTCCTCTACTCTCTTGACTTTTACCGTCCCACTCCTGACCGCTTTCGCTAGCCCCGCAGTGAGATACTGTCCTGTTGCCTCGACTTCCCCATTCAGGTTCTGCTCTTGACCTGTTGCTCGGTGCTTCTGTGGACCTATCCCATTCTCTCAAGTCAGCCTTCAGCTCTTTGTAGGATTTCGGCCGTGGTCCCCTCAGGTCCATCGGTCCTCTCTGACCACCCTGTTCTGTTACGGGATCCACTGCTGAATCCAATGGGGTGCTCCACGTTATCGGTCCTGGCAATTGCCTCCAGGTATTCGTCGTGTTATTCTTTCTTTCCATCTCAACTCTTTCTCTGTCTAGCCGTACTTGTTCTTCCTCTCTCCCTTTCCCTGGATGATAAACCGACACTATAGGACCTATGGTAACGGGTACTTGAAGAGCATCTGGCAATCCATAAGGCTCAACCCTCTCTGTTGCTGGCATCTTCTGCACCACAACCCTTCCGACTACACTCTGTACTGGACTATGTTGAGGTGTCCCCTCACCTTTGGTAGGTACCCAATCCGTTATAGGAAGTGACCTATTCCCTTCTATGTCAACCCTATCTTCCCTTGGGAGCTCCGTACTTTCTATCTCCCTATTGTCCGGAGGCGGTCTATCTATCAGCAATCTATTTATTAGGCCATCCTCCAACTCGCTCTCGTCATCCTCTTCTAAGGGTCTCTTTTCTCCTGTAACCTCTCTCATTGGGTACAACTTATCCACTTCAATCGTCTGTACCCTCCATTTCTTGGCTTCCGCATCCCATTTGGCATCTTGCACTGCCCTTACTGATCGCCTTACCCTTTCCTGGCGTCTGTTCTGATTCCTGTCGTGCGCCGCCCTAATCCACGCATTAAGGGCCTCAAACTGTGTTGGTCTGGGCAAAGGTCTCAATGAGGACATAACTGCTTTCAGCTGATGTAACACTTCTAGTCTAAACGTTCCGTATTTCGGAAAAGTCAGTTCCTCATTCCCTTCTGTAATCTTACTCCAAGTATCAAGCCACAGTATAGTATGCAACCCAACATTCGTTGCCATATAATGAGCTGGTGTACCCTCTGGCGGTGCCTCTTCCCCGTAATAAGATTCTCTTCTTTTCCTCTTAAAGATCGCTCTTAAACATTTAAAACACTTCATGTTCAAAATCTACAAAATTTCTATTTTCTCCGCGTTCGTTTACTTCCTGATGACAATCCACCAATCTCAGCGCGGTTCTCGCTAACTGGCCTATCACAGCGCGGCTTCACACCAACCGGCCTATCACAGCGCGGCTCTCGCTGACGTCACACCAAGCGGCCTATCACAGCGCGGCTTCACACCAACCGGCCTATCACAGCGCGGCTCTCGCTGACGTCACTCGTCCCCTTCGCAGCAGTTCCCCTCCTTTCTCCGCTCGTCTCCCGGTCATGCATGCGTCCCATTCATACTCTGAAAAATGATTACTTCCGACCAAGCGATCACTTTCCTTGACTGTACGCCCACAGTCTAACTGTAATTGTCACCTTAACTGACGAAATGTCTTTCCGTGTACGTCCAGACAATCGCCTTACCGATAGGTTACTTACACACGGTAACTTTCGACCTGCGTCCGTTACCCACACACTCACTCTTGTGTTCCCCCTATCTCGGTCCTGCGGGCGATCAATGGTACCTCATGACCCCCTTTACTCTGGTCGACAACTACTCTGGATGTTCGATACACCCGAACCACTTAAGCTCTTCCCCGAACTTAAGATTTTCACAGTTTGCCAGGTTGCGCGCGCTCACAACCCTCTCTCAATCACACTACAGGCATTCAACTCCGCATGACATTACAATACAGATACAACACAAAACACCGCAATCTGTCCACGCATGACCCTTGTTATACTCACTCTCGTCCGACCCTGCTGCTTTTCTCTCGCACCGTCAGCACCTTCTTCGGCAGGCGAATCTTCCGCTGCTCATCTCTCGATCTCTAGGGACCTTGGGGTAATCTAACCTAGTCTAGATCACCTTCCTCTAGAAGGTAACCATCCTTGTCTGCTACCAACTGATACGGCGGGATTTCTGATCTATTGCTATAAATCTAGATCCCAACTCAGGTCGACTGAACCGTTGATACCTGTCATAGAGTAAAAGGCAATCCACTACTTGGTCAATCAATAAGGACTTACACCACTCCAAAGAACCACTTACTACGAAATAAGTTTAAAAGTTTATTTCAAAGCCAAAGTTAACTGGAGATACAAACATCTCAAAATAAGGTTCAAAAGATATACTGGTATCAATACAAACATACATTTTCTAAATGCTCTTAGTCGGCAAAAGAATGTAACCAAAACCAATTCAAAAATCATCAGAGTTGCAAGAATAGACACAAGCTGTAGCTTGTGAGTCATTTACAGAAAGGAAAAAAAATACAGATTAGACTGTCCCTACACTAGACTAAGTGACATCCCTACTTAGCAGAATCTTAACCTAAAAAGGTGTCAGCCGTGGTGACTTCCAAAGAAGATCACTCACTTCCCTTAGTCTTCGTTGTAAATCGGTCTCTCGCAGTTAACCTATCTGCCTACCCATCCGCTCTCTTAGGTTCCTCAGACCATCTGCTCTAACTCCACCCAGGGGTGCTGTCCCTAATACAAAAATCACATTTACAATAGAAACGCCCTTTAGAGACGCCCCTCACGTGGTGTTGGTTCTGGCATTTTCCATGCTGATTCTCCTCTGGGCCCATCGTTAGCGTTGACCTTGCTTCTCAGGCTCTTCTCCGGCAGGACGGTACCCCCCAGGAAATTCCTGAAGCCTCCTCCAGGCCTGTGCCTGGCTCACTGAACAAAACCCTATTCATCACTCTCTTGATTGGAACCTCCTCGCACCTGCAAATAGACACTTGTACAGTGGGCCCCAAATTCCGGCCTCCACCGTATCTTCTAAGTCGTAAACCATCGAGCAGTCTCTGCAATTTATGCTTAACATGACCTTCCTCTAACTAGCACATGCAGATCAAAAGAAACGACCTCATCTATTCAGGCCTATTAGAATTACATGAAACGGGCCTGTACACTCTGTCTAAACAGTATTCTAACTTATTACACACAATGGTTATATGAAGCACTTCTATAAAATATATAGATCAGTTCTATGATCAATAATACCTTGAATTATAACAACAATAAAAATCCACATTATATGAGAGTGTAACAGCATCTTTTCATTCTCTGTGAACTGCCACGTGGCCTACACATTCCTACGTTTAGCAGCATTACATTCTCCTCTACAGCAGCCACATAACATGGAACTTCAACATCATTCTAACATTTCTACACACTTCTACATTAGCTTTTCACACTGATATATGTATTCTATTTTAATTAAACACTCTTATATATTTTCACTCTATAAATTCGACACTCTTATATAATCTTTACTAAACTAATGCAACGTGCTTGTAAATATGATGCACTTCCACTTTTTCTTGATTTGCGCTCTCTCATAAGCATTTTCAGCAATCATGCCTGTCATGCCAACAATATATCACATTTTTAGAAGTAAAGCGGGAAAAGGAAAAGGGATAAACGAAGGAAACAATTGGGAAAAAGCTAAGCATGACACAAATATGTTGCAACAATATTCTTCTGATTTTTTCTAAAATGTTTTTACATTTCAGCAGGTCGGAACTAAGTTAGTTTAGTAACTAGCTAAACAAAATAGCCTACAGTCCTCCCCCATTGTGCAGGTTATAAAAATCATCGGGGGAAAGCCTATCTACCCCTCTAGAGCGTAGACTCAACATACAAAACAAAAGAAAGGGGCTCGAGCGGGACCAATCTAAATTTGTCATTCTCGACAACACCACTTCTATTGTAGTTAGCTAAATTGCTTTAACTTTTCATATGGTATTTACTATTTGTAAGTTCATATCTCCTGCTCTATAGCTCCTAATAATGCAATATTTAGTAGTGCAGATACAGCTAAACAAATGTATTTTTGATATAACAAATGAATCGCAAAATGATGTATAAAGGTTTGCGGATATCCTAGTGTAAACATAACTCCATCAGGGGACGGTCAATCATGAATCCCGAAAACATAGTCCACTCAAGGTTGAGACTGCCAGAAACGCTTATGTGTCCAGCATCAGAGGAAATTAGAAGCAAGGATCCATTACATTGTCCTTTAAAGATCTTTGCAGCGGGCTTCTCAGAATATGCATAATCGATGCGTTTTGACATAGTTGTACATGGCCTCCTCAGGACAATACAAGGGTGTGTAAAAAGCCACAATAACCACATGAACACAATCGGGCTTCGCGTATAAATGCCATAAGTGTCTGTAGGCACTTGCCTAGGCCGATCTACCTGTGAGTCGCAGAAACACTTGCAGTCGAGGCAGATTGAGTCTTGCTGCTCTGCAGGATTACTCACACTCAGTGCAGGCACGCCATTTTGATACAGAATATTATCCACTTACCCCATGGTCAAATCAAGCCCCTTTCTTTTGTTTTGCATTGTGCAGGTCATGCCAACCCAGAAATGCACATTGCTGAAGGTTGGATGCTCGTGGGGAGTTGGGTGCCCATGTGGGATTATCCGTCCCACGGTTGCTTGCACACTGGGCCTGGCCGCATACCAGGCCACGGCCAGGCCCTTTGGCCTACCCATGCAGCGCACAGCCAGAGGCAACAGGATTTGGCCGCTTCACTGAGGTTGGGTGCAGAGCCTAGCTAAGGCCATCACTAGGACCAACCTACCCAATGCACAGCCAAAGGCCCTGTGCTAGTGGGGGTTTGCTGCTTCCTGAGAGATGGGCTCAGTTATCCTTAAGTTTGAATATGATCCAAAAACTCAGAATTCACTGTCAAAACTAAAGTTGAAAGTGACATTATTGTAAGGCTTGGCAATAAGAGCTTAGCTTATGTTAAAAGAACACCAGAAATGTACTGAAAAAACCAAAGTTGAAAGTGACATTATAGTAAGGCATGTTAATAAGAACTTGGCTAATGTTAAAAGAACCCCAGAAATGTACTGAAAAAAACAAAGTGACATATATTTAGGTGTTGAAATGAGATAAGAACTCAAATTTAAAATTTGGAGAAAAAAACCTAGCTTTGCCAGCTATAATTTAATGAACTTCCCCCCATTATGCACAGTTTACGACCTCGTATATTATTACATCACTCATGACACGTTTCAGAGACATGAATACTTTTGTTTTATGCTAACCTGACTTCACCACTTTCAATGTATCAATTTCTACAACAATATTGGGTATGACTTTTATATCCTGAAATGAATTTTTCATCCTTACTTCTCTGTTTCTACTTCTGTGTTCTCTACCGTCTACTTGGGGGCATATTAGCATGGTCCTGGGATGATTATCGCTCAGTGCATTTAGCACAAGGATAATTATCGCAGGCTAACGCTGGATTCCATCGCGGAGATAGAGTGCTATCAGCAACGCTTATCTCCCAAGCGATAGGAATTCATGCATTAGCTGGTAAACAGTGTGATTATCGCTGGAAACCCAGCGATAATCACACTGCAACCAGCGAAACCTTGCTGATAGGGCAAGGTGATCTTATCCATGTAATCCACCTCCCATTGGATTACATGGCTAAGTCTGAAAATTAGCAGACGTAAAAAAGCAGCGTTAACCGTGGTTAGCGCTGCTTTTTTTGTCTCTAACAGGGTTAGCGTGAAGCTAGATAATAGGAGAAATGTCGCTTAGCAACATTTCTCCTTTTATTTTGCTCTGGAACGTCCACTTTGCATCTCATTAGAGATGCAAAGGAAAGCATAGTGGAAAAGGGTGCTAACATGCGATTTTGCATGTTAGCACCCTGTTGTTGATAGGGCAATATTTGTATCTCCCCTTCTTTAGCTTTTAAAGCCAAAAAAGCGGAGATATAGCCCTTGATAATATGCCCCTTGGTGTTTTCTTTTGTTAAGCTCCCCATTAGCTGAAAGCCTACACAAACTGTACATGGGGATTTCACGAATCTTGGGTAATTTTTAGAATTGTTTTTATTGGGTGTTTAGTGGTTATGGGGCCACTGGTTGTGCATGGCGACGGGTTCACTACATGGAAATTAATCGTGCAAAACGTCCTCAAATATGATACATGCCTTAATGACATATCCTGATTGTTTTAGCGTCTTTGACCAAGTCAAATGTGACGAAACACGTGTCAGCTATCATATGATCTACTAGCCTCTGCCATTATGTTTTGCATATTTTACATAGGAATAAAACATTTTCTGAAAACCTATGGTTGGCATCCAATATGCATAATTGCTTACTTTGCTCACTGGTCGCAGCATTTATTGATGACTATGCCACATAACACTTGTTTATTAATGTCATTTAATTTGACTTCCACACACTCTTGTGGGGCCCTTATTTCCTGTGGTACTCTTCCCAGCAGCAGGAAACATTGGGACACTGGTGTAACAAAGCTTGAGGGGGCACCCCTGCAAGGTAAGTGGGGAGCCCCCCTGCGGACTCAATCAGGAGCACTCCAGCCAGAGTATTGGGCTGAGGGGGCTCCCTGGAGCATGGGGGCCCCCGCACCAGGGGGCTGCGGTGGCCTGTGCTATGCCACTGCATTGATATTCAGCACATCTAACATGATATTTCAATTAAAAACACATTAGACCTGATTTACAAAAGTTACTTTCACTTTTTTAGTAAATGTACACTTTTTAATAAAAATAACTACATTTCTGTATTCACAAACTGAATTTTTGTTGTAACTTACACTTCTGTAGTAAGCCCAGCACTACCTATGGCTAACCACAGGTTTTGCAACGCCCTCCACTTGAAAAATGGAGGTAGGGACTTAATACAAAAGGGTACGTTTCTACAAAGCACAGTTTGTAAATACTGAAAGATAGTAAACTTACTCAATAGTGTAAGTTACTATAAAAGTGGAGTTTTGAATAGCACTTCGCAGTCAGTTTTAAAGTACTAATGTAGTTCTTCAAAACGTACTACAAATGCAGTTTGTGAGGCCCTTTGTGACTAATTGTATGGACGTGCAATCTTAGTTTCAGGACTGCAATGTACCTCTGTAATAATGAGTCCAGGGATAAGGCCAGGAAGCTAATATACTGGTTGCGACTCAAATTTATGAGGGATGGTGGCCAAGTGGCAGATTAGAAGTGGCCCAGACCTTTCCTCACTACTTTTGAGTATTATGAGCAAAACACACTGAGGGTATGATGGTGGAGGGGAAAGCCTATTGGGTTTTCTAAATGGCCTCCTTAGGAGTAAACTCAGATAGGAGAAGGGAGACTCATTAGAGAGAAGATCACCGCTGATGAATTATGAACTGCACTGTGACAACTCCAATAAGGACTCCTGAACTAAGCAGCTTTCCACCGGACTTATTCAGAAGACATTTGACGACAGCAGTTTATACCCAAGGCAAATGATAAGGGGCATTGACCCAAGAAGGAATATTGCAGAGTAACCTCTGCCCAGGGACAGAGAGAATGGAATGGTGTAAAATCCCTTCTCCAAGTAGAGTGGTACTCTGTAAAGGTGTCCTCTATTTTAATTGTTTTTTATGTTTGTAGACACATGCCAGGTGGATCGGAAAGGACACCATAGTAGAGAGCATTTAATGGCACTCAAGGCTTAAGGATGTCTCTGGCCCTCTACTTGGCCTATCCTTAGAGTGTTGCAACATGTCCTGTCTGCATCTCTGTCCGTGACCCCATGTTTATTCCTGCTCAGATCTCCATCATGATTTCCACTGTTCGGCCCCCAAATGTGCCCCTGTGGGTACCCCTGTACAAGTTTCGTCATCCTTCTCTACATGATTCCCACTGTTAATGGTTAACTATTTTACAGGCCTCCATTTTTTAATCCCTGAGATTTCCAGAGGTAACCCTCCAGTATCTTCCCTGGATTTTGGGGAACGCAGCCTTCTGAATACTGGGTGCGAGATATTGTGTTGTTTAGAATAAGATCTCGTGCACCAGATAGCTATCTCAGGTGTGGCTCAATGAATAATGCAAGGATAAGCTCCTGCTTGTTTGGGTCATTAAATTTGCCACTGAGAGTCGTGCTGAGGTGGTCGATAATGAATAATATTTCTTGCTGACTTTTTTTTGGAACTCCCATTCTCTTAGACGGGGTTTCCTCCCACAGATCTTGAGCCTGAAATCTGGTCAAAAAAGAGAAAAGGTCAACCGAAGAACAGAAATGCATTAGGCTTCTTTGTAGGATTATAAGGTCTTTGTGGGATTATAATCGACTTTGTTTGGAGGCTCATATTCAAATTCATGTGCATTATCTCTAAATTTCATGAAGAAATTGAACCACAATATTTGCTGAAGAAGATCTCATCATATGTTACTAACAGGTGAATTCATCCTCGAAATACATCAAGATGTGTTGAGAATGCTTTCTGACTGACAGCAATGATATTCAGTGGTTAGCCAGTTTGGGATTTCTGAATATGAATTCTTTCTTACTGTAAATAGGCAAAGCATCCACTTGTAAATCCTCTTGAGCTACCAAGTTCAGTTAAGTGTAAAAGATGTGCAGCTGGGAACAGCAGACACGAGTAAATAATCGAAGATGGCCTTCTTACACTAATGAAAATGTATTTCTTTTAGAGAAGATTGTACATTTCTTGAGGGTTTACTCTCATGATGAAGAAGCCATGGTGTGGTCAGAAATGCACTTAAACACATTATGGGGTCGATTCCGATCCGGTAAAAAGCGCTCCGAATTGCAGTTCGGAGCGTTTTTCCCCGTACGAATCGCACCCGTAGGCGTCCCGTACGATTCAGCTAGTACGATCACAAAGTAATGCGTCACTCCGTACGACTCGTAAAAAACACCGTACAAATCGAAAATCCATACGAATTGCAGTCGGCTGACGCACCACGCAGCGTCCGTACGTAAATAGACCGCGCCTTCCGACCCAGGAAGTACGATCCGTGTCGAACACACACCGTACAGCTCTTTTGCTACGAGAGCTCTAAACTACCGTAAACCCACACTCCGGCAAACCCGGCACCCGGTACACGACAAGCAAGACATGAACGCCATCATCCGTGTCATCCCTATCCTGTACGCCCACCACCTCGTATTTAGAAACCGACGACGGCGCAGAAGGTGAGTACAACGAACTCCAACATACCTGTACGTGTTGCCACACGGGCACATCTCCATTGCACGACTGAACATGTCTGGGTACGTTGCACCACACACTCCCGCACATCACTAGTGTAATACGGATAGAGGCCGCACCAACGTCATTGACCACGGGGTACGTTACGTCACCGCACAACACCATTGTAATACGGGGACGGGCCCACCTACGTCATCGACCACGTGGTACGGAACGTCACCGGACATCACTAGTGTAATACGGAGACGTCCCGCACCTACGTCATCGACCACGGGGTACGGAACGTCACCGCACATCACTAGTGTAATACGAAGACGTACCGCACCTACGTCATTGACTTCGGGGTACGGTACGTCACCGCACTCCACCAGTGTTATACGTGCCGCATGTACGTCATCCAGCTCGGGGTACGGTACGTCACCGCACAACACCAGTGTAATACGGAGACGTCCCGCACCTACGTCATCGAACACGGGGTACGGAACGTCACCGCACATCACTAGTGTAATACGGAGACGTACCGCACCTACGTCATCGACTTCGGGGTACGGGACGTCACGCACTCCACCAGTGTTATACGTGCCGCATGTACGTCATCCAGCTCGATGTACGTCATCCAGCTCACCGCACAACACCAGTGCAATAGACGTGTGGGACATACGTCTGCTAAGTAATTGTATGTGTAAGTATCAGAGTGTGTGCCTGAGACCCCCCCCCCTGCCCACCTGTGCCCAGCATCAGAGTGTGTGTATGGCTAAACCCCCCCCCCACTGCCCACCACTGCCCAGCATCAGAGTGCCCACCACTGCCCAGCATCAGAGTGCCCAGCATCAGAGTGCCTACCACTGCCCAGCATCAGAGTGCCCACCACTGCCCAGCATCAGAGTGCCCAGCATCAGAGTGCCCACCACTGCCCAGCATCAGAGTGCCCAGCATCAGAGTGCCCACCACTGGCCAGCATCAGAGTGCCCACCACTGCCCAGCATCAGAGTGCCCAGCATCAGAGTGCCCACCACTGCCCAGTATCAGAGTGCCCACCACTGCCCAGCATCAGAGTGCCCAGCATCAGAGTGCCCACCACTGCCCAGCATCAGAGTGCCCACCACTGCCCAGCATCAGAGTGCCCACCACTGGCCAGCATCAGAGTGCCCACCACTGCCCAGCATCAGAGTGCCCAGCATCAGAGTGCCCACCACTGGCCAGCATCAGAGTGCCCAGCACTGCCCAGCATCAGAGTGCCCACCACTGCCCAGCATCAGAGTGCCCAGCATCAGAGTGCCCACCACTGGCCAGCATCAGAGTGCCCACCACTGCCCAGCATCAGAGTGCCCAGCATCAGAGTGCCCACCACTGCCCAGCATCAGAGTGCCCACCACTGCCCAGCATCAGAGTGCCCAGCATCAGAGTGTCCACCACTGGCCAGCATCAGAGTGCCCGCCACTGCCCAGCATCAGAGTGCCCAGCATCAGAGTGCCCACCACTGGCCAGCATCAGAGTGCCCACCACTGCCCAGCATCAGAGTGCCCAGCATCAGAGTGCCCACCACTGCCCAGCATCAGAGTGCCCACCACTGCCCAGCATCAGAGTGCCCAGCATCAGAGTGCCCACCACTGCCCAGCATCAGAGTGCCCAGCATCAGAGTGCCCACCACTGGCCAGCATCAGAGTGCCCACCACTGCCCAGCATCAGAGTGCCCAGCATCAGAGTGCCCACCACTGGCCAGCATCAGAGTGCCCACCACTGCCCAGCATCAGAGTGCCCAGCATCAGAGTGCCCACCACTGGCCAGCATCAGAGTGCCCACCACTGCCCAGCATCAGAGTGCCCAGCATCAGAGTGCCCACCACTGGCCAGCATCAGAGTGCCCACCACTGCCCAGCTCGTACATCATAAACATACCATTGTCAACCTCGTTACCCTCAGGAGATAGACACATTTTAGTAGACCTAAATGTGAACATCACACCAGCTCCCAGGCACCCAGCAGTCACAGACATCATCACACAAACTACAAATCTGAAAAGCAAAAATTAGCTTTATTCAGCGAAATCACAAAAGAAAAGCAAATGAGAGTCCTCGCTCATTAAAGGCCAATGGCCAGTCCAATAGAGTCTCTGCAATAGTTTGTGCCTCCATGGGTGTCATCTCACCCAAACCTGCCTGCACATGGCGTTTAATCAGCTGTGCTGACTACGGGGGCACCATCTGTGGAATCCTCCGGCACCGCATGGCCAGGAGAGGGAAGGACAGGTGGAGTGGGTGCAGGTGTAGTGGATTCATCCACACTGGTTGGGGCATCGCCGAAAGTAGATTCAAAAACCTGGCTGCACACCTCAGCCAGGGCGGAAAAACTACCACCTGAACCCGGGGACACATTGGGGGTGGAGGTACAGGGCTGTGAGTCAGTCCTACTGGGTGTGTGGATGCGTGTGTGAGGTGTCTCCCCTCTCCCTGTGGGTGTGCCTACTTGCCATTGAGACTGTGTGCGTGGAGTTCTGAGCTTCTTATGCTGTGTGTGTGCGCTGGGTGTGTCTGACCTGTGGCGTGTGCGTGTATGCTGTGTAGGTATGTGAGAGGCAGAGGTGGATGGCTCTGAAGGAGGGGGGGGGACAGATGCTGCTGGGTGTAGAGAGGTGCCGTCAGTGTTGATTCAATGGCAGCCACACTCCGACGCAGATCAGACATGGCTGATGACATGCCCTCCATGAACGACACCACCTGTGTCATCAGTTGTGTATGTCCATGGAGGACAGACAGCATGGATGCCTGACCTACTGCAATCTGCCGGAGTAGGTCCACTGTCTCAGCACTGAGGGCAGCAGGGGACACAGGGGCAGGGGCTGCGGTGCCGGGAACAAAGGAGACACGGGGGCTAGCACGGACCCTAGGCACACCAAGGAGTGGGAGGTTGGAGATGGGACTGGAGGAGGGGAGGGCAGCCAAAGATGTATGAGTGACCATTGCTGCATATTCCCCCCCCCCCTCCTGAGAGTCTGTCTCGGATTCGTCGGCATGGTACGATGTGTCAGTCACATGTCGTCCGGCCTGCAGACTCTCCTCCCACTCTGTGCCACTGCCTCCCTCTGACACCTCAAAGCAGGTGGCACTGTCGGTGTGTCCCTCCGCCTGGTCCGCGCCTCTGTCTCCTCCAGATTCAGATGATGATGCTGTGAGCAAGGAGAAGAATGAAAACATATCAATCACATGTACACATCAGACATATCAGCTGCAAATCATTTGGCCTCATTCCTCAACATGGCATGCATCATGAGTCACATGACACATAACTCTTCATAATGACAATTCTACTTGTGGAGAAATGTCAGCGACACAAAGCTCAATGTAAGGTAGGAGACAAGGTATAGGCAAGGAAAATACTTGTATGAGAGACACAATCATGATCCACTGCCTGACAACAGGTTAGCTGATGATGCATAACAGTTCATTAGCCAACCCTGCCACCCAAACCAAGACCTGGTCATGTTTGATTCGCTTTGACTCTGTGCCACATTAGAAAAGTCCTGGGCGAACTGCCATGTGATGCCATCCTGGGACCTGAAACAAGTCTTCCATCACCTCACACTGCCATCACCGCTTTGTACATCCAAAGTCACATTGTGTGGCAAACCATCAATACTATGTACAAAGAACATGCCACAGATGTTGAGAATATGCACACACGCACTGCCCAGTGTGAGTATGCAGAAGCCCAAAATATAGCACATGTACATTGTGCACCTGTAGCTAACACAAGATAAATAGAAAGTGTACCATGGACAAAGGCCATTGAGGCTGACTTGTGCACAAAACACTTGTTGAGACTCAAGAACAGTGCCACAATATGAAGAAGGGCAGACATAGTGCACATGTGGGGCTACATTTAAGGTACGAACAGGTGTCACATACCCCCCTACAACATGATGATGTGCAAAGGAAGATGCAATCTGAGACACTGCACCATAGGAGTACATGTCAAAAACAAGCATTAGCCAAAGCAAACCTCTACTGTGGAGTAGGGCAATGCCTGTAAAGAAGCAGCTGCTGACAGAGGGACAATCGAATTCCAATGCATGAACTGCCTGTCTGACCACACCACTCAAACTATGGGAGTGTGACCAATGACCATGCCTTAGAGCTCTTCAGGTACCATTTCTCACACACATGACTACAAACAGACATGTACCTACCCCCTTCGTGCTGCTGTCCCTCCTGCAACTGCCTATGGAGGTCTGGGAACACCACTTCCAGGACCCGGAGCATGTTGGGGGTGAGTTGGCGGCTGCCGCCATGCCGGCGTGGAGCTTCCAGCTTCAGCTGGACTCGGGCGATGCGGCGGCTCCAGCACCGGATGTCCTGCCACCTCTTCTTTATGTTTCGAAGCCTCCTGCGAGGCCCCCCCTCTCTCCGGACAGCCCTGGCGATGTCCACCCAGATTTCACCCTTCTCATAGGCAGATACCTGTCACAAATGTAAAGTTACAGAACATCAGTATACCTGGTGCATGTTCCCAAGACACCCATATGTGCACAAAATACATGAGGACAACAGGGCAACGTATGGCACACACATTAGCATAATTGTCCAGGAGTATGTGGCCTGTGTGCTAACACAACTGCTTTGCATGACATAGAAAATCTACAGATTACATGAGGGCTGTAAAACACTCTTTGAGCATGACAATCACTGAACAAGATATGCTATATCTGGGTGCAATGCAGCACGTGACATGCTGTCACACACCACACTACAACAAATAACTCTCTTCTAACAACACTGTGCACCATGGCACTCACTCACAACAACATTACATCTATCCACTATTACTACACAGTGGCTATGATGTCACACACACAACAGGTGCACACTCCAAGGTATTGCACACATCACTCACCTGATCCTCTGGTCTCCCATACAGCTTGCTGAAGTTTGGCAGGAGGGCATCCAGAAGGGCCTTGTTCTCACCATCAGTGAATGCAGGTGCCCTCTCCATGTTCAGCTAATCAGGGTCCAGAGGATTCAGAGACAGCAGCTGTGGTTAGCACACCAATGTTGTGCAGGCAAGTGCCCTCCCACAGCCACATGCTGCCTTATATCTGTGCTGCAGAGGGTCTGTGAGTCCAAGGAGTAGTGTGAGATAGGCCACCATAATTTGCATCCTATGTTCCATCCAATCACATCACACCTAAGCCCATGACACACATATGCATGGTTTGAAAATAGAGCCAGAGCTGAACAACAACTTTCGCAACATTGTATACTTTTTCCTAACTGATTCTTCCAGGACACCTGTAGGAGTGTAAAAAAACTCCGTATCCATGACAACCTGGTTGCATTTTGAACAGTACACTGTTCCCCTAGTTGTTCCCTATGCATATTTTAAAATCCACACACAAGTACGGTGACATTGCCATTGCCAATGCTACACATTGAATGGTGTAACGATGCGTACACACGCACGTACCATTGGGGTAGGCTTAGCTCGCGTACAGCCCAAAGGCGATAGGGAATCGATGCATACACACGCACGTACCATTGGGGTACGCTTAGCTCGCGTACAGCCCAAAGGCGATAGAGAATCGATGCATACACACGCACGTACCATTGGGGTACGCTTAGCTCGCGTACAGCCCAAAGGCGATAGGGAATCGATGCATACACACGCACGTACCATGGGGGTACGCTTAGCTCGCTTAGAGCCTAAAGGCGATAGGGAATCGATGCATACACACGCACGTACCATTGGGGTACGCTTAGCTCGCGTACAGCCCAAAGGCGATAGGGAATCGATGCATACACACGCACGTACCATGGGGGTACGCTTAGCTCGCGTAGAGCCTAAAGGCGATAGGGAATCGATGCATACACACGCACGTACCATTGGGGTAGGCTTAGCTCGCGTACAGCCCAAAGGCGATAGGGAATCGATGCATACACACACACGTACCATTGGGGTACGCTTAGCTCGCGTACAGCCCAAAGGCGATAGGGAATCGATGCATACACACGCACGTACCATGGGGGTACGCTTAGCTCGCGTACAGCCCAAAGGCGATAGGGAATCGATGCATACACACGCACGTACCATGGGGGTACGCTTAGCTCGCGTAGAGCCTACAGGCGATAGGGAATCGATGCATACACACGCACGTACCATTGGGGTACGCTTAGCTCGCGTACAGCCCAAAGGCGATAGGGAATCGATGCATACACACGCACATACCATTGGGGTACGCTTAGCTCGCGTACAGCCCAAAGGCGATAGGGAATCGATGCATACACACGCACGTACCATTGGGGTACGCTTAGCTCGCGTACAGCCCAAAGGCAATAGGGAATCGATGCATACACACGCACGTACCATTGGGGTACATTGTGTCAGACATGGTCAAGTGAACGATTGTGTAGGCTGCGTCCCTGTCCACCTTCATGTCACCATTGGGAGAGTCACACCAGGAAATCACACAGCAGGGATGTAGTCTACACTCATGTCAACCATGTGGATGCATACATCAGCATGGCACACATACATCAGTATGTGCCAGGTTTGGCAGACATTGAAGAAGCACAGGGATTGTGACCCTGTGCCTCAGTTGATGTGTGAATAGCTTGCACAACATGTCATCATTCATGATGCACATGTGCATCACATGCATTCAACAATTTCAACACGATTAACGTCTGCAACATGTAGCGAGGCACATGAACACTCGAATGGGCCACAATTCAGTACAGGGAACTGGCACATGATGACAGGAACATGCCCACTGTCACAGAGGTGTCATAGCCGCACAGCATGACCCTGTGTGACCACGTCATGTGTGTGCCATGTGCTACATTGTGCATGCTGTTAGCATATGCCATGAACAGGTCAGTAAAGTATTACTCACCTCAGAATATCCCCACATGTCATCCTGGACATGGCAAGTTCCGTAATACCGTACACTTGTGTGTTGGTGTGTAAATCCTCTGGCTCTGCAAGTATCCTTGGCGTTGTGTGTGCCCTGATGACGTTATCTGAGTAGTCATATGTCACCTCTGCGTCCACACGTCAGGTCCTCTGTTTGTTTCTCAACACCAACGCAGGTCCGGTCTGAGTTAAAGCTTACACATTTTGTACCCTAAATCATTGTACTAACACTTCAGAACATTTACCTTTTATTGTCATACTCAAGACCGTGCCAATAGGGATGTCACTTACAAAGCCTGTGAGGAATGAAAACGCCTCATGTTGGTGAGTGACCCTCACCGTCTGTGTCTCCACGGTTTTCACGTCAGGCACAACAACAAGAGCGGCTCCAATTGCGGGGACCTGACATATGAATCCAGGTGTGATATGTCCCACAAGCCACTCAGACTCCAGCAGTTGGCACAGCACCACAATAGCTCATGGTTGGGATGTAGGACCAGTGCATAATGAGGTACTGGGTTTTTAGGAACCGGTACCAAACCGGTAACCCAGCGGTGCCAGGGGATCAACACACCAAAGACCTCGGGTTCTCCTGAGTCAGACCCACAGAAACTTCAGAGTCTTCTAGGTGAAGTCAAAGATTAGTTTATTGGCTGCAACCAAGGTGACAGGGTCCTAGAAGTACAATGCAAGTATATTCAGGAGACTGCACACTTTCACAAAGTTAGGCTTCTCTTCTTATACATAACATTTGCCCTTTGGCGAAACATTCCTTGGGTGCGCGGTATTTCATTTATGGTTACTGATTACAAAAAGAGAGCAGAGTCATGATGACATGTACATATTTGACGTCGTGATGCCCATAACAAATCATCCGGCAAGGCCCAACATTTCATCAGATATCGCTGGACCCCTAATAAAAATGGTCACCTCCCCACCATAAAATAAGTGAGGAAAAGGAAAGAAGAAAGATGTGAGCGAGATATGGCAGGCGTGCGTGCTGAAATGGCTTTATGGCCGGTTGGGCCTAGATACTATCTTGCTTGGTCACTGGGAGGGAACTGACCTAACGAGCCCGGCCTGGGGCAATGGTTCTAACTTGTACTGGGGTCAGGAAGAAGTCGATTAAGGAGTACGTGTCCTTGTGGAATCAAATTCAACTGGATTAAGGCCTATGAAAAGGGCAACATGCAATTAAGGGTTCAGAAGGTAAATGACGATTTCGAGGTGAAATTGTCACTCGAATATACTGAAAATACATATGCTTGATGTACTCGTCATTTCCGGTCTTTTGATACCAAATTCGTCCTATTTCGATGAAGTTTTTATTCTCGAGTCCGGTACTGTTACGGATCCATATTTTTCAGAACCACAGACCCTCCTTTTGCCCTTACATAGGCAATTAATCTATCCTCATGTTAATCTGAGTCCAGATCTATATTCCTAAAGTCATTGAGGTGTTGCTGCAACATCATTCTATTGCTGAGTTCGTGTCTTGACACAGGCTTCCTTACACATGATGTAGCACAGAGGCCACATATTGCAGGAGCACACTGTATGCATAGACAGAACAGGAAAAGAATGGCTAAGACCATCCCAATGACCATCAGAATTTTCCATCCCCAGGCAGATATCAGTTCCCAGAACCATCCCATTAATGACCAATCTCCTTTATCCACATGAATAGATTCGGAAATCTTATGTAGTTTGGAGATGGCCCCGTACACTGTTGGAGCATTATCTGGAATGAAAATGCAACAACTGGACTGGATCAATTTGCATACTCCACCCCGGTCCGCAAGTATTACATCTAAAGCGACCCGGTTCTGAAGGGTCATCAGTCGATCCGACTGGAGCTCAGCAATCAGGTTACTAAGGGCACCGGCAGTCTCAATCACGGTGGATTCAACTACCCTTGTCAATTGCCTTATGTTTCTGCTGTTAACCATGGCTCCCCAGAACGGCAGAATACCCAGTGCAAAGTCACCAAATTCTTGACCCGCAGTGTCTTCTTTACTCAAAACACCTCGGACTATCCTTATCCGATGGTAATCCGCCGCTGCTGTGTAGGTGGGAGGTAACAGGAATGAAACAAAACATGAGCCCGAGAAGTCAGGGGGCAACCATGTATAGGCTCTATCGTGGCAGATGAAATAAGTACCCTTTGCGGCTAAAAAGGCGGGGGAAGTCTGAGATCCAAAAACATACGTTTCTGTGCAGACACTCTTCCCTAGCTGAGCTCTGGAATTCCTACCAATACCTTGCAGACACAGGTGCCCTTGATGGGGCACGATCCAGATAGGGGACGATCTCTTAGCTTGCTGTTTCTCACTTAGTGTAGTGCCATATCCGGTCACATTCCAACCTACATATGCAAGTATCTCATCGTCTGGGGTATCTTCGTAAGAAGTCACTTCCTTGATCATGTCAACTATACCCTTCACTAGGGCGCTAGTCTTGAGGTTGTCTTTTACAGAACGTAGGGGTTGGATTTCTCGTGCATATATGAACATTGTCCTATATGCCCATACTGACCCATTGTGACTAAATGGCAGGACCAAATAGGGGATACCTCTATCCGTGGTGTGGGGCATGAGACCACACACCCAACAGTTGGTTGTGTTCATTACAAGTTGGTGTTGGTGTAATAGCTGAACGAAGGAGTTATTAATGAACTCTAATCTCCTATTTGATTCGTGGTCAGGCAAAGAGTGAAAAGAATGAGAGAAAACAGTAGGGGGAGGTATGGGTGATGTAGTAGGCGTGAATGTCATATGAGAAGAGAATAAAACATAGCTTATCAAAAACACCATTACGCTAAATAGCATAAAAATACACATCATTATAAAAATTTTCTTTCTCATTATTTTCAAAAGTCTCTGCTTAAAGTTCATTTGTCTGGCAGTTCTCTCCACATCAGGAAACTCCATCCTCTCTAAGGTGCTGCCCGCGGCGGTAGGTTGTTTCTGCTAAAGGATGCTTCCGTCAGTCTAGGGTGGCTCCCTTCGACCAACTGGAACCAGCAACCTATTGTTGTCGGCTGCACCCAAAAGTCTTTAGTCAACCGCGACCCTAGCAGCGGAACCCGGATGGCGGTTCAAAAAACAAAAATAAGCAAGTTACCTAGATGGGAGAATCTGCATTTTCAAAATAGCATTTTGGAAGGAAAAAATTCATTATTTTATTAGTCCACAGGTTTTTCTCTCGGATCAAAAATAAATCACTTTTCCTTTAGTCTGTTTTTCTCGGTCGGAAATTATAGCGTCTTTTCCCGGGTGCTGTCTGGTCCGGAAATAGTAGCTCAGGTTCCACAGAGTTCAATTGTTCTGATGGCGGCGTAGTTTCTTGAAAAATGTTCTTACTGTCACAATCACGTTTAGCTTCTTTTACGCGTTCATCAATTGTGCGCTTTGAGTCAGTGCCTCCTGTCCGGACCCATTGGTCATGTGGCAGAGGGAAAGGTATTTTCTTACAATGGATCCCGTGGACCCAATTGGCCTTCCCCTCCACCTTAATAGTTGACCTTGTAGACAGGAGGACGAGGTGAGGTCCGGTCCATCTGGGCTGGTCGTTTCTTGTTCTCTGGAAATTCTTGACCAACACCCAGGTGCCGGGGTCAATGGAGTGACCCGGTGTCTCGGAAACCGGAGGCAAGGTGTTGTGGACCTGTTGATATAAAACACGCAATTTAGCCGTCAATTCATACAGATAGTCGAGCAAAATTGGGTGTTGCAGCTCGCTAAACTTCGTGGGCCTAGGCACTCCCCATATGTTGGCTGGCCGACCAAAGACTATTTCATAGGGGCTGAGTTTCATTCGCGAATGCACAGTCATTCTGGTGGATAGGAGTGCTAAGGGTAGAGCGTCGGGCCATTTAAGACCCGTGCTCGCTTGGATTTTGGCCAATTTAAGTTTAAGCGTGCCATTGTAACATTCCACTAATCCAGCTGATTGGGGGTGATTTGCAGCGTGGAACTTCTGACTAATGCCTAGCCCTTCACACACTCGTTTCATCACACAACCCACAAATTCACTTCCGTTGTCCGACCAGACCATTCTAGGCATTCCGAACCTGGGGAAGAACTCTTTCACAAGGGCTTTCGCTGTGGACAAGGCAGTATTGTCCCTTAGGGGATAGGCTTCTACCCATCTTGAGAAGGCGCAAACAACCACGAGCACATATTTTAAGTTGTTGCACCTCTCCATGTGTATGAAATCTAGCTGCAAAACCTCGAACGGATACGTAGGAGGTGCAAAATGACCAGCTGGAGTTGGGGTTCCCCTACCAGGATTGTGCTTCAGACATACCATGCAATTCTTGACGACATTCTCTGCACACTTGGGAATCCCTGAATTCTTCCACACTGGGGCCAATAACTCGCAAATCCCTTTCGTGCTGATATGGGCCATCCCATGAGCCATTGTAACCACTGCAGGCACATACGCATCGGGTAACAACCATCTTTGTTGCTCTGTCGATTCAATCCAACAACCATTTACATCCATTCTCCCTGTACTTTCTTTCCACATGCTTAACTCTTTCTCCGTGGCCTCAGCTTGGATGGACTTCACACTCTCTATTGTGTCTTCACATATTCCAACATCGCCAGTCCATCTTTCTGGGCTCGCAACATACATTCGGCTCATCACATTCTTTGCCGTTTCTTTAGCAGTTTCATCAGCAAATGCATTTCCACGACCAACATCATCGATCACTTTCTTGTGTGCACTACATTTCACAACTGCTACTTTCAGGGGCAACGTCAGTGATTCAAGAAGCTCATTCACCAACTGACCGTGCTGAATCTTAGCTCCATGCGAAGTCAGGAACCCACGTTCTCTCCACAATCGTCCAAAACTGTGAGCCACTCCAAAAGCATACTGACTGTCGGTATAGACAGTCACTTTCATTCCTTTTGATAACACACATGCTCTCGTAAGTGCCACGAGTTCGGCGGCTTGAGCCGAACCATGTGGTATTCGCGCAGTTTCAACGATTGTGTGCAAAGTTGTGACAGCATACGCTGTAGTCACGTTACCGTTTGGGAGTTTAAAGCATGAACCATCCACCCATAATGTACCATCACATTCGGCGAGAGGAGTATCGGATAGATCAACTCTCCCTTTGGTCTCCTCCTCCGTCCTGAGGAAACAATCGTGCTTTTCTGAAGCATCCGATTCCTCAGCAATTGGTAACAATGTGGCTATGTTCAGGGTACTGCATCTTTTGATGTGCACATGGCTTGCTAGTAGCGTCAATTCATAACTGGACAGTCGAGCACTAGTTAAGTGCTGTGTCTTGGTCCTATTTAACAATGTGTCTACTGCATGCGGGACCATCACGATTAGTGTATTATTCATTACTAGGCCTGCAGACTGTCGAATAGAAACAGCTGCTGCTGCTGTGGCCCTTAGACAACTTGGCAATGCTCGTGCTACCGGATCCAAAGTTGACGAAAAATAGGCGCATGGCCGTTGTCTATCTCCGTGTAACTGAGTCAGCACAGACAATGCACAGCCCTCCTTCTCGTGGACATATAATGTGAAGGGCTTACTGTAGTTGGGGTTACCTAACACAGGGGCCGAACATAATGCTGTGCGTAATTCGAGAAAACTTTTCTGACACTCATCGGACCAAGGAATGGGATTGGGTGTATTTGTACACGTTAGTGCCAATAAGGGTTTGGCTAATAACGAAAAATTTGGAATCCACTGTCTACAGTACGATGTAATGCCCAAGAAAGCGCGTACTTCTCTCTGTGTTCTTGGCACATTCAATTTAGCTATTGCCTGAATTCTTTCTGGGGTCAGTTTCCTTCCCTCCTTCGATAAGAGATGACCTAAGTAGGTCACTTCTTGTCGGCAATATTGGAGCTTGGAAAGTGACACCTTGTGATGTAGATCACATAGATGACGCAGTAGTGCCAATGTGGCCAGTTTACATATTTTCTCAGTATCCGCGGCTATGAGCAAATCGTCCACATACTGTACGAGAGTGGAACCTTTGGGCAAAACCATTGCGTCAAGCTGACTTTTCAGAGCTTGACTGTATATTGAGGGGCTCTCACAGTAGCCTTGAGGAGCGCGTTTAAAGCGGAAACTGCGACCACCTAAACTAAAGGAAAAAATATCCCTGCTCTCCTCCGCAATCGGGATACTGAAGAAAGCATTCTTCAGGTCAATCACCGAAAACCATGATGCGGATGCTGGAATCATAGTCAATAATGTTGTAATGTCGGGGACAACTGGGAATTGTGGCACCACTATCTTATTTACTTCCCTAAGATCAATCACAAATCTATACACAGGTGGCTGAGAAGGGTCAGTTCGTTTTAAAACAGGCAGAACAGGACTATTGCAAACATTCCCTCGTGTTTCCTCTATTACGTCTTTCTCAATCAACTCGTAAACAATCGCTAGCAAAGCTTTTTCGCCCTCATTCGATATTCGGTATTGGGGAATTCGTGGCATTTTGACATTCGACTTCAATGTTACAACATATGGTGGAATTTCTAAAAGACCTACATCATTCGGACCAGTAGCCCAAAGAATATCTGGTAGAAGTGTCAATTCTGTTGGAAGCGTATTTCTCGACAAATACATGGGAGAAACCACTTTCTTACCTAAAGTCAGTTGTACTCCTGAGGGAGAACAGTACAAAGTCGCATACAATCTTTTTAGCAAATCTAATCCTAGCAAATTTTCACCACAACCTGTTGTCAAAATAAGGGGTGCTTCGAATTCACAAGGACCAACAGAAAGAGATAAAGGGTCAGAAATCGGATTTCTAACCGGGGCGCCAGAAAAACCTACGGAAACGTTCATTTCGCCAGACAAAGGTGCGCCAGGGAGTTTGGAGTGCATAATAGAACTCTTTGTAGCACCAGTATCCAACAGAAAAGGTTCTGACACACCCGATGTAATCACCTCAACGTAAGGTCCACTCTGATCTACTGGAACTGAAACAACTCCCTCTCTTCGTCTAAGGCTGTCCTAGCAATCGTTATTCTCCCACTGCTCATTTTTTGTGTAATACTCATCGACGTAGTATTGAGCTGTCCTGTCAGATACGTTATTTTGCTGGTCAAACCTGTTCATAGAGTTTTGTGGTGGAGGGGGACGTGCGTCCTGAGGGGTGTTTCCACGCCCTCTACCTCTAGGCGCTTGCTGACTACCACGGCCTCGTACACCAGAAAACTCGTTCGTACGTTGCGGCAGGGCAGGACAGTCATATTTGTAATGACCTTCTTGTTTGCAGTATAAACACTGATTGGGACCTACGCGGTTTTGATTGTAATCGAATCTCTGCAAGTTTCTCTGCGGTTGCTGAAAAGTGGTCCGGTAGTGATTCGGACCATTATTATTTTTATTACCACCACCACGTGGAGGATATGCTTGCTGTAGCAAAACCTTCGTTTTGAGTTCTCTAGTTTTCTTCTCTACTTTATCTTTCTCGTCCTTGTCTCTATTCTCATAGTATTGTGCGGTAGCTAATATCTGGGCTGAAGATGAGACTGCCCAAGAGCTTTCTGAATCTTTCAATTTTCTACACAAGTCTGGAAGCAGATTGTGCACAAATTTATCGACGAACAATCTCTGACCACCTTCTGTGGTCATATCTTGACCGCTGTGGTCAATGAATGTTTCTTCAAATCTGGTGAAGAAATCTGACACAGTTTCCTCTTTCTTTTGCTTGCATGCAGATAACTTATCCCAATTTACACGTATCGCAGGCATTATTGTCTTCATGTAATCTACTATCCTACCAGGTAGTTCCGCTATCAGGGGCTCAGGTTTTGCACCACCAACTTGTCGTGCATCTGCAACAGTAATATTAGCCCACGTGTCACCTAATTCCTGGTCATGATCTTCATGACGAATTTTTCCCCATAAAGGCTGTGGAACGACGTTCCCGAATAACATATCGATATCGGCTAAATTCATAATACATGATCCAGCAGTTTGCGACAATTCTTTATAGTACCCTGCAGGATTTTTACGCGGATCTGGTAGTGTTTGTTTGAGTGCTAAAACTTCAGCTCGCTTCCATGGAACATGTACCCATACTCGGTGAAAGTGGGGCAGGACAGGTGGGACAGCTGTCGCGTCACCCTCTCTCCATTGTGGGGGAACTTCTCTCATAGGGTATTGTCGTGCCTTTTTCCTACTAGATGCACTAGATTCTGGTGGTGACCCAGAACTACTCCCCTTACTTCGATGTGATAATAGCATTTCAACTGCTTCTTCCACATCGGGACCTACAATCATACCCAGACTAAAATGAAACCTTATACGACACATCTCTTGTGGGAGGCAATCCTGATCATTGTCTTCTAAATCTTCGCAAAGAAAAACACACATCTGTTCGAACACATATCTCTGTGTCGCTGTTTCCCATTGATGGAAAACTTCCATGACAGACTGTAAATCATATTTTGCAGTGTCCATGACCCATTTCCGAGCTAAATTATTCAGGGAATCTCTCTCTTGATAATCGGGCAGTTGACTTCGCAACTGTCTTTTTCCTATGTTAGGGGTCGTAGCAGGCGACCCGAAAAGTGGTAAAAGAAGATTAGTAACAGTACTGGCCATTTTCTGCCGAAGGGAAGGTGAAACGGAAGAACAAACAGATGAAAGAACGGGGTGAGGTAAAGCGGATGCAGAGATGACAGAAGAGGTATGAGGAATAATAGATGTGGTACTAGGCAAAAGCATAGAAGGGGCATTTGTAGAAAGTACAGTAGGCAAGATCGTAGAAAACACAGGAGCAACAGAATTGGCCGGTGGGCCTAGAGGAGGCTGCACCGAAGAAGTAGGAGCCAGTTGAAGAACAGCTGGTGGGTGCTGTGGAAAAGCCAGAGGCGCAGCTTGTGCAACTAAAGGTTGCGGGGGTGCGGTAGCATTCTGCGCATAGGGCGGTGGCGAGGTTAACAATTGCGACATTAATTGGTCTTTTTCACGCTCTTTTACTGTCCCTTGCTGAAGAGACGGCAAAACTGGATAACATTTATCTATTGCCATTTTACGTTGCCTGCGCAATTGTTCATTTATCTGCTCTTCCTCATTATCTTTAAACTGCACGGCAGCTTGTATTACTGAAAGTCCCTCTTCTCTCTTATCTTTCTTAGCTAATTTAATCTCTTTTTGTTTGGCTTCTTTGCCCCATATGCGGAAAGAGTTAAACATCGCCGGCCGGGCTTTCTTTTTGAAGAGTTTAACTTCAAGGTTGTCTAAGATTTCAGAATCAAAGCTACCATATTGGGGCCATTTTAAAACACCGTCTTTCCTAGTGTATTTAATCCATACCTCGTTGTAAACGATGGGGCCTACCCCATGTTTAGCGTACAGCTCGTAAGTCGGAGTTCCAACTGGAGGAACCGGACACGAATCCTCCAATCGGGAGTCCCTATTATTATTACCAAGACAAAACAAATTCCCGAGTCTAAGACTAGGCATCCTTTCTCTCTAGTCTAGTTCCAAAACTTCAAAGGAGTTATCGATTACGATATTGCTCGTGAAAACACGAGTCCTTCGGTTATGGTACTTGCAAGAACCAATAAAAACCTTTATGTATCTCTAAGATATCACAAAGTAAGTCCAACTAAGGACTAGGAGACGCTCCACTTATACTTAACTGAAAATTATCGGTGGCTTCACCAGAAGACTCGTCTCAGCGTTTCGCTCTACCAAAAATGTCAAGGGTCCAACATCAGTGCGATAGCCAGGGCAGCAGTCCTTGTAGCCGTCGGGAAGCGGGGAACCTCGCAGTAAAGACCTTCGGACCACGTCGACATGCAGGGGTCGATGAGGTGGTGGGCCCTCCTCCGGAATTTTCACACGAAGCTCCTCACGATCTTCAGGCTGATTGGTACCACTGGAATCGCTCCAACGCTGGGCGCCAAATGAGGTACTGGGTTTTTAGGAACCGGTACCGAACCGGTAACCCAGCGGTGCCAGGGGATCAACACACCAAAGACCTCGGGTTCTCCTGAGTCAGACCCACAGAAACTTCAGAGTCTTCTAGGTGAAGTCAAAGATTAGTTTATTGGCTGCAACCAAGGTGACAGGGTCCTAGAAGTACAATGCAAGTATATTCAGGAGACTGCACACTTTCACAAAGTTAGGCTTCTCTTCTTATACATAACATTTGCCCTTTGGCGAAACATTCCTTGGGTGCGCGGTATTTCATTTATGGTTACTGATTACAAAAAGAGAGCAGAGTCATGATGACATGTACATATTTCACGTCGTGATGCCCATAACAAATCATCCGGCAAGGCCCAACATTTCATCAGATATCGCTGGACCCCTAATAAAAATGGTCACCTCCCCACCATAAAATAAGTGAGGAAAAGGAAAGAAGAAAGATGTGAGCGAGATATGGCAGGCGTGCGTGCTGAAATGGCTTTATGGCCGGTTGGGCCTAGATACTATCTTGCTTGGTCACTGGGAGGGAACTGACCTAACGAGCCCGGCCTGGGGCAATGGTTCTAACTTGTACTGGGGTCAGGAAGAAGTCGATTAAGGAGTACGTGTCCTTGTGGAATCAAATTCGACTGGATTAAGGCCTATGAAAAGGGCAACATGCAATTAAGGGTTCAGAAGGTAAATGACGATTTCGAGGTGAAATTGTCACTCGAATATACTGAAAATACATATGCTTGATGTACTCGTCATTTCCGGTCTTTTGATACCAAATTCGTCCTATTTCGACGAAGTTTTTATTCTCGAGTCCGGTACTGTTACGGATCCATATTTTTCAGGACCACAATGTGTGTGGGTGTGGAGACATGTGAGCCCCTTATTAGTACATCATTCCCCAGGGCAAACTCGTCAGGTAAACAAAAAAAGTCTGAGATGTGTAATTGCATTAACAAATAACCACGATGCAAGTGCAATGCTGCATGGGATTAGGGTGACGGCGACCACACGGCTCCATCAGAATAGCAGCCATCGTAGCCAGCACCACGACCTACGGTCCCAGCCCTGCATGTGACACAGGAGGAGTAAGTGCACTTCCTCATGTCCATGATGTCCCTCACCCCGCCCACTGACTCCGCATCAGCTTCTGGCCCACCGTACCCGTCAGGGGGCAGTTGCGCCTCTGTTGATATGCCCCTGACGCCATCACTCGCTGCGTGACGGACGCAGGCGGTGCATACGTCCCAGAACCGCTGTGACAGACATGATCGGAATGTTCATCCTGGTCCCCGCTGGTTCAACTCACAACCTCACTGCCAGATCTCCCCCAGGTGTCAGCCGTGGCGCCATTCTGGGGTGGTGCTGGCCCCGATACCACACACTGTACGGCTCCGCCGTGGTAACTGTGTGGCAGAACACCGCTCTTAATGCTGCATGGGAATGTAAACATCAAAGAGCTGGCCACACCTCATTACAATTGGCGCTAATGAGTATTGGGAGGGTCAAGAAGTAAAGTAAAGTCCACATTTGTAAAGCGCACAATCACCCGTAAGGGTCTCTAGGCGCTGGGGGCCGTCGGGAAGATTAAGCGAGCTATTGCCCAGAGTCACATGGTGCTGGGCTAACCTGCCGCCGGAGCCGGGGATCGAACCGTGGTCCCCAGATTCCAACGTCAGTCGCCCTGGCCGCGGCGCCACACCTCTCCCTCACTGGCACGTGAGTGTCAGTCCCAAGAGCACAGGACAGGTGGACTGGGGGATGCGAGTGTTGTGGACACCTAGCCAGACACAGATGATGTCTCAACTCAAAAGATGTATTTGGATGATTGGGCAACGTTCAGTGTAGTGTTTATGTGGGCGGTTGGAACCATGGCCCTTCATCTCCCTGTTGCTGCGGTGAGGACCAACTTGTCACTCAGGTCCTTCAACTACACTAACGCTACGCTGAGCCTCTGCAGGCCTATCTTGATGAGAGTACTGTATGTATATTGGCAAGCATGTACAGCCACGCAGCATGTTTGTCTGTACATAGGCACGTTGTCAGACCCCCACTGCCCTACCCGGACTGACCATGTTCCCTGTCCTACCACCCCATCCCAGGAAGCATCTGCATGCAGCCCTCAAAACCACAGAACACATTCCCGTTACCTACGCTGTAGAGGGTATCCAAGAGGTACAGGCACTACGCAAAGATGTCATCATCCTCCCTGACTCTGGGAGTGATGTTTGGCTACTTGACATGCATCTTTGCCTGCTACCCACACTCTCTGTGGGATATGTTTGTGTAACAGCTGCCAGTGTATGCGTTGTAGGTACGGCCAAAACGTGGCCACGCCCTTGTCGGATGCCAATCTACAACACTGGTTTTGTTCCGGTGTGGCCTGGATAGCCACCACTCACTGGTCAGATCGATGCCACCCAGGGAGGCTAATTAGTCCTAAGCTATGTATGTATTAAAATGTGACACTTTGCTACTGCCTACTGTTCCTTACAGATATTGGTTTACAAAAGGTAAGTAACTAGTCCTTGAAAGTACTGTGCATCTGCTGTAGGAGCATCTATGTTGTGTCTTTGCTGTGATGGCAGGGTGACTAATGTACACACACCATGCCACGTGTGTTAATGACCCGTTCACATGTGTGATGGCATCACAGGCCATCAGTGACAAATGTAATTATCATGCTGTATGATGATGGTCATGTCATTGTCACTGAAAGTACACACCGCGACATGACTAAGGCTGAACAGTGCAAATGATTGCACATGTGGTGTGTGTGTGTATTGCAGTCTGCCCTCTGGGTGTGCAGACAACCTCCTACTGACATTGACATGACGTGTCTCACTGACATGATACATTGTCATGGTCACTAAGACCTTTACATCTGATGGTTTGTATGCATGTCACATCCATTCCACACACTCTGTGTGTATCCCACGCCACACTCCAAATTGTCTACATTATTTGAAGAAGTGTTGCTTGTGCCATGTACATTGTTATAGTCTTAGTCAGACAGTTGTAGACATTTCCTTAAAATTGTGTCTTGCAGGGCACCCCTTCTGGAAAGGCCGTTGCCTGACTTGGAAGCCATGAGGGAGCGCAACTGCAACCGTCGATATCGCTTCGGCCGACAGTTGATCAAGGACCTGACGGGCAGGCTTGAGGCTCACATACAACCACGCCACAGGTATCCAAGTGCACTGACACCCAAGGTAAAGGTGATGGCAGCCCTCCATTTCTTTGCCACAGGTACCTTCCAATTTACCATAGCTGATGTGGGAGGGATGTCTCAGACCATGTTTAGCCGGGTATTGGGTGATGTTTTGGGAGCAATGTTGCTCCACCTTGATGAATTCATTACATTCCCTACTCCAGAAGAGTTGACAGATGTCAAGGGGGAATTCTATGGCCTGGGCCGTATGCCACATGTAATTGGTGCAATTGATGGTACACATGTTACTCTTGTCCCACCACAGGCTCAGGAGCAAGCGTATCGCAACAGGAAACACTACCACTCGATAAATGCCCTGGTGGTGTGTCTTGCCAACATGATTATCTCACATGTTTGTGCACGTTATCCAGGGCCGTGCCACGATGCTTTCATCATGAGGCGTAGCAGGGTACCACAGATGATGCTGCAGCTGCACAACCACCGGGCATGTCTAGTTGGTGAGTATACACTGTGAGCTCTGTATGTCAGTATGTCACAACTTCCTGATCTGCATCATATGATTCACTCTTGTACATGATGTCAAATTGCAGGAGACGCAGGATATCCAAACATGCCGTGGCTAATGACTCCGCTACGCAACCCCAGGACAGCTGCAGACCAGCGTTACAACAATGCTTATGTGAAGACCAGGCAGGTGATCGAACGGAACTTTGGACTCCTGAAGAGCCGCTTCAGGTGCCTGGACAAGACAGGCGGAGCCCTCCAATACAGCCCACGCAAGGTGTGTGACATCTTCACCGTGTGCTGCATGCTACACAACATGGCAGTGGAGAAGGCTGTGCCACTCTACCTGGATCCTGATGAGCTGGAACATCTGCCCGTTGAGGATGAAGGCCTTGGCCAGGATGCCAGTGACGAGGAGGGTGAAGATGATATCCGCGGTCACCTCATCCGCAACTTCTTTTCATGATGGTGAGTCCTTTCATCTTTTAAGTTAAAGATGGACTATAGAGTAGCATGGGTAGCATGCTGTGTATGCAACAGACTGTAAGCAAGATCACTTGGATGTGTGTTGTGCTGTGTCACATGTTCAGTTGTAATGCTACACACATACGTGCTATGTGTGCACTTGGAATGTACAGGTGTCATACTACATCTGGCTATTCAACAGACATTGACAAAATGACATTATACCGAACTTGACCCCTTGTGTGCCGCTCTCATCCACAGCTCGCCCTGCCTGTTGTCCGTTGGGGTACATCGTGGTCATCCTGCTACTGCTCATTATGATTGCAACGTCAGCCACATCAACGGAGCATGCTTGAACATGTGGAGAAGTCAATTTGGGTAAGGACTCATATGAGGCTGTTTAGTGTTGGTATGTGTAGAAATGTGTGGTACATGTTCATGTGCATGTGGTGTCATCTTGCATACATGCTACTCCATTATGTACCTCATGACATGTATGGCCACTCCCCTGACAGGATAGTCACCCCTTCTGTCATCTGTTGTACTTTGATACTCTGGTGAATGCATCAATGTGTGTAGACATTGCCACAGCAACATTGCACATACCATGGCATGACATTGTGTCAGAGGTCACAACCACAGACTCTGTGGGGGATTGCAGCCTCACTGTGTGCATTAGAATGTGACTGGATCCTCACCTCCAGCTTGTGGGCCAGTCCAGTGTGATTACCATGAAACCATGTGGTGTTGGTGTTGCCCAGTGTATGTTCCACATCTTAAGACAACTGTCCTGTGAATCAGTTAACATGGATGCATTGCCCCTTGCAGCAGTATATCATGTCACTGTCATGTCGTTACCTCAGTGCAGGTTGAGAATACTGCTACGCCAGCCTTCACAGTGAGTAGCCGTGATGTTTAGATGCACATGATGGCATGTATGTTTAGCATGACAAAGTAAAAAGTGTGAAAGATGCATATGTGAATTTCTGTGTAGCACCAGTGGAGTGCGGTCATTCACATGAATCTCTGGTCGCCGGCACCATTACTGTGCTATGGTAGGGTCTGATTATGTAGCTTGGATGGACATCACTTGCACTTAATATTTATTGTACATGCATATCATGTTTAGCATTGTGATGCATACTTGACACACCAAAAGACTGGCTACAGAGTGCCTTCATTGCATGTCGATCATTAGCTTCCTCATCATATGTGATACTAACAGCTGTAGTGGATTTGCTCAAGTTAGCCTAGAGGGCCCTTATGGCTAACCAATATCACATACAGACTTTAGAGTTAGCGGTAGTTGGATTTCCATATGTTTCCATTTGTTACTGAGGTCCACCTCATCTGTGCCTGGGAATGTGTTTATACTACATAGATCTTTTTGCATGGGTGCTCACTTGTGAGCGTTACACATGACTCTAATGGATGACAGACTGTCCCAGTTTTTATGTGTCTGTGTCACAGCATCGTATCTGATGTGATGGCATGATTAATCATCATTATTTGTCACCAGACAGTACACTTCACAGGTGTGACTGGTACAGAGTAGCTAATGAGGTTTTTGAAGTGTCTGTGACATGAGAATGTTGTCCTAATGCTTAATTGCCTCTGTTTCAGGTCTCCCTCCCAGCAGTTCCCATCCTCTCCTTCCCTCGCCTGATCACCCTTTTGTGTCTGTTGTTTGTACTCAGACCAATGGGCTATTTGGAGGTGGAACCCTTAGAGCATCACACCAGTCTGATGAAGAAATTTACGGCCAGTCGTTGACAGCCTTGTAGGTATTCGTAAAGCGGCATTACAGGGGACATCATGATTAGTGTAAATTGGACTTATTGACAATGCACATGTATGATTGTGAAAGCTCCATGGGCTCACAATGTAGATTATCATGTTGTGCATGACGTCTGACTCCTACAGAATATAGTGCCTGCTTGTGGCTCTACACACATGTCCGTCTAATGTGCACATATACTATTTTGAACGTAGTTACCTCATGCTTGTTAGGTGTGTAACTGTATATTGACCACACGCATGGGGTGGGTGAAGGCTAGAATACTATGTTGTGTGTGAGGTACATGTCTTTGTTGGTGCAGTTTTCCTTTGAACATACTAGCTCTTGTATACACCTGCAGACGCTGTGGGGCATATTACCAAGCAATAGCGATAATTATCGCTATTGCTTGGTTAGAGACAAAATTTTACCGCTAAGCTGCGGCGATTTTTATCGCAGATAAACCTTGGTATTACCAAGGTTTATCGCAAATGCGATAAAAAACGGCCGCAATGCATGAATATCGCTGAAAAGTCAGCGATATTCATGCATTACCGAGCTAATGCTCTTAGCCATGTTATCCACCTCCCATTGGATAACATGGCTAAGAACTGCTCAGGGCAGGTGTTAGCTTTTGGAGATATTCGCGCTTAGCGCGAATATCTCCAAAAGTTGGTAATAGGAGATAGCGATGTTAGCGACTGTTTCCAGTCGCTAACATCTTGGCACGCCCACTTTGCATATCATTAGTGATAAATATCACTGACATGCAAAGTGGGGCCCAAGATGGTCGCTATCTCCAACTAGCTGTCGCTAACTGGTGTTAGCGACAGCTAGGTAATAGGGAGATCATTTTATCTCCGCTTTCTTGGCTTTTAAAGCCAAAAAAGCAGAGATAAACCCCCTTGATAATATGCCCCTGTGTGTCTTGTGCCCCACTTGACCGTAAGGGCCCTGATCCACTGACTGTGATGTGTGGTGATTACTGTGCCATTTTGTTGTCACTCCTGCCTTCACATCCACATGTGACTTTGTGCATTGCGGGTGCCCTTGTGTTATGTGTTTGTTTAGAAATTAGTCACACCCCTCCTGCCGTCATGTATTCACTCATTGCTGCAGCTGCATACACAGCCAACATGCAGCGCACACTATCCAGGAACACAGACACCTACAGTATGACCCTCCTTCCATCCATTCATAGAGCATGCTCCGGCCACCTTACACACAGACAACACCAGACATTCACCCTCGTGCTATAAAAATGCTTTGTACTCAGCCATAGCTGCTGCTATGCGTGTGTGTGCAACACATACTGGCACGACTATGCAGATTCACATGACATTGGGTCTACGTACCACCAGGTCATGTGGCGTGTCCAACACACACACACCTTACATAGGCACAATATTGTACAGTGTTAGCTTGTCAACACCACTAGATCAGAAAACTGTTAGCTTACAGTCATGTGCCAGAACACAACATGCTCACACCACTTCAACATTGCTGTCACAGTCAGTCAAGTTGGCACATGGGACACACACCATGACCCTGTCTCTTGGGTGTGGTGTGATTTGGCCGTTCCGGGGTTGGTATTTGTCTGATGTGTGTCGTTTTTCTGTATGCGTTGCTCCCATTACAGTAGTATAGTACTTGTAGCTCCATAGGGGTAGGTCACCTAATCAGGTGTGCTTGTCTAGAGTGCTCCAGCCCATTGCCCACAGTCTGTCCTGCCACCGTAATCCTGTGCGGCATTAATCACATACACAGTAATGCATCATGCTGATGGTAGCTCACATACCTGAGGACACAGTTGTAGGTACTCCCTACATGGACTACTACTTTTGTGACTCTGACATGTACTCCTCAAAGTGACTCTCCTGGGCCTGCCTGTGCTAGCAGTATTGGGATTCAATCCCCCCTCCAGCATTGACTGTCCCACACAGGTGTGTCTTAGCATCCATGTATGTAGTTTGTGGAAATTTCTGAGCAATGTGTGTCCTCACTCAGATTCTGATCCAAGTGTGTGGATGACTGCTGTTTGTTGTATACCTTGCATTTATGACATTTGCTGACACATATACATGCATGCTGTTTCAAAGATTACTCACCAAATGCGTATGATGTTTACATTATTTATTGGGTGCTCTAGTGCATGAAACGTGAATAGGTGCTGTACAGAAAGGGGGGAATCCAAAATTCACTGCTGGAGATGAGATGCCTTACTGTTTCAGTCAACAGAGTCCAGCCCACAGTGCCTGACATCATTGGGCAGACTGGGACCAGCAAGTCCATGTGGGAGAGTCTCATAGGGGATGCTGTTGCACCCAGGGGCTATATGCCAGGTCCAGTGTCCTGGGAGAAGTCCATGGGCCACAGGCCCTCAACGTCTTCGGCGTGGACGACCCGCCTTCCTTGGGGGACCCTCATGTGCAGGCATGGACGGTGCATGGGACGCTACGTCAGAGGGTTCCTCCTCCTCCCTCTCCTCCCTCCCTGTGGCTGGTGTTGCACTTTGCCGTGATGTTGCTGGCCTTGTGACACAGGGAGGAGGCTGCATGTTGGCAGCCATCTGACGTAGCACATGGACAATGCCCCTATGCACCATCAAGAGCTGAGCCTGGTGTGCCTCCACCCGTCCATAATGCAGGTCTTGCCTGGCTATTTGCTCTGCCTGCTGTTCTTTGAGCTGGTTGAGGGTCTCCGCAAGCTGGCTTACCTCACTGGTGTCCTGCCGGTATGCCTCAAGGATGTTACCGAGTTCAGCCATACCGGTCCCTGCAGCTGACTGCCCAGATTCTCGCCTCCGCCTTGCACCACTCCCACCACCCTGACCCACATGAGCACGGCCTGCGCTTGTGGGCACATCCGATCGACGGGCCCCCGAGTGCTGGGAGGGTGGAGGTTGTCACCAACCTCAGGGGCGCCCGACAAAGGGTGTCCCTCATTTTCAGACTGGCTCTCTTGTGTATCATGGGCAGGGCTCTGACCTGTCTGCTGGGATGTGGTGGGAATAGGTCCGGTGGTTGGCAGAGATGTAGCTGGTACAGTTGCTGCAGGGGTTTGGGATCCAGAGGAGCCAGGTTGGTTGGGGTCATCCACAGTGCGTTGAGGGACGGCGCTGGCGGTGGGGTCTGGGTCCTGCTGAGCCTGGGACTGGGATCCTTGGCCCCCCTGGCTGGGGGGGAGATCCGCACGTTGCCCTGTGTGTGGGAGAGAGAGACACTGTTAAGGCAATATCAAGTGACATGTGGTTTGGTTATCCATTATCAGCATCACTGTTCCACAAGCTATACATTGTTGACATTGTACAGTTGTGTATTTTGTGGTAGAAAAAACAATAGTACGATGGGGTATATACATTCTTCCAATGTCTTGACAATGACTGACACAGCCATTGCTGTGTCTTGTGTTGCCGGCACCACACGTGTAAAGCATTTGTAAGTTTCACGCAACATCCTGGATACGGTGAAAATTCTTATGTGTGCGTCAAGCATGCACATAGTTTAGATGCAGCATGTTGATGTAAGAGACAGAGCATCATTATTTAGCATGTCAGCTACTACTTTGGATGTCTTTTGCTGTTCCATGCTGGCCAAACAATGCCAATACCGCTGGACCTGTACACCCACTTGTAGATCATGGCTTTAGAACTTGGCACTTTTCTGAGACGCATCACCTTGTCAATACCCATGTCCATGTTGGTACTTATGTACATCCACAAAGGTAATGAGATGGGGCACAAGCTTTTTTAGAGGGGCACAATGGACTGGAGCTTCTGTTATGTGCATGTAAGAGTTGTATGCATATTCATATGAGTACGTGTTTTGTTGTGGTACATGGCAATTGGGACAGTGTTGCAATACAACGCCTGTCCCCCGGGGATGAGTTTCTGTAAGGGGTGTGTACAACAGGCCATGCTATTACTTTGTTTGAGAATTGCAAGCGTCCATTGTTCATGATTTGGCTGTCCCCTCATGTGGCATGCTGCCATTATGTTGGATTTGTGTTGGTGCACAGGATGTGTGACCTTGTCCTGATGTGTGTGTTAGCAATAAGCACAGGAGGGACTTGTGCTGCCTACACCTGTGCCCATTGTGTACTATAGAGCTTTCTGAGATGTGTGTCCTGACACAGTACAGTGTTGACAGCAAATGGTGGGTGTCTTACAGGCACATAGCAGATGTTTGCTGGTACTTGTGAGACATCCCTTAACATTCAGCTCTATGGAGTTTGTGAGGCCTGTGCAGTGCTTGTGTGCAACTGTGTGTGTGCCCCAGGGATGTGCGTTGAGGTGACCGAGGGACAAACACTGACTGATGGAGACAGAGGGAGAGGGAGACAGAGGGAGACAGAGGGAGAGGGAGACAGAGGGAGAGGGCGACAGAGGGAGAGGGCGACAGAGGGAGAGGGAGACAGAGGGAGACAGAGGGAGAGGGAGACAGAGGGAGAGGGAGACAGAGGGAGACAGAGGGAGAGGGCGACAGAGGGAGAGGGCGACAGAGGGAGAGGGAGACAGACACAGAGGGAGACAGAGGGAGAGGGAGACAGAGGGAGAGGGCGACAGAGGGAGAGGGAGACAGAAGGAGAGGGCGACAGAGGGAGAGGGCGACAGAGGGAGAGGGAGACAGACACAGAGGGAGACAGAGGGAGAGGGAGACAGAGGGAGAGGGCGACAGAGGGAGAGGGAGACAGAGGGAGAGGGCGACAGAGGGAGAGGGCGACAGAGGGAGAGGGAGACAGACACAGAGGGAGACAGAGGGAGAGGGAGACAGAGGGAGACAGAGGGAGAGGGCGACAGAGGGAGAGGGCGACAGAGGGAGAGGGCGACAGACACAGAGGGAGACAGAGGGAGAGGGAGACAGAGGGAGACAGAGGGAGAGGGCGACAGAGGGAGAGGGCGACAGAGGGAGAGGGCGACAGACACAGAGGGAGACAGAGGGAGAGGGAGACAGAGGGAGAGGGCGACAGAGGGAGAGGGAGACAGAGGGAGAGGGCGACAGAGGGAGACAGAGACAGAGGGCGAGACAGGGATGGAGACAGGTAGATTGTGCTTGCTCTCTTGCTACACTGCCTTACTTTGTCACAAAATGATGCATCTCTGTAGGGTGTGTCAGCAATTAGTAAATATTTAGAAGCTGTGGTCTACTATCTTGTGTGATCTTTACCTATCCCTGTGCATTGGTCATTATGCTTATGTGTGTCCCTGGGACATATGGCATGAGAGCAGCCTCTTACCCTACACATTGCACCCTATGTGCCTCCCCCTTGCAACTACCACCATTTGGTTGTGTACTGCTTGGAGTCATGGCCACCCACCCCATGCTGCTGGGCACTGTTGTTAGTCTACCCATGTAACTTGTGTTTTTTGTACACTCACCAGACTCAATGGCTCCTTCTATTCCATGTACTCCCACCGCTGGCAGTAGGACCATGACCTTCTCCTCCCAGGGCTGGTATACAGGAGGTCTGCGGGGACCACCGCCTCCAGTGTGGTGTGCATTGGCGTAATCCTGTGCCATCTTTTTCTTCACCATCCTCCGCAGATTGTACCACCTGGACTGGCAATCATCCCTGGTGCGTCTGATGGGTGCAACAGCATTGACCCGGTCTACAATCCTCTCCCACAGGCGTGTTCTTTCTGCCAGGCTGGTCTGTCTGACCAATGCGCCAAACAGCTGCGGCTCGACTCTGATGACTTCATCGGTAAGTATCTCCATCTCCGGGTTAGTGAATTTTGGATTCTTGGGTGTGGTCATGGTGTGAGGTGTATGTGATTGAGGGTGTGATGGTGTGTATGGATGAGGGTGTGTGTTTGTGATTGTGAAGGAGGTGGTGTTGGTGTAGATGTGATAGGGTGTATGTGTGAAGGTATGTGGCTGCAATTGTTGGTGTGCTCTCTGTTTCCTCGCAAGAATGGGTATGTTGCAAAGGATGATGGGTTGTATGTGTGGTCCCTTTTATTGGTCAAATGGTGGGTGTGGCTTAATTTGAATTGTTGGTGTGGGTGTTATATGGGGTGGGTGTTGGTGTTGTCCTCTGTTTGGCTGCTTGGCTGTGACCAGGACATTGATTGTCAAAGGTGTGTACACAGGAGACATGTTCAGTGTGGTAGTGCGACTCGTTAGCAAGGTCCTTGTGGTCGTTTTGGTGTTGGCGTTATGTGTGCTTGCGGTACTTGTGTTTGAGTAGTACGGACCGTTGGCGGGTGGGGGTGTTCGCGTAGGCTTGTTGGAGGGGTGTGCGTGTCATACTTGTGCGTGCGAGTGAGTAGTACGGGCCGTTGGCGGGTGGGGGTGTTTGCGTAGGTTTGGCCGAGGGGTGTGCGTGTCGTACTTGTGCGTGCGAGTGAGCGGTACGGGTCGTTGGCGGGTGGGGGTGTTCGCGTAGGCTTGTTGGGGGGGTGTGCGTGTCGTACTTGTGCGTGCGAGTGAGTAGTACGGACCGTTGGCGGGTGGGGGTGTTCGCGTAGGCTTGTTGGGGGGGTGTGCGTGTCGTACTTGTGCGTGCGAGTGAGTAGTACGGACCGTTGGCGGGTGGGGGTGTTCGCGTAGGCTTGTTGGGGGGGTGTGCGTGTCGTACTTGTGCGTGCGAGTGAGTAGTACGGGCCGTTGGCGGGTGGGGGTGTTTGCGTAGGCTTGGCCGAGGGGTGTGCGTGTCGTACTTGGCCGTGCGAGTGAGCGGTACGGGTCGTTGGCGGGTGGGGGTGTTCGCGTAGGCTTGTTGGGGGGGTGTGCGTGTCGTACTTGTGCGTGCGAGTGAGTAGTACGGACCGTTGGCGGGTGGGGGTGTTCGCGTAGGCTTGTTGGGGGGGTGTGCGTGTCGTACTTGTGCGTGCGAGTGAGTAGTACGGGCCGTTGGCGGGTGGGGGTGTTCGCGTAGGCTTGGCCGAGGGGTGTGCGTGTCGTACTTGTGCGTGCGAGTGAGTAGTACGGACCGTTGGCGGGTGGGGGTGTTCGCGTAGGCTTGTTGGGGGGGTGTGCGTGTCGTACTTGTGCGTGCGAGTGAGTAGTACGGGCCGTTGGCGGGTGGGGGTGTTTGCGTAGGCTTGGCCGAGGGGTGTGCGTGTCGTACTTGGCCGTGCGAGTGAGCGGTACGGGTCGTTGGCGGGTGGGGGTGTTCGCGTAGGCTTGTTGGGGGGGTGTGCGTGTCGTACTTGTGCGTGCGAGTGAGTAGTACGGGCCGTTGGCGGGTGGGGGTGTTCGCGTAGGCTTGGCCGAGGGGTGTGCGTGTCGTACTTGTGCGTGCGAGTGAGCGGTACGGGCCGTTGGTGGGTGGGGGTGTTCGCGTAGGCTTGTTGGGGAGGTGTGCGTGTCGTACTTGTGCGTGCGAGTGAGTAGTACGGACCGTTGGCGGGTGGGGGTGTTCGCGTAGGCTTGTTGGGGGGGTGTGCGTGTCGTACTTGTGCGTGCGAGTGAGTAGTACGGGCCGTTGGCGGGTGGGGGTGTTCGCGTAGGCTTGGCCGAGGGGTGTGCGTGTCGTACTTGTGCGTGCGAGTGAGCGGTACGGGCCGTTGGTGGGTGGGGGTGTTCGCGTAGGCTTGTTGGGGAGGTGTGCGTGTCGTACTTGTGCGTGCGAGTGAGTAGTACGGACCGTTGGCGGGTGGGGGTGTTCGCGTAGGCTTGTTGGGGGGGTGTGCGTGTCGTACTTGTGCGTGCGAGTGAGCAGTACGGGCCGTTGGCGGGTGGGGGTGTTCGCGTAGGCTTGGCCGAGGGGTGTGCGTGTCGTACTTGTGCGTGCGAGTGAGCGGTACGGGCCGTTGGCGGGTGGGGGTGTTCGCGTAGGCTTGTTGGGGGGGTGTGCGTGTAGTATGTATTGGTGGAGCTTGCAGTGAGGCGTATGTCCCGTACGAATCAATGTTGAAGCGTGAATACTTTGGCCCGTACGTATCTCGCTCAGGCATTTCGTTCCGAATCGGAATAGTGAGTTTGTACGGACTGATTACGAATCGTACGGTGGTCTGCCCGTGGCTTATTCGTACGGGTAAACGAATGTCATTCGTACGGATCGTAGCCAATCGTACGGAAATCAACGGTAACGGATCGGAATTCGCTGGTCGGACGGTAGTTTCCCATTCGTACGGATTCGGCTACGAATACGATTCGTACGCCGGATTATTTTACCGGATCGGAATCGACACCTATATCTCTATATGAAAAAAATTTGATGTACTACTAAATGTGTGAACTGTGATGACATTAGGGTTTGCATAATGAAGATACTGTGATGGTTTAAACTAGATCTATGCATAATTAAAGTTATTGTGAAACGCAATTCAAAATGGTGTATTTAAATACAGTCCTTACAGTAAGCATTGGCCAGATGCTCCACTGGGTGTAGAGGATTATTAACCCCCTTGTTTACAAATTCAAGGTGTCCCCAGTGTATGGAATATGAGTAGAGACACAGTGAAAATAATTTGGGAAAGTACATGAAACTCTGACTCTCTGAATCCATGCATAACTAAAATAGTGTGAAAAAGGGTTACCTACACATAATTAATGCATAAATAAACATTATATGAAAACAAACTCAGAATACATGTGATCTTATGCTGACAGAATTTTTTTGGGGGGACATACAAGTATTTTAGCATAGTAAATCCTTGCAATAATTAATAAAAGCAAAATTAAAGTTTCATGAAATAGCTTGCAAGTTTCCGAGATTGTCTTGTAATGTGGTCCCATACACGTGTGAAATCATAGGGCCTAATTAACAAAGATTTTTTTCTATGAGAAGTTACCACTTGCTCCCAGAGGTTCAGTGTTAAGTCATATCTATGTTTCAGAAGTCGTTTAATTGTAAAATTGGTGCAGTGTAAATAACTGCTCCAAGTGGACCATCTGAGAGAAGCTAATGAGCTTGAATTCTTTGTGTTGTGTATCGGAGGCGGTTTTATCTGGAGATAATTTTATTTAAAAAGTTAGCAACAGATGTTTTATTTTACAGAATCGTTTAAAGCATAATTGACTGAATTTCCGCAGGTTCTCAAGCAGCAGTAATGAGCTATTTCAATAACATTGTTGTAAACAGCACAACTTTCGATTGACAATGTAATATGACTCATTCTCCCAGACAAAGTATTGAAAAATGGTGGGAAAATAATAGATTTTTTGCACAATTACACTAGACAATGGACTAGGAGTTATATGTATTACATGGAGTTAAACCATTCTGATTTTGCAATGTCACATTTAGATATCAACTTAAAAAAAGATTTAATACCTGATCTTCACTTCCTATTTTTCATCCTACCCCTTTCAAATAAATTATTATTCACATATTATGATAAAAAATCTGATCGGGATGGGCAAAGCGGAAAAATCAAAGTTGTTGAAGTCTCACAAATGAAGATCATTGTCAGCAGGTGCATGCAGATTCTCTACAATCATATTCTAGTGCTGCTGCTCCATTGCATAACACTGACAGGATCAGACTGTAATGATCTTATTAGAGAAATCTTTAGCGATAAATGTTGAGATGCCTCAAAAGAAGTCATGGAATAATAGATTACCTCAGCGGCCGAAGAACAAAAAAACAAACAATATGAGTTTTGAACTGCCACCAAACTATCTATCAAAAGTCAGTTCTATATACATTTCTACAGTGCAGTACTTTTGTTTGAAACTTGAGCTCGCTGGGTTCTGTTAATCAAGACAAATTATAATAAAATAGACTGTTTTATTTTGTAACCTCAATTACTACAAGCAGGAGCTTGAGATTCTCACAAGAGGATTGTATTATGCCCTATTCAAAAGAATGAATTCTAACGTGTGTCTCTTCGTTGTCTTGATACACTTTAAAATAACTAGAGATATTTCTAAGTTTCATCCATTTAAACTTTTCTTTGCTCCTGAGCAGGGGCAACTACAGGAGGGGCGACCTTCGACGCCCCACAAGCTGTAGACCTGGCTTGCACAGGAAGTGAAGACGTTGGAGGGTCACCCAGCAACATCATCAAGAGGTGCAATGAAGACAGCACGCTGCAGATAGCTTCCTCTTTGCCCCTTTCATCATGCATGGTACGGAGCGGGAGCAGCAGTTACTCGCCAACCACCCAACCACGCCTGAAGCCGGCAGTGTCCCTGGCAGATAATCAAGGGGAGTACAGAAGAAGTCTGATTTTTGGACTGGACTGACCCCATGGCGGGGTATGATTTGTGTAGGCACCAGGCAGGCGGGAGGGATGGCTGACATGTTGGTGGACCTGGACTCTCCTGTCATACCCTGCGATTCAGGTTTGGATCTTTGAGGATATTGCTTGTGTTCAGGTACCCCTGTGGGCTGATGTCCTATGTGGTACCCTGGTATTAAGTTTGGGGTTCTCCTATGGGGTTGGAGTAGATAAAGATGTGGTGAAGTTGTCCTAATGATTTTCCAGTAAATTCTTTTAGAAATTTTGCATGGAGGCCCTGGGTAGAACCTGGGGGAGCTATTGCAAGGTGGGGCCTGCCGGCAAACTGCGCACAGTGGATCTCATGACACTGTTTGCAGGTTGTTCTTGGAATATGAAATATTCCGGTTCAGTGACAAAATATCGCCATCTAAAAGATACATATACCCCAACATAAAATCTATAAACAACATTCTAATAAAATTGAACATTAAACTATTTAAAAATCTTTAAACTTAGTAAAAATAATGTACCAATTAACAAATATTCATAATTAACAAATATTATAATTTGAAATTAAACAAAACACAATAGTAGAAATTATAACAATACAACATTAATTATAACATTTAATACACATACTATTCCCACAACAATTAAAACAAAACTGCGCAAACTATATAAATACATAAACAATTTACAACTCCCAATTATCACAACACATAAATATTATTCATAGATAAAAAAAGAAATTTGCAAATCTCCCTCCAATAAATGCAACTGTAGTAAAAGAGATAAATTACACATACAAAATAATTACTGCAGCCATTCCAACCAACACAACACCAAGGAAACTTTTAAAGAGCAGAGGGGTAAAATGTAATATTCAGACTCCAGCCAGTGCAACAGTAGGGAAAGTGTTGTATTGCGGAGGGGTAAACATTACTATTCCCACTCGAATTAGTGCAACAGTAGGGAAAGTCTTGGCTAGTGGAGGGGTAAAAATTACTATTCCCACTCCAATGAGTGCAACAGTAGGGAAAGTATTGGATAGTGGAGAGGTAAAAATAACTATTCCCACTCCAATGAGTACAGCAGTAGAGAAAGTGTTGGGTAGCAGAGGGGTAACAATTGCTATTCCAACTCCAGTGAGTACAACTTTAGGGAAAGTGTAGGATAGCGGAGGGATATCATTTACTATTCCCACTCCAGTCAATGCAACGGTAGAGAAACTGTTGGATAGCAGAGGGGTAAAATTCACTAGTCCCACTCCAGTCAATGCAACAGTAGGGAAAATGTTGGATAGTGGAGGGGTAAAAATCTGTATTCCCACTCCAGTGAGTGCAATAGTAGGGAAAGTGTTGGTATAGCGGAGAGATAAAATGTACTATTCCGACTACGGTCAGTGCAACAATAGATAAAGTGCTGATTGCGGAGGGGTAAAATGTACTATTCCCACTCCAGTCAGTGTAAAGTTAAAAATAAGTAAAATATCCTATGTTAAAAATTAAATTATACATATATTTAAAATCAAAATACCAGCAAATAAAAACATATTATAATGTTCAATACATATCACAAATACCTACAAATATTATATTTAAAAAAATAAAAAATAAAATTTCAATCAAATAAGTATTTTTATACAGAAATTATTGAACAAAAACAGTAATTATTACACCAATTTAGTTTATTTACTTCCTACTCTATAACACCAAATAACTCACAAACCACATCTGAAAGAAAAAAAATATTTGCATAATTAACATAAATAATTGTCAATTACAAAATATTATTTATTACGAAAACAAATTAAAACACATACAAATTAATTACCTTACCATCCTTACCCCTGTAATCCCCACAACCCACACCTAAAATTAAACTGTCAAAAATGTAATTATTTTCAATTAAATAACTAATAGTATTTAACAACTAATTATAAAATAAGAAAATTTAATTTAGTTCCTACCCTTTACCCCTCTAAACCCCACAACCCACACCTAAAAGTAATTACACAATTCTAAATTCAATTGTCAATTAATTAATATTCATTAGCAACTAATTATTAATTCATTAGAAATAAATATCTTCCCATCTTTACCCCTATACACCCAAAAACCCCACCCCATAAAATATAATTAAACAATTAACAAAATTAATTATCAATATTTATTATTAATTATCAACTAATTATTACTTAATTAAAAATATATTACTTCCCACTCGTTACCCCTATAAACCCCACTACCCACATCTAAAATGAATTACACAATCACAATAATTAATTATCAATTAATTGATCAATAATAATTAACAATTATTTAAAAATAAAATACTTCCCACATTATACCCCTATAAACCTCACAATGCACCCATAACATTTACAAAGAAAATCCAAAACACAAATAACATTATAACATCTCAATTAAATAAATATTAATACACTACAGAACAAAAAAATGCAAAATTTGTTTAAAAAATTTAAAATAAAAAAGTAACACATATTAAAAAACATAAACAATACTAATACAAAAAATACATCACGTACATTTAAAAAATATACTGAAATACATAACACTAGTTTAAAAAATCGATATTTTAAACAACCATATTTTTGCAAATGATAATAATGACTTCTATATTTTTGAAATAGATATTCCTTACCTTAAATTCGATATTCTTGACCATGATATTTTTGCCGTCGATATTTCTGTCACAATATTTTAAACTCGATCTTTGTGTAAGTCGTCATTTCCAACTCAATATTTTGACTGAATACCAAATATTATATTCAACTGGGGTATTCATCTTCCATCTTGCTTTTGATATCTACTGAATGAATGTTTTCAAGATATATACCTGCCCTTTGACAGACTTCGCTTAAGAGCAATTTTTAAATGTTGATATGAATTAAAAATCTACACCGTGAAAACCACTAAACTGGTTCTAATCTCTGTTATTGAGCTTTGCAGCGAGAGCTTGTGGGGCGAGTAGCATGCGTGCGCGTACTATGGAAGAGCCAATTGTAATTTAAATCGTTTAATGAACATAAATATATTGAACGTGGATTTTACTAAAAGCATTGAGTGAACAATGCTATTTTGACATTAAGAAGTTAACTATTCTGGAATTTGTTTTGAATAAAATTTCAACCTGAGAAGAGTTAGGCTTATTACAACCTATTAATTAAACTTGTTAATTTCTATATTGTGTCTTTTGGAATATTTATGCTAGTTAGGCAAACTTTAGGTCACTGAAAACAGTAAAATTTTGTGCTTCAGCAAAAATAAACAATCCTCGAATATTAAACAGTTTATGAAATATTTCTTCACCTGAAATTGAGCTTCAGACACTGACCATGATGGTCTTTAGGCGGAACGTAGCGTTTTTTTAGCTATGACCATAAAAACAGCTAAGTGTAATAGGTGGTATGCTTGCAAAAATCTTAGGGGGTCGTTACGATGGCAGATCGCTGCAGTAGTGGGACCGGCGACCTATGAGGCAGCCTACCCACCAACTGCATTACGATACGACCGCTACTGTGGCAGTCACAGGCACTATCCCTAACATTGCGGTGGGGATGCCGTCAGCAGCCCTCGCCACAATGCCCAGAAAAAAGGCACTTTCATATCTCTGAACTACGTGGCAGGCACACCACATGGTGCAGGGGTATGTATAGGGGCACCATAGGACCCCCCAGTGCCCTTGCCCCAGGCTCAGGGATCAAGGGGGGCCTGCTACAGGCCCCCAGATCTGTTTCACCATTGGTTTTGCTACAGATTGTCCGCCGCAAAACGAACGGAGGAAAGGGATATCATAATCCCCACAGCGGTGCCCGCAAGGCACCGCTGCAATGTTGGGCAATGTTTTGGTTCCAACAGGCGGTCGGAAAAGGACCGCCTGTCGGAACCGTGGCAGGCAGTCTTTATGACTGCCATGCTCAACCAATGATTCCTTCCGCCATCATAATTTGGCGAGGGGAAAACAGCTGTACGATGGCAGGCTGTCAGTGGCGGGCCTTCCACCATTGTAATGACCCCCTTAGTCATTACAAATCCCTTCTTTCTGCATTCTAGTCCATCCATTTGTTGCCCTCTTTGCCACCATTCCGTATGGGGACAACCATGCCCTACTAATGAGAACTGTCTAGCAAGAACAGTCATGTCACATCGCCCCTTGAACATAAACACATGCAACCCCAAAGCATTATCAGGTTTTGTAGTCATGTGTGACATAATGCTAGCTATACCAGCCAAATGATGCTGAATTTGTTGACGTACATTGGTAAGCCTAGAATTTCAGGATACTAAGGGGTCGATTCTGATCCTGGAAAAAAAACGTCCGTACGATTCGTATCCGGAGCCCTCTTCGTACGAATCATAAACATGCCGTACTACCCGACGAGTACGATCCGGACCGGGGTATGAGGACGCGATTCGTACGGTCCACGCCAGGTAAGGGCGATTTGTACGGAAAAGCACACAATCATATACACACCGTACGGTCCGTACACCCCATGATCGCAGGGGTACGGTGCGTACCTCTGCGATCTTGAGGTGTATGCACCGTACTCCGCGATCGCAGGGTGTACGCACCGTACACCCAGCGAACATTGGGTACGGTGCGTACACCCAATGATCGCAGGGGTACGGTGCATACCCCTGCGATCATGGGGTGTACACACCGTACCCAGTGGGGGGCATTCCGTACCTATTTCGAGGCGAACTCTGCTTCTCCGAAAGTTTTCGGCTCCCGTAGAAAAAGCGGTGTACGGTGCGTACCCAACACAAATAGTACTTGCTGGGTCGGAGAAACCAGCCGCGAACCGTACTGATGACGCGCCCAGAGATTCGTACGGGGATTTGATTCGTAGGTCTCTGTACGATTCGTACTGAGTCCAGCTCCTGGTATGAATCGTACTTCGTCGTACATACGGGGGACGTTGCAGGGTACGATTAGTACGGGAAAAACGCTCCGTACAGCTATTCGGAGCGGTCTTTCCTGAATCGGAATCGACCCCTAAATGGACAGAAACAGCAGAATGTGTTGACGTGTTATAATAGTATAAGTGAGTGCTTGGTGAAAAGAACAAGCATGTTAGGAGACCACATTTATTTTTACTAAAAATTAAAACAGGGTATTTCAAGACAAAACTACAGTTTGATTCCAAGAAAAATGCTAAAGTTGTGTTTTGGAAAAATGTTCATGCTTATCCAAAATTATTTTGTTTAATTTATGGTGAAATGTCTCTATTTTGAAAAAAAAATTACAAGCTGATTTTTCTATAAAAAATTACTGCATTCTTAAAATATATTTAAAGGTGATATTTGAATGAGCTTGACACACTACTTGCTTGTTCTCTGGTAGCGGATGGCACTTGGTGATGTATTCAAGATTTCATGACTTGCATGGAAACATTTGATCATCTATGTTCCTAACACTTTGATGGCATCATCTCTACTGCTGTAAGCGCCCTGAGACCTTATGATTAGGACTAAGTAAGCATCAGAGAGTTCAGAAACTGACATTAAGGTCTGACTTCAGGCTCTATATGCGCAATTGTGTCTCTGGGGCCTGTAGGTCCCTCAAGTGGCTCATGGTCACACAAATGATTCATTTTAAAGTGCGTTCTTTTCTACATCATACTTTTGTTTGGAAAGGTGGACTCTTTCTGTCTTAGCTGATCATACTTTTACACACCTAGACTCCTTTGGTCTAGGTTTATCTTCTGGGCCACGTTTTCTTGTTTGAATAAAATGTACTTTGGATGGGTGTAGTGTAGTTCCTATTATCCCAATAGGCTCTGCGCATTGGAATAATACCTTCAGTAGTAAAGGCCTAGACCAGACGTTAACTAGGTCTACTACTGTCGATATTAGACTTAAAGTTTTGGGTTTGCCAGCTAGCTCAGAGTTCACTAGAAACTTTCTCGAATGTTCAGGAAGGACTTAACTTCCCTGATTAGACAAGAAGGGATTTAGTTTCTGACAACCATAGAACATGACAACTTTGCTCTCCCCTAATCAAGAGTGTATCTCGAGAGTCGTGTGAACAAAAGGCAATTTATTTTACTCAGTCAGTACGTGCATTCTTAGTCTCATCAGATTGTAGAGAAAAGGAAGAGACGGGCGTGTTCAATAAAAAGGTGTTATTTATTGATCAGTCTCTTTTCTCATACAAGAGAAATGGATCGATATTATTGCAATACTTATAGCTAAGTAAAGTGCATACATTAAAAGCAATAGTATAAAATAATACTGTAAAAACATTGATATGGTTTCTAAGCCATAAGATGTTTTTAAATGAATAAAATATATTACATACACATATACATTTGACTAAACGTACTCAACTGGTGTTTCTAAATACACCTACCCCGTGTACCTGACCTAAGTCTAATACGTGGGCGGGAATAGAAAGTTACAGTTTAAGTTAAGTTTGTTTTTGCCAAGTGAATAACTAAGGAATTCTCTGTGAGGGGTTATTCAGTTCTGTACCTGGAATCTAGGTTGAATGAGGGATGGTATCTCTCTCTCTGGTCTCGATATTCCAGGCTGCCTGCGAGGGCTACCCGGAAGCGCCGGTGCTGGATTTCTCGGCAGGAGAAAGCAGCGCGTCTCGTTCTCAGCGCGTCAGGAAGGCGGGGCTGCGCCAGCGGGGTCTGCTCTGCTCTGGGCTTCGGCAAGTTTGGCTGCTCCGTCCTCGTCACCACCGCGTGTGTTTGCATAGGGCAATATTGGTAATATTTATACCTTTAAGGTGCCGAGATTGACGTAAGGATGGACATAGATACGTCAATAAGGATGTCATACGACTTGCTCGTTAGCACATTCTTTTGCTGAAGTTCTCGGTGAAATCAAAACAATGGCCGCAGGGTTTTGCCCAGGTTGTCATAGGTTTGATTTGTTATGAGAAGTCCGTATGCCTTATCAGGGGCTGGAGGAATATCGCTTGTCTAATTAGATCGCAAGCGTTATGACCTAATCAGATAACACGTTCCTGTGCCGTAGTGTGACTGCGTCAGATAACGGTATCTGCATCATGGGGGTTTTCTGCCTCATGGGCTGACTGCTAGTTAACTTGTTGGTTTGTTTTAACCAGAATAGGGTCAGGAATAGGGGGATCGATTCAGAACCTATAGGAATACATCACACCCACTCCACGCTAACTATGGACATATTTACTAATCTATGCATAGTAAAACATACTATAGAGTATAGTGTATACCTTACCACCCCAAAATACATAAATGCATTTTGAAATTATCAAATATACTGAAAAATTGCAGTCATATGTATTGTATGCACTCAAGCTGTAGAATAATGCCAAAGTAATCACATTAGTATACATTATTGCTATTTGGTATATGGGAATTACACATGAAATGGCTCTTAATACAGAAAAAAAGTTCGAGACCATTCCATCACAGAATAAAATATTTATGAACATACCAGCGGGCAGCTAATGTCTATAAGCTATCTAAAATTTAGAAACCTTAGTTCTCTAAGAATAGTTCTTACTTTAAGCAGAAGATAGTGTCCCGAAAAATATGCAAAAATATTTTGGGGCTGCTGAAAAATTGCTGTCCGTGAACTGGAGGGAAAATTGTTCATGTGACTTTATTATTAAAGTTGAAGGCCAAATTCAGGGAACGCCGTGTACGAGTTTGCTCAAAAGTTTCTATTTCTGCTCTGGTGAGAACATCATATCATTTAGGCTTTCGAAAAAACTGTCAACAGCTTCCTGGGAAAGTTCCACTAACTCGGAAATAGGTGTAATCATGCATTCGTGCGCATGATTGTCTCCATTGACATTCTGATTCGCATTGCTGACAGAAGGTCGTACCTGATCGATGCTGCTTTCATCTTGAACTTCACTACCCATCAATCGTAGTGGTGAAGCTTCCACGAATGCCGTCATCAGGATTGGTAGCCTTTGAGGGCAGCACAAAGCGTGAACCTTGATCGGGCTCAACAATGTTTCTGCATCCATTGGCACATCCGATTGTAGCGTCAGACAGGTGTCTAACACGCATTCTTCTACGCATAGCAGACACCTTAATACAGGTAAAACACATCTTTGCCACATTGGTCGAAATGATAGAAACCAAGTCATGTTCAGGTCTCTAAGCCGGGAGAGTCCCAGGATGTTTGATATCCGGTCCCGGTATCCAATGGCTAGGATTGTTTCTTCCCTTGTCGCAAGAGTTTTGTCTGTGACATGGGTTGCCATACCGAAAAATAAGGACCAAGAATAGGATTCCTGCAATTAGTCCCAAGATCAGGGGAAGTCCGCCAAAAATCGAATGGACGAAATCTGGAAAAATACCCAGTATGGCTTTGAATGGTGTTAATGCCATCGAAAATACTGTCTTAAATACCTTTGAGACCCCATTGGTATCAGAAATATTTAAGATTTCATTCAGGATTTCTGCGAAATGTATGGGGGAATTAGTTGATAACAATGAATGTATCTCTGCAGTCGTCCCTGCGACTTGTAGATCATACGTTTCTTTTGATGACGTGAGCCTTGTAGGCGTCTGAAGAAGCACTGTTTTCATTCTGCTTAAAGTATCTATTCGAATAGAAGTCATTTTCAAATTGGGCCATGCCCTTGCCTCCCTGTCTGGAAAGGAGCTGGGGAACAATGAGCGTCCACAGCACTTGACCTTCGCAGTCGTAGTTACGAGATAAGGAGTCCCGGGCATAAGACTACAACATCTGCGGTCTACAATTAGAATGTAACTCCCATTATAGAGTCTTTGAAAGAATGGTTCTATTTCTGTTGCAGGTGCGCCTTGCTGGTGACATGAAAGGTTGTATGAATTCCCTTCACAGGCTCCATGCAAACTAATTCCGTTACACAGAAGCGTGCCGCTTAGTGACATCGCACAATTATTGCCACTAAGAAACACTTTCTGTCCTTTATTACTGACACATGCATGTGAATAGGGCAGGTTCCATGTTGTTTTAATGTACCCCTTTCCCAATTTCTCGTACATGCCAGCCTGTATATATTTTTGGCAGTATTGAAACCTGAAGGTTGAGATTGGAATATTTATTATCCCATGTATTATCCATTCACTGACAGGTCGTTCTGACATTGTCACTGGTAATCTTTCGAGTTTTTCAATGCTCAAGATTGTATAATCAGCACCCTTTTGTGCCATACTGATTTGTCTATCAGTAAGGTTAAAGATTTGGAATAGTGACGTTGTGTTGATTAAACGCCAAGGCACATAACCTGAACGCAGATTTTGTAACGTCCAGCCAAGCTGTACTATAGAACGCAATTGAGACTGACCGTGTTGTAGCAACAGTAAGTCCTGCGATAATATGTCGATTGCTGAAGACACAATGCTGTCCAAAGAAAAAATTCTGGAGGACAGAGTCATTAACCCATTGTCCACTACAGAAAGTGATTTTTCCAAATTAATACGGTCAATTTCCCGTATTCTCTCTGCTGTTTCAATTTGAGTAACCTTCCAGGCCTCATTGTATGCTGCATATACAGAGGCTTCTATGAAACGTTTTTGACGCTGTTTGCGCGGTCCCATAATGAAATCACGCAAGTCAGCACCATCAGTAAGTAAAGTTAGGTGTTGTTTAATTTCTGTCAGTGTGGAAGTTTGTAGCCATTGAAGGCATAATTTGCCCACACTGTAGGTGGTTATTATTCCTGGGTGATGTCTTTGGGAATATCTAGGGTCTGGCCTGGTCATTTTGAACCCCTGTGTTTTTTTCAGGAATCTGTCTTGACAGTTATTAGTATCTGGGGGCCAGGTCAACCACTTTTTCCAATCAGGATGTGTTCTGTTTTGGTTTAATACATGATTTACGTCTATCTCTTCATCTGTAGAGCTATTGCTGAACATTGTTGGCTTTGAAATAGACGGTTTATTTAAGTCTTTGATTTTGGCTATGCCAAGACAGGTAGTTTGTTGAACAGTGTCATTTAAAAATATCATTTGTTCTGGGATCATGCAGGCTCTAAACAAAGATTCTATACCCTGCACTTGCCATTCTTTTGTACCCCAAACACTTTTCAATTCAACATTTTTGTCCCAATAATCAAACCCAAAAGTATTCATTTGTTCAAAAAATGAGTCTGAATATATCAATTTTGTGTTGGTTATCATGGTCTTTGTCCCTGTCTTGTTTGACAATTTGAAATAAAATGCTTCAGCATTACTTGTGTTAAAACCTGAAAAGTATGAATATTTGTCATAGAAGGTTCTTGAGCTTCCTTTTGGAGGGGTTGCACAATGTTCCCATTGATTATAATTTAAAACATTTCTAGGTTGTGCAGATCTATGTAAAAAATGGTTACCATAGTGGTTATAACAGTACATACTATCATAATTTGTAGAACCCTGCAAATAATCATGTTTGGTAAATTTAGCAGACATTACTAAGTCAGACATCATATTATTAATGCTTTCGAAGTCCCAATCATCAGCAAATGGGCTTGGTTTTGCAAAGTCACTCAATGAGATCTTAATTTGGTGTGGATATTTCAGGATTTCGACCGGACCATAAATTTCATAGTCAGTGTTGTCCCAGGCTACCCCACCCGGTATAGGATTGGCTGTGAAGTTGACTGAAGAAAGTTCTCTTTTCTCGACGTGTGAAGATGTGTGTGGTTTGAGGATCAAGTTGATTTTCTGACTTGCTGTGTCCATTTTAGCATATTTTCCCTCAATGAAGCGTCCCAAAGTTAGTACCATGATGAGCCAAAGTATGAGGATAAATGCACCAAAACCCACCCAAAATTCGATCCATGGAGAAATCAGAAATGTTTCTTTCAGTTGTATCAAAAGTTCCTTAGCTTTATCTTTAAAGGTTTTTGATGATGGCTGTGTCTGTGATTCACTGAAGCCTTCAGAGGAATCATCGAAGTTTATGAAGTAGCCGGATGCAGTTCTGTCAATTGTTCCAATTGCTTCAGGATTTCTGTTTCTTGCATTTTCACTTGGTACTTCATTATAGATTGGTGTGTCTCTGCTAAATGTTTTTATTTGGGTTTTCAGAGGTCTGAGTTCTATTGCATTGTTGCATAGTCCTTGTTGTTCTTCTGTAGGCGTTTCGAATGTGATGAGCCTCTTTGTTAGGACCTCTGTACTGGTAGCAAACCTTGGTGTTCTGCTACTTATTGGGAGTCCACTTGGCCTACTGTTTGTTATCGGCCACATGATTGTGGTTTTACCAGGTCGATGGATACAACTCGGTTCTCCTTTTTACCAGCAAGTGGCGGTAGTACAACTGATCTTGTCCCGTTGACAGACAAGACAGGAACTGCTTTTCTGTAAGAAGGCCCAAATTCCTTCTTTACCGCGATCTTTTCCCTGACTAGATCCCCGACTTTTGGAATCCAGACAGGTCTTGCTGGGACAGGTGGTGGTTCTTCAGTGGTTGTTGGCTGTTGTTTCAACTTTATGTTGCTCAGGTCTTTTCTTGTTTTGTTTAAGTCCTGCAAAATAGCCAAACGGTCTTTGATATCAAAGCTTTTTTCTTTCACCACTGAAGTCTGACTATCAATGTCAGAGATCAACATCCTAGTTCCAAATAATAATTCGTACGCACTGAATCCCTTCAGAGAATTTCTTGGCAAGTTATTTAGACTACGTTGGACACTTATTAGATGTTTGACCCACCCAGCTCCCGAACCTAATATCCTTTCCGTTATAGATTGCTTTATGCCTTGGTTTTTTCTTTACACCATCCCGTACCCTCAGGAAGGAAGTGAGAAGATTCCCGCTGGGCTATGCTCATTTGGTCATGTTTCCCCTCAGGCTGGAGGGCTAGAGTGAAGACAATGGTCAAACGTAGCATGCTCTTAGCGTATATGCCATTTAGACTCGCAAATCTTTGTATAACAGTCCAGACGTCAGCCGAGTGCTGGTGGTCTACATTATAAGTGGAAACTAGCCTGTATATGTTAATCGCAACCCTTCCTTTTTACTCTTGATTTTTTCTGGAGTAAAACGACGAGGTATTAAACTGTTTCTCTCCCCACTGCGATCTCTGTTGCAGTTTGGGCAGTTTTTTACAAACATGGTGTGACGCAGGCTCATGCCTGGCCAACAGTACCGTGATTGTAATTCTTCCAGAGAATCTTTTAGTTTGAGGTGTCTGAGACCCTCGCCTATATGTGCGTCTGCGATTAACAAGTTTCTCCTGTCCATGTTTGGAATCACTCTATCCCCCACTCCAGGGATTCGAGCAAAAGGGACGGAGTTTGCATCTGAGGTTCCGTAAAAATTATTACGATGTTCTGGGCATTGCCGAATATAGACGAGTTTGGTATCTACAAACCGCAAATGATGAATTCAGCAAGTGTGTGTATTTTCGCTACACTACCTGCCAGGGTTCGTCTAATATTACGTGTTCTTTATCTGAACCCTTGGGTTCCATTTTAGATACGGCATCCATTTTGTTTCTTGCCCTCACGTAGTCAGCGAGCAGGTAACTGTTCGCTCCTTGACCCTCTAGTTCCCAAGCCTTGCGGAAGACGCATATTCCTTTCATGCATCTTTATGGCCGGAGGAATGACACAGCAAAGGCAGATGGCTCAGCTTGAGGGTAATCTGGCCGTGCCGGCCTATTGTGACAGCCGTGCAGGCGACGGGATCCAACTCTTTGATCCTACAATCATGCTTCCGATATTACCCCCACACTCTTTTCTCTACACGTGTCTGACTTCCTTGCAGCTGCTCTTGTCTCTTCTTCTTTGTCATTTACAACTCTAATGGGTGTGCCTAATGGTGGGAAGATGTACTTTTACAGTTGGGAACCAGCATGGCTATTGTAATTATGTTCCGGGATTCTGAACACATGAAAGCGACCCTTTTGAAGTGTACTGTGGGAACCGGATTGTAATCTTTTGTCCACATGTTATGCAATGGCAACATTCTGTATAAAAGAGAGCGACCTACAATACAATTTGAAGCAGACTCTCAGAACCTACACACTGTTGTACTTCTTGTGACTTTTGCCTCCCTGCAGTAATAAACGCTGATCTTTGACGCCGAAGGAAGTGTCCCGTGTCTCTGTAGTTTGTGCGCCGAAACAGGTATCCCATGAAGGTTATAGGTGTTGTTCCCTGGCACCGCTGGTACTGTTAAAAGTCCAGTCCTTCAGTTGGCGCCCAACGTGGGGCGACTTCAGCGGTACCGGTCCAAAGCCTGATGATCGTGAGGAACTTCGTGTGAAATCTCCGAGGGAAGGTGCACCCCGCTTCATCGATCCTGTTGTCGAAATAGGTGGCCCGAAGTTTTTCCCTGCGAAGATTCCCGCCTCCTAACGGCTGCGACGGACCGATGCCCTGACTGTCGACCTGTCTTCGACGCCCGGCGCAGACCTTACGTACAAGCGAGACGACAGACGGGCCTTCCTGGTGACGCCATTGAAGTTCTGAGTTAAGTATTTGTGGGTCGCTCCCAGTCCTTAGTGGTTGTTCTAGCTTTTTGAAAGCTTTGTTGTTAGCCTTTAAGGCTTTGTTGTAATAGCTCACTGAGCTTTGTAATAGCCTCCTCAGGCTTTGTGGTTAGCTCTCCGAGCTTTGTGATAGCCTTAAGGCTTTGTTGTATTGCATGGTTCCATTGCATTTGTGGTTCTTAGTATTGGTTCTTAGTATTATTTGACAGTTGCAATTGCCAAAACCGAGGGTTTTGATTTACACGAGGTTTTATTGCTTCGGTAATCCTTGAAGTTTGATACTAGGTTAGTGTGCACGATGCCTAGCCATAGTGGTTTGTTTCGTATTTTCAAATGTTGCGCAATGGATTCCCGGTTGGAGGACTCATGTCCGATACCTCCAGTTGGAACTCCGATACATGATCTTTATAGTCGACATGGGGTGGGTCCTATAATATATAATGATTACTGGGTCCGCTACACAAAGAAAGACGGTGACCTTAGATGGCCACCACATGGAACTTTTGAACTTTCGATTTTAGATAATCTTGAGGCTAAATTATTTTTAAAGAAAGCTAGGCCAGCTATGTTTGATTCCTTTCGGATATGGCGTAAAGAGGCCAAGCAGAAAGAAATCAAACAACTTAAAAGGGATCAAAAACAAGAGTTCGTTCCTGTAATGCAAGCTATAAAAGAATGTAGACAAGACAAAGAAGAAAAAGACATGGAAATCTCTACTAGATTGCATCACATGAAAATAGATAAATGTTATCCAGTTTTACCGAATAAATTAGAAAAGAAAGAAGAAGATTTAAAGGAGGATTCCTTGCTGTCATATTTGATGAAATCACCCCCTCCTTATGTACAGGGTGCTACTGCTCCTGTAGCTCCTCCTGTTGTTCCTCTTGTTGCTCCAGCGGCTGCGGGTCAGCCCGTTGTTAACCCTACGTTTGTTCCACCACCTGTCCTTGTTCCTACTGCTCCTGTACCTGTACCTTCGCAGACTGTTGTTTCTGCTACTCCGACTACCTTGTCCGTTCCTACTATGCCTTCCTTCACCTCCAGTGTTGTCGCCCCTGTTTTTCTTTCTCCTTCTGTTCGTAAGCGTGTTCCTAACTCTGTTGCTACCCTTTATTCACCTCTTTCTGGTCCATTATTTTCATCTAATTTATCTGAAACTCCTCAAAGACGGAGTCAGATCCCTAGCGGTAGGGAGAAAGAGACGTTAGTAACCATGGCACATAGGTGGATAAGACATCCTGCCAACTACACTCCTCGTGTGGTCTTTGACACGTTTTCTCAGTTTAATGAGCCTACGCAGAGATTCGTGTTTGAGGAGATGTGTAACTTTTTGAGGGAAGAATGGTATAATGATGATGTAGATAATGTACCGTCCGACATAATTGAACTTCAGAATCACTTCTTGAACGGTATGATTATAGGAGACGATGTACGACGTGCCGTGGAACGCTTATTAGCGTTCAGATCCACAGCACATTCTCGGGTGTCCTCAGATGATACCACTGAGAATTGGAAAGCGGCTCCTGGTCAGTATCCTATGAGAGAGGTTCCGCCACTGTGGGTGCCTGGTGATCCTAATGCAAACCCTGTGGTTTTACCGCATTTTCGAAGAGTGTGGATACATCTTCCATGGAAACGATCAGAAGTTTTGCAAGTTAAGCAATCCTTACCCGACCCGCGTAAAAATCCGGCTGGTTATTATAAGGAGTTATCACAACTGGTGGAAGCTTCTATTATGAACCTTGCCGACATCGACTTGTTGTTTGGCAATGTTGTACCGCAACCAGTTTGGGCTAAAATTCGTCAAGCCAATCACGCAGTTGAATTAGGGGGTGATTGGGCTGCATTGATAACGGCTGATGGACTACAAGTTGGTGGGGCTAAGCCTGACGAGCTAATCTTAGATTTGCCTCAGAAAATCATTACGCTCATGAAAACTCTCATGCCAGCGATGAAGGTGAACTGGGATAAGTTATCAGCTTGTAAGCAAAAGAAAGACGAGAGTGTCTCAGATTTCTTTACAAGGTTTGAGGAAGCGTTTGTCGACCACAGCGGTCAGGACATGGGCACCGAGGGAGGCCAGCGGTTATTTGTTGACAAATTTGTGTCGAATTTGTTGCCTGAATTAAGCAACAAATTGAAGAATTCAGAAAGTGCGTGGGCAGTTTCAACCCCTGCGCAAATACTAGCAACGGCCCAGTATTATGAGAATAGGGAAAAAGAAGAAAGTGATCGTGTAGAAAAGAAAACGAAAGAGCTCAAAACGAAGGTTTTGTTGCAGCAAGCATATCCTCCACGATCAAACCAAAATGATTCACAACAGCAGTATCGACCACGAGCACAGCCCGATAGGACACAGCCGCGCTCTGACAACTTTGATTACAGATCTTCACTTGGGTATAATCAGTGCGCATATTGTAGGAAAGAGGGACACCTAAAATATGATTGTCTTGCCTTACGGGACCGTCTGAATGGTGTGTCGACACGTGGAAACCGTCGTGGTGGTCCTCAACAGGCACCACGTGGTAGAGGTCGTGGTTCGTCCCACAATCAGATTGATCGTCATCAAAATCAATCGGATGCAAATAATTATTTTGACCAGCGAAACACGGGGTCAGTCCGATCTGCACAGTATAATGTGGATGATTATTACGTAGAGCATGAGACTGTTGTAAATGACCATTACTAGGACAGCCACCGACAAAGAGAGGGAGTAGTGTCAGTTCCGGTCGATCAGAGTGGGCCTTACGTTGCAGTAGCTACATCGGGTGTAGTTGAGCCTTTTCTGTTAGACACTGGTGCGACGAAAAGTTCCATCATGCATTCAAAACTCCCTGGCGCACCTTTGTCTGGCTTAACGAACGTTTCCGTTGGATTCTCTGGCGCCCCTGTTAGTAACCCAGTCTCTAGTCCTTTGCCTCTTATGATTGGACCTCGTGAGCTAACGGCTCCACTGATTCTATCTACAGGTTGTGGTGAGAATCTTTTGGGCCTGGATTTGTTGAAACGACTATATGCAACATTGTATTGTTCCCCCGAAGGGGTGGAGCTTACGTTGGGACGGAGAGTGATCTCTCCCATGTATTTGTCGGTCGATAAATTCCCACCGGAATTGAGTTCCCTCCCTGCGTCCTTATGGGCCACAGGTCCCAACGACGTGGGCCTGTTAGACATTCCACCCTATGTGATTCAATTGAAACCAAATGCGCGATTACCGCGTTTACCTCAATATCGTATTTCTCTTGAGGGCGAACGAGCGCTGTTAGCAATAGTTCATGATCTCATTGGAAAAGGTGTTGTTGAAGAAACTCGTGGAAATGTGTGTAATAGCCCTGTATTGCCAATTCTGAAACGAACTGACCCAACTAAACCTCCTGTGTATCGTTTCGTAATAGATTTAAGAGAGGTGAATAAAATAGTGGTTCCACAATTTCCTGTGGTTCCTGACATTACGGCTTTACTAACAATGATTCCGGCATCTGCCTCCTGGTTCACGGTGATCGATCTAAAGAATGCTTTCTTTAGCATTCCGATTGCAGAGGAAAGCAGAGATCTATTCGGATTCTCATTAGGTGGTCGCAGTTTTAGGCTAAAACGCGCTCCACAGGGCTACTGTGAGAGTCCGTCAATCTACAGCCAAGCACTTAAAGGTCAGCTTGATGCCTTTTTATTACCTAGAGGTGCAGCTTTGATTCAATACGTTGACGATCTTTTAGTGGCAGCTGATACAGAAGCTATTTGCAAAACGGCTACAGTATCATTATTGCATTATCTACATGACTTACATCACAAGGTATCGCCTTCAAAGCTACAGTATTGTTGTCAAGAAGTTACCTATCTAGGTCACTTATTGTCAAGAGAAGGGAGAAGGTTGACCCCAGAGAGAATTGCAGCAATTTCCCGAATGACTGTGCCAAAAACCCAGAGAGATGTTCGCGCCTTTTTAGGTATTACGTCCTATTGTAGACAATGGATTCCAAATTTTTCATTGTTGGCGAAACCATTGATAGCCCTTACGTGCAAAGATGTCCCATCCCCAGTACCTTGGTCTGAAGAATGTCAGAAAAGTTTTTCGGAATTACGTGATGCGTTGTGTTCGGCTCCTGTGTTGGGCACTCCTGACTACAGTAAGCCGTTTACACTATACGTTCACGAGAGGGATGGTTGCGCGTTGAGTGTTCTGACACAACCTTTTGGTGGTAAGCAACGCCCATGTGCCTATTTTTCTTCGACTTTAGACCCAGTAGCAAGAGCCTTGCCAAGTTGTTTAAGGGCAACGGCGGCAGCTGCAGCGTCCATTCGACAGTCCGCAGGTTTAGTCATGGATAATATGCTCACGGTAATGGTTCCGCATGCAGTTGACACTCTATTGAATCGAACGAAAACTCAACATCTGACGAGCGCAAGATTGTCTGGATATGAGTTGACGTTGCTGGCCAGTCACATACGGATAAAACGATGTAATGTGTTGAATCCAGCAACATTGCTACCGATCGACACAGAATCAAGTGGTGAAGCAGTACATGACTGCTATCTCAGAACTGAGGAGGAAACTAAGGGTCGTATTGATCTAAAAGATACTCCATTGACAGATCCCGATGGTACTTTGTATGTGGATGGTTCTTGTTTCAAGTTGCCGAACGGTGATGTGACGACTGCATATGCTGTAGTTACATTGAGAACGATTGTGGAAAGCGAAAGACTAAGTCAGAATTCGGCTCAGGCTGCCGAGTTAATCGCTTTGACGAGAGCGTGTGTGTTGTCTAAAGATAAACGGGTGAATGTGTTTACAGATAGTCAGTATGCGTTTGGTGTGGCACATAGTTTTGGACGACTGTGGAGAGAGAGAGGATTCCTTACGTCGCATGGCACGAAGACTCAACATGGTCAGCTTGTAAATGATGTTTTAGATGCACTCACATTGCCTAAACAAGTGGCCATAGTCAAATGTAGCGCACATCAGAAAGTAACGGACGATGTGGGTCGTGGTAATGCGTTTGCGGATGAAACGGCTAAAGAGACGGCTAAAGATTTGACGAACAGAATGTATGTTACGAGCTCAGTGAGATGGCCAACAGAGACTGGTATGTGTGAAGACACATTTGAAAGTGTGAAAGGAATACAGAATGAAGCCACTGAGACGGAAAGGACTAAATGGAGAGAGAGCACGGGAAGATTGGATGAGAATGGATGTTGGGTTGATCTATCAGAGAAGCAGAGATGGATGTTGCCGGATGCGTATGTGCTCGCTGTTGTTACAATGGCTCATGGTATGGCGCACATCAACACGAAAGGCATATGCAAGTTGTTGTCTCATGTATGGAAGAATGATGGGATTACTAAGTGCGCCGAGAGAGTGGTTAAGAATTGTATGGTGTGTTTGATGCACAATCCTGGTAAGGGCACTCCCACTCCACCTGGCCATTTTGCCCCTCCTACATACCCTTTCGAAGTCATCCAGTTGGACTTTATCCACATGGACCGATGTAATAACTTAAAGTATGTGTTGGTTGTGGTGTGTGCATTCTCTAGGTGGATTGAGGCCTACCCCCTTAAGGATAATACGGCTTTATCCACGGCAAAAATTTTGCTCAAAGAATATTTTCCCCGCTACGGAATGCCTCGGGTCGTATGGTCGGACAACGGAAGTGAGTTTGTTGGGAGTGTGATGAAGAGTGTGTGTCGCGGGTTAGGGATTGTACAAAAATTTCATAGTGCAAATCATCCACAATCAGCAGGCTTGGTGGAAGGATATAATGGCACTCTAAAACTGAAATTGGCTAAAATTCAGGCAACAACTGGTTTATCATGGCCCGACGCTTTGCCTCTGGCTCTCCTGTCGACCAGGGCAACTGTACACTCTCGAGTAGGGCTCAGCCCATATGAGATTGTGTTCGGCCGTCCTGCTAATGTATGGGGAGTCCCAAGACCTAAAGAATTTGACAGAATTGAATACCCTATGTTGATTGATTATCTCTATGATCTGACTGCTAAATTGAGTTTGATTCATCAACAGGTCTTTGAGTCTCTGCCATCACAAACAGAGGGTCCTGGTCATCGACTTCAACCAGGGGACTGGGTCCTCATACGGAACTACGGAAGAAAACGAAACCTTGAACCAAGATTTGTGGGCCCGTTTCAAGTGCAGCTGGCTACAAGGACGGCGGTTCGATTACACGGACGTCGGAACTGGGTACATGCTACCCACACGAAGCGAGTCCCGCTTCCTCTGCCGTCGGACATCTGGATGAGAAAAGGTCTCTCTTCTTCTGAGACCGACACTCCACCACATTTCGTTCCATTCAGCGAAGCTCGGCTTGTATCTGACACCGTTGCTGACTCCTCTCAAACAATCTCTTCCACGTCAACCTTGGAAAATTTGACTGTTGAACAATCACCTGAACAATTGAACACTCCTTTGCCGTCCAATCCATTGTTTGAAGATCAGACTCGCCTTGGAAGTAGCCGATATTTTCTTCGTCCACGAACAAGCCACAAATAAAAAGATTTTTTTGTTTCTAGGTTCTACATTGCTCTGAAAACAGTGGACGTTATATATTGTGTATCTTTTTCTTCTTTTCCGTACAGCCAAGAACATTATTTAGTTAGAACCTACCATCCAGGTTGACCGTAAGGCCGTGTGGGTACTTCCTTCTGTTTAGCAGCTATCGACACAAGGTTGGTTTCTATTATCGATTTCTGGGAACTCCTGGGAATTGATAACCGCTACTCAGAACGAAGTGCGTCAAGAACGTCGCGGACGGTCGTTAGGGGATGGAATCATCATTGAGTGAGCTGTCGAAAAGAGAAGAAATGTTGGCGCAAAGATCTACATTACAAAAAATATGTCATACAAAATGTTTTTTCTCACAAGTAATCATACTGTTTCTCACCATATCTATGCTATTAGTAGGAGGAATATATTATGGGTCTCAGTCCTTATTGTCTTCTGCTACACCTACTCTTCCATCTCATAATCAATATTTCGTTTCTACTGTTTCTCCACATTCCTTTTATCCTCTGCCTCAACACGAACAAGTCAGGCGTGCGGAATTCAGAAACAACTCTTTTATTCAACTCCTGCATCAGCATCAGTTAGTGGTAAACACTACCAACTGTTGGGTGTGTGGATTAATGCCACATACCATGGATAAAGGTATTCCGTACTTAGTTCTGCCTTATAGTGCACAAGGGTCAGCTCGAGCATTACAAACTATGTTCCGTAGCGCACTAGATTCCTACCCCCATCGAGAACCACGCTCAGCAAACTCTGGTCCTGGCCCGTACCACAAGACTCTGGCGAGAGCTATTGCAGACTTAGATAGAGATATTTTTGACGCATCGCTCATCCCAGAGGAAGAGGTGCGAGCATATAAGGAACTAAGTGAAGCTGAGTACAGCTTATCAGTGGGTGAGAGGCAGCTTAAAAGCTCGCCACCGATATGGATTGTACCTCACCTTGGTAATTTCTGCTTGAAAGGTCTTGGTCGAAATCCGAGAGCTCAGTTTGGGGAGAGTGCTTGTACCGAGACGTATGTCTTACCGATGCTCTCTTCCCCTGTCTTCCTGCCTGCCAAGGGTACTTACTTTGTATGTTATGATCGAGCCTATACGTGGTTACCTCATGACTTCTCGGGAACCTGTTATATTGCGAATCTTTTGCCTCCGACTTTCACTGTGGCCTCTGATTACCACAGAACTAGAATTGCGAGAGGTGTGGTTAGCAAAGAAGATACTTCCGGACAAGAAGCGGGAGACTTCTTTAAGGGTTTCCTACCGTTTTGGGGACCGATGGTTAACAGCAGGAACCTGAGGCAGTTAACTCGTGTAGTAGAATCAACTGCCAACATAACTGCAAACGCCCTTGGCAATTTGACAACCGAGCTCCAAGCGGATAGATTGATGACGTTGCAGAACCGAATGGTTCTAGATATCGTTCTAGCAGATAGAGGTGGGGTTTGTAAAGTCATCCATTCGAGCTGCTGCATATTCATACCTGATAACGCTCCAACGGTTTATCAAGCCATCTCTAAGTTGCACAAAATTTCGGAGTCCATACACGTGGACGAAGGAAATTGGACGCTTCTGGGATGGTTTTGGGGTCTGATATCGACTTGGGGTTGGAAGATTCTGATGATCATAGGGGTTGTTGTGACATTTCTGTTCTCATGTTGTCTTTGTGTGCAATGTGGTCCTGCCTTATGTGGCCTTTGTGCTACGACGTGTATAAGACAGCCTGTTGTCACCAAAGAGGCATTGAAGGATAGAATAATGTATCAACAACATCTGAGTGATCTGATGAGTATCGAAATCGATTATGATTCCGACTAGTGCTTGCCTACATGAGGGCAAAAGGACCGTCTGAGGTTCCGTAAAAATTATTACGATGTTCTGGGCATTGCCGAATATAGACGAGTTTGGTATCTACAAACCGCAAATGATGAGTTCAGCAAGTGTGTGTATTTTCGCTACACTACCTGCCAGGGTTCGTCTAATATTACGTGTTCTTTATCTGAACCCTTGGGTTCCATTTTAGATACGGCATCCATTTTGTTTCTTGCCCTCACGTAGTCAGCGAGCAGGTAACTGTTCGCTCCTTGACCCTCTAGTTCCCAAGCCTTGCGGAAGACGCATATTCCTTTCATGCATCTTTATGGCCGGAGGAATGACACAGCAAAGGCAGATGGCTCAGCTTGAGGGTAATCTGGCCGTGCCGGCCTATTGTGACAGCCGTGCAGGCGACGGGATCCAACTCTTTGATCCTACAATCATGCTTCCGATATTACCCCCACACTCTTTTCTCTACACGTGTCTGACTTCCTTGCAGCTGCTCTTGTCTCTTCTTCTTTGTCATTTACAACTCTAATGGGTGTGCCTAATGGTGGGAAGATGTACTTTTACAGTTGGGAACCAGCATGGCTATTGTAATTATGTTCCGGGATTCTGAACACATGAAAGCGACCCTTTTGAAGTGTACTGTGGGAACCGGATTGTAATCTTTTGTCCACATGTTATGCAATGGCAACATTCTGTATAAAAGAGAGCGACCTACAATACAATTTGAAGCAGACTCTCGAAAACCTACACACTGTTGTACTTCTTGTGACTTTTGCCTCCCTGCAGTAATAAACGCTGATCTTTGACGCCGAAGGAAGTGTCCCGTGTCTCTGTAGTTTGTGCGCCGAAACAGGTATCCCATGAAGGTTATAGGTGTTGTTCCCTGGCACCGCTGGTACTGTTAAAAGTCCAGTCCTTCACATCGATTATGTATGTATAATTGAGTGGATAGTTGATCGGTAACGCTGAGCAGTCGCCTTTTGATGACGTTTTCACCGCCAGCACTGTTTCACCGTCAATGTATTTTAATGTACGCTTTTTTCGAACTACGGGAGCCGATTTAGTGGCTGCCGCTGTGGCTGTCTCAGCCAATGAATTCCCTGCAACGTGAACGCCATCACGCTGATGACTCAGTGAGTGTGTCACGTGAGTCTTTGGTAGCTCTTTTTGTGAAAGAGCTATTTGTTCCCAGAGCAGTTTTTGCTTTATTGGTGCATCTGTGTCATCTTTGTAACCGTTTTGAATCCATGTCTGCAAATCCTTGTTATATGATTTGACGCAGTAATATGAATCTGACACTATAAGTGTCGGGAATTCGCGATCCGCATTATCTAGCGCCATTTTCAATGCTAATATTTCAGTTTGTTGTTCCGAATTAGTTTCTACTGAGTGTGTCTTTGTTAATAGAGGTTTTAGTTTACCTCCGCGCCACACTTCTTTTGTAATCCCACATGTGGGGTTGTATGCTTGTTCTCCCCAAACGGGGGGTTGAGCATGTCCGTCTGTATAAATTACACAGGCGTAATGTCGTAAAGGCAGAATGTCGATTGGCAGAGGGAATGCTCTTTCATATTCTAAATTTTTTAATTCTTCTAGTTCTAGAAAATTGTCAGCCAGGCTACACTTGATAATTCATATCCTACGAACAGGACTGTCAGATGGGCAATTCTGGATTTTTTAACGTTGAATTTGTAACCCTCTGCTGCGAACCCAAGTATTATGGTGTTCACTCTTTTCAAGTGAGTCTCCAAGTCATCATCTGTTAAGTAAATGTCATCGACATAAGATAATGCTTCATCATCATATATTTGTAGTAATTCTGTTACTCTCGCTGAGAATACTCCCGGGCTGTTCTTGTACCCCTGGGCTAACCGACAGAATTGTTTTTGCGTGCCATTTATTGAGAATGCAGTTAAATATCTGCTCTCTGGTGCTATGTTTTGACAAAAGAATCCATTAGAGATGTCTAATGTTGTTTTGTATTTTTTGCGCACTATGTTATTCATTAGTGCAGCACTATGTGAGTTTTGCACTGCAAAAGTTTTGCAACATGTGTTAAGGTGTTGGTAATCCAAAACTAGACGATATGAATTGTCTGGTTTGGAGACCGGAAACAAAGGGTTGTTCATTTGTGAGGTGCAAGTTTCAATCACCCCCTGGTATTCTAGCTGATCTAGTATTTCTTTTACCTGTTTTTTAGCTTCTTGCTTAATTGGGTACTGCCTTTGTGCAGTAGGTTGTGATTTTAACTGGATTTTGTGAGGAGGAGAGTCCTCATCCCATCCCACGTGATTTTTATATAAAGCAGGAGCTAGAGCTACTGCCCACTTTCTAGCAAGTGTGTATTTTTTATGAATTGGGATATGATTTGAGAAGGCAGGCATAATTATTTCTTCGCCATGAGGGCACTCCCTGACAAACTCTGGTGGCCAGTCTTTTTCAGCTAGAAGGATATCATAGCCCTTGGAGAGATTATCCCAAAATAGTCCCCTTATTTTTCTAGTCTTATCCCCCTCTATACGCAATGTTATTTCATATATTTTGTGAGGTTTGCTAACTCTGGTGTCCGCAGTTTCCACTTGAAGATATTCATTCGTGTCCACTGTCTCCAGATGATTCATAAGGACTTTGCGAGCTATGCTCACTTCTGCTGCGCTGTCTAGCATTGTCTGAGCCCATTCCCCGTTTTTCAGTTGTGTCCTCAGAATTCTCTGCATTGTTAACTATTTTAATGCTGGCTACCTTCTTCTTTGGAAATTGTAGTTTCTTTTTTAGCTGAGCAGGTTCCTTGTCTTTGGACTTGGCGTGCTCTTCTCTTTGTTCTGATCGTCCTCTTCTTTCCGATTTCTGCGAGGAAGTCTGAAAAGATTGAGAGGGACGTGTATCAATGTCTTGATATCTATCAGGTTTCTTAATATTATCCCTATTTCTAAGGTTATATCTTTTCCCAGAGGGGTCACTCTGGGGTGACCTGTGTCTTTGGTTCGGAGATTTTTCTCTTCGCCTAGGAGACCTTCCTCTGGACTGGAATTTCTTTTCTTTAGGATTGGATTGTTTGTTTCCATCCCAGCTCTTTTTTTGTGATGTTGAGTTATTATTAAAAAATATTTTTTCAGGACTTTCAATCAGTTGTGGTTTTACTGGTATTCCACCTAAACTATCTCTACCTAGTTCCTCATAGGATTTTTCTATGATTCTGGCAATTTCAGCTGGTTGGTCTGCTATATCTGTCTCTTTTAACCTCTGGCGGATCGCCACGTTTGCTGCTTCTCCCTTTATGTTGGCTAATAATATAGCCGAGACCTGCTTGAAGTCTTTTAGTAATTTCATACCAAGAGTTAAAGCGGGTTCTGGACCGTATTCGTCTTGAATTTGTTTTAGCACATCTGGTATTACCGAAATGGATGGAACACCGTGCGTTTTTGTGTAGATGGAAGCAAAGACTGTACCCCAAGTGTCACAGTCCTCAATGTGTGGTGCGATTCCCATTGGGAGACAGATAGTCAGAATCCTGTGCTTTTTTAGCGGGGTGGTGTCTGGAAACACTGCCTCTATTTGGGTGATTTTCTGCGCTAGCCAGAATGGTATTTGTTCCCGTTTAGCCGGTACTTTACCTAGGCAGGACTGGATGTTCTGTGGTGTAATTTTATTTGTGTTCCCCTGGTGAGGGGTCAGCTGTGGGAGTTTAATCGCTGGCTGAATTGTTGAAGTCCGCATCACATACTGGACTAATTGTCTGTGTATTTTTATTAATTGTTTTAGCTGTGTTAACAGGTGTGGTGCAGACATCCCATCGATGTCTGGATGTGGTGTGTATCCGGCTAGGACCGGCCACGTTGCTCCTGGTCTACCTAAAGGACCGAGCCTGGTGATGTGATTATTGTGTATTAGGGCACCATTAAATAAGAGCAAATGCTCTTGAAATTTAAGTGGTACTTCCACCTCCTCGAAAGGAGTGTACATTTCAGGAGGTTCCTCTATTTTGTAATAGTGGAAGTACTTTGTTACAGGATTTGCTGCTGGAAAATGTATCCATGAATAGTATACCTCTGTCTGCCGATATTCGTGTGCCTCAATTACGAATATGACTGTACCACCTCTAGGTGTCAGTCCATTTTCTATAAGTTTTATGGTTATAGATTTCCTTTTGATGACCGGAATGAGTATTATATTCGGGTCCGCTTCCTGCATGGTAGCATCAGCTTCTGCGAGTTCAGTTGCTAATCTAACTGCCTCTCTTTCTTCATCACTGTCTCCCATTTTACCGACAGGAAGGTTATGTCTTTTGTTTGCAGATCAGGTTTCTTATGGAAACAAAGATTAGATGCACAATATTTTTGGAACAGTGTATCCTTCAACGTTGACTATACCAAGAACCATACATAGGAGTTCCCTCCTGCGAGGTCTGGCGGATATAACCTTTCACCCACTCCAGACGTCTTTGGAGTATTATGGGAAAAGGGGTCTGAGTGAGAAAGCACGACTGAGTTACTCTAAATGTCTTACGTTAGTTTTATCGCCCTTTCCAAACGCGTTGAGCGCCATGTAGTGTAGTTCCTATTATCCCAATAGGCTCTGCGCATTGGAATAATACCTTCAGTAGTAAAGGCCTAGACCAGACGTTAACTAGGTCTACTACTGTCGATATTAGACTTAAAGTTTTGGGTTTGCCAGCTAGCTCAGAGTTCACTAGAAACTTTCTCGAATGTTCAGGAAGGACTTAACTTCCCTGATTAGACAAGAAGGGATTTAGTTTCTGACAACCATAGAACATGACAACTTTGCTCTCCCCTAATCAAGAGTATATCTCGAGAGTCGTGTGAACAAAAGGCAATTTATTTTACTCAGTCAGTACGTGCATTCTTAGTCTCATCAGATTGTAGAGCAAAGGAAGAGACGGGCGTGTTCAATAAAAAGGTGTTATTTATTGATCAGTCTCTTTTCTCATACAAGAGAAATGGATCGATATTATTGCAATACTTATAGCTAAGTAAAGTGCATACATTAAAAGCAATAGTATAAAATAATACTGTAAAAACATTGATATGGTTTCTAAGCCATAAGATGTTTTTAAATGAATAAAATATATTACATACACATATACATTTGACTAAACGTACTCAACTGGTGTTTCTAAATACGCCTACCCCGTGTACCTGACCTAAGTCTAATACGTGGGCGGGAATAGAAAGTTACAGTTTAAGTTAAGTTTGTTTTTGCCAAGTGAATAACTAAGGAATTCTCTGTGAGGGGTTATTCAGTTCTGTACCTGGAATCTAGGTTGAATGAGGGATGGTATCTCTCTCTCTGGTCTCGATATTCCAGGCTGCCTGCGAGGGCTACCCGGAAGCGCCGGTGCTGGATTTCTCGGCAGGAGAAAGCAGCGCGTCTCGTTCTCAGCGCGTCAGGAAGGCGGGGCTGCGCCAGCGGGGTCTGCTCTGCTCTGGGCTTCGGCAAGTTTGGCTGCTCCGTCCTCGTCACCACCGCGTGTGTTTGCATAGGGCAATATCGGTAATATTTATACCTTTAAGGTGCCGAGATTGACGTAAGGATGGACATAGATACGTCAATAAGGATGTCATACGACTTGCTCGTTAGCACATTCTTTTGCTGAAGTTCTCGGTGAAATCAAAACAATGGCCGCAGGGTTTTGCCCAGGTTGTCATAGGTTTGATTTGTTATGAGAACTCCGTATGCCTTATCAGGGGCTGGAGGAATATCGCTTGTCTAATTAGATCGCAAGCGTGATGACCTAATCAGATAACACGTTCCTGTGCCGTAGTGTGACTGCGTCAGATAACGGTATCTGCATCATGGGGGTTTTCTGCCTCATGGGCTGACTGCTAGTTAACTTGTTGGTTTGTTTTAACCAGAATAGGGTCAGGAATAGGGGGATCGATTCAGAACCTATAGGAATACATCACATGGGGAGCTTACAGAGAGATGGGTCCTCAGCTCTGCAACACACTTCCACTGCACCAGCAGCAAATAGGTTACATCTACTCTTGTAAGAAAATCTTAAAGACCTACCTCTTCTGCTAGCCCCCATGCCTTGGTCTAATTTCTCTTTTCATCCCTTTGTTTCCTTTTGATGTCTTACTGTTGACTGTGCTCGGTTTCAAGCGGCCAGATACCTTTACACGTCATTTGCTCTATATGAATCAATATAATATAAATTAGAATTAAAAGAAGAATGAATTATCCTTGGGAAGGGCAAGACTTGTTTAGCTCATGATAAAAATGTTTTAATCTTTCCTTAGTGTTGTAAAAAACTGCATTTGTCATGTGAGTCCCTTAATTCTTTTAGATTGTTATACGAGATTATTTTAAACTTTCTGATATATGATCAATGGCTGGTTGCTAATCACCTCTCAGTCCTTGTGCTATACCGTCCAAGGCACCACATTCCGACTAGCATATCTCACTTTTAGATACGCTCACAATAAAACTGTTAAAAGGCTACAGTGACGTTGCACCACTCACATGGAAGACTTTAAAAGCATGGGAGTAGAATGATGAAGCTGTGTACCTCTGCTGGCCATACTATGGCATTTATATGAAATATAAACATGTTTACCCTTACCTCTAACATTACATAAGTCAACAGTAAAGTGGATTTTGATGCCCACGTGGCCCAGTCGCATAGCTTGTACTTTTCAGCTGTAACAAAGGCAGAAAGTGGTGCTACTTAATCCATTGGAGAAGGTACCATTGGATTTGCACAGTTTTTTTGTAAAAAATGCAACTGCAAATATTACATTAATATTATCAATGATTTTATTAAAGATGGCACGAGTGCTGTAATATCTGGGGTTATTATCAGTGCATAGTGAGTGTGCTGGTTACAGCTACCTCAGGGTAAGAGTTATATTTACTTGAAATAACTAAATATAACTGCTGAATGTCTAGGGTTTTGTACAAGTGAATTCAGGACCTAACTATAACGTCCCTGCAACCTTTGGTTTTTTAAGTGAATTTCTATTTTTTTTAATTCCATTTCCTAACTATAATGTCCCTGTAAGCTTTAGTTTTTAAGCGAATTTCTATAGTTGTTTAGATTCTATTACCTGACTATAATGGTCATGTAATCTTTTGATTTTTAAGGGGCCTCGCCGGGGCTACATTAAATAAATATAAGGGTGGGCCATGCGGACCACCCCAGGTCTCAGGGACACCACCTTCCCAAGGCGACATGATTAAAAAAGTTAAGGTGGGCCACTCGGCCCACCCCGGGGTCGCCGGGAACACAACCAGTGTGGGGCAAAATACAATAAGTATATAGGGGTCTACAAGATCACCCCAGGCCCCAGGGACCACCACCTCCCTGGAGCTCCATTAAATAAATATAATGAAGTGGCCATGCGGACCCCCCCCGCCCCCTGGGACCACCACCTTCCTGTGGCAACATAACAAAAAAAGTTTGGGGGGCCACATGGAGCCTCCTGGGTCCCGGGGACGACCACCTCCCTGGGACAGCATAAAATAAATAGATGGGGGGTCGACATGGACCCACTTGGGACTACTACCTCCCTGGGGCTACATTGAATAAATATTATGGGGGAGCCATACGGACCAGCTGGGTCCCGGAGACCACCACCTCCCCAGGACAACATAAATTAATATATGGGAGGCTGCTGGATGCCTCCAACCCCAGGAACCACCACCCCCTGGAGCTCCATCAACTAACTAAAAGGGGGGCCACATGGACCCCGCAGGCCCTGGGGTCCACCACCTCACCAAGACCAAATAATAATGTTTTAATGTAAGGGATTATGTGTCCCCTTCTGTAAGCCAACTGTGACCTGCGGAGATGGGGGGCCAGCCATTTTTTTCTTGGTGCTCTGAAGCCTACCGGGGGCACCCAATGTGCAATGGGTCTGCGTAGGGAGCTTCAATGCCCCCAGGCGCCTTCATAAAAGTTAATGATTGCCCAGGGGAAGTGGCGATCCCTGGGGCTGTGGGGATGCAACGTGGCCCCTGCATTTGTTTACTTACATTGCCCAAGGGACGTGGCAGTCCCGGGGCTGCGGAGGGACTTGCGACCCCTGCATTATTTTACAGACATTTAACTAAATAAATACCAGCATTTGTAAAGCACGCAGCTACCTCAGGCAAGGTGGCCTGGCGCCGGAGGCCATCGGGAAGATCAAGCCAGCTATTGCCCAGAGTCACATCGTGCTGGCCTGCCGCTGGGGACCAAACTGTGAGCCCCCGTGTTCCATAGTCAGCTGCCCTGACCATTGCACCACACCTCTCCCCTCTGCTCAGGGAAGTGGTGGTCCTCAGGGTGTGCAGCGCGGGCAACCCCGCACAAATAAGGAGCAGTGACCCAGGGGAATGGGGTCCCAAGGGTTTTTAATAAGCCTAAGGGAGGCTCCATGAGCCCCCCTCCTAAATGTATAGACAGCAGTATTGCCCATGCAATTTAGCCCACCCGGAGGCTTTCTTAAAAAGAAGCGTGTGAGCCTGCGCTTCTATTTTCAATTTTGCTGCAGATCCACCAGCGAATTTGCTGCAAAAATGAAAAAAATAATATATTAGCCCCCGGCCAGTCACTGTAGCACCCCTCACCAGATCTGGGGTTCAGGGTATTCCTACCCTGCCCCCTTTTCTTTCATTTTTACATTTTTTGTGGGACTTGGCTTCAAGTCGAGTCCCAAGATGGCTGCCAACACTTCCTGGTTGGCAGCCAATCAAACTGCGGTTTCAGCGATTTGTGAGTCCCCTGCAAGGATCCGCGTCCCTAGATATGTAAATGTTATTAACTTTGAATACTTACATTGGTTTCATACATGTTATAGTTAGCTGGACAATTTACTCATACAAAACCTTTGAAATTCCCCCATTAAAGTTACTTCAGCTAACTATAACTCACGCGCCCGCAATGCACAGCTGATGACGTCACATATTATATCACTCATGACATGGTCAGTGACATCACTCATGATATCACTGATGACATCTCAAATGACATCACTGATGACATCACTGATGACATCATCCAGTGAATGTGTGTCTTTCTGAAAAATAAATATTTTTTATATATGTATATCTAAAGGTCGACGGAAGAATAAATGGGTAAATAAGTGTCTAAATAGATTGTTTTTGTAAAAAAGATTAGATAACTGACTTACAAAGTGTATCTTAGTAAATACATGTATTAGCGAATAATGTTTAAATATGTAAATATCTGAATCAGTGTCTCACTTTGTCTATAAGTGGCTGCATGGGTTGGTGAGTAGCTACATGAGTGTCGATGTTATTAGTTGTTTTTTTGAGTATCAGAATGAGTGTCTGTTTGGTTCAGTGGGGGATATTACTTAGTGCATAGATGCATGAATGACTGACTCACTGTTTGTATGTGTTTTGAAGACAGCATGTGTACAGGACTGTATGGTTGGATGAGTGTGTATATGGGTGTGTCAGTGAGTGAATGACTGTCTCAATAGTATCTTTATGAGTAACTACATATGTTTTAAACTAGTATATGTGAGTATTGATGTATATAAGTGAGTATATGTGAGAGTGACAGATTGGAAGAGTTCCTGTATAAATAAGTATGTGTTTGTTTAAGAGTGTAAGTATATGCACGTTTCTGTGGAAGTAAGTGTAGTGGTGTGTGTATATCTGTATATGCGAGTAAATGGATTTTTGATAGTTTAATTGCATGTGTGAATATGTGTGTGAGAAACTCTATGTATGAGTGTAGGTGTGTAACAGAATGTATAGATGTATGAGTACATATGATGAGTGACTACATGTATGAGTGACTATATAAAACTGTTGGTGAATGAGTGGATGTGTATGTAGATTTTGGAATTACTGATTAGGTAGTTCTAACTGGTATTTGTATCTCCATTGTTTTGAAAATTGTAGTTTCTATTTTTCAATGTGTGTATCAAAGGTTATATTAGGGTGAGAGGAGCTCTGCCACTCTTTCACAAGGATGATGTCATCAGTGATGTCCTTTGAGATGTCATCAGTGATGTCATGAGTGATGTCACTGACCATGTCATGAATGATGTAATATGTGACGTCATCAGCTGTGCATTGCGGGTGCGCAAGTTATAGTTAGCTGAACTAACTATAACGGGGGAATTTCAATGGTTTTGTATGAGTGAAATGTCCAGCTAACTATAACATGTGTGAAACCTATGTTTTTTTCAGTGAATTTCTAAGGTTTTTTAAATGCTAATTCCTAACTATAAAGTGGCTGAAACCTATGGTTTTTTCAGTGAATTTCTAAGGTTTTTTAAATGCTAATTCCTAACTATACCGTGGCTGAAACCTATGGTTTTTTCAGTGAATTTAAAAGGTTTTGTAAATGATAATTTTTAAATATATTAATTGTTATATTTTTTTATACTAATTTACTACATTGTTTTAAAGTATTTATTTTTAGAAATTTTATTTTTAAAATTACATTACATAGTTTTGATATAAATTGAAAAAAACATTTTTTTTTAAATATTGAAATTGTAATATTTTATTTTTATTTTATATTTTTTTAATTTATATATATTTTATATAGCAGCCAATGATATCCTATGGAAGGAAATTCAAGTTACTGGTAAGTACAGTTAAATGTACTTTTCAGGAACAGTAGTGTGCCAGGTGTCTGCTCCACAGGATCCGCATGTATCAACAATGCTCCACCTCCGGACCCTCCGAACACCCTGCAGTATGGACACAGGGTGTTCAGACGATACGGTAAGGGAAAAAAAAAACAAAAGGGGGAAAAAAACAATAGAAAAGAGAAGAAGGAAGGGGCAGCAGGGAAAAAGAAACTGGAAGACAAAAGTACAGAGATCAATGCAAGGTAAAACACTACACTCATTTAATTCTCACTAGAACACAATCATGAGAGTCACCTGTAGTGAATGCGTACTGACACCTTACTGCCTTTTCTTCAGCCTTCCTTCTAACCTGTGCAACACAAGAAAAAACGTTTACACATGAGGAATCACACTCCATCTACCTTATCAATGATTCTCGCTAGGAACCTACCCCTTTCCTGCTACACAGCTTGGTACCATAAGTAACCCAGAAAGCACCAAGGAACAGGCATCCAAATAGTGAAAGGATAATGTACAAGTCCATAAAGATCGCCAGACTCCTTTGCCACAGTAATGCAAAATGTTTCCTTTACACCTATTGTTCTCATAGGCTATCCAAACACGGCATGGTGTAGCAACCACTACTACCATCCGCTTTGGTAATTAGAGTCCAATCCAGTTATGGTAAAAAAAAACACGTCACATATTCGTGACGGTAGTGCGGAGGTCCTCATCCCCCCCTGCACTCCGCCACTCCACAAATCCCCAGACAAGAGTCTGTCTACACCGCTGTTAATATCACAGCGAATGCACCTCGGCACCAAATAATGCCAGAAAGGAAACTTACTCGCAGAACGCGAGTTCAAATGAAGAACGCTAGAAAACTGCTTAGAGGTAAATCAGGAAACAGAACAGGAACCAAACAAACGCGCAAGCAGCGCTTCTCAAAGCGAAAGACAGTCTGAGTCTCAAACCTCAACGAAGGATTTGCTGAACGAGAATCCCAGAACAAGCAGGAACGCGGGAGGAGCAGCCGCTACCTCCCATCAGCCAGAATCACGAGCACCGGGCGCCCAACTCCTCCCATTGATATCCTGCCAGGCGCCGGGAATTCTGGGAACTGAAGTTCAAACCCCAGTGTTGCTGGGAATTGTAGTTTGTGCAGCAGGCGCGCTGGCTAAGACCTGACAGTACGCCCTCCTCCCAAGCGCCTCCTAGGCCCAGGCTTCGCAGGAAACCTCCGATGGAACGACAGGACAGCCCTTGGAGCGTTGATGTTTTGCCCCGGCTCCCACGAATCCTCCTCCGAACCGTACCCCTTCCAGGAGACCAAATACCAAAGCGCCCCCCTGCGGATCTTGGAGTCACGGATAGATCTCACCTCGTACTCCAGATTCCCATCAGCCGCCACAGCAGGTGGCGCAAGACGGTGAGAAAAAAGGGCTCTTTTCAACAACTGAACGTGGAACACAGGATGGATTCGTAAGGCAGCAGGCAGCTTAAGCTTATACGCCACAGGATTGATTTGACGCACAACAGGGTAAGGCCCAATGAAACGCGGATGGAAAACGCTTCTCAGTTTGAAGCGTATGTATTTGGTCGAGAGCCAAACCTTGTCCCCCACCTTAAACTGAGGACCCGGAGCACGATGTCTGTCCTCCCACCGTTTGTACACCACTTTGGCTTTCAGCAAATGTTTTTGCACCTCTTTATGCACTCTCCGTAAGATCTGGACCCGCTGCCTCACCGAGGGCTGGTTTACCAAATCCACAGGGATATTCACAGGCAATGTGTTGGCATCGTACCCAAAAGTGGCCCTGAACGGTGACATGCCTATGGAGCTATGCCAGGCGTTGTTGTACGCCAGCTCCGCCATCCACAACAAGTCCACCCAAGATTCGTGTGCTTCCTTTGAGTAACAGCGCAAGTACTACTTCAAAGTCTGGTTCAGGCGTTCTGTTTGTCCATCAGTTTGAGGATGGAAGCTGGTAGATAGCGCTGATTCTATCCCCAATGCCTTGCACCACATACGCCAGAAACGAGCGATAAATTGAGGCCCTCTATCAGATACAATGACTCTAGGAATGCCATGCAAACGTATGACTTGAGATGCCAATAGTTGGGCTGTTTGACTAGCAGTGGGAAGGTTCACACACGGAACAAAATGCCCCATTTTTGTCAGATTGTCCACAACCACTAGAATTGCGTTTTTACCCTGATCAACTGGCAGACCTGTGATGAAGTCTAGGCTGATATTCTGCCATGGCCGATCAGGTGTGGGCATAGGCATCAACAGACCCTTCTTCCTTGTGTTTTCCCCTTTTGCTCTGGCACAGGTATCACACCTCTCTACCCACCGATTAGCGTCTCTAACCAGTGTCTCCCACCAGAAATATCTTTTGAGCAGGTTCACCGTCTTTGTAACTCCAGGGTGACCAGCCGCCGGAGACTCGTGACACCAACAGAATGCTTTCTTCCGAATCTCCTCAGTAGGTAGAAACAGACACTCCCCCTGGAAAGGCAAGCCCTGTTTCACCATCCGACCAGGTTTGGCAGCCGCCCAACGAACCCACGAATCCAATGACCTGGAGCCCTTGATGTCATCCAGAAACCTTTCGGCCCTGACCACACACACCACCTTAGCCGAAAGAATAATAGAACGCTCCTCACCACACTGTTTCAGAGGGAGCCCCTGACGAGACAGGGCATCTGCCTTCCTATTTTCCGAGCCAGGACGAAACGTGACCACAAAATTGTACTCAGAAAAAAATAACATCCACCGCATTTGTCTCTGCGTCAGATGTCTAGCGGAGGACATGTACTGGAGATTCCTGTGATCGGTATAAACCGTTACCGCCTGACAAGCCCCCCACAGGTAAGGCCTCCACTCCTGAAATGCTCTTTTTATGGCCAAGAGCTCTTTCTCCGCTATAGAATAATTGACCTCCGCCATACTCAATTTCCTTGACAAGTAAGCCAACGGATCAAGCTGACCCGTGAGTGAATCCCTTTGAGACAGGACAGCTCCTATGGCTTCATCTGATGCATCTGCCTCGACTATGAATGGATGTTCCAAAACCGGATGAGCCAACACAGGCGCCGTGGTGAAAGCCCTTTTTAGAGCCCCAAACGCTTCCTCAGCCTCCCCTGTCCGTTCAAAGGCCTTCCCTTTCCGTAACAACCTAGTAATGGGGACTGCAATCTGAGAAAAATGCAAGATGAATCGTCGGTAATAGTTTGCGAACCCCAAGAAACTCTGCACTTCCCTCACATTCTTTGGGGCTGGCCAATCCCGTACCACCTGCACCTTTCTTGTGGACATCTGCAACCCATTCGGACTGAGGTTTACCCCCAGGAATTCCACCTCATGTACCCCAAACTCGCATTTACTCAGTTTCACGAATAGTCGATGTTCTCTGAGTTTGTCCAACACCTTGCACACATGAGTGGTATGACAAGACACGTCCTGTGAATAAATCAGGATGTCATCGATATACATCACAACAAAGTGGTCCACGTATTCTTTCAGAACGTCATTAATGAAAAACTGGAATGCTGCAGGAGCATTACACAGTCCAAAGGGCATCACCAGATATTCGTACAAGCCATATCACGTCTTGAACGCCGTCTTCCACTCGTCCCCTTCTCTCACTCTGACCAGGTGATACGCCCCACGGAGGTCCAATCGAGTGTAAATCTTGGCCTCTCTCACCTGATCAAGCAAAACCGAGATAAGGGGAAGAGGGTATCGGTTACGGATGGTATTTTTATTCAAGACACGATAGTCCACACACGCTCTCAAGTCCCCATTGGCCTTTGCTATAAAGAAGAGAGGGGAAGCAGCTGGAGAACGGGATGGCCGGATGAACCCCAAACGAGAGTAATGTTCTATGTACTCCTTCAAGTGAGCTGTCTCAGGTACCGACAAAGCATAGACTCTGCAGGACGGTATTGTGGCCCCTTCCACTCTGTCTATGCGGCAGTCATATTCTCTGTGGGGGGGTAGAACTTCTGCCTTCGACTCACTGAACACATCACTATAGTCCAAGTATTCAACAGGTATGGTAACATTTTTTTCTGCAGCAGTAGCTGCCAAAAAAGGGGTGGCTAAAGTAGTGACGTTAGCAGAGACACATGGCGCTAAATGATCTTGACAATGCTCAGGAACGAAATGAAACGTTTTCGTCTGCCAATCCACCACAGGGTTGTGTTTCCTTAGCCAAGGCATACCCAAAAATATTTCGTACTGAGGGGCGGCTATTATGTTCAAAGACAAACTCTCAGTATGCACAAAACCTTGTACCACCACTGACAACCCCAACTCGCTGGTTCTTTCAGTGATCTGACCTGAAGTTAAAGGCTGCCCATCAACCGCCAATACTTCCTCTGGAGTCTCTCTAGAGACACGAGGTAAGGCCAAACGTCGCACCAGGCCTTCGTCCACAAAATTACCAGTGGCGCCCGAATCTAACATTACCATCACCTGATATCGTTCTAGATCACACTCCAGAGTCATCACAATTACCAAGTGTGGTTCTGTTTCATCGTCACCCAAGGAAGACAAAGAAGTGAGTTTCCAGGCATGCCCTCTTTTTTCGCAAGCAGCGTTGTTTCCCTCCAGCTCACCTTCCTGTACTGTCTTTGATATCGCAACCGTCTTGAACCTACTAACAGTTCCTGAAGACCTGGGAAGGACATTCCCGTACATAATGCCCATTCCTCCCACAGTACATGCAGAGGCCCTGTACTCTTCTTGCCTCCCTCTCTTCTTTAGACAAAGGAGCTCTAAGAGCTCCTATCTCCATAGGTTCAGGTGGAGTTTCATTCCCCCCAGTTGCCTTACGCAGGGTTCTCTCGCCACCAGAAGCCCCTTTTTCCCATCTTCTTCTGTTACTACTTCGGTCGGACAATCGGCTATCCAGCTTTAACACCAAATTTACCATGTCAACAAAAGAAGTGGGGTGAGGATCAACCTGGGCCACTACGTCTTTTAAGTCGTCATGTAACCCTTGATAAAAGAGGGACATTCTTTTTTCCTCCGGCCATTCTGCTTCGGCCACTAATCTGTTGAACGCAGTTAAATACGTAATTAATTCTCCCCTACCTTGTCTCAAAGCTAACAACTCTCGATCAGCACTAAACGTCGTAGCTCTGCGGTCAAACACCCTCTCAAATTCGGTTTTAAAAGCTGACCAATCCGATAGGATAGCATCGTCCCTTTTTACTAGGGGTACCGCCCAATCAGCCGCATCACCCACCAAATACGAGATCAGAAACGCCTCTCTGGAATGGTTAGTGGGAAAGGAGGAAGGTTTACAAGAAAAATGCATGAGGACTTGAGTCATGAATACATGCACTTTGCGTGGGTCCCCCGAGAACCTTTCAGGAGTGGCCAGTGGAATGGGACGAGGCACGGTAACCTGAACAGCAGAGGACGAGGCTGAAGCATTGAAAGGATTACCACTCAAACGTTCCACCTTGTCTCGTAAAGCAGCAGTTTCGGCCTTGGATGAGGCCAATTCCTGCTGAACCAATACTAGAGCATGCAACACATCCTCCATAGACGCCATTGCTGCTACAAGCGGACCGGGCAGAGCGACAATTTGTGGGCTCGTGATTCTGTCAGGTGTCTGCTCCACAGGATCCGCATGTATCAACAATGCTCCACCTCCGGACCCTCCGAACACCCTGAAGTATGGACACAGGGTGTTCAGACGATACGGTGAGGGAAAAAAACCCCCAAAAGGGGGAAAAAACCCAATAGAAAAGAGAAGAAGGAAGGGGCAGCAGGGAAAAAGAAACTGGAAGACAAAAGTACAGAGATCAATGCAATGTAAAACACTACACTCATTTAATTCTCACTAGAACACAATCATGAGAGTCACCTGTAGTGAATGCGTACTGACACCTTACTGCCTTTTCTTCAGCCTTCCTTCTAACCTGTGCAACACAAGAAAAAACGTTTACACATGAGGAATCACACTCCATCTACCTTATCAATGATTCTCGCTAGGAACCTACCCCCTGCCTGCTACACAGCTTGGTACCATAAGTAACCCAGAAAGCACCAAGGAACAGGCATCCAAATAGTGAAAGGATAATGTACAAGTCCATAAAGATCGCCAGACTCCTTTGCCACAGTAATGCAAAATGTTTCCTTTACACCTATTGTTCTCATAGGCTATCCAAACGCGGCATGGTGTAGCAACCACTACTACCATCCGCTTTGGTAATTAGAGTCCAATCCAGTTATGGTAAAAAAAAAACCACGTCACATATTCGTGACGGTAGTGCGGAGGTCCTCATCCCCCCCTGCACTCCGCCACTCCACAAATCCCCAGACAAGAGTCTGTCTACACCGCTGTTAATATCACAGCGAATGCACCTCGGCACCAAATAATGCCAGAAAGGAAACTTACTCGCAGAACGCGAGTTCAAATGAAGAACGCTAGAAAACTGCTTAGAGGTAAATCGGGAAACAGAACAGGAACCAAACAAACGCGCAAGCAGCGCTTCTCAAAGCGAAAGACAGTCTGAGTCTCAAACCTCAACGAAGGATTCGCTGAACGAGAATCCCAGAACAAGCAGGAACGCGGGAGGAGCAGCCGCTACCTCCCATCAGCCAGAATCACGAGCACCGGGCGCCCAACTCCTCCCATTGATATCCTGCCAGGCGCCGGGAATTCTGGGAACTGAAGTTCAAACCCCAGTGTTGCTGGGAATTATAGTTTGTGCAGCAGGCACGCTGGCTAAGACCTGACATAGTGAGCTGAAAGATGCAGCACTGAGGTCTCTCAGATAACAGGTGGGTAAATCGTAATTCGTAGTTCGGCTGATTTTTGAAGAATTTCTTAAAGTTCCAAAACTCCAAACTTAGAAGAATTTCCAAGTGAAACCAGTCAATGTTAGCCTATGGAAGGAATTTCTAGTTACTGTAACTACGATTAGAATTACTTTTCAGGATCAGTAGTGGGCTGAAAGATGCAGCACTGAGGTCTCCCCTGATAACAGGTGAGTAAATCATAATTTGTAGTTTGGCTGATTTTTTGGGAATTTTTTAAACTTCCAAAACTCCACACTTAAAAAAATTTCCAAGTGAAACCAGTCAATGTTAGCCTATGAAAGGAAATTCAAGTTACTGTAAGTATGGCTACATTTACTTTTCAGGGTCCGTACTGGGCTCAAAGATGCAGCACTGACGTCTCTCATGATAACAGGTGAGTAAATCGGAATTCGTAGTTCGGCTGATTTTAGAGGAATATTTTGCTCAATAGTGAAGGAAGGGGGCGGGGCCTGAGGTGACATGTGTGCAAACACACCCTGTGGTGCGTTTTAGGTTGGGGAATTAATTTCTCTTTAATCCTGAGGTCCCCTGTGAGCAAAAGAGCCCACCAGGTACCTCCAGTACAGTATGCACCACGGAGCTGTGTTGCAGAGAGGTGTTCAGAGGGCACGCCTCCTTTTTACAACACTGAAACACAGCTCCGTGGCGCTTACTAGAGGTACCTTTTGGACTAGTTGGCCCCTAAGGGAGCTCTGGATTGAAGAGGAATTAATTCCCCAACTTAAAACGTGCCACCGGGCATGTGTGCACACATATCACCTCAAGCCCCGCCCCCTACCTTCACCACTGTGCAAACACACCCCGTAACACGTTCTAAGTTGGGGGATTAAGCCCCCTTGCATACTGGGGGTCCATGGGGGCCAACTAGCCCACCAGGAACCTCCAGTATGCGCCAGGGGGCTGCGTTGCAGAGAGGTGTAATGAGGCCACGCCCCTTTTTACACCTCTCTGCAACGAACCCCCTGGCGCATTTGCATAGGAGGAACTAATGCCCCTTGCATACTGGGGCTCCCTAGGAGCCAACTAGCCCACCAGGAACCTCCAGTATGCGCCAGGGGGCTGCATTGCAGAAAGGTGTAATGAGGCCACACCCCTTTTTACACCTCTCTGCAACGCAGCTCCCTGGTGCATTTTCAGAAGGGGAACTAATTCCCCTTGCATACTGGGGGTCCCTGGGGGCCAACTAGCCCACCAGGTACCTCCAGTATGCGCCAGGGGGCTGCATTGCAAAGAGGTGTAATGAGGCCACGCCCCTTTTTACACCTCTCTGCAACGCAGCCCCCTGGCGCTTTTGCAGAGGGGGAACTTATTCCCCTTGCATACTGGGGGTCCCTGTGGGCCAACTAGCCCACCAGGAACCTCCAGTATGCGCCAGGGGGCTGCGTTGCAGAGAGGTGTAAAAAGGGGCTGAAAGATGCAGCACTGAGGTCTCCCCTGATAACAGGTGAGTAAATCGGAATTCGTAGTTATGCTGATTTTTGAGGAATTTTTTTAACTTCCAAAACTCCACACTTGGAAAAAATTCCAAGGCAAACCAGTCAATGTTAGCCTATGGAAGGAAATTCAAGTTACTGTAAGTATGGCTACATTTACTTTTCAGGGTCCGTACTGAGCTCAAAGATGCCGCACTGACGTCGCTCGTAATAACAGGTGAGTTAATCGGAATTCGTAGTTTGGCTAATTTTAAAGGAATATTTCGCTCAATAGTGAAGGAAGGGGGCGGTGGCTGAGGTGACATGTGTGCAAACACGCCCTGTGGCGCGTTTTAGGTTGGGGAATTAATTCTTCTTCAATCCTGAGGTCCCCTGTGAGTCAACTAGCCCACCAGGTACCTCCAGTATGCGCCACGGAGCTGATTTGCAGTGAGGTGTTCAGAGGGCTCGCCCCCTTTTTACAACACTCTGCAACGCAGCTCCGTGGCGCTTACTAGAGGTACCTGTTGGACTACTTGGCCCCTAAGGGAACTCTGGATTGAAGAGGAATTAATTCCCCAACTTAAAACGCGCCATCGGGCATGTTTGCACACATATCACCTCAAGCCCCGCCCCCTACCTTCACCACTGTGCAAACACCCCGTAACACGTTCTAAGTTGGGGGATTAAGCCCCCTTGCATAATGGGGGTCCATGGGGGCCAACTAGCCCACCAGGAACCTCCAGTATGCGCCAGGGGGCTGCATTCCAGAGAGGTGTAATGAGGCCATGCCCCTTTTTACACCTCTCTGCAACGAAGCCCCCTGGCGCGTTTGCAGAGGGGGTACTAATGCCCCTTGCATACTGGGGCTCCCTGGGAGCCAACTAGCCCACCAGGAAACTCCAGTATCCATCAGGGGGCTGCATTGCAGAGAGGTGTAATGAGGCCATGCCCCTTTTTACACCTCACTGCAACGCAGCCCCCTGGGGCATTTTCAGAAGGGGAACTAATTACCCTTGCATACTGGGGGTCCCTGGGGGCCAACAAGCCCACCAGGAACCTTCAGTATGCGCCAGGGGACTGCGTTGCAGAGAGGTGTAATGAGGCCATGCCCCTTTTTACACCTCTCTGCAACGCAGCCCCCTGGCGCATTTGCAGATGGGGATCTAATTCCCCTTGCATACTGGGGGTCCCTGGGGGCCAACTAGCCCACCAGGAACCTCCAGTATGCGCCAGGGGGCTGCGTTGCAGGGAGGTGTAAAAAGGGGCTGAAAGATGCAGCACTGAGGTCTCCCCTGATAACAGGTGAGTAAATCGGAAATCGTAGTTGAGCTGATTTTTGAGGAATTGTTTTAACTTCCAAAACTCCACACTTAGAAAAATTTCCAAGTGAAACCAGTCAATGTTAGCCTATGGAAGGAAATTCAAGTTACTGTAAGTATGGCTACATTTACTTTTCAGGGTCCGTACTGAGCTCAAAGATGCCGCACTGACGTCGCTCGTAATAACAGGTGAGTTAATCGGAATTCTTAGTTTGGCTAATTTTAAAGGAATATTTCGCTCAATAGTGAAGGAAGGGGGCGGTGGCTGAGGTGACATGTGTGCAAACACGCCCTGTGGCGCGTTTTAGGTTGGGGAATTAATTCTTCTTCAATCCTGAGGTCCCCTGTGAGTCAACTAGCCCACCAGGTACCTCCAGTATGCGCCACGGAGCTGAGTTGCAGTGAGGTGTTCAGAGGGCTCGCCCCCTTTTTACAACACTCTGCAACGCAGCTCCGTGGCGCTTACTAGAGGTACCTGTTGGACTACTTGGCCCCTAAGGGAACTCTGGATTGAAGAGGAATTAATTCCCCAACTTAAAACGCGCCATCAGGCATGTTTGCACACATATCACCTCAAGCCTCGCCCCCTACCTTCACCACTGTGCAAACACCCCGTAACACGTTCTAAGTTGGGGGATTAAGCCCCCTTGCATAATGGGGGTCCATGGGGGCCAACTAGCCCACCAGGAACCTCCAGTATGCGCCAGGGGGCTGCATTCCAGAGAGGTGTAATGAGGCCATGCCCCATTTTTACACCTCACTGCAACGCAGCCCCCTGGCGCGTTTGCAGAGGGGGTACTAATGCCCCTTGCATACTGGGGCTCCCTGGGAGCCAACTAGCCCACCAGGAAACTCCAGTATCCATCAGGGGGCTGCATTGCAGAGAGGTGTAATGAGGCCATGCCCCATTTTTACACCTCACTGCAACGCAGCCCCCTGGGGAATTTTCAGAAGGGGAACTAATTCCCCTTGCATACTGGGGGTCCCTGGGGGCCAACAAGCCCACCAGGAACCTCCAGTATGCGCCAGGCGACTGCGTTGCAGAGAGGTGTAATGAGGCCATGCCCCTTTTTACACCTCTCTGCAACGCAGCCCCCTGGCGCATTTGCAGAGGGGGAACTAATTCCCCTTGCATACTGGAGGTCCCTGGGGGCCAACTAGCCCACCAGGAACCTCCAGTATGCGCCAGGGGGCTGCGTTGCAGGGAGGTGTAAAAAGGGGCTGAAAGATGCAGCACTGAGGTCTCCCCTGATAACAGGTGAGTAAATCAGAATTCGTAGTTCGGCTGATTTTTGAGGAATTTTTTTAACTTCCAAAACTCCACACTTAGAAAACTTTCCAAGTGAAACCAGTCAATGTTAGCCTATGGAAGGAAATTCAAGTTACTGTAAGTATGGCTACATTTACTTTTCAGGGTCCGTACTGAGCTCAAAGATGCAGCACTGACGTCTCTCGTGATAACAGGTGAGTTAATCGGAATTCGTAGTTCGGCTGAATTTAAAGGAATATTTCGCTCAATAGTGAAGGAAGGGGGCAGGGCCTGAGGTGACATGTGTGCAAACACGCCCTGTGGCGCGTTTTAGGTTGGGGAATTAATTCTTCTTCAATCCTGAGGTCCCCTGTGAGTCAACTAGCCCACCAGGTACCTCCAGTATGCGCCACGGAGCTGCGTTGCAGAGAGGTGTTCAGAGGGCTCACCCCCTTTTTACAACACTGCAACGCAGCTCCGTGGCGCTTACTAGAGGTACCTGTTGACTACTTGGCCCCTAAGGGAACTCTGGATTGAAGAGGAATTAATTCCCCAACTTAAAACACGCCATCTGGCATGTTTGCACACATATCACCTCAAGCCCCGCCCCCTACCTTCACCACTGTGCAAACACCCCGTAACACGTTCTAAGTTGGGGGATTAAGCCCCCTTGCATAATGGGTGTCGATGGGGGCCAACTAGCCCACCAGGAACCTCCAGTATGCGCCAGGGGGCTGCGTTCCAGCGAGGTGTAATGAGGCCATGCCCCTTTTTACACCTCACTGCAACGCAGCCCCCTGGGGCATTTTCAGAAGGGGAACTAATTCCCCTTGCATACTGGGGGTCCCTGGGGGTCAACTAGCCCACCAGGAACCTCAATTATGCGCCAGGGGGCTGCGTTGCAGAGAGATGTAATGACGCCACGCCCCTTTTTACACCTCTCTGCAACGCAGCCCCCTGGCGCATTTGCAGAGGGGGAACTAATTCCCCTTGCATACTGGGGGTCCCTGGGGGCCAACTAGCCCACCAGGAACCTCCAGTATGTGCCAGGGGACTGCGTTGCAGAGCGGTGTAAAAAGTGGCTGAAAGATGCAGCACTGAGGTCTCCCCTGATAACAGGTGAGTAAATCGGAATTCGTAGTTCGGCTGATTTTTGAGCAATTTTTTAAACTTCCAAAACTCCACACTTAGAAAAATTTCCAAGTGAAACCAGTCAATGATTTTAGAGGAATATTTCGCTCAATAGTGAAGGAAGGGGGCGGGGCCTTAGGTGACATGTGTGCAAACACGCCCTGTGGCGTGTTTTAGGTTGGGGAATTAAATCCTCTTCAATCCTGAGGTCCCCTGTGAGCCAACTAGCCCACCAGGTACCTCCAGTATGTGCCACGGAGCTGCATTGCAGAGAGGTGTTCAGAGGGCTCGCCCCCATTTTACAACACTCTGCAACGCAGCTCCGTGGCGCTTACTAGAGGTACCTGTTGGACAACTAGTCCAACAGGTACCTCTAGTAAGCGCCACGGAGCTGTGTTGCAGAGTGTTGTAAAAAGGGGGCGAGCCCTCTGAACACCTCTCTGCAATGCAGCTCCGTGGCACATACTGGAGGTACCTGGTGGGTGGTACCTGGTGGGGCCCCTAAGGTAACTCTGGATTGAAGAGGAATTAATTCACCAACTTAAAACGCGCCACCGGGCATGTTTGCACACATATCACCTCAAGCCCCGCCCCCTACCTTCACCACTGTGCAAACACACCCCGTAAAACGTTCTAAATTGGGGGATTAAGCCTCCTTGCATATTGGGGGTCCATGGGGGCCAACTAGCCCACCAGGAACCTCCAGTATGCGCCAGGGGGCTGCGTTGGAGAGAGGTGTAAAAAGGGGCTGAAAGATGCAGCACTGAGGTCTCCCCTGATAACAGGTGAGTAAATCGGATTCGTAGTTCGGCTAATTTTTGAGGAATTTTTTTAACTTCCAAAACTCCACACTTAGAAAAATTTCCAAGTGAAACCAGTCAATGTTAGCCTATGGAAGGAAATTCAACTTACTGTAAGTATGGCTACATTTACTTTTCAGGGTCCGTACTGAGCTCAAAGATGCAGCACTGATGTCTCTCATGATAACAGGTGAGTAAATCGGAATTCGTAGTTCGGCTGATTTTAGAGGAATATTTCGCTCAATAGTGAAGGAAGGGGGCGGGGCCTAAGGTGACATGTGTGCAAACACGCCCTGTGGCGCGTTTTAGGTTGGGGAATTAATTCCTCTTCAATCCTGAGGTCCCCTGCGAGCCAACTAGCCCACCAGGTACCTCCAGTATGTGCCACAGAGCTGCGTTGCAGAGAGGTGTTCAGAGGGCTCGCCCCCTTTTTACAACACTCTACAACGCAGCTCCGTGGCGCTTACTAGAGGTACCTGTTGGACTAGTTGTCCCCTAAAGGAACTCTGGATTGAAGAGGAATTAATTCACCGACTTAAAACGCGCCACCGGGCATGTTTGCACGCATATCACCTCAAGCCCCGCCCCCTACCTTCACCACTGTGCAAACACACCCCGTAACACGTTCTAAGTTGGGGGATTAAGCCCCCTTGCATACTGGGGGTCCATGGGGGCCAACTAGCCCACCAGGAACCTGTATGCGCCAGGGGGCTGCGTTGCAGAGAGGTGTAATGAGGCCATGCCCCTTTTTACACATCTCTGCAACGAAGCCCCCTGGCGCGTTTGCAGAGGGGGAACTAATGCCCCTTGCATACTGGGGCTCCCTGGGAGCCAACTAGCCCACCAGGAACCTCCAGTATGCACCAGGGGGCTGCATTGCAGAGAGGAGTAATGAGGCCACGCCCCTTTTTACACCTCTCCGCAACACAGCCCCCTGGCGCATTTTCAGAAGGGGAACTAATTTCCCTTGCATACTGGGGGTCCCTGGGGGCCAACTAGCCCACCAGGAACCTCCAGTATGCGCCAGGGGGCTGCGTTGCAGAGAGGTGTAATGAGGCCACGCCCTTTTCCACACCTCTCCCCAACGCAGCCCCCTGGCGCATTTGCAGAGGGGGAACTAATTCCCCATGCATACTGGGTGTCCCTGGGGGCCAACTAGCCCACCAGGAACCTCCAGTATGCGCCAGGGGGCTGCGTTGCAGAGAGGTGTTAAAAGGGGCTGAAAGATGCAGCCCTGAGGTCTCCCCTGATAACAGGTGAATAAATCGGAATTCGTAGTTCGGCTGATTTTTGCGGAATTTTTTAAACTTCCAAAACTCCACACTTAGAAAAATTTCCAAGTGAAACCAGTCAATGTTAGCCTATGGAAGGAAATTCAACTTACTGTAATTCTGGCTACATTTACTTTTCAGGGTCCGTACTGGGCTCAAAGATGCAGCACTGACGTCTGTCGTGATAACAGTTGAGTAAATCGGAATACGTAGTTCGGCTGATTTTAGCGGAATATTTCGCTCAATAGTGAAGGAAGGGGGCGGGGCCTGAGGTGACATGTGTGCAAACACGCCCTGTGGCGCGTTTTAGCTTGGAGAATTAATTCCTCTTCAATCCTGTGGTCCCCTGTGAGCCAACTAGCCCACCAGGTACCTCCAGTATGCGCCACGGAGCCGCGTTGCAGAGAGGTGTTCAGAGGGCTCGCCCCCTTTTTACAATACACTCTGCAACGCAGCTCCGTGGCGCTTACTAGAGGTACCTGTTGGACTAGTTGGCCCCTAAGGGAACTCTGGATTGAAGAGGAATTAATTCCCCAACTTAAAACGCGCCACCGGGCATGTTTGCACACATATCACCTCAAGCCCTGCCCCCTACCTTCACCACTTTGCAAACACACCCCGTAACACGTTCTAAGTTGGGGGATTAAGTCCCCTTGCATACTGGGGGTCCATGGGGGCCAACTAGCCCACCAGGAACCTCCAGTATGCGCCAGGGGGCTGCATTGCAGAGAGGTGTAATGAGGCCACGCCCCTTTTTACACCTCTCTGCAACGAAGCCCCATGGCGCGTTTGCCAAGGGGGAACTTATTCCCCTTGCATACTGGGGCTCCCTGGAAGCCAACTAGCCCACCAGGAGCCTCCAGTATGTGCCAGGGGGCTGCATTGCAGAGAGGTGTGACAAGGGGCGTGGCCTCATTACACCTCTCTGCAACGCAGCCCCCTGGCGCATTTGCAGAGGGGGAACTAATTCCCCTTGCATACTGGAGGTCCCTGGGGGCCAACTAGCCCACCAGGAACCTCCAGTATGCGCTAGGGGGCTGCGTTGCAGAGAAGTGTGAAAAGGGGCGTGGCCTCATTACACCTCTCTGCAAGGCAGCCCCCTGGCCCATACTGGAAGCTCCTGGTGGGCTAGTTGGCCCCCAGGGACCCCCAGTAAACAAGGGGCATTACTTCCCCCTCTGCAAACGTGCCGAGAGGTGCAGGGAGGGGGCGTGGTTTCCTCCCGATCCCGTTTCTACGGCCAATTACGCCCCGGGCACCCCATCCCCCGGGGCATGGCCAACTTTTCTATTTTTTTTGTGGAGGGGTGCTGCATAGGCCCCAGGCCCCCCCCCCACCCACCCGGGGCCTGCCAATCCTTTTTTTTATTTTTTTTATTTCAATGGTGGAGGGGCCCCCCCTCCTGGGTAAATTATGGCCCCGGGGACCCCATCCCCCGGGGCCTGCCCTCTCATTTGGGGACCGTGAGGGGGTCCCCAAGCCCCCCACGGTCCCTGCCGGCTCCCTGCATCCTGCGAACCCGGCATTGCTTTTATGCATGGGGAGGAGCTAACATGCTGCACCCCATGCAGAAAAGCAATCCGCTTTGGTTTTTGAAAGAGAGAGCAGATTTCCTGCTCTCTCTTTTAAAAACCAAAGCAGTTTGCTATGTTAGGGCGGGAGCCTCCATAGCAAACAGCAGTGTCCCGGGGGTAGGCACCCCGGGACACTGCAGGAGCCGGCCCTGTGGGGTCGCGGTCCCCAGGGCCATCAAGGGTTTCAGGAAAGGGGCCGTGTGGCCCCCCTCCCACCTGTTAAAAGCCCCAGGGGTGGTGGTCCATGACAGACCCCCCAATTTAAATATTAGTGCCCTGGGGAGGTGGCGGTCCCCGGGGCGTGTGTGGGGGCTTGAGCCCCCCACACAGGTTTTTTTTATTTTTTTTTATTACAAACGAAGTACCAGGGGTGGCCGCCCCGGGGCTGTGGGGGGGCCGTGAGCCCCCCGCATACTTAATAATAAAGCTCCGGGGCTGGTGGTCCCCGGGGCTTGGGGGGCCATATCTAAGCCAGGGGGGGTTGCGGTACCCGAGGCTGGCGGGGGGGCATGAGCCCCCGCATACTTAATAATAAAGCCCCGGGGGTGGCGGTCCCCGTGGCTTGGGGGGCCTTAGAGGCCCCCCACCATACATATCTACGCCCCGGGGGTGGCGGCCCCCGGGGCTGCGGGGGTGCTGAGTGCCCCCCCCCCCGCTTTCATACTTACTTTGCCCCGGGGGTGGCGGTCCCCGGGGCAGTGTGGGTTACATAGAAAGGTCATTGCTAGCAGTGCCCACCCCAGACACCTAATCAGAAGTATTCCTTATGGGGAATTTTTAAGAATTAAAAGAATTTGCAACAAGAAGGGAGATTTGGAAGCATGTCTATCTGAATCCGTGGATAGATTTGAGGCCCGAGGCTATAGTTCAGCAGATCTTCAGACAGCATTGTCGAAAATACATGATCAGGTCCCTCAGCTAGACACTACAAGCGAGGTTGACACACAATTGGAAACGCCGTTACAATGTGTAAAAAGAACAACAAATCAATGGTAAGACTTACTACCACATATAGTAATCAGGAGAAGCAAGTAAGAAAGATAGTCAACAAACATTGGCCAATTTTGAGAACTGACATCACCCTAGCCCCTGAACTAGAGATCTATTCAGCTATAACCTTTAGAATAGCTCCCTCTATGAGGGATGCTTTGGTGAGAACCAGTCCAGAAGTAAGTGACACTAACAACTGGTTGACAAATGGAAAGTGGTTCTTTAAATGTAGCTCGTGCAGGGCATGTTAATTTGGAGTGAACAAGTATGAGTTTGTTGATGCTTTCTCTCCCACATTGTACAAAATCCAAGGTTTATACTCATGTAAGACTGATCATGCAGTCTATGTGCTCACATGTACATGTCAACTACAATATGTGGGTAGTACAAAACTTCCTGTGTTTAACCAAATCTTGCAGCATTTACGGGAGACAGTTAATTGGGATCCTTCGTATCCGGTTGCTTGACATTTCAAATTAGTACACAAGAATAATCTCAATGATCTCTGCTACTTTGTGATCGATGCAGTCCCCAAGTCTATACGGGGAGGGAACAGAGAGAAGAAATTACGTCAACTTGGGAGCCAATATATTATTCGGTTAGACACTAAAATGCCAAATGGCCTTAATACAGGAGACGATTTGTAATTTTTTTTATGATAGATTATCTTTAACCTTGAGGGATGTATATATATATTTAGATATTTATATATCCGTATAGACCTGTATACTCCTTTTTGCACTTTAACTGCTGCTAAATGATGATACCAACTAATCTATGTATTTGGATGTATTTATGATATTTATGTATTCTTTTTCTGTGTAGTGTTTGACTATTTATTGGATTTTAGCTTCCCTTTTATCTGGATTTTAACTGGTTTTACTAGTTTCCAGATTCAATTGGCTTTTATCTGGTGTCTGTGTGGTCTTGAGTCTTGTGGTAGTTGATTTTGCAAATTTTTAGAATATTTATCTTAACTTCCATAGGCCTCCTTTTTCCATTTAGAGCTCTTATTTGCTTAATTGATACTAATACATAGCATTACTACCTACACGAAATCAAGCTATTAGATTATAACCACTGCATCCGTCTGATCCATTCTATCACAATTTTAGAAAATTTGAATCTTGTCGAGTCCTCTATGACTTTAATAGTTAACCGACAAGATATTGCACTTAATTTGTGATTTTTACAATACCATATATAATTTTTATGGGGTATTCATGCCATCAGACAGGCAGTGTTGCATCATGATTTCGGGCACTTGCCCTGTATTGCACATTTTGGACACATTTGTTTGCACTGTCAATAAAGTTTTAAAGTGGGTGGTAATGATGGTTTTTGGAAATATAGTACCAATATACACTGCATAAGCGATGTTTTTTTAAAATGAATTGTTTCAAAGTATAAACATACTAATGTTACTTTGTATATTTAAAACTCGCTAACAATGTGGTTACATTTTATTGTATGTTGGTACCTCTTCTAAATTAGTTTCCCCAATCAAAGTATGTCTTTTACCTCTTTTGATTTCTAAAACGGAGGGAAACCAGTGTAAATTGAGTATTTAAATCACACGGGTTTTGAAACATGTCATGTGATCAAGACCGGGGTGACCCAGTCGAAACGCGTCATGTTGTGGAGAAAATAAACGCACTTTGAAATTCATCATCTTGTGTGGTGGTCCGTTCCTGAAAACTTTTGCTGGAGCAACTTTGTGGACAGGACTTGGTCTATATATATATATATATATATATATATATATATATATATATATATATATATATATATATATATATATATTACCTACTGGCGGTCGCCAGTAGGTATATATAGTTAGGATTTTTTCTCTATGGGATTTTTGAAAATTCTATGTCTAATAACTTTGGCGTTTGTGGACGGAATTGGCTGAAATTTTCAGGAAAATGGCACATTTTGTTTCTGAGCAGCCCCTGAAAATTGGGGGGGGTTCGTCCAGGGGGGGTCGAGAAAAAAGGGGGGTCCCAAAACGTGTTTTTAACATTGAGTTTTCCATAGGGCGGTTGGCCTCACTTTTAGCCCGAACGGCTGAATGGATTTGCATAAAACTTGGCAAAATTGTAGGGACTGGTAGCCCGATGTGCCTTTTGTAGGTCTCAATATATGTGCTCCAGTGGATTTTGAGAAATTAACGTTTAAAAAAAGATATATATCTGTAACAGCGGACCGGGCAGCGCTCCAGTTCGCGTACTTTTCGCGCAACGGAGCTTTGTGAAGCGAAGCTGATTGGTTCTCTGGCGTCTGTCAACATTCCAAACAGTCCGTAGTGGCCGCCATCTTGTCTCTCGGTAGGATCGAGAGACAAGAGGAGGCCAAAGCGAAGGGGCAAATGACCATAAGGGGGCATAGTAGATCCTCGCTGACCCCCTAGGTTTGATGTGGAGGTTTTAAAAGGGCCCCGCGGGGCAAAAAAAAAAAATTATAATAATAATCGAACGGCTGAATGGATTTGCACGAAACTTGGTAAAATATTAGGGACTGGTAGCCCGATGTGCCTTTGCTAGGTCTCAATATATGTGCTCCAGTGGATTTTGAGAAATTAACGTCCAAAAAAAGATATATATCTGTAACAGCGCTCCGCTTCGCGTAACGGAGGTTTGCGAAGCTGATTGGTCATTCTGTCACTGGGCTATAGTTGGGCTACATCTGGCTGATATTTGGGCTACATTTGTTTTTTTTGTCTCTGGCGGCCATCTTTGGGCTACATTGGGCTACATTGGGCTTCATTGGGCTTCATTGGGCTACATTGGGCTACATTTGGGCTCCAACATATATATAGGCCAATGTAGCCCAATATATATTTTTCAAAGTTAATTTTCGTAAAAACCACTGGAGCATATATCTTGAGACATAGCAAAGGCACATCGGGCTACCAGTCCCTACAATTTTGCCAAGTTTCGTGGAAATCCATTCAGCCGTTCGAGCTAAAAGTGAGTCCAACCGCCCTATGGAAATGAAGGAAATGAATGGGTAATTTGTAATTAGCAAATAGCTCATCGCAAACTAGGAATGGTAAAGAATCGCTATTTATTCCTTAAAGTTCGCTATTTAGGAAATGCAAAAAACTTTGATGATACATATGGCGGTTCATCTCTAACAAGATAAGAAGCATAGGGATAGATTTATGATGACTGGCGCATCACCAGGGATGTGTTAGTCATTCTGTGCCGCTGTTCCGTCACCTATGGTGTGCTGCATTTACAATGCGGCGCATCATGGGGCAAAAACAGCACAGATGCGTGATGTATCTGTGCCGTAAAGGTGGTGCATTGCTGGAGTTGTATCGCAAGTGTGATGAAGCTCCAGCAAGGGTCGGGGTTGCCTCTGTCGCAGGGTTTCTGTTCTCACACAGAACTGTGGACAGAGGATTGGAACCTCGGCGAATTAGGGTGCCCCAAAACTCACCTTAGTAATCAAAAACCCCTTAGCAAGCTAGGTACAGTGTCACATTGGATATAACAAACTCTCAATGTTTAGACAATCCAGAATATGAACTTATAGTACCTCAGGATACGTGGAACTCATGAACAGTCGGTCGTTATATATTTCTTAGAAACCAGAACATGGAGTTAAGAAGAACACATGTGTATTTGAAATGTTTATTTACTAATGCCGTCTTCTCAGGCGTAGTATCTTAGATAATACAAGTACACATATTATCAGTAGCAAAATTACCAGCATAGTTACTAGTACATAAAAAGCGAATGGTGACAGTATGTTAACATGCTGTAAATGAATAAGAGTTAGCAACACTTATAAGCAGCCACGGGCCGTGGAGGGAGTTACGGTGGGGCAGGGAGGCGGGGAGGGGGAGGGGCAGGGTGGAGAGGGCTCCACCCTGCCCCTCCCCCTCCCCGCCTCCCTGCCCCACCGTAACTCCCTCCACGGCCCGCGGCTGCTTATATCTCACCCTCCCTAATACACATATTATATTATTTGCTAAGAAGGTCTGTTTGTGTTGGTTTAGGGCGTGCCCATACTTTAGTGTCTTAGATTTGAAGGAATCACATCAGCATACACCAGCTCTCTCTTCATGTGAACCGCATCAACTGTTGTGTATGTGTGTTCGGCAAAGCAATATAAAACCCGCCTCATGCCCAGAATTGGCAGAAGCTGCACTTATGTTATGAGTATGAAGTCGTGGAGATCAGACCTCATAACAATTCTGTATCGTGTTGTTCTTGAAACTTCAGCACTCGCTATACAGATATAGTTTAACAAGCAAAGCAGATAGTAGAGCAATAACATATTATTCTCATGTAAACCACGATGAACTACTAGGTTGAAAGCTAAAGCAACAACTAAGTGTCGTGTGCAGAAGTTGCAAAAAAGGAAAAATGGCGTTTAAACCGGTAATGAGCCCATGCTAACTTAACACGGTGTAAAGATATCCAGGACCTAGATGACACCTCCCCATGATCCGGAAACGAACTGAATAAGATAATAGAAGTGCCATCTCATGAGAGCAGATTGCAACTTTATATGTGGACGGTCCGCAAGGTAAAACATTAAAAACTAGGAAAATGTAATGCTAAAGAAAAATAAAACAGCCAAGTACTTTATCGAGTCTTAAGCCAATAGGCAAGCTAAATAATAAAAACTTGACAAATAAGTCAATGAATTGTCAATGAAATGCTAGTACTCAGCATATCAAACATGAAAAAGGTCTATGACATAACTGTGTATGCAAAATAAGCTGCAACAGCCTCCAATAGAAAGTCACCGTCTTCATCCGAAAAGAGTTCAGCCATCCAATTTAAAAGCGGAAAAGAACATACGTGCTCTCCCAGCACCGGATCCTCTATCACCATCAGAGGACAGCTCGGTGGGTTTTCAAGAAAGCTCTGTTCCAAGAAAGACTGTGTTGCCGCCAGTAAATTCCAGGGACCAATTAGTCCATGCATCAATGCCACAGCCATAATCCTTTCGCCAGGACAAACCAACTCGTGAGTAATGATAGGAGTCATCAGCTGATTAAAGTCGACGTCAGGAGAAACCGGTCCGCAGAGACACAAATCAATGGCCCAATCGAAATCACAGGTCAGGCAGTGAAATACAGGCTGGACACAGGTGAAGTAGGAGAATTGAAAAGATAATCCATATGCCGTGCTTAATATCGCCAACGGCATTGTGCCATAATATTCTAGCATGCGATTGCGGAACAGTGTCAGCAGCTGCAGGGCGGGAGCTTGCACAGGAGGGACATCCATATTTAAAAATGTAAAAAAGCACAAGAGCGTCCCCTGGTAATGCAAGTAAAAATGGGAATCCACGAAGCACAGTGGAAAAAATAGAATGAAAGAAAGCAGGGATGACTCCAAAGATTTTCTCAAATGAAGTCACGAGACCACTGGTAACAACTTTAAAAAAGTGCGCCAGGGCCTTTGTGGAGGACGCGTTAAAGATAGTCCGAACCATCTTGCTGAAATGGAAAGGCGAATCAGTATTGAAAAGGGTCTGCACCTCTGTACGGGTGTTCGCTATGTGAAGCACGAAAGTTTCACGGGCCGAACTCAAGGCCACCTCTCTCTGAGACAAAAGAGCTCTTATTCTTGCCATGCCGTTGAAATCTGCTCCCAAGGTTGGTATTTGTGGCCAGATTGAAAACTCCCTATGTTCATGTGTGGGAGGAAATAGAACATTTCTGCAGCAAATAACCCGTTCACTTACTGTTACGATAAAAGGAATACTTTTAATTAACCCAGAACAATCTTCATTATTGAGCATCAAATAACTACCATTTTCCAACAACTTGAACGTGGGGATGATAGCAGGAACTGGCGTGCCTTGCAACACGCAAGCCATATTTGGTCGGTGTTTGTTGCATGAACCGTGTAACTGTATGTGCCTACACATTAGTGAATGATCTGGCGTCTCAGTGCATTCCTCTCCATTCAGATAAACTTCTTGATCATCTTTGAAACATCTGTATGTGTATGGAAGCGACCAGACCTCATGAAGAAAAGCACTACCTAAAGGTTCATAACGACCTATTGGTATATATTTCATACAATTTGAAAACTTATATAAAGCAAAAGGCAGCGTTATTAAACCGTGGATAAGGCACGTTGCCAAAAAACCCGCAATCCTCTGCTGATGATGTCACTGAGCATGTCATGAATGATGTAATATGTGACATCATCAGCAGTGGATTACGGGTAATAGTATCTCTAGTTTACTCCCCTATAGCTGTCTTTCTTTTAACATAAGTGTCTGTTTCCTTCCCTTATACTTACTGTTCTTTTTAAAAAAAAAAAATTTTGGTTCACTTCCGGTTCGCGTACCGGCGAGCGAACTGGGAAGCGAACTACGAGAAATAGAGGTTGGCACAGTTCCAAATATTGTACCAATTTTTTAATAACGGGGAGGTAGTTCTGAAAAGAACTTTTTTTTTATTGTTTTTGTTGTTTTACATTTTTTTTATTATTTTTCTGAACATTTTTTTACTTTTTTTGAATTTTTCTGAACAGTTTTATATTTTTTGGGGTTTTTTTTCGGAGGGGGCAACGAAAACGATTCATTGTAAAGGGCTCAACAGGAGCAACAAAAAAAAAAAAAGAATTTATTGTTTGGGGCGTTTCGGACAAACATGAGCATGATTGTCAATAGCTCTGTTGATCAGAGTGATGCTTCTTTCTCCGTAGCAAATGAATCCACTGCAATGTACGCAGACTTGTTTTACTTCACGAAATCTCGTTTGTATATTTGGCACCATCTCCCTGCCCTCTGGTCCCGTTACTTCCGGTACAACAGATCTTCTGGCCATAATAGGGAGATTATCTAGGTCGTTACGAAACTGTGCAGCACTGTAGTTGTTAGGATGCCACCTAGTCATATGGCGATGCATTGTGTAGTTTCCGAAACTGTATTTTTTGTCGGTCCCTCTGGACAGTCTATCTTGACATATAAGGCAAGTTACGTATCTTGCATTTACTTTTTTCTGACCTTTGGGAATTTTAAAAAATTGCCAAATGAAGTTTTCTTTCCGGTGAGACGTCCTGGGCTCCTCAGGCAAAAAGTGCCTCTCTTCGTGCTCGTCGTCCTGTTCCTCTTCTTCCTCTTCTTGCTGAATTATAACTTGAGCAGGTGGTCCACTCTTCCTTGGATGTGGTGGAGGTGGTGGGGAAGCACCAGCTGAAGCTACTAAAGAAGCCATTGCTCACTGGTAACAAAGGGTCTTTCTCTCACAATGATGAAAGTCAGAGTGAGGAAAGAAGGAGGGATTTTCATCATTTGGGAAAAACAATAGTTCTCAACCAATGAAAAGTGTTCATTTTAGATTATATGACCTAGTCTTACATCATTAGGAAACCAAAAGTGAAATTAACCAATGAAAAGTGTTATTACCAAGTCACATGACCTGCTGTGTTTACGTTAAGCGCTTTGCAGGGCCTCCCGGTTTGCTTCCAGAAACCTGTGCTTTGCGACTCGGTAAGCGTACCAGTTCGCTAACGTAGCACGTCATATGACGTATCACGCGACAACGCGAAACGTCATGCGGACGGGAGGCGTCACGATGTTGTTTTCTAACGCGGCAGTTGCGGTAAAGAAACGTTTACCGGCTCGCGGTCTATTTCGCGGCATCAAGGTCAGCTAACGGGAAGCTTCCCGATTCGCGAAGCGGGAACGAAGAAAAAAAAATATTTAAATTTTTTTTTATTAATAAACATATAAAATATATTTTTGGATTTAAAGAAGAATACATTTTGCAGCTACAGATATTAGCTGTTAAAAAACCAATGAAATTCACTGAAAAAACCATAGGTTATAGACCATATATAGTTAGGAATTAGCATTTACAAAACCTTGAAAATTCACTGAAAAAACCATAGGTTATAGACCATATATAGTTAGGAATTAGCATTTAGAAAACCTTATTTTACTCACACAAAACCATTGAAATTCCATATATAGTTAGTTGCACTAACTATATATCGCGCACCCGCAATCCACTGCTGATGATGTCACATATTACATCATTCATGACATGGTCAGTGACATCACTGATGACATCACTGATGACATCTCAAATGACATCACTGATGACATCACTGATGACATCTCAAATGACATCACTGATGACATCATGACACACCAATACCAGTTACTACATACGCACTCACTGATTCCTACGTCTACACACACATTCACTCATTCACCCATACAATCACTCATACATACAGTCACTCATTATTACAACACTATCATATGCACTCATACACCTATGCAGACAGTCACACACTGCCACTCATCCATGGAGTTACTCACACACCAAGTCAGTCCTGTAAAGAATCAATCACACTTCCATTTCTTCATCTATACAGTTAAACACAGAACACCATACTTCAGTGACATCACTGATGACATCACTAATGACATCTGAAATGACATCACTGATGACATCTCAAATGACATCACTGATGACATCATGACACACCAATACCAGTTACTACATACGCACTCACTGATTCGTACGTCTACACACACATTCACTCATTCACCCATACAATTACTCATACATACAGTCAGTTATTATTAGAACACTATCATATGCACTCATACACCTAGTCAGTCCTGTGAAGAATCAATCACACTTCGATTTCCTCATCTATAGTTAAACACAGAACACCATACTTTTCACACATATACTAACACATACTTACTCTCTTATACAATCACTGATACAAGTACACATTGATATGCACAGCGTCACACACCTCCCAGCCAGCCACACACACACTCAGTCTTCCATCCATCCAGTCATTCTTCAATATGTAAAACGTATTTAAACTTTACAAAAACACACTAGATGATGTCATCAGTGATGTCATCAGTGATGTCACTGACCATGTCATGAATGATGTCATATGTGACATCATCAGCAGTGGATTGCGGGTGCGCGATATATAGTTAGTGCAACTAACTATAAATGGAATTTCAATGGTTTTGTGTGAGTAAAATAAGGTTTTCTAAATGCTAATTCCTAACTATATATGGTCTATAACCTATGGTTTTTTCAGTGAATTTTCAAGGTTTTGTAAATGCTAATTCCTAACTATATATGGTCTATAACCTATGGTTTTTTCAGTGAATATATATATATATATATATATATATATATATATATATATTAACCACACACACAGGTAAGCCAACGAAGAGAAGCCTCCAGAAGTTCTTTAGTGTTGCATTTAATGGAATCAACAGCTTGCACGCAGACAGCCCAAACACTTACAGTCTTCTAAATAATAAGTTCGCCTGACGCATTTCAGGAACTGTGTCCTTTCATCAGAGGCATGTTCAAAAAGGATTTCCAAAGCCGTTCGTGGACTCGCACCCTTGATAAGTATCAGCACCTGCCTGTAGTGGGCGTGGCCTTTCACAAGGTCTTCTGGGTTCTGTAGTGCGTCCATCATTTTCCCCGAGTGGGGCAGCTCATAATCCCACAACTTAGAACAGTTCTTATCCCAGTGGAAGAAGCTGTGCGCGATATGCCATCTGCCCTGCTTTGTAGCTGTGAAACAATGCTCGAGGCAGCACCCCCTGTATGGCGCCGTGCTCGTCTCCTGTTCAATACTGCAAGTCAAGGTTTTCAACCTGCATGAACCCGCCTCCCAGCGGTAGGTAACCTCACGGGCCCGCTCCTGCGGTGGCAGCTCTTTTGCGGCCGGGTCAGCCGCGTATAAATTCAAAAAAGTGGGTTCACCCAGAAGAGCTGCACAAGTAAGCATGTAACTCCAAGTTCAATGATGAAAAACTGCAACGCGCAAGGTGGGTTGAAGCGTCTTTATTTTCTGCCAAGCGCGTTTCAGGATAAACAATCCCTTCGTCAGTGGCTCGCTTGCTGCTGGGAAGCACACGGAAATCGGCACCATTTCAGTTCATAAAGGGTCCTGCCCCAGTGGGCGTGGCTGAGCAAACAGCCTTCTGGATACCGTAGTACCGAATCATTAAACTGCTGTGAGTCCGCTCCTTCCAGCCCTGTTGTGAAATGATAAAACCTCAGTGGGAAGACGCTTGTCTCACATAAATGCCTGTTGCACCATTCATGCTTAACATCTCTGGAACACACTCCCGCATTAGAGGCACGGTAGGTAACCTCACGGGCCCGCTCCTGCGGTGGCAGCTCTTTTGCGGCGGGTCAGCCGCGTATAAATTCAAAAAAGTGGTAACCAGAAGGCTGTTTGCTCAGCCACGCCCACTGGGGCAGGACCCTTTATGAACTTAAATGGTGCCGATTTCCGTGTGCTTCCCAGCAGCAAGCGAGCCACTGACGAAGGGATTGTGTATCCTGAAACACGTTTGGCAGAAAATAAAGACGCTTCAACCCACCTTGCGCGTTGCAGTTTTTCATCATTGAACTTGGAGTCACATGCTTACTTGTGCAGCTCTTCTGGGTGAACCCACTTTTTTGAATTTATACGCGGCTGACCCGGCCGCAAAAGAGCTGCCACCGCAGGAGCGGGCCCGTGAGGTTACCTACCGTGCCTCTAATGCGGGAGTAAGTTCCAGAGATGTTAAGCATGAATGGTGCAACAGGTATTTATGTGAGACAAGCGTCTTCCCACTGAGGTTTTATCATTTCACAACAGGGCTGGAAGGAGCGGACTCACAGCAGTTTAATGATTCGGCACTACGGTATCCAGAAGGCTGTTTGCTCAGCCACGCCCACTGGGGCAGGACCCTTTATGAACTTAAATGGTGCCGATTTCCGTGTGCTTCCCAGCAGCAAGCGAGCCACTGACGAAGGGATTGTGTATCCTGAAACGCTTTTGGCAGAAAATAAAGACGCTTCAACCCACCTTGCGCATTGCAGTTTTTCATCATTGAACTTGGAGTTACATGCTTACTTGTGCAGCTCTTCTGGGTGAACCCACTTTTTTGAATTTATACGCGGCTGACCCGGCCGCAAAAGAGCTGCCACCGCAGGAGCGGGCCCGTGAGGTTACCTACCGTGCCTCTAATGCGGGAGTAAGTTCCAGAGATGTTAAGCATGAATGGTGCAACAGGCATTTATGTGAGACAAGCGTCTTCCCACTGAGGTTTTATCATTTCACAACAGGGCTGGAAGGAGCGGACTCACAGCAGTTTAATGATTCAGCACTACGGTATCCAGAAGGCTGTTTGCTCAGCCACGCCCACTGGGGCAGGACCCTTTATGAACTTAAATGGTGCCGATTTCCGTGTGCTTCCCAGCAGCAAGCGAGCCACTGACGAAGGGATTGTGTATCCTGAAACGCGTTTGGCAGAAAATAAAGACGCTTCAACCCACCTTGCGCATTGCAGTTTTTCATCATTGAACTTGGAGTTACATGCTTACTTGTGCAGCTCTTCTGGGTGAACCCACTTTTTTGAATTTATACGCGGCTGACCCGGCGGCAAAAGAGCTGCCACCGCAGGAGCGTGCCCGTGAGGTTACCTACCGTGCCTCTAATGCGGGAGTAAGTTCCAGAGATGTTAAGCATGAATGGTGCAACAGGCATTTATGTGAGACAAGCGTCTTCCCACTGAGGTTTTATCATTTCACAACAGGGCTGGAAGGAGCGGACTCACAGCAGTTTAATGATTCGGCACTACGGTATCCAGAAGGCTGTTTGCTCAGCCACGCCCACTGGGGCAGGACCCTTTATGAACTTAAATGGTGCCGATTTCCGTGTGCTTCCCAGCGGCAAGCGAGCCACTGACGAAGGGATTGTGTATCCTGAAACGCGTTTGGCAGAAAATAAAGACGCTTGAACCCACCTTGCGCGTTGCAGTTTTTCATCATTGAACTTGGAGTTACATGCTTACTTGTGCAGCTCTTCTGGGTGAACCCACTTTTTTGAATTTATACGCGGCTGACCCGGCCGCAAAAGAGCTGCCACCGCAGGAGCGGGCCCGTGAGGTTACCTACCGTGCCTCTAATGCGGGAGTAAGTTCCAGAGATGTTAAGCATGAATGGTGCAACAGGCATTTATGTGAGACAAGCGTCTTCCCACTGAGGTTTTATCATTTCACAACAGGGCTGGAAGGAGCGGACTCACAGCAGTTTAATGATTCGGCACTACGGTATCCAGAAGGCTGTTTGCTCAGCCACGCCCACTGGGGCAGGAACCTTTATGAACTTAAATGGTGCCGATTTCCGTGTGCTTCCCAGCAGCAAGCGAGCCACTGACGAAGGGATTGTGTATCCTGAAACGCGTTTGGCAGAAAATAAAGACGCTTAAACCCACCTTGCGCGTTGCAGTTTTTCATCATTGAACTTGGAGTTACATGCTTACTTGTGCAGCTCTTCTGGGTAAACCCTCTTTTTTGAATTTATACGCGGCTGACCCGGCCGCAAAAGAGCTGCCACCACAGGAGCGGGCCCGTGAGGTTACCTACCGTGCCTCTAATGCGGGAGTAAGTTCCAGAGATGTTAAGCATGAATGGTGCAACAGGCATTTATGTGAGACAAGCGTCTTCCCACTGAGGTTTTATCATTTCACAACAGGGCTGGAAGGAGCGGACTCACAGCAGTTTAATGATTCGGCACTACGGTATCCAGAAGGCTGTTTGCTCAGCCACGCCCACTGGGGCAGGACCCTTTATGAACTTAAATGGTGCCGATTTCCGTGTGCTTCCCCGCAGCAAGCGAGCCACTGACGAAGGGATTGTGTATCCTGAAACGCGTTTGGCAGAAAATAAAGACGCTTCAACCCACCTTGCGCATTGCAGTTTTTCATCATTGAACTTGGAGTTACATGCTTATTTGTGCAGCTCTTCTGGGTGAACCCACTTTTTTGAATTTATACGCGGCTGACCCGGCCGCAAAAGAGCTGCCACCGCAGGAGCGGGCCCGTGAGGTTACCTACCGTGCCTCTAATGCGGGAGTAAGTTCCAGAGAGGTTAAGCATGAATGGTGCAACAGGCATTTATGTGAGACAAGCGTCTTCCCACTGAGGTTTTATCATTTCACAACAGGGCTGGAAGGAGCGGACTCACAGCAGTTTAATGATTCGGCACTACGGTATCCAGAAGGCTATTTACTCAGCCACGCCCACTGGGGCAGGACCCTTTATGAACTTAAATGGTGCCGATTTCCGTGTGCTTCCCAGCAGCAAGCGAGCCACTGACGAAGGGATTGTGTATCCTGAAACGCGTTTGGCAGAAAATAAAGACGCTTCAACCCACCTTGCGCATTGCAGTTTTTCATCATTGAACTTGGAGTTACATGCTTACTTGTGCAGCTCTTCTGGGTGAACCCACTTTTTTGAATATATATATATATATATATATATATATATATATATATATATATTACCTACTGGCGGTCGCCAGTAGGTATATATAGTTAGGATTTTTTCTCTATGGGTTTTTTGAAAATTCTATGTCTAATAACTTTGGCGTTTGTGGACGGAATTGGCTGAAATTTTCAGGAAAATGGCACATTTTGTTTCTGAGCAGCCCTTGAAAATTTGGGGGGGGTTCGTCCAGTGGGGGCCGAGAAAAAAGGGGGGTCCCAAAACGTGTTTTTAACATTGAGTTTTCCATAGGGCGGTTGGCCTCACTTTTAGCCCGAACGGCTGAATGGATTTGCACGAAACTTGGCAAAATTGTAGGGACTGGTAGCCCGATGTGCCTTTTGTAGGTCTCAATATATGTGCTCCAGTGGATTTTGAGAAATTAACGTTTAAAAAAAGATATATATCTGTAACAGCGGACCGGGCAGCGTCCCAGGACGCGTACTTTTCGCGCAACGGAGCTTTGTGAAGCGAAGCTGATTGGTTCTCCGGCGTCTGTCAACATTCCAAACAGTCCGTAGCGGCCGCCATCTTGTCTCTCGGTAGGATCGAGAGACAAGAGGAGGTCAAAACAAAGGGGGAAATAACTATAAGGGGGCATAGTAGATCCTCGCTGACCCCCTAGGTTTGATGTGGAGGTTTTAAAAGGGCCCCGCGGGGCAAAAAAAAATAATAATAATAATCGAACGGCTGAATGGATTTGCACGAAACTTGGCAAAATTGTAGGGACTGGTAGCCCGATGTGCCTTTGCTAGGTCTCAATATATGTGCTTCAGTGGATTTTGAGAAATTAACGTTCAAAAAAAGATATATATCTGTAACAGCGCACCGCTTCGCGTACTTTTCGCGTTACGGAGCTTTGCGAAGCGAAGCTGATTGGCTCTCCGGTGTCTGTAAACATTCCAAACAGTACGTAGCGGCCGCCATCTTGTCTCTCGGTAGGATCGAGAGACAAGAGGAGGCCAAAGCGAAGGGGCAAATGACCATAAGGGGGCATAGTAGATCCTCGCTGACCCCCTAGGTTTGATGTGGAGGTTTTAAAAGGGCCCCGCGGGGCAAAAAAAAAAATAATAATAATAATCGAACGGCTGATGACCATAAGGGGGCATAGTAGATCCTCGCTGACCCCCTAGGTTTGATGTGGAGGTTTTAAAAGGGCCCCGCGGGGCAAAAAAAAATAATAATAATAATAATCGAACGGCTGAATGGATTTGCACGAAACTTGGTAAAATATTAGGGACTGGTAGCCCGATGTGCCTTTGCTATGTCTCAATATATGTGCTTCAGTGCATTTTGAGAAATTAACGTTCAAAAACAAGATATATATCTGTAACAGCGCTCCGCTTCGCGGAGATAAAATTATATGTGTATTACCTAGCTGTTGCTAACACCAGTTAGCGACGGCTAGTAGGAGATAGCGACCATCTTGGGTCCCACTTTGCATGTGAGTGATATTTATCACTAATGACATGCAAAGTGGGCATGCCAAGATGTTAGCGACTGGAAACAGTCGCTAACATCGCTATCTCCTATTATCAACTTTTGGAAATATTCGAGATAAGCGCGAATATCTCCAAAAAGTAACAGCTGCCCTGAGCAGTTCTTAGCCATGTTATCCAATGGGAGGTGGATAACATGGCTAAGAGCATTAGCTCGGTAATGCATGAATATCGCGGAGTTTTCAGCGACATTAATGCATTGCGCTCGTTTTTTATCGTATTTGCGATAAACCTTGATAATAGCAAGGTTTATCTGCGATAATTTCTGACGGTAAAAAAATCTTTGCAATGCATCGTTAGGGATAAATATCGCTTAACTTTGGTAATATGCCCCAACGTCTGTTAACGTTCGATTCGAAGGAAATCAGGAATTGTTGAAAAACATTGTGTGCGCCATCTTGTCTTTTTTCAAATGCCACACTTTTGTCGTGCACGGCAGCCATTTTAGATGCCTTGACCAGATCCACTCTGTGAACGCTGTCGATCCTTACCATGGCTCCCCACCCTCGCAAGCATCTCCCCCAGGCAGTGGTCACCCCCGCTCTCTGTTTTATGCATGGGTAATAAACCTCCCCCCATCTGCGCTGTTCTTCCCTGAGAATCACACCCTGTGCCCGCCCGACACCTCCCTTTCGCCCTATTCACTACCGCACCCTCTGACACTCCTTTTCCTCTGTGTCCGATTGTCCAGGCCGGTCCTAGGCTATCAGCTAGCCCTGCAGATGTAGTTTATGGCCACAGCTGTAAAGAATCACCCGTCTTCAAAGGAGTTATAGTAGATCAAGGCCCACACTCGATGAGATCCGTCACAGCAGAAGCGTTGCTATTATCTGAAAACCATCCTGTATTGTGATTGGGGAGGGGACCGAGCGTGAAGCGGAAGATTCCAGGGATGACTCTTTGTACATCAAAGTTTTTACAATTATGTGTCACATTAAAAATATATAGCACTCCGACAAAGTAGTAAGATTATAAAACTTTAATAATTTATAAATATATACAAGAAAACAAAAATAGTAATAACATATAAACATTTTTAGAGAAAAACAACGAAGTAGCGGTCGGCTGTGCGAATAGTCCCAACGCAGCACAACGTCCAGATTTCCGGCGTGGGGCGTCGCGGGGGGTGGGTGATCAGTAGCAAACTGTTGTGCGAATAGTTCCAAGGCAGCAGAACGCGCCGAAATCTAGATGACACAAAAGTGATGTCTAGTAAGTTGCCACCCAGCAAATAACGGCGTGGGGCGTCGCGGGGGGTGGGTCATCAGTAGCAAACTGTTGTGCGAATAGTTCCAAGGCAGCAGAACGCGCCGAAATCTAGATGACACAAAAGTGATGTCTAGTAAGTTGCCACCCAGCAAATAACGGCGTGGGGCGTCGCGGGGGGTGGGTCATCAGTAGCAAACTGTTGTGCGAATAGTTCCAAGGCAGCAGAACGATGGCACCAAGGTGATGTCCAGTAAGTTGCCGCACTGGTTTTGGTATCCTACAATGCTGCTCCGAATAACGGCGTGGAGCGCCCCGGGGGAGGCGGCGTGAACGGGCCTCTCCAGGTGGAGTCTCGTCTGTTGTAGTGGGGCGCCCCTTTACCGTTTCAGTTGCCATTCCGTCCGCTTTTGGTCCACTGTGTCAAAATCCGCCATTCAGCTGAGTTGCGCCCACTCTTGCGGTGCAGCGATAGGCGGCTGTCACAGGACTCTCAAAATGGCGGCAGGCTGTTTCCTTTTTGGGCCTGGTCCACTGAAATGGCCCTGGGACACCTTGGAAATCGGACGCTTGTCTGCTAGGTCTTGGACCCCATTCTCGAAAGCGTCCCCTCCGCCTTGAGAATTCATCAAAAGTTTTGGGGGCCCCGACTCCTGCAGGCTTCTGGTGGGGAGCGGCTGCCATGATTGCTCGCGGAATGACCACGACGGAGCTACGAGATGGTGGTGCTCTCATGGTGACGCCAGCTTCAGTCTGAAACATCCAGAAACAAGGTGGGGCTTTCATCGTTTGGGGGGAAAAAAAAGTTTTCATCCAATGAAAAGTGTTGTTTTTAGGTCATATGATCAAGCCTTCCATCATTAGGAAACCAAAAGTAAAATGAACCAATGAAAAGTTTTATAAACAAGTCACATGACCTGTTATGCGGCATAGGGTATAAAATGCGGAGAAAATACGTTGGCACGTGAGGCGGTGTCAGTAGCGGACCGATGTGCGAATAGGCCGAAGGCAATACAACGCGCCAAGATCCGGATGGCATCGAGGTGGTGTCATAGTTGAGAGTTCTGAGCAGCGGTTGTAACACTGTCTGAAGCTTATTTGCAGCTGCTGCAGCTTCACTACGCGCGAAGATCCGGATGGCACCGAGGTGGTGTGTAGGAAGTTGCCGCACTGGTGTGGCCATCCTACAATGCTGAAAGTCGGCGTGGGGCGCCCCGTTGGCCTGTGAGTTTGCGTCAGTAGCGGACCGATGTGCGAATAGGCCGAAGGCAGCACAACGCGCCAAGATCCGGATGGCACCGAGGTGGTGTCTAGTAAGTTGTCGCACTTCTGTGGCCATCCTACAATGTTGAAAGTCGGCGTGGGGCGCCCCGTTGGCCTGTGAGATGGCGTCAGTAGCGGACTGATGTGTGAATGGGGCCAAAGGCAGCGCAACAATATTTTCTACTATATTTCCGGTGTAGAAGAGACCACAAGGCGCTGAGATGCCAAGATCCGGATGGCACCGAGGTGGTGTCTTGCAAGTTGTGGTACTGGTGTGGCCATCCTACAATGCTGAAAGTCGGCGTGGGGCGCCCCGTTGGCCTGTGAGATGGCGTCAGTAGCGGACCGATGTGCGAATAGGCCGAAGGCAGCACAACAATATTTTCTGACTGACACCACAAGGCGCTGAGATGCCAAGATCCGGATGGCACCGAGGTGATGTCTAAGTTGCGGACTGGTGTGCGAATGGGGCCAAAGGCAGCGTAACAATATTTTTTGTATGGAAGATACCACTAGGCGTTGAGATGCCAAGATTCGGATGGCACTGAGGTGATGTCTAGCAAGTTGGTGTGGTCATCCTACAATGCTGAAACTCGGCGTGGGTCACCCCATTAGCCTGTGAGATGGCGTCAGTAGCGGACCGATGTGCGAATAGGCCGAAGGCAGCACAACGCGCCAAGATCCGGATGTCACCGTGGTGGTTTCATAGTTGAGAGGCACTTCATCTGCAGTGGGGCGCCGAGATCCGGATGGCACCGAGGTGATGTCTAGCAAGTTGCTGTACTTGTGTGGTCATCCTACAATGCTGAAACTCGGCGTGGGTCGCCCCATTAGCCTGTGAGATAGCAGTTCTTTGGATTTGGGCCTGGCTCGTCTGCTGTAGTGGGGCGCCCCTTTACCGTTTCAGTTGCCATTCAGCTGAGTTTCGGCTGCTCTTGATGCTACAGCGACAGGCGGCTGCAACAGGACTCTCAAAATGGCGGCCTGTTCTTTGGATTTGGGCCTGGTCCACTAAAATGGCCCTGGGACACCTTAGAACTCGGACGCTCGATTTTTTTTTCCTTTCCTGTACATGCAAAAAAAGGTAAATGCCCGGTACGTTACACGCTTCATCTGCCACGATGAACTCTCTAGAGGAACCGAAAAAAAATATAGTTGTGGTAACTATACCATGCATCGTCATATGGAGAGGTGGCAACAATTAATTATAGTGCTGCATAAAAGAGAGATTTGGAGGAGAACCCCTGACCTGCTAGTACATTCATCAAAGAAGTGGCACTGAGAGCTTCAGAGGCAAGGGAAACGGTCCCAAATATTTAGAAGAACTTTGGAAAGATTAAAATGACATGTTTAGATTGTGGCAAATTTATTTCATGTGGACATCTGAGTGTTACTCTAATAAATACAGCATATGAACATCATCATAGTCGATGGTTGGTAGAGACATTTTGACTATATCCTGGACCTGCCCGTCCTCGCCCAAAATGGCGTCAGAATAAATGGGACTCGTAACTCCTTGTTGTGTACTGGTTGCAGAACCTTGAAATCACGAGATACGTATGCAGTTTTGAAGCACATGGCGGGCGGGGACGAGAATTGATTGAATATTTCGACATCCCTATTGATATTAAGTTCTGATGTGTTATTGATTACTGTACTGTTGAAAGTTCGAATTAACGTCACCCATGGTACTTGCCCGCAAATGTATATCTAGATAATTTTATTGTAACTGGCCCTGTCGTATTTTAATTATAAAATGTACGTCCACCGATTCCGTAACTGTTAGACACCTTAGTTCTTGCAACCTAATGGCCCGCCCGTTACGTTCCTCTACAGTGTAAATGTCTATTTATCATATACGATTACAGTTTGCTCCGTGGCCGGCCCACGTGGTTATAGGCTCGTATTTGTATAATGAAATTTTCACAATAAAGGTTTTTAAAAGAAAACATGGTAGTAGTATATACATTGGTAAAGTTTTTAATAATAGTCACTGTTTTAGAATCATTAAAAGGCAAGTGAAATAAAGCAGACCAATTACATGAAGGGTAAAAGGTATAATACGAAGGAACGCAGTAAAGATAAATGGTCAAGGGCTGTTGTGTTTTCTATTCCTGCAACATAAAGTGATCGATAAGAATCTCATATTCAGGCGTATCGGCGACTAAGACAGCAGGTCGACCCTCTTTTGCTCAACGGCTCCGTCATGGGACGAAGAAACGCTCTTTTTCTCGAAAAAAGAATATATTTTACTTGCAGGACAGTTGTAAAATTTCCGGGAAAGTACATTAGCCTGGAACATTATAACATATATTTAAGAAAAAATAATGTTCGGAAGTAATGAAAAGCGTAATTTTTAGGTCATATGATCAAGCCTTTCATCATTACAATAAGAAAAGTAAAATGAACCAATGAAAAGTTTTATTAACAAGTCACATGACTTGTTATGCTTACGTTACGCGCTGCGCGCCCCGGATGACTTCCGGATGCGCTAACGCGGCGCGTCATATGACGCATTACGCGACAACGCAGGTACAGAATATAGTCAAAATGTCTCCACCAACCAGCGGTCGGAACACAACCCCTTTCAGCAGGCTAAATAGTTCTGTTAAATGACAACAGAAGGGACAGGCAACAAGAACCATCAGTCAAAGAGGGGAGGGCTAGTTCTTCTCTACCGGGTTACATTGGGGCGCTACCGGAACTGATCGAATTGGTAGTCTACAGTGTTTCTGGATGTTTCAGACTGAAGCTGGGGTTAGCATGAGAGCAGCACCATTTCGTAGCTCCGTCGTGGTCATTCCGCAACCAATCATGGCAGCCGTTCTTTATCGTTATTTTGGGCGGGGTGGGTGGCGGAGCAGAGCTGTTTTGCAGCCATCATTGTGTGGAGTTCAGTTCATCTCACTAGTTTTGTATTTGTCATGAGGGGTTGTTCCTAATGTTTCTATTTTAGCGAGGTCAAAAAGAGATCCCATTAGTGGCCTACTGATTTTGCTCGATTCCTTTTCTTTTTTTTTTACACGATTTTTCGTTATCTGCAAAGACTAAACAGAGTATTGCGACTCTGTGTTTGTTTGTAAATAGAGAATGAACCAAAGAGAACTAATTCTAAAACAGTAAATACTTGGATAACAATGAATCAAATGGAGAGAGAAGCAGGCACGACGGATTACAATGGGGGCAAAGACCTGCGTTAACTACCTTTCACTATCTGCAAAGAGAGAGTACTCCTAATAGAAATGAGGGGGGGGGGGCACCATTCAAAGCAGATCAGTGTGCATAAACACGAAAATGTTTTCACTTACCACGTACTTGACATTCGACAGCTTATGATATTTGCTATTAAAAAACCATTGAAATTCACTGAAAAAACCATAGGTTATAGACCATATATAGTTAGGAATTAGCATTTACAAAACCTTGAAAATTCACTGAAAAAACCATAGGTTATAGACCATATATAGTTAGGAATTAGCATTTAAAAAACCTTATTTTACTCACACAAAACCATTGAAATTCCATATATAGTTAGTTGCACTAACTATATATCGCGCACCTGCAATCCACTGCTGATGATGTCACATATTACATCATTCATGACATGGTCAGTGACATCACTGATGACATCACTGATGACATCTCAAATGACATCACTGATGACATCACTGATGACAACATCCAGTGACTGTATGTTTCTGTAAAGTTAAAATGTGTCTTACATATTGAAGAATGAGTGGAAGTATAAGTGTCTGGACAAAGGATTTAGTAGGTGCATGACTGAATGCATGAGTGAGTGATTAAATGTGTCTCACTGAGTGCATGGGTTAGTGACTAAAGTGTCTTAATTTGTGCATCATTATGTCTGTTGTTCTGTAAACTGCTGCATGTTTTGATCAGTAGCTATATGATTAACTATATGGGTTACTGATTGATTGTCCAAGTATTTGTATGGGAGACTGAGTGTGTGTGTGGCTGGCTGGGAGGTGTGTGACTCTGTGCAGATCAATGTGTACTTGTATCAATGATTGTATAACAAGGTAAGTATGTGTTAGTATATGTTTGAAAATGTAAGGTGCTCTATGTTTAACTGTATAGACAAGAAAATGGAAGTGTCATTGATTCTTTACAGGACTGACTAGGTGTGTGAGTAACTCCATGGATGAGTGGCAGACTGTGAGTGTCTGTATAGGTGTATGAGTGCATATGATAGTGTTGTAAAGATGAGTGATTGTATGTATGAATGATAGTATGGGTGAATGAGTGAAGGTGTGTGTAGACGTAGGAATCAGTGAGTGCGTATGTAGTAACTAGTATTGGTGTGTCAATGGTTTCAAAAATTATATTCTGTATTTAACACTGGGTGAAACAGAGGTTATATTAAAATGTGAGGAGATGCATTGTATTGTCACATGAATGATATCATCAGTGATGTGGTCATTGATGTCAAATGAGATGTCATCAGTGATGTCATCAGTGATGTCATTTGAGATGTCATCAGTGATGTCATCAGTGATGTCACTGACCATGTCATGAATGATGTAATATGTGACATCATCAGCAGTGGATTGCAGGTGCGCGATATATAGTTAGTGCAAATAACTATATATGGAATTTCAATGGTTTTGTGTGAGTAAAATAAGGTTTTTTAAATGCTAATTCCTAACTATATATGGTCTATAACCTATGGTTTTTTCAGTGAATTTTCAAGGTTTTGTAAATGCTAATTCCTAACTATATATGGTCTATAACCTATGGTTTTTTCAGTGAATATATATATATATATATATATATATATATATATATATATATATGTATATATATATATATATATATATACAAGCTCCATTTTCACCTGCCTGTCGCACTCCTTGGCTGGTGCCTGCTCGCCGGGGGTGCACCTGACAACAATATCGGCTCCGAGAATCCTACCCCGTCTACAACGAGAATCAGGAAGCAGCACTCCAGGGTAAATACACGGTTCAGTTTAATTTAGTTCAAAACGCGCTTTCGGCACTCGGCCTTCGTCAGTGTTCAAACAAACAAACAAAGTGCCGCAAAGCCTAATTTCATTTAAAGCCATCACGTGTGAATTCTATACGACATAGAAATAGGACCAAATGATGGAAACATGGTCGCCATCTTTGAATGGGTCCAAAGTGTTACATGTGGCAGACGCTCTTCAATCCGAGCAATATGTAAATATACAAACATATAAATAAATGACCGTAATACACATAAATCGAAATCGATCATGCAATGTTGCCATTACTATAATGCCCACAAATGGGCGTTTACATATTTCATGCTCAATTATGAATGACCCCACTCCTATAACACAATTATGCAGCCCTGGATGGGCTCAAACTCATTCTAGTCGAAATCACATGATGGTAAAAATTTAAAAGGCAGTAATTATACAATTAGAAAGAAAGCGAATATAAGCAATTATAAACAGAATAATAAGTTTTACGGCTGATCAGTCATAACATATCTGAATTCTATCAAATCAGATGGACCGCCAAGTCTTCATGTACATTTAATCCCCCTGGCATCTTGCTTTCCAGATCAATTATATAACGCGACTCAAGTCGTCTGAGTTTATGTAGCCTGTCTCCCCTTCTCACATGGGCGGGGACAGAATCTAGACAAAAATACGTTAACAGGTCCCTGTTACGTGCATGTTCTTTATCAAAATGTCTGGCTACCGGGTAGTTCACATCTGCATTTTGGATCGCTCTTTGGTGTTCCAAAATCCTCAGTTTGAAGTTTGAAGTTTTTCAGAAGAGCGTCTGCCACATGTAACACTTTGGACCCATTCAAAGATGGCGACCATGTTTCCATCATTTGGTCCTATTTCTATGTCGTATAGAATTCACACGTGATGGCTTTAAATGAAATGAGGCTTTGCGGCACTTTGTTTGTTTGTTTGAACACTGACGAAGGCCGAGTGCCGAAAGCGCGTTCTGAACTAAATAAAACTGAACCGCTGCTTCCTGATTCTCGTTGTAGACGGGGTAGGATTCTCGGAGCCGATATATATATATATATATCCACATGGACGATTGCCACAACAGTAGGGTTCTTTTGGGAAAAAAGGTATTATACCGATATGATTATCAGAATTCGAACATTACAGAAAACCGCACTTTAAAACTGATAACGAATTTTAATGGTTATTTTTACCTTGATTCAAAAGTATTTTTCACTTGGTTTAACTCACTTTTTATTTATTATCACTTAAGATTCACTTCGCACGTATTTTATATGTCTGCAATTGGTCATTCTAAGCATTAATGCTGAAATACACTCAAGTATACTACAAGTAATAAATGTATCTGTAAAACATTGGAGTGAAAAACTGTGAGTAGTTGGCATGGAGCGAACTCTTCTATTTCTATCTTACTTGTAGTTTGGCCTTTCATTGGTAGACTGTATTTAAACGTGTGTCAGGTGATTACCTGTGTCATGTGATCAAGCGCTCTGTGAAGCGCGAAACGCGTCGTGATGACTTTGGGAACACTATCTGCTAAATAAACCACTTTTGCACTGAATTTTGGGTTCAAGTCCGTTTTTGCCAGCTGACTGAAATCTCTGCGCTACACCGGATTATTCCTGGAATATGAAAGCCGTTTCTTTCTCTTGACGGCTTTTCGACGAACCCCCTCTCAACTAAAGGGCCGCAGCGTAATCAAGAGGATTGTTTTCCTTTGGAAACCGCCAAGGATCTCCGGAAGGAGAAGGACTGCGGAACCCCCCTGACTAATCGAATCTACACGGAATACCGGAAGACGAACCGGGACGCGGCTGTATCGGAGGAAACAGCAGGGTTCTGTTGAACGTCTGAGGTACGTGTCAAAGATTGCAAAATAGTATATACAGGGGGTGAGAGGTTGTGCAAGGCTCACACACTTACCGGGATACTAAAGAAGCATTGAAAAACCCGCCGTGTGTACATCAAAAAAGCCCTAATTAAAGCAACACAAGAGTTAGTGTTTTCCCGCCATGTCATCTGACACAGTTCAAGATAGAGAAAGTGAGGCTCTAAGAATGTTCGATGAAAAACAATCGGAACCACCGAGGGAGAGTGCTGCAGCAAAAATGAACAAGGAGCCGAACAGCTCCATGAAAGATAAATTTAAGCTTTTGGAGAAAAAAAGCCGCGCTGAACAGAGCAAATGGTGGGAGGCGCGATCGCTAAAAATGTATCTGGATGTGAATCGAGTGCCACGTGGGTTGCGCAGTCTCTTAGCGCCCACATACGACAAACCTAACCCCATCCTAATGCGCGAATGGGCTGACTGTAACCTGGAAAACTCCAAGAGACTTATGGTAATTTTAGTCAAGCATGCTGAACTGGACAGAACCGAACTACTGGAGGAGATTAATAAAATCAATGAAGAAATCGAAGCCCTTAATGATGTGGAGGAAGCAACTAAACTAAGAAAGGAAATGTGCATCAGACTAAAAAAAGAGGAAGACATCATTAAGAATCGTAAAACCTATAAATTCTTTAGAGATAAGACCGATTATAAGACAGGCCAAATCTTTACTTTCGCTAGAAAATATGAGGCACTGAGGAAAAACAAACAAGCAAATAAACATGGAGCGACTACTACCAAAAAAACGAATAATACCACTGAAAAGAATGCCACAGGATCATCCATGTCTGAGGAGAGTTCCAATCTGGATAGTGATCAGGAGAAGGACGAACAAGCGAGGGCGGCTGGACCCAAGAGTACACTAGATGCAGAGCTGGCCCTTTTTTGCGAGGACCGAAGACAAACCTTGCGACCTCGGACAAGACAACAATACTACGCCGCGCAAAAAACATCAAACGACGAGAGCGGAGAAAAGCAAACAAATACAGGCGCAAACAGGAAAAACAAAAAGAGAGGAGGGTGGAACAAAAAGTAACCGCTCCCATGGAAATCAACAAAACTATTGTTAACCTTACTAACATTGAACTCAGTGAAAAGGAGAAAGAAATTTTGAACCTGGGTTTAACGTACTGTCCAAAAAGAGATTTCAATTATGTCAGCACGAGACTGGATGTCTGCAAAAGTACTAGAAAACTGAAACTCAAAAAATATTTCACCATGAATAAGTTTGAAAATGCACAAACATCTGTACCAACAAATGAAGAAAGTGGCGCCAGCCAAGCGACAGTGGCACTAATGGGAGAACTGGCAGAAATGTGGGGGCCAAGTATACCCCACAACAATGAAGAAAATGTATCTTTATCTGGCAATGAAAGTCTCAATGTAACTATAGACCAACGGATAAAGAAACCTTTAACTAGTTTTAGGGCGAAATCCACATATACTCCCATCATGATGAAGGACTCGATAGATCTATTCCACGAACAAGTCACCAACCAATTGAAAGATCTGAATACCAAGATACACAGAGGCAAACACAAGTACAACAAAGAAATAGCGGACTACAGGGCTCTTATTTCCAAATTACAGAGTAACCGAAAAGTAATCATCAGAGCATCAGATAAAGGTGGGAATATCGTGCTACTTCAGAGAGAAATGTATGTGAAAGAAGCACTCCTTCAATTAAATGATAGAATGTGTTATACTAGATTCTCCAGTGCAGAACTCAAGAATATGTACTCAAGCTGCCATAAGAATCTCTCTAAATGGAAATCAAAAGGACTTATCACCAAACAGGAGCACAAATTCCTACTTAATGATTACCCTGTAGTACCGACTATATACTTTTTGCCCAAGCTGCATAAAAATCCTGTAAACCCTCCGGGACGCCCCATTATCTCAGCGAGGAACAGCTGTCTAGAACATATGTCTCAGTATGTAGATTTTTTCTTGCAGGGGGAAGTCAAAAAACTCCCATCATACGTCAGCGATACTAGTGACTTTTTGAACAAAATAAAAAATATCCAATGGCAGGAAAACTACATACTCATTGCTCTGGACGTCTGCTCGTTGTATACAAGCATCATACACACAGATGGACTAAATGCTCTTGATTATTATCTACAGAGATCTCTGCCTAATATGCCTGAACATAGGACAATGTTGTTGGAAATGGTCAAAATGTGTCTGGATAACAACGTTTTTATGTTTAATAATCTCATATACAGGCAGTTGCGGGGTGTGGCCATGGGGGCCAGCTTCTCCCCCAGCTACGCATGTCTTCACATGGGCTGGTGGGAGGAGAGGGTCCTCATGGATTCACACTCAACAACAATGCAGGCCCAGGTAGTTACCTGGTTACGTTTCATTGACGATCTCTTTGTGATCTGGAAGGGGGACATGCCATCAGCAGAAAAGTTTATCTCTGATCTCAATAATAACAGTCTGAACCTCCAGTTCACAGCCACACTAAGCAAATCATCCATTACATTTTTGGATACTGAGGTGTTTATAGAACAGGGCAAGATAGAAACCAGACTACATCGCAAGACAACAGCCGGAAACTCTACTCTTCATGCTACAAGTTCCCACATTAAGCACCTCATAAACAGTATCCCCTATGGCGAGATGCTGCGCCTTAAAAGGATACACAGCAGGCAAATTGACCTTGATCTGGCACAGAGTGACAGTAAAACAAGATTCCTAGCTAGAGGTTATTCCCCTAAAATCATAGATGCAGCAATCTTGAAATCTAATCAGAAAGACAGAACTACACTTTTGGTTGGCAACCCGTCCCCATTAACAATTTCTGAGGATGCCACTACTACTAAAAATTGTGAGTTTAGATTTATTGTACAGTATAATGCCCAACATAAGGATATAGCTAAAATCATCTACAAAAACTGGCCTTTGGTCCTGAGTGACCCAGTGATAGGGAGGGATCTCCCCAAGAGGCCCAGCATAACGTATAGTAGAGGGCAGTCAATGAGGGATGAATTGGTCAAAACCAGCCCTGAGGTACTGGAAGAGTCAACCTGGTATCTAACACACACAGGCTTTTACAATTGTAAAGTCTGCAAAGCATGCCAACAAGCGATTAACAAAAAGAGCTACCATTCCCCCTTTGATAGCAGGGAACATAGAATCACCAAACTATTAACTTGTAAGACAGAATTTGCCATTTACGTGTTAATATGTCCCTGTAATCTGCTGTACGTCGGGAGCACAAAGCTTCCAGTACATAAAAGAATCCTGCAGCACCTACGGGCGATTGGGAATCAGGATAATACTTATCCTGTAGCGAGGCATTTCAAGTCAAAACATAACTCTAGAAGCAGTGAGCTTAGATATTATGTAATTGACTGTGTACAGGCAAGCAGGAGAGGAGGCAACAGAGAAGACAAATTACGCCGCCTCGAGACGCAATATATCATTGAGCTCAATACCAAGCACCCCTCAGGTTTGAATATCACAGAGGACCTATATACCTGCCTATGAATAAAATGTACAGATGGTATGAACTTTCCGCAATATACAATACACTTAAGTATCCTATGGGCCTCTCCAACATACAGAGTATTTTAGATTATTTATGTCTTTTTGTACATCTTTTTTACCACATACATCAAATAACTGTTATTTTAACAAATTTTGAAGATTTTAGACATGTGATCCACATTCATTGACTTTTTATGATAACAACCATTTTAAGGTTTTTATAGGTCTATGTATGAATTATGATTGGTCTCATGTCCTTTAAATCACTGGGCCAACCCTGGTATACTGTACAATTGACTCCTTGTAAATAATGCTATAACTCTTGCTAACATTGCACATTTGGTTCATATACTTCCTCTGGGAGGACGACAAGCACTTGGTCTATATTATGTATTTTACAAAAACCATATATATATATAAGATGAGTTTTTTTACCTCTTGTGTAATGTCGATACTGCTAGTGGCGAATAGGTCCTCAGAAACGTGGTAACTGTCCAGGTATCTCGCATTTGCACTTTAGAAACACTGCCTGTGATTAGTAATTTTGTAGTTTTGTAATTTTGTACATTCTTCTGGGCATTTCATGCGCATACGGGGCTCCACATGGACACTAAAATATAAAATATCATGTATTTTACAGAAATTATCTCTCTATTTTACTGTGCATTGTCGCTGCTGCTAGTGGAGAATGGGTCCTCAGTAATTTGGAAACTGTCCATGCACTTTGCATTTGCACTTTATAGCACTCTCCGTGACTTGTATTTTTGCACATTCTACTGGGCATTGTATGCACATGTGGGGCTCCACATGGACGATTGCCACAACAGTAGGGTTCTTTTGGGAAAAAAGGTATTATACCGATATGATTATCAGAATTCGAACATTACAGAAAACCGCACTTTAAAACTGATAACGAATTTTAATGGTTATTTTTACCTTGATTCAAAAGTATTTTTCACTTGGTTTAACTCACTTTTTATTTATCACTTAAGATTCACTTCGCACGTATTTTATATGTCTGCAATTGGTCATTCTAAGCATTAATGCTGAAATACACTCAAGTATACTACAAGTAATAAATGTATCTGTAAAACATTGGAGTGAAAAACTGTGAGTAGTTGGCATGGAGCGAACTCTTCTATTTCTATCTTACTTGTAGTTTGGCCTTTCATTGGTAGACTGTATTTAAACGTGTGTCAGGTGATTACCTGTGTCATGTGATCAAGCGCTCTGTGAAGCGCGAAACGCGTCGTGATGACTTTGGGAAAACTATCTGCTAAATAAACCACTTTTGCACTGAATTTTGGGTTCAAGTCCGTTTTTGCCAGCTGACTGAAATCTCTGCGCTACACCGGATTATTCCTGGAATATATATATATATATACACACACCAAGGTGTATTGAAGTATGAGTGGGTGTATGAGTGTCTGAATGGATGATTTAGTAGGTGTGTGACTGACTGTATAAGTGAGTGATTAAATGTGTCTTACTGAATGCAAGGGTTAGTGACTAAAGTGTGTGAATGTCTTTATTAGTCTGTTAGTTTGTGTGTGAGCGGATGCATAGCTTGGTGAGTAGATACATGAGTGTCTATATGGATTATTTATTGGTTGTCTGAGTATCTGTATGGGTGCCTGAGTGTCTTTGTGGGTGGGTGGTATGTGACTCTGTGAGTAGATATGTGAGTGGTTGCTTCACTGGGTGTATAGGTTCAAGAGTGCATACGGAAACAGCTGTATGGGTGGGTGAGTGTGTGTATGGGTGTGTTGGTGAGTGAATGGATGTCTCAGTGGTGATGTGTGAGTAACTACAAATGTTTTAAAGCAGTATATGTGAGTGTTGGAGTATATAAATGACTATATGTGAGAGTGGGTGGTTGATTGTGTGTTTCTATGAGTGATTGTTTAGGAGAGTAAGTATGTGTTAGCATTTGTATAAATAAGTGCGGTGGTGTATGTATGATGGTATAAACTAGGAAATGGGTGTGTGATAGTTTCTTTGCATGACTGACCAGGTGTATGAGTAACTCTTTGGGTGAGTGGAAGTGTGTGAGTGTCTATATGGGTGTATGAGTAGATATATCAGTGGCTGTATAGATGAATGAGTGTGTGTATGAGTGACTGTATGGGTTAGTGGGTGGATGTGTGTCTAGATGTATGAATCACTGAGCAGGTATGTACTAACTGCTATTGGTTTGTCTATGGTTTCGATATTGGTGGTCTGTATTTTAGAGTGGGTGTATGAAAGGTTTTATTAGGGTATGAGGAGGTGCATCAGATGATCATGTGAATGAGGTCATCAGTGATGTCATTTGAGATGTCCTCAGTGATGTCATCAGTGATGTCACTGAGCATGTCATGAGTGATGTAATATGTGACTTCATCAGCAGTGCATTGCGGGGGCGCGAGTTATAGTTAGGTCTACTAACTATGACGTCCGAATTTCGATGGTTTTGTATGAGTGAAATCTCCAAATAACTATAACGTCCCTGAAACCTATGCTTTTTTCAGTGAATTTCTAAGGTTTTGTAAATGCTAATTTCTAACTATGATGTCCCTGAAACCTATGCTTTTTTCAGTGAATTTCAAAGGTTTATTAAATGAAAATTTCTAACTATATGTCCCTGAAACCTATGGTTTTTTCAGTGAATTTCAAAGGTTTTGTAAATGTTAATTTCTAACTTTAACGCCTTTGATACCTATGTTTTTTTCAGTGCATTTCTAAGCTTTTTTAAATGCTAATTTCTAACTATAACGTGTCTGAAACCTATGTTTTTTTCAGTGTACATATATATATATATATTTATTATACTATGAATACATGTGAAAATGTCTCGTTCCGTCTGTTTGCCTCAGTGGCACAGAAAAAATGGGTGGAACTAACCTCATCATGCCGACGAGGTCCTCTTATGGCTCCGATGACATCATACGGTGTCGCGAGCGGAGCGTGCTATTATGACGTCCTCGTCGATGTGGGAGAGCTAGGAAAGAATTTCCGTGGAATGCTGGTGCAGGGGATATTCACCTAAGTGTTCAGGTTAGTCCTTTGGGAGCAACTGTTTATGTTGCGACTCCAGAAACGAAACCAGTGATCCGATGGGCAGGGGCCCTGCAGGTGGGGTGCCCAGTCGTGTGCACCGGCAGGGCAGCGAAGTGACAAGCACCACAACCCACAAAAAAGGTAACAAGGGCATTGAATAACACAGGATCTTCTCTTTGTATCTGGCAGGAGCAAAAAGTTAAAATGCCCTAGTACCAAAATGTAGAATTAGTACTACAACGGTCTTCAAGAGGACCTGCAATGCCGCTTCTGCCTCCCGTACCATGGAGGTGGCACATGGGTCACGCAGTACGGTCATACTGTAGTGGGACGCACACTCGACCTCTCATGGCACTGCTCCACACTTCAGGGAGGACTCTTTCCATTAGCTATGCTTTCTGAAGACGTGTCGCGCCGGCCCGTCCAACAACAGAACTCCTTCAGATCCAAACAGACTCTTCCACTTTCTCACCCGAAGTGAAACCAGGCCACGCGGACACTTTCACAATACAACAGCTGGGAATGCACTTTTCGGTAAAAAAAACCACATTCCTTCCTCCTAATCAATCAAATAAACGTCTCACTGAAGAACAGGGGCCAGCATAGATCGGTAAACAGCCGTTAGAACGACTTCTTTACTTCGTGATACCATTACAACGCATGCATTACCATGTATCCGTTGTACATCGCAAAGTCATTACTATACATTTTTTTAGAATGCACGGTCATTTACCACGCATGCCTTTACAACAAATTTTGTTGTAAAGGTGTGTATGGTAAATGACCATTCGTTCTAAAAAACATGTAGATGATCCACGTTGTTGTAAGGAAACAGAGGCTGTTCCGTTTCCTCACAACGACGCACACTGTCCCTCAGAGATGACGTGAAGCAGGTACCATGAGGAGAGAGGAACCACGAGGAGTGAGAGGTAAGGGGGATTGGGCATGGGGTATGTTTTTTTCCTAGGGTTAAGGGTAGTGCAGTGGTGTTTGGGTAGTGTAGGCGGTCGTGCTGGGGTTAGTGTTTTAGGGTTTAGGGTAGTGCAGTGGTGTTTGGGTAGTGTAGGGGGTCATGCTGGGGTGGTGTTTTAGGGTTTAGGGTAGTGCAGTAGTGTAGGGGGTCGTGCTGGGGGTAGTGTTTTAGGGTTTAGGGTAGTGCAGTGGTATATAGGTAGTGTAGGGGGTCATGCTGGGGTAGTGTTTTAGGGTTTAGGGTAGTGCAGTGGTGTTTGGGTAGTGTAGGGGGTCTTGTTGTGGGGTGTAGATTTAGGGTTTAGGGTAATGCAGTGTTGTTTGGGTAGTGTTTTAGGGTTTAGGGTAGTGCAGTGGTGTTTGTGTAGTGTAGGGGGTTGTGCTGGGGGTAGTGTTTTAGGGTTTATGGTAGTGCAGTGGTGTTTGGGTAGTGTAGGGGTAGTGCTGGGGTAGTGTTTTAGGGTTTAGGGTAGTGCAGTGGTGTGTATGTAGTGTAGAGGGTAGTGTTTTAGGGTTTGTGTAGTGCAGTGGTGTTTGTGTACTTTAGGAGGTCGTGCTGAGTTCTAGTGTTTTAGAGTTCAGGGTAGTGCAGTGGTGTTTGTGTAGTGTAGGGGGTCGTGTTTTAGGGTTTAAGGGTCGTGCAGTGGTGTTTGGGTAGTGAAGGGGGTTGTGCTGGGGTAGTGTTTTAGGGTTTAGGGTAATGCAGTTGTGTTAAGTAGTGTAGGGGGTCATGCTGGGGATAGATTTAGTGTTTAGGGTAGTGCAGTGGTATTTGTGTAGTGTAGGGGGTCATGCTGTGGTAGTGTTTTAGGGTTTAAGGCAGTGCAGTGGTGTTTGTGTAGTGAAGGGGGTTGTGCTAGGGTAGTGTTTTAGGGTTTAGGGTAGTGCAGTGGTATTTGTGTAGTGTAGGGAGTCATGCTGGTAGTAGTGTTTTAGGGTTTAGGGTAGTGCAGTTACGTTTGGGTAGTGTAGGGTGTCGTGCTGGGGGTAGTATTTTAGGGTTTATGGTAATGCACACAACCAGCCACAATATCCATGGATAAAGGGGATCCTGACTCTTTTGAACTCTCCGCCGTTGAATAATCTGGTTCAAGGGCCCTACCACGTCCAAGACCTATCAATTCCTTTCTTGGGATCCCTCATATACTTGGAGAAAAAGGTACATCATTTCTCATCAATATCAGGTGTTTGTGCCACCTTCCCTGGCAGTGAGGGCCTGGGGCATTTTCCCTTCATCCTATTCCTGACCTCCCTTTGAAGGGGTTGATGGATTTTCCCCACCACATACTCTGCCACTTTGGTGTCAGGGGTCCACTCCGCCGACCTAGGATGGTAAATTTGGGTAGGCTCGAACATGTCCGTGTGGACCCCGTCCCCAACTCAGGACTGAGAGGAGTGGGACTATGGATGCCAAGGACGCCTGAGTCCTTATCCTCATTGGAGGAGAAATCGTCCTCCGATACATCCTCTCCCTCTAAGGCAAATCCGCCATCGGGGTCTACAATAGTGGTTACAGCGTCGCAATTTTCTCCAGACTCCTCCTCCTCCCGGCAGGGTGCATGATTTAGCATTCACACACTCTTGAGGAAGGTCTCCGTAAGTTTATCAAATCCTTCCAAGTGCCCGCGTTATGCTTAACGGCCCTTTTATTCCCCATCTGGGAGCTACTGGGACCCGCCGCCACCAGATCTGGGTCACTGAACAACCCAGGGATGCTTTTCACCAGCTCATCAACCTGATCACTAAGAGGAGCCAGCACCCTAGAAATAGCCAGAGAGAAGACTTGGTCCACTGCTGGAGGGAGAAGTTGGGAGGGCATTGCTCCTCCACTTTCTGGTAGGAGGAGTAAAAATGGTTTTCTGGAGAAGACATGATAGCAGAGCGTGTGAGCACAGAACAAATGCCCTTAAAATCCTTAAGGCAGTCCCCTCGCCGGTGCTCCAACAGCTGGGCTTTCCCCGAAGCTGCTATAAGAATAGACTGAGGCGCAATACTAATTCCACCACCAGGTGGCGCTTGTCACTAACATGGCCGTGTGGGGAAATCACTGCGTAGCAGTGTCAAAATTAGGCAAGGGTTAGTCGAGAATCAAGCGGACACTAAAGGAGTGACTGGATTCCCAAACACGCGTAAAGACCAACGGGAGCGCTCAACAGGATCTCACCGTGCGCAGAGCGCACAGTGGGAGAAACTTCGAGGGGGAGAACGCTCTTGGGCAAGAGCCTGCTGCGCAGGGAATATGAAACAAAACCAAGGCAATAATGCTAATAATGTGCACAAGAAACGGCTATATAAACAGCAACAACGTCAGATGTAAGGTATGCACTTAACTGACGAGCAGTGAAGAAAGAGGAAGCAGAAGGGACGTCATAATACTATATACGATGGACTGTGATATGATTGGACTATACTTGCCTTGGAGACTACCCCGCAATGGTTCATGGGTTGTGTAGTCTTTTGTTTAATGATTGTTGTGTTACGTTTTCTTTGAACTGCTATGCAAATAAAGTAAGGAAAGATATGCATAATCCTCGCCTCCGTCCTGCCATAGAATTCATTAAACTTTATTCGATCTGATTTAGAAACATAGATCATAAAAGTGTCCTTAAAAATAGTAAATCCTCTTTCCTAATACAATACAGTGAGAATTAATTTAACCAGTAGGTTAAAACGGGTGTTACAAAGCCCGGATCACAGCAACTGCAGGTTAACAGAATGTAAAGTTCAATGTTTCGCAAGATCAATCTTATGTACAAAATATGCAATAAGGGGTCCAAGTAAGATGTAACGCTCCAATACCTGACCAGTCTGCACTATATAAAACTGCAGAAAAACTAAAAATAAAAAGTGTTTTGCACACTTCTGTCATTGTGCTATATGTGGGCTACATCTGGGTGATAATTGTGTTACATTTGGGCTCTTTTTTCTCTGGTAGTCATCTTGGGAGACTTATTTGTTATGAAGTTTCCTAATTTCCTCATTTACTGCAGTCTCCTCAGTAGGAAATGCTTTCAGTTTTTTACTTTGATTCCATCAAGAAGGCATTCAGATGTGTCAATTTCTATGGCAAAATGAACCCCCTCATTTTGTTCCTTTTTAAATTAAATGTTTTAAGTGTTACCAGTTTATTTCAATCAAGATGGCTTCAGGTGTGCCATAATTTTGTCAGAAGTAAGACTGTTAGCACTCTAGTTGTTCTTTAGAACACTCTTGGAAGCTGCAGTAGAACACAAAGGAATCAACTGACAGTCTCTGCCCTTGTTGGATGTACATGATTTACTGAGAATGACAGACTTCATTCTCAGTCGTCAGAAAGATAATATGAATTTACAGAAAATATGCTCTCATTTTAGCTTCAGTTTTCTCTGAAACATGATTCATGATATCCCAGCAGAAGGTTTTTCACAGGTTAAAATCACCTTAGAACACACCACAATTCCTGAAATGAGTACAAACAAATACATTCTAATGTAACTAAAGTCTGTTATCACCCTTTATAGTTCTCCTTTCGGGAACCCTCAAAATCTTCGATTCACTACAATGCATTTCAATGGGGGTACTATCATGTATATTGGTCCTAAGATGGCTGCCAGCAATTCCAGGATGAAGTGCTGACAGCCAATCAGATCTCACAATGAGATGTGTCATTAGGCTCCGCCCAGATATTGAAACGTTTTCTTTTTCTAATTTCTCATGAACTACTGAACGGATTTACACCATTTAACAAAAAGGGATCTTTCTGAACCAAGGGCTACCTTTTCGCCAAATTTGGTCTAATTCCGTTCAGCAGACCGGGCTGTAGCCGTGTCTAAATTTGCCTATGGGAATTAATATGGAGAATACATGTTTTGGGACCCCCCTTTTTTCTCGGCCCCCGCTTGCCGAATCACCCTGAAACTTTTAAGATAGGAGCTGACTGGAGCACCCCACAAGTTTTGAAAATTTTGCGAAGATTCGTCAACCGACGCCAAAGTTATTGGGAAAAAAATGTTTGATTTTCCTATGGATAGTAGGTCCTAACTATAACTACCTACTGGTGTATATTATTATATACATATATATATATATATCCTCCACGCCAAGAGTAGTCATCCACCCAGCATAGTAAAAAGTATTCCATATGGCGAGTTACTAAGGCTGAGACGTAACTGTTCCCGGGAGGAGGACTTTACAATAGCTGCAAAGGAGTGCACGCGTAGGTTTCGCATGAGAGGGTATGATCCAGAATTGTTAGATTTAACCTTGAACAAAGTATCTAGGATCCCCAGGCGACAGCTCCTAACGTGCGATTCTAAAAGAAAGGGAGACAGCGAAAAGATTAATAAATTCAGAATGATCACCACCTTCTCAGAGGGAGCGAATGCCCTCAGAGGGATGCTTAACAAGAGTTGGCATATATTGCGAACTGATCCGGTGATTGGGAGTGATGTGCCGGAGAGACCATTGATCACTTTCCGGAAATCACGTTCCATCAAGGATATGGTGGTACAGAGTCATCTAACACCCATGAAAATTTCCGGGCAGGGTACATTGCGAGACATGGCTGGATTTTTTCCTTGCGGGAAATGCCGCGCATGTGAAAACAGCCGGAGAATTCTCTCTTATTCTGTCCCAGGCCTGAAACAACCAAAGAAGATCAAGCATTTCATAACCTGTACAACACCATATGTGGTGTACTGCCTTTTGTGTCCTTGCGGGAACAAATATATAGGGAGTACAATAAATGGGGTTAAAATGCGTGTCTTAGAACATCAACGGGCCATTATGAACAAGGACATAACATACCCTGTGGCGAGACATTTTGCCCAATCGCACCAGAGCAATCGAGAACTTCTCCAATATTTCGGAATAGATCATGTCCCCCTCAACCCCAGAGGTGGGGATAGACTTACACGTCTACGTAGACTAGAATCACGTCATATAATTGACATGCAGACGAAACAGCCTGGGGGCTTAAACATTGGAGAAGAATTAGGTGTTCATCTGGGCAAATAGTCTAAGACTCTAGGCACTCCCCTTTTCTGAATAGAGCGTTGTCAGTGTATACATGCAGGAGTTTTAGGATGAAATGTGAACTTTGGAACCTGCAGTTACATTTGCCAATGATTATTCGCTCTGTGTTGTCTTTCTTATACATGTATGGTACATGTGTCATTTGCAGCCATAGTCAGATTATTTCTGCCTAATTTGCATTTTCTCCATCTCTGCGAACTTTCAATACTAATTATTTCTCAATTTCTCTTCTTTTGCTTCTTTTCTCCCACTTGCTTAATTAATTAATTCTTTTTTCCCCCCACCGTTAACATACCCTCTTCTCCCATACTTTTCCTCTTGTTCCCCTTCAAATGGTATAGAAAAATGTAACATGTAATGATGACCATAAGGGATGAACTTGGATATATTGTATATATTGTACTTAATGCTAATTTGGCTTGATTTAGATTTCTTTGCTTTGCCATAGTCGGTGACATGCCGATACACGGCGAGATCTTTGTGATTTGTGACCGACTTGGGTTTGTTTTTGTATGAAATGCAAATAATGATGATTCACAAACAACCCATGGCGCAATGGGACTATGATCATAAATTTGATTTGTATGTTGTAATTTATGTAAATACTCTGTAAATAGGATTCGCTGGATTCCGTGATTTGCCGATCCACGGCGAGATTGTATTATTCACTGCTATTAAGTGAATGTAGGAATCAGTATAAATCAAGGGTCAAATTTGCATGGTGCAAATAGAACTTTGCATGTTAAATACCCACTTAGAAATGGCCGCTCCATTTACTCAGTATGTAATGGTGTCTGTTTTCCCATCACATGTGATAGGAAGTGAAGTCTGCATATAATATGCTGGGTAACACTGCATGTATTGACACTGACGAAGGACTTACAGTCCAAAACGCGTCTGTCTGTTTGTTGGAAAAGCCGAGCAATAAATTAATTGAGCATCTATACCCCCGTGAGTGCGTGATCGTTTTCCTTGGATTGAGGGACGGTTGGAGCTGGAATATATATATATATATATATATATATTACCTACTGGCGGTCGCCAGTAGGTATATATAGTTAGGATTTTTTCTCTATGGGATTTTTGAAAATTCTATGTCTAATAACTTTGGCGTTTGTGGACGGAATTGGCTGAAATTTTCAGGAAAATGGCACATTTTGTTTCTGAGCAGCCCCTGAAAATTTTGGGGGGGTTCGTCAAGGGGGGGCCGAGAAAAAAGGGGGGTCCCAAAACGCGTTTTTCCCATGTTAATTTCCATAGGGCAGTTGGCCTCACTTTTAGCCCGAACGGCTGAATGGATTTGCACGAAACTTGGCAAAATTGTAGGGACTGGTAGCCCGATGTGCCTTTTGTAGGTCTCAATATATGTGCTCCAGTGGATTTTGAGAAATTAACGTTTAAAAAAAGATATATATCTGTAACAGCGGACCGGGCAGCGCTCTGGTTCGCGGACTTTTCGCGCAACGGAGCTTTGTGAAGCGAAGCTGATTGGTTCTCCGGCGTCTGTCAACATTCCAAACAGTCCGTAGCGGCCGCCATCTTGTCTCTCGGTAGGATCGAGAGACAAGAGGAGGTCAAAACAAAGGGGGAAATAACTATAAGGGGGCATAGTAGATCCTCGCTGACCCCCTAGGTTTGATGTGGAGGTTTTAAAAGGGCCCCGCGGGGCAAAAAAATATAATAATAATAATAATCGAACGGCTGAATGGATTTGCACGAAACTTGGCAAAATATTAGGGACTGGTAGCCCGATGTGCCTTTGCTAGGTCTCAATATATGTGCTCCAGTGGATTTTGAGAAATTAACGTTAAAAAAAAGATATATATCTGTAACAGCGCTCCGCTTCGCGTAACGGAGGTTTGCGAAGCTGATTGGTCATTCTGTCACTGGGCTATAGTTGGGCTACATCTGGCTGATATTTGGGCTACATTTGTTTTTTTGTGTGTCTGGCGGCCATCTTTGGGCTACATTGGGCTACATTGGGCTTCATTGGGCTACATTCGGCTAATTAGCAAATAGCTCATCGCAAACTAGGAATGGTAAAGAATCGCTATTTATTCCTTAAAGTTCGCTATTTAGGAAATGCAAAAAACTTTGATGATACATATGGCGGTTCATCTCTAACAAGATAAGAAGCATAGGGATACATTTATGATGACTGGCGCATCACCAGGGATGTGTTAGTCATTCTGTGCCGCTGTTCCGTCACCTATGGTGTGCTGCATTTACAATGCGGCGCATCATGGGGCAAAAACAGCACAGATGCGTGATGTATCTGTGCCGTAAAGGTGGCGCATTGCTGGAGTTGTATCGCAAGTGTGATGAAGCTCCAGCAAGGGTCGGGGGTGCCCCTGTCGCAGGGTTTCTGTTCTCACACAGAACTGTGGACAGAGGATTGGAACCTCGGCGAATTAGGGTGTCCCAAAACTCACGTTAGTAATCAAAAACTCCTTAGCAAGCTAGGTACAGTGTCACATTGGATATAACAAACTCTCAATGTTTAGACAATCCAGAATATGAACTTATAGTACCTCAGGATACGTGGAACTCATGAACAGTCGGTCGTTATAGATTTCTTAGAAACCAGAACATGGAGTTAAGAAGAACACATGTGTATTTGAAATGTTTATTTACTAATGCCGTCTTCTCAGGCGTAGTACCTTAGATAATAAAAGTACACATATTATCAGTAGCAAAATTACCAGCATAGTTACTAGTACATAAAAAGTGAATGGTGATAGTATGTTAACATGCTGTAAATGAATAAGAGTTAGCAACACTTATAAGCAGCCGCGGGCCGTGGAGGGAGTTACGGTGAGGCAGGGAGGCGGGGAGGGGGAGAAGCAGGGTGGAGAATACAAGTACACATATTATCAGTAGCAAAATTACCAGCATAGTTACTAGTACATAAAAAGCGAATGGTGACAGTATGTTAACATGCTGTAAATGAATAAGAGTTAGCAACACTTATAAGCAGCCGCGGGCCGTGGAGGGAGTTACGGTGGGGCAGGGAGGCGGGGAGGGGGAGGGGCAAGGTAGAGAGGGCTCCACCCTGCTTCTCCCCCTCCCCGCCTCCCTGCCCCATCGTAACTCCCTCCACGGCCCGCGGCTGCTTATATCTCACCCTCCCTAATACACATATTATATTATTTGCTAAGAAGGTCTCTTTGTGTTGGTTTAGGGCGTGCCCATACTTTAGTGTCTTAGATTTGAAGGAATCACATCAGCATACACCAGCTCTCTCTTCATGTGAACCGCATCAACTGTTGTGTATGTGTGTTCGGCAAAGCAATATAAAACCCGCCTCATGCCCAGAATTGGCAGAAGTTGCACTTATGTTATGAGTATGAAGTCGTGGAGATCAGACCTCATAACAATTCTGTATCGTGTTGTTCTTGAAACTTTAGCACTCGCTGTACAGATATAGTTTAACAAGTAAAGCAGATAGTAGACCAATAACATATTATTCTCATGTAAACCACGATGAACTACTAGGTGGAAAGCTAAAGCAACAACTAAGTGTCGTGTGCAGAAGTTGCAAAAAAGGAAAAATGGCGTTTAAACCGGTAATGAGCCCATGCTAACTTAACACGGTGTAAAGATATCCAGGACCTAGATGACACCTCCTCATGATCCGGAAACGAACTGAATAAGATAATAGAAGTGCCATCTCATGAGAGCAGATTGCAAGTTTATATGTGGACGGTCCGCAAGGTAAAGCATTAAAAACTAGGAAAATGTAATGCTAAAGAAAAATAAAACAGCCAAGTACTTTATCGAGTCTTAAGCCAATAGGCAAGGTAAATAATAAAAACTTGACAAATAAGTCAATGAATTGTCAATGAAATGCTAGTACTCAGCATATCAAACATGAAAAAGGTCTATGACATAACTGTGTATGCAAAATAAGCTGCAACAGCCTCCAATAGGAAGTCACCGTCTTCATCCGAAAACAGTTCAGCCATCCAATTTAAAAGCGGAAAAGAACATACGTGCTCTCCCAGCACCGGATCCTCTATCACCCTCAGAGGACAGCTCGGTGGGTTTTCAAGAAAGCTCTGTTCCAAGAAAGACTGTGCTGCCGCCAGTAAATTCCAGGGACCAAGTAGTCCATGCATCAATGCCACAGCCATAATCCTTTCGCCAGGACAAACCAACTCGTGAGTAATGATAGGAGTCATCAGCTGATTAAAGTCGACGTCAGGAGAAACCGGTCCGCAGAGACACAAATCAATGGCCCAATCGAAATCACAGGTCAGGCAGTGAAATACAGGCTGGACACAGGTGAAGTAGGAGAATCAAAAAGATAATCCATATGCCGTGCTTAATATCGCCAACGGCATTGTGCCATAATATTCTAGCATGCGATTGCGGAACAGTGTCAGCAGCTGCAGGGTGGGAGGTTGCATAGGAGGGACATCCATATTTAAAAATGTAAAAAAGCACAAGAGCGTCCGCTGGTAATGCAAGTAAAAATGCCAATCCACGAACCAGAGTGCAGAAAATAGAATGAAAGGAAGCAGGGATGACTCCAAAGATTTTCTCAAATGAAGTCACGAGACCACTGGTAACAACTTTAAAAAAGTGCGCCAGGGACTTTGTGGAGGATGCGTTAAAGATAGTCGGAAACATGTTGCTGAAATTGAAAGGCAAATCTTAATTGAAAAGGGTGTGCACCTCTGTACGGGTGTTCGCTATGTGAAGTACGAAAGTTTCACGGGCCGAGCTCAAGGCCACCTCTCTCTGAGACAAAAGAGCTCTTATTCTTGCCATGCCGTTGAAACGTGTCCCAAGGTTGGTATTTGTGGCCAGATTGAAAACTCCCTATGTTCATGTGTGGGAGGAAATAGAACATTTCTGCAGCAAATAACCCGTTCACTTACTGTTACGATAAAAGGAATACTTTTAATTAACTCAGAACAATCTTCATTATTGAGCATCAAATAACTACCATTTTCCAACACCTTGAACGTGGGGATGATAGCAGGAACTGGCGTGCCTTGCAACACGCAAGCCATATTTGGTCGGTGTTTGTTGCATGAACCGTGTAACTGTATGTGCCTACACATTAGTGAATGATCTGGCGTCTCAGTGCATTCCTCTCCATTCAGATAAACTTCTTGATCATCTTTGAAACATCTGTATGTGTATGGAAGCGACCAGACCTCATGAAGAAAAGCACTACCTAAAGGTTCATAACGACCTATTGGTATATATTTCATACAATTTGAAAACTTATATAAAGCAAAAGGCAGCGTTATTAAACCGTGGATAAGGCATGTTGCCAAAAAACCCGCAATCCTCTGCTGATGATGTCACTGAGCATGTCATGAATGATGTAATATGTGACATCATCAGCAGTGGATTACGGGTAATAGTATCTCTAGTTTACTCCCCTATAGCTGTCTTTCTTTTAACATAAGTGTCTGTTTCCTTCCCTTATACTTACTGTTTTTGGTTCGCTTCCGGTTCGCGTACCGGCGAGCGAACTGGGAAGCGAACTAAGAGAAATAGAGGTTGGCACAGTTCCAAATATTGTACCAATTTTTTAATAACGGGGAGGTAGTTCTGAAAAGAACTTTTTTTTTTTTTTTTCTGAACATTTTTTTACTGTTTTTGAATTTTTCGGACAAGTTTTATATTTTGATGGGTTTTTCTTGGAGGGGGCAATGAAAACGATTCATTGTAAAGGGCTCAACAGGAGCAACAAAACAAAAAAAAGAAGTATTTATTATTTTGGGCGTTTCGTACAAACTTGCATATGATAGTCAATAGCTCTGTTGATCAGAGTGATGCTTTTTTCTCCGTAGGAAATGAATCCATCGCAAAATGCGCAGATGTGTTTTACATCACCAAATCTCATTTGTATATTTGGCACCATCTCCCTGCCCTCTGGTCCCGTTACTTCCGGTACAACAGATCTTCTGGCCATAATAGGGAGATTATCTAGGTCGGTCCGAAACTGTGCAGCACTGTAGTTGTTAGGATGCCACCTAGTCATATGGCGATGCATTGTGTAGTTTCCGAAACTGTATTTTTTGTCGGTCCCTCTGGACAGTCTATCTTGACATATAAGGCAAGTTACGTATCTTGCATTTACTTTTTTCTGACCTTTGGGAATTTTAAAAAATTGCCAAATGAAGTTTTCTTTCCGGTGAGACGTCCTGGGCTGCTCAGGCAAAAACTGCCTCTCTTCGTGCTCGTCCTCCTGTTCCTCTTCTTCTTCTTCTTGTTGAATTATAACTTGAGCAGGTGGTCCACTCTTCCTTGGATGTGGTGGAGGTGGTGGGGAAGCACCAGCTGAAGCTACTAAAGAAGCCATTGCTCAGTGATCACAAAGGGTCTTTCTCTCACAATGATGAAAGTCAGAGTGAGGAAAGAAGGAGGGATTTTCATCATTTGGGAAAAACAAGAGTTCTCAACCAATCAAAAGTGTTCATTTTAGATTATATGACCTAGTCTTACATCATTAGGAAACCAAAAGTGAAATGAACCAATGAAAAGTGTTATTACCAAGTCACATGACTTGCTGTGTTTACGTTAAGCGCTTTGCAGGGCCTCCCGGTTTGCTTCCAGAAACCTGCGCTTTGCGACTCGCTTCGCGTACCAGTTCGCTAACGTAGTACGTCATATGACGTATCACGCGACAACGTGAAACGTCATGCGGACGGGAGGCGTCACGATGTTGTTTTGTAACGCGGCACTTGCGGTAAAGAAACGTTTACCGGCTCGCGGTCTATTTCGCGGCATCAAGGTCAGCTAACGGGAAGCTTCCCGATTTGCGAAGCGGGAACGAAGAAAAAAAAATATTTAAAAAAATAATTATTCATAAACATATAAAATATATTTTTGGATTTAAAGAAGAATACATTTTACAGCTACAGATATTAGCTGTTAAAAAACCAATGAAATTCACAGAAAAAACCATAGGTTATGGACCATATATAGTTAGGAATTAGCATTTACAAAACCTTGAAAATTCACTGAAAAAACCATAGGTTATAGACCATATATAGTTAGGAATTAGCATTTACAAAACCTTGAAAATTCACTGAAAAAACCATAGGTTATAGACCATATATAGTTAGGAATTAGCATTTAAAAAACCTTATTTTACTCACACAAAACCATTGAAATTCCATATATAGTTAGTTGCACTAACTATATATCGCGCACCCGCAATCCACTGCTGATCATGTCACATATTACATCATTCATGACATGGTCAGTGACATCACTGATGACATCACTGATGACATCTCAAATGACATCACTGATGACATCACTGATGACATCTCAAATGACATCACTGATGACATCACTCATGACATCTCAAATGACATCACTGATGACATCACTGATGACATCTCATTTGACATTACTGATCACATCACTGATGACATCATTCATGTGATAATACGATAAACCTCTTCAGACTCTAATATAACCTTAAATACACTCAGTGTAAACAGACACTCATAGACTGTCACTCATCCATGGAGTTACTCAGACACTTAGTCAGTCATGCAAAGAATCAATCACACCTCCATTTCCTCAACTATACAGTTATACACACCTTACTTATTCAAACATATACTAAAACATATTTACTCACTTATACAATCCTGGATACAAGTTCACAATGATCCATACAGCCACTCACACATTCACTGGCTCTTATGCACAGTTATTTATATATGGTAACTCTCACATGTACTGTGTTTTACATATGTACTTACTTTGACATGTAGCACTGAGATATCCATTCACTCACCAATACACTCATGCACACAGTCAACCGCCCATACAGCTGTTTCCACATGCACTTTTGAACCCATACATCCAGTCAATCAACTGCTCACACATCTATGCAGAGAGTCATACACCTCCCAGCCACCCACACACACACTCAGTCTCCCATACAAATGCTTGGGCAACCAATCAATAACCCATACAGTTAATCATATAGCTAATGATCAACACATGCAGCAGTTTACAGAACAACAGACATAATGATGCACAAATTAAGACAGTTTAGTCACTAACCCATGCACTCAGTGAGACACATTTAATCAGTCACTCATACAGTCAGCCATGCCCCTACTAAATCCTTCATCAAGACACTTATACATCTATTCATTCTTCAATATGTAAGACATATTTTAACTTTACAGAATTATACAGTCACTGGATGACGTCATCAGTGATCTCATCAGTGATGTCATTTGAGATGTCATCAGTGATGTCATCAGTGATGTCACTGACCATGTCATGAATGATGTAATATGTGACATGATCAGCAGTGGATTGCGGGTGCGCGATATATAGTTAGTGCAACTAACTATATATGGAATTTCAATGGTTTTGTGTGAGTAAAATAAGGTTTTTTAAATGCTAATTCCTAACTATATATGGTCTATAACCTATGGTTTTTTCAGTGAATATATATATATATACATATATATATATATATATATATATATATATATATATATATATATATATATATATATATATACGATCCATCACCAACAGCCGCCGCCGAGAGTGAAGAGGCCAACACAGGAGAACGAGTGAGAACAGCCTTTATTCCATCCGCAGCAGGTAAGGATACATTGCACACCCGCTGTCAAGGCGAATGCATTTCGGCTTCTGATTAGCCTTCTTCAGCGCCACGAGTGTTTTGCGGTAAGTCAGGTAGCGGCAAATATATCTAACAAAATGTCACGCCCCTCCTGATTTAACCAGCTTTGCTCCACCCCCTTCAGCCCAAATGGCAAGGCAAATGTCTATTGGCAAGTCACATCTTGTGTGGTGACTACCTTTCCCAGAGTGCAATCTGCTTTGTCACTGGAAAACGTTGCGTGGAGATGCCAAAGCGTCATTGTAATGCAATTGTTCCCCACTTTTCTGCAGACGAACACGCTGTCCCCTCCCGTCTCCAACCATCACAACCTGCCTGTTCCTGGTGTCCAATAGGCGGGGACAAGGCAGACATGCATGCCCAGCCCAGCGTAGAGCCGATTGACCCCAACACCGCCGTATATGTACCAGACAAGCAGGTGGACTCCGACATATCCCGGCACCCCGGGCGACTCCAAAACGCCACCGAAGCAGCAACCAGCAGAGTCAGAGCCAACTTTGTGCGACGGGGGCCCCTTAGCGCGGTACTGGACTCCGCGCTGTAACATACGATCCATCACCAACAGCCGCCGCCGAGAGTGAAGAGGCCAACACAGGAGAACGAGTGAGAACAGCCTTTATTCCATCCGCAGCAGGTAAGGATACATTGCACACCCGCTGTCAAGGCGAATGCATTTCGGCTTCTGATTAGCCTTCTTCAGCGCCACGAGTGTTTTGCGGTAAGTCAGGTAGCGGCAAATATATCTAACAAAATGTCACGCCCCTCCTGATTTAACCAGCTTTGCTCCACCCCCTTCAGCCCAAATGGCAACGCAAATGTCTATTCGCAAGTCACATCTTGTGTGGTGACTACCTTTCCCAGAGTGCAATCTGCTTTGTCACTGGAAAACGTTGCGTGGAGATGCCAAAGCGTCATTGTAATGCAATTGTTCCCCACTTTGCTGCAGACGAACACGCTGTCCCCTCCGGTCCCCAACCGTCACAACCTGCCTGTTCCTGGTGTCCAATAGGTGGGGACAAGGCAGACATGCATGCCCAGCCCAGCGTAGAGCCGATTGACCCCAACACCGTCGTATATGTACCAGACAAGCAGGTGGACTCCGACATATCCCGGCACCCCGGGCGACTCCAAAACGCCACCGAAGCAGCAACCAGCAGAGTCAGAGCCAACTTTGTGCGACGGGGGCCCCTTAGCGCGGTACTGGACTCCGCGCTGTAACATACGATCCATCACCAACAGCCGCCGCCGAGAGTGAAGAGGCCAACACAGGAGAACGAGTGAGAACAGCCTTTAATCCATCCGCAGCAGGTAAGGATACATTGCACACCCGCTGTCAAGGCGAATGCATTTCGGCTTCTGATTAGCCTTCTTCAGCGCCACGAGTGTTTTGCGGTAAGTCAGGTAGCGGCAAATATTTCTAACAAAATGTCATGCCCCTCCTGATTTTACCAGCTTTGCTCCACCCCCTTCAGCCCAAATGGCAACGCAAATGTCTATTGGCAAGTCACATCTTGTGTGGTGACTACCTTTCCCAGAGTGCAATCTGCTTTGTCACTGGAAAACGTTGCGTGGAGATGCCAAAGCGTCATTGTAATGCAATTGTTCCCCACTGTGCTGCAGACGAACACGCTGTCCCCTCCGGTCTCCAACCGTCACAACCTGCCTGTTCCTGGTGTCCAATAGGCGGGGACAAGGCAGACATGCATGCCCAGCCCAGCGTAGAGCCGATTGACCCCAACACCGCCATATATGTACCAGACAAGCAGGTGGACTCCGACATATCCCGGCACCCCGGGCGACTCCAAAACGCCACCGAAGCAGCAACCAGCAGAGTCAGAGCCAACTTTGTGCGACGGGGGCCCCTTAGCGCGGTACTGGACTCCGCGCTGTAACATACGATCCATCACCAACAGCCGCCGCCGAGAGTGAAGAGGCCAACACAGGAGAACGAGTGAGAACAGCCTTTATTCCATCCACAGCAGGTAAGGATACATTGCACACCCGCTGTCAAGGCGAATGCATTTCGGCTTCTGATTAGCCTTCTTCAGCGCCACGAGTGTTTTGCGGTAAGTCAGGTAGCGGCAAATATATCTAACAAAATGTCACGCCCCTCCTGATTTAACCAGCTTTGCTCCACCCCCTTCAGCCCAAATGGCAACGCAAATGTCTATTGGCAAGTCACAGCTTGTGTGGTGACTACCTTTCCCAGAGTGCAATCTGCTTTGTCACTGGAAAACGTTGCGTGGAGATGCCAAAGCGTCATTGTAATGCAATTGTTCCCCACTTTGCTGCAGACGAACACGCTGTCCCCTCCGGTCTCCAACCGTCACAACCTGCCTGTTCCTGGTGTCCAATAGGCGGGGACAAGGCAGACATGCATGCCCAGCCCAGCGTAGAGCCGATTGACCCCAACACCGCCGTATATGTACCAGACAAGCAGGTGGACTCCGACATATCCCGGCTCCCCGGGCGACTCCAAAACGCCACCGAAGCAGCAACCAGCAGAGTCAGAGCCAACTTTGTGCGACGGGGGCCCCTTAGCGCGGTACTGGACTCCGCGCTGTAACATAGATCCATCACCAACAGCCGCCGCCGAGAGTGAAGAGGCCAACACAGGAGAACGAGTGAGAACAGCCTTTATTCCATCCGCAGCAGGTAAGGATACATTGCACACCCGCTGTCAAGGCGAATGCATTTCGGCTTCTGATTAGCCTTCTTCAGCGCCACGAGTGTTTTGCGGTAAGTCAGGTAGCGGCAAATATATCTAACAAAATGTCACGCCCCTCCTGATTTAACCAGCTTTGCTCCACCCCCTTCCGCCCAAATGGCAGCGCAAATGTCTATTGGCAAGTCACATCTTGTGTGTTGACTACCTTTCCCAGAGTGCAATCTGCTTTTTCACTGGAAAACGTTGCGTGGAGATGCCAAAGCGTCATTGTAATGCAATTGTTCCCCACTTTGCTGCAGACGAACACGCTGTCCCCTCCGGTCTCCAACCGTCACAACCTGCCTGTTCCTGGTGTCCAATAGGCGGGGACAAGGCAGACATGCATGCCCAGCCCAGCGTAGAGCCGATTGACCCCAACACCGCCGTATATGTACCAGACAAGCAGGTGGACTCCGACATATCCCGGCACCCCGGGCGACTCCAAAACGCCACCGAAGCAGCAACCAGCAGAATCAGAGCCAACTTTGTGCGACGGGGGCCCCTTAGCGCGGTACTGGACCCCGCGCTGTAACATACGATCCATCACCAACAGCCGCCGCCGAGAGTGAAGAGGCCAACACAGGAGAACGAGTGAGAACAACCTTTATTCCATCCGCAGCAGGTAAGGATACATTGCACACCCGCTGTCAAGGCGAATGCATTTCGGCTTCTGATTAGCCTTCTTCAGCGCCACAAGTGTTTTGCGGTAAGTCAGGTAGCGGCAAATATATCTAACAAAATGTCACGCCTCTCCTGATTTAACCAGCTTTGCTCCACCCCCTTCAGCCCAAATGGCAACGCAAATGTCTATTGGCAAGTCACATCTTGTGTGGTGACTACCTTTTCCAGAGTGCAATCTGCTTTGTCACTGGAAAACGTTGCGTGGAGATGCCAAAGCGTCATTGTAATGCAATTGTTCCCCACTTTGCTGCAGACGAACACGCTGTCCCCTCCGGTCTCCAACCGTCACAACCTGCCTGTTCCTGGTGTCCAATAGGCGGGGACAAGGCAGACATGCATGCCCAGCCCAGCGTAGAGCCGATTGACCCCAACACCGCCGTATATGTACCAGACAAGCAGGTGGACTCCGACATATCCCGGCACCCCGGGCGACTCCAAAACGCCACCGAAGCAGCAACCAGCAGAGTCAGAGCCAACTTTGTGCGACGGGGGCCCGTTAGCGCGGTACTGGAGTCCGCGCTGTAACATACGATCCATCACCAACAGCCGCCGCGGAGAGTGAAGAGGCCAACACAGGAGAACGAGTGAGAACAGCCTTTATTCCATCCGCAGCAGGTAAGGATACATTGCACACCCGCTGTCAAGGCGAATGCATTTCGGCTTCTGATTAGCCTTCTTCAGCGCCACAAGTGTTTTGCGGTAATTCAGGTAGCGGCAAATATATCTAACAAAATGTCACGCCTCTCCTGATTTAACCAGCTTTGCTCCACCCCCTTCAGCCCAAATGGCAACGCAAATGTCTATTGGCAAGTCACATCTTGTGTGGTGACTATATATATATATATATATATATATATATATATATATATATATATATATATATATATATATATATTAAAACACAGGTAGTCCCAAATGAGTCGCACACGAGGCAGCAGAGAAAGGTTACCAGCCTTTTAATGTCAGGTATGGAGGTACAGAAGTGGCAGGCAACAATGTACAGCTTCCCCTTTGAGCCTGACGCGTTTCAAGTTTCCTCTTCTTCAGAGGCTACGGGAAAGTTCGTGCAGTGGCGGGCAGGCAATCCCACAATTAAATACATAGTTACGCCTCCAGGCGTTATACAGGAATTATGGGATATGTAGTGCCGAAATATTCTCCCTTGATTATGGCGCACTAATAGCTGTGGTTGATGGAGCCCTAAAGTGAGCCTCTGCCACAGTGTACTTCCTCAATCCTGCTCTGTCGCTCCACATAGGAGGTGAATCCATCCTCGTGGCCCCCTCAGAATTGCAGGTTGGTGAAGAGGAAGAGGAAAGAGGCAAAAAGGGTGCAGAACAACGTAAGAGGTGTACAGAAAAAGGCAAGAGGGGTGCAGAAAGAGGGAAGAAGGATGCAGAAAGAGGCAAGAGGGGTACAGAAAGAAGCAAATGAGATGCAGAAAGATGTAACAGGCATACAGAAAGAGGGAAGGGAGGTGCAGAAAGTAGAAGAGATTTGCAGAAAGAGGCAAGAGAAGTGCAGAAAAAGAAAAATATGCAGAAAGAAGAAACAGAAATGCAGAAAGAGGCAGGAGAGGCGCAGAAGGAAACAAGAGTGGCTTGCACACCATTAGTGCCAATTTAACACCCACATTTAGCAATAAGTAACAGGTGACCATTCTAGGTTTGCAAAGGGCCTTCCACCACACTATAACACTTGTCACTGCATTTTTGGTAACCTTTGAGCCATTTGATATAGAAACAAGGCTATTTAGGTTCAGATCTGCAGATTAGGGAGCAGATGATGAATTATGTGGCTAATGCATAAAATGTATAATTGTACGAAAGTTGGTGCAGCCAAACAGTCACATAATTCCAGTGGCCCTGCTCATACCTCTGAGTAGGTCCACAAGTGCTCCTCAGTGATTCCTTCTTTTTTTGTCTCACTGAGTTCATAGTTCAGCTTCTATGGAAAACAGGAAGACCAAACCTGAGGTTACTACCCACAACACTGACGACCATACCACTTAATTAATCTCCATAACACATAATCCCACTATAAATAATTCCTATACACTAAATACCACGTACTCTCTATCCACATAATTTCACTCCACAACATACAACATAATTCCACTGCACACAACGTACATCCACTCCACTCCAAAAAACATTAGTAAAAAACGTTTACATTTACAACGACAATAGCTCTAACTCTCACAAATGCGAAACCTATTACATTGCAAACACTTCTTTAACTAGTAGCCACGTTTACAAAGTGGTTGAGGAAGGGTGCTGGGCCTCAGACCAACGCTCAGGAATTCCGCTGCATACGATTTACAGGAGGTACCGGAAGGGCTTCTTGACCGCCAAAGTCCCTCAGGAGTAAATTGGACTTCATCCCCCATCCCGTAGTCTACCAGGAGACACGTTTGCAGAGTGGTGCAGAAAGGGGGGCATGGCCTCCGAAGACATTTTAGCAATCTCACTTTGTGGGACTTACTGGAGGTAACAAGAGGGGTAGTTTGCCCCAAGGACATCCTTGGAGGCCAACTATCCCTCCTATTACCTCCAGTAAGTCCCACACAGCAGGATTGCCAACTTCTCATAGCAGGCCATGCCCCCTCTGCCCACCACTCTGTAAACACGCTCCCTGGCCTGCTTTTGGATGGGGATTGAAGTCCCCTTCGCTGCTGGGGGTCCTTTAGTGGCCAACCAGCCTACCACTTACCTCTAGTGAGCCCCACACAGTGGGATTGCTGAGAGGTGGACATAGGCCACGCCCCCTTTCTCCACAACTCTGCAAACATGTCTCCTGGCACACTCTTGGTTGGGGGTGAAGCCCCTCACACTTTACCTTTGAATATAGCCCCGGGGATATAGCGGTCCCCGGGGCTGTGGGGGGCCACGGGGCCCTCACACATTTAAATCATGCAGCCCTGTGGATGTGGTGGTCCTTAGGGCTTGGGGGGCCTGTGAGGCCCCCCAAATAATTTAATGCCCCAGGGAGGTGGCAGTCCATGGGGCTTGAGGGGGCTGCAGGCCCCCCACATAATTAGGAATGCCCCGGGGAGGTGGCAGTCCCCAGAGCAGCGTGGGGGGGGGGCAGGAGCCCCCCATTCATTTTTTATGAAAAAGCCCCGGGGAGGTGGTGATCCACTGGGTTGTGGGGGCCCCCACATGCCCCCACACCATAATTAACAATTGCCCTCGGGACCTGGCCCACCCGGATGGTTGAAACAAATGAAGCACACGAGTCTGCGCTTCATTTTTTAAAATAATTTCGTCCGGATTCGTGCATCCAGTGTGAATTCAGACAAAATTATTTTTAGAAAAATGCGTTTGTTGGCCTAGGGGGTCTGGGTGTTTCTACCTGGTTTTTTTACATTGTTTTTACTCTTTTCTTGTGACGTGGTTACCGAGTAACAAGATGGCTGCCAACACATTCTGGTTTAGAGTGTTGGCAGCCAAACAGAGTGAAGCTTGTGCCCGGGAGGGTTCGCAAACCCTCCTCGGGGCTCAGATATCAATATTTTTATTTTTTGAATTTCTCAGCAACTACAGAACAGATTTACACCATTTAAAATAAGCACGCTTTCTGTACCAAGACCTACCTTTTTGCCAGATTTGGTGTAATTCCGTTCAGCAGTTCTGGCTGTAGCTTTGTCTAAAGTTTCCTATGTAAATTAAGATAGAGAAAATGAATGTGTTTTGGGACCCCCCTTTTTTCTCTGCCCCCGCTTGACGAATCACCCCGAAACTTCCAAGACAGAAGCTGACCGGAGCGCCCCATTAGTTTTGAACATTTTGTGAGATTCGTCAATCGGCGCCACAGATATTGGCAAATCAAAAATGCTTTTCCTATGGAAACTAGGTCCTCACTATAACTACCTACTGGCGACCGCGTATATATATGAATGTAATGTATATCATGAAAAAGCCATTAAATGTCATCAGTAATATAATAAATGATGTCAAAGAACATGTCACAAGAGATGTCATTTGTGAGGTCATAAGCAGTGTAGAAAGTAGGACATGAGAATTGTTGCTTAAAGTAGAAAAACATTTGATGTAATATTGCATTTGAGATGTTAAGAAAGTTCTCTGTTTTCATGATCTTGCAGACCTCTTGCGAGACACCCGAATACACCCGGCAAAGGACAGACATCCCAAGTAAGGATTGTGATTTGTTCATATGGATATCTTTATTTAGCAAAGAAAGATTCCTCCCTTGTTTAGCAAAAAAGATTCCTTCTTAGTTGCGTCATTTAACTATTGGCTTTTGCTGTGGTTAGAATTTTTTGGTTAGCTCTGTGACATTGCTGATTTTCTATCTCCAAAATGTCATACTCTGATTCAGATCAGTTAGGAAAAAAGTATCTGAGAAATATGTGATTTGTAAAATATGCAAAAAAAGTTCAGTAAGGGCAGCTGCACAAGCAATACAGCATCAGTACCACTGGGATGTGGTGACATTTGAGAGCTATGCACCCTTAACACCTTGCTCTGGCTGAGTTAGCCTGTGCTGCAGAGCTTGGAAACTCATCAGGTCATTCAGCCTGCTGAGACTGTGCCTGCCAGGTACTCACCGCTCAAGCAGATAACAACTCTGCTTATGCAAAGAAAGCCTTTTTTGCTGCTTATACATGGAGATATTTTTTTCTTTTGAAAAAAGCAGGAGTGTACGAGACAGGCCTATCTAGGATCCTAAAGGCCTTATTACGAGATTGGCGGTCTGACCACTGTAGGACCGCATCCGTCCCCGTCAGCAGCCCACGGCACTGGTGGTCCAAAGACCGCTGTATTATGAGTTGACCATGGGGCCGGCGGTATGGATGCGGAGTTCTTGCAGCAGTGGTGAGTTTATACAAATATTTCTATGCCTATGTGAGCATTTTGACTGCATATGTGTTGGATGCACATATATGCATAATATTTGTGGAAAAATACCATATACCCATTACTGGTATTCAGCATATATGTGGGCAGTCCTGACAATGGGTATATGGTTCGAAACTGACTCACCTGAAGATCACTGCAAACAGGGTTGTGCTCCTCAAGGTGAAGATCCTGCTGTGAAAGGGAGACATAGAGAAAGGGATCCACATTGGAATCTATCTGGAAGAAGAAGAAAGGGGTTAGTACGCACCCCAAATCCTTTGTCACCGCCACCTTAAAGCAGGCAGTCAGACCACCATGGTCCACTTGTGGAACAGGCAACTCGTAATATGCACAGCGGTGCAGCTCCCCTGTACCTCCCTATGGTGGCTGCCTTACCCCAACCGCATACCCGGTCGTCAGTGGTCTGCTGGCAGTCTTGGTGGTCTTGGGTGGTCTTTGCAAAGCCAATCCAGTCAACTACTAATATGGCGGTCAGACTGCAGACATCACTGCCCTCAGACCACCACAGGACTGCCAAGTTCGTAATAAGGTCCTAAATGCCCACCTAAGCAGTAGTTTTAATTTACATTTTTTCCTGGTTTTTTGTTCCCTTTGTTTTGAAGATGAAGGTTTTTTTGGGAGTTACTCCCAATTTCATGTTTTTTTTTGTACACTCTTTCAAAATTAAATACTAAAAAAGTAACACAATTTAAAAAACAGGGGGGTGTGGTGTACCAGAAACGAAGATGGCCGCTTTGTAGAATGGATCTCTCACCCAGCCACTTTCTCCTGTAATATCCGCACATACATTCATCCCCTAGCAGTGATCCACAGATGCCATCTTGATTGCAGTTTCGAGGAAAACTCATTAAGACCAGCCATGCCAACAAAGACAAGAATAGGTGCATCTGGTACGTGGCGGCCCTGCTGAAGACGAGAGGCGCCGGCCTCGATTGATCCGATACTGCTGAGGTGGTGATGTGGACAGCGGACATGGGTGCCGACTGGCGTTGGGAACCCTGCGGCGGTTAAGTGGAGCGAGCTGGCTCTAAATTAAAGGGCCCTCCAAAGCTCGCATCTCACCCCTACGCAGAACAACAGAGCGAGGGTGACGGCTCCTGAGTCAATGGATGGGCCTCCTCAAGGTGGACTTGCATGACCGCAATGATTGCGAGTCCCGGCAGCGGCTCAGAGTACCGGGCAGTGCCCATTGAAGTGCAGTGGGATCCCTGCGGCGGTTAAGTGGAGCGAGCTGGCTCTATAATAAAGGGCCCTCCGAAGCTCGCATCTCACCCCTACGCGGAACAACGGAGCGAGGGTGAGGGCTCCTGAGTCAATGGATGGGCCTCCTCAAGGTGGACTTGCGTGACCGCGAGGATTGCGAGTCCCGGGAAGTGCCCATTGAAGTGCAGTGCGAGGGGGGCCGGACAAGCCATTGGGTCCCCTGAGGCACCATTGGGGAAGTAACAACTGTGACCGGCCTGAATGGCCCATCTCATGTACTGGTAAGAAGTGGTGTGTGACCCTCACAGAGGGGTAATATTGGTTCCTTGTAATCCACTATCTAAACAGTGGCTAAAGGACCACCCTGAACCCCCTATTGGGACCCTCCTGTGACTTCCATTATCATTCTACCGGCCTGCAGGGAGCCCCGCAGTAATATTGCCAATCTTTCAAATTTCTTTGGCCTGGAACTGGCTGCCTGGGGGCATGAACTCCTCATTCAACACCTAAACCGCTCAAGACCTCAGATAGGGGTGAATTTGTGACTGTTTCGGAGGAGTGTATTTCTGGGAGTTTTGGGACTGGTCCCAGTGTGGTGACAAAGCTGTGTGTGTCTTCACCCGTGGGCAGGCAGCGGTGCATACCCCCTTAACTCTTGTTTCATCCCCTCCTATCGTACCACCACAGTGACAGCATGGCAGGTAATAAGGCCAGCAAGGTGCCCACCAGATGTATTGAGATCAATTTATGCTACCGGAAGATGTGGGGCTTGCAACTAAGGCCCGTAAACAGGCACAGCCCACAGCATCACCATACACTGAGGCGGAACCCTTGACATTGCAAGATATCATGGTGGCGATCTAGGGGGTACAATCTTTTTTGGAGCTGCGCATAGATTCAGTCACGTTTGAGGTGTCTCTATTAAGGACGGATTTTCGAGCTATGAGTTCACAAGTAACCCGGGGTGAAGTTCACGGAGTTGCCCTACGCGGAACACAGCGAAGTGCAAAAAAAGCCCTGCAAGTGGCGGAGTACGATAGAAAAATGCATTTTGCAGTGATTGTGCAGTGCCATATGCTTGTCCGCACTCTGCACTCATCGCAAATGGCACCATGCACAGTGCAAGTGGTCCCTGCTTTCCTTTTCTAACGCTCGAGTAGATTTTTACTCGAGCGGCAGCTTTCTCAACGCGAACGGGCTGTTTCTCAACACGAGCGGTCGCGAGCATATGGGACCACTCGCGATGAGAAACCTGACCCCCGCGTTGAGAAATCTTGCTGGGAGGTTGATTTTCCACGCTTGCGCTTGCCAACTTGATGTTGGCGATCGCAAATGAATAATAATAATAATAATAATCCACATTTGTAAAGCGCACAATCACCCGTAAGGGTCTCTAGGCGCTGGGAGCCGTCGAATGAGGAAAAATCTCACTGGGATGTTGATTTTCCTCGCCCGCGGTCGCAAACTTGACTTTGACGAATGCTAGTGAGGCAAAAAACTCCTCTCCGCGGGGCGGAGTTTTTCAGTATTCTGCGAGCTCTGCGAAACGCGGAGTGTGGAAAACTCTGTGAACTCCGCAAGAGGAGTGGAGTTCACTGCCCAGGGTTATTCACAAGTCAAAGAGGTGGAGTAAATTACTGCCTCATTCCATCTAGACACTAAGACCCTTCAAAGCTAAATTCATGACCTACAGGAGACGAATACAGTCATGGAAGCCCACTTGGAAGATTTTGAAGGTAGGGCTCGACGCAACAATGTACGAATACTGAGAGTCCTGGAGCGCACAGAGGGGCCAGCAGTGAACCTCTTTGTCAAAGATCTTATACTCAAGGAACTGCAGCTGCAAAGCGTTTCTAAGTATATCTCAGTAGAACAAGCCCCTCAGGTTTCGGGAGGGCACTCTAAGCCAGGGGCCCCTCCTCGACCTATTATCCCCCGAATCTTCAGTCTCATAGACCAAGATGTGGTCCTGCAAATGCCTCATGGCGCACCTCCAGTAACTTATGAGACTACGCACATAATCTTCTTCCTGGACTTTACACTCAAGTTTCAAAGACAAAGGCACAGCTTTCTCAAAGTCAACAAGGCACTGAGAGTCAAAGCAGTGAAATATTTAATGCTCTTCCCTGACTGACTGAGGATAGAGTCTGAGGGAAAGACTTGGGGGCATATTATCAAGGACCGGCGTTAAAATTATCACCGCTTTAGCGGCAGGAAACTGTTGCTAAAGCGGCGATAATGGGCTTGATAATATGCCCCTGAGAATTCCAATAGAAGCCCATGTTCTGGTATTCACATGGGCTTCTATTGGAATTCTCTACGGCATATTATCAAGCCCATTATCGCCGTTTTAGTGGCAGTTGCTGCCGCTAAAGTGGCGATAATTTCTAACGCCGTTCCTTGATAATGTGCACCTTGGTTCTTCATAACGCCCGAGGAGGCCTGGGAGAGGCTGGAGGGCTGTAGAATTATAGACAAACATGGTTTCTGAAGGCCGGCAGGGATGATGCAGCCTTCCCTCCGGAGACTCATCTGAGCATCAGGCCCAGGACTTGCAATGTAAATAAATAGATGCATCACCAAGGTGCACCCAATAGACTGTACACTTCGTCCTGTGGTGTTTCTTTTGCTCTTTTTTTTTAAGTCCTCATTTCACCACTAGCGAGTGCAAATTATCCCCTAAAGCCCATTCTTGACCTGAGCGCCGCGGGCCAGAGTTTTTGCTTTCGTTTGGGGCCAGCCAGGCCTGCCCTTTTTTATACCAAGGCATGGTGTAATCATAGGACCTTTCATGGCTTTAAGCCATCCTCATTGCTATTCCCCATTCTATAAAAGGTTCCCAAACCGTGATATTTACATTATGTGTCATTACAGATTCTAACCGTGCGATTCTCAATGTTGCTCGAAGCCAGTTTTCATAAAGTGGAGGGCTAGCATCCTTCCAGATCTTACAGATTTCTCTTCGAGCAATTAAAATAAAACAGAAAAATAAAGCAACTTGTGTCTCCCTTAATCCACTAATAAGGTCCGCATCCATACCAAACATAACTCTAGCTATGTTTAGGCTTAATTTTACTTTAAAGATACTCTCCATAGCCTGCTCCACTCTACCCCAGAAAATACCCACTGCCGGACAGTCATAAAAGATATGGCTATCATCTGCCGCAATAAGTCCACATCTTGGACAGAGAGGAGACTGACTTACGAACTTCGCTACTTTTTTTGGGGTGTAATATAGCCTATTTATAGTATAGAAATGATTTTTTTTAAGAGAAGCAGACCTGACATATTTATAGAGTAATTGAAGAGATGTATCATATAAAATGACTGATACTGCCTCGAGCCTAGAAGAGCTCCAGACACGATATAGTGGGGGAGACTGTAATTCCTCTGCCTCCAGCATTTTCCTGTACCAGATTCCACCTTCCTTCTTCCTAGGCCCCGGGGATAAGAGAGCACACTCGATTTCCCAGTTACCACCGATGTTCTCTTTCTCGGCGGAAAACCAGGAACAGAGTTGGATGTATTTAAATCTGGAGAAGGAGTCCCCAATCTTAGATCTCAAAACCCCCCAGGGGAGGACCCCTTCTGGTGTTACTAAGTCCGACCAAATTCTTATTCCTGCTCTCCTGATGGGAAGGGACAGACTGTCCCTGAGGCATGGGGGCAGGCCCGAGATTCCCAAATTGGGGCAAAATCAGAATAATATTTTATGCCCCACCTTCCTTTGACTCTATTCCATACAGAAAATGCTAGTTTTAATGCCTTGAGGCGTAACTTTTTGTAAAACTTTACTGCTCCAAATTTATACAAAAACTCAGACCCGCCTCCCTCTTGATCCACCATTGTATTCAAAATCCGCCCCCAGTTAGAATCATCAGGGCTTGAAAGAAGACTTCGGATGTTTTTCAGCTGAAAAGATAGGGCATAGCAACGTATATCTGGAAGAGCAAGTCCCCCTTTTAACAGTCTTCTTTCCAACTTTTTCCAAGAAAGCCTTGAATTTTTATTAGCCCAAATGAAGCTGCCGATTTTTCCCTGAATAGTTGCCAAAGTTTTATCAGGAAAAATCAGGGGTATCGAATTAAACAAGTAAGTTAATTTGGGGAGGATTACCATCTTCACCAAGTTAATTCGGCCATAAATTTTCAGGGGGAGGTTCTGCCATCTAGAGAAAAGCTGGTCGATGTCCTTGCCTATCTTCTTTGTATTGGCTTGAACTATACTGTTAATATCTGATGTTATAATTATGCCCAGATATCTAAACTGGCTACTTCGAGCACCCTCCTAGTTATCTACCCCCAGCACATTGTTTCAGTTTTCACGTTATTAATTTGGTAACCCGAGTGGAGGCCGAAATCAGTCATTATCTCCTCTACTCTAGGGAACACCTCAACTGGATTACTGGTGTAAACCAGAAGATCATCTGCATATAATGCCAGCTTACAACTGTAGTCCTTGACTCTAAAAGGTGTAATGGACTCATCGATTCGCAAAGCCTGTGCCAAGGGCTCAATATAAAGGTCAAACAGGAGGGGCGAGATGGGGCACCCCTGCCTGGTACCCCTCTTTATACTGAAGCTTGATGCCAGAAGACCGTTCAATAGTATCACAGCAGAGGCACCCTCATAACACCCTCTCAATGTTTGAATGAAGGCCCTACCAAAGCCCATAACTGAGTACGTTCCACAAGAATCCCCAGTTGACACGGTCGAAGGCCTTTGCCGCGTCATATGCGGCAACCGCCAAGGGCTCAGACCGTGCCACCGCTAGATCTATACTGCCGATCAACTGCAGGGTCAACTCATGAATGTACCTTCCAGGTACAAAGCCCTTCTGGTCCGGGCTAATAAGTTGTGGGGCCAGTTTAGCCAGTCTCCCTACCAAAACACCGGTAAAGATCTTATAGTCAGCTTTTAGCAGGGAGGTAGGCCTGTAAAAATCTGCCTTGAGGGGATCTTTCCCTGGCTTTAGTATGAGTACAATGATGGACTCCTTCCACGATGCTGGTGCCCTACTCTCCGAACTATAGATATAGTTGAACATCTCACATAGCCTTGGCACTAGGCAACCTTGGAAGACTTTATACACTTCGCCGGGAAGAGCATCCGGCCCCGCTGCTTTGTTGTTTTTTATTTTTTTAATATGGTCCCTGATTTCTTCCTCCGTAAAGAGGCTATTGAGCCTGTGGTGTTATTTTTGTTCACTGAGAGACACAACTTTACATGGCGGGGACTGTCTGATAAATCTTGTTGATGATGAGTATTGGGTCCTGTGTCCTGTTCTTTGGTGACACTGATATAATGGATCTATACAGATGGGTGAAGCATGCCAGTGAAGTTGCACAGTTGTCTTGTTATCTCCCATATGCATGATTTACACTATTATTGGCCTGAGGTACTTTTTTCATATTTGTTTTCCGGGAGGGGGGGGTGTTATATCTTGGATTGTCCACAATTCCTCAATAAGTTTCAAGTTGGGGCGGCGACGGGCACTATGCAGAGTTTGGGGGGCAGACAGTCCTAAGTTCTTCGTGCAAGGAGACAGTGAGGGGGTTGGTATACTCAAGACTCAATTCTGGTACGTTATGGCGATGTGGGGAGAAGAGGGAGGTAGGGAAAAGGATTAGTTTGTTAAGCCACTTGAGGACCAGGTACCAGCTGTATTCTGACACATCAGCTGCTTCTGACTGGTCATATGAGGACTGTCCAAGGTCCACTGGGGTTTCAATGACAATTTCTGAGATGTGTAAAAACCCCATTCTAGAATGTAAGATGTCCCGGTAATGGCTACAAGAGCCATCTCTGACATCCGACTCTGGTCCTGGAATGTGAATGGACTAGATGATAGAATCAAATGAAGGGTAGTGCTGCATATATTAAACAGCATTCTCTGAGGTGTCTTTCTTACAGGAGACACATCTCAGGGGTAACGCTAACAAAGTCCTAGACAGCTGGGGTTACAAGATGATGGTTCATGCTGAATTCACAACAGGTTCTAGAGATACAGGCATATTAATAAAAAAAAGATCTCCCTTTGACCATGTACCAATCATGGACTGACCCATTAGGAGATATGCAGCCCTCTCTGGGACATGGGAGGGGCACGCAATAAATATTATGACATAGATATTCCCCAAATTCCATACTGCGTCACACTCCCAGATTTAGGTAAACTTCTTCTTGAACTTCCAGAGAACTTTTAATAGGGGGAGATTTCAATATGATAACTTGTAACACTATAGATCGATTGTCCCAGGAACACATGACCCCCTCCCACACTCAAATGACTTACTGTTTCGCACCTCTGTGGATAGCAAATGTCTGGCACACACACAACCCCAGAGCACAGAACTTTACGATTCATTCAGGGGCTCATGGTAGCCTTTCCAGTGCTGAACTTCTCCTAACACTGGCCCACCGTGTTTCACCCTTTCGTGATGTGCGCTACCTGGCTAGGGTGATTTCAGATCACTCCCCAGTATGGACAATTTTTTGTTTGGATATACAACAGACACAAAAAATTATCACGATAAACCCAACGTATCTCAAGAACCCAAGCATAAAAGCCTGATAAAAGCCTCAGACAACTACTTTAGAGAAAATTTGGCCACAGTGGAGTCCTCCCACATTCTTTGGGAGGTGTATAAAACCGCTATCAAAGAAAGTGTGCTCTCACTGACCATCAGACATAAAAAATAGACGAGCTCAGCGGTGGAGAGACTTAAGAGCAACATCCTGGCTCTTGAGGCTAAGATGCAACTTGATAATAATGGTGGCACTAAACATGACTTAGGTCTTAAGCAACAGAAATATAGAGACCTGGTGACTGACACCGCTAGGACCAGTTATCGTGTGACACAACACCAAATATACGACCTTGGTGACAAGGTGGGAAAACTAATTGTGTGGTTAGATAAAAGAGAGAGGGTGAACTGATGGGTCACTGGGTTCTCTGTGAGGGTTGGTGAGTCCTTCATGGATCTCCAAGATGTTTCAAATTCCTAAACAGAATACTATGCACATCTTACTCCCCTGCCTGTACAGCTACTGCAAGTGACTCTCGTGACCTTCTCCGTGATTTATGACCCCTGGTTATCCGAGGACACAACCTTTATGGAAAATGACCAGACAGAAAATGAAATAGCCCAGGTGATTCATAGTATAACATCAAGGAAAGCAGTGGGACCCAACAGATTCCCGATGCAATTCTACAAACTTACAGCACCTATTATAAAGCAATACTTAATTAAGATGTATAAGGAAAGTTAGGAGAAGGTTGTGCTCCCAAGAGACCAAAGGCTAGCCTCCATAGTTGTTATTCAAAAGGAGGGCAAGCTGGCTGAGAAATGCTCCTCGTACAGACCCATCTCACTTCTTAATGCTAAACCAAAATCCTTGCTAAATTGTTAGCTCTTAGACTGATATAAACGATCACTAAATTGGTACATCCTGATCAGTCTGGCTTAATGCCAGGTAGAAATACAGCCTTGAACTTACAGTGACTCCGCAGGGTGCTGGGATGGGCTGATAAGATCCAGGAGGATGCAGTAATTCTGTCCTTAGATGCCCATATGCCCTTTGATACTGTTGAATCACCATACCTTTTTACAGGATTGGAATGACTGGGCTTTGGCCGCAAGTTTCTATCCTGGGTGCGGCTGTCGTATGCCGATCCCCTGGCCCAGGGGGTCATGAAAGCCAAAACTTCCAGAGTTTCCCCTGTGGCAAGGGGCCCAACAGGGATTTCTTCTCTCGCCACTTCTATTTGCTCTGATCTTGGAATCATTGCGACCTGGGTTTGCTCCGACCCCTTAATCTGCTGCTTGCATTGGACAGATGAATGGGAAGACAAAATATCGCTTTACGCAGATGGTATTCTGCTGTATATTGCGGCTCCACACTCTTCAGTAAATAGAATATTGGACATATTCACTACCTTCGTTAAATACTCTGGGTACACCACCAATTGGTATAAATCGACAATATATGTTCTTCACATGGAAGCCCCGGTATTGCCCCCAGGTTGTGGGTCACGGGTGGTATTTGATGGCTTTTGTTATCTGAGTGTCTATGTCACTACTAATCCCGATCTATTTAATTGCAATAATCTTCAAGGCCCTTTACAGTGACTAAAGAGAATCGTTCACCATTGCAGGCCTCTCCCGCTTTCCTGCTTCGACGAGCTGCTTTGTTCAAGATGATGGTGCTGCCATGATTTCTCTATGTGCAGCAAAACACATCTTTCCCTGTTCCTGACACCTACTCCACAACAGTAGAAAGCGGGGTGAGGGCCTTATGTGCAATGGGGTGCCCCTCATATAGCTTTGCAAAAACTGCCATGAGACTGGTATGATGGTGGAATAGCTCTACCGGATATTTAAATATATTACTGGATGGCACACCTAGCGACCGTTAATCAATGGGTGCATCGTCCTGAAGATGACCTTGCGTACTGTATGGACCAATATACATTACAACCTGGTGGCTATTCACGAGCATTATATACTTCCCCGAAATGCTCGGCCCTTAAGGGACCCACGGCACTCACGGTCCAGGTGTGGCACACCACTTTCAAAAGACTGGGTTGGGAAGGTAGGATTACCCAGTCCACACTATTATGGAACTCTGAAAAACTGGGCATATTGGGACAGAGACCTGGTTTTGATAAATTGGACTTGATGGGCATCTCCAAGGTATGAGATCTCTGGGCTTGTGGAGAAGTTTTGCCATTCTCTGAATTACAGAGTTAATATGACCTCGCTTTCACAGAAACCTTCCTCTACCTCCAGGTCCGACATGCTCTCTACAGGCATTATCCCCAGGGGAGAGGACCTCCCTGAATCCTTACAATTGGAAGATAGGTTTTTAGATGATCACATGACCTGTAAAGCGATCTCCCTGGCATATAGAAAATTGATCAATAATTCACCATATACACTGATTCGGTTAGGAAGCTGCTGGGAGGCAGATCTGGGAGACCTAGTGCACAAGGACTGGCCAGAGGCCTTAGCCTCCCATATAGAAGTGGTGATTAGAGCACGGTTTCGACTTGTCCAGCTTAAGATACTCCATAGAGCCTATATATTCTGAAACACCATGGTTAAGATGGGTAGGAGGTCTGATTAAGCCTGCCTGCAGCCTGCCTGCAGCAATGTGGAGGGGAGGGAAAATTGTTCCACATACTCTGGGATCTTCCAATGATCCAGGCCTTTCGGAAATCAGTGGTAACTTGTGTAAATAATGTTTGTGGTAGTGATTTGGCTCCTTTGGCGAAGTGGTGCCTCCTAAATGTGTGGGAATCTACAGATCTACAGATCTGGGCCGCATGGAGAAAACTTGGGTCATCCTGGGCATAATGATTGCGAAACAAAATATAGCCTGACTGTGTGGGGCAATATCCAGACCTCTGCTCAGAGACTGTAAACAAGATATGGACTGGTGTATGGTGGCAGAGAGGGTGGTTTACGAAAGTTGCGGTTGCCCCCTTAAGTGGGAAAATATTTGGGGCCAGTGGAATGTGTATAGAGGTAGTCTATGCTCTGCTCCCATTGTAATGTACTCTGAGATTGACACTGCTGGAAATGCTCCCATTAATATATGTAGAGACAAAGAGTTATTGTGATGCCAGTAATTTTCCTATCTGGAGCTGCATTGTAATGTATAAATTAGTCATATTCACTAAGTTGAATTCTGCACTGATAGGGGGTTGGAAATTAATGCTGCAAAAAACAAGTTTATGGTCCTGAACCCAACCCAAAGACTACGCCCGAATCCCCTACTGGGATCATCACGTTTAGAGAGAGTCTCCACCTTTGAATACTTTGGTGTAACGTTGAATGAAACCATGTCCTGGGGAACACACCAGACCAGGGCTAATCTTAAATTAGTGCAGACCACAGGGGGCATTGCTCGGATGTTGAAAAGTTCCACATATCGTCCGCTGGGACCGCTTATTCAGATCTACAAGGCACAGGCTAGGGGGGCCATTATGTATGGGGCGGAACTGTGGGGTCACACATCCTCCCGCAGTTTGTCTATAACTGAGAATAACTTTATTAGACAGATAGTTGCTCTCCCGTCTAGTACTCCGCTCCTCCCTTTGAGGATGGATTTGGGACTGAGACCAATAGCAGATGAACTAGGTCTCAGACCCATAGCCTTCTGGCGGAGGCTATGGAGTAGTGAAGAACTTTCTACTTACAGGGCGGAACTGAGGGAGTTTTTAACCCACCCCAAAGCTTTGCAGATCCCGTGGATAAAATATATTCAAAAGTCTTGTGTGAGACTGAGGCTCCCCGATTTGTGGCTCGATCCAGCGAATGCTTCACTAAAGATCCCACGAAAAGCTCTGGCCAATGCTTACCATGAGCAGAAATTAGCTATGGCCTTGGACTCTCAGGGTGAGGGGTCATTAACATCTGCATTTATGCAATGCAAGGATTCATATAGGCTGGAGAGGGTCCTGGATGCTATGTCCCCCGTGCAGGCCAGGAAGCTATTTCTCCAATGGAGATATGGCACATTGCCTCTGCGATCCTATACTAGCTCCTGGTCAACACCGCCCTCTACCAAGCAATGCCCGGCATGTGCTTGTGCTGAGGAAAGCGATTTACATGTGGTCTTGTTCTGCCCAACTTACAAGGCCGCAAGGAAATATTGGCTTCTACCACTCATTAGAAACTTTGGTTGTAGGGAGTATCTCCCTATGTATAGAATTTTAAAAACTGATCTTTCGGGTCCAACTGTGTTTGCATTGGCTACATTTCTTGTAAATGTCTGGCATACTCGCACCCGTATTTTAAAGTCGCAGGTTCCCACATAATTTTTAGCTCAAACAATTTTAAATGTATGGTCTTTTATCTGTTTTCACTCTAGTAGTACTTAATTTTTAGGGTGGAACGATTTTATTCTGTACAATATGCACTTGTTGTTTATCTTTGATGATTTTATAATGTTTCAAATGTGTTCTTATTGTATATCTTTGATGGTCAAACCGGCCGAAATAAAGATTAAAATGGAAGTTGAATTGTACCTGATTTGATATCTTTATTTACTGTTGTCATGTACTTAATAAAAAGATGTAATAAAAATTTTTAAAAAGTCAAAAACACAGAAAGTACATATGTTAATTAAAAAAGCTCTTTTCAGAGCTACCCTATAATTTCATTAGATATATTGTTTCTACTATTGCCCTTTTATTTCCTTCTTGATGACTCTCGCAAAACACTCATAAGAGCCGTGAGGCTCTCATGCATAGTGTGATTGACTCTTGCCGGCCTCTCGCGAGAACATACTTTTATAATGGATTTGCATTTTCACTGAACATATCCTATTGTGGTAGATATATTTTATATGCACCAGATTTTTGCCTCCCCTTTTTTAAAGGATTCTGCAGGACTCTCGTAAGATCGTAAAAAATATGTTAGAGGAAGAATTTACATTTTCCTTCATTACAATGCTTACCTCTTACAGTCCCTCCTGCTAGACTATGGGGAGAGATTATCCTCTCCCCTGAGACCTTGCCTGAAGATAATTAGTGTGTTGAATAGGTTGTAAAGAGACACTGCCTTGACATTCACACTTTTCCCAGGCTCAGCAATATGTATAGTAGGGTGGGGATGGTACTCACTTCACATGTAAGACCTCACTATTCCACACTAAGGGCCCGATGATTCTGAAGCAGTTTGGAAAGCTTCCCAACCGAATAGGTTTGGGAATGGTTTGCAACCGAATTGGATCGGGAGAGTCCAACCGACCGAGTACAATGCATCCAGATGCTTCCAGATACGATTTGGTTGGCCTCCCATTGCCTTCAATGGGGGCCTTTGCTCCGACCTAATGCATAGGCTCCCATTGGAGAAAGGGGTGGCTGAGGAAAATCGGGCACCCTGTGGCGGGCACCCCCTGGTGCCTGCCACACTGTGCATTGCTGGTAAGGGAAGACCCATGTGTACCCCCACGGGACCAATTGGGGAGACTCCAGGTGAAGGAGGGCCTACTACAGGCCCCCAAAGTCTGATTCCGACAGCGGATTCGAGTCAGACGGCATGATTTGGAAAGACTATCCAAATCCAGCATCATCCTCGGTTGTTTGGAAACGCGGCCGGTAGAGACGTACAATTCTACTCCGTATGGCTTGGTCATTCCAAATGCCGTTGGGTTTGGGATGTTCCTAATGCCTAACTTGCATCCTACTTGGTTGGTTCGAAACCCTTCAGAGTCGGTTGGAAACACACATTCCCGATCCGATTTGGATGGAGCAAATGCCGTTAGGAGGCCTTCCTAACTGTATCAGAATCAGGCCCTAAGTATAATAAGTACTACCCTCCCCACCGATACCTCTCAAAAGGGAAATAACCATATTTATCAGTGTATGGGAGTTGATTTCCCTGCCTAATCACAGCTCTCCCCCCAGCATCACTGATAAATACAGTAGTATTAAGGGAAACATTATCTTCTGCACACAAACCTATTTTCAGGACAGCTCTGATGTACAGCACCATGTAGTGACCCAGTGGCCTCTGTCCTTGCACCTCTCCTTAGAACATCAGTGATATTTAGTGCCGTCTGGGAAGGGACTCATCTCTCTGCTAACACATCTTATCACGGTAAAATGTGTCTCTAGTTGAGTCTGAGAGAAATGTATCCCTCTACTCAAACCTCATCTCATACTGGCAGGTATGTAGACTGTGGGGAGAAATTGCCCTGTTTCCCGGCATAAGTCTCTTGCATGATAACTCTGCATAGTATAGTGTGTGGAGAGACTGACCTCTGTCCTGTGATGTGTCTCCTGGATAATGCCTGTGCAAATTAGGGTGTGAAAAGTGGCTTACCTCTCTGGTCACACCTATCCCCAGTATGACAGAAGTACAAGTAAAGTATGGAGTTAAAATTACCTTTATGCACAAAACTGTATCTTAAATAACATCTACAGAGACTATGATATGAAAACACATTGCCCTTCAGGTGAGACATCTCCCCAGAATAACATGTGCAAAGTAGGCTGTGGGTAGAAACTGTTCTTTCTGTACATACCTTTCTTCATACAGATGAATGTCCCCAGTAGATCATAAAATGGAGCATCCTCTCTATTCAGAACTGTGTCTTGGATAACTCATGCCCATATTTTATTGTGACATATATTTACCTGTGCTTTAACCCCTTCAGTGCTAATGACAAGGGTAACTCGTCATGGAGTTTCCATTGATTTCAATGGAAAGTGCATGCGGAGCCATAAAACACCTTAGCATCCAAGTGGTTAAACACCTCTCAATGACAACACCCTGTTAGGGTATGCACAGCAGCTAATAGTGGTGTGTATTAGAGTATAAACATGCACTTTCCTCTGTGCGAAGATCCCTCTCTTGCAGTACCGTTACCTATATTACAACATGCAACACCTCACTGTTTCATGACAACTAACCATAGCTGCATTACAAAATAATTTGCTCCTCTATTACCAACTCTCTATAGAGTAAATAACAAGCATAGTACCATTCACATAAATATACATGTAATTGCATATGTACAGTCCCTCAATATGGTACTGCCAGTTTTACTGAATTTTGCAATACTATAATAAACTTGAAATGTATAATAAGTATTAAGTAACCTTATCCAAAGTAACATTAAACATATTACAACAACATAATTCAACAACAATACAAAAACAACTACATTAACAAACAATATGATGACCTATAACATAAAAAACAATGCATAACATTTTTTCTGATGCTCATAAGCACCTCATAACCCCAGCCCCCCACCTCTTCGCTTTATTTACTTTCTGAATTTTTATGTGGATAGCACTTCTTTTTGAGTCTTTTAGTCACCTTAGCCTGATAAAGAGTCTTTAGACTTGTTCTATTCTATGGCAGGCAAGGTGGCGATAAAGTCTCAACAAAGCAGCATATCTATATATATAGTTCACAAAGCCTAGCTCATCCAGAGTTAGATTGTGCTGCTGAAGTGTTCAACTGTTCAAGTGAGTCTTTATCCTTCAAACCTGAATACACTATACTTAACAACATAGTTATCGCTGAACAGCACAATAATCTTGCATCTCTTAACAATGCTCTACTTTGCTTTTTATGTAGGCAGATGATTATTTCCTCAGAGAGAAGTTTCCATTTTCCTCCTAAAACCCCCCCAAAATAACCAATAAGATGAAAGTTGCATACAGGTCGATCATTGAAAACAGTTATACATCCGTATATTTTGTAAACATTTCTGCGTTTTTCCCCCACAATCACATATTTATCTCTAATGAACCAGTAACTTGTCATTTCCTTTCTCCTGAAAAATTCCACACCCTCACCCCCCATGCACTTTTTACACAAATAAATTATAACATGCAATCAAATCTTACTAAATAAAAGTTTATAAAGTATCACATTCCCCTTGAGGCACTTTTGTTAATTCTCACAGCAGCGTTTTACTCTAGCAATAGCAATATCTCCTCTGAAACTAAAGTATGTGCACTTTGAGGTTCATAACAACAGTGCAGCTTGTATTATTACCTACTTTGTTTTATAATTTGATGAATACACACAGTTTGTACATTACAGCCTTGCTCATATCACTCTACATTGTTATATGTTTCTCTCAAAACCTATATTAACAAATCTACATCTCACCAAACAATCTTTTCTCTGTAAACATACTGAAGAATAAGTGTATCAACATTAATACACTTACTAACACATCATATTAAGGTTTTTGACATATATTGCTAAATACCTGAACTTGGAGTTCTTTCTTAAATACAAATGACCACACCAGTCTATGTCAACTCCAGATAAATTAACAACTGCTAACCACAACTGAAAGAAACGTCCTTCTCCTCCAAAGCACCAAGGACAAACTGAGCTACCTCTGGGTCTGCACCCAATCACAGCATTTCTCCAATCATGTAATAAGAATGGTAACTATCGGTTGAGCCTTAGCCCTTTTTATACTTCCACCATTCAATCTTGCAAGACTCTCCATTTATTTTCTTAACAGTATTTATTCCTTAGACACCTCCTCTCTATAGTCTGCACACACACTCAACAGTTTCAACTAAAACCTCTCCCTTTTGAGAGATTTTCACTGCCCCACTTCATTTTTTTTTTCATTTCATGATCCATTGTGCCACCTGCAAGTGTGGAAGCAGCCATGCACCTGCCTTCAGCCATGTAGTTCTCCGTCTCTCGCGACAGTCTCTCAGTCTTGAGCATTTACTGTGATTCTCATGGACAACAGGTCTGTATCCTTCAGTGTGGATAGTAGAGTGTTCAAACAAATAAGCCTGTGCACTGACATCTTTCTTTAAAAACAATTTTGCCTACCAACCCCTACCTTTCTTTCACGATCTCGCAAGATCGTAAAATGTTTTTAATTCACATAAGGCACACTATCCTTCTTTACAGTACTTACAACTTTCACTTCCTTCTTCTAAGACTTTAGGAGAAAGTGATCACTAGAGTCCCAGCTTTCCATAGTATACAGTAGGGAGTGATGAGAATTTGGACTCTTCAAAAACACCTCACCACAGGATAACCACTCTACATAGTCGGGATGACAAGGACCAGCCATTCCACTGAGATCTCTTGCCAGGACAAAAAGGATGTGCAATACAGTGTGGGAAATGACTGGCCTCAACACTAAAAAGTCTCTCCTGGATGAAGGTTGTATGTACTAGAATGTAGAAAGAAACTGGCCTCTTCACTGAGACCTCTACCAGATTACAGGTGAGCATAGTAGAGTGTGGGGAGGTACTAGCCTCTCCACTGAGACACCTCTCTTGGGTGCCAAGTATGCGTTGCAGGGTGTGGGGAGAAACTGGCCCCTGTCCTTAGACCTCTCTCTTGGATGATGGGTGTATGTACTAGGCTGTTGGGAGGAACTAGCCTCTCTGCTAAGAAATCTCTGTTGAATGAAATATCTACAACTAGGGTGTGTGGAAGAAAAGAGATTTATATTGAGATGTTTCTCTTGGATGACAAGCATACAACCTAGATTACAGACAGACTCCCAGGTCAGCTCAGACATCTCCCCAGAGTAACATATGTGCAGGATAGGCTGTGGGTACAAACTGCTCTTTCTGCTCATACCTCTCTTCATGATAATGTCATCAGTACAGTATACAATGGAGTATTCTCTCTGTTGACAACTGTGCCTTGGACAGCCAGTGTGCACATTTGAATGTAAGGACACACTCACCTCTTTCTCAATCATCTCCTTATGGGGACAGGCATGTATAGTAAGGTGTCCACAGAGACAGGCCTCTGCACTGAAACTTCTCTCCAGAGTGACAAGCATATATACTAAGATGTGTATAAGAACTTCCCTCTCCAGGCTACCACGCACAGCAGTGCATGGTAGACTATGAGATTGCTTTATCTCTGTACCAAATCCTATCTCTTGTATAAAAATGAGAAACACTAATCTCACTACAGTACCTTAAACATACATATACCTGCAGCAGAACAGTCACAGTTCTTTAAGATGGACCTGCCACTTTAAGGCAACATTAAGAATATTGAAATCTTTCAAATCCAATAAGGAAAGAAAATAAATCTTTAGTAACTTTAAACATTTTATTTAGAAAAAACTATTTAAACTTTACCAACGACTACATTAACCAACTAAAAGAACAACTGTAAAAAAAACAACAACAACATTTCAAATAGTTTTTACATTTTCTGCTCCCTCTGATCACCAGGCACCAATACCTCCTCCCCATTGGCTTTATTTGTCTATGTGGCAAAAGAGTCACTTCAGATAAAATAAAATTTACAAAAAGGATTTCAGCCAGGTAACTAGAAACAACCAGTGTGTTACATCTATTACAGGAATCTAGACCTGCTCAAGCAGATAACTACTCTCTTTTTTATAAATAAAGCACGTTTTAGCTGTTTAAGTAAGCAGATCATTTTGACATCAAAAACACGCAGAGCTACACAGAACAAGTTTCTCCAAGGGTATACATGTCGCTGTAGGAAGTAGCAACACAGTCAGTTGTGTAGTTCATTTTTTTCCTGACTTTCCACATAGTTACTGTTCCCTCTTTGTTCCAAAGTGAACAATTTTTGTTTTCCTCCTCCGTATATTCTGATATGCTACTTCTGTTTTGCAAAAAGTCTCTTTTCCATTTTCCATCTAAAAAAAAGCCAAGATAACCAAAAAATGTAAAGTTGCATACTGATCAATAATTGATAACAATAATACATGACTGTATACTTTAAAGTTTAAAAAAAAACATTTTTCCACCCACTATCACTTATTTATAGGAACTGTAACACTAACTCCATATTCCTTTCTGTTGTAGAATTTAACACCCTAAACCGGTGTATTTTTTCACTATTAATTTATACTATGCCATCAAACATGGTTCCATAACAGTTTATAAAATAACACATTCCTCTAAATACACCTTCCCTAACAGTGATAACAGTGTTTTACTCGAGAAATAGCAATATCTCCACTCAAACATCTCATAGGGGTAAAATATGTAATGTTCATAAAAACACTAGACCTTGTATTAGCAGATAACAGTTTCGTTGCTTTATAATTTCAGAAATACTGCCTCATTTACTTACAACTGCATACAGATTGAATATTTCATTTTTTAACACAGCGTCCAATAGTTGGTGCTATTATTATTATTATTTGTATGGCGCACGACTTATCCCCAAAGGGATCTCTCGGCTATCTCTCTACATTCTAAACTCTACCTCTCCACACCTATATTACATGCACCTGTATAAACAGCTTTTGACTCACTTAACCTTTCATAGAATACATCTATTAACAGTAGTACATTTACTAAGACTTCACAATAAGGTTCATGACGTGTATTTGTAATTACCTAAACTTAAAGCCGTTTCTTATATGCAGCTGTGCTCTGGGAGAGAGGTCTGAAAGGAGAGGCTAGGCTGTACCCACACCTTACTACACACACCTGTCATGTAAGAGCTGGGTCTCAGTGGAAGGCAAACTGTCCCACATAATACTATTTCCCTACAAATCTGTTGCTAACCTGCTAGAACTCACAAGAGTAGCTAACAAACATCAAGGAGTGAAGCTTGCTGCATGGACACATGTGATCTCGTTAGACCCTGATGTAAAATTGCTAAGCCTGCCACAAGGTGTTTTACGATCCCGTGAGAGTCTCATGAGAACGTAAACGGGAGAAGTAGAAAAAAGGGCGAAGGCTCAACTAATAGCTGCCAATCTTATTCCATAGTTGAAAAAATGAGGTGATGTTCTTATGTGTAGAAACAGGGATAGCTCAGATTGTTCTTGATGATTTGGAGGAGAAGGAAGCCTGTTATAGTTGTACTCAGCATATGTGACCGAATTTGGAACTGAGACAGATTGGTGTCTTCAGCTGTATATAAGAAACTGCTTTAAGTTCAGGTAATTAAATATATACTTTATGAAGTTTGTTGAGCAGTGTCAGTAAGTGCACTGCTGTTGGTAAATTGATTCTATACAAGGTTCAGTGAGTCAAAAGCTGTTTGTAGAGGTGCATGTTTATTAATATAGGTACTGAGGGGTAGACTTAAGAATGTAGAGAGATATCACCAAGTATTGGATGTTGCATTAAAAAATGAAATGTTCAATCTGTATGTAGTTGTAGGTGCAAGAGGCAGTGTTCCAGAAATGATAAAATAAAGCATCTGCAACATGTTAATACTAGACCTAGGTTTTTATGAACTTTACGGTGCACATCTTTTACTCTTATGGGATGTTTGAGTGGAGATATTACAGTTCTAGAGTGAAGCACTGTGCTCACTGTTAGGAAGGGTGTGTAAAGAGGAATGTGTTAATTTACAAATTGTTATGGAACCATGTTTGAAGGCATGTTATAACTCAATTGTAGATAAAAAAAATGATGGCTGTGAGGCTGTGGACTTTTTTTAATATAAAGGAACATGAAGCTAGTAGTGCAGTACATATACATATGTGTCTGTGAGTGAAAAATGTAGAAATTGTCAGAGAATGTAGTCATGTATTATTACCAGTTACTGATAAGCATGTAACTATATATTTTGACTATTGTGTCTTTTTTAGGGAGGCAATGGAAAACAGAAACTCTGAAACACTGAAGTACCATGTCACAGAATATTTTAAGTAAAACACAAATTGTTTACTTTGGAAGAAAGATGGAACAGTAACTGTGTGGAAAGTCAGGAAAAAATGTAATTGCACAACTTATGTTGTTCATACTACCTATGGCAATATTTGTGACCTTGGAGAAGATCGTTTTGTGTAGCTCTATTCAAATTTTTTTTTTTGACAAAATGATCTGCTTATGTAAGCTGCAAAAAGGGCTTTATGTGACCATGTATTTATTTATTTTGTGTATTTATAAAGCGCATTACTGTCACCCCAAGGGCATCCTGGCACCATTGTTATCTGTTTGAGCATTGATTGCCTGAGGAGGCACAATGTCACCAGGTTTAAATGTTAACGACACTTTTGAGGAGTTAAGTTCTGCAGCACAAGTTTATTCAGCCCGAGCAAGGTGTTAGGGATGCATAGCCCTCAAATGTTGTCACATGCCAGTGATAGTCATAGTGTATTCCTTGTTCTTACTGCCCCTTCTGAAATCGTTTTTGTATATTTTACAAATCAGCGAAGATAAATAATGTATAAAGTCTGTTGTTTTTACTGTTGTTGTCGTTTATCAATGTTGTTATTGTTTTTAAAAAAAAAATTTTAATAAAGCATTTGAAGTTACTTTTGATTTCTTTACTTGAAAGCTTTAAAAGATTTGAAAATTAATACAGTTTTCTAATGTTTACTTAAAGTGGCAGTTCATTCTTCAAGAACTATAACTGTTCTCCTGCATGTATAGGTATGTTTCAGGAACTATAGAGAGAATAGTGTTTCTACTCACTGTACAATAATTTTTTTTATACAATAGACAGATTTTGGTACAGAGGCAACTGTGTTCTCATAGTATACTGCCCATACTCTCTGCTGCTGGAGAGGGCTGTTCTTTTGCACATTTTAGTATACATGCTTGTCACTCTGGAAAGAAACTTCAGCGCAGATCTCTGTTTTTGTGTGCACTGTGCTACACATGCCTATCCCCATAAGGGGTTGTCTGAGTGAGAATAGAGTGTGTCCTTAAATTCAAAAGTACACATTGGTTTTCCAAGACACAGTTGTCAGCAAAGATGATACCCTATTTTACACTATACTCATGACATTCATTAACATAAAGAGAGGTATGAGCAGAGACAGCAAACTCTACCCACATCATATTTTGCACATTTGTAACTCTGGTGAGATGTCTAAGCTGAGAGGGAGTGTGTTTTCATATCATAGTCTCTACATTTGTGTTGCAAGATATACCTATGAGTATAAAGGTAATTTCAACTTCATACTTTACTTGTATTTCTTTCATAATGGGGAGATGTGCGACCGCAAAGGTAAGCCACTTTTCACACCCTAATTTGTACAAGCATTATCCAAGAGACACATCACAAGAGAGCGGCAGTCTCTCAATACACTTTACTATACAGAGTTATCTTGCAATAGACTTGTCTCAGGAAACAGGACAGTTTTTCGCCGTAGCCTACTATGGATACTGGTCACCATGAGAAGATGTATGATTTGAGACATCCATTTCTCTCAAACCCTACAGGAGACAACTCTTATCCTGGTAAGATGTGTTAGCAGAGAGATGGGTACCTTTCCAGACAGCTTTACATATCACTGCTGGTATAAGGAGATGTATGAGGACAGATCCACTGGTTCACTACACTGTACTGTATATTCAAGTTGTCATGGAGATAGGTGTTAGTGCAGAAGGCAAAGTTTTCCCTACATACTCCTGTATATATCTATCAGAAAGGCTTACCAGCAAACATTAGCCAAGATGCATTGTGGTAAATGCAGTGTATGATTACACTCACTTCAGTTGAAAGTCTTTAGTATTCACCAATGATGTATCCATTGCTATGAATCTCCAGACATGTGGTTCAGGATTGGTGTCCTTCTTCAGTAGAGAGGAACACATGACATTTGGGGGTGCTGGCGATGCTGCTCACAGTCTTCTCAAGTATATTACCACTCCCAGAGCACAGGTGCATCCCAGCGCTCATCAGCCCAATAACTCAGCAAAGAGCCAATGGCAAAAGGAGGAGGGCGCACACTGCCTGGCATACCAGCACACAATTTGCCCAGATGCATTGTGGTTAATGCAGTGCATGACAACACTCACTTCAGTTGAAAGTCTTTAGTATTCGCCAATGTTGGTGCTGCCAGTGCTGTGTATCTCTAGACATGTGTTTCAGGGTAGTTGTCCTTCATTATTTAGAAGATTTGGGGGTACTGGAAAAGTTGATCAAGGTCTTCTCGTGTTTAGTACTACTCCCAAAGCACAGGTGCATCCCAAAGCTTATCAGCCCAATAACTCAGCAAGCAGCCAATGACAAAAGGAGGAGGCAGCACACTGCCTGGCATACCAGAAAACAATTAGCCCAGATGCATTGTGGTAAATGCAGACATGATAACACTTGCTTCAGTTGGAAGTCTTTCATATTCACCATTGTTGGTGCAGCCAGTGCTGTGTATCTCTAGACACATGTTTCAGGATTCTTGTTCTTCTTCAGTAGAGTATATATCTGTGAGGCTGGGGAGAGCTGTGAGTGTACAGGAAAATCCATTCCCACACACTCATAAATATGGTTATTTCCCTGGGGAGAGGTGTCAGTGGGGAGGCTAGTACTTGTTATTCTTAGTATGGAATAGTGAGGTCTTACATGTGAGGTATCATCCCCACCCAACTATGCATACTACTGAGTCTGGTAAATGTGTGAATGGAGAGACAGTGTCTCTTTACACCATACTATACACACCAGAACTCTTTATGCAAGGTCTCAGTGGAGAGGGCCGTGTCTCCCTAAATGTCTAGTAGTGGGGATTGTAAGTAGTAAGTAGTATAATGAAGGATTATATAAATGGTTCCTCTGAATCAGAGGTCTTCATACTTTTTTTGCTCTGAGCCCCCCTAACCAAAATATTTTGGTTAGGGGGGGCCAAAACTTTATGGGAAGTCTTGGATAATTGAGAGGGTTTGGGCAAAGTGCAGGTGATGGGGCTTGTGAGATAATATCAGGGGCACTTTTTCAGTAACTCATACTCCACACTAAATGTGAGAAGTATAAAAGAGCAAGCATATAAAAACCTGAGCTAGACAAAAAACACTACTCCATTAATTGATGTCCTCATGTTATTTTGTCCCAATACAACTGCGCCTTCTGCAGTAATGATAGCTGCAGCCCTGTAGGCTATCCCCTCAACCTTTTCCACCCCTTCCCCACCACATCCGGCCATCACTCCATTCTTGAAACAGATTGTCTGTCTTTCAGTAAAAATGAGCACCCATGTGTGGCCACCTCACCCCTATTGCTCTCCACATGTCTTATTGTAAAGTATAAGACAGTCTTGATTGTGATACAGTTGGCCTTTTACACTCCTGGGCCCCAGTGGCACTTCGCTTGCTTCACTAATGAGACCTACTGCCTTGTGAAGCAGGAAGTCTTCTCTGCCCCTAGTTATAGTCCTCCTCCCATTCTCCTTACTGCCATCTCCCCAAAGCCTAATGCTAAGGTGTCTCCTCTTCTCCAAAGATACCCTCTCTTGGGCCTTTCGTCTGATACTAAAAACAACACTGGCACAGCAAGGGTGCACTGAGTCCTAATTCAAGTAAGGAATGAGTAAAGCAGCCATGATAGGAGTTTAGTTGTCCCCTCACAACACGGGGTCCCGGTGCCACTGCACCTGCAGCACCAATGATGCCTACTCCTCTGCCCATTCCACTGGCCATTGGTTCTAGGCCTAAGACCCAAAGCAGGCTGTCTGCCCCTTTGTTTTGAAAAAAGGGAGAAAATATCCACCTTCCCCCCGGTTGCTTGTAATCTGGGTTTCAATGCTAACAGGGAAAATGACTTCCCACCCCATTATACTAGTACCTCATCCATTATTGGAGTGCAGTGCCCCTCACACTATCGTCCCAGTACCTATGCACCTGCTGAACTAATGGTAGTGATGGTCTTTAAAAAACAAATGAGGCTGCGTTTCTCGTCATCTTCTTCAAGGCATCTCTTTGAGATTGGGGGAAGCCGTCTCATTTATAGATAAACACATTAAATTTCAAATAGCCCCGCTTCCTCTGGCCCATCTCTTTGGTGCTATCCATGGACTTCGCTCCTTTATTCTTGCTCCTGGGCCATTGCCAAGAAACAACAGGGTCCTGACGATCAGGCCTCTGAATATGACCCTTTTGTCCTCCTCCCTTCTACCCTCTCAACTCAACTGAAAAGATATCTGCATGTAAAAAGAGGCCAAAGTTGGCAGGGGTTATGAGGACTAAGGGGCGAATGTGTTTTTAATTTTACAAAAACTGTTCTCATACTTTTTGTTACAAATAACCATCCCAGATCTGTTAATGGGGACATCGAGGTACCGCTGCATTAGAGTTAAAAGAGGGATCTAAAGTGATTTTATTTATGGAGTCACTTGAAGCATCATGATGACAAAAATCAATTCTTTTTTAGAGGCAATGTAAGGATGCTGAGTCTTGGTCAGTGTCCTTTTAATGGACTTATAAAAAAATGGCTACACTAGGGACAGTCTGCTTAGCCATTACAAATATATATTATTTGAAAGCACTTGTTTTATCTTATACAGGGACACTAACATTTTACGATTTTGCAGCCGTGGTATTTTACACATATTTATGGATTTGCCGCATTTGCCATACAAACCGCCACCTGCATTGTAACATGCAAATTTTAACAAAAACTATTTTGTTTCTAGCTCAAATGGGTCAAAAGTTACTAAAGACTTGGTGACGTGTTTGTGCCCAATGGAAGCCCAATGGAAGCTCTTCCCAAAGGGTAACTGGTCAGCTTTCAGTTGCTTATTTCTGTATTTGGCTGTTCATTTTGTACTAATGAGATAAAATCTTTGTCTAGATGGTGCTACCATTTGAAAAATGTCAAAATAATCAAAATAATTAAATGATTCTACAAAAAAATGTTCCACATTATACTGCATAACTTGCCTTTTCTTCCCGCATACTGTAGTAAACACTGCAGCAGAATTTGGTGCTCCCCTGCCAAATTATTGCAGTCGCCCTAACCACATAGACAAAATCTTTGTGTGGCAGCCTATCTTATACAGTGTTTAATACAATGTTAGAATAATGCCTTATATTCACATCACTTTCTATTACACGCGAGGACCTTAATCGCTATAAATACACAAGTCACTATTATGCACTGAACCAACTAGGCTTCAGTTTGGTGACTCTCTGATCTCACATACAGACATCTGCAGTGATCACATTAACCAAGTTGCATAATGTGAAGGAGTGCATTTCCCATCAATTAATTTAATGTATATTCATTTTACACCTCATTCTACATTTTTTAGGCTTGTGCATTATATTAAACGCAGTTGCAATGAACATGTAAATACAACAAAACACCTACAGAATATGTTGTTGTTTTTAGCCAAGCCTTTGACCCCGCCACTCAAGGGATCAGGATCACAGCTGGCTTATCTTGACACTTTAACCCCTTCGCTGCGGCTGCAATTCCACTACAGCGCTAGGGGGAAGGGGGGGCCGTGCGGCGCTCCCATGCTTGTGACGGAACCGCTCCGTCACGAGCCTCGGGCACGCTGTGCTGATGACGGAGCAGTTCCGTCACGGCCCGCCCGCACAACAGAACGTCCAGCTAAGGCGCGGAATCAGCGCCACGCAGGCACGCCGAGCGGGCCGTGACGGAACCGCTTCGTCATCAGCACAGCGCGTCCGAGGCTGGTGACGGAGCGGTTCCGTCACCAGCATGGGAGGGGTTAACTGCCATCTAAATGAAGATGCCCTAGAAATGCAAAAAACAAACAAGTCATGCTTACAACTCATCCTCATTCACAAGTGTTTAATGAGACATTTGCACCCCCCTGGAAATAGTGTAACGGACCCCCAGGGGGGTGTGCCCATCCAGTTTGAAGACCTCGGCTCTAAAGTATTTTTACGATCTCACAAGAGTCTTGTAAGATCGTATTGAAACAGGGTTAGTGGAAAACAGGTGCATATAAATTATGCCTATCACAACAGGATACATTCAGTGAAAATGTAGATTTCATTATAAAAGAACGCTCTCTTGAGAGCCTCCTGAGCGTAAAGCAGCAAGAATCATCAACAAGGGGAAAAAGGAGTACATAGTACAAACAACATACATAATGAAAATATATGGTATTAACATTTTAAATAACTTTTTTGTGTTTTTGAACATTTTTATTAATTTTTTATTTATGGCTTTCTAATCACTCTCATTCGCTGGCTTCTTGTTAAATGGATTTTCTTCCTCTTCTTGTGCTTGTCCCTCCCCTGGGACATGGCTTTGTCACCATACTTTTCATTGAACAACTTGTATTCTTCTGTGGCTCACTTTCAAGGATCTACTCTTTTCTTTTTCATTCAGCACTCTGTTATAGTATGTGTTTTCTTGATCTTTCCTTTGTGGGCTGCTTTTCACCTCAAATGCCTACTTCCCACACTCTGCGTTGCTCCACATCCCTTCTAAGCATGTCTGTAAAAGCACAGCAACAGGTATATTTTTGCCATTATATGACGGAAGAGTAGATTTAATGGTAGTTTTCTTTTATCTCCTGCATTCCAATTATTGCATGAAAGCACGGGCCACAAAAAGGCTTTTATGACATTGAGGAGAAGCTGTCTCCTGCACTCAAAGTCAAAATTCCTTTATTTCGCATAAGCCATAAAAGCATTACATTAATAATACATCTGTCACCATTCTTTTTAATACTTATGCAAGACCATAACAATCAGTCAATACAATAAAAAGTATCACATAATGTATCAGCCATTAAAAAAAAATCAGATTCAGGCGAACAGTGGTGAATACATACAACATATTGGAAAAGTACATAATCTCAGAAGTACTGTAATGTTTCTTGCTGTGCAAGGTGGATCTAATAGCATTTAACACAGCATAACAAGTCTCCAGAGAACCCAATTTTTTGTAAAAACAACAAGGCATTATGATATTGTCTAATTTTAACTGCCTATATGCAGGGAATTACATGGAGTGCTATAAAGTGATTGGTGCTTTGTTGTGAAGACTGATCACAGAGACAAAGGGGAAGGGAACCAAACCAAGATCCTTGTTGAGGGAAGGAACATAAAACATTAATCATACTTAATCTAAAATTAGTAAAATAGAGGGGCAGATTTACAAGTCCCTTACGCCACTTTTGCGTCACTTTTCCCATGTTAAAAATGACGCAAAAGTGGAACAAGGGCTTGTAAATCTGCTTCAGAATGTACAATTGAACTGGAATTTGGTGGGTCCTAATATGAACCATATTTTTCCATATTGTATTAAATAATTTCCCAAACCACTTATATAATAAGGAATAAGAAGGGTGCCAGGATACAACCCTAAAGCACCTCACGAGATGATCTGATTAAAGGAGTACAATCATCATCTTGACTATATCGAACCTTAACAAAGGTATATCAATGTAATTGTATGAGCGGATCCACAAGGGCTTGCTCAGCTCCATATCCCCAGCAGAGTCCACAATTGCCTTTGATTACCCATGTCAAATGGACAGGAGATGTCCATAAAGGCCATGTGAATGGCACATCTCTTGGCATTCACATATTTTCCTAGAATAAGAGAAAGATTAAGGCACTGCTCAACAGTTCCTATGTCTTTACGTAAGCCAGATTGGATGTCAGAAAGGATATTGTTTTCTTTCACCGAGAACTCCACTCTGGAGAGTAAGGCAGGTCCCAAGATCTTAGTGGTGGAATCTAATAATGAGATTGGATGATAACATGATGGCTGACTTCTGTCTCCTTTTTTAAATGTAGGGATTTTAGCAGCCTCTATCCAAGACTGTAAAATGGGTCCCACAATTGCAGCAAGTGAAATGTTTGGCACTATAGTACCTCAAAGTGTAATATTAGATTTCAAAATGTAAATCGGAACACCATTTGGGCCCGGTGCCTTTCCCCAGGCACTCTCATTCATGGGCGCAGTAACTTCCTTAATGTCAGTTGACTGGCTCAGAGCCTGTGCAGCTGTAAAATCCAAGACTGCGCCTGCTATCTTTCTATTGGAATTATTATCAAAATCAAAAATCTTAGTAAAGTGCTGCATCTATGACTTTGTAGTAATATGACAAACCATGTTTGGTGTGTCAAAATTTGTGAAAAAGGGATGATTCAATACATCCCAAAATCTCTTGCTACCCCTCACATTACATGTGGATTGTCGACCTTCCCACTCTCTACTTCGGATCTCTTCTTTCTGAGCTTCTAAAATAGTTTGGAAAGTGTGTCTAGGAAGTTTTACATCTGCATGAAATCTATTCGGTGACGAACTTCCCCGGAGAGTAGCGATCGGCGCACCGCCTGCGTATTTGTCTAACTTCAATAACGAAGAGCGATTCTCGCGATTGATTCGCATGTTGAAGCAGCACAAATTCGTAATTTACTTTATTCTATGATTCACACTTTGAATGGGACATGTTGCTTGTTCCGCGTACTTGAGGGTTGATGTCATTCCCTACATCCTAGGAGCCACCTGGCCCGTTGTCCACAATTGTGTCCTCATTGAAGGACTTTGTGGTGCTCTCCTACACTCACCTTTGTCCTGATGAAGACCCCACTGTAAGGTGCCAACCAACCTACGCTGTGTCTACGGGGTCGAAGCGTCGACATTCCTTTCTACTACAACTAGCCCTTGTACAAATTGTAATTCTGTTGCATCAACAGGGCATAGTGATGTGCAAATGTATAATAAGAATTCTTGTAGCTATGGCTTATAACCATTAGCCTGATTGTATTCGTAAAAATGTTTTATGACTTCACATCTCACTCCATGCTTTTCACATAACCACAATCCTCACTCCAAATTCACTTCCCCTTCCCCTATTTCTCTGTCCTGTTGGGCACCTCATGTTTAAATAATGATAACTGATTTTCTCTGAAAATGAAAAATAAGTTTTACGTGGTAATGTGATTAAATAACATTTCCTTCATGACATATTTGTTGTAAAATCATCTTTTCATGTACATGTTTTTCGAATTATAAATCTTAGTTTGTCCTTAGTTACTGGGGCCACTTTATAATGTACCAATTCTTACCCAGATCCCAGTACCATTGGGTCTACCCTTTTTTATGTAAAGAAAAAAATGAAATCTAGGCATAGACTTTTGTACCACCATTAAGGATTTGTGAGTGGAGGAATACACATCATTAAAGTACTGCATCACTCAGCTGGTGTTTGAAGCAGAAGGCGTACTTAGTGTTGGGACATGGCTCTTTCTGAAGGGTCACCCCAGACTTTTCGCCTTCCACCTCCTCTTTTTCTGACCTCGGTATTGTCGGCATTAGTACATTGAGCACTTTACCACTGCTAACCAGTTGTAAAGTGCATGTGGTCTATGCTTAAAACATGGTAACATTGGCTTATCCACAATTGGCATATTTACCTTACATGTAATCCCTTAGTAAAATGCACTACATGTGCCCAGGACCTGTAAATTAAATGCTACTACGGGCCTGCAGCAATGATTGCTGCATTCCTCCATACAATCCCTCACTGTAAGAATGTCTCCTCTTTTCACATTTTCAATAATCTATACTGCGTACTGTTCTGTACCTGATGTCTTGTTGTCTTTATCAAATTCTGTTCTTTTCACCCATAGCTACCCTTGTCGAAGGGTAATATACCCAAAATGCATTAGCTAACAACCTTGGAATTGTTAACCCTCAAATCTTTATGATGAAATCTCAACAACATTCAACTACAAGTGTTGTGCAACATTTCTACTGGCATTTTGAATAAACTGTGTTTAACAGTATGAAGAAGTTTCTGTACATTGTTAAAATAAGTATAAGTCTTGTTTAGTATTGAAGCCTTTGGGCACTCAGTAGTGCGTTTTTGGTATAGTCCACCTGCGGCGGACAAGCTTTGCACTATTTTCTTACTTTAGCAATTTAGTGCCTGCTGCCGGTCTCTGAATACACGTCTGGGATGTGTGAGAGCTGGGATTTGTGCATTCCCTCTAGACAGCCATACAGACTTGGAGCTTAGGTGAGACTTGATGGACCTTAATGGGCCATTAACTGGCTTGATAGGGGTGGAGCTGAGCACTGTCTCACTTACACCTGAATAGGCTGTATCCTGTTCACACACAAAGGGCTGCATACCCCCCTATAGTGAGTCTGGAGACAGGTCAGGAAGAACAAGGACTCTGTGCACTTCAAAAGCCTCTCTTTGAAGTCAATTCCACTTCAAAGGCAAAACTGAGTATAAGTACTGGGTACCAGACCTCACCAAATCAGACACTACTGGACCTATGATAAACTCTGCTAGACATAGGGACTGCTGTGCTGCTATAAGGACTGACACTCTGCTGTACTGCTGCATGTTGGCTTGCCTTCTCTTTTAAGACTCAGGGACATCAAATACTTACCCCCTGCTCCTGTGCCTGGTCCTTTGTAATTAGCCCCAGGTGCTGCGTGAAGCAGAATTAACACATCAGTGCAGCTGCGGGAACATAAATGGTTCAGCGTATTTGAATCTAGTGCCTTGCCATAAGAACCGACGCATCGAGCACCGCATCGCTGTCACTTCAGTGAGAGACGTTCAAAGCATCCCCTCACCTGCGTGGAGAAACCTGGTGCATTCCACTCAAAACCACATGCATCTCAGAACCAGCGCTTTGTCTACAGAACCTGTCCATCACCATTGTTGCGTGAAGAAACTCGATGCAGGCCCTCGACTGCAGGATCGACATGGATGCATTGCTTGGCTGCATCCTACTTCGTGCTGATGCAACCACGATCAAGGAACATTTGCTCAGCGGGTCTTGCGTGGCTCCTGTACGTGGCCCACGCTCCATTGCAGTTAGCCTGAGCTCTTGACTTTGCCTCAGTTCAGCGTGAATAGAAAACGCTATTGGCACTCTTTGCCTCTAAGCGCTATTTCTCACTTTTAATCTTTAAAAATGAGTATCTTGACTTCTACTTATGAATTTTTGTCATTTTGGTCTTGTTTGGTTTATAAAACCATAATCTAGTTTTCTAAACTGGTGTGGCGTCTTTATGTGGTCTTTTCACTATGTTACTGTTTGAAGCGCAAATACTTTACACATTGCCTCTTAAGTTAAGCCAGCCTGCTCTGCTCCAAGCTACCAGAGGGTGAGCATAGGTTAATTTATGATGTGTATCTGCCTTACCCTTACTAGTATTGTGCTTCCTGTTAGGACAGGGTGCATACCTCTGTCAGCCACAAACCCAATTTCTAACACTTAGAATGTCTGAAAATGGAGATGTTTCTTCCCCTGGCTGCCCAGAAATCTGGGCCCACACTATTGAAGAGGATCAAATGACTGAATCATTTTTTTTTCTGAGCCCTGTGGAAAGTAACTTAGGCCTGGCAAGCGTTTTCCCCTTAAATTCTGGCAACTTCGCATTCTTTTAAATTTCCTGAGAGTGCGCGAAGACCCCCCAAAACAGAAGTGGTGTCACCCTGGTCACTCCTAGAAGGTTCAGCCCTTATGGCTGGTACCTGACCCACTGACTCTCCCACTTGGGACTGCATCCCCCTCTCACCCCCCCCATCTGGACCTCTTCACCCTCCACTTAGGAGTGGCACCACCAGACACCAGAACAGACCAAGTTCTCCTGACACTAGGAGATCCCCCCCAACGGATGGCCTACAAGTACAGCCGAGGCTCCCCACCTGGTGTTCCCCTAGGGAACCCTGCAGGTCCTGAGACTGGGTTTCGGGCACCTTGGGATGCATCCCATTCTCACTCCCTCTCCGCAGGATGAGGATATGAGTCTCTACACCCATCTCACTACACCGAGACCTATCTGGGCTATAAAGATCCTCTCCCACACCCTGGGCTGGGAAGTATCTGAGCCACTCCTCTTAGAGTCACTCCCAAATTCCTCCTCAGACCCTCAGGCACTAACCCAGAGCTCTGCCTCCCATGCAAGCTCCCTGGGATCAGAGAACTCACACTCTAACAGGTGTTGGCGTAGCCCTGGAAAACAACAACGGAACATGCGCTCTCTGACAATCAGATTGAACAGCCCTGCAAAATTGTTTGCCGTGCTACCCATCACCCAACCTTCCAGTGCATCACAACATTCATCCCCAAACTCCCCCCAAGACTGGTGAGACAGTTTCCTACTGCCCCTGAACTTCAACCTATACCCTTCAGGTGTGACCCCATCTTGCTGGGAACTGGGTGCCATGCTCTCGGACTTCCTATACTGGACTCACTTTTGCTGACACCACTGGCGCCCACCCTCACTGGTGAATCCAGACCACTAAAACTACACTCAGGGGACATAAGCTCAAGAGTTAGCTTTTCCATGGTGAAGCCCATCTCTTCCACTCACTGATCTCGGGGTCCTCCTTCCCAGACTCTCTCACCCTGTTTTTGGATATCCAACAGGCCAACACGGCCTCCTGCGGTTCCACCTTCCTGACAGACCTACTCACTTGACACCTATCCTGACAGAAACTCTGTAGGTCCTTCAGAGTATACCTATGCAACGTCCTTACATTAAATGCACTTTCTGTCACAACAACTGCTGGATCACCAAGGTGAGACCTGACTGACACTTTAGGTGTGTCACCCAAATTTTAGAGGAGCAGGAAAACACAATTCACAAAATGACGCTTTCAGGAGAAATAAAAATCAGGGGCATTCCCCAAACATGTGATTGTCTACAGAGCCTGTAGTGCAACCAGGTGCCGCTGTGGTACTACGCAAACGCACGTCCTATGCTCACCGCTGACAACCAATGTTAGAAATGGGATTTCTGGTTGGATAGGGCATGCACCTAAGCCAGGCAGAAACCACCACTCTAGTCAGGGCAAGGGATGTACACACTGAAGATAACCCCTGCTCACCCCCTTGGTAGATTGGCACGAGCAGTCAGGCTTATCCTAGAGGCAATGTTTAAAGCGTTTGCGCAACACACCCACACACACAGCAGTGACACACTAGGCGCACGATAAAAGAAACTCCACAAAAGGTTATATAACAAATAGCCTTTGTATTACTCATATAACACATTAGAACATAATCACATATATACCCCGTGCCACCTGGCACTTGGTATCACTTTACAGGGATTATATACACTTACAGGGCCAATTTGGCCACTGTCATCACATTACCACTCATAAGTAGTGAAAACAACTAGTGACTACTGGCCAGGGTACACCTAGCACAAACACGTTATGCATAAATCACCAGGCCAATCAGGCCACTGTTATAACCTCCTTACAGTAAGGATGACCAGTAACTACTGGTAGGATCACCTTCCAGCATAACGCATTTTGCCTGAACATAATCAGCAGTGCACCATTATAAACATTTACAGTAGGGTACAGATTATGGAAATCTCTAATACTGCACACCTGGGTGTCTTCCTGGGGAATGCAAGCCCACATACATGTGAGCACAAGCATTAAGCTGAACAGTAACTTGTGGCAGGGTTACATGGGGCATAAAACATTATGTCAATATCACCCACATTGCACCATATGCGGGCCACATCGCCTCTGTACTCCCGCTATGCTTTAGGGCCCTTAAATAACATGTGTCTGGTGCCCTCCAGACACCTAGGTTCTCGCCTCCCCCTAGGCGCTTCCAGCGGCCGAAAGGGGAGAACACCGGAGACCTCGCTTGGTCCTCCCCGCGTGCTGTGACCTTGTCGGGCCTCCCACTACTTCCGGGAGCCCTTTCACCTCCGTTGGGGCTTCCGTGCTTTTCTCCTCCGTGGCTGTTAGGAGCGTCGCCCACCTGCTGTGTGACCTGCTGCATCCGCCTGACTTCCGGGTGCGACTGCAGCTGTGGTTTCCCCTGTTACCAGGGCAACAAAGGGGCACGTGTGGCCTACTCCTGTGGGGCAGTCTTCTCCTGTTAGTGCTTTGCCCTCCTCTGCTCACGATCTCTGTCCGTCTTCAATGCAGCCAGCTCTCTCTCTGGTGAGGCTACAACAGGCAACGAGTATCCGGCTCTCCAGCCGGCCCTGCCAACAACCAGGTTACTGCCTCCTGACTTCGTCTTCCACTGTGTCTGCCCCAGCCACAGTCAGGCAAGGTCAGGCGGCCAGTCCTCTCTGCCGCACGAGCCCACGCCAGGGGCCCAAAAGCATACGGCCAAGCACTGCTCCACCCGTGGTGGAGCGCTCACCCTTCACTGGCCTCTTACAAGGGAGCGATTCATCCTTCAGCTCTCCTTCTGTCCCCGTGGTGAAAGTGCGCCCCAGCCCACACTGCAGGGCTGGGGAAAGCACTCTGACCTGGAAACCCATGGGCAGCAGGATCACAAGCTGTGCTCACCCAGGAGCCACAATAAAAGTATAGAGCTCACCACAAACTGTTTCCCCATAAACAGACAGGGCAAAAGCTGGGTCCAGGCAGGCCAGCTCACAATGCCCTCTACCAGAGAGAAAGTCCTTCGTGGTGGTTCCTCCTGACGCCTAGCAGTCCCCTCTTCACAATTCCAAGCAGGTACTCCTTACATGGGGTCACAGCCCCAATACTTATACTATGTCCTTGTTCTCCCCTGGCACAGGGCTTGGGTCCCAGTTCAATCTAGTTCTGGTGGGCACTTAACAAGTGCACAACAGTCCGCATTGACAGTGTAGGTCCTGTCCCCAGACACATCACAGGGGGATGGAGCCAGCGTTGTACAAGGTAGGCACAGACCCATTGCGGGTCAGGGGCTACTCCTCCCACTACTCCAAATGCAGGTCAGGCCTATTCAGCCTAGCGCTGACTCACCCAGTCCCTCTGGAGCCACTGCACCTCCCCAGCCTCTGTCACTCCAGAGCCAGACATACAATACACACGAGGAAGGCACAAAGAAACATAGCACACAGAAATGCCCACTTCTAAAAATGGCATTTCTAAAATAGTGATAATAAATCTGCGAACACCAGTATGCAGCATTTATTACCACTATTCCAAACATACCAAACTTGACCATTCTACTCTTCTCAGGTCAGGAATTACCACCGAAGCACATATCAGGGAATCCCCAATGCATTCCTATGAGAGGGTAGCCTCACAGTAGTGAGAAACCAAAATGGCTGTTTGTCACTGCCAGGACATGCCTCGCAGTTAAGGCACATGTCCTACCTTTTACCTACAGTGCACCCTGCCCATAGGGCTAGCTAGAGCCTACCTTAGGGGTGACTGATACGTAGTAAAAGGGGAGTCACGGTCGAGGCAACCACTATATGTGCCATGTAACAGAGGCAGTAAACTGCGCGCTCAGGCCCTGCAATGGCAGAGGCCTGAGACAGGTTTGAAAGGCTATGTTGGTGGGTGGTGCAAGCAACGCTGCAAGCCCACCAGTAGCATTTAATTTACTGGCCCCGGGTATATGAGATACCACTTTACAAGGGACTGATAGGTAAATTAAATACGCCAAACAGGTGTAGACCAATCTTAACACATATACCATAAAGATCACATGCACTTTACCCTGGACAGCAGTGATAAAGTTCCCAGAGTCCTAAAACCCCTAAAACCAAGTCATAACAAGTACCAGGAGGAAGGCAAAAAGTTCAGGGATGACCCTGCCAAAAGGGCCAAGTCCAACAAAGTGGTACCCCCGGATGGGAAACCTCTCCACCAGATCACAAATGACTCTGTGTTCCAGCACACAGCTCTACTGGGTGCAGGAACACTGGACCTGATTTTACCCACTGGAAAAAATGCTTAAGGCTCTGGCTGAACAATTAACCACCTGTTTGCAGCAGGTGGCAAATGGGATCATAAACTCCTCAGACTAGGTAATAGGTTGCCAAAAGGAGCCAAATTCTGCATAGCAATTCCATGTCCACATAGTATTATCCATCACATGAGGTCTAATTCATAATAGATGGAATTCTATTTGGATAGCAGTCAATGATAAAAATTTGAGCCACCTGAAATCTCTGCATGGAAATCCGGCTAAATCATAACCAGGGTCTAAGAGTCCCACTACGATCTAGATGTTCTAGTCATTGAAAATTCTCCTCATTTTGAACTACTTTTGATCCATTTTTCTACTAACCCTCCGCATAGTTCGCGAATTAGCACTATGCGTAGCTACGCGAAGTGCACTTTACACTACGCGAGCTGCGCTTAGCTACGCAAATTGTGTAGTGCACTGTGGAAGATGCTGTTTGCACTGTGCAATCAGTACAAACTGCATCTTGCACAGTGCAAGCGGTCGTTTTCTGCCGCCCGAGTAGATTTCTACTCGAGCGGCAGCTTTCTCAACGCAGACTGGTAGTTTCTCATCATGAGCGGTCGCGAGCATACGCGACCACTCTCAATGAGAAACCTGACCTCCCACATTGAGAAGCTTGCCGGGAGGTTTATTTTCCACGCTCGCGATCGGCAACTTGAACTTGTTGATCGCGAACGAGGAAAAAGTCTTGCCAGGATGTCATTTTGCTTGCTCGCGGTCGCCAACTTGACGTTGAGGACCGCGAGCTAGCAAAAAATGACCGCTGCACTACGCTACGCTACGCATGTTTGCACTGTGCTACATGCAATTTGAGTAGTGCGAAGTAGCGCAAACTTCACAAGCTACGTGAGAGTAGCGTAGTGCTTTGCCCAGGCTTACTTTCTACAACTGTCCAGGTCTAGGAAAACAGTCAAATAGAGCCTCAGAGGAAGAGTCCTCTCACTACATAATCACAGTTTTTGTAATTGGTGTACTTGCACAAATGGCTGCTTGGAGACTCTTGCACCCACTGCTCCTCAAGTCCACTGAATTCAGGGCCATATTTAGAGCCAAGTCATGCAGTGCAGCGCAGTGTAACAAGCCACCTTGGTGTGCAGCACTGTGTGACAGGGCAAGTGCACGAATGTGCAGTTTTTAAGTCAATATGATGCATTCTTGTCTTTTCCCACGCAAAGGTGCCCTTTTGGGTGCCTAGCGCCAATGCACCATGATGCAAGAGTGCCTGCATTGTTAGGAAGATTGTTTTTTTTTGCAGGAAGAGGCATCCTCCTGCACAAAAAACAAACCCCTGAAGCATTTTGCTCTTTTTATGTGTGCTGGAGAATGCAGCATACATAGAAAGATAAAGAAACGAGGAGAAATATGATTAATTCTCCTCGTTTTTCCATCTGGGAAGGCATAGTGTTTTGCCACATTCCCAGGTCTACCACTTCTGGTAAATCTGAGAATGCGTCAAAAATCCGTGGATGATGCGTGGAAACCCCCACGCAACCCCCATGGAAACGCCTCCCAGCACAGAGTAATATGATGCAGCGATTTGCGCTGCATTACTCGAGATTTATGAAGTCACTCACACGCCTTCATAAATCTCATTGTTATTTATGTTTGATAGAGTGGAGATCTTATTTCATTCACAGGACTGCATCATAATCACACATAGAGGGCACCCACATATAAACATTTGTTGTATTAACGTTAAGTGTTAGAATCGTGAAATGTATTAACATGGAAACCTGATGTATTTTAGGCTATTGAAAAGAAGCATGGAGAATCAACATAGAAAATTAATGGACCTAGCAAAAATCATTAACATGAAGAATTCGTTTGGGCAACTTACAATAGTCATGTACTAGATGCGCATATTAATCATGTCATTTCTATATAGGTAAATGCATTATTTGGAATTGCATTAATGTTTTGTGAATTTGCAGAGTTTCATGGTGTTTCCTTATGTTAACTGAAATTCGTAGGCTTAAAAGGTAAGTACATGAAAACTCTTGCTTTAGAATTACGAGTTTGAATTTCATGTGCGCTGTTGAATCTGTTCTTTCTCACATTTTGTGTTGCAGGCGAAAGAGTGCTAGATAGAATAATGTATTTGTTTTATTAGTCAGGCAAGTAGAGAAGAAGGTATAATTGTGTGGCTTGAGTCGATATAGGAAGGTCGTTGGCCTGCACACAGGCCTGGGAACCAAGGACAAATTGTAACGTGGGAAGTACACCTTCGACATTGTGGAATATTACCTTCAGATCTGTACCTAGGGTGGATGGCATGATCCTATGTGCACCATGGGAATGCTACCTACAAATGAGTGGCTGTTGGAATTAGGGATAGTGCGCCACTTCTTCCTTACCTTGAGAGAGAGCATCCTAGAACAAGCCCTGTCTTGGTAGCTTTATGCTGCCCGACCCATTGATCGTGGAGAGACTTCTTAGGAAGACTGCATATGCTGACACCTTTTATTCTCCTTTCTGAACATGCTTATTTAGGGATGTCACCTTAGTGTTAGAGTAGGGACAGATTTAATGCTTTTCACTCACCAACCCTCCATGCAGAAGAAATTGGACTAATGCTTCCTGATTGCCTGTATTTTAGTTCTTGAATTGATTGTATTGCTCATGCAGCACTGTTTAAACTGGATGCACAGATTTAGCTTCATGCTAATTCCTTTGTATTTGTATCCACTTATATTGAGGTGTCTTTACGTCCAATTATTTTTGGCTTTGTAATAAATCTACATAACCTACACAATACATTCATAGATTAATCCCGGTCTGCCGCATATATTGAGATAAATACACCAGCAACCAGTCTCTGAACAATGGGACAGGCAAGGTCCACTCTAAAATCATACATTAAATCTTCAATGCAGAAATAATAATTAACCCCCATTCCATAAAATAAACAAAAGAAAAAGAAAAACAAATCAGAAGAAACGAATCCATTTTAGTACATCAAAGGACACACAGTTCAGATTTCACAAGTTCTACAGCAGTATGTTGAACAGTCAAATATCTTCCCCAGCATTTCTAGGTGTGCAGCCCATCCCTCCCAGTATCACTTATAATCTAGACTCCTATGTGGACTTACGCAACAAATATGCCCTGAGTGGTTCCCAGATATCTTTCGGTCTCGAACCGACCGGTAATTCTTCAGCATATGTAGTGAGATTATCTCGACAGTATACCAGGTCTGACATCCATGCTTTGATCATAGGTCTGCGTTTGCTGTCCCATGTTATAGCCACCCTACATGCTGCTAGTAATAGCGCTAATCGTATAAACACCCCATTCACTCCTTTGATGTGTGGCACACAGCAGAGCAGACACACAAGGGGAGTGCGTTGAATATCCACAGTTACCATCTCACCCAAGCAACCAATCACCGTCTCCCAAAATTCACCCACCTTCTGACATACCCACGCCAGATGCAGAAAATCATCCCCATCCTGCCCACATCGGTCACAACATGCGGACGCACGCAAGCCGTAATTTTGGAGTCGTGCCGGAGTATAGTATACTTGGTGTATGTACTTGAAATGTATAATTCTAAGATTTGCATTCATACTGAGCTTCCCTGTCAGACCACAAATGTACATCCAGTCCGCCTCTGTAATAGGATCCGATAAACATTCGTTCCATCTGTCCCAGTTTTTATCCAAAGTCTCCACAGTTTCTTCCTTAATCTGCTTGTACAGTTTCCGGATCAGTTTTTTATTAGTAGGTGTGGTGAGTACGAACTGCAGAGATAACAATGTAGGAGGTTCTTGTGGATATTCAGTATAGTGGATATGGGCAGCATGTCTCAATCTGTGCATGGCAAATCTAAATAGCAGTGACTGATTGCTGACATATTGAAGAGCCTCCTGCGTTACAAAGACACCGTTCGGGTATACATCTTGCATGTGCCTGATACCAGCTTCTTTCAATAATCGCATGGATGGGCCCTCAGACGTGACCGACATAGCCGCATGATGCTCCAAGTGCAGTGCTGGTGCAGACAGCGGCAATTTACCCGCTAGTTGTCCTATCTTCCGCCAGGCCGAAACCGTAGCATCAACTTTGTTAATCTCAGACTTTGGCGGGCCCCGAGTGCGGTGAGTGATTATACAATGCAGTGGGATTGGGGCCGCATCCCCTTCCTCCACTGCGATATGTGGCGTGAACGCGTGGGGCCTATACCAATAGAACACACATTGAGCTTGTGCACTGAGGTAATAAACATAGAAGTCAGGAGCGGCAAAACCTCCCCTTTCATACCCTTTCGTCAGAGTCGTACACTGTACCCGTGCAGTTTTACCTCCCCACGCCAGACGGATCAATTGACTACAGAGATTCCTAAAGAACTCCATCGAGAGCACAATTGGAATATTCATAAAAAGATACAGGAATCGAGGCAGGACAACCATTTTAATCAGGGCAATGCGATCAGCTAATGATGGTGGCAATATTATCCAGGGGTCTACCATATCCCCCAATTTCGAGCTCGCTCTTCCATAGTTCTCCCTGATTACCACGTCTTGGTCGCGGTGTATCCAAACCCCCAGGTATTTAACGGGGTCTGTGGACCATACCAATGGGAATTCTAAGTGAGGTCGAGCGGTTATGGATGTGAGAGGGATTATGTATGATTTGTCCCAGTTTATGTGCAGGCCAGACAGATAACTGAATCGAACATATTCACAGAGTAGTTGTGATAAGTACTTGGCTGGCTCTCGAACAAAGAGCACCATATCGTCCGCGTATAATGAGATAGCCACCGGTCTATAATTAAAATTAAGGGCAGTCTCCCTGTGTTGCTGATGGATCACACATGCTAGGGGCTCCAGAACTATCGCAAACAGCAGTGGTGACAGAGGACAGCCCTGCCTGGTGCCTTTCGTGATGCAAAACGCCTCAGAGGTCAGCCCTCCCACTCGTACCCTTGCTGCCGGCGCTGTGTACAGGACGACACTCCATTGTATAAACAGGCGTGGGAACCCCATGCGTTTCAACACTTTATACATATAGCTCCACTCCACAGAGTCGAACGCTTTGGCCGCGTCTATTAGCACCGCCGCCGCCTCCAGACTGGGCTCCAGGACGTGAAACATGGAGAAAATTGTCCGAAGGTTGTGGGAGGTGGATCTGTCAGGTATAAAACCTGCTTGATCCGGCAATATCAACCCCTGTAGTAATGATTGTAACTTAGTGGCCAAAATTTGTGCTAGGATTTTTGCATCCACATTAATGAGGGATAACGGACGATAAGAGTCGCATCTGTCTGGAGGCTTATCCTTCTTAAGCAGAGTAATTACCAGTGCCTCTCTCAGAGAGGGTGGTAACATACCTGTGTCATACGCCTCAGCATACATTTCTAACAGCTGCGGAGCAAGCAAATCAATGTTTTTTTTGCAAAATTCCACTGTAAGCCGGTCCGGGCCAGGTGCTTTACCATTAGCCATTGACGCCACCGCTATCTTTATGTCTTGCACAATAATAGGTAGACACAGGTATTTTCTCTGCACGTTGGAGAGCCATGCACATGATATATCTTCCAAGTACACCTCAAAGTCCTGCTCGGAGGCCGTACCTCTCGTTTGATAAAGCTCAGAATAAAACGCTTGAAACTGTTCCACTATATCCACAAGTGCATGGTGCTCACCTCCCCGGTCATCAACTCTTCTGTTCACAGGGGGGTGGTTCAGTCGCTCCTTAATTTTGAGCGCTAGTGTGCGCCCTGGTCTACCCGCCTCGCCATATCTCCTTGCCGTGTGCCTACGCGCCATATACTTTATCTCTGTTTCTGCCAGTTAATCATATTGTAGAGTCATCTCCCGTATTTGAGCCAGTATATCTACATCCGGCCTAGCCGCGTAGTCCCTCTCTAAGTCGCGCAGCTTTTTTTCTGTATTCTCGAGTTGGGTTCTTATGTTTTTCAATATGCCCGCAGTCGTCCCAATACACACCCCTCGGATGGTAACCTTAAACGCCTCCCATAATGTAGAGACCTCATCGACTGTCCCGTTATTTGTCTCAAAGTAATGTACTATTGCTTCTCTAACTGTTTTCTCGATGATGGGATCAAGCAGCGCCTCAGATCGCAGCCGCCAGGTAAACGATCGTTTTACCCCCCCAGGGAACACCAAATCCAATCGCACTGGGTTATGGTCTGATAACGTCCGGGCCAGGGGCACTACATCTTCCACCCATTCATCACTTCATTTCCAACCAACCAATAATCAAGACGGGACCAGCTACCATGTGATGACGTCGCGTGTGTGCCATCCTTGGTCTGTGGGTGTCGCACTCTCCAAACGTCACTCAATCCGAACTCTTCCATTGTATTTAGAATATGTTTGGCTACCTTGGGGGTCCGATGTGACATGGGATTGGACTTATCGAGTGCAGCGTCTAAATATGTGTTCAAATCACCCCCCCCCCATATAATAGGGGCTTCTGGCCAGTCTCGCAGCTTACCACACATGCGATCTATACAGGAGGGATCTTCTAAGATCGGTCCGTAGACATTGATTATAATTAGCAGTGTACCATACAGCTTTCCACACACCATTGCACATCTACCCTCCTCGTCTGCATATGTGTATAGTGGGTGGAAGTCTACCCCTTTCTAAATCAAAATCATCACTCCTCTCGCGTAAGAGGAGTAAGAAGCAGCACAAGCAAAACTAGCCCACCTAGTTGCTATAGCACGCTCAGTGTGTTTAGTCAGGTGCGTTTCCTGCAGCAGAAGGATATGTATTGTGTGTCTGTTCAGATACGCCATCACTTGCCTCACCTTTTTAGGGGCGTTCAGGCCGTGGACATTCCAGGTTAATAACCTACATTTACCCGCCATCCAAGAGCATAAACCACAATATCAAGTGCAACCTGCTTTTCTTCCGTGGAAGAGGCAGCAACCCCATCAGCGCCAGATATATCAGCTTTTTCAAACATGTGTTCCCTTGACATACCCAAATAAAGCAAAAAAGAACTAAAAATAAAACAAATAGTGACATTTCACCCACATTCATCTTCGCTCTCCCCCCTCCCACTCCAACCTCCCAATTAGGTAGGTCGAGAACATACCCCCCTGCCCCCCCTTCCCAACAAAGCTTGACCCATCCAATGTGTCAAGTGGGGAACACCCACTGGGGGAGAGGCTCAGCAACGAATACTCACACCGCAGTGTGGTGGCCGGAATCATAATTCTCCCCTCAAGCATGCCTTAAACCAAACGTAACAAGTATTTCTGAACATGGGTCCCCCGTGAGGTTTTCACAATGAGACCGGGCAAAGCCATGACCTCCCTTCCCGACTTCTCATGCAATATATTCAACATGTGCCGATCCCAGTCACCCCTTCAGAGAAACATGACTACACATTGTCCAACCACATGTCTGCATCCGCCCACTGCGGCCTAGTCCGTGTCGTCCAGGCTCGCCTCCAGCATCGTTATCTCCACCGATTTCTGTCACGGTTTTACTTTGCAGATGTGCTTGGTGAATTTTAGCGCCGACTTCGCGTCAGTAAAGAAATGTGCCTTCTCCTCATGAGTTATTTTCAGTTTAGCAGGATATAACATGGCGTAGGGCATCGACGCCTCCCTTAACAATCTTTTAACTGGCACAAACTCTTTTCTTGCTGCTTGAACAGTAGGAGTATAGTCCTGGAAAACGATAGTTTGTCTCCTTTATACATCACTGGTTCTTTGGATCTAGCTTCTCTCAAGATGGCGTCCCTATCCGCATAGTTCAGAAGTCTCGTAATGATTGGGCGTGGTGGGGCACCGGGTTTGGGCCGCGGCCCCAGAGATCGATGCCCCCGCTCTACAATCATCATAGCCGAGAGAACAGGCCCAAAAAGCTCACGCAACAGATCCGCTATGAAAGGTTCCTTCTTGGCAATGGGTGTGGTCTCCGATAATCCAATAATGCGCACGTTGTTGCGCCTTGAGCGTGCTTCTAAATCTTCGTTCTTTGCACTAATCACCTCTAGCACATTTTCCATCTGAAGCAATTGTGTGCGTGCCTCCGCCTGCGCATCGTGTTCATCAGACATCTTGTTTTCAAGGCCATCCAATCTGTGTTCATGCTTATCGACCTTTTTCTTCACCATATCAAGCCCAGTGGCCAGAGCGTCTATTTTACTATCAATGGTTTTCATAACCGCTCTTAGTTCTAACAGAATGGACCTGGTGTCATCGTCCGCTCCTTCTACCTGTCCCGAGCCTTTACCAGAGTCATTCCGATCGCTCGCACCCTCTGTAGCGCGGGTCCCTCTTTTGTTTTCGAACTGGAGCTTGGCCTGTTTCGGCTCTGGCTTGCCCATATTGGAGTGCGTGCTCGGCCTCCGGGTACCTCCAGACAGTCGCCAGCCCAGGTCACCAGCACAGACAGCCACCTTGCAGTCCTGTCCGGTCTCCTCTCACGTGAGTGCCCCCCTGCTCAATAAGGCCGTTTCTCGTGGTCACCCACTGGTAGCCACTAGTAGTCCAGATTAGCTCTGCACAGTCTCCTCTGGGCCCAGCAACCGTTGGTGCTCCCTCCAACCCCGGCTCTCGAGAGGTCCCTCGTGGCCCCCTGCCTCCGCTCGCCTACTAGTAAGGCGAAACAGGAGAGAGACGGCAGCCGAGTGGTACTCCCCCTCTAAGTGCCAGGGGCCAGACCAGCCCCGACAGAACCTGCCCAGGCGCGCCGCGCCGGTCGCGGCCTATCGTGGCCCTGCCCCGCAGGCCCCACGAGGCGCCATTGCCCCTATGAGGCCCGCACCCCGCGAAACCCGCGACCGCTCGGACCCACCAGGCCTGACCCACAGCAGCGCTACACCTACCGCAAGTCCGCTTCGTTCAGCCCTCCTGCGCTTCCGTCAGCTGCCGGGTCTCACCGAGCGGTCGGCCACTCCAGATCTGTCTCGGGGGTGGGGAGTTGATCGTCTTCCCTCTACTCCGGAGATCGTTCACGCGGGCTCCAGCATCTCACTCGTCGGTGGTGTCTGTGTCGCTCATGCACCGCCAGGGTCAACATCGAGTGTGCTTGTCGCAGCCCAAATCCGGCTATTGCTCGATCCCAGCCAGCGGGCTTGCTCTCTTCAGGCCGTTAGGGCTGCTTCGGAGATCGGCGCCATTTTGTAGCACGGCCCGCAACTTCTTATTCGACCGCCACAGGCGTATCGTCGGGGCTAGGAAAGCACAGATCTCACCACACTGTGCCCTGTCTGTTCATGCACACCACGGGGGGGTTTCACGGCATGCCTCGGGAGGGAAAAGGATGGTAATCGTCCAGTAAATGTTCCGGCGTGCGGAGCTCCCTTAGCATGCAGCCATTCCACTACGCGCCGAAGCCACGCCCCCCGAGGGAGACGATAAAGTTGCAAGTGGTAAAGAGTCTGACTCAGCAGATGAGACTGGTATGACAAATGGTCATGGGCAGTTAAGGTAGAAATGTGCTGCAGGTGAGACATGGCCTGTGAGACAGAGAAGAAGGAACCCTAGACTTGCATCTGAAAGAGAACTTGCACCTCTAGATGAATCTTCGGAGTCTGCTCTGAGTGAAGCTGAGAAAACTACATGAGGTGCAAGAAGGTCCAGGAGAGCTCGAGTGCCGTGCCAGAGATATTCCTCTCACGACTGGACTTATCTGGTCCCAAATGCCTGGGAGAGCGAGGTCCGAGATTTTAATCCCGATTGATCTTGAGTTCCTGGAATTGAAGCTAATAAAATTATTTCATTGACTGTGCCTTTCCCACCAAGGTAGAGTGGCTTATGGATTCTGTTTCTAGAAGACATTGAATTGCCAAGCTTTTGAGCACCAGAGTCTCCTCAAGAGATTGCAGCATTGAGAGCTGAAATGTTACAGCGAGTCATTGAGGAGATTGGCTCTGATCTCAGAAGAGATGTAAATTGAACTTCGAACTGTCAATAAGTTGCTTGAAAGAAGATAACCTAGGCCAGAGTGGAAAAAGAATACAATTAGGGACTTTCATTCAGAAGAAGAAAGAGGGCGAGGGAAGGCTTCAAAGCTGTGTAAATACTGTACAAAAGACTGTTGAAAAGAAGTATTATTATTATTATTATTATGGAGATTTCTAAAGCGCCTGGTTACGCGCACTGGCGTGTCCCCGCACTGTGGTGAGAGACAGTGTAAAAGCCACAAGCCACTAATCAAGTGTAGAGCGGAATAAGTGGGTTTTAAGAGCTCTGCGGAACTTAGCCTCTGAAGGTTCAAGACGCAGCTCCATCGGGAGCTTGTTCCAGCTCTTAGCTGCAAGGTGTCTAAATGATCTGCCTCCCATTCGCACTTTCTTGATCTTGGGAACCACTACCAAACCAACACCAGTGGATCTGAGTACCCGATTAGGTCTGTACGGTGTGATGAGGCTCAGTAAGGGGATGGGCCCCTTGCCCCCAATAATGCGGTGACATATTCGTAGCGCCTTAAAAGCAATCCTTTCCCTGACAGGAAGCCAGTGGAGAGCTTTCAAGGTGGCCTTGGAGGCTGCTCTTTTAGGGAGCCTTAGTACCAGCCGGGCTGCGGCATTCTGTAACACCTGCAGGCGATTCAGACCTTTAACCGTGGTCCCCAGATAGAGAAGGTTAGTATCCAAGGTTCCAAAGAAATGGTTGCTCAAGGATTTTGTTACACGTGAATAAGAGATGGAGAAAAGAGGCTCTGTGTGTTGATCCTCTTAAAAACTACTTTGAAAATGGAGTCTGGAACTTCGAATCGTAGGCCTAAATGTATTATAGATACACTTATTGTAGGAGTAATTATAGTAATAGCTGTAGTCAACACTGCGTCAATTTTATGTGCACAAAAGGGTGAGGAACATTGTAGAAGAGTAGGGTCTGCTTCCTATGGTCACCCCCACTTTTTGCTGTGATTCTCTGGTTTTTCAACTTTAATGTGGCTGTGGGCCTGCTGATCAGACCCACAGCCCAGCTGTTCCCTCTCTAAGTTGATACCATGTACTTTAGGTACATACCAGATTTGGTATTGGGTCACCTCTGTGAGTCCCTGTATAGTGTACCATAGGTACTCAGGGCATAGGTGCACCCAAGGCCTACCAGGGCCTGCAGCATGTATTATGCCACCCCTGGCTGACCCTCCAAACTGACACCAAAGGCTGATCACTCAGCTTGGGTAAGGTGGTGTAATCACCCCTTACTTAGATATAGTATACCTATATCAACCTTATATATAGACACATATGCACCTATAAGTCACTCCTATGGTAGGCCTCGACAATCCTGGAGGCAGAGTGCTTGGTTTTATGTGAGAGGGTGCCCTAGCATGAGCTGAACCCCTCTGCAGCTTTTGGAACCATCTCCTTATAGCTGTTCTATGATATAGCCATACCATATACTCTTAAGTGCATTATAATCCTCGCAATTAATGCTAACTTTGGTTTAGCTTTATCAAAACATGTTGTGTAAGGTGTCAAACACTTTGGACTACTACCCCCCCCGCCAATTCTGGCGGCGGGGGTAGCATTCCACCCTTCTGGAGGGAAAAGACATGTATGTTACTGCTTTACCCGGTTAAAGTTAAACAGAGCCTCCGCATCACAAAAGGGATGCTGCTGCCACAAACACGAGTCTGACCACCTGGTGCTGGGGGAAACTCCAGCAAGGGTGACCTGGACAATAGGTTTCCTGTCCAGTGAGGTGCCAGCACCTCCCCAGACAGGAGTTATGTGTATTGGGGCAGGGAGGGCTGCATTCAGTGAATGCATCTAGACATTGCCTGGGGCACACAAGGTGCTCCATGCATAGCCCGGTTCAAACCAGTTGCTGGGGCACTCCAGCCCCAGCTCTGGCACGAAATTGGACAAAGGAAAAGGGGTGTAACCACCCCCTTCTCAGGTCCACCCATAGGAGGGACCTAGGCAGGTAATCCAGCCCCTTAGCTTAGTATAAGTATAGGAGCTGTGTCCCCAGGACTTTAGATTATCCTGGAAAGAAACTTTGATACTGAAGTCTTGGACCTTCGACATTCTATTCTGACTAGAAGACGGAAGACATCTCGCTTGTGGTCAAGGAGTGACCACCCTGTGCAAACAGGCACCTCCAGTAACTTGCCGGTCTGCTTTGTTGATGCTCCCGCCGGAACCCGAAGACTCAGCGACACAGGAACTGGACTTTCAGACTTCTCCAACTCAGACTCACATCCACAGCAAAGCTGAGACCCGTGGCAGACACGAGAGACGTGGGACCGGTCACCCTGGACACCCTGCATTTTGCTAACTGCTCAACTACTGAGGTACCCTCACAGTTGTGATTTGGGGTACGAGAAGCCCCAGACCTGAGCGCCATTTGCATCGAAGCTCAGCCCTCCACACTCCACGAGTGTTGCGTGGGGTCTGCTCCTGCATTTCAGCTTGACTTGTCTTCCCGGTTCCTTGCTCGTTGGGTAGTGAACCCCCTGAAGACTTTCTTTTTTAACTAAACTGCTTTCCTGGTTGCTTCAGGCTTGTTCCAGCTTCCCTTCAAAGGAGAAGCACCCCAGACCTTGCTGGTCTGCAACAGAGCCAATCTTGCCATCCTGCGTGGGTTGCGGTTGCCAAGGCCTGTTGGGTCCAATCCGGACACCAACTCCGCAGCCAACTAGAACCATTGTGGGACAGCTCGTATCCAGCTCCTGGTCATCGTCAATGCCTCCTCGCCCTCGTGGCTGAAGAGACAAACTCACCTTCTTCACCTTCAAGCACGCAACATCGCCTGGTTCCTTCCTGGTCACTGGCTAGTGACCCAGACTCTGTCCCCTCTGCTTTCAGGTTCTTCACATCACCGATCCACCCTTGGATCCACCCGGACACTTTTCCTCTGGTCGCCTGCAGCAGTTCTTTGCAGATCTCCATAGAAAACGACGACGAAACCCGACACCAAAAGGCACCTATGCACCCGGCTTCTCTGGGTGAGGTAACACAAATACTCCTGTGGGTCTTGACTCTCGAAGTGTCCTAGTTTAAAAGGGTTTCATCCTAGTCCATCCGGAAGTGTCCTTAAACAGTAACTTTGTAACTTCTTTGTTTCCCATTATTAGTCAATAGTAACTCGCGACTGTGTTTGGACAATGCACGCGTCTCCCGTGGGTCTCCTACTTCCTAACCTTTGGTTGTGTAGTGTAGCCCCAGCGATTCTACAGGCCCTAGGCCTGCTCTGTAACTCTCACGTGGTTCTAATACCACTTCTTTAGTATATGGTTTGTGAGGCCCCTAGGGTATAACTGTATTTGTGCAACTTATCGTATGCTAATTGAGTAACTTGTGATGTACTTTGACCTCTGACCTCATAAAGAGTGCAGAGGGGTTGTGTTAGAAATAAACACATATATATTTGATATATACCTTGTGTGGTGTCCTTTCATTTGGTATTCAAGGGATTATAATTAGTAAACCAGCTTGCTTCACATGCTCTCTGAAGTCTTAGCCTAAGACTGCTGGTCCATGCTACCACTAGGATAGCTTGTCTATAAGGTTGACTTTACAACCACCATCAATAAGGGTCGATTAGACTGGTGCAAGGTGCCCACTAGAATAGTGGACATCATATGCCAGGCTAACTTCTCACAAACATGGAGTGGGGGTACATGGAAGATCCACACCTACCACTACTTCATCTAAAGAGAGTACATCAGGATCTGAGAAAGCCTTCATAGAGAAAAATGGTTGCTTGTAGATTTGTCCAAAGGTGATTACAAGCTGAAAGCTAATGCTAAGTTGTTGTATGAGTATTTTGATACTATGGAGGTGAGAGATTGCTATGTCTGCATGTATTACCTGCTTTGGTTGAGGCAGGGATTCACTATCACCACCTACCCTTGACATATGGCATTTGCTGTAGTTTACTCCTTAGTATGTTTTATGGAAACGGCTATTATGAGCACTACTTCTCAAATTATGATGTGATACATTGAAAAATACCAGTCTACAACCACCTGAACAAATATGATTATTATAAGCAAATAAAGAGAATGGCTAATTATTTTTCACCCACATAACAATAGACACTGCTTACGCACATAGACATAACCTAACTTGCATATTAACAGACATAGAAAAGGAATTCATAGATCAAATAGAAGATAGACGTGGGGGGCTAGTTGTTAAATCTGATAACAAGGACAAGAATACTGAGTGGACCAACAAGGAGTTAGCACACAAGGCAAAGGGAAGTTCTGGTCCTATAGTTTTAGATTGGGAACAACGAGGCAAGTTATGCATTCGTCAAGTTCAGAGCCGTTATGATACAGGATTTGTGTGGCAGAGTGGGTGTGGTCATATCTCCCTAGTTAATGATCCCTGGAAGATGTTTCTGCAAGAGTCGGTTCAAATGGTGCCAGGAGTTAATTGTGTGTGTGGAAAGAACGCCTATGTTCGGCTTCCGAGTAAATGGTATGGCACTTGTTATGTGGCAGTTGTGTATCATGTGGAGGATTTGTAGGGTTTGGAAAGAAAATCAAACACTAGGGAAAAACGTGGACTGAGTGCTCGTGAATTTGTGGGAGATATATATTTGGTGCGGTGATACCTAGTCTAGGAGTGGTAAGATTAGAATGCTGTCTACTATTGTGTATAAGTTGCCTGTCAACACTGCTCAGTCCTTGTACAATAGGTACTGGGCACACATATTAGAATCAACAGTATAGATACAGCGAAAGTACTCATAAGAAAGTTGACACCAACGCCAGCCGACACGTGTTTCATCACCAGGACAAAGCATGTGACTCTTCAGGGCTGTAAATCATATAATGAAATAAGAACAAGAAATATACACAAAGCCACAATATTTACAAGTGCGTTTAGTGTCATGATAGACACAAGAGGTGAACACACACAACACCCTAATTAAATGTGGACACCCTGGTAACCTAAAAACAATTTTGTGGTGATGATGTGAGGTGGTTGCAAACAGAATGCACCGCCTGAATTGCATTAAGTGAAATGGTGGGAAAACAAACAAAACAAAACCATGAATAAAAGCCTGGATGCGGTAAATCATTTGTTGAGAGAGAATGCTATTTTCTCTAGGAATACATGCAAATATTTTTACAAAAAATTATCTGATTAAAAGGAGTGATACCAGAGAATGAAAAGTACAGTTATTTTACCAATAGTCAGCAAAAGTCATTCATGCTATTTTGGACATAGGCAAATGGAAATAAAACCGTCACAAAACCTATTTAAGCCTGTCTAGACAATGGTACAATCAATATTTAAATATATCTTACTGTTATCAAGAGTGAAATGCAAAAATTAATAATGAGATCAGACATGTTGGTTTGGATGCCGTAAGTGTTGGTTTGACAGTTACAAACAGTTAAAACAAGGTTGCATGAACACATCTTGTAAGTGACATAATAGTCAAGATGGTAACGTGATTATACTTATTTATGAGAAAGGCGGACGATGGAGTGCACATTTGTCATGCATCATGTGATAACAAAACTGTAAGCGGTTTAAGACCGACGAACTAAAACATGATCCATATCGGCGCAGAAAAATATGTGCCGGAACGAGTGTCGAGGAAAACAGTGATTCTCCAGTATTGAATCTTTCATAGATTCACATGCTTGTATCTTCCCCGTCATCATGGTGGGAGACTCACGGTAACAGAATGACCAAAGCAGTACCATAGAGATGAAAAAACTGCATAGAAAACCCCATAGGGAATTAAATATTTGGTAACCAGACCTCCTTATTGTTTGGTCCAAAACCCAGCCAATCAGCAGCAAGCCCTGACATCACACTCCCCAGCAGAACTCTCCTACCTCAGATTTCCTTTTTTTTAAACATTTTTTATTGAACAGCTTGACAAATTATACAGTATTATTGTACCAATATAGTAATAAAGTAAATCATGGCATTTCTTGTAGTTAATTACAGATTGAGCATGCAATATAATGCAACAGACAATAAAAAGATAAATCCAGCACTAGAGGAGGAGAGGAAAAAAACAAGAGATAAAATACAGAGAGTTATATATCAATACAAGCCCCCATATCCCAAAGGGGTTGGTCAGTCATCCTACCAAGACTTAACAAAGTTGGGCTCGCACACCGCTCACTCATCAGCTGGATCACCCCACAGGATCATGGTATATGTAGTTAAGTTTCACAGCGTCGTATCTTCTTTTATATTTCAAATAATTATATTTTTCGCCATCCCTGGACACGTGTTTCGTGGTATTTGCCACTCGTCAGCAGGGAGCAGGTCATATCTTCAGGGGTTGCCGATGGCTGCCCATATCGCCGGGTGTAGTACCAATTCAGAGGCACGCAGGTGCAGAGTCCCCTGCTCGTCAGCCAAATTCAAAATATAACAAAGTTGGGCTCGCACACCGCTCACTCATCAGCTGGATCGCCCCACAGGATCATGGTATATGTAGTTAAGTTTCACAGCGTCGTATCTTCTTTTATATTTCAAATAATTATATTTTTCGCCATCCCTGGACACGTGTTTCGTGGTATTTGCCACTCGTCAGCAGGGAGCAGGTCATATCTTCAGGGGTTGCCGATGGCTGCCCATATCGCCAGGTGTAGTACCAATTCAGAGGCACGCAGGTGCAGAGTCCCCTGCTCGTCAGCCAAATTCAAAATATAACATAGTTGGGCTCGCACACCGCTCACTCATCAGCTGGATCACCCCACAGGATCATGGTATATGTAGTTAAGTTTCACAGCGTCGTATCTTCTTTTATATTTCAAATAACTATATTTTTCGCCATCCCTGGACACGTGTTTCGTGGTATTTGCCACTCGTCAGCAGGGAGCAGGTCATATCTTCAGGGGTTGCCGATGGCTGCCCATATCGCCGGGTGTAGTACCAATTCAGAGGCACGCAGGTGCTGAGTCCCCTGCTCGTCAGCCAAATTCAAAATATAACAAAGTTGGGCTCGCACACCGCTCACTCATCAGCTGGATCACCCCTCAGGATCATGGTATATGTAGTTAAGTTTCACAGCGTCGTATCTTCTTTTATATTTCAAATAATTATATTTTTCGCCATCCCTGGACACGTGTTTCATGGTATTTGCCACTCGTCAGCAGGGAGTAGGTCATATCTTCAGGGGTTGCCGATGGCTGCCCATATCGCCGGGTGTAGTACCAATTCAGAGGCACGCAGGTGCAGAGTACCCTGCTCGTCAGCCAAATTCAAAATATAACAAAGTTGGGCTCGCACACCGCTCACTCATCAGCTGGATCACCCCACAGGATCATGGTATATGTAGTTAAGTTTCACAGCGTCGTATCTTCTTTTATATTTCAAATAATTATATTTTTCGCCATCCCTGGACACGTGTTTCGTGGTATTTGCCACTCGTCAGCAGGGAGCAGGTCATATCTTCAGGGGTTGCCGATGGCTGCCCATATCGCCGGGTGTAGTACCAATTCAGAGACACGCAGGTGCAGAGTCCCCTGCTCGTCAGCCAAATTCAAAATATAACAAAGTTGGGCTCGCACACCGCTCACTCATCAGCTGGATCACCCCACAGGATCATGGTATATGTAGTTAAGTTTCACAGCTCCTGTGGGGTGATCCAGCTGATGAGTGAGCGGTGTGCGAGCCCAACTTTGTTATATTTTGAATTTGGCTGACGAGCAGGGGACTCTGCACCTGCGTGCCTCTGAATTGGTACTACACCCGGCGATATGGGCAGCCATCGGCAACCCCTGAAGATATGACCTGCTCCCTGCTGACGAGTGGCAAATACCACGAAACACGTGTCCAGGGATGGCGAAAAATATAATTACTTGAAATATAAAAGAAGATACAACGCTGTGAAACTTAACTACATATACCATGATCCTGTGGGGTGATCCAGCTGATGAGTGAGCGGTGTGCGAGCCCAACTTTGTTATATTTTGAATTTGGCTGACGAGCAGGGGACTCTGCACCTGCATGCCTCTGAATTGGTACTACACCCGGCGATATGGGCAGCCATCGGCAACCCTTGAAGATATGACCTGCTCCCTGCTGACGAGTGGCAAATACCACGAAACACGTGTCCAGGGATGGCGAAAAATATAATTACTTGAAATATAAAAGAAGATACGACGCTGTGAAACTTAACTACATATACCATGATCCTGTGGGGTGATCCAGCTGATGAGTGAGCGGTGTGCGAGCCCAACTTTGTTATATTTTGAATTTGGCTGACGAGCAGGGGACTCTGCACCTGCGTGCCTCTGAATTGGTACTACACCCGGCGATATGGGCAGCCATCGGCAACCCCTGAAGATATGACCTGCTCCCTGCTGACGAGTGGCAAATACCACGAAACACGTGTCCAGGGATGGCGAAAAATATAATTACTTGAAATATAAAAGAAGATACGACGCTGTGAAACTTAACTACATATACCATGATCCTGTGGGGTGATCCAGCTGATGAGTGAGCGGTGTGCGAGCCCAACTTTGTTATATCCTACCAAGACTGTATAGAAAGTTCCTACTTTCAATTGTTCAACCATTGCACAAAGGGAGCCCATATTTTTAAGCCTTTCTCCCGTCTTTTCTTCCCCCCTCTTGAAAACGCAGCTGACTCCAATTTATGGAGAGCTAAGATTCTTGCTCGCCAATTTATAAAAGTTGGGGGGACTGGAGTAATCGTTTCAGATGTAATACAAAGTTGTATTAGCAACATTATTATACATAGTAAGGCAGACACATGAAAAGTTCTATCCAACCTAGCAGCTGAAAGAGGTGTGTAATAGTTAATGCTAGGGATGGCCCATTTATGACAAATCTTCCTCCAAACCGAATACATTGCTAATATGACCTTGAATTTGTTTTTTTTTATAGTAACTAGGCTCCAAAGCCGACAACAGACTCCCCCCGGGCTCCTCGCCCAGACCAATCTCGAAAATAGAGGGCCTGCAGGCTGGTGGGGGACCAGCTTTCTCCCCAAATATGGGTAAGGCGAAATGTTGGAGTAGGGCTGCCCAGTTGTAGAGCACCAAATTAGGAACTGACCAACCACCCCTGTCCAAAGGTAGCTGCATCTATTTTGCTGCCCGTCGTGGTTGCCTATAGCCCCATAGGAATCTATTACAACATCTTGATGCCCGAGCAAGTTAGTCTGAGCAAATTCCAGCGGGATAGTCCTGAAGGCGTATAAAAATTTTGGTAAGATCAGCATCTTGAGTACGTTCCTCCTACCAAATATAGATAGATGTAAGTTATCTAGCCTACACAGAATAGAATTGACAGTATTAATGATCGGCTGAATATTCATTTCAGCAAGATTATCAACTGCCGCTGTAATTATGATACCCAGATAGGTTGTACTTTGTAGGACTGGTGCGTCAGAGGGACCCATTGCCGAGGATTGAATAACCTGAGTTTTATGAACGTTGAGTTTATAACCGGAAAAATGCGCAAATGAATCCGCCAAGTTCTTAATGACTGTGAATGATGTTGCCACATCACTGGATAGAACAAGAATATCATCGGCATACGCTAGGTCTTTAAATTCGTACGTGTTGATCTTAACCGATGATATATTTACTGAGAGCTCTATTTTATTTATAAACGGATCTATATAGAGCGCAAATAGCTGGGGCGAGCAGGGACAACCCTGCCTGGTGCCCCTGCTAATGGGAAACGGACTTGAGAGCATCCCTGATATAGATAGGGTTGCGTGGGGGGCAATGTAGAGTGACTGTAGAGCCTGTATAAACTTGGAACAAAACCCCTTCCACTGCAGGACCTTCCATAAGTACCCCCAGGCGACCCTGTCAAACGCCTTTTCGGCGTCCAACAGGATCGCACCAAGGGGGGACCTACCTCAGATTTCCAACCGCCTTCGTGTGAGAAAGGAGTCTCCCTGAGCTCTGCTCAGTTTGTTCCTGTGTGAACTTATGACGTTTCCAACTGCTGAATTCTCTTCTGGATTAAGGTATTGTGATCCATATTATACCTTATAATGGCTGAAAGCTCTAAAAAGAGGCTATTCAGGCCTTGCAGATCCTGTGGAAAAGCTAGGCTCTTTTCAGAAGATCCTCACAAGGACTGCTTATACTGCCTTCACCCCAAACATGTAGCAAAGGACTGCAAACACTGCAGAACTTTTTCTGCTAAGACATTAAGGGATCGTGGGGCACGTCTTCTGTTGTGGCTTCAGAAGAAGAAGGCCACCTCAGATTCTGAATCAGAGGAGGAATCCACTAGCCAGACTTCCAAAAAGGGGAAATCTTCTGCTTCAGAAGAATCTGTGGATCCTAAAAAGCTGAAAACCAAGGGAAAAGAGGCTTCTTCTCTTCCCCAAACTCCTCTGAAGAAACCCTCTGGCCATAGGGGAGTGTCTTCTGCCCCATCATCCAGCGCTGTGGTGTCTCCATCTGTGGCTTCTGTCAAAACGTCGCTGACACCGTCGACAACAACATCGTCGACGATGACCGTCTCAACGATGATGGCAGTGTCGACAGGTACCAAGTCTGTATCATCGACGACGACGACTCCGTCGACAGGAAAGGCTGCATCTCCGTCGACGAGACAAACGACGGCGTCGACCTCATCGACACCTCCGTCGCCGGCGATCCCGTCGACGACCTCGTCGACGATCATTCACATCCCGACGACGAGAGCCTCGTCGACGGAAACTCCATCGACAAAGGCTTTTAAATCTCCGAAGTCAAGGACCTTGATCTCTATCAGATCTTTTCACGCGTCGACGGGTCCGTCGACGATAAGGAAATCTTCTGAGTTCACAACATGGACGAAGATATCTCCGCTACCTCCATCAAACCTACTGGAAATGCAGGTTAATCGGACGATGAAGAATCTTCAGGGGTAGCGTATAGTCCCTCTCAGCTGCAAATCAAGAGTCAGGACACAAATGAGGAGGAAGTATACTCCTTTAAAGATACTACTCAGACCAAGTCTATGAGGTACGAATCATTTCAGGAACCTTGTGACTACAAGGAAGAAGAAGAACAACAACAAACTGAGGGAAAGGAGGAATCTATATCAATGCCTGCATCGCTAGTAACGGACTTGCGTCTTATGATTAATGATTACTACCGTCGCTTCCCTGAGGCTAATGCCCCTAATCCAACTAATCCCCCTAATCCAACAGCTCAAGTGGTTCAGCCTCGAGTAGCACAGTCGTTACCTGCAGTGCAAAGAGTGCGGTCTCTGCCAATAGTCACAATAAGAGATGACTTGGCTGAGTACGATGGGGATAATCAACCAGAGGAAGGTAAACTTCTCCAAGACGCTCCGGCTGGAGTAGAATGGGATGAGTACGTTTTACCAACAACCCCTTCTCCATCTCCTTCACCAGTGAATTCGCCTCCTCAAGACATTGGAGGATATCATGATATTATCGAAAAGGCTGCTAAAAGATTCGAACTACAAATGCCGGTTCAAGAAACAGAATGTTTCTTATATTAAAGAGGACTCAAGAAGGTCAATCAGATCAGATGGATCCCAATCATACAGCACATATGGGATGAGGGTCTTAAAATTCTGAAGACACCAGCTTCATTGGCAGCGTTGGTCCCAAGGATTGAGAACAAATATAGAGCGCCAGAAACTTCTCCTGCGTGTTTGATAGGACACCCATGACAAGAATCGGTAGTGATGCAGGCAGCGCAGAGAAACTCTAAAAATCCTGTCTCCACATCTATGGCTCCGCCGGATAAGGAAGGAAGGAGAATGGACGGAGCGGGAAAGAGGTTTGCAGTAATGGCAGCCTCTATCATCACGGCGGAAAATGCTATGGCTCTCCTCAGCCGTTACAACAGGCAGATGTGGTCAGATATAGCGCCACTATTGGCTCACCTACCTGATGATAATAAAGAAGAAGCATCAGCAATTCTACAATATGGAGCAAAAGCGGCCTCGGAATCCATCGATGTCGCCATGGATATATCTTTGATGGCTTTTCGCCAGATGGCTGGAGCAGTGGCGCTTTGACGGCTAGGTTGGCTGAACGCTACCTCTTTTAGGCCCGAGGTTCAGGCCAAGATAGTTGACATGCCCTTTGATGGGGAAAATCGTTTCGGGAAACACATAGACGACGCACTCCAAGGTATTAAGGCAGACACGGACAGGGCGCGGGCGCTGGGGTCCCTTCAGCAGGGAAAATTTTAATCCTTTCAGAGAAGAAAAGCTAGAGGGCCATTTGGTCAAAGATCATCATATCAGTTGAACAGGTACCAGCCTTACAACCAGCAAAATTACCGGCAATATCCGTCTAATCAACAATATCGATCCTCAAATACCTCTTTTCAACAGCAGTCTAGAGGTAAAACCACGGCTAGAGGAAAGGCACAACAATCTAATAGGCGTCAATGACTTAACCAGGGCGCCCTCCACCTGGTTTATACCCGACAACGACCATTATCTGTCTCTCTTATCGAAGCATTGGATGTCAATAACATCAGACAAATGGGTATTGGATGTAATACACAAAGGCCATACCCTAGAGTTCGTGCAAATACCACCAAATCCTCCCCCAGTTTTCAAACAACACCTCTCAGCACTAAGAGTGGAAGTTCTATCGCTTATACAGAAGGGGGCTATAGAGAAAGTTCCTTTTCAACAGAGAGGAAAAGGATTTTACTCACATTTCTTTCTGATAAAGAAAAAACAGACTTCAAAATGGAGACAGGTATTGGACCTAAGGGATCTGAACCATTACATCAAGAACATCCCTTTCCGTATGCTGTCACTGCAGGAGATCCTCTTGCTCCTACGACACAAAGATTACATGGCATCACTGGATCTTATGGATGCCTATTTCCATATTCCAATTTATCTGAAGCCCAGAAAGTATCTGCGTTTTGTAGTGGAGGGACGCCACTTTCAGTTCAAGGTGTTGCCCATGGGCCTAAAATCGGCACCACGGGTCTTTACAAAATGCATGGCTCCAGTCGCAGCTCACCTAAAATTGCAGGGGCATCAAATTTTCCTCTATCTGGACGACTGGCTCATAAAGGGTCCATCTTACAGGAAAGTCCAGATCTCATTAAAATGCTGCATGGATCTCTTTCAACGCCTGGGTCTGCGACTCAATCTAGAAAAATCATCAATAGTGCCCTCTCAATCGCTTCAATTTCTAGGAGCGTTACTTTGCACAAAGGAAGCGAAAGCATATCCGTCGGAGGAGCGGATTTTGGAAAATCTTAAATCTGGCCTCAACCCTGCAGTCAAAAAAGTACCCTTCAGTGAGAATATACAAATCCTTGTTGGGAATGATCTCTTCCTGTATCCCACTGGTTCCAAACTGCCGCCTACAGATGAGGCCTTTACAGGAATTACTAGACGATCAGTGGATTCAATCTCAGGGGTCATTCGAGGATTGGATCACCATAACTCCTCAAATGAGGAAGACTCTGTCATGGTGGAAGCTGCGAGAGAACCTAGTACAAGGCTTGGCTTTCGAACCCCAACATCACAGTTACGTAATGACGTCAGGTGCTTCACTGCAAGGTTGGGGGGCGCATCTTCAGGAACTAGAAATCCAGGGTCACTGGTCTGAGCAGGAACCACGATTACACATCAACATGCTGGAACTGAAAGCGGTATTCCTGGGCCTAAAGGCATTTCTTCCCAGGATATGCGGCTCTACGGTGCTGATAAAAACAGACAGTACAACGACAATGTTCTACCTCCTGAAACAGGGAGGGACAAGATCGAAACCACTCTTGTCCCAGGCTCAAAAGATCTAGAGATGGCTCATACGTCACAACATCTCTATTCAGGTTCAACACATCCAGGGAATACATAACACAAGGGCAGATATCCTAAGCAGAACAGCCAGTGTGTCCAACGAGTGGGAAATAGATCATGCACAGCTACAAAGAGTCTTTCAGCGGTGGGGCACGCCAACATTAGATTTGTTCACAACCCAGGACAACTCAAAGTGCGACCAGTTCGCAAGCAGATATCCACAGATCGGATCTTTGGGAAATGCGCTGCATCTGAGATGGACGGGAATGTTCGCCTACGCGTTTCCTCCATTCCCCTTGATTTCAAAAGCACTTCGAAAGATGAGGTTGGAGCCATGTCATTTGATTTTAATAGCTCCAGCTTGGCCGAGGAAAGCATGGTTTTCAGAGCTCCACAGTTCCCGATAACTCAGGACCTGATCTCCATGAACAAAGGTCAAATTCTCCACCCAAATTTGATACCGCTGAACTTATCAGCATGGAACCTCACGAGCATGAGTTAAAATCTCTGAACATTCCCCAAGATTTCAGGGACATATTATCTCAATCTCGAGCAGTCTCCCCAAATAAAACATATGTGGCAAAATGGAAAAGGTTCTGTCAATGGTGCGCATCTCAAGAGCTAAATCCTTTCGCAGTTTCTCCAGAGCAAATCTTGCCATAATCTTCTTTACTTGTCGAAAACTGGTCTTTCACATGCCTCATTGAAGGTGCACTTAGTGGCAATTTCGAGATATAGGAGAGTCCCAAATCAGCCTTCTCTCTGGTCGCATAGAGTGATCAAGGAATTCATGAAAGGACTTTTCAGGGCGTTCCCTCCGATCCAACACCCTCCGATCCCTTGGTATTTTAATACAGTACTGTCGCAACTTATGAAGCCTCCATTCGAACCAATACATAAGGCAGACCTGCAATTCATATCTTGAAAGACAGCATTGCTTTTGGCCCTCACATCTGCGAGGAGGGTTAGCGAAATATAGGCTTTCTCAATAGCAGAACCCTTTCTTCAGGTTCATCAGGACAAGGTGATATTAAAGACGAACCCTACATTCATCCCTAAGGTCCCCACAATATTTCATCTCAATGAACCTTTAATATTACCTACTTTCTTTGGAAATCCTTCAACAGAAGCAGAGAGAGCCCTACACTCACTATTTATTTATTTATTTATTTAACGATTTGTAGAGCGCCTGGTGACCCGGAGGCATCCCCGCGCTGTAAGAACTTGAGTTGGCCAAAGGGGGAAGTGGGCTTATTTTGGAAAGAGAAGGGTTTTAAGCTGTTTGCGGAAGCGTAAGTAACAGGGTTCCAACCGCAGACAGCGGGGGAGCGAGTTCCAGCGTGAGGATGCTTTTACTGAGAAACGCCGCCCTCCAGTGCGTACCCTTCTGAATTTGGGGACATTAGCCAGATGCTCGATGTCCGAGCGCAGGGGTCTCGAGGCTTTGTATGGGGTGACCATGTCTCTAAGAATGGAAGGGCCTTGACCCTTAAGGAGTTTGTGGGCGATGCACATTGCCTTAAACTCGATCCTCTCTCGCACTGGGAGCCAGTGGAGAGCCTTAAGCACTGGTCTGGCAGAGGCTCTAGAGGGAAGGCTCATCAGCAGTCGGGCAGCCGCATTTTGGGTACGTTGTAGCTTGGTCAGAGTATTTTCGGGGTCTCCTAAGTAGACGGCATTGCAGTAGTCCAATCGTGCAAGGATCAGTCCTTGAACCAGGAGTTTCCTAGATGGGGGAGGAAGCAGCGGAAGGATCTTACGGACTGATCGCATGAGTCCGAAGCAGGTTCCCGCTGTTTTGGTTGCCTGGGTTTTCATAGACAGGTCTGGTTCGAGCCAGACCCCCAGACTCTTAATTTCCTTCTTCGGGGCGGGCACCTCACCCATAGCAGCGGGCCAAACAGATGGTGGAATTGCTGACCATTTCTTGCCCATCAGCATGACTTCAGTTTTAGACCCGTTGAGTTTGAGTGAGGACTCGCTCATCCAGAGGTGGATTTCCTGGTGGCATTGCAGGAGGTTGTCTGGGCAGTGGTCAAGGTGTGAGAGCGAGACGACCAGTTGCGTGTCGTCCGCATAGCTCACTATCTTGATGCCGAAGGGGGCAACGATGTCCTCTAGAGGGGCCATATAGGCATTAAATAAGGTGGGACTAAGTGAGGACCCCTGGGGCACCCCACTAGTCAGAGGCAGGGAATCAGAGCGGGAATTGCCATCCCAGACCTGGAAGGAGCGGCTCGACAGAAATGACTCTATCCATGCCAACGCGGTGCCCCCGAGTCCCGCCCTGGCCAACCGGTGGAGCAAGACACGGTGGTTCACCGTGTCAAAGGCTGCACTCAGGTCCAGGAGGATCACTGCCAATGACCCCCCTGAGTCTAGAATGCACCTTGCCTCCTCGATGACTGCGAGGAGGGCGGTGTCCGTGCCTTGGCCAGGACGGAACCCAGTTTGGGACTGACGCAACAGGTTATTGGATTCCAGGAACTGGGATAACTGGGCGTTGACCAGTTTCTCGGCCATTTTGCTGATGCCCGGGAGGAGCGAGATCGGTCTGTAGTTGGCCAGATTGGTGGGGTCTAGTTGGGGTTTTTTAAGAAGGGCTTTAACTACCGCTCCCTTCCAGCTGGGAGGGACGGAGCCTTGGGACAGCGAGGTGTTGATCAGCTCCATGATTGGGGACACGATCGCAGGGGCAACTACTTGCAGGAACCTCATGGGGGCAGGGTCGCACGGGGAGCCGCTTTTTACCTTGGCCAGAGTATTTCCAACCTCGTCCAGCGAAACCGCCCTAAAAGCGGTCAGCTGTGGGTGGGAGGTGTCTCCTGGACGGATGGCAGGCGCAGCGTTGTCCCTGTCGGTTGGCTGGGTAGGCTGCGGGAGTGAAGCTAGGATGTGGGAGATTTTGGAGTCAAAGTAGTTTGCAAGTTCATTGCTCCTGTCTGGAAGGGTCCTGTAGGGGGGTTGTGGTATTTTTAGGAGCTCTTTGGCAATGAGATAGGATTCCCTCGCCGAGTTGGTGGCATTTTTTATCCTCTCATCGTAGTAAGAGGCTTTAGTGAGTTTCAGAGCGGAATTATATGCTCTCACCGACCCTCGGTAGGCTTCCTTACTAGAATGGAGCCAGTCCTTCCTCCACAGTCGCTCCGCTTTTTTACAGTCCTTGCAGAGGGTTCTGAGCTCCGGGCTGAACCAGGGGGCTGACCCTGTCTTTCCGCTTTTATCTTCGCGGGTTTTTATAGGGAGGATGGAATCGAGAGAGTTGGAGATCCACTTCCTGAAATTGCTGTCTGCTATGATAGGATCCTCTGAGGGAGCGGGGGTAGTTGATTCCAGGGCTCTGGCCCAGTCCTCTGTTGAGAGTCTGGACCATGCCCTGTCTTGGATATACGTGACCGGCTTGTGGGGCTTCCTAAATTCTCCTGGCCAAAAGAGAGGGACCAAAAAGTGGTCCGTCCAGGGGAGGGGGCAAGAAGCTTTGGCCTGGAGGGTGTGAACATTCGTAAAGACTGGGTCTAGCAGGTGGCATCAAAAGATGTTTAAAATTCTATATTGACAGGACAAAATCTTTCAGAAAGTCAAAACAGCTGTTTATAGCTTTTGAGGGACAGCGAAAAGGACTGCCTCTATCCAGATCAAGTATTTCAAGATGGATTACATCGGCTATTGTCAAGTGTCATGAAAAGGCCGGGAATCCACTGCACTCCAAAGTACAAGCGCATTCCACTAGAAAGATGGCAACTTCAACGGCCCTATTTGCAGGAGTGTCGCTGCCAGACATATGCAGAGCGGCGACCTGGAAGAACATCCACTCTTTTACTAGGCATTACTGTCTAGATACTGCGTGGAAGGAGGATACGGCAGTGGGGCAAGCCGTTCTTCGGCGTCTATTCCAATAAGGTATTCTGTTTTTCTATTCAACTATTTTTCTAAGTATGCAAATGTGTATATATTCATAAGTCCACAAAGGAATAATTACATGAATACACAGACTGATGAACAATGTTTATTTTATGTTCTAATTTTTAGTGCTGTTATATGTGAAATATATTCACATTTTTCAAGGTTTACAGTGATTATCCATTTATGGTGGACCGTGTCAAATGGTTATGACATCACAGTGTTTAGGAGCAGAACCAGAATGCTAAGGTTCTATCCTGGAAAAGCTATGCTTTTTTTGGTACTACTTGCTACTCTGATACAAGCATGTGGTGAGACTCCCACCATTCAATACTGGAGAAGAAACTAGTTACTTACTTGTACACTATAGTTCTCCAGTATTATCTCTCATAGATTCACATGTGCCCGCCCACCTCCCCGTTTTTCAGGTAGAACCTTTTACCTCTGGGTATATCCATGTCTCTCACTTGGGGCTGGAAATCTGAGGTAGGAGAGTTCTGCTGGGGAGTGTGATGTCAGGGCTTGCTGCTGATTGACTGAGTTTTGGACCAAACAATAAGGAGGTCTGGTTACCAAATATTTCATTCCCTATGGGGTTTTCTATGCAGTTTTTTCATCTCTATGGTACTGCTTTGGTCATTCTGTTACCGTGAGACTCCCACCATGACGACGGGGAAGATGCAACAGGTGAATCTATGAAAGATATTACTGGAGAACTATAGTGTACAGGTAAGTAACTATTTCTTCAAAACATGCACGCCAAGGTGAAGAAAGTGAAGGACGTCCATGTCAGGAAGTTTTACCTTTTGTGGCGTGGTGTTTGAATCTAAAAAGGAGAGAAAAGGGACGGGAAGCCGCAATAAGTGTCCGAGTAATGACGTGGACCGGCAAAGGGCAAAACAATAAGGGAAAGATTATGTCAGAGCTACTAGTGAAATGGAACTCACCGATGTACCGGTGATAATTCCGACCCAGTGTACGGGTTAAAGGAAGGCCGCGGGTAGGGCAGGTTTGGATGCAAAAATGGAACACGAGCGGGTAAGTCCATGTTCGTGAGAGACCTGTGAAAAAACGAGTGCGAGGGTCAACGAAGGGAGAGGCCATGGTCTGGGGCCAGCACAGCATGAGAATGACGGAAAGAAAGTTACCTCTGGATGCCAGGTCCTGACAGTGCTCTTCTCGCCTCGGAGAGTAGGCGGCCGAGCATGCGGCGGATGTCCGTCTTAAGAAGTGGCGTGATTTGCCTTGGTGTCTACCGGAAGTGAGTCGAAATGCAGGAAATGGGGCGTGACCGAAACACTAGCGTGGTAACTACAGTGCATGCCGGAAATGAGTAAAAAGAGCTGATTGCGGAAAAATTGGAGACAAATTTGTTTCAAATCTACCACCACTCAGTTACTTAGTACCTACTTGAGCGCCATTGTCCTGTTCCCTCTCAAACCCTTTGCAGGAGTCCACAGCTCAGTCCTTGCTAGTCATAGTTGGGGAGATGGTTCCGATAAGGGCAACGGTGATGCAGAACTGGCTTGCTTTAGATGTGCTACTGGCAAAAAAAGGCAGAGTCTGTCGGATGCTGTAGGTCCAACAGCATTTATTTTTATTTTTTTTATTTTCCTCATATGACCACCGTAGCTTAAGCAACCTCTCGATCTGATCCACCCCTGCTGCTCGTTGCTTGGGGGTCCAGTCTCAGCTGATGTTCTTGCGAGAACCACCCGCACAAAACACAATGACCTGACCAAGAGGTATCTCTTGCCCCCACTTTGCCCCAGAACTCCTGGATCACATGGCAGGAAGTGAACACATGGATATCATCCGCCTTCTGGGCACCACATCTCATACATTTTGCTTCTCCATTGCCCTTAATTGTGGAGAGTTTGAGTGGGGACCAGTATAACCTGTGGAGCATAAAAAAGTGGTTTCTCATTAGTGCAGCAGATTTAATCAGCGGGTAAAGTGTATCTAAAGACACTTGCCATAGATTTTTCAGCTCCTCACTCAGCATGCACTTCTCCCAGACTAGATATGCATGTTTCAGCTTCCTATCGGCTGCAGCAAGGAGAGGATTATACCACTCTGCTACTTCCTTCTTTTTCGGACTCAGATCTTGTAACTCGTCTTCCAGGGAATTGTCCTCTAGAGGCAGCCAGTGTTGACTCTTACACCATGACGATATTTGATAGTACTTAAACCTAGAGAGTCCACCGCTAGTAAGATTCCTCCAAAAATCCCAGGAAAAACATTTGCTGGCATCCACAATGTCCTTCCAGTGTGCAACATCAGTGTCTTTCAATGGCTGAACTAAAGTGTCTAATAGGCACTCTGGTGTTCCTGGAAAGTCCCACACTGATGCCCATTCACTGTAATAGGACAATCCCAGAAAGACCCTGCAATCCGACCACAACTTAGCCGCTGCATAGAGAATCTTGGGCTGAATTTAGGAGCACCAAACATATACATAAAGCCTTCCTCAGCCAAGTCTAGCAGCATAGCTTTAAACATACTGCCAATGAGCAAGCTATCTAGCCTAAGAGGTAGCATCCTACAATTCTTTAATTGTTACGCCCAGCTGAAGATCTGGTAAGCTCATACCACTATGCGAGAGTTTCCACCTTAGTTTCTTCCAGGACATCCTGATCCCTTTGTCTGCCCAGATAAAAGAAGAAATCTTGCCCTGTATTTTAAGTAATCCACCCATGTCGAATTCCAAAGAGATGATATTAAAGAGGTAGGCATACTTAGGTAAAACACACATTTTGGTCAGGTTTAACAGCCCGACATGGGATAGCAAGATATTCTGCCACCTTTTCAATAATACATCCACCTTCATTGAGACACTCTCTAAATTTATTTTTGGGATCTCTCTTTCCTGAGTTATTGTTACTCCAAGGTATTTTAACTCCTTGGAGAGCCTCGCCCCTTGAGCTGCAATGTTCCGGGCCATGATGTCTGTCTTGTTATTGTTAACCTCCTAGCCTGACAGATTACCAAAAGCCTGAACTTCAGTGAGCAGTTCAGATAAAGTAGTGTTAACTTTGGATACAACAAAATCAAGGGCTAGCTTCCTTGTGAACCCCTTTGCAACAAAAGGGGTGATCTTTTCATTCTGCCTTAAACTCCGGGCCAAAGGCTCAATATACAAGTCAAACAGGACAGGAGACAACAGGCACCCCTGCCTAGTACCACGTTCTATTGTGACCGCCACAGAAAGACTACCATTGACCAGAATCTTGGCCCGGGGAGCTTTATATATCTTCTTAAGGACCTCCCTAAAAATATCTCCAAAGCCAAAAGCCTTCAAAGCGCTGTTCAGGTATTGTCAGTTGACTCGGTTAAAGGCTTTTGCTGCGTCAATGGTAATAATTGATATGGGGACACCCTGTGCTGTTGTGAGATCAATCAAGCCAATTAAGGTATAAACCAGATCCAACACCTGCCTACCTGGAAGGATTCTCTTTTGAACTTCATAAATTATCGGCCCCACGATCCTACAAAGCCGGGCATTCAGTATCCCTGCAAAGGTCTTATAATCACAATTCAATAATGATATTGGCCGGTAAGACTGGCACTGGATCTGGTCCTTCCCGGGCTGCGAAATCAGTGAGATGACAGCATCACTCCACTAGTCAGGTAAAGGAGAGGTCCACCTTAGAATTTCGTTAAATAATTTCAACCATATCGGAATAATTTAATCAGTTAGTAGGGTATAAATCTCAATTGGAATCACGTCCGGTCCTGCAGCTTTCCCTTTCTTAGCTTTACTGAAGACAGCAAGTATTTCATTGCCTGTTATGTCTTCGATAAGTATTCTTTGGCTATCCAAATTCAACTTTGTGAGCTGTTTCTCAGCAATCCAATGGTCTATAACGTCTTCCTCAACTGATAAATCCTCCTGATATAAATCGTGAAAAAATTCTATAAAAGCCTGCCCGATTTCCCCTTTCTCTTCTACAACTTGGCTACCCTTTTTGATCTTGCTGATGTAATTGCACGATCTATCTACTCTACTCTTCATGGCAAGGAGTTTGCCACAATTCTCTCCCTGGTCGAAGTCCCTCATTTTGCTTACTTCCCACTTCTGCAGCATGATCACTTCCATTTTAAGTCTAAACTTCAGTCTGAGATCTTCAACTTTTCCTAACTTTCTCAGCGCCAGATGCCCTCCCAGCCTTTAAGGCTGCCTCAGCCACTACTATCTGCTCTTCCACATCTTCCATCTCTCTTTTTTCAGATCCAGCCCAGCCTGCAGCGGCCCTCTTTAAGATCCCTCTCAATCAAGCCTTAAAAGCATCCCATACTATATACAGGGGGTCCGAATCCAGATTATGCTGGAAGAAGATAGCTGTTTCCCTCCTTATCATATCCGGGATAGATGGTTGTAGAAGAAATCTCCTTTTCAGAGTCCATCTCCTCACAGTACGCTCTGGGGGAAGTTCTATGTTCAGGGCTATTGCCCCATGATCAAAGAGATGGATAGGTAAATATTCTATTCCCCTTACTTTGCTAGTTCTTAGGGTTGGTATCATCTTCATTAGGGCCGTAATAATTAGCCAGCGTATAGGAGGCACCCAGAGTCCTCACCTCTGCTATTACCCATCGTCCTCTCTTGTCGACCTTCATCTTAATTAGCTCTATCCCTGAATTTATTTTAAAGATTATGACCACCCCTTCGAACAGCATTGTTGATCTGAGGCTACAATCTTATCAACCCATCTTTGTTTGTCAAACAATGCCTTACATTCTGAACTCAACAAGTGGGTTTCTTGGAGCATAAAAATCCTGGCTGAACTATCCTTAAGATATTACAAGATCAGGCGCTGTCTTCTTTTAACTCTCAGGGCATTCACATTCCAACATAACATTTCAAGAGTTCCACCCCCCAGGATCGGTTCTATCCCCTGTCATCCTCTTGTTTCCACCGCAGGCTACATTTACAGGCAGTTGTTAAGTCACTTGAGATCCAAATTATTGATTTTGTTTTTATTTTCTCCCAATGCGCCCCACCCGCACATGTGCTGTGCCCCCCTCACCTCCCTCCCCACCCATGGAAACCCTCCCTCACTACTTATGGCAATTAACAATTGCCACTTCGAGCCGCAACCCACTAACCCCTAAACAAAATAAATAAAGAAGACCGAAACTGTCTTTACCAAGAAAACGTAACTCCCTCCTAAATACAAACCAGCTCCCACCTTCTGTCCTCCGCTACACAAGAGATGTCTGACCTTATTCTAAAGGTTGCCTCTTGTACCTGAATGCTCTTAAGTTTAAGAACTGCCCCCAGTAATTGTTCCTTAAGAAGAAATGATTGAATGTATACCAGTATTTTCCTGGGCCTCTTCCGTCCGAGGTTCAATTTAAATGGGTCTCTATGTACCTGTTGGTTCTCAGTTTCCCATACAGACGCAGAGGTGACATGTGGGAAAGCTTTTGTCAGAATCTCTATGACAAAGGTTTTAATATTGTCTCCTTCCATTCCTTCTTTCAGGTCAACGATCCTGCTGTTGTTTCTTCTAGAGATGTTCTCAAATCTCTCTAGTCTTTCCGACAGATCCTTTTCCCTTTCCTTCAACCTGGCCATTTCCTGTGTGTTGTCCTTCATGTCTGACCTCAGCTCCCCCACTATACTCTCCAATTCCTCCATACAATGCGCTAGCACTGACAAATTTTCCTGTAGGCTAGTGCATGTGTCTTGAATCTTCTTTTGATTGAATTCTGAGGTTGAAAAGCATTCCTTAATCTCCAACGACAACTGGCTCAACTGGTTCAACATCCCTTGTATTGGGTCCTAGCCCAGAGCAACACCAGGAGCTATCTCTAGAGACGCATTTCCTGTCAGGTCACCTTCCTTCTGTCGTCCTCCCTCTGGCCCCGAAGCTAAATCAGTTAGGGCTGAAAATCTATTTGACGTAGAGATGGGAGAATTTAATGTCACAGGGTCCCCTTACACTGAATCTCCTTGCTTTATTGTTTACATGGCAACCTGCGGATTTGAAAAAAGATCTGAGTGAGGGGTTCACCCTTGCAGGTACTAGGGGAGTTTTTTTATTTCTCCCCTTTACACGGGTGGCTTTCCCTGTCTTAGCTGGCAGCTTCCTATGTTTGTTCTTTACCAATAAGGCCCCTGATAGTTGAGTGGGCTGACTATCCCACAGTGGGGGGATGTTCTCTCCCAAGGAAGATACTAGATCTTGATTTATATCTTTTTCCTAGTATTATTTCACTGTCAGGGTTGAGACTGGTAGGAAGAGAAGATCGTGTTTTATATTGTATTAGGCGATCACTCTTAGCAATCTGCTTTTTTTCCCCACAATGCTGCAATTCTACCTCCATAGACCTGGAGATTGTGTCATGCCTTATATTATCCCCCTTACCCTGATTCAAAATCTTAGCAAGACAGATTTTTAATGAGCCCCAGCCCATAACCAGCAAGAGAAGGCACAAACCGGCTGCAAGAAAACGGCAACAACAGCCTCTCAGCTTCAGCGGGAGTTCATATCAATGAGGTTAGTGGAGCGTGACTCGCAACTGGCTTCCTTTCTGGCCGCCATGTTCCTCACATTTTGTTTTGCAGTTAAAAGAAGCGCTCTTGTTAGATAGAATAATGACTTTGTTTTATTAGTCAGGCAAGGAGAGAAGAAGTTACAATTGTGTGGCTTGAGTCAATAAAGGAAGGTGGTTGTTCTGCACAGGGTTCTAGTAGTTATCAGGCAAATACCTGTCCCACCCTTTTTCGTGTGATGGTGGTGGTGTGGCCTGGTGCTTCCTGCCCAGAACCTCCAATACAGCTTGGATCAAGGCAGCCCTCTCCGGGCATACGAGGGTCACAGAGCTGATGCTGCACACAGACAGTGGGCCGATTGATACACAGCCTCAGATCTCCATCAGGAAATATTTGTGCAGGGTTCTCCACTTCTCGCTCCCTCCAATGTAGTCCTCTCACTCACAGCGCACACAGGTCTTGACAAGCAGGCAGGCATTGGTGCCCCAGAGCAGGTGATCTTGGGGTTCTGGGTGATGTCCTCTCACCCATCAATGAGGCTAACAGGCCATGGCTCCCAGTCCTGGTCACAGGTAGAAGTCTTGCAGAGCTTCCCATTCTCACACAGCCCCTCTGGCTGCTTGGCAGATGACACATTTGGGGAACTGAACCTCCCTCCTTATTCAGTCACCAAATATGAGTTAGGGTTTGAGTCTTTGAGGTTTTATGTTGGAGTTCTGCTTCCTTTGATTTGTACACTTCTCTCTTCTTTTCCTCATGAAAGATGTCTGTCACAGCAGGCATGATTCTGATCCTGATTGTCCACAACACAATTCTTGGGAGTGACCATATTCACACCTGGATGTCAGCCACAGTGATATGTGCATCAAAAGGTTAATCTCAGACCCCCAGCCCACTCTTTACGATTCCCTTACCAGCCCCATCTCCCTTTCAGAGATATGTCCAGGCCCCTTCCTTGTGATATATCACTGAATTATAGAGCAGTCTTTTGAAGTGTTTTGGACCAAACAATAAGGAGGTCTGGTTACCAAATATTTCATTCCCTATGGGGTTTTCTATGCAGTTTTTTCATCTCTATGGTACTGCTTTGGTCATTCTGTTACCGTGAGACTCCCACCATGACGACGGGGAAGATGCAACAGGTGAATCTATGAAAGATATTACTGGCAGGCTACATTTACAGGCAGTTGTTAAGTCACTTGAGATCCAAATTATTGATTTTGTTTTTATTTTCTCCCAATGCGCCCCACCCGCACATGTGCTGTGCCCCCCTCACCTCCCTCCCCACCCATGGAAACCCTCCCTCACTACTTATGGCAATTAACAATTGCCACTTCGAGCCGCAACCCACTAACCCCTAAACAAAATAAATAGAGAAGACCGAAACTGTCTTTACCAAGAAAACGTAACACCCTCCTAAATACAAACCAGCTCCCACCTTCTGTCCTCCGCTACACAAGAGATGTCTGACCTTATTCTAAAGGTTGCCTCTTGTACCTGAATGCTCTTAAGTTTAAGAACTGCCCCCAGTAATTGTTCCTTAAGAAGAAATGATTGAATGTATACCAGTATTTTCCTGGGCCTCTTCCGTCCGAGGTTCAATTTAAATGGGTCTCTATGTACCCGTTGGTTCTCAGTTTCCCATACAGACGCAGAGGTGACATGTGGGAAAGCTTTTGTCAGAATCTCTATGACAAAGGTTTTAATATTGTCTCCTTCCATTCCTTCTTTCAGGTCAACGATCCTGCTGTTGTTTCTTCTAGAGATGTTCTCAAATCTCTCTAGTCTTTCCGACAGATCCTTTTCCCTTTCCTTCAACCTGGCCATTTCCTGTGTGTTGTCCTTCATGTCTGACCTCAGCTCCCCCACTATACTCTCCAATTCCTCCATACAATGCGCTAGCACTGACAAATTTTCCTGTAGGCTAGTGCATGTGTCTTGAATCTTCTTTTGATTGAATTCTGAGGTTGAAAAGCATTCCTTAATCTCCAACGACAACTGGCTCAACTGGTTCAACATCCCTTGTATTGGGTCCTAGCCCAGAGCAACACCAGGAGCTATCTCTAGAGACGCATTTCCTGTCAGGTCACCTTCCTTCTGTCGTCCTCCCTCTGGCCCCGAAGCTAAATCAGTTAGGGCTGAAAATCTATTTGACGTAGAGATGGGAGAATTTAATGTCACAGGGTCCCCTTACACTGAAGCTCCTTGCTTTATTGTTTACATGGCAACCTGCGGATTTGAAAAAAGATCTGAGTGAGGGGTTCACCCTTGCAGGTACTAGGGGAGTTTTTTTATTTCTCCCCTTTACACGGGTGGCTTTCCCTGTCTTAGCTGGCAGCTTCCTATGTTTGTTCTTTACCAATAAGGCCCCTGATAGTTGAGTGGGCTGACTATCCCACAGTGGGGGGATGTTCTCTCCCAAGGAAGATACTAGATCTTGATTTATATCTTTTTCCTAGTATTATTTCACTGTCAGGGTTGAGACTGGTAGGAAGAGAAGATCGTGTTTTATATTGTATTAGGCGATCACTCTTAGCAATCTGCTTTTTTTCCCCACAATGCTGCAATTCTACCTCCATAGACCTGGAGATTGTGTCATGCCTTATATTATCCCCCTTACCCTGATTCAAAATCTTAGCAAGACAGATTTTTAATGAGCCCCAGCCCATAACCAGCAAGAGAAGGCACAAACCGGCTGCAAGAAAACGGCAACAACAGCCTCTCAGCTTCAGCGGGAGTTCATATCAATGAGGTTAGTGGAGCGTGACTCGCAACTGGCTTCCTTTCTGGCCGCCATGTTCCTCACATTTTGTTTTGCAGTTAAAAGAAGCGCTCTTGTTAGATAGAATAATGACTTTGTTTTATTAGTCAGGCAAGGAGAGAAGAAGTTACAATTGTGTGGCTTGAGTCAATAAAGGAAGGTGGTTGTTCTGCACAGAGTAGAAGGCCTGGTAACCAAGATCAAATTCTAACAAGGGAAGTACACCGTCAACATTGTGGCAAAATTACCTTCAGAACTGTACCCAGGGTGTGATCCAAGGTGCACCATTGGAGTGCTACCTGCCAATAACTGGATGTTGGAATTGAGGATAGTGCCCCATTTCTTCCTTGCCTTGAGAGAGGGAGCATTCTAGAATGAGCACTGTCTTGGTAGCTTTATTCTACTGGACCCATTGTCCATTTATATGACTGGGATGTTTAATAAGAAGTATGTATACTGGCTTGTGGCAGTGTTGGTATTTCCACTTGGTAGTGCAACCAGCAGTGGCCTTGAGTCCTATGCTACATGGTCCCAGATGCTAATTTATTGATTAATTAAGCACTCAAATTCCACCTCTAAACTTGAAAGGCATAATTTCCACTTATGTCCTGCACAGTGTGAATAACGTAGGCCAAGCCTAACTTTTCGCCAGGCCAGAGTCTTAGCCCATTCTCCATAGAAAGGGCCTTCTTTTTCAGGTCTAGGGGAAGGCACACCCATGACAACAACACGTATTGGTGGGACTAGGGGTTTATAACCCAAATCAAGTCCCCATCTAGCCCTCTAGGGTGGTTCCTCCCACCATGCATCAGCAGTCCCCACTGATGATCGGCAAAATTGTGGACCTAAAATGTGAATGAATTATAGTCTATACGCAAGCATAAGCAGTGACGCAATGTAGACAGTTTATTAGTGTGAGTAGTTATAAACGATCCACATTTCGCCACTCCTTATGCATACATATTGGCACCACTCACATTTTAAACGTCAATAAAGAAACCTATGCACATATATTACTGACCACTGAGACTTAAGCTTGGATATTTAACCCGAAGCTGCCAGAGGAAATTTACATGTCTAAATTTCAAGCCCAGTTAGGGACAGATACGTATGGGTTCGCCTGTGATCGGTTACGCATGGATTTTATAAAGACTTGTGGGCAGATTTACAAGCCCCTTGTGACACTTTTGCGCCGCTGTTGTGTCACTTTTGTGACACAGCGGAGGTGTAAAAAATGCAGCCAATATACAAGATGACGCATCTAGGGAGATGCGTCACGTTGTAAAGCCCTGCGTCACATTATACCTGCGTCAGGTATAATGTATGCAGGGTGGGTGTTCCCATGTGGGAAAGCTATTAGAAGTGATGCAGTGAAATCTACAAGATTGCACTGCCTCACTTCTAGGACGCCACTGTGTCAAAACCTTACGCCTTCTTGAAGCAGGCATAAGAAGTAACGCAGTGTAGTGGGAATAGGCCTCAAAATGCATTGCTGGAGTTGCGTCCTACTTGCGGCACAACTCCAGCAATGCGCGACTTTTGCCCTAACAGATGCATCAGAATTTCTGACGCATCTGTCAATCCTTGCACCATGGTGCGCCATATTGTAAATAGGCGCATCCATGGTGGCGCAAGGGCTTCTCAGGGTGGCGCGGTGAAAGTGACCCATCTCTACAGATGCATCACTTTCTTGTAAATCTGCCCCTTGTTTTGTTGGAGCTTAGGGACGCTCAGAAACTTACAGCGTATGTAACCTTGTTTGACCCTCTTCTGCTATAATGCATTAACTCATGAAAATCAGCGCCTAATCCGAAGCCCAAGGGTTCTGCGACTGGCCTCTGTGAATGATTGTTGAATTTGAAAAGGCAGGTCAAACCAGCCAGTTTATCAGGAACAGTTTCGGGCTTATTAAACCTACACAAACTGCACTGAACATTTTGAGAGCGACATTCAAGTTACAAACTGTATTGCTTCACTACATATTAATCTTGCAGAGACAAAACGTAAGTGACGGTCCGCCCTTTAAGGAAAGGCCTAAACACGTTCCTGCCAGCAGAGAGAGTGCAACCGGGCAACCATGCGAAGGTTTGGGGGCTGTGCAAATCAGCCGAGGAAGCAAAAATCATCAAATGTATCACGGTTCACTTGAGAGCATCAGTGGTTAATTATCCAGAATTTATCTTATGATGCAGTTGCCCTAACAGGGAACTAATGGCTCATGCAATGCGAGGCACTTTCTAGCCAGTCTGATGAATGCCCGCGCAGTCCCTCTCAGCAAAGGCAGAAAACGCCTTGAACAAGCGAAAAATTCCTTCAGGCCAGATATATGCCTGGAACGTGTAGACTTGATTTACAAAACCGACAGGTCTGCTTTCGTATAAAGTTTAATTTTCACAGAGGTGCAATTTTATTTAGGGTTACTGTGAATTTTCAGGGTTTTTGTTCCGCATGGAATACATTGTTATTTAGGTCTCATTTTCAAGACATCACAAACTGTCTCATTGCCAAAGACCTTATTGTGGTCACACCAAAACAATTACATTGGGCTTAAAGCTCGCTCATGGTTGAACGCTAGTTGGCTTTGGTGCCACTCGCATTTGCTTGCTTCTCATTCATTGGCTTTCCTTGTGTCTTGTTCCATCTTATGTTTGTCGACCCCCTCACCTATTTACCATCCTTCTGATTGGATAACTTGTATCCTTTCTCTTTAACATTTTACTTATTTCATTCTCTTTCAACAATTCATGAGGGTGCATTTGTTTTCTAGCTCCCTCCCTAGTGTGCTAGTTCCCTCTGCAAGACAGCCGCCAACCTGCACCCTCTGTGTTGCTCTCTCCCTCATGTGCTGCTCTCATTCATGTGCTTTTCTTCCCCCCCCATTCTCTCTCTCTCGCTCTCTCTCTCTCTCTCTCTCTCTCTCTCTCTCCCCCTCTCCCTCAACCCCCCCCAACGTTTCTGCAAGGCGAGTCAAGCAGTTGCAATGTACTAGCAGGCTGCCCATTTCTTTTTACTGCTCTTTCACTCACTTCTTTTATTTTACTTTACCACTCCAAGAGTGACATGTGCTATCTCGGAATGGTAAAGTAAAAGTTTAAAAAAGTAAGGAAAAATGTCTGCTCCTTATAGCACATACATGCGCATGCATGGTGTTACATTCACATGTGCACGTCACAAGGTTGCAGCAGCTTTTCTTATGCCAAAGTGGTTCTGCATTCATTGGAAGCATTTTTTTTCTTCTGAAACAGCATGGAGAAAAAGACAGTGCTTCTTTATAGGATATATTTACCCTATACACAAGCTTTAGTATACATTGTCTCAACTAAGACAGATACACTAAGCCTGCTTTAGATCCTTGTTCATGACTCCCTGTCCCCTTATGGTTGGTAAACGTTTCTCAGACTCTCCTATGCAATGTGAGATGCTATCCAGCATTGCAAAAAAGCATTGCCAAAACTAATAGGTCCCAAATGCCAGACCTTTTAGCTTTGCAATTGCTTGTCTATTAAAGACTACCTTTCTACTGCACCTCCTCCAGGAAAGGTATAATTTTCTGCACAAACTGCGTTTAGTGCACCACTTGCTCTCTATCTTTGCAGGAGTAGACAGGGACGGACTTGAAACCAAAATCAGCCCTTGAGGAAATGCCCAAACCAGCCGCATACTGCAGGAGGCCATGGCCATTATGCAGCCTTGAGGACTTGTTGAGACATGGGAGTCCATCCTGCTATGAAAGCAACTTTGTAGGCCTACCAAGGAAATAACAGAGACAGAACGGCCAGTCCGGCCTTTGGATTATGCTTCGAAGTGCAGATAAGTGCAGTAAACGCATTGCATTGGTGTCAGGACTACTTTCAGAGGGCCACAAAGTATGCAGGGGCTGCTGGGACCCACAGTGGTGGTTGAGGCATTTTATTGCTAATGTCTCGCGCCCGACCTACTATGAATCCTGAGCAACTGGGCCAACTACCTCTTCTACACTTGACTCTCGGTGGTAGCTGTGGTCAATCAGTCAAGACTCCCTCTGGGGCTGGGGGAGATTGTAGATACAGGTCAGTGAACAGGACTTATAACTTAAAGTGAAAACTGTATGAGCAATAAATCAATGTCCAGTTCAATACTCGCTTTTATAGAACATATCAGTATTTTAATTTCTAACTTTACACATGCACAGGTGTAAGACACTTAGGGCCGGATGTAGGTCAGTCGGTAACGGCCGAAAATCGGTATTTTCGGCCGTTACCGACCGGTATTTACAAAATGGTATGTAGGGCCAAATATTTTACAGATTCGGTAAATTTACCGATCGGTAAATTTACCGAATCTGTAAAATACCGATTCGGTATTTTTACCTATTCGTTAATTTCGATATGTAGGTGGGACTCTTCTGAGTCCCACAACCCTTACCGAATCTGTATTTTACCATCAAATATATTTGATGGTAAAATACCGATTCCGGTGTGCATGCACATGTGTGCATGCACACCTGTGCCATATGACAGGCAGACCTGCCCTTAGGGCAGGTATGCCTGCCACATGGCACCCAAATCTTTTTTGGGGGTGCTAGAGGGCGTCAAAGTGACACCCCCTGCACCCTTGTCAAAATCTGTATTTACCGATTCGGTAAATACCGACAGGTAATGCCCCATTCATTCCTATGGGCTTCAAAGCCCATAGGAATGAATGGGGCATTACCGGTCGGTATTTACCGAATCGGTAAATACAGATATTTACTGAATCGGTAAAAGGAACATCTGGATGTTCCTACATATCCACCCCTTAGATTTACCGATTTTTAATTACCGAATCGGTGCAATTCGGTAATTAAAAATCGGTAAATCTATTTTACCTACATCGGGGCCTTAAAAGCAAGACACAATCCCCCTTGAGACCAGGGCTCCAGTAGTTATCAGGCAAATACCTGTCCCACCCTTTCCCGTGTGATGGTGGTGGTGTGGCCTGGTGCTTCCTGCCCAGAACCTCCAATACAGCTTGGATCAAGGCAGCCCTCTCCGGGCATACGAGGGTCACAGAGCTGATGCTGCACAAAGACAGTAGGCCGATTAATACACAGCCTCATTTCTCCATCAGGAAATATTTGTGCAGGGTTCTCCATTTCTCGCTCCCTCCAATGTAGTCCTCTCACTCACAGGGCACACAGGTCTTGACAAGCAGGCAGGCATTGGTGCCCCAGAGCAGGTGATCTTGGGGTCCTGGGTGATGTCCTCTCACCCATCAATGAGGCAAACAGGCCATGGCTCCCAGTCCTGGTCACAGGTAGAAGTCTTGCTGAGCTTCCCATTCTCACACAGCCCCTCTGGCTGCTTGGCAGATGACACATTTTGGGGAACTGAACCTCCCTCCCTATTCAGTCACCAAATATGATTTAGGGTTTGAGTCTTTGAGGTTTTATGTTGGAGTTCTGCTTCCTTTGATTTGTACACTTCTCTCTTCTTTTCCTCATGAAAGATGTCTGTCACAGCAGGCATGATTCTGATCCTGATTGTCCACAACACAATTCGTGGGAGTGACCATGTTCACACCTGGATGTCAGCCACAGTGATATGTGCATCAAAAGGTTAATCTCAGACCCCCAGCCCTACTCTTTATGATTCCCTTACCAGTCCCATCTCTCTTTCAGAGATATGTCCAGGCCCCTTCCTTGTGATATATCGCTGAATCATAGAGCAGTCTTTTGAAGTGTAAAGGGAGCCACCTCCTCTCCCCTACAGTGTCTGTCCCTCTCGGCTCACAGGAATGCAGCAATACACAAATTGGTGGGATTCCTCTATTCCTAATGTCTTCAACATGCAGGCCTGGGCTTCCGAAAATGTAACCGAGGGCCCTCTATATAATGTACCACTGCAGGCACACTGACTTATTGCACATTCACATAACACTTACTGTACAGCACTAATACTTTCAATCATTGTACCCTTTTATGTACACATTCATTCAGTATTCACACTCAGACTGTGCACACTGTTCAGAATTGAAGTTTTTCTTCATTTAACCAGAGTGTGGTATATACAAACACACACTCTGGCAGAACACACAGAATCACCATTTGGAGCTGCACAATACTTCACCCTTCATATATTGTACTTCACGCAAGCACAACATACACCCAACACCTGCTTTCTTTGCACACGCACTACACAGCACTGCATGTGCCATGTCATGTATTCCTCACAAACGTACTTAGACTCAGGACATTCACGAATCCCACATGTACTGCATAGAACTGCTTGGTCCTTCTACTTACCATTCCCAGGCACACATACAAACCCTACTCATTGGTATATGCAGCACACCACATCTACCTCATGCAGGCCTAGGGTGAGTTAAGTACAGAGCATGTCGTACATTTCCTACTATTCAAGTAATTCTGTGTGTTTGGACAACATATGTGTCACAATATGGGGACTGAGTCCCCTCAAATAAATAGAATATGTTGGTCCAATTCCTGGCTAGCTCACAGTGTGCCATCTGAACCCGTAAACCTTACAGGGTACAGGATGGTGTCTGCAACCTTAGAACATGACCACTCTGACTCCACCAGGCAGATTTGAATTTCAAACATTTATTGAGGCAATTGGATTCTTGCGTAAAATGCATGAGCTGCAATGATCAGTAAAAGTAAACAAAGCATTGTTACAAGCATTACAAGAATGGTGATGAAGATGAATATTTCAATCATTTTAACGTTGCATTGATTCTATGAATATACAAACATATATATATAATACGAATAATCCTACCTATCACTAACTGTACCATAGAGAGCATAGCAAGAAGCGCATTCTGCCAGATCTCTTAGACCAGCTTAACTCCCCATTTGCCAGTATTTGTGATATATCTGGAAGCCTTTCTGGTGTGGAACCGGCAGCCTTCCTTTTCAGGATAGTGATGGAAGTCATCAGGGCTAGCAATCAGTCACAGGTCATCCATGGAAATGCTACTCTGACGAGTCAAAGCTCAGGAGCAGTTTATATAATCAAAACTGGGTCCATTCGCACTGCATCTGATGTCCTTTGTCAATTTTATTATTTGTCCTACCGATTCAGAGCTGTCTCAAGACGGACAACAAAATACAAGGGAGGGTACTCTGTGTACTGTATCCCTGAACAGTAGGCACAGTGTTGTGATAAAATGCATACAAAGAAATGTGCTTTGCAATCAGAAGACTTTCTGAGTACGCTATCATGTACGTGCAAACATTTTTAAAAGTCCCTGTTCATAAAGATGTTAATTTAAAAAAAAACTGGGACCTGGCCTCACTAGATAGCTGTGTAGACGCTTCTACCGGCGCTCCCGTCAATGAATCCTGAATCCAGAAGCATCCTGAAGCTCTTTACTCCAATCCCCCCCATAGTATGGCAGAGTAAAGACTAGAAATCTTTGGTGCTAACCTTGCAGCTGGTAAACATTAACAATGACCTCCTGGAGCGTGCATTGGGCTCCGGCGGAGTCGTGGCCTGGCGGGGCAATGGTGCCGTTTTCTCTGCCTAAAGGAGGGTGGGGCGGAGAAGCCTGAGAGACACACTTTACCTTGAGTACTTGGAAGAGCTGACCGGGGTGCCGGGCCCATTGAGGGAACGGGCTGTTGCTGTGGGGGCTAGATGACCACTTGCCTGTTCCTCCCGACAGGTCGCTGAGTGGAGTGGCCCCCTCGGAGGAGCGACCTGGGGTTGGCTGGGCTGTGGTCGTGGAGCCGACGGCAGTGAAGAGACAATGTGAACGCACCGCAGTCAGAAGTGGATGTGACCGTTGGGAGTTTTTCTGTTTCTGTTACTTGTTCTTTTTTGCTAAGCGCGGGACACTCCTGGGAGTAGCTGCCCGTTTTATAAATACCAAATTAACATAACATTAACATAACCCTGAACGGAGGTACGGGAACCCCCCTGGCCCTCTGAATACACGCCATGGGGTGAACGATTGGCTGCCAGACCCCAATGCTGGGAGAAGACCTACTGTGAATGTGGGCAGGACTGAGGCCCCCGCAACCGCCACTGGAAGGTGAAGCTTAGCATCTGCGGTGTGCAGGGTGGTGCCAGCCAGTGACCTCACAGGTTGGCTATCCTGTGCAGGTGTTTTTATTGCTGAGGAGGCCTCCCGGCACACACGGAGTGGAGGTAGAAGCCCGGAGCGGGGATACCACACAGTGGCCAGGAGACCCAGTGTGAGGCTGAGATGGGGCCTGCAGGGCAGGCAATTGGCTGGGTCCTCACGATGAGTCTGGGGTCATGGGCAGCGGAGGTGAAGGGTCCGCAGCACTGTCAGAGTGCCCTATAGGACCAGGCCACATACATAAGGAGACAAGCAGACAAAGTCTTAGGGGATGGGCCTGGCACGAGGCTAAGAAGGGGCCTGTATGACAGATGATGGACAAGTACCCTGAGGTGTTCCTGGAGAACTGGGCGATTAAGATGAAAGGTTATTGATACTGGGTTAACTGGCCCATGGGACCGGGATCAATATGAAGGAGTTTCAGTGGAGCGCGGCCTCTAATTGTTGGCAGACACATTAGAGGAGACAGTGAGGGAGACCAGGAGGGGAGTTGCGTCTGGCCCAGGCAAAGGTAGACTCTCCTGAACTGCTAAACCCCCAGGGTCGCAGCTAGGACTGGGGCCTGATCCAGGACGTGACATCCCTGGGGAGCATGGGGCTCACTGCCGGGGATTAGCAATTGTCCCCTGGAGCCCAACAAAGTGACGATTTCAGACAGAAGCGCCAGGAGGACCGTAGGTGTTGAAAATTGGGAGCCCACACAAGGTAGAAAGCACCCCCTTGGTAGCAGAAGTCATAGGCGCTGGTGGAGTGGAGTTCTGGAGGGCAGGCTGCCTAAGGCGCTGTGAAGCAGTGCCCCTGGAGGGTTACCTGGGTGGACCACAACTATGTTTTCCTGAGAAGAGTCCGGGAGATTTCTGGACTATTGGCCCCACATGAAAGACCACATGTTCAGGGACACTGTCCTTGAGCTCCAGAAATGGGTGATGAAAGTTGAAGATCAGACGGAGGACTCTGAATGGAGGTCGCATAGATATAAAATGCAGCCTCCTTTTTGAAGCTAAACTGCAAGTTGAATATAAGGGAAAAGCCTTGTTCTTTTTCTAGTGACGGAGGTGAATGGCTGGCTGGATTGCCGGGGACAGCCGGGTGCCAATGGAAACCAGGCGGCACAGGTCAACAAGATTCTGAATTATGAGCAGCATCTGCCCGGGCTCCCGGCCACCTCAGACAAATATGGCAGACCCTGGCGAAGAGGCAATTATTGACAGATCTGAAACAAACCACAAACTGAAGACATTGGTATGTGGGGCTTTGCTATGTTATGCTTGGGGTTTAGAGGGGTCATGGGGCAGCACACGCAATTCCTTGCTCTCTATGATTTGTGGGGTGAAAGATTAGGCGGCACTGCCCAAGGGGAGGGGGGATGTTGGGTTTGATCATGATGCATTTGTTTTGAAAAGGTTTAGATTGTTTCCACTGCTTCCATTTCAAATTATAATGTTTGTATTGCTGAAGGGATCCCATTGGATGATGGGGATGCAAAGGGTGGGATTGAGGATGCAACGCTTGTTTCACGACTCATAGCTTTCTCCATAACAAAGCTGATCTTGGCTTATCTGAAACGATATGCAGTGGTAATATTATGACTGCAGGAGACACATGTATGGGGAGACTCATTGTCATGTATGTGGAGGAGATGGAGAGGGTAGCTTGATGCTACCTTTTACTCGAACTTTGCGAAGGGGGCCCTCATATGGGTGGCTCAGGGGGTCCCTTTTCAGTTCCTCAATCATGTGGCAGATCCTGAAGGGAGATATGTTATTCTACATGGTAAACTAGAGGGACGGGAAATATGTATCCTTAATGTGCATTCCCCTATTATTGACTGCCCTGCATTCTTTTCAGCGGTGCTGGCAGCAGCAACCCCATACCTAGGAGCAGCAATAATCAAGGCGGGAGCTGGACGGGACATTAGACAGTGAAACCCTCCCCCCCCGCCCACATACCAAACTATTATGACTTGGACTCAAAGTGACAACTTACAGAGCATGCAGTTGTGCGATGTATGGAGGGATTGTTACCCTACAAAGAGGTTGTCTTCATGTCATATCCCAGTGTCTGGTATTTTAGCTGGTCGGACTACTATTTTCTCTCATGCAAGCATAATCCCGAGGTGAAAGGAATAACGTATCTACCCAGATATCACTCAGATCACTCACCTGTCTTGTTAACTTTCGGTGTAGCCCGTGAACGCTTGCCAATACCCTTATGGCGCCTTAGGGCGGAGGTGTGTTGGATACCCCCCTTTGCAGCCATAGTTTCGGACACCCTATCTCACTATTTCAAAGAGAATTGGGGTTCCGTCTCAACCTGGGCACTCTGAGGCTTCTGTATAAAACGCCATATGGTCAAAGGGATTTGGAGCACCCTGCTGACACATCACAGCTGAATTACCTCATGTATCATGGTTGATGTGGTTCAGTGTTACTCGCTTCACACACAGTTCTCACAGTTTGTTGGCCAGTGCCTGTACCAGTATTCTTTTCAAGTGTATCGCCAGACACTTGTTTCTAGATTCCTCTTTCATCAGTGGGGAAAACGCCATATGGGGTAACACAGCAGTTGGACCAAGACATAAAAGTACAGGAACAAAAGTTGAACAATTTGGAGACGGAGCTTCCTATGGTCCCCTATACTATAGAGGAGTAGTGCACCACCCAAGAGGTTCTATTAGAAAGTTGGCGTAGGTCCGAAAGGTTTACATACAGTGCATATATGCAACACCTGCATATAGAGGGAGATAAAATGGTGGCCCTGCTTGCCTGACGGGAGAAACCTGTGACACCTATACTACAAATTCAAGGTGGCAATGGGGAAACAGTGCATACGCAGCAAGCGATCCTTGAGGTCCTGGCTGTATATTTTGGAATTTTTTTTGGGAAACAAATGTCTCCCCCCCCCACAGGAGGTTATTCAAGACTTTCTCACTTCTGTGGAGTTGCTGTGGTTAGATCTGGCGGCAGTAACCGTGCTTGGGGCCCGATCACTAGAGCGGAATTACTGGCGGCCATTCAATATCTCAAATCGGTTAAGAGCCCTTGGAGTGATGGCGACCAGGTGAGTTTTATCAAAGGTTTGCTCCTCTGCTGCCTGACTGGCTTCTGGGGGTCTATATTGAGGCATTGGAGGCTCAATCTTTGCTGGCCTCCATACGGGAGGCAGTGGTGGCTATGGTTACAAAGCCTGATAGAGGTCCTCGGCTGCCGAGTTCTTATAGGTCGATCTCACTTTTGAACTTGGATGTGAACATTCTGAGTGAAGTTCTGGAGGGCAGACTCCTCCCACATATGCCTCACCTTATACACATAGATCAGGCTGGATTCATCCCGAGGTGTAGCACCACTCATAACGTATGACGCCTGGCACACATGGAGCAAGCTTTCGACTGTGGAATGTTCATATATCTTGTTCTTTTTGCAACAGCTCGGAGCAGGCTCAGGGTTACTCAAATGGGTTCAACTGCTCTATAATGCCCCTGCTGCCCGTATACAGATTAGGGACTAATATTTTAGTAATTTGAGCTGGGCTGGGGCAGCCGCCAGGGATGCCCTTTGTCACCACTCATTTTCGCAGCCACTATGGAAGCTCTGGCGGCTGCCTTGCGGAGAAAGATGACTACATGGGGGATAGTTCTTGACGAGACCCAGCATGTGGTATATGTCTTCCAAACCGGAGCAGTCAGTGCCTATTCTCCTCAATGTGCTGCAGAGGTTTGTGGCCATCTCAAGACTCTGTGTAAACCTTGGGAAATCTAAATGGGTCCACTGGGGAGGTTGGCATTGGGATCAATGGATGCTCTGCATAGGGTGAGACTCCCTTGGATGTCTGAGGGGACAAAGTACCTGGGGATCTGACTAGCGACTACGGCCCCTGTTATCTAGACCTTAATGTGGGGAGAGTATAGAAGGGTATACAACGTTCCATAAGATTCTTGAGGGATTTACTCCTGTCCCTCTAGGGGTAAATAGCAATTGTAAAAATGATTATTCTCCCGACGCCTATATGCTCTCCAACACTCACTATATAGAATCCCCAGACAGTATTTCCGAACTCTAGATGGATTGCTGATAGACCTCCTGTGGGGCTCCAAGCGTAAGCAGGTACACTTCACAACACTACAGAGGACATGAGGAAGAGGGGTCTTGAGGTACTCTGTTTGGAGCTCTATTACATGACCTCTCAACTTCAAGACATGTTCCATTGGCTGGACAATGATGACAATTGGGAAAAGCAGCTCCTGGTGCTTGGCTCTGGGGTTTCCACTGCCCTTCCCTTCCTTATCCAGCATGTGGCTGCTATATGGAAGTCTGCGGTCCGCACGGTAGTACGATACGCGTCCTATGCTCCAGACATGCCACTCTGGGTGGTAAATCCCTTTCAGGGTATAGCGCACTCCATGTTGATGCAGAGGTGGCAGGAGGGTGGATGTTAGTAGATGGGAGACCATTATGAAAACAGGCACTTTCTAACGCAGAGGGAGACAGAGGACTCTCTTAGCACTGGGAACAGGGCAGTTCTTACTGTATGGGAAAATCTCGAAGTTGGCTCAGGAGATCTGGACATCCTCACCGGAGGAGCCCCCCTGCACCAACATGCTGCGAGTAATGCTCTACATGGCCCAGGGACGCCGATTGGTGTCTCATTTATATTGGTTGCTCCGAGATGAGATTCCGGGGCGTGGGCGGGCTCTCCCAGTGCAGGTGAATGGGACGATATAGTTGGGGAATCTCCTACAGAACGTGAATAGCCAACAGTACATAAGGGTATTAGGGGCACATGCTCTAATGTGTGGTTTAAACTTGTTCAATAAACTTTTGTCCATCAGACTTACCTTACCTCACGGACGCTAAGTAGTATCTACCCAGACCGATAGGTGGGGCCCAGAGAGGGTTGGGCTGTGTTGCTGTGGCTGCTTCTAGCACTCAAAAATAAGAAGCAGAGCGTAAGATTTGTCCTTTTGAGTCTTGTCCTGGCAAAAAGGCACTTTGAGATAATGTGGTTGTGCCCCATGACCCCGCTTGCAGAGATATGGCTGAATGACATGTGTGAGTGGACAACTGATGAAGCAGTTATAATGAAATATGTCCAAAAAGACGACCCCAGGGCATGGGCATCAGTGCTGGTGGACCTACGGGACCCACATGCCTAGGGCGAGTCGAACAATACAGATGAGTAGGAGATTGGAATACCCCCAAAGATATTGGTCGGCGGACAATAGGGACACTCTGGGACGTCTGCAATGGACATACACAATATAATTTGGTAGAACATGAAGATTTTGGGCACGAGATGGGAGTGGGTATGGAAGGGAGAGAAGTTAAATGGTTGCCTTTTGTCGTGGGAATCTCTGAACAGAGCTGGAAGAGCAGATCTCCTTACAGAGGGCCCGATTCACAGAACTAACTTAAGACAAAATCCTAAATGAGTAAGGGCCAGATGTAGGTAGGCGTTTACCGGGTGGTAACGGCCGAAAACCGGTAAAATCGGCCGTTACCGACCGGAATCCAGGAAATGAGATGCAGGAGGCCATTATTTACCGATTTTTTAAAATCCGAGTCGGAAACATACCGACTCGGTAAAAATGACCCGGTAAAATTACCGTGTCGGAATCTACCGTATACATAAACACCGAGTTCGTATTTTCCGACTCGGTAAATCAGAAACGGTAATAATTGGCCTTGGAGATGTAGGTAAGCACAAAAATACCGATTCTGCCGAAAAACGGTATTTTTAAGTCGGTATTTACCATGGATTGAAAGCAGGTGGTAACCAAGGGAGGGCTATAAAAAAAAGGCCCAAAATGCACCTCAGGACCCATGATGGCGGCTTTTTACATCATAGCAAGACGGCAGAGACTACAGGCAGCAGGACAGAGAGAATGGCTAAGGGAGGAACAAGTGTACAGGCAGAGGATAACACTGTTCCAACTGACAGAGCCTGAAATACTGCAGAGGTACAGGCTACACCCAGACACCATCAAGCAATTGATCAGGGACCTACACCCTCTCCTGGACCACCCAACACCCAGGGCCCATGCCATCCCACCTCATGTCCAGGTGCTATGTAGCTTACACCTGCTGGCCTCAGGGAGCTACCAGAGTGTGATAGCTGTAGTGGGTGGCGTGTCCCAGGGCTGCCTGTCCCGCTTCTTCAGGAGGTTTCTTGACGCCATGATGCAGAGGATGGGGCATTATATTTCATTCCCTGTTACACCGGCAGAATTAGCCAAAACCAAGACTGACTTTTATCAACTGGCACACTTCCCTCACGTGATCGGCTGCATCGATGGCACCCACGTCCCACTCTGTCCACCTGCAGCCACAGAGCACATATACAGGAATCGCAAATCGACGCACTCCATCAACGTCCAGGTCATATGTAATGCAGGTAACCTCATCACTGACATCGTAGCCAAGTTCCCCGGAAGTACCCATGATTCTTACATATTCCAGAATAGTGGAATATACACACGCCTACTTGCCGGAGAATTTGGAAATGGATACCTGCTAGGTAAATCACATTGACACACCCTGACACTCACATTAGATCTACGTCTCATGTACTTGCAATTAATGTCTATCTTTCTCCCCCTAGGCGACAGTGCATATGCCCTTCGGTCCTTTGTGCTCACTCCCTACCTCAACCCATCCACCAGGAGTGAAAGGCGATACAACGTGGCTCACAGATCCACACGAAACGTAGTTGAGCGCACATTTGGACTCCTAAAGAGCAGGTTTCGCTGCCTCCACAAGAGTGGAGGTGCACGGCAGTACACCCCAATCATCTGCTGCAAAATAATAGCGACCTGTGCAATGTTGCATAATCTCGCCACCAAGCAAGGCACTGAGGTGGAGCTCACATATCATGAGGACATAGATGACGACCCAGAGGTGGCAGAGCCCCAAGCTACAGTGGCAGCAGCAGCTACAGATGGGAGACTGAGACGGGCAGAGGTTACACAACAATATTTCTGAGTGAGTAAAGAGACACAGGCATGAATGTAACTTTGTGTAAGTAGTTTAATATTCACTACGCCACAGCATTGTTAGCTCACATTGGGCTCACTAATACAAACACTCCATGAGTGTGTTGTCACGGTTAACACCACCATGACTACAGCCTTGGGTGGAGTGCAAAGTCATTGTTTGTGGCCACGGGCCACAGGGCGGGGCTGCTGTGGCTGTGAATCAATGTTCTCACTCTGGCCTGTCACACTTCCCCGACGCCTGCCACTCCTCCATAAGTCATGCACAGGAGTGCTTGCACCACTCCTGCTGGTGGACCCCTCGCTTTCGGCAGCACAAGTGTCGCCTCCAGTGCCAGTCTGATGCGCGAGCACTAGCTCCATAGCAGAGGTCATCCTGGCCATACCTTCACTTAAATTGTTGCAGCACTGCACTATGGCATCCTGCATCGTGACTGACCGTCTGCACAGCACAGTGGTAGCAGTCGCAAACCTGTTCAGGGCCTTGGTTTGCTGGCGCACATCCACACGGGCCTTGCGTCTCTCCAAATGGTCCCTGTCCAATTTGTCACACAGGACAGTCATGCACTGTGTAATATCAGATATTCCTGACGCCATGGATTGCATGCTTTCTGCCATTTCCCCTATGCCCTTGCCTACTGCTTCCAGTTTATTATTTGTTGTGCGTGCGTGCCTCTGAACCCCCATCATCGCTTTTGCCTGCAGGCGCTGCACCTTCACCATGGTGGCCTCCAGTCCGCAGAAGACACCTTGGACTTGACGCACATCCTCTACCTCCCGTGGCCGTCGCCCTCGGACACTGGCCCGCGTGACTCTGGGACTGGGCTGCTGCTCGGTGTTGCCTCTGTCCTGTGTTTCACCCTCCTCCTCCTCCTCCGATGATGTTTGCAGTATTCTGCGAGGGGGCACATCATGGCTCCTTACTCTTCCCAGCACTGGGGATGGTGATGTGGGGGTGGGTGATTGTTCTGCCGCTCCTGTGTCCTGACTACCGAATAGGAGAGGGGATTGTGGATTTTCTGCAGTTGCCTCCTCAGGTATCGGGGCTGCCTGCTCTTGGTCCTGCCCTCCGTGAGATGTGCTAGGTCCGGCTCCTTCCCTCCTCTTCTCTCTGACCTCTGCTGTGCTGCGCTTTGACTCTCCTGTGGACAGACATGGACATTGTGTCAGTAATGTTGTTCACCTGTGTCATGAGATAAAATACACTTCTATTGCACTTTTGCCTGTCTCTCATTTGCCTATGCTACTTGTCTGTTGCTCCCCTTGCTGCAATGCACGCTGACTGCTCTGAGGTATCTACACATGACTACATTTCCCAGGATGCATTGCAGGACATTAGTTAAACCTGTTGTGGAGTCTGATTTGTCCTGTGAGGGGAATAGGTAAATGGGTAAATGATAATGTTCTTGCATCTTACCTGGTTTCTTTGCTCCTCTTGCTGAGCTGTCAGCGTCTCCAATTCCGTGAATACATTCCTTCTCAAGGGTGGATGCCACCATCTCCTCGATGTCGGTGAGTCTGGGGGCTCTGTTTCTTCCTCCTCCTGTCGCAGCACTTTCCTTGCGGTGGGCAGCAAGTTTTTTTTTGGTGATTATGCGGATGTCATACCACCGTTTTTTTAGGTCTTCAAGGTCACGGTGGGTGACACCAATGGCATTTACCTTGCCTTGTATGTCCAACCAGGTGCTGCGTTTGATTGATTCTGCAACATGCAGAGTTTGCTTTCCAAAAATTTTGCCATAATGTCTGACAATCTCCGAAATTAGCACCTGCAGTTCCTCCTGGCTGAACTTCTGCTTCCTTTTGCGCTCTGCAGCATCTCTCTGTGCCTCCTGGCTCTCCATCTTGCAGTGTAGTTTGTCTCAGGAAAGGCTGCTCCACACTCTGTCCTCCTGCTCTCCTGACTGTTTGTTTCTGCACCTGCATGGGCGTGGCCTGGCCCAGGTACTGGGGTGTGGTGCTTGGATCTGATTGGTTAGTTCCCCTGTGGCTTTGGATTTGGGTGTGGTTGGAGTACCTGATTGGTTCACAGGCACACATGTTTGTCAGTTTCAAATTCTTCGGCGGATAGTTCCGACACGGTAAATACCGGGTCGGTTTTTACCGACTCGGTATTTTCCGGGTCGGGAGTTCCCATTCATTCCTATGGGCCATGGCACCGGTGGATCAGTTTGGGTATTTCCGTCTCGGATTTTACCGTGTAGGTATATTCCGAGTCGGTAAATACCGTTTCCGATTACCGACAGGTTCCGAGTCGGTATTTGTTACCGCCATTGTTACCTACATCTCATTTTCCTACTCGGTAATACCGAGTCGGTATGACTCGGTATTTAAGAGGTCGGAAAATAAAATTTACCTACATCTGGCCCCTAGTGCCTTCTGTGAATACCAAAATTAGTAAGTGCCTTCTGTGAATACCAAAATGGTAGTAAGGTTAGGATTTTGACTTGAGTTAGTTCTATGAATCAGGCCCAAAATGTATAATTTGAACATAATGGATCCTACCTGCTGTTGTATGGGCGGGTGGGAGGGGGAAGGAGATGAATAGCTCTCTGATACTTCCTATATTATAACTGCCTCTCTATGATTCTAAAATGCTAATAACGATATAATAAAAAAAAGCTAAAAAAAAAACTGGTTAAATGGAAGCTTTGTGCATGGGTCCTCTTGACATCCACAACACCCACTCCTTGTACAGAGGGAGACTAAAAGTTCAAACAAAAATGTAAGGCATATTCTAAAATTAAATTAATATATGTATTAGCCTAAAATCATAAAAATGCATACTAAAGCACTTTAATAATGAAGTAAAATGAAAGCCTAGCTGCAAAAACAGCAATTTTAAAGATCGCAATGTAAATAAAGTATAAAAAAGCTATTTAAAAAATAAAAAATGCGGAAATAAAATTCAGGAAACTCCAGGAATATTTTACATGTTCTGAGAGCCATTGGGAACCATGATGGTACCAGCTTCTGCAGACAATGTTTCAGTTGAGGCTAGTTGCACAAGTTCCAAAGAACAAACATGGTCGTATCAAACTCAATCAGAAGACGCTGATGGTGTGCCAGCCGGTAGTGTAGCTGCAGAGGAGGAGCCATGAAGCCGAAGCATCCCTTGAAGGCTCATAATATGCATTCTGTAGCATCGGCAATCACATCGGGCCACACTGAGAATGAATCCTTAGCGGACATATCAACAGATCCATATTGATAGATTGAACCTGCTGCATCCCAAGGCATATAACCAGAGAACACTTGAAAGTGCACAGTAGACAGCGGAACACAGGCTGAATACAATGTTACCATACTGGTTGAAAGGACAAAGACCAGTTGTCAATTAGTTCTTGAAGCAAAGAGATGCCAAAACACTGCATCATACTTTAATGAGACAGCACCACATGTAGCAGTTTCATAACCATTTGGCCACGAGGGGCAACATCTATTGAAGAGCAGCAAAAATAGGATCAAAATGCCGACAATCAGAAAGAATACCAGCGTTATGCTTCCAAAATGCTGGAAACCAAGGAATGTATGAAAGATGGAATCACTCGGAAGACAGCCTGGGCTGTACTAACAAACCCAGATCCAATCGCTTTAAGAAAAGGGTACTACTCCTACAATATTAGATACATTAGGGATGCAGTGCACAAGCTCTCCAAAATGTTGAGGGAGGATTACGAGTAGTAGAGAATGTATTTCAGAGGAAGACCTTGCAATTGGAGATCAAAAGTCTCTCCAGTAGATGTTAAAGAAATCTCCTTCTGGAACAATAAGGCTGTCACATTAAAAACTATCTATTGAAGGCCAAACCGCCACCTCTCTGACTATACACACAGATGGAAATAACACATTATTACAGAAAGTCACGACTCTGGGAACCGCCACCACATAGGGTACTCCCAGTTTCATCCCATGACCACCTTGGTCATTGCGCATCGAATAACTTCCATTTGAATGTAATCTGAATGTCGGCTAAATCAAAGCAGCTGGAGCACCTTTCAAATAACATGCTAAGGTGGCCATAGATGCATTACCAATACAAAGAAGCATGACCTCCTTGCAAAAGAGAGAATGGGCAAACTTGGGAGCATATTATCAAGAACGGCGTAAAATTATCGCCGCTTTAGCTGCAGTTTCCTGCCGCTGAAACGGATAATGGGCTTGATGATATGCCCTTGTGAATTGCCATAGAAGCCCATGTTCTGGTGTGAACATGGGCTTCTATGGGAATTCACAAGGTATTTTATCGAGCCCATTATCGCCGCTCTTGATAATATGCCCCAAATTTTCACATTCATTTCTTCTGAGAAATACTTTAATTTCTCCATTCCTACATCTGAAATTGATAGCTAAGAAACTGGAATATGTTTAAAAGGTTAGTGAGCCTGTAGGCCTCACTCCAGTGACACAGGGTAAAAATGTCCTGTTCACTACTGATTGAGCGGTAATTTCTTCTGGTAATTTCTCAATGCAAAACCCTCATGCTACCTCTAATTTACCGCTGAAAAGGTGTTGAGCCCTTCACACCAGGAGATTTTAAATAAACCTGAACAGTCAAAAATGCAATTATTATTCAAGCCAATGAAGAGAGTTGTTGAGTATTTTAAAGTATTTTATTTTCTAGTCAAAAGTTAAGTTTTTCTCTGACCCTTTATTCATTAGTAAAATATCAATCAGGTTACAGAATTTGGAAAATAGGAAAAATAGCATTAATACAGAACACATTACAGTCTGAATATAAGCATCACATGTAGAAATGAAAATGTGGCGAAAATATCAGTCAAAACTCTGAAAGAGTTTCTAAGAAAAATAGTCTTGCAAGGCTATACAATAATTAAATAGTTTGCAAAAATCTTCCATTAAGAGAAACAAATGCATAAGTCAAATACATCTTTTCAGACCTAATTAATTAGTCAAAGCATAAACTTAAAATTTAGCATCTAATTCTATCCTAATCTGCTGCACTCTCTGCTCCTGTCTGTGTCTAAAGAGCAAAACAGCCCGCCCTTCACAAGATCTCAAAGGAATGTGGCTTGCCGTGCCAAAATATGACGTGCAAAGACGCTTTGAAAAAAAACTCCCCTCTCCTCGGAAGCAATCTCCACCCTATCAGCTATCTCCCGCGACGTTCTCATACCTAACCCATGTGAATGAAGCAGAGCCTAAGTCAAAATTAGCAAGAAGCCAGCTGAGCTAAAAAAAAAACAACCACGCCTCCAGAGAGGTAATTATTTATACTCTAATTCTTGGCAGACTACACAAAAATGTTTCATCTTCACAAAAGCTTGTACTTGATTGGTCAGTCATGATGGCATGAGGTCTCACTATCCGGACTCATTCTAAAATCCTGACTATACCAGTTTTAACAAAAGAAGCATACATGATGAACACATTTTATATGCTTTTGCAACATTTACTAGGAAAAATGTTTCATTCTAATTCTCTACCTTCCTTCCACAGTACAGGCTAGAAGGATACTTTAGTTAGCTGGTACATTGGCAAAATCACAAGAATGTTCAAAGTTCAAAGTGGCCTTGACTCCTTCCGCAGTTTGAGTGAAGCTGGTGTCTGTGCATGCTCTCTTCTCTTTAATGCAAGTCATAGCCTTGCTGGATTCACAGGCAGCCATTTAACTGTAGGCCCAAAAAACAAAACAGACACAAAGAGAATAATAATGTCATGTAAATCAGCCATTATGTTTCCCTCCCTCATACTAATACCCCTTATAAATGTTTACCTAGCCAAGCTATTAGTGTAAAGCAGTTTTTTTTTATTATTTATGACAACATGCAAAATAAATGTGCAATGTGCAACATAGCATTTTATGCATTTTAGTATAAATTTAAAAGCACACACAGTTAATACAGCGCACACAGTAAATACAGCGCACCCAGTTAATACAGCGCACACAGTAACATGCTTTAGTGTTTTAGATAGCTTTTCATGTAAAAAGCATTTAGCCCCATGTGTAGTGTTTGGTGCATTGTTAATTCAAACACATTATAAAAAGAGGTGTTATTAACTGAAAATGTTTATCAAAATATGCAACAAGCCAAAGTCTTTTAAGACAGGAATAGTGAATTTAGATTACAAGGGATGAGCTGGGAAGAGAGAAACACATTCTATTATTCTTCAAAGCTAAAAAGGCCACTTTTCGGTACACTGCAAAAACACATGTTAATTTAGCACAAGCATTTCAGACTGAACAGGCCTTACTTTCATATTTTTCATGGGCAATGTGTTTTAACTTGCACCAAAATGTGCATGACAATTTAAATGCAGTCTGTCTGAAGCACAAAAATAAACAATGCCTGACTGCAGATGAAATCTGCTCCATCACTACTATTGATTACTACACGGTATGCTGGCACCACTGCGCTTGTGATGCATAACTCATGGTGAAGGCAGTAGCCTTCCACCACTATGAGGGTAGCACTTTGGGCACCTCTAACAATCTAACAAAACCTCAATCCATTCGACAGACTTTTGTAACTGTGCACACGCAGGATCCATGTTTGCCTATGACAAAAAATCAACATTAGGGATCCAGAAAATAGGACAGACAGGCACTCAGGTCAGGGGTACATGTCTTCACCATGCAGATGAATTTTCCGTCCGAACAAAAGGATTGTGAAAACTGACAAGGTTATGACTATGAAGTGGAGGAGTTATCCATAGAGGTCGATGACATTTCTGCACTGTAAGCACATATGGGAAATTCAAAATAGGTTTCTGCCTGTGGAACGGTATTTGGGCTGATACGCTGCACTGTAGGCAGAAAAAAAACAAAGCCAAAAAACACAGCTGCTTTTAGAAGCACTGTCAGGTGCCTGGCAAAGTATTTAACCTAATGTTAACTGCATTAAGGTAAATAAATTTCCCGGACCCCTGACTTCAAGCAACTTCCATAGTGGAGAAGTCTGTGTGCCACACCTACAGGCTCCTTCCAGTGCTGCAGCAGACAGGCCCCAAGCAAAAGCTTCCATGCTGGGAAGTTTCCTTTAAAGATCATTGTCAGTTGCCAGTCAGTGAAATTAACACAATGTAATTACCATTGTGGTAATTATCTTGTCCTGACTCCAACAGTGAAGAATGACACAAGAATTTCATATTCTGTACATTCCTCACTGCACGGAATGAGAATCTTTTGTTCTGAACAGCATTTCACATGCATTTCTACTTTTTTCAATCCGGGGAAGGTGGATGCAGAGACGGCAGAATTGCCTTCAGTTTTGCATCTTCTTACTGCTGATTGAGAAAGAGGATTTTACCCACCCCTATATGTACACTGCTATATTCCTGACACTCGCCCAGTAAACTCCAACATTCCTAACTGAAGAAAAGATCTGCAGACCTGTAAGAAGCTAGACAGCCATTAATGGTATTGTTGTAACCAGAGCTGGGAAATTATAGCAGATTAAACTTTCCCATGCCAAAGTGATATGCCCGACTAAAGTTTTGAGAAGCATTACTCATCTTGAAAATGTTCTGAAACTTAGGGCACAATCTGATATATTTAACCCTACGACTGACTTGTCAGTAATATCCTGAAGGACAGCTCAGATGGCTTATGTGATCTGAAGTGGTGACAAATTCCCAATCATCTAGGAAATGTTTTGGGGTAGAATAATCGAATTTTCTCAAGCTAAGCAACACAGATATGTTTCATTTGACACAGGCCATCAGGGGCTCATCAGTTGTGCGAAAAGATGGTGGCTCATTAATCTTGAAAGTATTTTAGCAAATGCTTAATACTAAAAAAGTTAACGTTTGGAGAGGTTATACATTATTGCTTTAATGTGACACCCTAAATGAGATGGATATGGTCAGAGCTGGACCCCATAGCTCACTCTGCAATACTTTCCAAACTGCACCTTACAGATGAGGCTTAACTGGCCTGGGGTTGTTTGTGTTTCTCTTCAGAGGGAACAGTGCCTTCAAGTTCTATTTGGATTATTTCTATTGGAGTAGGATCAAAATAGATTTTTATATGTTTGCTTAAAATCTGGAGTAGCGCCGTAGGCAAAACAAACATGGCTAGTATTTGAAACTTTAATAAGCATTCCATTCACTGTTTCAATAACATAACATAAATAATATTAAGACACACTAATGTAACAAAACAAATAGCAAGAGCCCAAAAACACTGTTGTAACACAAATATTAATGACAAAAAAAGTCATAAAAAATTCAGAAAATGGTTTCGCTGGCAGAGATGGCGGTCGCGGCTTAATCGCGCGTGACGACCCAGGTGGAGCCGGGGGCTCCCGTGCTCAGTCCGCCCCGATAAGGGGACCGGAGGATGGCGTGGTAGGTGGGTGTGCCGCAGGGGGGTCAGAGCCCAGATTCCAACTCCGGAGGTGGACCCCCCTGGGATTGCAGCGCTGGGGGATGCTGGGACATGGCGGCCAGCAGGGAGAGGAGGTGAGCACCGGAGAAGGATCCGAACTGTGGCGGCGTAGTTCCCAGAGTGTAAGAGGCAGAGGAGAGACGGCGGCCATATTGTGGAGCTCCGGGGCAGCCGCGGGCAGTCTGGCGGACCCGGGAGCTTTGGCGGCGGCTCTGGGGGCACCTGCATAACCCTCCTCACATTATTCTTGCCTGCCCCTGATGACATCCTATACTCGGCGGCCGTGGTGGGGGAGGGGCGGTGCCCCGAGGCCCTCGCTTGATCTGACGCCTGCTCTGGGATACCGGGAGTCCCGGGACCGCCTGGTGATAGGGGTGCGTGCTGCTCCCGGACGAGCCACCCAGTGGAGCATTAGAGGCAGTGGAGAAAGACGTGGCACGGCCCCGGGTGGGGTCCGCGTGGATATAGCTTTGACAGTGGCTTTGGCGGTCCTTCGGGCATTACCAGGGTCAGTGGCGGCTGTCGGTGGTCGGATCGGGCCATAGCGGTGCGGCCCTCCGTGGTGGGGTGAGGGTGAACCAACAGCCATCTGGTGCGGCATCGTGGCGGTCACAATGTGCTGAGTGGCCTGGAGGAGGTGACGATTGTCTTGGGATCACGATTCCTGGATTTCGGACTGTTCCAACGATCTGCCCCCGGATTGGCTGCCCTTGATTTCTTGGGAGACGCACCTACTCTACAACCATGACACGTGATAAGGGTGGAGGGGGCCACACCAAGCAGGGCACCATTGACAAATTCACAGTGGTGGGTGCTCCTGCAGGGACTGCGGGGACTCAGGGCCAGGTACCAGACAATGTGGCACTCCTGGCGGCCATTACCCAGTCCAGAGATATGCTGGACGCTAAGATCGGGGCTGTGGGCTCTGATGTCAAGCTGTTGAGGCAGGACTTGCGGAATGCAGTGTAACGTATTAGGGCAACCAAGACCTGCATATCGGAGGTGGAGGACCTTAAAGAAAAAAGTGGCGGCCATAGAGAAGGTTCCGAAAGGTCTAGCGCTGCGGGCTGAGGATGCTGAAGGGCGGGCCCGGCGAAACAACCTCCGCTTCGTGGGCTTTCCGGAGGGCTGCGAGGGAGACAGCATGGAGCGTTTCCTGACGTGGTGGCTGGAGGGATGGCTCCCCCCAGATGCCCTCTCTCGCTGCTTCGTGGTGGAGCGGGGCTCATAGGGCCTTAATGCAGAAGCCCCCGCAGGGGGCCAGCCCGCGGCCAATCATTGCCAAGTTCCTAAATTATATGGACCGAGACGCTATCCTGAAGCAGGTCAGAGCTAAGGAATTCCTCACCTGTGATAACGCACGTATCCTCATATTCCCAGACTACACGCGTCTGGTGCAGCAGCAATGACAATCCTTTCTGGCGGCCAAAGCTCACCTCCTGAACCTTAAGCTCCAATACGCATTGCTGTTTCCGGCCCGCCTGAGAGTAGTTTACCAATCTCGTACGCATTTCTTTGACTCTCCGGAGGAAGTCTTTAAATGGACTGACGAGACTGTGAAGGTGCGAGTTCACACGCCAGCAGGCAGGGAATCGGACTCATCGTCGAGCGAGGTGGCACGGGGGCCTCCGAGGCCAACGAGGGGTAACAGGAGATCGAGGTCCAGGCGTCGTTTGCTGTCCGGCACCGCCCTCCGGCGGAGGGATTTGACCTCGGAGAGGCAGGCCTCGGCGGACTGATCTATGGAACTGGTAGAGGCTGAGAATCTAGAGACTGTGGTTTGATGTTCAAACAGGCACAATGTTATGGGCTGGGCACCTGGTCACGCAGTGATGGGTGGGACGGGGTAAGGCCCGAGGGCTATGGGTGGCCCGTTGGGGATCCATTGGGTGGTGTGGCTCATGTCCCCTGGTTGGGGTCTTGGTTCCTATCCGACCACGACATATACTTCCATGTTCGTGCAATATGGGGTGGGGGTGTTGTTGGGGGGATTTGTTCTTTTTGTTTGAATGCGCATCCATGTTGGTAGCTTGCAGCTCATCGCGCACACCGGGGAACACATACGCAGGCCACAAGGGTATAAGTCATTTGGAATGTCTGGCACGCAGAAGGGAAGGCCGATAGTCCCTGGTTCCCTGCGCATAGTTAGCTGGACTGTTCATGAGGCACTAGACAAGGTAAAGCGAGGGGCCATTCTTCACTATGCCAAACGAGCTAGGGCCGACGTGCTCCTGCTACAGGAAACACACTTGGTGGGTAGTAAAGCCCTATGTCTACAGCGGTATGGATATCACCATGTATTTCATTCAGGCTTCACACGGGGCTCCCGGGGTGTGGCAATATTAATTCATCGCAGGGTCCCCTATACACCTGAGAGAATTTGGTCGGATACGCAGGGAAGATATGTCTTCATACAGGGCAGAATTGGGGAGGATACTTTGACGCTGGGCAGTGTGTATGCTCCACCACGTTACAGTGGTCCTTATTGGAACGACATCTGACTCTATAGGGGGATATGCCAGATACACTTTCTGTTGTGGGGGGAGACTGAGATGATGTGATGGAGTTGGGTCGTGATAGATGGAGGAGTCGGGATGCCGATGGGGTGGGAGGATCCCACACCAAGTTACACTCCCTGGTGACGGGGCTAAATTGGGCGGATACATGGAGACACCTAAATGGCCTTAGCCGGGCCTACACATACTTCTCCACGACACATTGTCCCTTCTCGAGGTTGGATTACATATTTGTCCACAGGGGGCTAGTACACAGTGTTGTCAGTTGATATTATGCCCAGAGGCCTGTCGGATCATTCGTCCGTGGTCCTTACATTCCAGATTGGCCTGAGGAGGCAGCCATTTAGATGGTGTATGTTGGGTGGCAGCTGCAGAAGGAGGACTACAGGGAACATTTGACCAAAGAGATAGATAATTATTTGGTGATGAATGTGGGGTTGGGAGACATTGAAACCCTCGCTGTGGGGGGTAGATATCTTATGGTGGGTGGCGGTGCGGCGGGAGCGACAGAGGGAACTGGTGCGTCGAGAGGAGGAAGTGGAGGCACTGGAGCGTAGAGATAGAGAGGCTAACGGCGGCCCAGCCAGACTGCAACTAGTGTTGGCTCAGCAACAATATGCAGCCCTACTGCTGGATGAGGCCCATCAGGCTTGGCTGGCAATGCGTAGTAGTGTCTATCAATGGGAGGATGAATTGAGAAAGATGCTCCACCGCCTCTGCCAAGGCACCTTGCACGCCCAGCCTCTACCGCATGTCCTTGATCCTGTAGGAGCGCCGATTCTCGAGCCCCCTGCAATTGCAGAAAGCTTTGAGGCATATTATGAGGACCTGTACGCACCAAAAGAATGTCTCGCAGCTGCGGTCATTATGAAGTTCCTAGATGACCTTCCCCCAAGACAGTCTCGGATGAGGTGCGGGACTAATTAGATAGGCACCTGTCGGACGACGAGTTGGGTACGGCTCTGGGGGAGCTGAATCCCGGGAAGGCTCCGGGCCCTAATGGCTTTCCCAGTGAGTTCTTTTAACGTTTTTTTGTACAGCTGGCCCCACATTTTCGGCCCGTGGTGGAGGAGGCGCTGGAGCGCGGCTTTCTTCCCCTGGATTGGAGACACACAGAGGTGGTGGTGTTCCTCAAGCCGGGTAGACCCCCGGAGCAGCATACGTCGTACCGTCCGATCTTCCTCCTCAATGTGGAGGCTAAGGTTTTAGCCAAGGCGTTGGCCAATCGGCTGAGGCCACACATCACCGCACTGGTACACCCAGACCAGACCAGATTTATGCCTCAGAGGGCGACTTGCCATAATATCAGGCGCGCGCATGTTGCTGTATCGGCCAGTGGGCGGCTCGGGGAGACAGCAGCGTTACTTCTGGCCGACATGGATAGAGCATTCGATTCCCTGAGCTGGGTGTACTTGTTTGCTCTGCTGAGGAAACTTAATTTCGGCCCGCGCTTTTTGGCCTATTTGCAGCTGCTCTACACTGCTTTGGTGCGGGTGGGAGGGGCAATTTCTCGCTCGTTCTCCATCTGGCGGGGCACTCGCCAGGGCTGCCCCCTCTCCCCTTATCTTTTTGCGCTCGCCATGGAGCCGTTGGCGGCCTGGGTGCGCATCGATGCCCAGCTTCGGGGGTTTGAATGGGCGCCGGGTGCCTCAGACAAAATAGCACTTTACGCAGACGATGTTTTGTTCTTTCTTACTGCTCTGGACAGGTCGGGGCCACGGCTGTTGCGTATCCTACAGATCCTCAGGGAGACCTCTGGATTGTACATGAACCCATGAAGGTCCACGCAGTGGATTCTGGGGGGTGCCTCAAGGGTGGGAGCATGGGCCTCATCCCTTCAACTGGTGTCGGGGGGCTGAAGTACTTGGTTTTTTTTTTGTCAGAAGTACCAGCAGTGTCCAGGGAACGCAATTTGGTCCCAGTGTGGGATCGAACTCGGGAAGACCTTAAGGTGTGGTCCCGCATGCCCTTGACCATATACGGCAGGTCGGCCAACTTCAAGATGGTGGCGCTTCCCCGTCTCCTGTATCAACTACAGAACCATCCCTATCGAATTTCACCCCAATGGTCCCGGCAGGTTAACTCAGCACTGGGAGGGTTCTTGTGGGAAAGGGCGCAGTGAGGGTGGCCCTACGCACCTGTTTTTTATATACCTACACCGGTGGTCTTGCTACTTCGGACGTTCTCTCCTATTACCAAGCCACACATCTGTTGGTCCTCAATGAATGGTGGTACGGGGATAAGGGGGACCCAGCCTACGCGGTTGAGCGGCAGCTTATGGGCACCAAATCTCTGCACACGCTATTATATTCTGCACCGCTTCAGAAGCTTAACTCATTCCAGGAGTTGCAGGACGAATATAGGATGCCACGATCCCAACTCTTCCAATACTTGCAGGTCCGACATTCCCTGGCACTTAGTCTGGAGGATCTGGACTCTCTCCCCGATTTAAGCCCCATAGAAGCGAAGGTCTTCATGGGGGAACTCCCGGACCGCAAGGTCTCTCACATATACCAGACATCGGGTTTCTTGCCAGGGGGAGCCCCCGCAAGCACTATAGAATTTTTAAAAGGTGGGCAGACTACTGGGGATTAGATTTAGATCTGCCTCCGGAGGGGGATGTTCGCTTGCTGGGTATGTGGACTTCGGACTGTGTTGGGTGGCTGAAGGGTGTGTTGTTTCACACCGGAATTATTGTACTTTTCTCTGGTGACATGGGCGCAATCGGGGGGAGGGGGGTGGGTTTGGGGGGGTGTGTTCTAATGTGGTTCATTCATTTTCAGAAATGTCAATGTCATTCTTATTGCATGATTGAGGTGTGCAGTAGTCTCCGGGTTATGGAGTTATTCAGTTTATGTGAATCATGACAAATAAAACCTGTTTTCAAAAAAGAAAATTCAGAAAAAAAATATCAATATCAAAAGCAACTATATATCTATATATATATATATATATATATATATATATTCACTGAAAAAAACATAGGTTTCAGACATGTTATAGTTAGGAATTAGCATTTAAAAAAACCTTAGAAATTCACTGAAAAAAACATAGGTTTTAGGTGTGTTGTAGCTAGCTAGGCATTTCACTCGTATAAAACCAATGAAATTCCCATGTTATAGTTAGTTGTACTAACTCGCGCACCCGCAATCCACTGCTGATGATGTCACATATTACATCATTCATGACATGGTCAGTGACATCCCCGATGACATCACTGATGACATCTCAAATGACATCACTGATGACATCATCCATGTGACAAACTGATACACCTCATCATACAGTAGCATAACCTTTCAACCATCATTATAAAATATGGAGTATCATGTTTGAAACCATTGACACACCAATACAAGTTTCTAAAAACCAACTTAGTGATTCCTACATCTACACACACATCTAAACACTTACGTATACATTCAGTCATACATGCTAACAAAGATCAATAGAATACTATTCAATATATTTATACACCTACATCAACATTACACACCAGCACACAATCTATTCACTTATGCAGACATCTTACTCACTTATGCAAACAATTGATCATACTTATATTTACTAAGCTACACACTTACTCAAAAAACACTTTATTTATTCATATAGTTAGAAAGTCATATTTAGTGTGTTAAAAAATCACTATTACAAGTATACAGTTATCCATACAGTCACTCATACAATCACTGAGTCTTAGGTATACTTGTTTATATACAACAACTGTCACATACACTGCCTTTTACATTTCCAGTTTGTTGGACATATATCATTCAGAAATATATTTACTCATCAGCACACCCATAAAGAGATTCACTCAATCAAACAACTGTTTCCACATACACTCTTAACCTCATATACCTACTAAATGAACTATTTACACATCTTTGGACAGTCATACATGTCCCACCCAACCACACACATTCATTCACTATCCCATACAAATACTCACTTAACTAATTAATAATTGATATAGACTTTCACATAGCTAATAACCAACCTATGTAGTTGTTTGCACAACAAGAGATAGAGTGATACAGGTATTCACACAGTTTAATCACTATCCCATATATTTAGTGAGACACATTAAATTTGTCACTTAGACAGTCAATCATATTGCTACTAAATCCTCCAATCAGACACTTATACATGCACTCAGTCTTCAAGGCAGATTGCTATATATATATAATACTTATTTAAATATCGAACCAAACCCCATTCACTGGATGATTTCATCAGTGATGTCATTTGAGATGTCATCAGTGATGTCACTGACCATGTCATAAATTATGTAATATGTGACATCAACAGTGGATTGCGGGCACGCGAGTTATAGTTAGTACAACTAACCAGTACAACTAACTATAACAGGGGAATTTTCAATGGTTTTATACGAGTGAAATGTCTAGCTAACTATAATACAGCTAAAACCTATGGTTTTTTCAGTGAATATATATATATATATATATATATATATATTCACTGAAAAAACCATAGGTTATAGACCATATATAGTTAGGAATTAGCATTTAAAAAACCTTTTTTTACTCACACAAAACCATTGAAATTCCATATATAGTTAGTTGTACTAACTATATATCGCGCAACCGCAATCCACTGCTGATCATGTCACATATTACATCATTCATGACATGGTCAGTGACATCACTGATGACATCACTGATGACATCTCAAATGACATCACTGATGACATCACTGATGACATCTCAAATGACATCACTGATGACATCACTGATGACATCTCATTTGACATTACTGATCACATCACTGATGACATCATTCATGTGATAATACGATGAACCTCTTCAGACTCTAATATAACCTTAGATACACTCAGTGTAAACAGACACTCACAGACTGTCACTCATCCATGGAGTTACTCACACACCTAGTCAGTCATGCAAAGAATCAATCACACCTCCATTTCCTCAACTATACAGTTATACACACCTTACTTATTCAAACATATACTAACACATATTTACTCTCTTATACAATCCCTGATACAAGTTCACAATGATCCATACAGCCACTCACACATTCACTGGCTCTTATGCACAGTTATTTATATATGTCAACTCTCACATGTACTGTGTTTTACATATGTACTTACTTTGACATGTAGCACTGAGATATCCATTCACTCACCAATGCACTCATGACACAGTCAACCGCCCATACAGCTGTTTCCACATGCACTTTTGAACCCATACATCTAGTGAATCAACTGCTCACACATCTATGCACAGAGTCATACACCTCCCAGCCACCCACACACACACTTAGTCTCCCATACAAATACTTGGGCAACCAATCAATAACCCATATAGTTACTCATATAGCTACTGATCAACACATGCAGCAGTTTACAGAACAACAGACATAATGATACACAAATTAAGACAGTTTAGTCACTAACCCATGCACTCAGTGACACACATTTAATCACTCACTCATACAGTCAGTCATGCACCTACTAAATCCTTCATCAAGACACTTATACATCCACTCATTCTTCAATATGTAAGACATATTTTAACTTTACAGAAACATACAGTCACTGGATGTTGTCATCAGTGATGTCATCAGTGATGTCATTTGAGATGTCATCAGTGATGTCATCAGTGATGTCACTGACCATGTCATGAATGATGTAATATGTGACATGATCAGCAGTGGATTGCGGGTGCGTGATATATAGTTAGTACAACTAACTATATATGGAATTTCAATGGTTTTGTGTGAGTAAAAAAAGGTTTTTTAAATGCTAATTCCTAACTATATATGGTCTATAACCTATGGTTTTTTCAGTGAATTTTCAAGGTTTTGTAAATGCTAATTCCTAACTATATATGGTCTATAACCTATGGTTTTTTCAGTGAATTTCATTGGTTTTTTAAAAGCTAATATCAATAGCTGTAAAATGTATTCTTCTTCAAATCCAAAAATATATTTGATATGTTTATTAATAATTTTTTATTTTATTATTATGTTTTGGTTCGCTCCCGGTTCGCGAACCGGGTAGCTTCCCGTTAGCTCAATTTGGTGCCGCGACTAGGTACACGAACCGGTAAACGTTCCGTTTGCGCAACTGCCGCGTCAGAAATCAACATCGTGACGCGTCGCGAAAGCGCGATGTATCGCGTTGTCGCGTAATGCGTCTTATGACGCGCCGCGTTAGCGCACCCGGAAGTGCTCCGGTACGCGAACTGAGGCGCGACGCGCAGCTCCCCGGAAGCGATCCGGGGCGCGTCGCGTAAACGCGACGTATCGCGTTGCCGCGTAATGCGTCTTATGACGCGCCGCGTTAGCGCACCCGGAAGTGCTCCGGAACGCGAACCGAGGCGCGAAGCGCAGTTCCCCGGAAGCGATCCGGGGCGCGGCCCGCAGCGCGTAACATAAGCGTAACAGGTCATGTGACTTGTTAATAAAACTTTTCATTGGTTCATTTCACTTTTGGTTTCCTAATGATGTAAGGCTAGGTCATGTGACCTAAAAATAACACTTTTCATTGGTTTAGAACTATTTTTTTTCCAAAATGATGAAAGCCCCCACCTTTTTTCTCACTCTGACTTTCAACTTTGTGAAAGGAAGACCTATTTTGCTGAGTAGAAAATGGCTTCAGTAGTAGCTGCAGCTGGTGCACCCCCACCACCACCACCACCACCAAGGAAGAGAGGACCACCTCCACAGTTCCTTCCCAACACAAAGGAGGAAGAGGACGAAGAAGAGGAAGAGGAAGTACAGCCAAGACAGTTTTTACGTGAGGAGCCCCGGATATCTCACCGCAAAAATAGTTTTATTTGGCAGTTTTTTTCTTTTCCTCAAGGACAAAAAAAAGTGAATGCTCGCTATGTGACATGCCTCATATGCAAAGAAGATTTATCTAGAGGCACAGATAAAAAGTATAGTTTCGGCAACTATACTATGCACCGTCATATGCAGAGGTGGCATCCACTGAATTACAGCATGGCAGATGTGCGTGACCTCCAAGACAACCCACCAACTCCTGTGGCCAGGACATCGGCACAGGTAACTCTGTCAGGGCCAGAGGCACGGGAAACAGTGCCAAACATTCAAGAAAATTTTGTGCACATGAAGATAGTGTGTCTTTATTGTGGGAACCTACTCTCATGTGCCAATATGAGTATTAATTTGATAAACAGAGCATATGAAAACCACAAGTGCTCAAAACGCCCCAAAAAATAAAAAAATTTTTTGCTCCTGTTGAGCCCTTTCTAATGCCTGTTTTTCGTTGTTTCCCCCCAAAAAAAACAAAAAAAACATAAAATTGTTCAAAAAATACAAAAAAAACTAAAAATGTTCAGAAAAATAAAAAAATATATAAAACAACAAAAACATTAAAAAAAAAGTTATTTTCAGAACTACCTCCCCTTTATAAAAAAATTGCTAGAATGTTTAGCAGTCTGGCAACCTCTATTTCTTTTGGTTCGCTCCCCGGTACGCGAACCGGGAGCGAACCCAAAAAATTTTTCAAAAAAAAGAAGAGTAAGTATAAGGGAAGTAAACAGAGAGTAATGTTAAAAGAAAGACAGCTATAGGGACTAAACCAGAGATACTGTTTAATAGATCTATTTACCGAAGAAAAGATGGAAGAGGGTATAATTGTGAAAAACAAAATAGATAAGGAAGTGAAAGAAAAAAAAGAGAGTAGAAGAATAACAAAGAAGAGTTTCTTAGAGAATATGAGTGAATGTTCAAAATAAGATTAAAACATGTGGAATAACAGAGAGAAAAAACAGAAAGCAGAAAAGAAGAAGTAACAGAAAAGGAATAATTGAAACAGCAAAGAAATGTAAATAACATAGGGGCATATTATCAACATAGGCAATAAAAGTTTTGCAGCTTTTATCGGCAGAAATTTGCCGCTAAAACTGCTTTTGCAGCAGTTTTCTGCCGATAAAAACAGCAATAATTTTATTGGCTGTGTTCATAATATGCCCCTTAGTGTGATTCAACTACACAGAGAAAGCATAATGAACAAGTAGTGAAAGAGTGATCAGTCAGAGACACTAAGAGTAATAGAGACGGAGTGAGTGAACAAGAGTGAGGAACTATGAAAAAAGAGGGACTGAGAAAAGGAGTGGAAGGAGTAGAGTAAGTAAGTAATAGAGAAAGGAATGAGGGAAGTAGCAAAGGCAGGAAAGTGAGGGTTAAAGAAATGAAGCAGTGGAACTAATAGTAGTTAAATGTGATAGAAATGTAATGAAAAGTGTACAAAACATTTACCTTATAATTGTCGTTAACTTAGTCACTTGTTATTTTTATACTTTCAATCTGTGAAAGAGAGAACAAACATTTGAAAAATATTAAAACATGTATTTAAAAATTAGAAAAGACAAGGGAAAAGATTGAAGGACAAACAGTTTTTCAACAACTTTGACACTTACAGAAGCCTCTGCTTCTCCAGGCCCCCTACACAGTCCTAAAGATATACATTTTAAACTAACAGTATCTTGAGGCAGATGAAGTGAGGCCTATCTTGGAACATGGTGCATCTTTTGCACTGCTGTTGTCTCACAAAAGTGACGCAATGGCAGCGCAAAAGAGGCGCACAATCATCATAAAACTGTTCCTAACATTTTAAATGATTGTTTCAGGATGGCAATAAGGTGTGTCCTATCCAGACGTTTGTTTCAGGTGAGGTCTACTCAGGGTTTCAGATGAAATTTAGGCTTGTTGAAGAGTACAGAGGAGATAATACATGTGCAGGCCTACCAATAAAGTTCAGACCTCCTCTGTTTCCCTGGACAGGCCTAAACTTCATCTGCACAATGTGATTCGTAATGTTAGGAAACACAGGTAATGTATTTGAAAAACGTGCAATTTCTTTTGCTCATTTCACAATCACATCACTTGTGTTTCCTTTGGTTAGGTATCTCATTGTGCATATGTAGTCCAGCATATGAAAGAGTACGTACTGCATGCAACAACTTTGACACTTACTGAAGCCTCAGCTTCTCCATGCCCCCTACACAGTCCTAATTATATACATTTTAAACTGACGGTATCTTGCTGGAAATGAACTGAGGCCTATCTTGCAACATGGTGCATCTTTTACACAAAAGTGACGGAACAGCGGCGCAAAAGAGGCACACAGCCTTCATAAAACTGCCCTTAACATTTTAAATGATTGTTTCTAGATGCTGATAAGGTGTAACCTATCCACAGATTTGTTTCAGGTAAGTCCTACTCAGGGTTGCAGATGAAATTTAGGCTTGTTGAAGAGTATAGAGGAGATAATACATGTGCAGGCCTACCAACGAAGTGAGTCATGTCCACTGCACTCTTGAACAAATGTCAGACCTCCTCTGTCTCCTGGAACAGGCCTAAACCTCATCTACACAATGTGATGTGTAATGTTAGGAAACACAGGTAATATAATTGAAAAAGGTGCAATTTTTTTTGCTCATTCCACAATCACATCACCTGTGTTTCCTTTGCTTAGGTATCTCATTGTGGAAATGTAGTCTATCATATGAAAGACTACGTAGAATGTGAGCACTGTATGCAACAACTTAGACACTTACAGAAGCCTCAGCTTCTCCATGCCTCCTACACAGTTCTAAATGTACATCATAAATACAAAAAGTACAGAATTAATTATACATGTTAAATGGTTTATTTTTGCTGTTCTCAGAATGTATCAAATTTCACTAAAAACAGTGACTTGAAGGTATTCATATTACATTTACATTTACATTTACATTTACATTTACATTTACATTTACATATAACAGCGGGGAAAAAAAAACACAATCAAAATGATTGTGTTTAAAAAACCCATATATCATAACCAATCAGAAATCAGAACTCCTCAAAAGTAACTTACTTTCCATGACGTCGAAGGATGTCCTATGAACAGCTTACACTCTGTTGTGCTGTTTTTATTTTCAGCCCGCCACTTTCTGAAAGAAAACCTCCATCGTTTTGAAAAATATGTTACATACAATAAATGACTTCTCGCTCTCTACCACACGTTTCCACAAGGCCAAATCATGTAAGAGCCATTTATAACTCTTGGAATTCTTGTAAGCAAATCCCGTCATTTTGTATTTCCGCAACTTTCAGAAAGAAAACGTTCAAGATCACTTTCACAATCCTGGACTAGTAATATCTTACCCTTCTTGCTCACTCATGTTCTACATTTCCTATGACACTGATACTGCTTACTATGAAGCAGACTTACACTACCTCTATGACTACTACAATTATTTAATTCTCTACATCACTTTTAATCACAAAGCAATATAAAACAGTAGATAAAATTATATCAACCCCTAGAATCATTATACGCCAGTTACCTACCCTAAATTCTCTTTTCTGAAAACAGAAAGTAAGAATATTTTTAAGTAAAAAGGCAACATTGTATCGTAGTCAAATGGGAATAATTTCCGAAACAGCAAATTTTTTTACATTTTCAATAGGCTGTGTAATAAGCGGATCTTGTCAAATGACCATCATGCCATATAATAGCTGCAGTTACAAATGTTCTTCCTAAAATCAACGACTGTGTAGCCACAACATTTGTAATTAAAGTTGAAGACTTACTTTCATCAGGTTTATATAGTTGGATTTTTAAAATGACATTATAATCAAAAGTTTGGACAAATAATCTAGACAGCATTGCAGACTTACATTACCTCTACTCCATGTTTTGATTGGCTGCTTGAATTAGCTTATAAAAAGAAACAGTTTTTCTGAACTCGTTCAAAGTGCAGTTATTTTTCCATGACGTCAAGTGTTATGGTAAGAACACCGTTTGCTTTGGGAAATACTCTGTTGTCCTTCAACTAATCTGTGCCCACCACTTTCTGTAAGAAAATCTTCTTTTTTCCAGGAACTATTTAAAACTCAAAAATAACTTTTGACTCTGTACTACACTTATCCTCAAGGCCAAATCGTATAGGAGCCATTAGAACCTCTTGAAATTCCTCAGAGCAAATCCCGAGATTCCTTCTCTAAAATTTTGGTTTTAAAAACACCAGGTAAGAATTTTTAAGGTCAAAAGGCAATTTTTTTTTAAAGTTAAAACAGAATCGTTGCAGAATGACCAGCCATTTCTAGACTTTAAATAAGCTGTGTAATGTCCTGATGTTATTGAAGGACCGTCATGATATATAATTGCTGCAGTTACAAAAGTCCTTCCTGATATTGACAACTGCGAAGCCACAACATTTTTAATTAAAGTTGTCAATTTTGTTCCATCAGGCCTACATCGTTGGAACATTAAAATGACATACTGGCCATATGTTCGTATAAATAATGTTGACATCATTTCAGATTTACATTGGCTACACTTCATGTTGTGATCAGCTGCTTTTACTAGCTTATTAAAGGACACTGATTTACTGTCTGGCAAAGTTAAATATATAAATCTTTCTGAGTCTACACTAGTAGTACTTGATACCCTACAGTTCTCGCAGTCATGCTGCCATTGATAAGAAAGCCCAAACAGGTGATCTACATCTACACCTTCAGCATGCAATACATCAAGCATATACATTAAAAACTCCTGACAATCTTGCTGAATATTTTGAGAGAATTGTGTTTGACCTGAACATCTGTCTAACAGATTTCGAATTTCAGACACACTTTCTATTTTTGTTCTATCAGTGCTACATTTTTCTAACACAGAATTTAACAAACTGCAAAATCTTTGATCCGAATTGACCACAATCTCTTCTTTTACATTTTCTAGAGAAAACAAAACATTAACCACTACATTAGCATAGCAGTTGACACCAGAACTGTTTTCAAATTGAAAACCAACAACATCTTCAACAGAATCCTTTTTCTTTCTGCTTATAATTTCAGGTTCATCGACTTTTCGTCTTTTTCCTACAACCTCCCTAGTATTGGTCACATTTCTTTGTTTCCGGCCTACCACACGTTTCTCAAACAAAGGATATTGAGGCAAATGTGGCGCATACTCTCTTCTTAACCTATTGTATTCCTTAACACAATCTAGATCCGCACAAATGTTTGTGACATCACACTCAATCAAGTACAATCCCGATAAAGTTCTAACTCGTGACAATGCCACATATGCCATACCCTCCTTGAACACAGAACTGCCAATATTCACCAATGCACTGTCTACACTTAAACCTTGCGATTTATGGATTGTCACCGCATATGCCAAGCAAACAGGAAACTGCTTACGGCGAACATATAAGTCTTTTACAAGCAAAAATATAGCAGAACAACGACCAATTAGCTGTACTTCCTCAATGCCATCAAATTTAATTTTTAAAAATTCAATTCCATCTCTATTTCTGTATTTCACAAAATCAACAACATTACCCATTGATCCATTTACCAGACCTCTTTCAACATGTAAATTCCTTCTTAAAATTATACGGCAATTTAAGCACACATTCAGAGTCTTTTCAAAACCTGCAGTTTTAGATATAGTCTTCTCTAATGAATCCAATTTTGTTTTCAAATTCTCAGACAAAATAATTGTTGATCCCATATGCTCTACTCTGTCAATAGCTTCCAGTTTCACAATCTCTTGGTTTTCTAAATGCAACATTTTGTTGTTGAAGATGGCACATTCTGCAAGAGTTGGCATCAAACATATTCCAGATTTCTTCTCAGTAATTTTCTGAAAAATATTCTCAGGCACAACGTCTTGTTCTGGATATAAATTTGACAGTAATCGTGCATGTAAAGCTTCTTTCCCATGCTCGGTCACTTTTCCAATTCTAACATCTTGTAGAATATTCTTGTAATCTTCATCCTTCGCCTGACGCATATTTTCATGCAGTTCAGCATAATTGAAGTTTAACCATATATTGACGTTGCCAATGCTCCCTAGGCACTTCCTGGTATCTTCATTCGTGAGCATTTTGAACACAGGTTGTCCTTTCACTGGTGTCAGCTGCAGAAGATCTCCGAAAACAATGATGTGTTTGCCACCAAATAACACATCATACTCTGTTTTAAGAACTTCTTGCATTCTCAAATGCACAAAGGCAAGCATGACATTGGAAACCATGCTTACTTCGTCAATGATAAGAAGTTTCATTTTCTTCAAGACTCTTGAAACTTCACAACAAGCATCTCCAGATAACTTGTGGTATTGTAATTTGTTATCATGCTCCACTGGCAGCATCAGTAGACGATGCAAAGTAATACCTTTAATGTTATGTGCTGCCAGTCCAGTTGGAGCGGTGACAACACAAGACAGCGATGACTCAGTCCTTTCCTGCAAATAACATGAAATTGCTTTAATGAGGAAACTTTTTCCAGTTCCCGCTTCTCCACTCACGTACAGTCGGACAGGCTTCAACGACGTACATGAGCACTCTTTCTTCTCATGACTTAATCCATGATCAATTTGGTTGGTAACTTCGTCATATATTTTCCTCTGCTCAACGTTGAGTTGTCTTTCCAAGTCTTCTAAGTTAACCGCATCCTCCTGAGCATGTGCCATGGCTCTTTCCACTTCATTCATGGCAGTGGCAGCTTCATTTTCGATAACAGGTCCTCCTAGTGGATCCTGACTCAATGAAACAGAACTCTGACTGTCCTGAGAACTGTCTCTGGCAATCTCGGCTGCAATCGTTGCTTCCTGCTCGATTTCCGCATTCAACATTTCTAGATATTTGGGAAAAACAGGACATTCTATGGTCTCCTTGGCGGCAGTGAAAGAGTCTTCGTAACAGAGGAAATCTCCAAGCAATTCCTCTTCTGCACGCCAAGGCTTAAAAAGTTGCAAAAGTGCTAAATAGAAAAACTCCTTTTTTTCAGGAGATTCGCCACTCAATTTTCGATGGTTTACCAAGTGGCATTTTCTTTGCTTGACCAGACATCCCTCACTTCCAATTACAGCATACACTCCTTTATCAATATCTTCTTTGATGTTCCTCTTGAATATGTAATTTTGTAGAACCTCATACAGACAAACATTCTCGAGGTGACTGCTTCGATTTGGATAATATGTATCCAACATGTTGGTCTTCAAAATATCGGTACTGTTCGGCTCCTTTTCCGCCAAATACTCAATTTCCCGCACAGGTTTCAGAACTCGATTACGCGTTGCAGCAAGACCAAGACTCGCCCAAACGATACTCCTGGATTTGGCATAGAGACTTGCTGAAGACAACCGGTCAGAACATTCGTAAGCTCCGATTTCTCGATGTGACAACATCTTCAGACTGAAACTGTACAACTTCTTGCTGAGGCCCTTTTCATGGGAAATGTCCTCCCACATATCCTTCAATTCTGTCTTTTCTTTTTTGGTGATGTAAGATGTCACATACCGAGCCACAGCCATACAGTTATCAGCCACAAACTGTATATCCATGTTAGCATTCCACATGGACAAAATCACTGGGTTGTAGTCGTTGATGTACTTGGACTCTTCGTTCCTTTTCAAATTGTATGTGTTTTTAGGTGATTTCTTCATCACATTATGTCGCAGCGAAGACATCAAACTGTTCACTCTTCCTTTAGAAATCACCGGTCGTGGAAAGGCGAAACGACATTTGGTGTAGAACTTGTCCTTGTTTCTGAATTTACGACGACAGTACTTTCCGCAATGATGGCTTTGGAAGCGTAGAACTTGTTCTCTTAGGCTTTTGTCCTCCTTTGCGTTTGGAACAGCACATGTAGAATACTGTTGTATGAAACTCATCACTAAGTCTTCTGGATCTGTTCCAAATTTAGGTGCATCCTTGATCCACAGCAGCATATGTATATGAGGAGCACCTCTTGCTTGGTACTCCTTTCTCCAGAAGAAATCCAACACCTCTCCAAGAGGTGGATTCTTCTTATTCATGATGAAAGACATCATAGCTTCAAATCTATGATTGAAGTACCTGCATACATTCACTGGATCCAAAGAGCACAGTTCTCCGGGTGTCTTGAATTCGATATTTTCAATGTTTCCATTTGCCTCTCGTAGAAATTCAAGTAAGTCTTCCCAGCCATACTCGGCACAGCTCAGAGTGAGGAACCATGTGGGAGTTCCTAAGTTCCTCAGCATACATTTTAAATCACCATGACGACGGTACCAGTACTCATTAGTACCACGCTGACACGCCATGAGATTAATCAGGTGACAATCCAAAATACTGTCTTGCACATTGACTTTATCCATAAAGTCACTTGCAGAGATGTTTTGCATCTGTATACCACTTTTCAAGATGTGGTTCACTGCATATGACAGTCCAGACAGATCGCTTTCAAACAGGAGATGAAACAAATAGGGAATGCATTGTCGAAACCTTGCATCTTCTGCATACAATCGTAAAGTCCGGTATTCAGAAGCAGGAATTTGATGAGGTCGCTCATCATATCTTCCTCCTTGACCTGTTGGAAATAGCTGTGGGAAACACAGAGCTTCCAAACTTTCCTCCCAAACACTAATGGGACTCCCTTTGGCTTGTTTCATTTGAAACAACTCAATAGCATTCCCCATGACTTCCTTGGAATGCAAAGGATGAACACTATAATGTTCATATATTTCTTCACTTTTAGAGGGTTCTACTTTCTCAATTTGACCAGCACACAAATCGCTATCCTCTTCTTCACTTACTTCCTCTTCTGCAACATATACATTCTTATAGTACTTATTATTTTTTTTCAAATACAATGTTGCCTTTTTTTTTTTTTTTTTTTTTTTTTTTTTTCAAAAACCTTTATTGACATTTGCATAGGTACAATCAAAATCCGGCATACGATACCGTGAATCAAGGTACAGAGGTAGTACATCAAAACAATGTAAATCAGGATCCAAGCCATGGTACCCCTCACAATATCAATGTATAAATCAGGAGAGCCGAATAAAACATGTTCACAGAATCAGAAAGGTTTGGTTTTTCTGTTTTGAAAGGAGGAAAAACAGGATCGCATCGCACATCATTAAACATCGCCAACACTAAGGTAGTACTATTAACAGGATATGCATGGCAGGACCATCATAGGTGGGGCATATATAACGAAACGGATAATCAGGATAATCAACAAACAGGTCAGACCCCCTCCCAAACAATACCCGCCCGCTATCAATTTAAGCCATAGAACAAAGACCCCCGTACTAAACCCGGGAGAGACCCAGAGATGTGCAGAAAACCCGACCCCGAATAAGGAAAAAGAGGGAAAAAAGGAAGAAAAGCAAGAGAACAATATAAAAAGGCCATAGAACTAAAAGGGAAAAAACAAAACCCCACCTCCACCCCCCCACCCTGCACCACTGCACATGGCCACGGCCCACCCCCCAGCAGCGTGCCTGTCGCCCAAAGCTTAAACCCGAAATATAGAAAGAAGAGAGGCAAGAGGAAAGAGAAAAACAATATCCAACACGAAGAAAGGGAAAAAGGAAAAGAAGAAAAAAGAGAATCGAAAAACCCCACAGAAGGGGACGAAAACTAAGTGGGGGGCCCTCCAACAAGGGACCCGACCCTCCCCCCCAAGTCCCGCATCCCTGCAATAATTCCGTTGCAAACTTGTGATACAAAAAACCACACGCAGGGACACGATCGATCAATCAGCCCACCCTCGCAAGCTTATCAAGCAATACGCAAAACTCTTCATGTCAGGGGGTAGGGCGCCAAGCGTCATTGTTGTACATACGATTCGTCGGCCTGAATAAAAACAGGGCAGAAAGTGTCAAGCAGGAAAAACAGATGGAGCAGCATAACAAATGAACATGTCAACACCTAAGGAACCGAAGTCCCTGCAATATTACAAGAAGCAACAGTGTCCAGGGTGTCGCCGCCATTTTGCGCCGTCCTTCCCAGATGGTACAGATCGAATAATGCTGGAGATGGCGGATCAGGAGGAAAGTACGAACGTGGGCACCCAGTTCAAACCAGGAGAAACCAAAGTCTCGTAAAAGCACAAGGGGCGGCCCATCGACTGCCAGCAATTGCCATCCTCGAGGCCATATACACAATATCCAAACTGTCGCGAGTTGTCCAGGAGTATCCAAAGGAAGCATGGCTAAACTGCAGCCGCCATGAAAGTACATCTCGTACTCGCCATCACCCCATCCCAGGGGATAGCAAGAGTAGTCTCGCAGCAGTATCAGCAAAAGCAAGTGATGGCGCACGAGTAGACACCAGGTAGAAACAACCAGAACAGCCTCACGCCATCACCAGAATAGGAAGAAACGGTCCTTAAAGGATAGTTGTCTGCCCTCATTCAGCATCCAACACACCCGGTCACCGTCGTAACAAAGGAGAGTCGCCATTTTCCAGGATGCACCACCACCATGCAGCAGATCAAGACGAAAAATCGTCAGCCCCCATCAAATTCAAGATTCAGCGATATCCAGTAACTGCGTAGCGTAGGAGAACAGGCACCCCCTCCACAGAGAACCATTCACAGACCCCCCCAGCAGGAAAGCGACACGGCATTATCATGTCCACTGGCACAAATAAGCCGGGATATGTAGCACAGTCCAGAACATTCAGGCATATAAGCGCCTCAAAGGCGACACAGCGCTGTTACCTTAGACCGGCTGCCGAGGAAGTGCTGGGGGGGGGGGAGGGGGGCGAAGCATCCAACACAGAGGAGCTGCGCCACGCATCTAGGAGAGGGCTCCGACGGTGTAGGGAGGCTCCCTCAGCACAGTGGTGGAGAAGCGCCGTCACACGGGGAAACATGGCTGTCAGGATGGAGCCAGCAGCCGGGTGGACAGCCACGCGAGGTCCCGGTCTCCGGCGGCAGACAGGCCGCCCAGAGCGAATGGGAATATCTCGATCCCGGAGAGCCCAAAATTCACCGCAGCCGGGTGCGCCATCGCAGCGTCTCTTCCGACATACGATCTCGTCGTCCAAGCGCGGGGTGGGCAGCCAGAACTGGTGATGAAGGGAGAAGGTCGGCGGAGCCGGGACCCCGTGCGGCCATCTTGGTCGCCGGCCCGGCTCCGCCCCCCAATGTTGCCTTTTTGACTTTCCTAACATCCACTAAATCTTGCCATATTTTCTTACTCTTTGTCGGAACCCCATTAACTAAGATAACCAGAGGTTCCTCTTCCACTTTTTCTACTCCAATTGTATTAATGTTTTTCTTCAAATCTAGAGGCAAATAAACAACTCTTCCCTTTAATCCTCTCTGTAAATCTGATGGAGGCAATTTCCCTGTCTTTGGCTCCATTCTTACAATAGCCTGAAAGGGATGGATACTTTGAATCAAAATAGATTCATAAGTATTTAAATCCTTCAATTCAGAAGGAATCTCAACCAATTCCAGATTATTATGAACCGCTCTAGCAGGCATCTGGTTTTGATTTAATTTGTTACAACAATAAGTACACACACGTTGATCTGATCCCAAATCAAAACAATTTTCTACCATCAAGTATGTTGCAAAATCCTTCCATTCACTATTATTTTCCCTTTCACTTTTTGCATATAAATCCACTAACTTAGTCTGATTCTTATAATAAGTGCGTCGACAACACACACAAGTGAAATTAGGCCTCTCACTTGATTTCACCTGAAATGTGGCAATTTCCTTCTGAAAATTATCTGTACTGGAAACCTGTACACTATCTTCCACATTACCCTCTTCTTCTGGGTCAATTTCAACATTCTCCTCTTTACTTCCAAAGTAACAAAACTCAATTTCTTCACAAATATTCTTCACATCTATTTCAGAACCATGCAAAAGAGCAGCGCATAATTGTTTAAGCATAATTGCTGGACTCTTAGCATAATACAACATTCTAACTAATTTCCTCACTTTATTATGATGCACTGCTAGCATCCTGAAATGATGAAAAACACTCTGGCATACTCTCCTGGAAAGACAAGCCAGTGAATGACCATGCAAACCTGTCACTTCTCTCACTCTGCAAGGATCTAATTCTTGCAACAACATCATTTTCTGCTTCAAACTTTTCTTATTAAATGTCCGTACAAAATCACAAAGCAAATTGATGGAATCCTGTCGCACACTGCAAATACTACTACACTTCCAGGTGTACACAGGTCCCTTAGGACGTCTTCCTAAAACCTCATTACCTAACACCTCTTCTGCCTCTGTTGTCACAAGTTTTTCTTTTTCAACTGGACAACCATCTTTCACCTCATAAGCTCGACCACTGGTGTCAACTGCATGCACCAAATCATTATCCTGGAAATAACTCTCCTCATTAAAAAATGCCTCACAACTTGAACTATGCATCCATTCTCCTGAAAAAACTTTACAAAAATTACTACGATTAACTGTTCTCTTCCATCTACTATTTGTTTTGAAATCATAAATTGCCTTGTTTAGCTTCCTAATTCTATTGATTATCAAAATAAATAACTTTTGCTTAATTTCAAGTGCCTGATCAATAACTTTCTCAAATTTTTTTTTTCTCTTATAAAAAACCACTTTCTGCTGACCTTTCTTAATATTTTTTAACAAATTGCCAATTATCCTGTTGCGGAACATTCGTCTACGAATGTCCCTAAACTGATTTTTCCTTCTACTACCATGCACAGAGTTATCTCCTGCTCTAGCAGTAACATTTTTGATTGGCCTTCCCTTTCCGTTTAAATTGCTTCTCTTTTTCTGGACTAAAACATTTTCTGTAGTACTACTTTTTTTTCTACAAATGTTTCTTATGAATGATTTCTTTATCTTACCCGGACCTTTCTTGGTGACTTGACAAGTTTTTATTGTAGAGGTCTGCTGCAATAATTTTTTAAGCTGCTGTCTTTGATGTTTGGTAGCCTTTCGCCTTCTGTCCTTCGAAGGCATTCTTTAATTTTGAAATGATCTGCAGTTGAATCTGTGGTAAAATATAATAAAAAATGTTATTAACCACTATTAGCAAACAGTAAATCAATAACAGTCATCAAAAATTTAACACACTACTTTTTTTTTTACATAGAATAATTTTTAGTGCATTGGCAAATTTAGAAATCACAAATAGTAGCAAAGAAATGGAATGCTTCTACATTTTACCTGTGCTGTTTTATATGTGAATCTGATCTAATTTTATGAGCATATTTTACTATTTCATTAAAGACACTACACATAACCTGTTTTTGAAGTTGTGTTTAATTTTAAATGAAACGGTTTACATTTTTACTTTTCATTTCAAGTAAATTTTAAAAATAAATGTTTATAGTTCCATAGGCTCAAGCAGGTCAGCTTCCCACCCTATGTCATACAATTCTGACAAATCGGCATCCTCATCATGTTCTTCATCATCCTCAGGATTTAAATCATCCAAGGGATCTACTTCCACTGACGTTTCAATTACAAGTTCAATGATAAGGTCGAGATCAACTGATTGCTCATTATCACTCATGGTTGATGTTGTCGTTATCTTTAAAGAAAGAGAACAACAATGAGATGTTGCAGAGTAAGAGACAAGTCTCAGAGATTATAATAGTAAAATTGTTTAACAAGAGTAACATTTTGCAGCTATTATTTAGCCATGTCCAGCGATGCTGAGGAGGTGAGGCCTATGTCCAAGTTTTCAGTGAACAGGACTCATCTCTTCTTAACCTTGGATAAGCCTCACCGACTCTGTGTCCCCTGCTCATACTTAAATGTAAAGGGGCAGATTTATGTTAACTGGCGCATCCCCACGGATGCACCAGTTAATGTGCACCGCTGCTCTGCCACCCATGGTGTGCCGCATTTACAATGTGGAGCACCATTGAGCAAAAACAGCACAGATGCGTCACGCATCTGTGCTGCAAAAGCAGCACATTGCAGGAATCACGTCGTAAGCGCGACATGTCTACTGCAATGCACAGGAGGAAGCCTCACATTGCATGGTGCATCACTCCTTATGCCTGTTTCAAACAGGCGTAAGGATTTGATTCAGCAATGCTATAAAGCTGACTCAGTGAAATCTTCTAAATTTCACTGTGTTAGTTTTACAGGGCTTTCATGCAAATAAATGCATACCCTGCAACAAAACACCTATATGAAAATTGACGCAGGTTTCATGTGGCACAGGACTTTACAGCATGACACATCTGCCTAGATGCATCAAGTTGTAAATATGTCACAACATAGCAAATCTTTTGCACCGCCGCTGCGTCACAAAAGTGACGCACAGCGGCGCAAAAGAGGCATACACCTATCATAAATCTGTCCCTAACATTTTAAATGATTGATTCAGGATGACTATAAGGTGTGGCCTATCTAGAGGTTTGTTTGAGGTGAGGCCTACTCAGGGTTGCAGATGAAATTTAGGCTTGTTGAAGAATACAGAGGAGATAATACATGTCCAGGCCTACCAATGAAGTGATTCATGTCCACTTCACTCTTGAACAAAGGCCAGACCTCTTCTGTGTCCGTGGACAGGCCTAAAGCTCATCTGCACAATGTCATTCGTAAAGTTAGAAAACACAGGTGATGTAATTGAAAAATGTGGAGTTTCTTTTCCTCATTTCACAATCACATCACCTGTGTTTCCTTTGCTTAGGTATCTCATAGTGCAGATGGAGTCTAGCATATCAAAGAGTACACAGAAGTTCAGCAGTGTATACAACAATTTTGACATTTACAGAAGATTCAGCTTCTTATCTTGTTGGAGATGAAGTGAGGCCTGTCTTGCAACATGGTGCATCTTTTGCATCACTGCTGCATCGGTTTCATGTGGCACGGGACTTTACAGCATGACACATCTGCCTAGATGCATCAAGTTGTAAATATGTCGCCACATAGCAAATCTTTTGCACCGCCGCTGCGTCACAAAAGTGACGCACAGTGACGCAAAAGAGGCATACACCTATCATAAATCTGTCCATAACATTTTAAATGATTGATTCAGGATGACGATAAGGTGTGGCCTAGCCAGAGGTTTGTTTAAGGTGAGGCCTACTCAGGGTTTTAGATGAAATTTACGCTTGTTGAAGAGTACAGAGGAGATAATACATGTGAAGGCCTACCAATGAAATAAGTCATGTCCACTTCACTCTTGAAAAAGGCCAGACCTCTTCTGTGTCTGTGGACAGGCCTAAACCTCATCTGCACAATGTCATTCGTAAACTTAGGAAACACAGGTGATGTGATTGAAAAATGTGGAGTTTCTTTTCCTCATTTCACAATCACATCACCTGTGTTTCCTTTGCTTAGGTATCTCATAGTGCAGATGGAGTCTAGCATATCAAAGAGTACACAGAAGTTCAGCAGTGTATACAACAATTTTGACATTTACAGAAGATTCAGCTTCTTATCTTGTTGGAGATGAAGTGAGGCCTGTCTTGCAACATGGTGCATCTTTTGCATCACTGCTGCATCGGTTTCATGTGGCACGGGACTTTACAGCATGACACATCTGCCTAGATGCATCAAGTTGTAAATATGTCGCCACATAGCAAATCTTTTGCACCGCCGCTGCGTCACAAAAGTGACGCACAGCGGCGCAAAAGAGGCACACACCTATCATAAATCTGTCCCTAACATTTTAAATGATTGATTCAGGATGACGATAAGGTGTGGCCTATCCAGAGGTTTGTTTAAGGTGAGGCCTACTCAGGGTTGCAGATGAAATTTACGCTTGTTGAAGAGTACAGAGGAGATAATACATGTGAAGGCCTACCAATGAAATAAGTCATGTCCACTTCACTCTTGAACAAAGGCCAGACCTCTTCTGTGTCCGTGGACAGGCCTAAACCTCATCTGCACAATGTCATTCGTTTACTTAGGAAACACAGGTGATGTAATTGAAAAATGTGGAGTTTCTTTTCCTCATTTCACAATCACATCACCTGTGTTTCCTTTGCTTAGGTATCTCATAGTGCAGATGGAGTCTAGCATATCAAAGAGTACACAGAAGTTCAGCAGTGTATACAACAATTTTGACATTTACAGAAGATTCAGCTTCTTATCTTGTTGGAGATGAAGTGAGGCCTGTCTTGCAACATGGTGCATCTTTTGCATCACTGCTGCATCGGTTTCATGTGGCACGGGACTTTACAGCATGACACATCTGCCTAGATGCATCAAGTTGTAAATATGTCGCCACATAGCAAATCTTTTGCACCGCCGCTGCGTCACAAAAGTGACGCACAGTGACGCAAAAGAGGCATACACCTATCATAAATCTGTCCCTAACATTTTAAATGATTGATTCAGGATGACGATAAGGTGTGGCCTATCCAGAGGTTTGTTTACGGTGAGGCCTACTCAGGGTTGCAGATGAAATTTACGCATGTTGAAGAGTACAGAGGAGATAATACATGTGAAGGCCTACCAATGAAATAAGTCATGTCCACTTCACTCTTGAACAAAGGCCAGACCTCTTCTGTGTCCGTGGACAGGCCTAAACCTCATCTGCACAATGTCATTCGTAAACTTAGGAAACACAGGTGATGTAATTGAAAAATGTGGAGTTTCTTTTCCTCATTTCACAATCACATCACCTGTGTTTCCTTTGCTTAGGTATCTCATAGTGCAGATGGAGTCTAGCATATCAAAGAGTACACAGAAGTTCAGCAGTGTATACAACAATTTTGACATTTACAGAAGATTCAGCTTCTTATCTTGTTGGAGATGAAGTGAGGCCTGTCTTGCAACATGGTGCATCTTTTGCATCACTGCTGCATCGGTTTCATGTGGCACGGGACTTTACAGCATGACACATCTGCCTAGATGCATCAAGTTGTAAATATGTCGCCACATAGCAAATCTTTTGCACCGCCGCTGCGTCACAAAAGTGACGCACAGTGACGCAAAAGAGGCATACACCTATCATAAATCTGTCCCTAACATTTTAAATGATTGATTCAGGATGACGATAAGGTGTGGCCTATCCAGAGGTTTGTTTAAGGTGAGGCCTACTCAGGGTTGCAGATGAAATTTACGCTTGTTGAAGAGTACAGAGGAGATAATACATGTGAAGGCCTACCAATGAAGTAAGTCATGTCCACTTCACTCTTGAACAAAGGCCAGACCTCTTCTGTGTCCGTGGACAGGCCTAAACCTCATCTGCACAATGTCATTCGTAAACTTAGGAAACACAGGTGATGTAATTGAAAAATGTGGAGTTTCTTTTCCTCATTTCACAATCACATCACCTGTGTTTCCTTTGCTTAGGTATCTCATAGTGCAGATGGAGTCTAGCATATCAAAGACTACGCAGAAGGTGAGAACTGTATGGAACATGGCTATATAAGTCAAATAATCAAAATCTAAATTTGCCAAGCACACATGGGGGTGTATTTACAAGGACCTTCCACCACGGGGAAATGTCTTTAATTAAAATGGGAAAAATAACATCAAAGGGACTCAAATGCCTTTTAAATATACCCCAAGCAACCTATGAAACTCTAGCACTACATATCAAGAAACCTAATTGATTTCAAAAATCGTTTTTAAACACATCATCTAAATCAATTATATACCTACATTCAAGGGGAAATGACTTAAAATGGCCTAAGACACATGAAAGCGTTTTTTTAAGGCCCTTGCACCATTTTTGGGTCACTTTTAACATGGCTATGTTAGTCAAAGAATTAAAATCTAAATTTGCCAAGCACAGATGGGGGCATATTTACAAGGAACTTGCACCACGGGGAAAGGTCTTAAATTAAAATGGGAAAAATAACATCAGAGAGACTCAAATGCCTTATAAATATGCCCCAAGCAACCTATGAAACTCTAGCACTACATATCCAGAAACTTAATTGATGTCAAAAAACGTTTTAAAACACATCATCTAAATCAATTATATACCTACATTCATCGGGAAGTGACTTAAAATGCCCTAAGACACATGAAAGCGTTTTTTTAAGCCCTTGCTCCATTTTTGGATCACTTTTAACATGGCTATGTAAGTCAAATAATCAAGATCTAAATTTGCCAAGCACAGATGGGGGCGTATTTACAAGGACCTTGCACCACAGGGAAAGGTCTTAAATTAAAATGGGAAAAATAACATCAGAGAGACTCAAAGGCCTTATAAATATGCCCCAAGCAACCTATGAAGCTCTAGCAGTACATATCAAGAAACCTAATTGTTTTTAAACACATCTTGTAAACAAATTATAATCATACATTCATGGGGAAGTGAGTTAAAATACCCTAAGACATATGAAAGCATTTTTGTAAGACCCTTGCACTATTTTTGCGTCACTTTTAACATGGCTATGTAACACAAAGAAACAAAATCTATTTGTAAAACACTTGACACAAAGCAACATTTTAAATACACAACTTTCTTCATAATTTTCTCCCTAAACCATACTATTCTCTATCTAAATTAAATGAATCTTTTCTCACCTTAGCAAATACTTTATGAGTTTCAAAACAGTCTCAGAAACACACCAATTTGTCTTTAGCAGAGCAAAAGGTATGCACTCCAGAGGCTGCAGCCATAAAAAGCACAGAAATGCTGTAATTCATCACACATATCTCTCATGTCACCCAATCAAAACTCTTCCCTCACTTTTTTCAAATCAACACCCTTCCCCCCTCTGCCCTTTCTGCCTTTTTTTGCATAGCAACCACCTCCTGAAAGACCTCTGATGTTTGCAAGTTCACACAACAATGTTTCAATTGAACTCTGAACTCTCAGTACACCTGCATATCCAGTGCAATCTTTCATAAAATGATTTTTTCTTGACCATTCAAATTACATCTTTCAAAGAACTCATCCATGCACCCTAACTTTCTGTTTTCAGCAATCAAAATCCACCAATTACTGCTACTACTTCATTAACACAGAAACTCCACAGTTTTTTTCATTTTAAACTCTTATTTTTTCAACTGCCATTTCATTGCCACACTTCATCTGACTGCAGCAGAACCTCCTCTCACCATGTTTTCTGTCTGGATTGTTGGACATAGTTACATCTACTGGGCTCAAAGGTATGCTGATAGATATTTACCTAACCTCAATTTACAAAATGTGGAAATCATGTGGATTGCCCACAGAGGATCAAAATGTCACCAATTGATACCATTGGTGAAAACCTTTTTGCATTTGCCAAAACCTGACCTGTTAATTGTGCACTGTGGAGGTAATGACTTGGGCACTTTGACTGGGGTAGGTCTGGAAATGCTTTTAAAGGACACCTTTGAGCAATTGATGGCACTTTTTTCTCAAACTGCCTTGGTATATTCAAATATATGCCAAAGACAGAAATGGAGGTGGTCGAACCAATTTTGTCCACAAATTGAGAAATCGAGGAAGCATGTAAATAAGTCTGTTTCAGCTTACATGAGAGACCATGGAATGGGCTCCATGTACAACAATAACTTGCGTTACTACATGCAAGATATCTACAGAGCAGATGGAGTTCACTTCTCAGATGAGGGGAACAGAATTTTCATCCTCAATTTAAGACTGTGCATTGGTACCTACTTGTAGGTACCTACATCAGCCACAGGACCCTAAAGCTCTTTTCAGAGCTACCCTACATCTGATCACTCACAATTATTATTTTACTCTAACTTTTTTCACAAATTTTCACCAAAGTACGCTCCCCGGAGCGCTACCCGGTACGCGCACCGGACGCTAACCGCGCGAAAATTTGATTTTTTTTTTTTTCGCACATATGGGCCTCCTCAGCCACCCTCAGAAAACCTAGGGGGTCAGGATACGTCTACCGTGCCCCCTTCTACCCATTCTGAACATTATTTGCCCTCCATCTTGTATCTTAATTCGACCGAAACACAAAATGGTGGACTCCCGTAACGCTGCCGGTTCGCGTACCGGGGCGCTCACCGGGAAGCGCTCCATTAAAAAAGGTGGGAAAGTAATTTACAGAAAAAACCCTGGAGAAAATGTCACCAAATATAGATTAACTCATACTACATACCAATCCCTACCATTTTCACAAATTTGGTTGGAATACCATTTAGCCATTTAGCCTGTAGACCTCTCTAAATACCCTGAGGTAAATTACTTCACAAAACACATCTGAAGTGTTGGAATTGACAACCAATTAAAATGTTACTTTCATTTTCTACTTTTTTTACCTGACATTTGATTGGTTATATACCTGAATATATATAAAAAAAGAGAGAAAAACACAGCCATTTTTGACTACTACTTCCTGAACTACATTGCAAGATCATTTTCACTCACAACTTAAACTTGTTTTTAAAAGGTAAGATATTATTTTATAAATTTGAAAACATTTTCAGATAGTTATATACTATCCCTCTGTAAGAGTTAGACATTGAGAAAGGCTTGTTTATTATAATTATGGATTGATTTAGGTTTCTGTGGTATAATTATGAATTTACATAGGCTTTTTCACAGGCACTTTTTAATAGTACTACTTCATGCCTCAAAAGTACCTGTCTGAACTTAAACCCAACAGTGCCCTATCTCTACTGATATATTTATTTTTTATTCAAATTTCAGCACAAAAATGCAAGGAGAACAGAACGTTTCCTTTGAAATTGTCCTAGACATGAACAATGAGGAAATAATTGAACCCATTGACTTGGAATTCATGGATGAATCACGAGACCATGAACTTCTACAATGTGTAGAATCTGTGGATTATTTACTTCATTATGATGACGGTCAAATGTGGGAAGTTATGTTCACTCAACAAGAGGACATATCGGACAGTCAAATGTTAGACGTTCTATTAAATTTTGAAAAACAATCCGAAAAATAAAATTATTATTAAAATAAAAAAATTGTTTGAGTCTTTAATCATTTTTATATGTAATTCATAAACTAGTACCAAATTGATTATAATGTAAATTCATACTTATAGTATACTGTGCACAATTCCAAAAATACATTTATATTTAATAATCATTAATACTGCTACTTAAATAAAAAAATTAAAAAAAAAACAACAAAAAGAACAATCAATAAACATACAATATTTCAAAATATCATAGTCTATCATTCTTTTTTCCTTATAGTACGCTCCCCGGACCGCTTCCCGGTGCGCGTACCGGGCGCTCCCCACGCAAAAAAACCAAAAACATTATTTTATTTTTTTGCCCCGCGGGGCCCTTTTAAAGCCTCCACATCAAACCTAGGGGGTCAGGGAGGATCTACTATGCCCCCTTATGGTCATTTCCCCCTTTGTTTTGGCCTCCTCTTGTCTCTCGATCCTACCGAGAGACAAGATGGCGGCCGCTCCGGACTGTTTAGAATGTTGACAGACACCGGAGAGCCAATCAGCTTCGCTTCGCGAAGTTCCGTTACGCGTCAGGTACGCGAACCGGGGCGCTGCCCGGAGCACGCTTACAGATATATATATTTTTTTGAACGTTAATTTCTCAAAATCCACTGGAGCACATATATTGAGACCTAGCAAAGGCACATCGGGCTACCAGTCCATACAATTTTGCCAAGTTTCGTGCAAATCCATTCAGCCGTTCGGGCTAAAAGTGAGGCCAACCGCCCTATGGAAATTAACATGGGAAAAATGCGTTTTGGGACCCCCCTTTTTCTCGGCCCCCCCTTGACGAACCCCCCCCCAAATTTTCACTGGCTGCTCAGAAACAAAATGTTCCATTTTCCTGAAAATTTCAGCCAATTCCGTCCACAAACGCCAAAGTTATTAGACATAGAATTTTCAAAAATCCCATAGAGAAAAAATCCTAACTATATATACCTACTGGCGACTGCCAGTAGGTGATATATATATATATATATATATATATATATATATATATATATATATATATATATATATATATATATATATATAGGTGTTCAATGAAAGCTCGATGTGACTACACATCCCAGCATGCTGTATAAAGAAATCAAATATGTAGTTGAACCCATGAGGGGTTTTTCAACCAATCAGCATGCAGTATAAAGAGCGCTCCAATGCATACAGGAGAAATGCCTCTGATGAAGTGGTAAGTTGGCCACAGAAACGCGCCAGGCAGCACAACGAACTTGTATGGCTGGGGCAAGCTGAACCGTGATGCCGAATGGCAGACGCACTGCCGAGTGCATCTTGAGAAGCTTCAGCGTTTGTTGGATAAAATTATGACACGGGTGCCATCCCACGGAAGATGCACCATCTCGAAGGAATGAGAGGCTGAGGGAGAGGAACCTTCCTGCTCCAGAACTCTACACTACATGCTTCCAGTTTCCACCCCAGGCACCTCATCACAAGCATCTCTTATGGGGAGATGTTAAGAATAGCCAGAATAAGTAGTAACAAAGAGGATCTACAGATGTGTCAAAAAGAAGCGGCAAAAAGATTCAAGGCACGTGGTTATTCCCATAGCGTCAAACGCAAAGCCATAGAAAGAGCCAACACCACACCGAGAGATGAACTCCTCGAGGGCCCAACCGTTGTTGAGGTTCCGAGTGCAGCTGCCATCCTCTCTGAACCCACAAACATGGTCACTCCTAGATTGATCATTACACACAACACAGAGGAAAGAGCTATACGTGCCACAATCCACAAACACTGGGGTATCATACAATCTGACCCCATACTGGGCAACCTTATAGCACATAAACCTGACATTACATACAGGAGAGCATTCTCCATAAGAGATGCCTTAGTTAGGAACAGCCCAGAAGTCTCTACCAATTCCAACTGGTTATCTGAGGTGAATGGGTATGTAAAATGTCAGAGCTGCAGAGCTTGTAAATTCGGTAAGAGCATAACCAAGGTTGAGTCGACATGTAGACACACTGCTCTCAAAATCAAACACAAACTCACCAGTAGGACCGAATTAGCAGTTTATATGCTTGAATGTAAATGTGGGGTTCGCTACATAGGAAGCACTAAGCTCCAAGTCAACCTCCGCATACTACAACACCTCAGAGCCATAGTCAACAATGACCCAGCCTACCCCGTGGAGAGGCATTTCAAAGAGGTACACAACAACAATCTTGAGCACCTACAGTACTCTGTAATCGACTGCGTGCTGCCACTTAAACGGGGAGGGAATAGGGACAAACTCCTTAGGAAGTTGGAAAGCAGATATATATTGCAATTTAACACCAAGGCTCCGGCTGGCCTTAACACCACGGAGTTCCTACATCATTTCCTATAAATGACTTATTCCACCATACTAGAACACCATGGCTGTTTTGTTATGTTGATGTTCTTTACCTATGCCTACATGACCCGCTATCTCACTCTGTTCTCCACTGTATATAATATTCACACATGTCTACATATCCTGTAATGTTTGAATATTTCTGATCTCAACTTATGATACAGGTACGAAATGATCGTATGATGCATTATCCTGTCATTGTACATAGCTTGTCTACGTATCTTTGACCCTGTTCCTTAGTTAGTTTCCTTTTCATTTGTGGCATCCACATACTGATGTGTATATACACCTTTAGTTATCTACACTTATCCAGCGCCCCGCACACACTTAGCCACAGCGCCTTGGCTAGAGTTCGGTATTTATACCGTAATCTGCGCTCTCTGGTTGAGTTCAGTACCTGATAGGTTGGCCCTTTTCTAGCTAGCACACATTTATGTTCGTCCCAGGGAATCACGATTAGTATTTTTCCGTTTCTCTGATACGCCACCTTAGGCACGATAGTCCCTATGAATTAAATAGTGGCTTGATTCCCTTTTCACTGGATTTGTGATATTTATTACATATGGATGCCGTACATCATATGGTAATTTTCCTAACCCCCTGTTGCTTCTTGCAGCATTTGTATTTTTTAATTCACACTTCTAGGTAGGCTGGACCCACCCCACTACCTGCGAGACAGGCTTCACTTCCACACTAATGAATGTGCATATCATCACATTAAGCACACACTCGCCAGTCTCACTCTGTATATACACTCGCACTGCACCACCCTTCATCTTCCCCCTTAACCCTTTACTTCACTATTTTTTCGAAGGTTGGCAGGCGACCTACTTTCTGTTTACATACGCTAGTTTGGTACAATGCTACTACAATATACAACACGGTTTTTAGGCCTACACATGTGTATTTAAATTTTCCCATGTTACACTAAACCACTGCGAGAGTCCCTGCATCAATGCCATATTAGTATTTGCAGATAGACGGTGGATATTAGCTACTGATGCGCATGGGATTTCAAATAGTACGCTTAATGGGCATCTACAGTTTCTGCCGCGCGTGCTCATAGGTGCCTGCGACTTACACTGATTGACCTGTATTCAAGCATAACGCTAACAGATCAGTCAATAGTCACGCTATACACATATGCCACGGTGCTTTCTGGCCCTAGTATTACACTGTAAATCCGTGTCCCCACCCCGCAACTGGACATATAGATACATGAGTTCACATGAACTCTATACCACTCACCTGCCAACATTCCCTGCTTGTGTATGGCAATCACTGGTCTAATGCATCATGTTCAGGCTTTATAGTCCTCTCACTATGTCTATACTGCCTTACAACATGTTTGATGTAGTGAAATCGTGATGTCACATATGTTGCCTTCCAACGCGTTGTAAAACTGTATGATCACTGTGATGAACATAGTAAAAATACTGCCTCTCCTTCACAATGTATATAAATTCACCTTCTCACCATTGCAAGTGCTATGTGATCAAGGCCGCATGTCTGGCGGCCGAAACGCGTCATTTGGACATCTGATGCTGTGATTAAACATCCTTAAGCACTAAGTCTTGCCTGTGGAGTCTGTTTCCTGGTTCAGCGCCGCTGTGAAGGTTGGTCGCACTGCGGGGACTTTCGTGTGTTATATTTTGCAGAGTGCAGCTATCTCTGCTCACAGACCCCCTCTTCACAAAGTAATTGATGGGCCAAGGTGAATTTTCAAAGCCTCTCTTCTACATGAGCTCCGGGAGGAGAAGCATAATTCACGGCCCCCTGACAGCCTGATACCGCAGCCCGAAGTATCCGGCGAGTTGGAGGTGAAGGACGAGTCGGAGGACCCGACCAGACGTCTCCATACACCCGTTGGTGAGTATGAGCCACTGCACAGCTGATGTCAGGTTAGAAGAGGAGCAAGCACACGCTTCATTAATTTCAAGCATTTGATAATGTCCAATAGAGCGCTGCGTGACAGGGAAGCAGTCCCTAAAGCCCTTTATGGGAATCTACCCAATATTCCTACACAAACTACAAATGTGGAAACTAATGCAGTCGCAGTGGATAATAGTTACAAAGCCAAACTCAAAACACTGGAGAAACTAATGCGCACAGAGATAACTAAGTGGTGGGAGGCTAAATCCCTACAAAAATGCATAGAAGCAGAGCGGGTCCCCAGAGGGCTAAGAATAATGCTAGCACCCAGTTTCGAGCAACCTAACCCTGACATGTTAAAAGAATGGGCTGCTAGCAATCTGGAAGCCTCAATGCGCCTCGTGATCATACTGATAAATATGCTGAAATCGACAAAAACAAATACTGCATGAAATTGACCGCAGTGAACTCGATGCCAGTGATAACAAAGAGGCAATAGCAAAAGGAAGAGAAGAAATTGACAAGCATGAGGAAACAATCAAAGCCCGCAAAATCTTCAAATTCGCTCGAGATAAGATGGATTACGATGTGGGCAAAACTTTACTTTTTCCAGAAAGTATGACTCTATCAGGACCCAACGCATAGGCAAACAGAGCCAACAGGGACAGTCTAATCCACCACCGGCCCACACTGAGGGAGCAGAATCAACATCGCTTTCTGACATAAGTTCGCTAGCGGAAAGTGGGGCAGACTCAGACGACGGAATGAGATGGAGAAGTGGCAATATACCCGGCAGAGTCAACCCAAGTCCCGGTGAAGAGATGGGTTTTTTAGTCTACCACAGGCGGCAGACCCTCAGGCCGAGGCTGCCGCGGAAAGAAAACACCGGCACAACAGAAAGCGGCGCGAAAGGAGAAAACGCAGGAAAGCCGAAACAAACGAACAGAAGAAGAGGCAACTGGAGAAAGAAATAAGCAAGGACACCAAAACCATCATCAATGTGAGCACCATTGCTCTGACAGAGGCTGAAAAACAGCTCCTCACACTAGGCCTCACCTATTGCCCCGAAAGTACTTTTGACTACAGCAACACTAGGATCGATGTGTTCAAGTTTATAAGGAAGCTCAAGTTGATCAAGTTCTTTAAACTTAAACAACATAACACCAACGACACCAACACGCCACAAGCAGTGGCAGCTTGTGATCAAGTACTGACAGTGGGCGATATTCCCGCACTTCGGACATTAGGCGAACTTGAAGCTCCATGCACACCCAGACCCACCCAACAAGTCTTGCTAGATGAAGGCATCGAAAGCGCCATCAGAATTGCCAGCCCTTTCAAATCTCGCTCCACATTTACCCCCGTAATGCCAAAAGACGCCATGGCCCCCTGGCCCATTGGCGCGTTTACAGAGGGGGAACTAATTCCCATTGCATATTGGGGGTCCCTGGGGCCAACTAGTCCATCAGGATCCTCCAGGATGCGCCAGGGAGCTGCATTGCAGAGAGGTGTTATGAGGCCACGCCCCTTTTTACACCTCTCTGCAACGCTGCCCCTGGCGCGTTTACAGAGGGGGAACTAATTCCCCTTGCATATTGGGGGTCCCTGGGGGCCAACTAGCCCACCAGGAACCTCCAGTATGCGCCATGGGGCTGCGTTGCAGAGAGGTGTAAAAAGGGGCGTGGCCTCTTTACACGTCTCTGCAAGGCAGCCCCCTGGCGCATACTGGAGGTTGTTGGTGGGTTACTTGGCCCCCAGGGACCCCCAGTATTCAAGTGGAATTAGTTCCCCCTCTGCAAACGCGTTTGCGGAGTGGTGCCTTAATTTTTTGGGGGGGATCGACAGTGTCGCGATCCTCAAAACATCAAAACGGCAATCCTTCTCACAGAAGTCAAAGATTGCACTGAGCCCAAAATCAGTTTGTAACGTGGTTCCTACCCAGACCGTTCGAGTGCATGCCCCTGAAGTGGCGTGACAGAGGCTGAATTTCTGCACATATATGGACTTGTCTAAACCTGACACCTTACTGGGAGATGATACTGGCACGTTTAAAGTGAGCTATGGGATGGGTGGGGCCCAGAAAGGTTCGGGCTGTGTTGGTGTGGCTGCTTCCAACACTCAAAAAAAAGAAGCTGAGCAGAAGATTTGTCCTTTTGGGGCTGGTCCTGGCAAAAAGGCGCATTGAGATAATGTGGTTGCGCACCATGCCCCCGCTTGCAGAGACATGGCTGAATGACATGTGTGAGTAGACAACAGAGGAAGCAGTTAGAATGAAATATGTCCAAAAAGACGACCCCAGGGCATGTGCATCAGTGCTGGCGGATCTACGGGACCCATATCCCTTGGAAGAGTTGAATAATACAGATGAGTATGATACCGGAATACCCCCAACATACTGATTAACTGATAGATATTGGTCGACGGACAATAGGGACACTCTGGAACTTCTGCGATGGACATACACAATATAACTTTGTAGAACATGCAGAGTTTGGGCATGGAGATAGGAAGTGGGTAGGGAAGGGAGGGAAGTTAAATGGTTGCCTTTTGTCATGGGAATCTCTGAACGGAGCTGGAAGAGCAGATCTCCTTACAGAGGGCCCGTTTCACAGAACTAACTTAAGACAAAATCCTAAACTTACTACCATTTTGGTATTCACAGTAGGCAAAGTAGGCACTTACTCATTTTGGTATTCACAGACGGCACTTACTCATCAATGAGTACGTGCCTTCTGTGAATACACAAATGGTAGTACGTTTAGGATTTTGACTTAAGTTAATTCTGTGAATCGGGCCCAGAATGTATAATGTGAACATAATGGATCCTACCTTCGGTTGTATGTGGCGGGAGTAGGAGGGGGAAGGAGATGAATAGCTCTCTGATGCTTCCTTATTAAAACTGGCTCTCTATGATTCTAAAATGCCAATAAAGTTATATAGATGGAAGCTTTGTGCATAGGTCCTTTTGAAATCCACAACACCCCCTCCTTGTACAGAGGGAGACTAAAAGTTCACACAAACATTTAAGGCATATTCTAAAATTAAACTTAATAAATGTATTTGCCGAAAGTCACAAAAAATGCATAATAAAGCACATAAATAATGAAGTCAAATGAAAGCCTAGCTGCAATAAAAGCAATTTCAAAGCACGCAATGTAAATAAAGCATATAAAAGAAATTAACAAAATGCAAAATGCTGAAATAAAATTCAGGGAAATCCAGGAATGGTTTACATATTCTGAGAGCCATTGGGAACCATGAAGGTACCAGCTTCTCCAGACAATGTTTCAGTTGAGGCTTGACGCACAAGGTCCAAAGAACAAACAGGGTTGTATCCAACTCAATCAGCAGACGCTGATGGTGTCCTTGCCGATACTGTAGCTGTAGAGGAGGTGCCAGGATCCATGAATCCAGGAGCCGAAGCATCCCTTGAAGGCTCATAATATGCGCTCTGTAGCACCGGCAATCACATAGGGCCACACTGAGAATGAATCCTTAGCAAACACATCAACAGATCCATATCGATAGATTGAACCTGTTGCATCCCGAGGCATATATATATTATATATATTTGCCTATGACAAAAAAAATCAACATTAGTGATCCAGACAACAGGACAGACAGGCACTCAGGTCAGGGGTACATGTCTTCACCATGCAGAGGAATTTTCCGTCCGAACAAAAGGATTGTGAAAACCGACAAGGTTATGACTATGAAGTGGAGGAGTTATCCATAGAGGTCGATGACATTTCTGCACTGTAAGCACATATGGGAAATTCAAAATAGGTTTCTGCCTGTGGAACGGTATTTGGGCTGATACGCTGCACTGTAGGCAGAAAAAACCCAAAGCCAAAAAACACAGCTGCTTTTAGAAGCACTGTCAGGTGCCAGGCAAAGTATTTAACCTAATGTTAACTGCATTAAGGTAAATACATTTCCCGGACCCCTGACTTCAAGCAACTTCCATAGTGGAGAAGTCTGTGTGCCACACCTACAGGCTCCTTCCAGTGCTGCAGCAGACAGGCCCCAAGCAAAAGCTTCAATGCTGGGAAGATTCCTTTAAAGATCATTGTCAGTTGCCAGTCAGTGACTTAATGTAATTACCATTGTGGTAATTATCTTGTCCTGACTCTAACAGTGAAGGATGACACAAGAATTTCTCATTCTGTACATTCCTCACTGCACGGAATGAGAATATTTTGTTCTGAACAGCATTTCACATGCATTTCTACTTTTTTCAATCCGGGGAAGGTGGATGCAGAGACGGCAGAATTGCCTTCAGTTTTGCATCTTCTTACTGCTGATTGAGAAAGAGGATTTTACCCACCCCTATATGTACACTGCTATATTCCTGACACTCGCCCAGTAAACTCCAACATTCCTAACTGAAGAAAAGATCTGCAGACCTGTAAGAAGCTAGACAGCCATAAATGGCACTGTTGTAACCAGATCTGGGAACCTACAGCAGGAGATGAAACTTTCCCATGCCAAAGTGATAGATGTGCCCGACTAAAGTTTTGAGAAGCATTACTCATCTTTAAAATGTTCTGAAACTTAGGGCACAATCTGATTTATTTAACACTACCACTGTCTTGTTTGAAATATCCCGAAGGACAGCTGAGATGGCTTATGCCTGCCACACCTTCTAAATTAGATAGCTTCAATAAGAGAGATATTTGATCTAAAGTGGTGACAAATTCCAAATCATCTAAGAAATGTTTTGAGGTGGAATAATCAATGTTCTCAAGCTAAGCAACACAGATATATGTTTCATTTGACACAGGTCATCAGGGGCTCATCGGTTGTGCGAACAGATGGTGACCCATTAATCTTGAATGAATTTTTAGCAAATGCTTAATACTAGAAAGTTAACGTTTTGAGAGGTTGTACATTATTGTTTTAATGTGACACCCTGAATGAGATGGATATGGTCAGAGCTGGACCCCATAGCTCACTCTGCAATACTTTCCAAACTGCACCTCACAGATGAGGCTTGACTGGCCTGGGGTTGTTTGTGTTTCCCTTCAGAGGGAACAGTGCCTTCAAGTTCTATCTGGATTTTTTCTATTGGAGTGTATAGGCATTTATATAGCGCACTACTTACCCGGAGGGTCCCAAGGCGCTTCGACCGCTGCGAAACCCTTCCTGGCTTCCCTGAGAGATGGTCCCTTAATGGGTATCTCCAGGGTGAGACCAGGCAGTAGGATCAACATTGATTTTTATATGTTTGCTTACTATCTGGAGTACCATTGTAGGCAAAACAAATACAGCCAGTGTTTGAGACTTTAATAAGCATTCCATTCACTGTTTCTATAACATAACATTGACATAAATAATATCAAGACACACTAATGTAATGAAAAAAATAGCAAGAACTCAAAACACAAATATTAATGATATATATACATACATTGTTGCTTTTGATGTAGATTTTTTTTATTTTCTGAATTATATATATATATATATATATATATATATATATATATATATATATATATATATATATATATATATATATATATATATATATATATATATATATATATATATATATATATATATATATATATATATATATATATATATATATATTACCTACTGGCGATAGCCAGTAGGTATATATAGTTAGGATTGTTTTCCATAGGGAAATCGCAACATTCTATTGGGAATAACTTTGGCGCCGGTTGAGGAATCTTCCTGAAATTTTCTTTAACTTTGCCTCGCGGAGCTCCGCTCCTTCCCTGAAAGTTTGGGGGGGATTCGTCAAGCGGGGGCCGAGATTAAAGGGGGGTCCCAAAACGTGTTTTCCCCATGTTAATTTCCATAGGGCGGTTGGACTCACTTTTAGCCCTAACGGCTGAATGGTTTTCCACCAAACTTGGCAAAATTGTAGGGACTGGTAGCCCGATGTGCCTTTGCTATGTCTCAAGATATGTGCTCCAGTGGTTTTTACGAAAATTAACTTTGAAAAAATATATATTGGGCTACATTGGGATATATATATGTTAGAGCCCAAATGTAGCCCAATGTAGCCCAATGTAGCCCAATGTAGCCCAAAGATGGCCACCAGAGACAAAAAAAAACAAATGTAGCCCAAATATCAGGCAGATGTAGGCCAACTCTAGCCCAATGACAGAATGTCCCAGAGTGTTCTAAAGAACAACTAGAACACTAACAGTCTTACTTATGACAAAAGTATGGCACACCTGAAGTAATCTTGATTGGAATAAAGTGGTAACACTTAATACATTTAATTTTAAAAGGAACAAAATGAGGGGTTTCATTTTGCCATAGAAATTTTATATATATATATTCACTGAAAAAACCATAGGTTACACACCAGTTATAGTTAGGAATTAGCATTTAAAAAACCTTTGAAATTCACTGAAAAAACCATAGGTTTCACACCAGTTATAGTTAGCTGGAAATTTTACTCGCATAAAACCATTGAAATTCCCACGTTATAGTTAGTTGGACTCACTATAACTTGCACGTCTGCAATGCACTGCTGATGACGTCACATATTACATCACTCATGCATATATTTAAATATTTAAACATTACTCGCTAATATATGTATTCACTAAGATACACTTAATAAGCCAGTTAACCAATCAATTATTTTTTTTAAAAACACTGAAAAAACCATAGGTCTCAGGCCTTATATAGTTAGGAATTAGCATTTAAAAAACCTTTGAAATTCACTGAAAAAACCATAGGTTTCAGGCCTTATATAGTTAGGAATTAGCATTTAAAAAAACCTTTGAAATTCACTGACAAAATCATAGGTTTCAGGCCTTATATAGTTAGGAATCAGCATTTAAAAAACCTTTGAAATTCACTGAAAAAACCATAGGTCTCAGGCCTTATATAGTTAGGAATTAGCATTTAAAAAACCTTTGAAATTCACTCAAAAAACTATAAGTTTAGTGGTGTTATAGTTAGCTGGACATTTTACTCATACAAAACCAATGAAATTGCTCCTATATAGTTAGTTGTACTAACTATATTTCGCGCACCCGCAATCCACTGCTGATGATGTCACATATTAGATCATTCATGACATGGTCAGTGACATCACTGATGACATCTCAAATGACATCACTGATGACATCACTGATGACATCATCCATGTGACAATCACATACACCTTTTCATACACTATTACAATTTTTCATCACTGTTTGTAAAATACAGAGTATCATATTTAAATCCATTGTCACAGCAATACAAGTATCTAAAAATCCACTCAGTGATTCATAGATGTATACACACATCTAATCACTTACCTATGGATTCACTCACATGGTGTCAATGAACAATAGAACACTATCAAAAATACTTATACATCTATATCGACATTAAACAACAGCACGCATCCTATTCACATATGAAGTCATCCTACTCACTTATGCAAACAATGGATCATACTTACATATTTACTTAGCAAAACACTTATACAAACACCACTTCTATTCATTTAGATAGTAAGTCATACTTAGTGAATTATAAAATCATTATTACAAGTATACAGTTATCCATACAGTCACTCACACAATCATTGTGTCTTATGTATACTTATTTATATACAACAACTGACACATACACTGCCTTTTATTTTTCTAGTTTGTTGGACCTGTACCTTTGAGAAATATATTTGCTCATCACCACACCCATAAAGAGATTCCCTCACCCAAACTGTTAGAACATGTAGTTTTAACTTCATATATCTACTGAATCAACTATTCACACATCTTTGGACAGTCACACACCCCCCACCGAACCACACACACTTTCACACTCCCATACAAATACTCAGTTAACTAATCAATTACTAATATAGACTTTCACATAGCTAGTAACCAACTGTAGAATCAGTTTACACAACAACTGACAAAGTGATACAGATATTCACACAGTTTAGTCACTATCCACTATATTTAGTGATACATTATAAATTGGTCAAGTAAACAGTCAATTACACTGCTACTAAATCCTCCATCCAAATATTTATTTATATATATCCACTCATTATTCAATGTAAATTGCTATATATATAATGCATATTTAAATAACGAAGCAAACCACATTCACTGGATGATGGCATCAGTGATGTCATCAGTGATGTCATTTGAGATGTCATCAGTGATGTCACTGACCATGTCATGAATGATCTAATATGTGACATCATCAGCAGTGGATTGCGGGTGCGCGAAATATAGTTAGTACAACTAACTATATAGGAGCAATTTCATTGGTTTTGTATGAGTAAAATGTCCAGCTAACTATAACACCACTAAAACTTATAGTTTTTTGAGTGAATTTCAAAGGTTTTTTAAAAACGAATTCCTAACTATATAACTCCTGAAACCTATGGTTTTTTGAGTGAATTTCAAAGGTTTTTTTAAATGCTAATTCATAACTATATAAGGCCTGAAACCTATGGTTTTTTCAGTGAATATATATATATATATATATATATATATATATATATATATATATATATATATATATATATATATATATATATATATATATATATATATTTGTATAAAGTATCATCAACACAATGAAACACGGCCAAACAAAACTATCATAAATGAGAATATCACTAAAATTGAAAATACATTTTTTTATATATATTTTAAAGATATATCTTATCTATAAATAATAACAAAAACACAATTCACATTTTACATATCAGGTACAAATCATTTAAAAATCCAATTAGTAACCCTCAACCATGTAAACAAAGTTGAAATTAATTACCAAATAGAAACACTTTCCCAATAAAAAAAACATATAAATAGGAAACAAATTGTGTGACTAAATGCTGCAGAAGAAGTCACTGCTGCTGGAAAGCATCACTCTGCCTGACTGAAGCATCAAGAATACAATATTCTCAAAAACATAAAGCCACTACAATTACAAAGAAAGTAATTCAATAAGCCATGCCTGAATCTTAACTACAAAAGCAATGTAAATATGTATTTACAAAATAAACTGACATAAGTATATTTCCAAAACACAGGTACCAGACTGCACATAAATGACACCAAGTAAATTTAAGAAAATCACATAGCAGCAACGACAAAATGAAATGTAAAAATAACAAATATAAATACAAAATAAAAAATAATCACTAAATAAATGGATAAAAAACTGTTTTAAATTTAAAAGTAGCCAATAAAAACATAGTAAATAAAATCCATTAAACTTGAATAAATTAAACATGTGTCCGTCACAGTAAAATTAAAAAAAAATCAATGAAAAGAAGAAAAAGAAAAGCCCTCCAAGAAACAAAACATACCAACTCAAAAAAGAAGAAACGTCAAAAATGTAAATAAATAACGTAATCATGTTTTAGAAATGTCATGTATTTTTCTGACATGATATAAAGGTACATCACCCACCCACTAGCTTTTGTTTTTGTGATTCATTATATTGAGCAATAAAAGTAAAATGAGAGCATCAGGGGGCAAATGCATCAAGGTAGGCTTTTGCATTTCCTTAATTGCGAACATTAAGGAATTGCAATTAAGGAATCGCAAACGCCTATGCATGTAGAAATCGCTAAGAAAATAGCGATTTCTTAACATTACTGAATTGCGACTCGCAAATTGCAAGTCACAATTAAGGAATGTCTTTCCATTCATTCCTTTGGGCCAAAAGGCCCAAAGGAATGAATGGGAATTGCACTCGCAATTTGCGAGTACCCAATAGGTACTCGCGAATTGTGCATGCAAATTGTGCATGCAATTTCAAAGGTGCAAGGGTTCATATGAAATCTGCATATGAGTACATGTTGCACTCACACATGCCCTAAGGACACGTGTGTGTGTAAAATGGAACTTTGAAAAATGCACTTTAGTGAATTTTTTAAAGTTTTTGCAAATTACAATCAAGTACAAATTGGTGGTAATTTGCGACTCCTATTAGCGAAATCGCTAAATTTTTTACTTTAATGCATTGCATTTAAGGAATCTCAATTTGTGATTCCTTAAATGCAATCGCAATTTAAGTAATCGCAATTTAGAGATTACTTAAATTGCGAATTTTGCATTTGGGATGATGCATCCCAAATGCAAAAAATACCGGTCGCAAAGGGGCAGATTCTGAGAATCTGCCTGTTTGCGACCGTTTTTTTTTTTTATGCATGTGGCCTCATGGTCATATCCACCGCCTAAAACACATGTTATGTTACAGCATGACAAAACTTCACCCCTTTGCATGACGGGCTGTTTAAATATTTGGACCGTGCGACCACACAGCCAACAGCCTCTATAGATCAGTCTTCTATTTACTACTGGATGCACTGACGATTTGAAGCTTCAAAACCATTGCCCCTGTTTAATATCCTTGTATTCACAGCCTATCTGCTGGTCTTCTTTCACAGAGGTGCCTGGCTCCGTTTTTACATGGGCGCCATATTGAAAGTGCACTGCTTTTATTAATTAAATGTTAATGATTTGGCCTTAAGGCCATTTTCTCACATTTTGCTTAGTTTTATTTATTTTTGTCAGTAGCTCACAAAATCGGGGGAGCTTCCTGTGGTGAGTAGGAGCAGTGCACTTGAGTTAGGCATTTTCTTTTCCCATTGCTTTTCTTTTGACAGACGCTTTGCGTCACAATGAAGCCATGATGAAGTTGCAAGATGGGTGATTTGAATCTTGGGTCAGCATGTCCACATCTGGACTGTGCCTTGCGCCATGCCCCCTGCAACTTTTTTATCAAACACTCTGCGACACCTCGCCTAAACCATTGATGAACTCATGGCTATCAGAAATGTTTGTGGTAAGTCTAGGATTCAATGTGACAAGCTGGAGCTAACTACTGATTCTAGTATCTCTAACAGGCTCTGTAGGCATTGTGGATTCAAATGTAGAAACATATTAGCCAAGCGTGATAGTGAGTTTATTACTGGCGTAGCCGAGCAAGATAAGGGAATAGAAATGAAGGAATGTTTTAGTAATATACCTTTAACTGAATGCCAGATCTTTAGTTAAAAATAAAGTTCAATTTGAACTACTTGTTAGCCTTTGCAACCCCGATTTTGTCTATGCAACGGAAATCTGGTTGAAATAATGCTCAGGTCCTGATCTAACTAGTCCTCATTCCTAATTTCTCCATTTCCTACTTGGATAACGCTCAGTTCATCCTCTCCCTCACCGTTGTTAAAAAGCACCACTAGGACCAACTTAACAACCTGCATGACCAATATGGCATATTGGATTAGTGAACTGTCTAAAACTCAGCATGGACCAAACAGAAGTCCTGATCTTTGAGAACTGGAGCTCTCCATGGGACTCCTCCTGGTGACTAACCACACTGGGACACACGCCAACCCCCACAGCCCATGCCAGAAAACTCTGAATCATCTGGATGACAAACTCACGATGACTAAACAGGTGAACACCATAACCTCTTCCTGCTTCCTCATACTAAGAATGCTCTGCAAGATCCTTTAATGCAAACTATGAGTACAACCATTGAGCCCTTTTTGACTCTGGAAAATTATACTATCTCACAGGATTTAAATTTTCATCTCGAGTCTCATAACAACCGAGACACAGATGACCTGAAAAAAACTAATGACGGATGTTGGCTATAATCAGATAGTGAGCACCGCCACTCATATTGAAGATCATACCCTGGACAGCATTTTTACCAACAATAAATCCCTTGAAGTCACGAGTGTCACTCCTTTAATGTGGTCTGACTACAAAGTTTCTGCCTTTATTTTTTTTTTATAACCTTTATGTATTTTTTCAGTAAAGTCACAGTGGGTATACAGTTTCAAGCATTGACGTCAGATGGGGTCCGAGAACAAAGTGCAAATACTTAAGCATTACATTGTCACTTATTAAATCACCAATTTCCTTACATATAAGAGTTTGACAATAAAATATCAAGAACATCAGCTCACATACTCCTTAGTCATGAGATCACTCGTATCTGAAGCATGCTGGTCGCTCACATTTGCCTTGGGGTTTAAAAGCACTCTGCATAACTCCTTCCATGCCCCAAGATCCTCTTCTAATTTGTCATCCCTCCTACTGGCCTTCATATGGACCTCCTCCACAAGCGTCCACTCACGCACATCTCTCAACCATTCATCGACTGTGGGAGTTTGAATTCCATTCCATGTCATGGCGAGCCTGCGCTTTGCTAAGACCAGGAGAAGTTGCAAGAGTTTATATGCCATCTTGCGCTTTTTTGGTTTTGTGATTTGTCCCAGTAGGCAGTATAGTGGGAATAGCTCTACACAAAAGCCGGCACTCCCCTTCACCCGCTCAACCACCCAGGTCCAGAATTGGTACACCAAGGACACCCATGCTAGATGCAGAAAGTCTGCCCCTTCTGCACCGCATCTAGGACAAGCACCTGATCGGTCTGAGTCAATATGGTGCAGTCTCGCTGGGGTCATGTGAGTGCGGTGTAAATAGTTGAAATGTATCAACTTAAAACGCGCATTGCAAGATACTGCGTGTGTGAGTGCACTTATCACTTTCCACTTCTTATCATCGTATCCCTAACCCATGCCGCCTCTGGCCTAGGGGAGGGCCCATTGAGTTGGCCCTCATGGCATTGTATAAGACAGAGATAAGCTGACGCCCAGTTCAACAGGTGAGCATTATGTCAAGTGTTTGAGTAGTCTGCAGAAAATTTGGATATGTGGGCCATGTCGCTCTAACCAGGTTTGAGAGTCCAGTGTACTGTAGACATTGGCTGTGACCCAGCCCAAAACATTCACACGCCTGTTCATAAGAGATGAAGGTTTCGTTAGGGTACAAATCTTCTAGTACCTGGCAGCCCCCTTCCCTCGATGACTGGAATGACAACATTTCCATCATTTTGCGCAGTGGGCCAACAATCCATACTGTTAGTTCCCAGCGAAACAGTGCATTTCTTAGTATTTGTTCATCAAAAGACGGCCATATATTCGCAGCCTGTTTGACCACATAGGGTATGTCTCCTGAGGTGCCAGTGCCTGCATCAGCACCGTTTGTAACCCTGTCTGGCGGGACTCACCCCCTCAATAGTCTTTTTTGCCAATTGTCTCCCTCATTCAGCCACCGGGTTGTGTGTTGTAAGTGAGTTGCATAATAATATACATCCAAACTGGGAGCTTCCAGGCCCCCATCTTCATACCGCGGAGTTAAGATATTCAAGGCAACTCTGCTATGACAGCCAGCCCTATACAGGGATGCCAGCGCTGAGTTCAAGTGCTTGAACACTTGCATGGGGATGCTGCACAATGAGTTTTTGAGCACATAGAGGCAATGCCGCAGGACAACCATCTTAGACACTGCTATCCTGCCAATGAGAGAGAGCCGCAGGTTGTCCAGAAGGCCACCGATCACTTCAATGCTTTGATCACCCCGTTCACATTAAGGTGTAGCAATTGTGAGTCATCAAGTGCCACCTGTACACCCAGATTTCGAAAATGCCCCATCTCCAATTGCCAGGGCCGGACTGGCTACCGGGCAGTTAGGAATGCTGCTGAGCTGCTGCCTGATTTTACTGCAGTGGAGGCTGATTTCGTCCATGGAGACTTGTGTGTGCTGCGAAATACTGAAAGCAAAACGAATTTCGTTTAGCTCACGCAGGTCCCCATTAACTAAATCAGCCCCCAGCTTAGCAGCATTCCTAACTGCCCGGTAGCCAGTCCGGCCCTGCAATTGCAATCCAAGCCTCAGAAGTCTCTCCAGTGACAGTGCAGACAGTCCAGCCAGTGGGAAGAGCAGGGACGTATGCCTATTTAGGCACAATCAGGAATAGCCACCGAAGTCTTCTAGGAGCTGAAATAAGATCTCAGGGAGAAGTGATATAGAACAGGGCATCGTCAGCATATATCAATATTACATGCAATCTCTTCCCTATGCGTATGCCCCTCAATATTACATGCAATCTCTTCCCTATGTGTACGCCCCTCCACTCAAGAGCCCATATTGTCATAGGCTCAATGGCCAGCGCAAAGAGCAGTGGCGACAGTGGGCAGCCCTTACGCATGCCTAGCTATAATGTCACTTCTCTGACCTGCTCAGGCCCAATCGTATCCATGCACTCAGCTCAGTATAAAGGAGTTTGACCCTTCTGGAAAACCGCAGGCAGAATTCTGTCACCCATAATACCTCCTTTAGGCATCCCCAGTCAACGGTATCAAACGATTTCTCGGCGTCAACGCCCACCAGCACCAGTACCTCGTCCCTTTGTTGTACCTCATGCATGACACATGTTAATCGCCTTATATTCATGCCTGTGTTACTGTCTGGAAGGAACCCACATTGATCCTCATACATCAAATGGGGCATATGTGAAGCCAATCGCTCCGCCAATGCTTTGCTCTGTATTTTAGCATCTGACTTAATCATGGTGAGTGGGCAATACGCCGCCGGGTCCTGGCCATCACCCCCTTGTTTCAAATGCATGCATATCTCCCCTTCCCTCATGGATGGGGGCAGAAGTCCCACTCATATGCCTCCTCATACACTTTTAATACCGGTTGTGCCAGTTTCTCCGAGTAGGTCTGATAAAATTCAGAGGGAACCCATACCCCAAGTGCCTTGGCCTGGGACACTCCCCCAGTGCCTCCAGTATCTCCTTGTGCATCCAAATCCTTATTCCCTGCTGTTAGGAGGCGCATAAGCACCTGTCCCCTTAAAAATGGGATATAAAGTTGCACACGGACGCTCGGATCCATTGTGTACACCTGTAAATGCTGTTAAAACACTTCCAATATGCTTGCCCTGGTGTGTAACATGTCCCCCACTGAGTTGTGCAAACAGGTCAGCAGTGGGAGCACCTGCGCCTTGTGTAAAATCCAGGCCAGTAGGCATCCGGATTCATCCCCTTGGCGTGGAGCCCCTGTCGGCAACAGCAGAGCATGTATTTGTCCAGCATGTCCCAACCGTCACCAATTTGCTCACGAAGCATACAATTGTAGGCGCTATTGGTGGGGTGTGTTTGGTCACCTGTTTCGACCTCCACTAGGGATTCATCCCCATCCCTTAACCCATGTTGTAGCTGACAACGGATCCCGGAGGTTAGTCCCATGCCCTCACTTCTCAACACCGTTTTCATTGCTTCCCACTCCGTGCTTCTGCTGGACGTCCCCAACCAATTGAGGGTCATATACACCGTTAGGGCCTGCGACAGCATCTTCCTCCCTTCCTGATCTTCCAGTATGTTGGAGGGCATTCTTCACCTTCGAGGTCCCTGAACAAGGGCATTCAACTGTGCCACGCAACTCACCGAAGGGTGACCAGCCTTTAATTTTAAGACTAAAAAGATCTTTAATAAGATCCAGAAAGCTGTAAACAACAGCAATTTTGGGCTTGGAGTAAAGTCACGCATAAGGACCGGACAAAAGCATTACTAGCCACAATACGTGAATCTAATCTTTGTCCCTCAAGTTCATCCAATGAGTTTAATTGTTGGATAAAGGTAACCCTGGATTTAATTGCCCCGATTTGTAAAATAAAACACAATGGCAGCTTTAATCTACTTACTGAGCAGGATACCTTTAACACAGGGACATCTTACTGATTGTGAGGGCCCTGGTCTAAACGTATTACGGAGCCCCTGTTCAGAAAAGCTTTGAATTTATGATCCAGTTTCAGCTGTTTCATGCATTCTTTGGCCAGGTGACTGACAGTGCACAGGCACACTCATCCAAATTCTAAATGTGTTTACATCTAATATTTAGGGATAGTGAGGTGTGTTTTAATATTGTAACACAGCAGCAGTTCACTAATATTACTGCAAATAATCTCTGTGACATATGAATATGTGAGGTCTTGTTTCGATCTTAAAGAATCAAACAGACATTTATCTGTAAAAAGTCTGTAATAAACTCACACATCAAGGATATTATAAACGAGTTAAAGGAAAACGGTATTTGAAACAATCTGTTTAAGAATTATTCAAAGTCATCGGAGCAAGACTCTCTGCAGGACAGAGCTGGCTCTATCAGGGGACCCAATGAAAGGCTGGGGCCCTGGGCCAGAGCCCACTTTGCCCATGCCTTAAAACATCTCTAGTTTAGCATCTCTGAGTTAAAAAGGTTCCCATTAACAACTTTAAACTGCTGCACCTACGTTTTACAAGTAAGTACTGTACACTACTGTGCAAAGCGATGTTTGTGTGTGTACAGTTGTGCAACTGGCAATGGCATTCCAGATGCCATCCAAAACAGCACTGTGCATTGAACAGTATTCTGTCCTGTCCAACAACAAGTACATATTATCAGGATACACAGTTAAAGTTCTGGGGTGTTGAACAACTGCCTTGGTCATAAACCCTATATAGTAACCTTTTGTCAGAGACTCCTTACCTAGGTAATCTGGACCTGCTTCAGGGTTGGATGTTCAGCAAATCCTCTAATTTGAAGGAAGTAGTAAATTTGTCAATGGATATGGGTTCGTCAGTGGAGACTCCTACACCAGAAACACTTCCACCATAGGAATAGTTCCGAGGATGTCATTCTGCTAGGTGATTTTGTACTAGCAGAGAAGCCTTCACTCAAGGATTTATGGCTTTCCCAACAAATCAGAGAATTTTCGCTACAGAGGATGTATACATTTTTTACATGCATTTTGCTCATAATGGTGTGGAAATGTGCCTTAAGGTTAACGTAGAAAATGCATGTCAATATGGTGGTTAGAGAAAATGTGCCTTTATTAAACTTGCAACAAAAAAAAAATTCTGCTTTTTTCTGCAAAGAGCTCTCATTTCTATAGTTCTTTCACTGGTAGGCCTCAACAGTTTTCTTTATTCCTTCTGTTTCCTTTAAGAAAAGAAATGCCTTTTTGTAAATGCTAATTTAATGTTAAAATTGAACTGTAAGACCTAACATCTTTGTGAACTGTGCTGTTTGTTGCTAAATGAATTTCTTTGCTTCCTTACACCATATGACTTGATTGTATTTTAGATAGTTTCCTCTGCCACATGCGTATAATGAACAAATATATTGAAGAAAGAAAATGCTTGCTATGGACTTGAATTTCATGATCTAACCAGGACATGCTAGATATTAATGTTTCATTTCATATTGCAGCCCATTGTTATACAATAGTACACTGAACAGTTAAGAGTAGGCTTGCAAAGGTTCTCATGAGAACCTTCCTAGATGTATCTTTTTAAAATACACTGCAGCTGCATTCAAATAACAACCTGTCGACATGGACGTATACTGTGGGAATCTTAAAGAAAAGACGAGGGACCATCAGAAGATCCTTTCCTTTTGGCTAGAGATGATCCAACATTCGGAGTTTGCAACATGTTTGTGCTTTTCTATATAGAATGTGTTCCTAGTTAGAGAGTCAATGCATTCTATGCACATCTTCCTCTGCCAAGCCCTCTAGCACTTGACTGTGCTACTCTTGCCTGAAATTGCTGTGAGCTTCTGCGAACAGTGATCTGCTATTATTCTGATGCCTTTTTTGGAGACGTACTCAATGCTGATCACAGCTACTGCAGTGATTATTTCCTTCTACCAGTTTAATGGTTGCTACTGCAGCTGTTAAAGAATTCGGCTGAGTTTCCAGAACTTCTCTTTATGGGGAGTTCAACCTTTCATAGCTATTAGCCTGTTGCTTCAAAGTTTACTTGCTCTTTTCCAAAATAACTCGTAATGGGTTAGGTTAGGTCCCTTAGATTAGGATAGGGGCTAATTCTTCATGAAACACACTGTTATTTTGTATGCTCGAACGCACTATTATTTTGTATGCTCATTGTAACCAAAACTTTCTCGATATTTCTGTAAACGGATTTATCTGAATGACCTGAATAAAAAGACAAAAATACAGACTAATCTCTTAATCAGAAAATAAAAATGTTAAACTTCACCAAACCTCTCATCAATGACCGAACATAATAAGTCTGCAAGTTGATGATTGATTTAAAAATGTATATTGGTTGTGCTCCATTCTAACAGTGGCAAAGATTCATCGACCATAGAAAGAAATTGGCATTGAATCGAAGTAAGTTTTATAGTGGAGATGTTTATAAAATGTGTATGTGATTTTCATGCTCCCAAACCAGCTCGTTATCAGGTCCACAGGCAGTCCTAAATTGCAGTACTTGAAAAACTACTTTCACTTGTTACACTGCAGAAAAAAAATTATGAACGAGTTCAGTAGGGCATTTCCAATGCCAGACCTGCTAGGCCTTGTTGAACGTAAAAAAAGATGGGAACGTGACTTTTTTAGAAACACAAATAACATACTGCCCCTGTGCGAGTAGATGCTATAAGGAGCCAGCAAGAGAAGTGGTTGCCAAATTACTCAAAAATCGATGATTTTCAGGTTAATAGAAAAAGGGGATCATATAGATAAGGGTGGAAAAATGACTAATGATAAAATAGCAGTAGTACTACCCACTTTCACCTATTCTGTTTCATGAGTATAAGCAGGGCCACTAGAATTATGTTGCAGGGGAGAGCCATTTTATAGAGTAACGTTGAGTAAATTATGCATTGTAGTGCAACACATTTTGTGATAGTATCACTTAATCATTTTGTCATTTTTACACGTGTTAACACTGTTTAGGCATTAGTTGCAATTTATTAATGCTAGTTTAACACCCACGTATAGATATAAGCAACATAAAGGTTACCAGTCAACCTTTGTAAAGGGCCTTCACCTGCACAGAAACACGTGTTGCTGAGTTTTTAGCAACTTTTGAACCATTTGGACTAGAATATTTTTGGGGGGTTAACATCGGCAGATTGTTTAGTTTGTTTTTTTGCACTTTTATAAAGCGCAAACACGACCCGAAGGTATCAGAGAGCTTTACATGAGGACCAGTTGCATTACAGACGGACACATTTTTTTTTTCAAGAAATTAGTCACAGGGAGAATAAATGATTTGCCCAGAATCACAGGATGTTTGAGCCTCCTGCCAGACTCAAATCTTATGTCCCAGCTTCAAAGTCTGCCGCTCTCGCCGTTAAGCCACTCTATAATTATGAGAAAAATGCAGCGGCCGCAAAATCACATAAATTCAGTGTCTCTGGGTATAAAAAGGCAGATTTCTCACTGGGGGAATGTCTTTCAGCTCTATCATCAGGTCCGTCATCAGGCATTGTTGACACTGCAGAGTTTTATGTTTGACCATCTGCTCAATCTAGGGGTCTAGGGTGACTGTTCGGCAGCAATTTCTGTTGGCAGCACACTGTGAAGTGTTGCCATGCAATCTACGCAGTCCTTCACATAAGGGGAATTTAAATGTAGATGACGTTTTGAAAACACCCATGCTCCAGGGACATTTGAAATTGTGGGTACTGAAATCTACCCCCCTTTTGCAGTATTTTCAAATTGAGCTCAGGTGTTGGGAGAAACGTCACCATTTGGGCATAGTATGATTTCTGTCATGGAGGTTTGGCCCCGCCCAAGACAAAGAAATCCCCCTTTGGGGATAACCCACCACCTCTACATTGGCAGAAATTTTTACCTCAATAAGGAATTTGCAAAAATAAAAAGGTAAGTATATGGCATCAAAGTTTCCCTCAGCAGCTTGCCGCTAGAGTTCGCAAATGCTAAGGCTGCATAGTCCACATCATGCCTCTTTCACCCAGACTCCTAAATTTCCTACCTATCTCACTCTTGCGGGTTCTCTTTCATCCCTGCTTTACCTCTTTGTCATTCCTGTTCTATCTTTATCTCCTCCATCTCTTTCTCTCTCTCTCTCTCTTCCGCCCTTCTCTCTCTTTCTCGACGTGAAAGTCTGATGATGAGAAACAAGTCCCAATCCCCAAACTGCCACCACCTGAAAACACTGACACAAATTAGACACCGCTTTTGAGGCATTGGAACTTTACTGTAATGCAAATGAGTAACATGACGTAGTGCAAGGCAATTAGAGGCTCGTTCATCCAGCTGCTGCAGGCAGGGGCGGCCTTAGGTATGTGCAAGCTGTGCACCTGCACAGGGCCCCCAAACCCCAGGGGCTGCCACGCCGATATATATCCTTAATATAATAATCCTCTGAGGATGGATACATATTTGCTTGGCGGCCCCTGGCAGGGATTTGGCGGCCTCCGGCTCTGTTCCACTTCCAAACACCCTGACCCCCCCTCTTCACTGGCCTCCGAGCCTGCGTTCCTCCTGGTTCCTGATTGGCCCCGCCAGGACCCCCTCTTCCGGGCCCCCTACTCACGCTCCCTACCCAGGGGTGCCATGAGCCTAGAGCCAACCCTGCTGCAGGAAACTGTACCCCACCATACGTGTAACAGCTGTTATCCTCCCTATTACTGACTTGGGTGAGAGTAAAAAAGCCTGTATTGTAATTGTATTTCTATAGCGCTTACGACCCCTGACGAGGCGTCCAAGGCGCGAGCACGATGTAAAAGAAAGTAATTGTTCTTAATATTTAGTACATTGATTAGGGGTGGTGCTACACTTTAATAATATTTTAATAATACATAATATGAATAAAAATAATTTTAATTAATAATGTACCAAAACAAATTGGAAACTAAAATAGTATTAGAAATTGCAGATGGGCAATGCATGGCCTCTGAGTTGCACGCGGGAGCGAGGAGGCCCTCTTCTTTCACTTAAAAGTTGGTAAAAACGCCTTTGTGTGGAAGGCATTTCAAACGGGAGATGTAATAGTATCCCAGTGTTTTGAATCCACTACTGCATAGATTGAAGTGATCTCTGTTGGACCAATCCCTTGGTATGAGGGCTTAGCTAAGAAGTTATTGCTTATAAAGCTGACCAAGAAAATGCCCCCTGCTAACATTATCAGGTAGAAAAAGAAAGCCATAACTGGGTCCCAGAGGCTCCCTCACACTCCTGGACCCTGGTGCCACTGCACCAGCGGCACTTTTGGTCGGAGCTACCCCCGACTAAAATCGAAAGTATGTAAATCAACTGATAAGCATTTAGAGAGAGGGAGACAATCACATGTGATTCCGTGGTTTTTAGTCCTGAGGACATTGACAGCATAACAAGCACCTGTAGAGAAATGTGTATGTTTCTGGTACAGCAGTAAGTTTAAATGCAGAGGAGTATTTATTTATTTATTTATTTTTACCATTTGTAGAGCGCACTGTAACCCTGCGGGCATCCTGGCGCTGAGACAGCAAAAACGGACTGGATACTAGACAACTAAGCTGTAAGGCGCCACTGATATCGGATTAAAGAGTCAGGGAACAGACTTTAGGAAAGAGCCAGGTCTTTACTTTCCTGCGAAATGGCATTAGGTTCTGTGTGCTCCTAATTTCCAAACACTAAAGGCTCTTCCCCCCATGGTTGCTCTGTTTGTCCTTGGTATCCTGACCGAATAGGCAGAAGCAGAGCGAAGGTTACGAGTGGGCACGTAGCATTGAAATCTGGCTTGGATCGGCTTTGGTCCTTGTCCATGAAGTGCTTTAAACGTTACGCACAAGGATTTAAACAATATCCTTTGCGCTACTGGGAGCCAGTACAGCTCCACTAAGGCCTGTGTTGTTGAGGAACGACGTAGGCGGCTCAGCGCAAGCTTGCCTGCAGTTGTCTGGACACTCTGGAGTCTGGCAATCAAATACCCCGGGGTTTCCAGAAGCAGGGCATTGCAGTCATCTAGACGGCTTAAAATAATGCTCCTGACTCCTGTAGTTCTTGCCTGAACAGGCAGCAAAGGTAGTATTTTACGCAGTCCTCGAATAAACGTAAAGCAAGCTCCTACTACTTTGTTTACGTGGGACTCTAAGTTAATTTTTTCATTAAGCTGACCCCAGATTGCGTACAGAGCTTACTGGTGCCAGCGAGCCGTTCGCGTTTGTTGGCCAGAAATCATTCGGCAGTCCACGAGTGATCTTTCCCGCTTTGCAGTGTAGAATCTCTGTCTTTTCACTATTGAATTGGAGCGAGTTGCCCTTCAGCCATTTTGCCATATTAGACATGCAGGCATGAAAGCTTTCTAATAAATCTGCTTGGTCACCATCCAGGGACACAATGAGCTGGGTGTCATAGGCGTAATTAACCACACTGATATTATACATTTTAATGATCCCCAGCAAAGGTCGCAAGTACACATTGAACAAAATGGGGCTGATGGAAGACCCCTGTGGAACTCCATATTCGTTCTTTACAAATTGCGATTGGTAAGGAGGGAGCGCTACTGCTTGCCACCTGTCCGATTAATAGGAACGCATCCACCCTAGTGCCTCCCCTGTCACTCCTAGGGATTCCAGCCTTGTCAAAAGAATGTCATGGTTGACCGTGTCGAATGCGGCGGACAGGTCTAGCAATACTAGTGTTAAAATCTAGATCGCGGCGTAAACATTATCGGCGCCATCTTGTCTCTTTTCAGGTCCATGCGTGCGCGTAAGCAGCAGCCATTTTGAATGCCATGGTCTCTCTGCCTACTGCCGATAGCCAGCGCGTCTCACCCCCTCACACCCCGGCTTCGCAAGCACACACCCCCCTTTTTCCTTTGACAACCCCCGGTCTCTCCTACTTCGGCCCTAAACGCACCTCCAGCGCGACCCTGCCTCCGAGCCACATCCCGTGCTGAACCCCACACCCTTTCATCTCATTCATAAAACAGGCCCTTTTGATAACCTCTTCCTCCTTGCCCTATTGTTCGGCCTGATCCCAGGCCATTACTTAGCCCAACAGATGCAGTTTATTGCCCCTACAGTAAGACCTCGCCTCACTTCAAAGGAGCGGGGATTAATCAATGCCCTCACACCCCTAGATCCGATCGATCGCCCGCATTCCCGTTCCCAGCGGAATGTCCAGCTGCGCGATAGCCATCACGCTGAGATTGGGGTGGGGACTCCTACTGTAGATATGTGTGGGAACGGGCCTGAACCGGGGATTCCAAAGACGCCTTTTCCGTACTTCAAAGCATTACCAAGAATGTGTTGCATGTAATAAAGTAATAAACCAGTGTATAAGAGGCCAGGCCTCAGAGATGTCGAGAGAGCACCTCGAGAAGATACCCTGTTGTCTGATTTGACGTGTTCTGTTCCGTCTGAAATAAACTACTGTTTCCTGCCTTCCAGTCTCCAGCACCTGCCTCTTTATTTGGTAACCGTTAGTTGGGTGAGAAGCGGCTAACGCCGGGCAAACCTTGAAAAGGGGTATAACGACCTGATCTGCCTGAACCCTTTTTTCATCAATTGGCGCCCAACGTGGGGCCCATCAGCGACACGTGGATCCAGTGGGAGAGGTCCCGACGACGGAGTGAACGACTGCAACGATCGGGAAGTGCACCTGCCCGATAGACCCTCGTCTGGCAGCCGATCACCCGAACTTCACTGGTTCCGAGCAGACCTCTCTCGAGTGATCTACGGTCCTGACTGGGAACCATCAGGAGTGCCACAGCAATTACGGAGAATAGAGGACGATCGGAAGACGAGAAACCATCCATACGGTCCGGGTAAGGTCGTGTAACACGACAAACTGTGAAATAATTGATTAATTAATTAGAAAATACTAGTATTACTCTCCGAATTGTTGGTTCTCTTGGAGATTCTCTGTCTGCAAACGGAGAAGAATAGAAAGTATTCTCTCTTCCTTTGCAGGTAGTGAAGGGTAGGTAACGCAGGCTTTTGCCCCCGTTGTAATCCGTCGTGCCTATTTTTCTCCCCCACTGATTGATTGTTTGCCCGAACAGTGCTTGTTCGAGGATTGTTTTCTCGAGAATTCTCTGTCTACAAACGGGGAAGGATAAAAGTATTCTGTCCTCCTTTGCAGATAGCGAAGAATAGGTAACGCAGGCTTTTGCCCCCGTTGTAACCCGTCGTGCCTATTTCTTTCTCGCCACTGATTGTTTGATTGAACGGACAGTAATTGTTCGATATTGGTTCTCTCTTTGGGTATTCCCTATTTTGCGAATACTGCAGAATAGAAAAATTCTGTCCAGTCTTCGCAAAGTAGCGAAGGATAGGTAGTGCTGACCTTTGTCCCCGTTGTAACCCGTCATGCCTATCTTCTCCCCATTGGTCAGTAGTTGGTTCAGCCCGGACCGCTTATTAGAGATGGATCATCCGGCTCCTCTGGAGGGCACTCCTAATAAGGATATGTTTTTTAAATATGGACTAGTCGCCGTAGCTTATAGTAAGTTATGGAATAAATATACTAAAAAGGATCAGGAAAGTCAGTGGCCACTGATAGGATCCTTCGATGACACCAAAATAAGCGTGCTGGGAACAGCCCTTTGTAGCAATAAAACCACGCCCACTATGCTTGATAGTTTCGGCATGTGGCGCAAGGAAGCAGAGCAACGAAAGAAAAGAGAAGAAGCGAGAATAGGAAAAGAATTGCGAAAAGCAGCCCACATGGCCGCTAAGAAACTAGAAGAAGAGATAAAAGAAAGAGCAGAAAGCAGACAAAAACAGGAATCTGAGTCGACAGGCCAGTGTCCCGTTAGGACCCCCTCTACGCTCTACCCTGAGCTGAACCCCAAACAACGGGCGAACGATGAGCTGCTGCTAGGTCCTCCGATCATCTATATGCCCCCCCCCCTATGCCCCCTCCCAACCCCTAGTACAGCACTTGCCAGCTCCGAGTGCAAATGAGAATAGCCTTGAATCTAGTGCCCCAGCCCTCACGGCCTCCGCTCCGGCCGCATTAGTAACGACATCAGATGAACCCAAGACTAGCAAGCAGCCACCGAGTAGACTGAATAGATTGAGCAAAGATGAGCGAGAGGGAATTGACAAAATAGCAAAGGCACTGGTAGAACGGAAGGAGAGCGAGGAATACACGATGGATATGCACAATTCGCATGCCGGTAGCCACAGACGACATTTCATTTTACGGTTTAGTTACCACACCCTGAACGCATATGAGGATAGGTATCAGAATCGGGGTCCTGTTAAACTGACAACGTTATATAGAAAAGTCGATATTGGAGACGAGGCCGAGTGTTGCGCGGCGGACCTCTTCATGCAAACGCTTGAGGTCTTCCGCCACCTCATGGAACAGAAACCATAAGTTAAGATTACAGTCCCCGAGACGACTGGGTCCCCATCAGAAGTAGGTAACACCATGATGCCTATCAGAGAAGCCGCCCCCTACTGGGTTCCCCCGCGAGGACAGGGAACGAACGATGATATCAACCATGCAGATGCAAAAGGGAGGGTCGTGTACAACTGGGTCTATCAACCATGGGATCGGCAAGACATTTTAACTTTTAGGCAAACCCTGCCCGATTTAAGAAAGAACCCGACAGCATTTTATACCGAACTAGGTACAGCCTTGGGCTCAACAATAATGACCTTAGCGGACAGTGACTTGTTTTTCGGGTTATGTCTGCCGGCCGATGTGTGGAAGCAAATCCGAAAAGCCGACCACACAGACCTGTTCGGACATACCTGGAATCAACTCAGCGAACTAGATAGGCAGCGAGAGCCCGGAAAGAAACCTGTAAAAGACATACTGGAACTCCCGGACAAAATAGTTCAGAAGCTAAAGACATTGATCCCAGAGAAGAAGGTAGACTGGTCGGTAGTCACGGCTTGCCGTCAGAAACCACAGGAAGACGTATCAGAATACTTCTCCCGATTTGAGACGGTGTTCTCCGACTACAGTGGCCAAGACATGACCACTGCAACCGGACAACACCTATTCGTGCAAAACTACGTGAAGGGTCTATCACAAGAGGTCTCCCAGAAATTACAGACGAGCGAGAGTAGTTGGGGGGCCTCCAAGCCTGCAGCCATCCTTCAGATGGCTCAGTATTACGAACACCAAAAGAACGAGAATGATAGGGCGACTGAGAAAAAGAAAAAGGACTTGAAAGAACGAGTAATGATTGCCCAACTGCAAGGAGTGACGACAGGAAGGGAACGGTATAGAGGAAACTACCAGTCAAATGCCCCTAGGAATACACCCCCTAGAGACCACACACCTGGCGCTCCACGAACAGACCTCGATGAGAACCAGTGTGCGTTTTGCAAAGGATTTGGCCATTGGAAGTCCCAATGTCCGATTCTTCAGGAAATGATTAAAAATAAAGAAACGAGAGACACGACGAATGGCCCCAGGTCTAAAGGGCAGGGACAAGGGCACACTCACGACACCAACAATGACAAACCTAGCAAACCGAACACGTTTGACCGTCCCCGACAGAATCAGTGCCAACAGTCTGACTGCGACAATGCCCGTGACTTTGCATAGGACGGCCAAGGGCAAGGTAGGGATCCAGTCGAGCTCTATGTTGATCAGCAAGGTCCTTATGTCACCGCTAAGGTCCTAGGTACGAAATCTCCGTTCCTGGTAGCACTGGCGCGACACGTAGTGCGTTATCTAAACGACTGATTCCAAGGGCACCCATGTCTGGCTCACAAATAACATCAATAGGCTTTGATGGAACGCCCTCCACTAACCCCTTATCAGCACCGGTCTCCTTCGACTTGGACAGTAACCCCACTGACACGACGTTCCTGCTTTCCTCCAACACTCCCGATGCCATTATGGCACTTGACTTACTAAAGCATTTTCGAGCCACTATCAGGTGTTCGTGGGACGGGGTTCGAGTCATTCTGTACGATAACCCGACTCTGCTCAGACATCATCATGCACGACACATGCTCTCCATCTCTGACACTGACACATCCTTACTTGACTCTCTACCTCAGTATCTATGGGCAAAGACTGATGCTGATGTAGGACAAATGATGATCGACCCCGTGCGCATAAATGTCCGCCAAGATGCGATACTCCCAAAACTCCCACAATATCGGATATCGCCCGAAGGTGAGAAGGCATTGGTGATGATAATCCAGTCCCTGGTAGAGGCAGGAGTGGTAGAGGAAGTAGTCAGCAACGTTTGCAACAGCCCCATCCTACCCATTGTAAAGAAGCAGGGCGAAGGAGATGAGAAAGCGTACCGCTTCATCATCGACCTTCGAGAGATCAACAAGGTAGTTGTACCTCAGTACCCTGTAGTCTCAGATATCGCCACCATTCTGACCCTGATTCCTTCCACAGCCACCACCTTCACTGTGATAGACCTCAAAAACGCTTTTTTCTCCATCCCCATCCACCCAGATAGCCGCTACCTTTTCGGCTTCACATTAAAATCCCGCTCATATAGATTTTGTAGAGCTCCCCAAGGTTACACAGAAAGCCCTAGCATCTATAGCCAGGCCCTCAAGAGACAGCTGGACGCTGTTCAGCTGCCGGAGGGAGTGGTGTTGATACAGTACGTTGATGACATCCTTTTGGCGGCCGACACCACTCCACTTGCAGTCACAGCCACCATCCAACTCTTGCACTTCCTCGCGGAAAATGGCCACAAGGTCTCCAAAAAGAAGTTGCAATTCTGCCAACCCCAGGTCACCTACCTAGGCCACCTCTTGTCCAAAGACGGGAGAAAGCTTACACGCGATCGAATTCAGGCCATTCTAGAAACCCCTGTCCCAAAGACCCAGAAACAAGTCCGCTCCCTGGTAGGCCTCACCTCCTTCTGCCGGCAGTGGTTGCCAAATTTCAGCCTCATTGTAAAGCCACTACTTTCCCTACTAACCAAAGATGTCCCCTTCCCACTCCCTTGGACCCCCGAAAGCCAATCCTCCTTCAAAGAGCTTCGAGACGCCCTTTGTTCTGCGCCAGTCCTAGGAACCCCCGATTACACCAAACCCTTCTCTCTCTACACTCACGAAAGGGAGGGGTGCGCTTTGTCTGCTGGCTTAGTTGAGCGACACAACTCCACACTGAAACTAAAACTGTCGAAGATAGTGGCCACCACAGGACTTAAATGGCCAGATGCCCTCCCACTGGCATTGCTATCGATGCGCTCCACTCCCACTAAGCACCATTTGACCCCCTACGAAGTTGTATTTGGGCGACCCATGAATCTCTGGACTGCCCCTAAACCGACTTCCATTCACGACGTCCCAGACGTCCTACTGTCTGATTACTTGTGCAAATTGACTAAAACGTTGTCTGTCATTCATCAGCAGGTGCAGCAGGCCATCCCCGATGCTTCCAGGGGTCCAGGTCACGATATCCAACCGGGAGATTATGTGCTGATCCGAAATTTCCAACGGACAAAGAGTCTGGAACCCCGGTGGACGGGCCCCTGGCAAGTGCTGATTACCACCCGAACGGCTCTTCGAGTGGAGGGGAAGCGACATTAGCTGCATGCTCACCACTGTGAGAAGGTCTCCTCGACCCTGACCACGACAGAAAACGTCAGTACCCAAGAAGAACTGCCGAACAAAGACCGGCCATCATTGAACTGTTATCCGGATACCGAGGCACTCGAACTTGCAAAATTCTCTGATCCCACTGTGCCGTCCAGGGAAGGGTATTTCCTACGTCGAAAGGAGGGAGCTTCGGCTAAGTAGAACCACAGACTAAGTTGAATCTCAGAACGGTAGCCTAAACACAACCAAGGGTTACCCGAAGAGAGGCTAAACGAAGTCAGCGGTTCTGCCCACTACCGAGCACCTTGAAGATGATGGAAGAGCCAGATAAGAAGACGACGGAAGCAACAGGAAATACCCGTTATCGAAACCCAAAGACTGACAGTATACACAAATCGAAGACAATTGCTCTTTTTATTGTCCTCCTCTTTTGCCTCCTCCTCATGACTTCCTTCTGGATCATGGAAGAGAGCGCACCCGCTCATCAGATATTGCTGACCACTGCACAGCCAACCACTATGAAAGAACATCACCTGATCTCCCTTTCGCCGCAGCTCCGAGAAAGGCGTAAGGAGTTCTGGAACAATTCCTTCGTGCAACTGTTGCACCAACACAACCTTGCCGCCAACGCCACAAACTGCTGGATCTGCGGGTTGCTCCCGCATGCCACCGGACACTCCATCCCTTTCATCCCTTCCCCTTTTTCAGTTCATGGTTCTTGCCTTGCCTGGTTGACCCTCTTGCAAGAGAGCTACAAGGACAACGCCACTTCTGGTCAAACAGTGTCACACTTCTACCACGGGTTCTGGCTGAACAAAACCGGAAGGACGTCTGCTCCCTTTTGTCCTTTGACCTCTGGCTCCTCCTTCCAGATGGACATCCCTGCCAAGGAGCGAGTCGAAATGCAGGTGGTCCATAGTCCAGCCAGACCCACATTCTCCTACTTACGGAAACGAACTGCTGCCACTCTGACGGTGGCTCTGTCTGTTATCAATGTCACGGGCCTCGTGTGCCTCGAAGGTTTGGGAACACAGCCGGTGGGTCACAGTTCCTGCCACATCACCAGAACATTGGACTCCATCGATCCCCCCTCCTTTGTTGCTTCTCCGAATATGTACTTTGTTTGTGGCACCAAAGCTTACACTTGGCTTCCAAAAAGTTGGGGTGTACTTGCTACATCGCCTTCGTTCTCCCTCCAACGTACGTGGCCCCAGCAAACCATCATCGGCAGAAGCGCGCAAGAGACATTGAACAAGCCGACTCCACCGGAGCACAGTTCCTGGATGCAGTGAAGGGACTTGTTCCTCTGTGGGGCCCAATGACAAACAGCCGCGCCATCCGACATCTGACCCAGGCAGTAGAAACGACCATGAACATCACGGCTGGCATCCTCACTAACAATACGGCCGAGCTTCAGGCAGTCCGCCTGGTGGCTCTTCAGAACCGCCTTGTTCTAGATGTAGTTCTAGCTGACCGAGGAGGAGCATGCCGCATCATTGGATCCAGCTGTTGCACCTACGTGCCAGATAACTCGCCCTCAGTCTACAAAGCAATCGAACACCTCCACAGACTTTCCTCAGAAGTTCACCAAGAACAGGAAGAATCGTCGCTTGGAAACTGGTTTTGGGGCATTTTGAAGGACTGGGGATGGAGGTTATTCACATTTATATTGATACCGGTCGTGATACTGTGTGGGTGTTGCCTAGGTATTCAATGTTTGCCACCTCTGTGTTCGCTCATTGTTAACTGCATGTGTCCTAAGACTTCAGACTTCAAAACAGAACACATGAAAGCATTGTATGACCTCGAAATAAGAAATATAATGGGGATTGACGTAAATTAACAAGCTGGCTAGATATGTTGAAAAGGGAGGACTGTTAAAATCTAGATCGTGGCGTAAACATTATCGGCGCCATCTTGTCTCTTTTCAGGTCCATGCGTGCGCGTAAGCAGCAGCCATTTTGAATGCCATGGTCTCTCTGCCTACTGCCGATAGCCAGCGTATCTCACCCCCTCACACCCCGGCTTCGCAAGCACACCCCCCCCTTTTTCCTTTGACAACCCCCGGTCTCTCCTACTTGGGCCCTAAACGCACCTCCAGCGCGACCCTGCCTCCGAGCCACATCCCGTGCTGAACCCCACACCTTTTCATCTCATTCATAAAACAGGCCCTTTTGATAACCTCTTCCTCCTTGCCCTATTGTTCGGCCTGATCCCAGGCCATTACTTAGCCCAACAGATGCAGTTTATTGCCCCTACAGTAAGACCTCGCCTCACTTCAAAGGAGCGGGGATTAATCAATGCCCTCACACCCCTAGATCCGATCGATCGCCCGCATTCCCGTTCCCAGCGGAATGTCCAGCTGCGCGATAGCCATCACGCTGAGATTGGGGTGGGGACTCCTACTGTAGATATGTGTGGGAACGGGCCTGAACCGGGGATTCCAAAGACGCCTTTTTCGTACTTCAAAGCATTACCAAGAATGTGTTGCATGTAATAAAGTAATAAACCAGTGTATAAGAGGCCAGGCCTCAGAGATGTCGAGAGAGCACCTCGAGAAGATACCCTGTTGTCTGATTTGACGTGTTCTGTTCCGTCGGAAATAAACTCCTGTTTCCTGCCTTCCAGTCTCCAGCGCCTGCCTCTTTATTTGGTAACCGTTAGTTGGGTGAGAAGCGGCTAACGCCGGGCAAACCTTGAAAAGGGGTATAACGACCTGATCTGGTATAACAACCTGATCTGCCTGAACCCTTTTTTCATCACTAGAGTTGCCGATTGCCCCCTGTCCGCCCGCATTCGGAGATTGTCCAGGACGGCCACCAGGGCTGTCTCCGTTCCATGACCCGGTCTGAACCCAAATTGCTCCTCAGCCAGTTTATTATTTGTCTCCAAAAAGAGAGACAGTGTCCTACTTACCAGACACTCCACAATCTTGGTCAGATAGGGTAAGAGGGAGATGGGCCTGTAGTTCTTATAACATCCAGGATCAAGTGTGGGTTTTTTCAGAAGTGGCGTGATAATGGCCTGCTTCCAACTGGTCGGTACCAATCCATTGATGAGCGATTGGCAGCATAGTTCATGCAGGATAGGGAACAACTCTGATCCGAGTTCTTTCATTATCTTATGGGGGATGGGGTCCAGGGGTGACCCGGATGAGATTCCCAGGGCCGTTCAGGTGAACTCCTCTTTCGAGGGTATCGGAAATATATCCATGATGACCGGAGTGACTACCGGGCAGATGTCCTTGTCCCCATTATCACAACTGTCGCCCTTCATCTGGTCTGGCTGCCTAGGTGGGGTCGTATCTTTCAGACCTTCCATGATCGTGCTGATTTGTTCTTGGAAGAAAAGGTTCAAACAATCGCACAGCTCCTGAGTAGGTTTGATTTTACTGTTAATAGAGTCAGGGTGGGTCATATCTCTCACAATCCTAAAGATATCCCTGGATTTATTAGCGCTTTTGAGGATAGAAGAGGCGAAATATTCTGCTTTTGTAGTGGCTATTTCACTTTTGTATTTTATTAAAGGGAGCCTCCAGCTGGCTTCATCTTTTTCTTCATAGTTCTTCCTCCACTGTCTTTCAGCCATTTTGCAGGCCAGTTTCGGGTTCCTAAGGTTTTCCGTATACCAGGGAGCTGAGGGGTTCCCTCTTTTTCTAATATCTTTTAAAGGAGCAAGTTGGTCAATCTTCCTAGTAAGCTGCTCGCAGAGAGCTGTATAGTTTTCTGTAACTTGTTTCTCTGAGTTGACCAAGGGTGCAGCAATCAATATAATTGAGGGAGTAATGGCTTCCTTTTCTGAGGGGGTAGTAAGAGTCCACAGGAGATTGCCTTAACTCTGGCATCTATGGGTTGCATCTCCAACGACTAGCCTATCATCACATCCCAGGTATCAGGAAGTCTGGTGATTCTGGGGCTGAAACCCTACCAAGGCAAGGATGGTCATCAAAAGCAGCATTTGAAAAACCAGGCCCATTTTGCACTGTGCAAGAGAATGTAGCAAGCAAAGCAGATCCTTTCCAGGGAGCGTTAGAGCAAAGGCAATCCCTGAAAATCCTTTTTTAAATAAATGGGTCAGAACAGTGTCATGTCTAGAACGCTTTTCGGTTATGCTGGGTAAATCCATTTGATATACAGGGCACTCTGTGATGGAACTAATGAACTACCTCAAAACCTTTGTCAGTGTACCCTGGGTCAATATTTCTCCACAACAGAAAATCTTGCATGTGCTTATCAACACATTACATGCCAGGCGCAAACATTTAGATGCAGGGTTGGGGGTGAATTGTTGCCACACAATATGTGGTGACTATCTGGTTGTGTGCGCTTCACTGAATAAATGCTGATACAAAATCCTAAGCCAAGAAAGATATAACCTGGTTTGAAATCCTGTCAGAACATAATGCCAATAACTGTTCCTGTGCTAATTAGGGTTCCATCAAAATTGTTTGTGTTGCTTAACACATGATGCTAAAGATGCAGGTCGCCCAAGGAGTCCCATGTATGTGTGCCAGATATCTTCTTAAAAATGCTAGCCCGTCAGGAGTGGCAAGTGATTCTCAGCAAGGTCAGTAACGTTAATTATGAAGGGAGACAGGCACGAAATGAGTGGTACTTAAAAAACCAACGATATAAAAAAAAACACTACTACATTATATTTAAGAGGAAATATAGTGTAGCAGTGTTTTACATTTTGTACGCATTCATATTTTTTTTTATATTACCTTTAGTCTGCATTCTAGACATTGAGGGGAAATCTTGTGTACAAAAGTACACTTAAAAACGCAAAAATGTCCTCAAAAAACTTAAATATGTAAAAAAATGTTTTAAAAAGCATTCTCCTGCACTATATTTCCTCTTAAAACCCTCAACACAGACAAGTGTGGTCTAAACTATATTAATATGTCACACTTTTAGTTTTGGAAGGGCGAAATATGGTTTAGATCACACTTAGTCTGAGTTCTGGTTTTAAGTGGAAATACAGTCTAGTACACTGTACTTAAAAATAAATTCAAAATTAAACATTTAAAAATTATAAACAAAAATGTACTACACCATATTTATCATTAAACCCAAAATGCAGTTTTAACAATGTAATACTACCGCGGTACTCCACAAACTTAGTTTAAATATATAAAATAATAAAACAAATGTTACTTACCTTTACACACTTAAATGCCCTGACTCATCCTCTCCTGTACACTTGTAATACAGTAGGACACTATATTTACTCTTAAAAGCCAGAACACAGCCAAAGTGTGGTCTAAACAATATGGTTGCCTTTTACTTTTGTAAGGGCAGTTATGAGCTAATGATATGAAAGTTAAGAGGTATACCACGCCCCAATATATCACTACGTTTTTGTGCCTTATTGGCCTGATTTCCAATGGTAAGCTTTCACTTTTGATCAAGTTTATTTATGTTTGCTTTTTACAAAGGCTTTCTACTAGTACTATCTTTAGGAATGTGAAGTCTCCACACATAATAAGATAGAACTGTCCTAACTTTTTATGTGCGGAGGATTTGCAGTCATAAACATACTACTCGTAATATACTCTTGTGAATAGCAAACAATAGTAAACTTGCGCAAAAATCTAAGTTTACCTTTGTGAATCAGACCCTATAATTTAAAAACTACTAAAAGAATTTTGATCTACTACCAAAAAGGACCCTTTATGTCCCGGAATTTATATTTCTGACACATTTCATCTGAATCCATTCAGCCATTTTCATACTCCGTCTGTTTAAACAATACTCTAGTACACAACATGCTACACCACTCCACTGTATGTCACACCACTCATATTTATGGCATGTTACTCCACTCAATGACACCCTACTCCACTCTGACAATCCACCCCACTCTCTAACTCTCAATGCCACTCCACTCTATGACACGCCACTTCACTCTATGACATGCTACTGCAGTCTACCACATGCAACTCCACTTGACGACATGCCACTATACTCCAAGACATTCCACGCCGCTCCACTCCATAACATGCCACTTTACCACATGCCACTGCACTCTAGGACATTTTACTCCCCTCCATGCCGTTACACTCTACGACATCTCCGTTTACTCAACACCACTCCACTTAATGCTTACGCTCCACCTATCTAAGTCTCTGTATGAAATGCCACTCCATGACACACCACTCCACTTTACTGTAGGAAGCACCACTCCACTCTATGCCACTACACTGTTTGACATGCTGCTCCACTCTATGCTATGACAGTCCTTTTTTTTTTTTGAGGATTTATAAAGCGCGTGGCTACCCGGGGGCGTCCCAGCGCTGGAGAATGTGCTTGCGGGAACAATGGGGTTTAAGGGAACAGCCAAGTTTTCAACAACTTCCGGAAGGAAAGGAGGTTGGTTTCACTGCGGATGGCAAGAGGCAGGGCATTCCAAAGCTTAGGAGCGATGTAGGAAAAGAGACGGCCCCCTGTGCGTGCCTTCTTAATTCTGGGTGTGAAGGCTAAATGTAAGTGGTCAGACCGGAGGTTTCTATTGGCTTTGTATGGTCCTAACATGTCTTTAAGAATAGGGGGGCCCTTGCCGTGAAGGATCTTGTGAGAGGTGCACAAGGATTTGAAATGGACTCTCTCCTGTATGGGTAGCCAGTGGAGTGATCTTAAGGCGGGTTTAGCTGAGCACCGGTGTTTTGTGCCTGCGAGAAGCCTGGCTGTCGAGTTCTGAACGACCTGGAGTTTGGCAATGACTGTTTTGGGGGCACCCAAATATAAGGCATTGCCGTAATCCAGTACGGAAAGGATAAGCCCCTGGAAGAGAAGTTTTCTGGAGTCAGGGGGTAGGAGGGGGAGATTTTGCATATTGTTCGGAGGAGACCAAAATTGACGCCCGCCGTTTTCCTAGCTTGGGTTTTAAACGTGAGGTCATGGTCAAGCCATATTCCCAGACTTTTTATGTCTACTCTAGGAATAGGTGCTGGTCCCATGCAGGGTGGCCACATGGTCTCAGGTGAGAAGCTAGATTGGTTGCCTAATACCATAATCTCTATTTTTCCACTGTTCAGTTTGAGGTGGGAATTGGTCATCCAAACGGTGATGTCTTTAAGACAGGAACACAGGTTTTCAGGGGAGCGATCTAGATGATTCAGAGATACGATCAGCTGGGTGTCGTCTGCGTAAGTGACTAGTTTGATCCCGTAGGGGGTAACTATTTTCCCCAGGGGGGACATGTAAACATTGAAAAGTGTAGGGCTCAGGGAAGAGCCCTGAGGAACTCCACAGTGAAGCGGAGTAGGTTGGGATTTAATGTTGCCCTCAAGAACTTAGAATGTTCTGTACTGAGGGAAGGATTTCAGCCAGGACAGGGCAGTACCGGCGACTCCCACTCCCCTGAGCCGGTGAACCAAGGTGTTGTGGTTCACTGTGTGAAAGGCTGCGCTTAGATCCAGGAGGATCACAGCTACGGATCCTCCTAAATCGAGGATCTTTCTTGCCTCTTCCACAGCTGCAAGCAACGCGGAAGCTCGTCTATGAGGAGTGGAGTGAGACACTGGATTCAAGAAAGGTGGATATCTGGCGTTTGACAAATTTGTCTGCCACCTTACTGATCCCAGGCAGGAGGGAGATGGGACGGTAATGACTTAGATCTGTAGGATCCAGATGGGGCTTTTTTAGAAGTGCTTTTACTATGGCCCTCTTCCAGTTAAGGGGAACAGTACCCTGTGATAGGGAGGCGTTAATCAGGTTGATAATAGGGGGGATGATGGAGGGTGAGACTAACTTTAATATATGTAGCGGAGCTGGATCAAGCTGGGAGCCGCTTTTAATTGATTGTAGAATGGGAAGAAGATTTTCCTCCAAGATTGGATAGAATGATTCTAGGCTAGGGTCTTTATGCCTAGGAACAGAGGGGTAGGGTTCTGGAGGTGGATGGGAATTGCTGGGCGGGAGGGATGTGAGGTTATTTTGAATTTTGTTTGCGAAAAATTCAGCCAGTTCATTGCAGCGATGACTGGAGGGATCAAGGGGGCGGGGAGGGTCAGGAATTTTCAAGAGTTTTTTTACGATACGGAAAATTTCCCTGGAAGAGCTGGTGGAGGATCTAATTTTTTCTTCAAAGAAGGCAGCCTGGCTTGTTTTAAGGGCCGTTTTATAGGCTAAAATAGATTGTCGGTATTCAGTTTTTTTTGAGGTAGCATATTCTTTTCTCCATGTTCTTTCTGAAATTTTACATTGTTTTGTTTAGGTGGTAAAGTTCATCGGTGAACCAGGGGGGTTTGGTCTTTCTAACTTGTTTTGGGCCAGCTTTTCTGGGAAGAACTATGTCCAGTGAGTCCTCAATCCAAGGAGGTGTCCTTTTGTATGTGTTGGTTGATAGTTCATAAGATGAAGCTGGTAGGTTGCGAGGTCGAGTGCTAGTTCACTCGCCACTTTGTCTCCGGGGTTATCAAAGTGGAGATTCAGATCTCCTAAGATTGTGAAGTTGGGTAAGGTGCTAGCCAGGGAGAGGGCGGACTCCATGAGTGTTGTACAGAATTGCCCGAGTGCTCCCGGGGGGTGGTATATGAGGAGCCCAGATAGTGACTTCATGGGGGACAATTGAATAGCGAAAAGAACATTTTCACAATCTGAGGTGGAGCTATCAAGAATACGGCAGGTCAGATGATTTTTATATATAATTGCTATTCCTCCCCCCTTGCCATTAGGTCTATCGAGGCTATTGTATGACAATCCACTACACGCCACTTCACTATAGGACACACCATTACACTGTACGACAAGCCACTTTACTCTACCCCATGATACTCCAGTGTACCAGACACCACTCTCCTCTATGACATGCCACTCCACTCTACAATATCCCACTTCAATCTGTGCCTTATCAATCTATGCCCCTTCACTCAAAGACACTGTGAGACACACTACTGTGTCAAACACCCAACCACTCCACTCTACTCCATCTCCACAACACTTTACTCTACTCTAAGTCTCTCCACTCTATGGCATTGTATGCCATGACACACCACTGCACTACATGACACCCCACTCCAATCTGTGACATGCCACTCCACTCTACGACACTCCACTGCAATCTGTGACACTCCCCTTCACAGACCACTCCACTCTACAACATCCCACTTAACTCTATGATACACCACTCCCCTCTACTACACGCCACTCCACTATACAACATGCCACTCTACAGCACATGGAAAGACCTCCCTCAACACATCAGAGCCTCCTGCTCACTTCTTGAGTTCTGCAAAAAGCCGAAGACTTGGCGTTTCATATAAGCACATTGAGGACCACAAACCTACACACCTGCACAAGTTCCTGGATACTGTATCGGGTAATTAATGCGCTATAAATCAATATATCAATATACATGACATAACATAACTCTACACCACTCCACCGTACCATATTGTTCTCCACTCTATGACACTCTATGTTCCTCCACTGTATAACACTCTAGTCCACTCAATGCCACTTTGCGACACTCTACTCCACTATCTGCCACTCTACTATACTCTACTTCACTGTGCAACACTTTACATAATTCCATCAATGCCACTCCACACTACTTTACTACACTCTAATCTATGACACAGGCCTGCACTATACTACACGCCACTGCACTACACCACTCAACTCTACGCTGCAACACTCTACACTACTGTATGCAACTCCACTGTACAACACTATATTCCACTCCACTCTAACACAGTGTGCAACAATCCAGTCCACTCTACGCTACTCCACTTTTACCACATTCTACATAATTCTATTCCTCTCCTCTGTATGCTGTTCTACTCTGCATCAATGCACTCTATGTCACTTTACTGTACACCAATCCACTCTACTCCAATCCACTCTGTGCTAGTCCACTCTACAATATTCCACTCTATGCAACTCCACTATACGTCACTATACTTTATTCTACGACACTCTGCTCTACAGTATTCCACTCTACACCACTTCACTCTATGTCACTCCACTGGTCGCTATTCTACTGAACACCACTCCACTCTATGCCACTCCACTGAACACCACTCAACTCTATATTATTCCCCTCCACTCTACACTACTCCACTGTACTCCACTCCACTACAAGCCGCTCCACTGTGTGCTATTCTACTATATGCCACTCTATTCTATGCCACTGTACTCCACTCCACTCTATGGCACTCCACTCTACATTATTCCAGTCTATACCACTCCACTCTATGCCACTCCACTGGACACTATTCAACTCTACACCACTCAATTCCATGCCACTCTACTGTACACTATTTCACTCTGTATCACTCCATTCTACACTGTTCCACTCTATGCCACTCCACTGTAGGCCACTTCACACTCCGCTATTCCACTCTACGCCACTCCACTATACACCACTGGACTAGAGCCATTAGCAATCCACTCTATTCCACTCCACTCCACTCGCTGCTATTCCACTCTACTCTACTCCACACCACTCTACGCCACACCACTCCACTCTACTCCATCCACTCTACGTCACTCCTCTCTATGCAACTCCACTCTAGGCCATTCCACTCTATGCCACTACACTGTAAGGAACTCCACTCTATGCCACTATACTCTACCGCACTCCACTATATGGCACTTTGTTCTGTGCCACTCCACTCTACACCACTCCACTCCACTCCACTCTACGCTATTCCACTCTATGCCACTACACTCTACTCCACTAAACTGTATGCCGCTACAGTCTACGGTATTTCACTCTACGCCACAACACTGTATTCCACACCACTCTATACCACTATACTCTATGGCACTCCACTCCATGCCACTCTACTCTATGCTATTCTGCTCTACACCACTCTCCTGTGCACCACTCCACTCGACATTACTCCACTGTATGCAATTCACTCTATACTACTCCACTCTATGCAACTCCACTCTATTTCACTCCACTCTACACCACTCCACCCTACACCACTCTGCTCTATGATATTTTTTATCCACTCTATGCGACTCCACTCTACACTGTTCCACTCCACGCCACTCCACTCTAAGCCACTCTATGCCACTCCACTCTATGGCCCTCCATACTATGCCACTCCACTCTGTGCTAGTCCACTCAATGACACTCTACTCTATGCCACTCCACTCTGTGCAACTCCACTCTACACCACTCCACTCAATGCCACTACACTGCATGCCACACCACTCTGTGCCACTACGCCCTTGGAACTCCACTCTATGCCACTTCACTCTACACTTCAAAGCCACTCGCGCACCTCCATAAACAATACACACAGTTGTCAACTCGCTAGACAGAGTACATTAACTATAACTCATTGGGCCATATTATCAAGAAAGGGCGATACATTATCGCCGCTTTTATCGGCAGGAAACTGCCGCTAAAGCGGCGATAATGGGCTTGATAATATGCCCTTATGAATTCCCATAGAAGCCCAGGTTCTGGTGTTAACCTGGGCTTCTATGGGAATTCATAAGGGCATATTATCAAGCCCATTATCGCCGCTTTAGCGGCAGTTTCCTGCCGATAAAAGCGGCAATAATGTATCGCCCTTGCTTGATAATATGGCCCATGGTTATTTAATCACAGCTTATACCCTTTCATATTACATCAGTGATAGCAGGTTAAATCATAAAATTCCTAACAAGACTCATGACATGTCTAATGAAATAATTTATATGAGCACATTCTGTATTGTGTAGTGGCTAGTTTTAAGGCTAGCGAGTTGAAAACAGTGTGTACAGTGGTGTACCAATTATAGGAATTTGAAGGTAGTGCGGAAGCTATAAATTTAAGGTGTGACATAACTTTAGAATTTTCTAATGTTTGTGTAATTTATGTTTGGTTTGTATAGAAAGAATACATTTATTTACAGTAGTTTGATGGTGGTGTGTAAATTATGAATTTAGGGTATAACTATACATTTTAAATTGCCAATGTTTGTGTAGTTTAAATTTGCATAGTATAAAAAGAATAAGTAAAGTTTCACTAAATATAACTAATCTTTAACCTTTGTTTTTTCATTAAATATATACATACATAAAATTCATTTTTTTCTTTTTTGGGAGTAAAACCCCAATAATGTTTTAGATTAATCCCTTGTCTCTCTTTACCACTACACACCTTTACGCCCTAAATATACCCTAACCACCCTTTACCACTAACCACCACTAAACCTCAAAATGATGCTGTCACACCAAGGCCCACTCAGCTGAATTCCCAGGGCCTCTGCGGAGGTGAAAATCTTTCACCACTTCCACTTGAGGTTAATCTTTAGTTTCAGAAGAGATGACTAGTACCAGTGACTAATCATGTGGTGAAGGGAGGTTGAAGAGAGAGAGTGAGAGAGAGAGAGAAAGAAAGAGAGAGTTGGTGCTGGTGTACCCGGTGCTCCTGTGCAAAGTTCCGGTTGGGTGTTAATCCTTCTGTGCAGGACCTCTTTAGTTCTAGTGACAAAATACACTCCTTTCAGTCAAGATGGTACTCTGCAAAAATAACACAATCATTTCAGACAACCATACATAAATGCTTTAAAAAACAGCCTGAGGTGTGAGTCCCTATTGAAACATACCACGCACAAGTTATTTACCTTCGGTACTGATATATCTGTAAAAAACAGTAGTTAGTGTTAGATTCCTTACCTTAGAATATCCCCAGGCGTCAGACTGGATCCGGAAAGTTTTGCGTAGCAGTACCCCTGCGCGTCGGTAGGCGTTGTCTGCGGCTCCGCGTCCGTTGTCAGCGTTGTGGTCGCCAAGATGACGTCGTCGGAGTACTTAGACGCCGCCCTCGCGCGCTGACGTCAGTTCTTGTACATAACTTTCCGCGCCAGAAACGCAGAGCCATGACAGAGAGCGACACTGGTGCCATGAAACTAGGGCCCTGAAAGGAATGACCTTAACCCTAGATATCGGTTCGCAGAACGGGGAGGGTAGGTGGGGCGGTAAGGAATCTAACACTAACTACTGTTTCTTACAGATATGTCATTACCTGAAGGTAAGTAACTTGTGCATCTGAAAGAAACAGGTTAGTGTTAAATTCCTTACCTTAGAATAGATACCCCAGCAATACCAACCCCGGTGGTGGGTCTGCGAACCAAAATCAAACTAAAAAGTCCCGGAGACCGGAACGGCCGAAAAAGCCCTCTCTCCGTACTTGGCTGTCCAGGCAGTAGTGTCTAGCAAATGTGTGCAGCGAGGCCCACGTAGCTGCCTGAGAGATGTCCTGCTAGGGGACTCACCGTCCCAGGGCAGTAGTAGCTGCCGTGGCCCGAGTGGAATGGGCCCTCAGCCAACAGGGGGCTCCTTTCTAGCCAAGGAGTAACAGACCTTGATGCACAACACGACTCACCGAGAGATGGTCCGTTTGTGCACCGCCTGTCCCTTCTTCACACCCACATAACCAACAAAGAGCTGGTCGTCCACCCGGAACTGGCGTGTGCGATCAAGGTAGAAGGAGAGAGCACGTTTTGGGTCCAGACGGTGGAGCCTCTCATCCTCTTTCGAGGGATGCGGAGGCAGAAAGAAGGTGGGCAAGGTGATGGACTGCACGATGTGAAAGGCCGTAACCACCTTGGGCAGGAAAGAAGGACGCGTTCTTAAAACAACTTTGTCCGGATGGACAGAAAGGAAAGGAGGCTTAGAAGATAGAGCCTGAAGCTCACTCACTCTCCTGGCAGAGGTGATGACAACCAGGAAAGCAGTCTTGAGAGTCAGAAGACGAAGAGGGCAATTGTGAAGTGGCTCGAAAGGAGCGCACATCAGATAGGTTAGAACAAGGTTCAAGTCCCACGGAGGCATCACGAAATAAACAGGAGGAAACATATGTGTGATGCTCTTTAAGAATCTATTTACAACAGGGGACTTGAAAAGAGAAGGCTGATCAGGAAGCCTCAAGAAGGCAGAAATGGCAGAGAGGTAGCCCTTAAGAGTGCCCAGAGCAGAGCCCTGCTGGGCAAGAGAAAGAAGAAAGAGGAGAACATCTGAAAAGGGGGCAGAGAGAAGACCCACAGCCTTTGCTGTGCACCATGCCACAAATTTGTTCCACCTGCAGGCGTATACCGATTTTATGGAGGGACGCCTGGCTGCCAGAATCACATCACAGTCTTCAGGAGGCAGGTCAAATGGCCTCAACTGCCGCCGCTAAATCTCCACACATGGAGGTGGAGGCTGGACAGGTTTGGGTGGAGGACCATCCCCTGCTGCTGCGACAGAAGGTCCTCCTGAAGAGGCAGACGAATCGGGGAATCGACTGACATGCTGAGTAGCTCGGGATACCAGTATCTTTGTGCCCAGTCCGGAGCCACAAGGATGACTTGGGCCCGGTCGCACCTGATCTTCTTCAGCACTCTGGGCAGAAGTGGTAGAGGCAGAAAGGCATACAACAGACCGCAGCACCACTGGCAACGAAAAGCGTCTCCGAGCGAGTGCCGCCTTGGAAATTCCAACGCCCAGAACTGATGAATTGCGCGTTCTCTTCGGTGGCAAATAGATCTAACCAAGGCTCTCCCCACTGCTGAAAGAGGCCTTGCACCACGTCCGAGTTCAGACGCCTCTCGTGATCCATCATGCACCGGCGACTGAGTTCATCCGCCCTGGCGTTCAGGGAACCTGCCAGGTGTTGAACCATCAGAGTGATGCCCTGGTGTTCCAGCCATGTCCAGAGGTGCAGAGCCTCCTGACAATGGGTCCACGACCCCACCCCACCTTGTTTGTTGCAGTACCACATGGCGGTGGTGTTGTCCGTGAACACCTGCTCTACACTTTCCCGGACAGAGGGAAAGAATGCCTTCAGTGCAAGCTGGATCGCCCGCAGCTCCAGAAGGTTGATGTGGAGCCGGGACTCCGCCGGAGACCAGAGGCCTCTGATCTCCCTCTCCCCCTTGTGGCCCTCCCATCCTAGGAGGGATGCATCTGTCACCACTACGTGCTCCGTTTGGGATAGGGAGAGAGATCTGCTGCTGACCCAATTGTGGTTCGTGAGCCACCACTGCAAATGTCTTGCAGTGCCCTCCGAGATCCGGACGTGGTCAGACAGATTGCCCTGATGCTGTGCCCACTGAAACTTCAGGTCCCACTGCAGAGCCCGCATCCGCCACCTGGCGTGATGCACCAGAAGGATGCAGGAGGCCATCAGCCCCAGGAGCCGCAGCGTCAATCTGAGTCCAGAACCGCTGAGTTGGATTGTTTGTTTGTTGTGTTTTTTAAATCTCTGCTCAGTATGTGAGTGTGTTTGTATGAGTAGAATGGATGGTGAGATAGTTGGGAATGTCTGGTCATTGTAGATAATGCTGAATAATGTTTTATAATTGTCTTAGTTGTCTTAGTGTTGGTTACAATATGAAGCATGGTTTTTAAACACCCCAAAAGTGCAGAATTCTTGTTGTTATGGCTTAGTAGTTTATTGACTGATGTTTTTCCTATTTGTAGTTAAACCCCTGAAGAAGAGCTTATTCACAGCTCGAAATGCATTGGGTACTTTATAATCCCCTTCTGAAGATGTTTTGTGTGTTGTGTCGTGCCCAGAGAAAGGCTCGGATGAGCATATCTGAGGCATAAGAACCATTTCAAGACATATTGTCTCACGTATGATTTACCATCTGAAAAATAAATGAAGTTATGAGAATTTGAGGTGGACATGGATTAATTTGTTGAAAAGTTGAAAATAATCATCAATCCAAAGGAAAACGCTGTGCGCCCGTGCAAGGAACGCAAACACAGTCCTACCTTTCTAGTCATTTAACGTAAGCGTGAATTAGGGCGGGTCACGCAGCCGGGCGGCACGCTCAGCAGTTTTGAGAATGAGTACGTTGAAAAATCATTAAGGAAATTAGGTGTGCACAGAAGCATGTTAATGAACCTTACCCGTCTTTACCACTATCCGCAACTAAACCCTTTTTTCAGTGACATAATAATTATGTTAATAAAAAAAATACTTACTCGCATGTTAATGGCATGCATACTCAAGGTACAAATACCTGTGTGGAGAAGGTTGCGTAGTAAAAGCATTGTGTGGTAAAGACTTTGTTGTAAAGGCTGTTTCCCCCTACATAGATCATGGTCTTTAGTTATCAACAAAGTTCATGTATTGATGCTATTCTCTGTATAAAAACATACATTAACAATCCAGTTCCAACAGGCTGGAGTTCATATTGTAGGGTAATGCAGGGACCCACTATCATGGCAGTTACTACATTTCCCTGGTATGTAGAGCACTTTTGTTGTGCCAGAATCCACATTGTACAGCAGGTATGTACAGCAGTGCTGTTATGCACTAACCAAATTTGACCACTATGTAAAGAACAACTGCAAAGAAAACACACACAGTGCAAGCTGATTTGCTAATATGCTACCTTCCTGAACTCCCTCACCACCGTTCCACTGCCGTCTACTTACTTCTGCATGTTCATCAGACTGGTGAGGGCTTGTTTTGTTACTGGGGGCTGGTTTTACAGCAGTGCTGCAATATTGGCCCCCTGTAACAAAAGTAGCAGCAGTGTTTCCCACCGGCCTCCCCTCAGGGCCAGTCCGACTTAATGCCAGGGCTAGTTTGCGTTCCCAGTCCCGCCCTAAACCTGATTACTTCTTTTTTCACTCCTGCTGGGAGGTAGTGTGTACATTGCAATCTATCCTCCCACTCATGCTCCAATCACCCCTGGGTGAACTTTACAATGCAGAAATGCTTGCAAATGTGCTCCAAAAATGGTTTAAGTGCCATCTAAAAGCAATATCTGAAAAACATCATCGGGGTTGAGCAAATGGCTCGACTGGGATTGTACACTGATGGGGCAATGGCTGGATAGCACCATGCACCCTTTGGGAAAATAATTAATACAGCTTTAAAAGCTTTAGCTTTGCCAATAGCCTCATAAATACAAAAAATCTTCCATGTATGTATACATAGCCAATATAAGGAAGCTTTGGGTCAGCCTTTTCAGCTATTGTTCTGCAGAAGTGTTATTAATATTTTGCTTTTACACACTCCTGCATATGGTATAGAGTAGAGGGTCCTTATACTCCGTCCATTAGCTCTCTTGCCCTCTGCATGACTGTATTTAGCCTGTGTACATCCTTCTCAAACAAGTGTATATTTGCCTGGGCTGGTGGGCACTTCTTAACTTGTCCAATAGTGTTCACTTTTCATTCTATATACCTTTTTACTCATCCTTGTATATTTAAACTGTGCTCTCAGGTTGTAGTAATTCAAAGCCTAAAGTTGTTATTGCAAAGATGTGGCTGCCAAGTTTAGGCAGTGGTTTATTTTATTTTCTTCTTCATTTTTTGCGGCACCTGCTTTCAATAAAAAAGAAATATATTTATATAAAAAATACACTGCTTTTTGGAGCCAGAGACAAGCATGCAGAAAAATAGCACACTTGCCCAGGTTTACATCATAAAAGTTACTCAAACTCCACATAAAGTATTGTGGTTGGATTTAATTTTCAATGCAAATCATAATTTGTGTTGGAAAGTTGCCTTCAGTAAAAGGGTGTAAGAATGTGTGCGTTGGCGCATGGCAGCCTAAAGTGTGCCAAAGTAGGAAGAGAGGAAAACAGCGCCATATCTTAAAAGGTTTGGGGGCATATTATCAAGAACGGCGTTAAAAATTATCGCCGGTTTACCAGCAGTTTTCTGCCGCTAAAGCGGCGATAATGGGCTTGATAATATGCCCTTGAGAATTCCAATAGAAGTCCATGTTCTGGTGTGAACATGTGCTTCTATTGGAATTCTCCAGGGCATATTATCAAGCCCATTATCGCGGCTTTAGCGGCAGCTTTCTGCCATAGTGCTTTTCAGCACCGTCCTTTTCAATCAATGCTGCAACTTTGAGTAATTGTAATTGCAATTTTATAGTGCTTAACACCCATGAGAGAGTATGTGGCCTAACGGTTAGAGCTGTCGACCTCTGAGCTGGGAAACAGGGTTTAAGTCTCGGCAGGGACACTTAACATCCTGTGATTCTGGGCAAATCACTTAATCTCCCCATGCCTAACAAAATTATTGTGTCTGTCTGTAACAAGCAACTGGTGCTCATGTAAAGCGCTCTGATACCTTCGGGCTAGTTTGCACAATAGAACCCCCCCCCCCCCTCCCCCTCCCCCCCAATGGTGTCAAAGCACTTTACGTAGGGGAGCTTGCTGCTACCGTATGCAAGGTTAGTAGTTAGTCCAGTGTTATTGGTTACTGTTAGTGATCAGGAGTAGTCTCACACTACGTTGTGTGATAAGTTAGAAATCTGCACCAAAATTCTTAAACCAGAGGTACTAACACTGGTATAACTAAAGGTGTATCTTTGTAACACCTCTCATTTCTGCTGAAAGTACGCGTTTGGTCACTGGTTGCTTTCTATTACACATCATTTATTAGTAAGAAGAACAGCATGTACGATGGGACCCCCTCAAGAGAGCAAGATGTGGCCAAGGAACAGAGGGGAACAGAAACACATATTATGTAAAGGGTTGTTCCTTCGGTGGCCATATATTTCAATTATTGGTGTACATCTATAAATTTCAAAGGTTGGTGACAAAAAGGAATTATTCTAAACAAGAGTTATTCAAAAAATATACTTTATTTTTCTTTTTTTAAGTTCATATAAATACTGTTTTGATTTAGGGATTTCATAAAAAATGTATCTATTTATTTCAAAGAGAGAAATTTTTACTTCATAGTTAAGGTCAGAAATAACACAAATAGATCATAAATATAAATAACAAAAACCATATCATAAGAAAAAATATACCCCTTGGTAACAACCAAACCAATCAACCTACTCACATACTACCACTCATACCACAATCAAATCACATACTCAAATGAAGAAAAGGAACTGGGTTATAGTTAGCAAGATCACAATGCTATTGTTAGGGCACCAAGATGTAATTTTCGGCCCATGCAACAGGTCACCTGATTGGTTTGGTTGTTACCAAGGGGTATATTTTTTCTTATGATATGGTTTCTTGTTATTTATATTTATGATCTATTTGTGTTATTTCTGACCTTAACTATGAAGTAAAAATTTCTCTCTTTGAAATAAATAGATACATTTTTTATGAAATCCCTAAATCAAAACAGTATTTATATGAACTTAAAAAAAGAAAAATAAAGTATATTTTTTGGAATAACTCTTGTTTAGAATAATTCCTTTTTGTCACCAACCTTTGAAATTTATAGATGTACACCAATAATTGAAATATATGGCCACCGAAGGAACAACCCTTTACATAATATTAGTAAGAAGAACATCCATAATAAAACAGTCATTAGTTTCGCCAAAGGTTGGAAGGGGCCAGGGGATAGAAGGACTCTGACAATGTAGACAAGGAACAGTGCAAGGAAACCCACCAGTAGGTAACCACAGCATTACCACGTTACCCTCCGTCCAAGTCACAGTTCTTATCTCCCGAGGCTACAGAAGCAATGAAGATAACCCTTGAGGAATGACAGGCATACAGCCAATGACCTAGTGCATGCATGCAATGTTAATGTAAATTAATCAATAATGTACTTTATTAAAAATGTAAAACTCAGAAGATGATGCCAAAGCCAATACTGTTGTATCTATGGCAGCAGCTGACAGTCTTCTATTCTGCAGTAGATGTACTTAAAGATGCCCAATTAGGTTTGCGACAATTTACTTTTCTGCAGTAAACCATAAGGCTCCCAGCCCTTGGGTGCGCTTACATTGAATGCCTGATGAAGAACAGCCTGTGGCAGCAAAAAGGAATTATGGAAATGGTACTGTGTATCACTAGTAATTACTCTGGGAGCATTTGATTCTAGTATTTCTGTACCAGAGAGGGGCCAGCTATATGTAAATCAGTTTTGGCCACATCTCAAAAGGGACGACTGAACATGAACTGCAGGCCAGGTCATCTCTGAACATTAAGACAAGCATCCACATAGGTGTTCTGGCACAAATGAACTTCATAGGCAAGGTGCAGTCTCATTCCTAATGGCACAGACAACTCGGCAACACAACTATAAATATACACGACACGCAGCACAGAAATCATGGAGAGAAATGTTTGAATTGGTCTAATTCACTAATAATTACTGTAGGTGCATTCCATTCCATCATGTTTAGTTAATATGTGCCTCTGCAGGCAGTGACCAAAAATCTGCAAAACAGCCTTGCCCATGTTTAAAAGAAGCCCTCCAACCCAAATTGTTAGGCCACATGCCCTCTGAGCAAGCTGTGCCAGATCTTAGGCCATTGGGATTGCACAAGGGTGGTTTGCATGCCATGTGGTCTGCCCAAAACAAAGAAACGAAAGAGCAGCTGAAATTCAACCTACATCCGGGCATCCTAGACATTGCAGTCTAGTCTCCACTGAGAAAGAAGAGTGCAAAACAAAAGAGTGAAGGACAATCTCCTGATTGAGGTGGCACTCTGTCCCCTTAGAACTAAAAGAAGGAGAAACTCTCAGAACCAGATCTTCCAGAGGAAATCTCTTGTAGGTTTCTCTGGATTGTAGGCCTCTCTCAAAAATGTCTGAGGTGATGGGAAGTCTGAAGAACAATTTGGGGTGTGAGGTTGTTTAGTGCGGTTGCTTCCAGTGAGTGCTCCTAAACCTAATAGAAAGGTTCCAAAACGGACTCACTAAAATAATCCTAACTTTAAATGGTTAAATTCACTCAGGGGCCCCAGGAGGGATAATTTAATGGTTCCAGCACTCTCTGATGCTTGTATAAAGGCTGTGGTAAATGAAAGCGATGGAAACCATGCAGGCGGGAAGCCCCAGAAGAACTATTTTCCTGAGAAAGTGGAAGATTTTGAAGGATTCAAAAGTTATATCCTTTGATGCTTGGGATGTAACTTCAAGGTAAGTTCGATAGTTAACTGCCACTGGTCTAGGACTTCTTTAATGGGACACCATGTTTTGCAGACTGTCCCATTCAATCTCCAAGACCTCAAATAAGGAATACATCTTGTGGAAACCAGGGTCGGCATCATCAGGATGGAGCATCCAAATGACCAAAATTCACTCGCTCCTTGTCTTGTAACACAATCTTGGAAGCAGGGAAAAGAAGGGAATGGAAACAGAAGGTCCTGTAGCCAAAGAAAAGTCATTCTATCCACTCCCAAGCTCCCAGGATTTTTAATCTGAAAAAGTTGACTAACAGCATAGTATAGTCTTTAAAAACAGATAGTTACCACCATGTTTTTCCCAGTTTCATGTATTTTCATTCAACAGAATGAACTGCGACAGAATGCGGAAGAGCTTTAGGAAGAGGGGATCATAGTTTGGGCAACAGCCTGCACATTTTTCACCCTTGTGATGTGTGATGCATAGATGGATTATAGAATCTGTTCACCCAAAGGGCCACAGCAAGAAATAGAACTAGGTTTATCAGAGATGTGGACCTACTGATGTACGTCCTGTAATCTGAGATTGCTACAAATTGTTTCCATCCTCACTGTCACTAGACATTCTGTCGACTCCATCTCCAGTGGTTCCATCTCCAGTGGTTCACCAACAGGTTCTATTCCCTCTCCCCCAATTTCAAGATATACATATGTGGTCTAATATTTGATCTGTCATGGGATTAGATATAGCACCACCCTCTGGAAGCACTTGTGATGGAGCAGAATTGAGCACAGGAAGAATCACTGATACTGATAATGGCATTGAGTATATATGTCAAGGGGTCATTGAGCTTTCTTTGTGGTCACACTGTGCAAGCTTTTTCCAATGCTTGCTTCTACTTCTCTCTAACAATTGTGCCCATGAGGTTTTAGCCTTGGCATTTACAGTCACAAAGACAGCCCAGAAAAATCAAAGCTGGGATTGTAGGTTTTTCCCACTAACCAGATTACTTTGTGTGTGTGTTTCCTCCTCAATACTTTCAGTAGTTTGGTCAAGAAGTTAAGGCCTAGCTCAAGGGAGACAATGTGAAGATTGAGTTGAGAATAACACAATTATCACAGCTGCAATAAAGATGTGGATGTCCAACCAACGTTTTTAATTCTGTATGAAAGGACTCTGTTTTAACAGCGGCTAAACAATACATATAACTATAAACAGAGACATAATAACAACTAAACTATAAAAAGCAGAACATGGAATAATCAACAAAATGACATCATAAAATGATAGTTACTCATCATGAGGCACCCAAGATACACAGGACACATACTGTTTGTGAACACTAATGGATCCATCTACGGTTGTGAGCACTAATGGGTGATTAATGCTGCACTGTTCCTAGTACCAAGAGAATACTCACAACCACAACTTTCTCATCAAATGAAGACAACTGCATAATAACTGTTTGTGGTCCCTAACCGACCGCGAAACCAGGGGCCACATTACACATAAGAGGCATTTTCCTTAATTGCACAGGGTTCCCCTATAAAAAGGTGCCCCACGGGCAATGAAGGCAAATGCGTTGCATTATGGAGAATGTGCTGTCCCAGGGCTACAGGGAACTCGTGTTGCCCTGGAGTCAAGGCATTCATGTGAAATACAAAGCGGCTGCTTTACAGCTGCTCCATGTTTCTTTGTGCAGGCGCCAACCTGCCTGCACTTTTAAAGGGGAATAGAGATCTCCTTGCAGGTGGGTCTGCCCCCACCTGCAAGGGAACGTCTGAGGGGTCCATAGGACCCCCTTAACCTCCAGCAGAGGGCTGCTAACAGGAGGCGCACAGTGCTGAGGGCTTCTTTGCCTGTGCAGCCAGTAATATGTAGCGGGCGCAGAGGCAAGATCATAACCACCCATTTAACACAGCATTTTTGCATTTCTGCTGATTGCTAAATAGGATCAAAGAATTGTTCCCACACTCTAGTCAATGCACTCAACCATGGGGTATATTATTTATTGATGGAGCAGGGTTTTAAGAAAATAAAACCTGCTCGGATTGAACCCTCAGTAACATTTTATTAACAGTGTGCTGTGAAAATATTATTAAAAACGCTTTTGCGCCTATGTGAACTAATGCGTAGACTAATGCATGAAAACTAGGCCATGAGTGCTTTGATTAAGAAACTAATACTGCTTATGTGCACAATAATAATAACTGGTAGGAATAACTTGGGGTTGCGCATTGGTTAGTGAAATGCTGGGCTAGTGCACATTGAAAATTACATTTCATGAAAATAATAAATGTTTATGTTTTGTTCTCTCTAGAAAAGCAAGCAGGGGCCTACTTTCCTGCATGCTAGTTTGCGTTTGATATTTTATGGAAAATAAGATGTCCAAAAAGAATGGTTTTGTAAGAAGAAGAGAGAACGTGAAAGCTGTACGTGCCCTTGTGTCCTTGTGTGACTGCCAAGCTTCGGAAAGAACATTTTGATAAGCAAGTGGAAGGGTTGCAACTTCATCACGAGATGGCAGAGGCAAACCAAGAAGCGTGAAAGACTTGATACACTTGATACATTAAAATACACTTTAGGAAATATGTGCTGTAATTGTGTTCAAATTGTTTCCTGGGTAGAATCTGTCGTAATGCTGAATGTTCAAGACAATGGGACATTTAATGAACTGGTCATGATGAGAGTGGTGTGACAGAACACCCCCATTCTTAGTCAATGAGAGACAGAGTTAGTACTTATATTGTAACATATGTGGGTTGGACATTTAGGTTTCAGGGTATAATTGTAAGTCCCTGGTGGGTGTGGTCTGGGAGGTCTGCTGGTGTTAGATAGCGGGAGACCGTCATTGTCGTCGGTTTGCTGTTTCCAGATAGAGGCCTACCTGTTTCCTGATTCCTGAATTAAACTTTGCCACTCAACTCTTCTCGAGGGCCTTGCTGCCCTTTTTGGCCAGAGGGTAGATTTCCCTGATTCCTATTTGGCTTAGTATGGATGATATCTTGAATTTGCGTAATCATTTGCAAATGTATTTTGTCTCTGAAACTTTGCTCTCTTCACCTATCCACTTCTTTATTGACGTGAGTTTGATTTAATATTGCTAATTATTTTTTTTCCCGTGATAATCTATATTTGCATTTGTGTGTCTGTACTTAATGAGCATTCACTCCATAATATTCTGATTATAAATATACATATTGAGTCTGTTATTATTTAGTAGAATAAAATGAGTAAAATGAGTACATAATTATTACCATCAACTCTTCAACTTTAGATCAATCGCCATAATATATAAAGAGAAATTCAGGTTCAATAGTGTTTGTGGTAAATTAAGTATAAACTTGCTTCACACTGAACCCTAGCGTGAAGTGATTAGTTTGGTAGTGTAAATGGGCCTATGCTTATGAGAAATTATCGATCCCTGCTCGCTGGAACAGTTATATCATAGGGACATGATCCTTCTGCTCTCTTTCCCTGAGTAAGCCAATAGGCCTCAGCTAATACTGTAGTGTCTGAACACAATCCAAGAAACCACCAGATAAAAGTGATGTCACAACCCAATTGAAAAAGGTGCTAATCGTTGGCAAGGAGAAAATGTATCATAAGCTCTTGTCTTTAATGGTATCCAGTATACTGGGACCTAAAGGCTCTGGTGGTACAACCAAAGGAATGTATGACGTTACAACGCATACATGCACAACGCATACCATCACAACGCAACTTTTACAACGCGACATCCATTACAACGCATGCCATTACAACGCAGATGCTATTACAACGCATGCCATTACAACATAAGTATAGGTAAGTATATCATTATATTAATATTAATAATTTAATTTTTATTTAATTATACACATTTTTATTAATTTATTTAAATTAATTTTTATTTGTATTTAATATATTTTAATTTACTATTCTAACGCCAGGGGAGTGTAATAGGAAGGTAAGTGTTGGATAGTGTAGGGGTTAAAATTACTATTCTAACTCCAGGGGGGTGTAATAGTAGGGTAAGTGTTGGATAGTGTAGGGGTTAAAATTACTATTCCAATTCCATGGGGATGTAATAGTAGGGTAAGTTTTGGATAGTGTAGGGGTTAAAATTACTATTCTAACTCCAGGGGGTTTAATTAAAATAAATTAATTTAAAACTAAATGTAATTAAAATATTAAAATGTATTTTAGTAAATTTATGTATAACTAAAAAAATATTAAATTTAATTAAAATATAATTATTTTAAGTAAATTAAATTAAAAGTAAAATGTAATTTAAATAAAATTAAATTAAATGAAAATTAAATGTAATTAAAATATGTAAATTAATTAAAAAAAAATAATTTATATTTTAATTAAAATAATATGAAATTAAAATTAAATTAAATTAAAGTATTACAATTCATTTTAGTTAATTAATTTAGATTTAAAATAAAATAAGATTAAATTAAATGTTTTAAAAATTAAATTAATTTAATAAAATTAAATTTAAATTAAGTTAATATTATTTAATTTAAATACTTACCCATACTTACGTTGCAATGGCATGCGTTGTAATAGCATCTGCGTTGTAATGGCATGTGTTGTAAGGGATCTGGCATTGTAAAAGTTTTGTTTTAATTGTAGTGCGTTGTGAAAGTTGCGCTGTGATGGTTGTTTCCCAATCAAAGAGATAGACCTGCAGAGTTCAGGGATCCTGTAATGATTTTAAACTGGTACCACCTGATGTCAGGGTAACGTCTGGGCGTGGTCATACAGACAGGGCAACCTAGACTGGGTGGCACCCACCATGGACAATGCAACATCCTGGCATATGGCTGGGTTACCAATAGGCCTTCAAACTATGACATTAAGGACTACTGTAAAGAAAATGTCAACCTCTAGAATGAAGAATGTAGGATCCCACAACCGTAAATGTAGTTCCACAACGTTCTGCAGTCCATGCTCTTTGCCATCACTTTGTCATGGGCGGGCAGTCACAACTGACAGGTAGAGCTCCCTTTGGCTACTTTTCAAGGGATGCTCATCTCCAGTTAAGGCAATGCAGTTAATTTTTCTTCCTGACAGAGCTCACCAGGAAGGCAGTCTACGTTCGATGTTGGATTCTTACCATCCTGCAGGGAGGTGAGCAACCCAAGATAATCCAATCCTAGTAAGTCATTCCTTTCAGTTGGTTGTGCAGGGATTGAGCTCAAAGAAAAGGTAAATACAAAGCGTTGGTTATGAATGGTTGTATTTATGACTATTTCAGAGCACCAGCAGTAAGCTACGATCCAATCAAATTGTCTATCATTATTAAAACCTTACCCTTAGTTGGCCAGCACAGGGAGTATTGAAAGAAGAAGGAGCAGATAGAGGTCAACAGACCAGATATGCTGAGTGCGGATGACCTTTTGCTGAGCAGGTCAAGGAGTGCAGCAGCCCAGGATGTGAAACCACTTTGGGCCAGGGCTTGGTTCCAGGGACCTGTCTGTATGGTTCATCTTGATCACATCATCGAAAACCAGCCCAGGTTAAAACCCTTATGGGGTTTCTAAGTGCTGAACCTATGGGCTGCTACTAGGACTGAGAAGCTGGAGTGGTCCCAATCCTGATGCGGGAAATCACCAAACAAACACCTTGGAACATGTTCTTAAAACGGACAACAGAACACACAGCGCCCATGTATGCAAATGTAGGTTCAAGCACAAAACACACATTTGGTTGAGTGAGAACCCCTTTTATGCAGGACTGAAGGCATAGCTGAGTGACACCACTAGCACAGAGACAATTGCCCAGCATTAACAATCAGATGGCACCACCCATCAGCCCCCACAAAACCTGATGAGAGAGTAGTAGCCACACCACACTGTGGCAGGAAAGAAATCTAAATAGGGCCAGATTTACTAACATTTTGTGCTAGTTTTGTGTCACAAAAGTGATGCAAAGAGGAGCAAAATATTTATTTGGTATTTCATTTATGGAATGTTGCCTGAAAGTAACACAAATCAACACTTTCTGCTCTTTACCATTATTTTGCTTTAGAGGTGCCGTTCCGAGAGTGGTACATGGCCATTCCCATACAACCTCCTAGTAGTAGACAGGATTTCGCACCAAAAAAGAATGATTCCTTGACATTGGCAGTAACTTCGCAAAATGCTGTTATTCCTCCAAACAATTCAAAATTTGCATGTATGCTGTACTGAACACTTCACATCAAAAAGTGGAACATTTTTAAAGTTTGTCTAGGCAGATTATTTAGTACTAGAAGGCTACCCTTCCAGAACAAAACCTATGCTAGAAATGATGCAGAGGTCTTTGCAATATAGTGCAAAGGTGTGTGCGTAGTGCTAGCAAGTTTGATTGTGTGACAGCCCTAGGAAGAGAGTAGGACAGTGACATATCTTAGTAAATATGGCACTTTCATGCTCCCTCCCTCTCACACAATGCAGCGCAGCAACTTTGGTTGGTGTGCTGTGTTGCGTAACATCTTTGTAAATCTGCCCCATGGAATTTACCAAGGAAAAAACACTGGGTCAGCTAGGAAAGTGACAGAATGGTACAGTGCATGGACTTGCTTCCAAATGCAATGCCTGGTAAGACGGGAGAGAAAGTATAAGGCATATGGCCGTATAAATCAGTGGTGCAGCCTGTCCAGTGGCACCAGGGCCCAGAGGTCAGAAAAGTGCCCCGCTGACTGCACAAACTCATTGTTAAAAAAAAAATAGAATGACAGAGCTTAGCTCTATGTTTACTCTTCTAGGACGGTTGGTGAGTCACAGGGAAGTAGAGAAAAAGTCAGAAATTGAGAAAGGAGGGGAAAGGGATGAAAGAAAAGGAGAGGCTGAAAGACGGAGACGTTGAAAAAGTGATAGAAGGACCAGCAGGGGATATTGATGAGAAAGAAAGAAAAAGGGGATTCGAAGGAGGTAAAGGGGCTAGGGAAGAAAACGCACTCAGAAATAAAGATGTCATGGGGAAGAAGGAACAAAGAGATAATAAAGAGTGAGAGCAAAGAAGAGAGGAATGAGAGAAAGAAAAAGGGATAAGAGGAGTAAAAAGAAGAAAGGAGAGGAGAGGAGAGGAGAGGAGAGGAGAGGAGAGGAGAGGAGAGGAGAGGAGAGGAGAGATGAGATGAGATGAGATGGACGGGGACAAAGAGGAGATAAGTAGAACCAGCTACAATGAGATCAATAAGCAGTAACACAGCTATTAATAATACAACGGATGTGAGGAGATAATGTTAAAATTCAAAGGAATCAGGTTGAGTCCAATATTTATATACAAGCCAATCAGCTGAATCGAGTCATATAATCAAGGAGCTTTGAATTCCGCAATGCACAGCAATTCAAATTAGTTGAGCAAGGTACCACAGACAAATGTATTAAAAAGTTCATTCTTTATTTCCATCTTGAAAAATGCAATATGGTCATGGACACAGCCATAACGTTTCATCCCCTACACATTGGGACTTCTGCAGTGCTGTTAAAATACATACAAACATAAGTCACATACAATGCACAGACAATTGCAAATGTATATTTGAAAAAAACAAACATACAACACACATAAAAACAAATTAAAATCAAAGAGCACACTAAAGAAAAAACACTCCTAATACACCTAATTTAGTTGGGAGAACGAATTTTAACAAGATAAAAGCCCAAAAAGAAAAACACACACATTATAGCATGAATACCAATTAAATTATATCAAATAATACATTAACAATCAAGAATTTAAATCTATAATAGCTAATTATTTTACTTATATTTTTTATATGGACAGTCTGATAACAATGAGCAAAATTGTTATGAGTCACAGAATTGGACTCAAAATTTGCTTTGTACATTCATGGAAAGACTCACCCCCCTTAATTAATAAACATTTGTTTACCAATCTTGACAGAACGATACAGAGGTATGGCTAGGAATCTTATATTCATTAACCAAAATGCAAAACGTAAACTAAATATAATGTGTAATTTGAAGTATACCATAAAAAGTACTGTATTTAAAGTAATCCTGTATGTGATCCATATATCTTCCACCTCCATGTAATTATAACAAAAGTCCCTTCAAAGAATTATTGATTTGATCATGTTCACTTAATCTACATTAAACACAATATAATACATTTCATATAGGTCCCTATAACCTGCAGCCAAATGTGTGCAGATGCTCTAATGACCAGAAAGAAAAGACAATCAATATCGCTAGCCAGTTAAACAAACCACTTAGAATTACTAATTACTACCTTTTCACATGCAATATCATGCAAAAAAACTCCACAATCATTAACAACCAGATTACCACTCCCCACCACCAGCAATCTCCGGGGAACATCATTAATCAAGTCATCATCTGTTTCTACAACCAGTGTTCCAGAAACATATGTAGGTTTGACAGAAGTCTCACCAAACACAAATACAAATCAAATTGATCAGAGAGGACATTTATTTATGAGAAAAAAAAGCATCCGGAATCCGGTCATGTACTCCACATGTCTACTAAACATTACACACAGAGATCAGGGACTCCATAGAGTCTAAATGCTTACAAAGAAAAGAAATCTAATTAACAACACCACAAATTTGTTTGCCATCTTAGATTATAGTATATGGGAAGTAGAAGCCATGGCATATTCTAACCGAAAGTAACATAAATAGTGAAAAAGCATATGTAACATCCTGTAACATAAATTCAGAATGTCATCATGCAGCCTTGCAGTAGAAATTTCTAAACCCTTCAGTAAACTGCTGCACTTGTTCAATTAAATCAATATGCCACATAGGCGAAGTGCACAAAAATAAATGTACAAATCGCTCTTAAATAGCCCACAGCAAAGGGAATGAATAGTACTGCAAGATTTACTGGAATTATGGTAATATATATAAATTACTGCTCAACAAAAACAAAAGACCATTGTGAGTGTAATAGGTGGAATGAGGGGACCGTCACGAAATTGGGCAGCCAGCCACGTGACTATCAATAACTTGTCATTATCCAATGAGATACAACAGAAAATGATTCCCATAACACAAGCTCACAAATAAACACTGTAAACCTCACATACTGTTACGTGTCTTCCCTCCAGTAATTGAACGCTGCCATTTGGTCTTTGGAAATCAACCGAAAATGTGGTATAGATAAAGAGATCCCTTAAAAGTTGCATTACTCATGTTTCTCGCGTTATACTTCCTGTTTCCTTCCCGGTTCCTTACTGGAGGGAGGACAGACTGTCCGCTCGCTGCAGGTTATTTTCGAGCAGCGGGAGGAAGCGTAGGTGCGTAGAGTACCTGCGGTGTGGTAAGGGTTCTCGCAATGTTCTGTGTTTGCTTAAGTACTTTGTGCGTGTACGCGCCTTGTTGAATTTGAATTCATTGGATCTCCATTTTGTACGGTAGTTTGTTCCCCGAAATGAAACTGAATAGAAGGTGACGCTGCACCATTTTGAATTGTGTCCTGGAGTCTGAGATCAGTTGCTCTCTTTGTTGTATCATTTCCCGCAGTATTGACGTAGTACTAAGAACTGGATTTTGGAGCCTTGGCTTAGACTCCATCGTGTTGAAGAGATTCTCTTCATACAGACATTACTGTGTGTTGGTTATCATTTTTGGGAAGAAGGTACATTGGGGTGTGGATAACCCCTCCATTTACATTTGTTTCTTGACTTTGTCCAAATACTGGGAACATAGTTGATATTAATTGGATTACTAAGAAGCCAAGGAAAGATATTCAGTTTGATGTCCTTCTGAGCAAGTTCTGAACCTAAAAAGGATACACAAAGGAATAAATTATGTAGAGTAACCCTCTGTCATTTTCATGTTGCCTTTAACAGGGGGTCAGATACAAGAAGATTCCTTCTCTTTCCCTGTGACCTTGGGCAGAATTAAACATTTGGTAGGTATAGTTGAAAAACTGATGAACTAATGAATGAATTAGCATAATTTGTCTGCACGATTACAAACTAGGTGACTATCATATGGTTCCTATTCAATTATATTTTCACAGGAGCAAACGATTACAACTTCATATAATAGATCAAGGATTTAGGTCTCAATGGGTCTTGTGAAGAATCTTTGGACTATAGTTATTCTTATGTTATTTTACAGGTACTGATGACGGATATATACATATGATATGTCAAATGTGGCGTAGTGTTTAGCAGTGAAGATAATCATTGTTTTTTTTTTTTTTTTAAACCTTTATTGAAATACTCGTATCAGTACAAGCGCAGGCCTACAACCACCGGCCGCAAAATCAGGAGAGTCAACAAGGAGCAACATCAATGCGTACGGCAAAGCAAATACAGTATAGACATGGAAGAAAGTTGCTACACCGTAAGCGACAGGATAATAAAGGTTTCATTTTATGATTTATAGAGGAGGCAGCAGCCATATCTACCAGGGCGTCATGCAGCATATACAGAAAAATAAACGGGGGAGGGTGGGAACAGGAGGGATATAGCCCCCCACACAATCAGGTAACCACCATAGGGTCAAAGCCCAAAGACATCCTATGCCCACCAAAGGGGTCAAAAATACAGGAGAAGTCATAGCAAACAATAGAATAGGACGCCACACAGACAACCCACCCGCCCCAAAAAGGAAGAAAGTGCAGACACGTGCGAAACGAAGGAAAAAGAACAAAGGGACATAGCCCACCCCCTAGGAAGAAAGCGAAAGGGACCATAGAACAAAACAAGCTAAAATAACAAACACCCCCCCCCACCCTACATCACTGTAATGGCTATGGCCTACCCCACTAAACAGCGTGCCTGTCGCCCCAGAAACACCCGAAATATAGAAGAAAGAGAAAGGGAGAAATAACGGAGAAAGAAAAAGGAGAAAAAGAGAGAAGGAGAGGAGAAAGAAGAGAGCGAGGAGAGGAGCCGGCGATCGAAATACACAACACCTCCCCACCCGCAACAAAGATTCAATAATCGAGGTCAAAAGAGGATATCAAGAATAGCCCACACAGAGGATGGAGACAGGAATTGTCCAAATTATGAGGTCCGGAGACGCCATTAACAAAACGAAAGTCCCGCCGTCACCCAGACACGATCACCCCTGTCCACTTCTATGAAGAACAGAACTGCCCGACCTCGGCATGGCCAAGAAACAGTATGACATAGCAGGCTCATACCAGACAGGGAAAGCAAGTGGAATCTTCGCGGAACACCGTCCCGGCCACCAAGAAGCAACCAGGAAAACTCGGCAGCAGTCAGAATGCAAAAGCACACCAAATATCCACGTGGCCAAGTTCAAAACCTGGGACGTCCAGCTCAAAACAAAGAAATCAGGATGTAGAAAATACTGCAGCATCGGCACCGGGTCCACTTGATCCCTTAGAATCGAACACCCATCAGGAGAGTCCAGCACAGCAGCCGAAGGAGTCTCAACGATGTCAACTCGGGGAGACGAACCAGCGCCACAAAATGGCGGAGCAACCATGGCGGCGATCCGCAACTCCAAGTTCCGACATTTCAAGGACAGGTCGAGCCGCAGAGAAGACAGGGCAAGGAAGACAGCACTCCGTGTAGGCGCCGCCCAAATCAAACGAGGGCCGGGGAGAACAAATGCAGCAACGTCCCCCTCTCCAGGAGGAAGACACTCCGAGGGGCCATCCGCCATCTTGTGCAGCCCGCACATCGCCATTGTCTCGCCCGCCTCCAAGTTCACCAGGAATGCCAGAGGCCACAGGAGACCAGCCGATCCGCGGCGGACAGCGCCCAGCGGAGAAAGGAGAGTCACCAGAAGAACGGGCGTGCTCCCCACAGCTCTCGGGGAGCTCCGCACCGGATCCCAGGCGGGACAAGCAACAGGAGCGGGCGTCTCACCCGAGGGGTGCCGGACAACGCGGCCTCTCTCTCCAGTCCGGCAGGCAATCGGGCATGTGGGGCGGCCCACTATCGGGGGTGGTTCCGCTCCGATGTTTCCGGCTCGCGGCTCTCAGGCTCCCACCATCGGGTCTCTCCACCGGACCCGGACCGCCGGCACTCCGAACATCTCCGGGCAGACACTGCACTCGAGGCCCCGGCGTCAGGACCGGGAAGATCGGCAAGACGACAAGGGCAGAACGCAGGAACCACTGCACGCCGGAGCCCCGGAAACAGACGGTAAGTGAAGGCTCATCCCTGGTAATCGAATTCAAAACTCCTCGAACAGGATTAAAGTCAGGATAGGCGGCGGGGAGGAAGGGATCTAGGAGCGAGGCGTTTATGCGACCGTTCCGATCGCCATCTTGGCTCCTCCCCGAAGATAATCATTGTTGATGATTGCTCTTTAGGTCTCCTTCCCAACTGATCCCTTCCCTCACTCAATCTGAATAACATTCTGTGTTTATTACTATTGGAATTGAGACAATCAGGAGGTGGATCTATGGTTGACCACCAAATCAACCCCAAGGTATCTACAGGCTGACACATAAGCATCACAGACGTTCACATCAATCGATCTAAGGAAGAACGATGTACAAGAGAGTAAATGTACATAGTGGTAGACTCATCTTCACACAGATCAAAAATTGCGTTTATGCACATGTCACTGTCTATTAAAAAGACAAAGTGAGTCTAACTTCCCAAACAAAAAATAAGATTATTCTGGTAGGTATTTGCTAAAACCTATATGACCACACACTTAACGGAATATCCCAAATTATGTTACCTAAAATGGCAAAAACAAAACAATAGATTACTAGCATTGGTCAGAACAAGGAATATAAATCAGTGTAACCAATCTCATTGACTATGATGTAACGCCCAAGTTTTCAATACCATACAACAATATTTACTATTAAAGCCAAGAAACCACTCAGATTGTAATCCATAAACAGATATAATGAAGGGAAGTTTTTTCATAAGTTCCATATATATGAAAAAGGTAAGGGAGTCCTAGTGCATTCGTTCGATCAAGGGTAGCCTAAATACCACAATGGTCAAAATATTCAAAGGACAATGGCAATCCTATAAAAGTGGTGAAATCCGAGTTCCTTATTAAGGCCATTTTCCACTGTCCTCAAGCGAGAGATCCATTTCAATTCATGTTGTATGAGTAGGTGTCCTCTATCACCCTCACAAGCATCTTTGGAGACTACATCTAACCTATGAATTCGAATTGGACACTTTTTGTTCTTATTGCATTCACACAATATCAATGGGTGCAATGGATCTCTAATGCCGCCAGCTCCTACATGTTTTGCTATCCTGAATCTGAGTTCTCTGGTGGTGCTGCCTGTATAGACTTAAACAACAATCTCAAACAATCACATGTTATGTTATGTTATGTTATGTTATGTTAATAACATTTATTAGGCGCAACAGCTGCCCCAGCAAAGGGGCGTCCTGGCGCCAGATCATGTACACAACACAACAGATCAGGGCTGAAAAAAGGGAAGATCAGACAACAGGGGAAAACAAATGGGTTTTAATGGCCCGTCTAAAAAGAGTCAGACTATTAAGGGCACGAATGTGCACCGGAAGAGAATTCCACAGATCAGCCGCCAGAACACGGAAGGAACGTCCTCCCATCCTGCTCAGCCTGAACCTAGGCTTACTCACCAAATGGAGTGATTCAGATCTGAGGGACCGCGTGGGGACGTAAGAAGAGATGAGGCCCACCAAGGCGGGGGGAGAAGAAAGCTTCAGAATCTTAAATGTCAGACAGAGAGCCTTGAATTTGATTCTCTGTCTGGCCGGAAGCCAGTGAAGAGAGGTCAGAACAGTCGAAACCGAACACCGTCTAGGAATGCCGACAATGGCCCGTGCAGCAGCATTCTGCACCCTCTGAAGCCTAGTAGCCTCCGCCTGGTTGACTCCTAGCAGCAATGCGCTCCCGTAGTCAATCCGGGAAAGGATGGAGGCCTGAACCACCAGTTGCCGAGTGGGGGGGTCGAAGAATTTGAGGACAGGTCTCAGTCCTCGCAGAATACCATAACAGGTAGCTGCTGTCTTCTTCGTGTGGCTGGTAAAAGATAGATTCGAATCCAGCCAGACCCCAGATTTTTAACTTCGGCCGCTGGAAGGGGGGTCACCCCTAGTTCGGAAGGCCACCACTGATCTCCCCAGAGGTCCGCCTGCTTCCCTACCACCAGGACCTCGGTCTTCTTGGCATTAAGCTGTAGGCAGTTGTTACGCATCCAGCTAGCCACAGCTATAAGTCCTGCCCGGAATCTGAGCGCAGTCACCTCAGGGTCCCCACTGAGTGTCACCGCCAGCTGCGTGTCGTCGGCATACGATGTCATGGTAAGGCCAAATTGCCTGACGACAGCAGCCAGCGGCTTCACATACAGGTTGAATAAGGTGGGGCTAAGAGCAGAGCCCTGAGGGACTCCCAGTTTCAAAGAGTGAAGCGAGGACTGGCCAGGTGGTATAGCTACCTTGAAAGACCGGTCCGAGAGGAAGGAGCGGAACCACTGAAGGGCCTTCCCCACAATGCCCACTTCCTCCAATCGCCGCAACAGAATGTCATGAGACACCGTGTCGAACGCGGCGCTCAGATCTAACAATAGGAGCGCCGCAGTCTGCCCCACGTCCAGCACCGACCGCAAATGCTCGATCATAAAGAGCAAAGCAGTTTCAGTGCTGTGTTGAGCACGAAACCCATTTTGGCTCTCGTCAAGAATGTTATCGTGAGAGAGGTGAGCAGACAGAATAGAATTCACGTGCGCCTCAGTGACCTTGGCGGTCCAAGGTAAGAGGGAGATGGGCCGATAGTTCTCCGGGAGCAAGGGGTCAGAGTTGGTTTTCTTCAAAATAGGGCTGACCACAGCTTGCTTCCAGGATGACGGCACCATGCCCTCACTGAGGGAGAGATTGATCAAGTCCAAAATGGGCTCCCGACAGAGAGGCGGGAGGCGGGCGAAGAGCTCCGGCTTCAGAGGGTCTAAGGGGGAGCCGGATTTAATTTTGAGGCTCAGAGTGTCAAATACCCCGTTAGACATGGCCGGCAAGGTGGACAGAGTTTCGGACACCGAGACCTTCACATCATTCAGAGTATCCCCGGGATCAGATGGAATAAAAGCACGGTAGATTTTCTGCACCTTCTCTACGAAAAAGTCTGCCAGGTTTTCGCAGTGCGAGTCCGTGCATATTACTTGCAAGGTGGCCCGTTTCCCCATCAAGTCTTTAAGTACTTTAAAGATTAACTTAGAGGGGTTAGGGCTATTGGAAAACTCAGCTGCATAATATGCGGCCCGGGTTTGACAAATAGCTCTATGGTAGATCTTAAGCTGAACAAAATACAGTGATTTTAACATGGGATCAAAAGATTTTCTCCAAGCCCTCTCTGCTTGCCGGCAAGTTCTCTTGAGCTCGGCAAGGGTCTCATTATACCAAGGGCTCCTATTTTTAGCATGACATTTTGCCCAACGCAAAGGTATAAGAGAATCGAGGGCAGTAAGGACCCAATTGCAGAACTGTTCATATCCCTGTTCTGCATTCTGCAGTTTGCCTAGCGGTTGCGCCTCCAAAATCCTGACAAACTCCTCTAGCTTAAGTTTGCGCCAATTGCGCCAATTGCGCAATAAACCACAAATGCCACCCAACAATTCATAGAAGTAGGAACGTTGTAACTATAGTTGGTATGGTATTTAAAAGTGGTGGTTTTGTTCATACCAAATTGACAGATAGAGCATGTTGTGCAAGTGTAAAAACCCACAGTTTTTTTGGGTAACCAACTCCTTTTCTTATCTTCACATGGAGACACATAACTTGGGCTGACTACATCTTTGATGGTACATCTTCTTCTATTTGTAACTGTAGAATTCTAGGTCAATAAAGTCTCCAATCCCGGCACTCCAAATAGTAATCCCCAGAGCTTGTTCAGTATCTTCCACACTTGGTGGATAGAGGTGTTGTAAGCATTAATAAGCAATACGTGATAATGTAGTTAGCTTTCTTAAGAAGATTAAACCAGAGAACGAATGAACCCTTATCGTCTGGAAATTTTGCTAAATAGTGATTACAAACTTGTCATGTATTTTCTTTTCTTTATTCATAGAACCCCTAACCTAGAAGATATTTCAAGCTCATAACATCACCTCCCACTCTGTTTCAGGGATGAGGAAACTGAAAATGTTCACTGACGACATGGTACTATATCTAGCAGCAGAGGAGGCTAATGTCTTGGATGTGTTTAATAGGATTATAGAATTTACAGATATAGGTGGCTACATGATTAATCATTCTAAATCTGAGATCCTACCCGTTAATTGTGCTTTGGAAATTTTGCTGATAACAATGCAAACTCATTATTCTCCAAAGAACCCACTTAGATATTTAGGGCTATATGTCACCTCTAAAGTTGTCTATCTGCTTTCACCTAATTACAGCTCCATATTAAATAAGATGTGCAAATTACTTGACCGATGACAGAGACTCCCAAGGACAATTATATGCCACGTAGCCTTGATTAAATCTACTACTCTTCAGCTATTTTTATCCCTCTTCTCTAATATTATGATTACAATTCCATGATCTTTTTTTGAGACAATAATTTTGGCACTGGGACACTTCATTTGGCAAGGGAGGAAATTCTGGCTTAAGTTACATGCCTTTCAGTTGAATTTGGAAGAAGAAGGGCTGGCACCTCCTAGAATGAAATGTTCTTAACAAGCGGCCTTGCTGGACTGGTTGGTAAGATTGGCAAAGAACATTTTGAGCTATAGTATTTTTTACTTACATAGCATGTTAAGCACAATAGAAATAGAACTTTTTGCCTTTTTAAAAATCCCTAGGTTACCTAAGAGGTCTAGATATAAAACACCTTGGGCGATTTTAGATAGATTTAATAGTATCTGGCAAGAATACGGAGTACCTTGATTCCATCCACAGTTTAAACTAATTGAGTGTACGCCATTTGGGCTGGCTTTAAATACCAAAATCTTAAGTAATTGGGCAAATCTGGGGTTTCAGGGCCATATTCTCAAGGAGCTATCACCGAGTTATTGGCACCTTCACGCAGCCAAAGTCGCGATAAATAAATTGCCCCATTCACAAGCTGGTGCTAACAGCCCATAGCACCAGTTTTCCTGCGGTAGCAGCTGCAAAAAACATCGCCACCTGGGATACAAAGTAGGCATTTCCGAGCAAAAAGCAGCACAAACACTACTCCTCAACATTCAGAACCACCAGCCAGATCAGCGATAAGATCACAAAACATGCAATAGGGTGCGTTAGCAGCAGGAAATTAACACCTGCTCTGACCTGGTGAAAAGCCAGACGGCAGCCTGCACGACAAAAGGGACCCCAGCCCACAGCACCACGTGAAGAACAACAAATGCCATGGAGCTACTGATCATGCAGCTCGGAGCCCCAACAGGGCCTCAACACCCACCGCCACCACCCCCAGGCCCGCCACCACCACCCGGACCATCACAGAGGCAGCACAGACACAGACCGCAGACGTTCAGAAAATGCACCAGCCTCACAGACATGACACCAGAGTATGTCATTGCCCACTACAGGCTCAAAAGGACAACCATCCTCGGCATCCTGAACATCATTGCCCACAGGCTGACTGCACCAACACAGCGGACAACCAACATCCCTCCGCAGACAAAGCTGCTGGCCGTGCTGCATCTGTTGGCCTCTGGTCCTTCCAACCAACAACCGCTGGAGTCGGAGGAGTCTCACAGCCAGCCCTATCAAAGTTCCTCAAACCTGTCCTAGATGCCATCATCAGCTTGGTTCCCCAGTACCTATACTTCTCCCACAGTGTGCAGGAATAGCTGGAGACCAAGCAAGGCTTCTACGTCATAGGTGGTTTCCCGCATGTCTTGGGGGCAATAGACTGCACACATGTCCTACTTGTGCCCCCTGCCGACACTGCACACAATTACCGCAACAGAAAGCACACGCATTCCATCAATGTGCAGGCAATAGTGGACCACCGGGGACTCTTCACCAATGTCGTCGCCAACTACCCAGAGAGTGTGCATGATTCCTTCATCTTCCAACAGTTCATCATCAACCGGTGCTTCCAAGATGGCACCTACGGAAATGCTATGCTCGTTGGTAAGTACCAAATGAACACACCGCACACCTCAACTTCACAATCATGCAACTCACAACTCTGGGAATGCACCTGTAACTAACTCACATTCAACATGCCAAACAACATGCCCACCCACCAGACACGACAGCACAACTCACTGTGGGAACCTGGGTCAGCCATGCACAGACGCCATCAACGGCATGGCACCTCAGCCACACAATAGCAGATTTTGGGGAGAGGTGGGAACCAGGTATGTGCTAAGAGGGCAGATGACCCATGAATAAGTATGTACACAATGCCAAATGTGGCATGGATGTGAGGGCCAGACTGCAGTATGCAGACCCCACACATTTCCATGTCGACATACACCGCTGGTGTATGGAGTGTACTGAACAGTGGACACAACCATGTCACCCCAGCCAGTGGGGAAGATCACGGAAATGTAGCTTGTTATGTCCCCCCTGTAAGCCTATGCCAAATGGGCTGGCCCAGCGTATGCCAGGGCAGCGTAGGCTGATACCATCGCTGTGATGGGTGTTGCCTGCGATCCTGTGAGCCTGCTGCACCCCGGCCCGCTGGTCCCCGAAACCGTCTTGCCCACCCCTGTGCACCCAGGCCTCACTGCTCACCTGCCGACACCGGTGGGTGTCAAAGAGGGCCTACCACGTGCCGGTGAAAGCTCCAGGCCCGAGGCCCATGACCTTGGGAGCCTATTCGGACCATCACGGCCTCTTCGACACAGGCCTGCAGGTCTCCATTCTCGTTGACATACTCCACAGGCATACACAGCGGACAAGTAGGAAACGCAATTGGAACAAAGTCTTGAATGCACCATGGCAGGCAACGGCATGTAAGGCTGGGTTAACGTCACTATACTCCCTTCGATGTGGTGCAACCAAGACAGTGCAAAGTACTTGCACCAAACGTGTCTGTGGGAAATTGCTCACTGCGGCCTTTGGCCCACACCGTGGTCCTGCAGGCCTCACACCAATCCAATGCAGTCCGTCACCGGCAGGACACAGCATCGTCGCTGGCTAAACACATGCTCAGCTCTGGTGCCACTACCTATGTCACCGACAAATCTAATAGATATGCCATTCCAACGTCGTGTGTTAGAGATCCATGAGGACATGGCTGGACAGCGGTGAACCCATGCAGACCGCAGCCTCCGTCCGACACTGTGGCCAACTAGTTTGCATTTTTAGATCTGAGTCTTGATATCTTCATGGCAGTGTTCATGTCACAGTACGCAAGGAGATGAGTAAGGGGAAGACACTCTTCAGTCAGGAGGAGAAAAGGCTCACCTTTACGGAGGTGATGTGACACTACCACCAACTGCACTGGTGCCACAAACTCTGTGCTGCTCAAGTCAGGGACACATGATGTCCGTACCTTGCACTGCTGATTGTCTGCTCACTGTTGTGGTGGTTGCCAGCACCACCCAACTCCTGAGTGTTGACTTACACTACCCAACACCCATCCAGCACAGGTGTCACTGGAGATGTGACTCTGGCAATTAAAGGGTCCGGGCGCCCGTGCTCGTAGCCAGTCCCACAAAGTCACTCAGTGTATCCGTGTGGTCATTATGTATGCATATGGGCCCGAGCCCATTCCACATTACATTGTGCTGTGTACAGCGTGCGCAACCATGTCACTGCAGGTAGTGGTGTAGACCTGGCACATGTAACCGTGTCGTATCTTCATGTGTGCATAAGCGGGTTGGACATGCGTACGACAGTACTGCGTAGGAGTGTGTCCCCTCCCCACGTGGCTCTGGGTGTGGTTCTGCGTGTGCCTTGCTAAATATGTGGTTTATGCGTGTGTCTCTGTTGTAGTGTCTTCGCCACCCGTCCCGCAATGGACGATGTTGCTATGTGACATGCCCCCGGTGTGCGTGGTCGGCCGTAGGGGTACATGGGGGAGGACATGCATGCTCTGGGTCAGGGATCACACTTGCCAACTCGTGTGTGTGTCGCTATTAGCACAGCATGAGCCAAAGAAGTACCCTCAACTGCATGTCGAGTGCAGCCAGGCATGTGCTCTACATTTGTGTCAGCCCTGTCCTTGCAATGGGCATACGCACATGTGGACGGCCACATTCTGCGCTGCATCGTCACTGTGTCATACTCAGGCTTGTAGACAAGTACAGACAGGCATGTCCATCGTGTGCCGTAGGGATGCATGTGATGTAATTGCGCTGTGCACATTAGTGAAAGTGCTCCGGGGGGAGGTGCAGTAGTGCGGATACGTAGTACACAGTGATGCAGCTCATGTGCAACACGCAGTACATGTCATACAGGAATCACTAGGTCACACATTTCACACACCAATGAAGCAGTGAGCCTGCCAACACATCATGCAGTACGTAGTCTTGACTCATGTCTCTCTGCACTGTTACAGATGACCAGGGATATGCACTCTGCGCTTGGATGATGACACCCCTCCGAGCACCGAACACACAGGCCCAGAGGCAGAACAATGTGGCCCACAAACACACCAGGGACATCGTGGAACGCACATTTGGCGTGTTGAAGTCATGTTTCAGGTGCCTGGACATCACAGGTGGTAAGCTCCTGTACAGCCCAGACCCTGTGTGAAAGATGATCGTTGCATGTTGTGTGTTGCACAACATATGTGTATGCAGCAAGGCCCCATGGATACGAGTACCAGATGCACCGGACAATGATGATGAAGATTAGACAGGTGGACCACACCACACTGCAGCCGCAGCAGGAATAGCCTGTAGGGACTACATCATTGACAATTTTTTCTCTGGTTAACGTCACATTGTCATGGCACAGTACGTTGACTGACCATAGGCACTGCATGTGCTAATAAAAGCATTCCGATACACATTCCCTGCGTGCATGTCACTCATCTGTACAGCCACTTCACTCAGACAAGTGTGAGTGCGACATGTTGTGCTGTCAATTGAGGGATTTGTTAATAGATGGTGGGTGTGTCACCCTCTGTGCAGTGAGGCTGTTTATGGTGTCACGGAGCCGAACTGCCAGCTCTGTGTGTCACAGTTGTTAAGGTATCCCACTCTTCGGCGTTTCACATGTGTCCCAAATCATTCCAATTTTGGCAGTCATATATGGCTTAGAAGTGCCAACTGGGATTCTTTTGTGCTCTGATATGTGCCGCCATGTTGCAGGGATGCAGCTCTGTGTCTCATGTCCCAATACATTTGCAACATATACGTGAGGGGGAGTCACTGCCCCTACATTAGTCCGTGCTTTCATTCTTGTTTGATCATGGACATGGCACGTCGGTGTGCAGGGGGTGTTGTTTGTCCCTTTGCAATGTTTAAGGGGAGATGCGATTTCATGATGTGTACCATGTTTGTTTTCGCATTGGTGCAGGTTACATACTGAATGTATGTCTACGTACATTGTGGCTGTTTGTTGGGAATTGCATATCTGTTTAGACAATGGACATTTGTTCTGCGTCACAGCTGTGGGGTTGTGCTAGCACGTTGTCATTTCACTGATTATTTACTCTGCTTTTATGGTGCTTTTTCCCACCAGACGCATGAGATCTGCAGGCCTGTCGCTGGTTTTCGCTGCTTTTTGTAACGTGCTTGGCCTCATCTCAGGATTTTCTGCGTTCGCATTTCGGATTTTTGCGGCATGGCGTTGATTTTTACACGGACATTTGAGGCATTATCTGGAGGCTATTGCATGGTACCGCCATGTTGAGAATGCTTGGTTAACACAGGGTAATTTTCCCAAGATACAATGCGAAGTTGGAAGTTGCGTTAAGTAACTTTTGCGATGGTTATCACACGTTCTTGAGAATATACCCCTTTGAGTATAAATGATTTTTGCCAAAACAATGATTTCATTTCATGGCATCAGTTATGCAGCACTCACCCCAACATCAATTGTTCTATACTATTCAGCTACATTTAGATCAAGCACTATTATACCGGAGATAAAACAGAGGTTTAAGCATTAGCTGATAGTATTAGTAACGTAGTAATGTCTACTTCATCTCCAAGATAACCGGCATGGGCAATTGGTATATCATATTGTATCCTAAAATCTGTGAAGGTGTAATTTCAGAATTTTTCAATAGGCATTAATGTCAACTTGTTGTATCATTATAGTTCTCAGTGGAGGTTTAATAACTAGTTAAGTTCTAAAGCTATACTTGCTGCTAATCATGAGAGAATGGCTCGTTTTAGCAGATGGATGGTTTATTGTACTCTGGCTTTTATTCATAAAATACATTCTTTATCATCATCAGCATGTTCTAGGTGCAAATATGAGGATGGGAACTGGCTCTATATGATATTTACTTGTCCTCATTTGGTAAAATGTTGGGGCAACATTTTCCGTAGAACTGAGTACGAAATTGAAGGTAAAAATAATCCCTGATGCCAAAGGTACTCTTTATGGCATTGCAACTCAACAGCTCGCAATGTTGGTAGGTCAGCAGTATTTCTTTTATATCTCTACTTTTGTGGCAGTATTCCTCACTCTGATGAATTGGAAATCCAATTAAGTTCTCACATTGGAACAATAGATCGTGACAATGCAGAGTTAGAGGATGTAAAAACCTCTATTTGCTAAGAGCTGGGACAAAATACGATTTTTTTAGAATATGGAAAAGTTGGGATATAATTTATAAGATCCTTCTGTGAGCCGTTCAGTTTTTTGAAAGTATGTTTAAGGGTATATAATAAATCGAGTGGTTGACAATTGTATCGTATTTTATTTGTTTTCTTAATTATTGCTTCTTTTAGAAGGAATTGCTAGACATGAACTTTTTCCTATGTGTGTACTCAGTATTTGCTACATATGATATTTTATATTTTTTTCTATGCCATCTCAACAAAAAAAAATGATAATAAAAAAATAACATTTTCAGTATTTATGTTATTTTCGGCTAGAATATACCATGGCTTCTACTTCTCATACACCATACTCCAAGATGGTTGACATATTGGTAATTAGGTTTTTGTTCACATGATTAGTTTCTTTCACAGGTTTGCCTACTTAAAGAGCACTTCTGCATAATGGCCCAGTTTACATGCAACGAAAACGTTGTGGATATTACTGCATATGTCAGTCAGTCAGTCAAAAAACAACTTTATTTGGTTTATCATAACCATAAAGCATGAAGTAAAAACAAATATAAATAGCACCACATAAAAACATAATTTTTCAGTAAAACTTCTAAAACATTACCAAATCTAAAAGATCCCAAAGCGGAGTCCCGTGTGCATTTACTCCTTATCTACTTTCGATAAGAGGGTGTCCACTTTAATCATAAATTTTACACCACGACAAATTAGAATATTGGACATGCCTCTCATCCAGCTTATTACCGCCTGCCTGCAGGTATGACTTTGTAGGTCCTTAAAGTGTGCCAGTAACAGCTTCCTTCGTTCCATTTTTAAATGATCACAAACACACATTAAATGACATATTGATTCCTTACAGTATCCGCACAGCCGGCAATTTTTTGATAGTTCTTTCCTTTTCCAGGTAGGGACTAAGTCCTTTGTGTTGTGGTCACCCAGTCTATATTCAGTAAACTTCTTTTTTGAAAATAGCCGAAAATGCGACATTAAATAGGGATGTGGTTTTAATGAGGTATACGAATTTATTACTGCCCATACATGGCGTAGTTTGGACAATCTTTTTTTATCGTCCAGAAATGACAGTTTTTTAGCCTTGGCGTTACATGCTTTATTAAATGTAGCTCTCTCCATCATATGATAATCAGTAAGTTAAGATAAGCGGTAGCTGGTCAGGGTCCTGGCGCGTGTTGACTAGATTGCATTGAGTTCCGGATGCCCACTCTGGCGTCTGGCTGATTGAGTGGATGACAGGAAGCACTATTTGTGTTAATGAAATTATGAGCATTTAGACTCTGTGGAGTCCCTGATCTCTGTGCTTAATGTCTAGTAGACATGCGGGGTGCGTGAGTGGACTCTGGTAGCTTTTTATTTCCTCAAAAGTTTGTCTTTTCTGATCACATTTGTGTTTGCGTTTTTTGAGACTCCTGTCCAACTTACATATTTTTATGAGGCGCTGGTTGTGGAAACAGATTGTGACTTTATTAGAGATGTTTAACGCTTGTAAGTTTCTGGTTCATGAAGTTGTGGATTATTTGACCCAACCAGGCAGACTGCTGGTGGTGGGGAGTGGTTTTCTGGTTGTCACTGAATCTGGGAGTCTTTTTGTATGATATTGCGTTTGAAAAGGTAGTGAATAATGATTCTGAGCAGTGTTTTTTCATATTTTTTATGGACTATGTGTGCCAGTGGTGTCAATTGTGATTTAATACTACGCACAGGTGAGATTGGACGTGTGGGGGAAGAATCACTGAAAAGTTCCCGGTTGAGAAGGGGGTGAGACAGGGGTGCGTTTTAGCACCCACCCTCTTCTCAATATACATTAATGGGGTAGTCCAATACTTTGAGAACTTTCCCAAGGATGCTCAGTCTTTAGTTGGGTTCAAGATCCCGCTACTCATGTTTGCTGACGACACCCCTATTCTCTCCAAGACGAGACAGGGCCTTCAATGCTCCCTCACGAGATTTGAGGAGTTTTGTGAGGACCACGATCTTATTGTCAATGTGGACAAGACTAAATATATGGTCCTACATAACTTCAAGAACATCGTGGGTAGCGTCAAAATGAAGGGAGGTATTTTAGAACAAACATGATTTTTTCTTACTTGGGGGTAACAATTGACAAAAAACTAACTTGGAAGCCTCAAATAGACTGCCTCACTGTTAAGCATGCCCAACTTTTGGGTGCTCTGCTGAAGGAACAGAGACTATCACACACCAAACCAATTGCCCCTGTGTTACAAATTTATAACACTAAAATTGGCGCCTCGATCTTATACGGGGCAGAGCTGTGGGGATATGCCAATTTGGATCCTCTGGTGGTAGCACAAAAATTTTTCTGAGGTCCATAATCGGCCTCCCTCAGTCTACCCCATTATTATCCTTATATTTAGACTTAATATGCCACTCAATCAGGGACGTGGCACATTACAGGCCAGTTGCATACTGGAGGCGGCTTTGGGTGACACCCGAGCTTTCACACTTTGCTCTGGCTCTCTTGGAAGTCAGAGAACTTGATGTCACTAGAAATATTCAGTGGTTAAGGTGTGTCAAAAATACACTTTGTGAGATGGGGATGAGCCGTTTATGGGCCTCCCCTGCCGAAAGTATATTTCCAACCAAAATTTAGGTAAAGGCAGCTTATTGGAATCTGATAATTATGAGGCGTTTGCAGCTTCAACTAGTCCCTCTTTGGCCAAAGCCTTCCTAGACTGCAAGCATGAACCCAAATATGAGGGCTACTGGAATCTAATTACCAACACTAAAGACAGGAAACTGTATCATCAGTTTAGGGTGGGATCGCTCCCTACGAATGTTTTTACTAATAAATGGTGTAACTCAAATACTAGTAACTGCCCCTTTTGTCCTGATTTGAAAGAATCCTTGGGACATATCTTTTTTGCCTGCCCAGTGTACCATAAACCTAGGTCCCAATGGCTGAAACCCATATGTTCAAACTTGGGGACCAGGTCCAGTAGCGAGGCATTCAGGATCATAAAAACATCAGTGGACAGGCCCATTGTGATCGCTGTTGCAAAGTTCCTGGGCTGGGTATGGGTGATTCGATGGAATGAATGGAGGCATAGGTAAACGCTTACGCCATGTCTAGTAGTATGATATGACCAAATCAGCACTATGCACTTTACTGTACTGTATTGATGTTTATTTGCAATTTAAAGTAAGGAAGGCAGATTCTCCAGGCGGCAGTATTGCTGGGTATATTTTAGTGTTCTTCTCAAGTTATTTATTGTATTATCACGAAATTCCAGGGTGGTTGTTTTAATCTAAGATAATCTTTGAGCTGTATTTATTTTACTTGACCTCTATGTGTATGTTGTTCCAACTTTTGTGATTTTCTTTTAAATCGAAATAAAGTTTATGAACTGAACTGAGCTGATTAAATACCTGTCAAACTAATTGTAGAATTAGGTGCTGGTACTAGTCTTATGGCATTAGTAATAAAACGGCATTTATATTTGTTTGGCGTTCTGTGTTTGTACTGGTTAGCAATACTGAATGGTTATTAGACCGTCTGCACACTTTTGGCTGTGGGTTATAGGGACCTTTATAAAATGTATTGTTAAGTGTTTAATGTAGATTAAGTGTAACTAATCCAAATAATAATTCTTTGAAGCGGCACTTGTTGTAACCACATGGAAGTTGAAGCTGTATGAATCAAAAACCGGATTACTTTACAGTACTCTTTTATGGTAAGCAATATTTGAAATTGCACACTATGTTTAGTTTACGTGTCACATTTTGGTTAATTTATATGAGTCTTAGCCATACCTCTATATCTTTCCTGCAAGATTGCTAAACAAATCCTTAATAAGTCTGTCCATGAATGCACAAAGCTAATGTTGAGTCTAATTCTTTATATAAATGTTGTTTATTGTTATCACAGATGTTTTTTCAGACTATTAAAAAATATATGATTTGAATCATTAGCTATTACTGATTTACGTCCTTTTTTATTAATTTATAATTTATATATAAATCATAAGTTTAATTGATATTCATATTATAAAGTGTGCGTTTTTCTTTTTGGGATTTTATCTTGTCAAAATTATTTCTCCCAGTTGATTTTGGTGTATTTGGAGTGTTTTTCATGTAATGTGTTCTCTGTTTTTAACTTATGTTTTTTTAGCTTTGTATTTTTGTGTTTCAAATATAGGTTTGCAATTATCTGTGCACTGTATGTGGCTTATGTCAGTGTATGTTTGTTTTTTAACAGCCCTGAAGAAGTCTCAATGTGTAGTGGATGAAACATGTTGGTGGTGCCTACATTTATATTGCATTTTTCAAGATGGAAATAAAGAATTCACTTTTGCATACATTTGTCGGGTACATTGATCAGCTACTTGGAATTTTTGTGCATTGCAGAATACATAGCTCTTTGATTATATGAATTGATTCAGCTGATTGGCTTCTGTATAAAAAATGGACTTACCAAATCCATTGGAATTTTACAGTTATCTATTTTTCTTTGTTTTGGATTTTTCTAATTTGTTATTATTTTTAGTTATGGTGATACAAGTGTACTTTTCAGACTGCATACATTAAGTGCTTCTCCTTTGTTATGGGGCATTAATAAGTCTGCGGTGTTTCTGGGATGGGTAGCCCTGGGAGTAGAGCACCGGCTTGGGAATGATACAGTGTGCTGTGACCTGCACCACAACCATTCTTTAGCTAGTACTGTGAACTAGGAATACAGCTATTGTTTGTGCATCAGTTAAAGTGCCACTGGGGCCCAATTACGTCTGTACTTTAATAGCAACCCGGAGGTGTGGGGGCAAGGTCTGATTTTCTTTTTCCTTGCTTGGATTAGGGACCATGACAACCAGGCTGTGCCACTAATAGGCCATGTGCAACTTTCACACCTGACACAGTGGTGTACCTGAGCCACCTTTTCAATTCTCGATTTCCTTAAGAAGCTGAGGACGTGGCACTTGAATAGGCCCTCCATTGAATCCCGAGGCCTGACCTTGCTACTCCTACTCAGTGTGCCAGAATACCCTTCGGATGATGTGAGCGCTCTACAAATACACATAACATAACATAATCCCATTCAGTGATGGTAAAGGACTAAAAAGTCCTGGCCACCCATGCGCACTAACCACTCAGCTGGTCTGTTTTGTTTCTACTTGTATGAAATAAATGTGATGCTGCACAGAATGAGACACTAAAGGACAGTCTTTTGTTTTACTTGGATGTGTGCTGGCCTCAGGATGTGGGGTGTAGTAAATAAGAAATATGTTATAAAAATCCCACAAGAGGCACCTAATAAACTCGAGAATGCAATTCCATTTCTTCAAGATTCATTTATTTAACTAAGTAATATACTGGACAGGATGTTTACTCTGCCTCCCGATTGAACTACGTCATGTATTTATTTATTACGTGAAAGTTATTTTTGTTGTTGACACTGATTGTGTTGGTATTAGGCTGCTCCTTGGAAATGGGTTAACGCTACCAAAAGATGTGTTTGAATATTTATATTCTAGAAGTTTGATTAGCAAGAGGAACAAACATTCTCATAGACTTCACGTTGCCTAGTTATCAAGAATATTTCTAAGATCCGCCTGGCTCCATGTCCCCGGGCTGAAGGTCATTTCTAATAAGATATTACTTGGTTTGAAAGTAATTTGGTATAGTGACCTTCACAGTGATGTGCATTAACATTTACCTGGTCCATACCTCTAATGTTAACCATTCATTTCAATTGCATGCCAAATTATGTCTGAAAGGAATCTATAAAAACCGAGCAAAGTTTGGACAGAACTCTGAGGCAAAGTATCTCTGCAGTAGGTCATTACACAGCTCATAAGTGGCATTAGAGAATAACCTTGAAGGACACACCAAGAGACACTTGGGGGTCGATTCCGATCCGGTAAAATAATCCGGCGTACGAATCGTATCCGGAGCCGTTTCCGTACGACTCGTACAGACGCCGTACGACCGGACGATTCCGATCCCGATCGGCCGACCCGTACGCGATTCGTACGGTACACGTCGATTCGTATGGAAAAGCGCACGATCACCTACACACCGTACGGCGCGTACCCCCCGTGATCGCAGGGGTACGCGGCGTACCCCTCTGGTCATGCGGGGTACGTGCCGTACACCCAGCGTACATGGGGTACGGTGCGTACCCCATGTACGCTGGGTGTACGGCACGTACCCCGCATGACCAGAGGGGTACGCCGCGTACCCCTGCGATCATGGGGGGTACGTGCCGTACCCGGGGGGGGGGCGTTCCGTACCTGTTTCGGCGCGAACTCTGCGTTTACGACTGTTTTCGGCTCCCGTAGGAAAAGGGTCGTACGGCGCGTACCCGACACGAATCGTACTTGCTGGGTCGTAAAAACGTGCCGCGATGTCGCGTACAGCGGGTTCCGAGTGAGATTCGTATGGAGATTTGAGTCGTACGGAGTCCTGTACGACTCGTACGGAGTTCGGCACCTAGTACGGATCGTACTTCATCGTACGTACGGGACGTCTACGGATACGATTCGTACGGGGAAAAAACTCTCCGTACGACCATTCGGAGCGCATTTTACCGGATCGGAATCGACACCTTGGTGTATTGTCCAGTGATCACTGAGACTTTGGCCAGGATTTACAAACATTTAACTCTACGCAGCAACTGAAGTTGCTGTGCTGCGTTGTGTGAAAGAGAACGAGCAGAATTGCACCATATTTTCAAAGTAATGGTTCTGCTCTCTCCTCTCTCCTTTGGACTGCCTGGTATCAATGCAGGCACCATGTGCATCAAAGTGTAAGGATGTCTGCACTATGGTTACATTCAGGATAGTTTTTGTGCTGGGAGGGTTATTTTCCTGCCCAGAAGGAAATACTTGGAGACTTTTCCCCCTTGTATTTGTGCTTCAGAATGCAGCACACATGTATAGACAAAATAACACCGAGGAATCAATATATTTCTCTTCATTACATCAGTCGTAGGCAGGTAGACCATTTTGGCGCAAACCCATTTCTACAACTCTTTGTGAATATAAGGTTGTTTCAAAATCCGTGGGTGGATGCATAAGAATGCCTATGCACCAGCAGCGGCTGGTGAAGGTAAACCGGATGGGGAGATGGGTGGGGCGAAGTGCTGGGGGGGTATGTCGACAGATGGCGCAATAGGAGTTATTTATTTATTTAAGTTACCCTATTCTGTCGTCAGTCGGTCAACTGACCAAGAAATGTGGGTTCACATGCCAAGAATATTGCGAAATAGAAAGAGGTGATGGCATGTGGAACGATGATAGATATAACATGGAGAAGGTGACAAAAGAACACGGTGGGTGAGCATAGACACAAGGCACTGGCCATTATAGAATCCCTTCTATAAGCCACAGTGAATAAAAAGAGGGTACTCTTCAGATCCTGTGAGAGTGTGTCATGTTGCTGGCACATATTTCAATGCTACTAAATAGAGATGTGTTGAAAGTTAGGCTGAAACCGTCAACATTATCGGCGCCCTCTTGCTCTCCTTGAACCTTTTGTGCGCGTAAAACAGCCGCCATTACGAACACCATGGCTTCCCTGCTCTCGCCGAGAGTCAGCGCGCCCCTCTCCCCCTCCTAGCTTCGCTGGCATCCCCCGCATGCTGACAACCCCCCTGCCTGCACCTGAAAATTAGTACGGTTTGGTGAACATTATCTGCGCCATCTTGCCTCTTCCCCTGATGCCACACTTTTGTCGTGCGCACCCACCATGTTAAGATGCCCTGATCAGAACGAACCCTTTTGCATGCCGCTGGCCCCTGACATAGCCCTTCGCCCTCACTAAGCCTGCACGCCGACCAACCCCCTGCTTGCACCTGCCTTGAATCATAAAAACCCCTCTTCGGCGCTGCTCTGCCCCTGGCCCTCATCCTGTTCCCAGCGCGACACCTCCCTTCTTCCCTTTCATGATCCCCGGCCCTTAGATACAAACCCCCCTTTCCTGTGTGCCCGTTTGTCTTCCTCGTTCCCAGGCCGACACCCAGCTCTGCCATTACTGTTCCTTGCCCCTCCCCGTACAATAAAAAGCTTCCTCCATCAAGGGAACCCCGGGTTAATCAAAGCCCCCCCCCCGCCCTACGAGATCCGATCGAACCCCACACACTCCGTGAATCGGCGGAATATCCAGCTGCGCGATGATCATCACCTGTTGTGAACGGGGCGGGGACTTCCACTGTAACCTTGTGTGGGAACGGGCCTGAAAGGGGGGGATTCTGAGGATGTCTTTCTGTACATCAAAGTATCGACGAGAATATGTTACATGCAATAAAGGGATAAACTTGTGTATAAGAGGCCAGGCCTCAGGGATGCAGTTAGAGCACCTCAGAACGATACCTGCTGTCCGTTTTGCCGTGTTCTCCTCCGGAGAGAATAAAAACCTTGTTTCCTGCCTTCCAGTCTCCAGCGCCTGCCTCTTCAATAGTTTAACTTCTTTGTGGGTTCAAGAGGCGACACCGCCGGGCAATACTTAAGGATCTTATATTCTGGTTGGTAGTGTCACCCTTTTTAACAATTGGCGCCCAACGTGGGGCCCATCAGCGACCCGTGGATCCAGTGGGAGAGGTCCTGACAACAGAGTGAACGACTGCAACGATCGGGAACGCGTCTGTCCGATAGACCCTCGTCTGACAGCCGATCATCCGAACTTCACTGGTTCCGAACAGACCTCTCTCGAGTGATCTACGGTCCTGACTGGGAACCATCAGGAGTGCCGCGAGGATAACGGAGAAGAGAGGACGATCGGGCGCTGGATTCGGAAGACAAGAAACTGTCCATGCGGTCCGGGTAAGGTCGTGTAAACACGACAAGTTGCGAACTGATTGCTTGATTGCTTGATTGTTTAAAAAAATACTAGTATTGCTCCTTTTTTATTTATTTGGAGATTTACTGTCTGCAAACGGAGAAACAACGGGCTCTCTCTTTGCAAGCAGTGGAGGATAGGTAGGGCAGTAGCCGTGCTTATTTTTTTCTCCCCCACTCAATAATTACTTGAAACTGAACTGTTGTTCGCAAAACTATTGTTTCCTGGAGATTCTCTGTCTGCAAACAGGGAAGAGACCACCCTTTTTGCAGATAGTGAAAAGGGTAGGTAACGCAGATCTTTGCGGACCTATTCATTCTTCCCATTGATATTTATTGGTCTTTTTTATTTTGATCCATGAGGTATTCACTGCCTGCAAACAACGTAGAATAGAAATATTCTGTCCAGTCTTTGCACCTAGTGATAAGATAGGCAGTGCTGACTTTTTAGTCCCTCGTTACGAGCCGTCATGTCTGTCTTCTCCCCACTGATTAGTAGCCTGTTTAGCCCGGACCGCTTATTAGAGTTGGACCACCCAGCCCCACTGGAAGGCACCCCTAATAAGGACATGTTCATGAAGCATGGATTGACCGCTATAGCCTATAGTAGACTATGGCATAAATATACGAAAAAGGGTCAAGAAAGTCAGTGGCCCCTGATAGGATCCTTCGATGATGATAAAATAAAAACGCTAGAAACTGCCCTGGGTAAAAACAAGACAACACCCACTATGCTCGACAGTTTCGGCATGTGGCGAAAAGAAACTGAACAACGTAAAAAGAAAACTGAGAGTAGGTTGGAAAAAGAGCTGCGAAAAGCAGCCCACCTAGCTGCCCAGAAACTAGAAAAAGAGATAAAGGAAAGAGAGAAAGCTAAACAGAAACTAGAAATGGAAACACCAAGCCAGTGTCCGGTTAGAACTCCCTCCATGCTCTACCCTGATTTACCCTCGAAACAACGAGCCAACGAGGATCTGCTGTTAGGTCCTCCTATCATCTACATGCCCCCTCCATATGCCCCTTCCCAACCCTTGGCGCAGCACGCGCCACCCCCAGGTACAAACGAAGGTACCGCCACAGCTTCGGCCCCAATGGCCTCTGTGCCAGCCGAACCCCTTGTATTAAAAACCGCATCAACAACAACGTTAGACGACCATGAGACCCGAGGGGCTGGTCCTGCAAGAACAAGCAGGCTAAGCAAAGATGAGCGAGCGGGGATCGACAAAATAGCAAGGACACTGGTAGAAAGGAAGGATGATGAAGAGTACGTCACAGATATGTTCAGCTCGTATACAGGGAGTCACAGACGACATTTTACCGTACGACTGTGTTATCATGTCTTGAATGCATACGAGGACCGATATCAAGAAAACGGTCCCGAGAGCCTAACGACTCTGTACCGGAAGGTCGATATCGGGGATGGGGGCGAGTGTGATGTGTCGGACCTAAGCATGGGCGGATCTAGCGGATCTCGCGTACGCGAACTTGCGGATTTACGGATTCGCAATCCGCGAAGATCCGCGAACTCTAGCGGATTTGCGGATTTTTCCGTTTTTTGTGTTGGCGCGTGTTCGCGCCGATTTTGGGACAAGTTCGCAATTGCGAACTTACTTTTCGGCTCGCAACGGCCGCGACTATGTTGTTTCTACGTCTGGTTTATCATCACAGGTTCACAGCACCCTCTGTTTCACCACTGCCACCCTCTGGGACACCCATGCCACCCTCTGGTACATCCTCACTGGCACCTATTAGGTTTATTTATCACTGTAGATTATGGTGGTTGAAAAAAGCAAGCACACCTGCCCTTCTTCAACTGCCATCAATTAATTTGTGTTTCATTAATGTGTCAGTAATTTTGAAAGTTCCAGTCTGGCTGGCACCTGCTTCCTTCCTTATCTGTAATTTGCTTTTTGTTGCAGTTTAATTTTTTTTTCACAGGACCTTTATGGTGCTATTCTATGAGCCTGCTGTTTGGGTCATAGCAGGGTCATAGAATAGTTGCAAACTCTGGAGGGGCCCATCAGGAAGCACTACCTTGAATGTTACTAATGTTAAGTTTGAACTTTTGCACCTGCTCATTGCTTTCAGTTTAGCTAAAATCGTTTTTTCTGCAATTTCGCGCGTTTTTTGGGGCGCGAATCCGTGCGAGATCGATTTCGGAAGCCGCGAATGCGTGCGAATACAAAATTGTTTTTGTTGCGACGTGTATGTTCGCGTGATCTTGCGCGTGTTCGCGAGGCGCTTCTAGCTATACGTTTGCCAAGTTACCCTATCGGTCGTACACGGGCGCGGCCATCTTGTTGGCGTGACGTAATTCCGTTTCCGCCCGCTATGTGTAATCTCGCAAAGTGTGCTGCTCGCTAGTACAATTTCGCGCGTACTCGCAAGGAAAATCTCGCGCGAACTTACCCACGCGGTCGTGAACGGGCGCGGCCATCTTGTTTCTCATTCATTGCTATGGTTCTGGGCATGCTTTCTCTATCCTCTCTCAATCTCTGCCATCCTTTGCTTGTTTGAAGTTTTTTTGATCTAATTTTACTTATTATCTATCCCTCTATTTTTCTACCTCTATATTTTTGTGTTTTCTGCAGCTTTTAGTTACTTTTAAACTACTTTTTTAAACTCTTTTCTTTTCTTCTTCACTATTCTATTTCTTCTTTATCATTTAAGTTTATTTCTGCCCAGACCATGGTAAAGGGAGCCGGGAAGCACCCTGAGAAGGGGAAGGGTCCCGCACCCCGTGCCCGGCTCCCGTGCGGGCGTTTAAGGGGGGAGCAAGTGGTCCCGAGGGAGATCTTCAGCGCGGAGGAAGTGGCGGCACTGATCTTCCACGTCCAGCGCCGCCTCCCCAAGACGATCCTGGGAGGCGGCAAGATCGCGACCGGCTATGGCATCCGGGAGCGTCGCAAGCGGTGGGAGAAGGTGTGCCGGGCCATGTACAAGATCTCTGGGGTCCGGCGCACATATAACCAGGCCACCCACCGCTGGACCGATGTCATGGACCGGGAGCGGGACTTGCTGGACGCGCTCGGCGTAGAGGTCCCCGGGCTTGGTGAGTAGTAGTAGTAGTACATTTACTACTCTGTTTTATCCTGCTCTGTTATTTGCAAATCTTTGTTCTTTACCAAGAGCAATAATGCTGCCGATTACATTGAGGTAAATTATATTTCAAAATCTTCTATGCATTTCAGGTGCACTGCTCTCCTTCTCAGTAGCCTTGCTTGCTACTATGCTTCTTTGTTTTGTATGTTGTGTTCAGAAGCATTTCATTGGCCTGAGAAATTATGTATGAGTGTACTGTAAAGAAAAGAACTGCGTAATGCTAGACAGTAAGGGTCATATTTTCAATTACCGGCGCATCCCTGCAAAGTAGCAGGGATGCGGCAGTAATTGTGTGCCATGCCACCACCACCCATTGGCCCAAAACGTCACAGAAGCCTTACGCATCTGTGCCGTAAAGGCAGCGCATTGCTGGAGTTGCGTGGCAACGATGGCGCTGCTCCAGCAATGCTCTGGGGTACCCTATCTCCCCAATGCTGCATCAAGCCGTACGTCGGCTTCAAGCGCGCAGGGTTTGAGTCATGCATCATTGTCCTAAAAGTGACTGATTGACATCTTGTAGATTTCCCTCAGCCACTTTTAGGATTCGTTCCTGCGCAGATACGCCCTCCCTTGCGCCGGAACGCCCCCTGATGGCGCAGGGCTTTACAACGTGATGCATCGCCCATATGCCCATATGTGGTTTTTTTTTAATATATACGCCGCACCAACACCATGGCGAGTCTTTTGTTCTGCCGCTGCGTCAGAAAAGGCACGCAACAATGGAGGAAAATCAGCCGCAACTTCCGCAAGGGACTTCTAAATCAGCCCCAACAGACTGAAGTCCAGTCCTTCCTTTAGACAGTCACATGGCTATAAGAAGAAATAGTGGCGGTGGTGGCGGGTGGATTGATAGTTTGAGTATTCACTGATCTGCAAGCAGGATGGACTTTGTCTGTCACGTGTTGCGCACTGCTGCCTGCAGTGCCAGGCCTAGGCAAACCTCTTTAGTAGTCTGTTTATTGAGTTACATAGGAACTTTCTAAGTCAATGTTCCGCAAATCAGGCAATACGAATAACGTAGTATACCACATGAGATAGATCCCGTGGAATAGTTGTCTATCTATTTGCTATTTTTCCAAAATATGTTGTTATTGTTCTTTTGAAATGTTTGATTTGGTTGAAAAATCTCATCCATGTTTTCTGGTTTTTCTTTCTTTCATGTTGTACATCAGCTCCCCCCAAGGGCAAGAGGACACAGGAGGAGGGTGCTGAGGATGCAGGCCAGGATCGGGCAGGCGAGGGCTCCTTTGCTGGCCCCAGTAAGTTTACATTTTAATAAACAGTACCTATTTTTTCCTAGCGTTCCTCATTCGATTTTTTCTAAATCGTCTTTGATCTTCTTGTAGACTGGATATAAATTCTTATCCTGCCTCGAATATGACTCCCTGTGGTATTACTAGACTATTCTTATTAGTCTGTCTGTGTAGCTAACTAAGATTGGACATTTGGCAATTCCATTGGACTCCCATTATATTCAGCAATACCTCTATGCACTGTCTCCTTACTGACTAGATAGTGTGGCAGAGTCATTCAGCTCCCGAAGTCACCGATTATAGATCCCCAATGATCTCTAGATTATCGTACGCAGGACAAGAGAGTAGTACGGAGTCACAGCACAGTCAAGAAGTGTCAGAGGCACTCATGCTTGCAAAAATTCCAAAACCTTTAGCTCATCCACTCTAGTCTAGAGGAACAAAAACCACAGAGTCTATTTAAGTTTAAAAGCTTTATTAAAAGTAAACACATTTATTAAAATCTACTTTGTCATAAAACTATTTAACTGTAAACGGAAAAGTGGTTAGTGCTGACGATTAATTGGACACATTTCTTGTGGTCGAGCCGAACTCTCACCTGGTTTGAACTTGATCCTGGTCGTGTTCTTAGGACTCAGGAGTCAAGCTTCTGTCTGTTAGGAGAAAAAGTGGTGCGTGTTAAAAATCAAAAGCAAGCATTCATCAGTTGTGCATAAAAGTGCAGCAAGACAACAGCCTTCCCTGGAAAATGGGACATTTTTACTATGGAGTAGACAGTCACAAATTATTACATTGTATTCTGTTTTTTTAACATTTCTCCTAGACCAAATATTATATAGTAGTGAGTGGTGTATTCTAACATTCTTAAATGTACTTTGTAGGTGTAACATCTGGTGACGGGGCCAGCGCGGAGGTGGCTGTGTTGGACCAGGACTCGGAGGCCTCTGGGGAGGAGGCGGCGGTAGAAGAGCTGGCGGACGTTCCTGTGGGGGATCAAACGGTGGTGGCGGAAACAGGTAAGCTATATATTCCTTACTTATTGAGATTGAAGACTGCATAGTGTGCTTTCTGCACGGGTGTATTACAATTACAAATCAACCAGGTAGTAGCCTCCTCGAAATGTACTTCGACTTAGCTGTGAAGTTTTTGGTGAGAAGAATCCCAATAAGTTCTTAGACGAACGTGATGGATGGGATGAACGAAAAGCGAAAGAAGGGTGTAAGTAAGTGGGACGCGAACTTGTATGATGGCTGGCAAAGAAGAACGATATGTGTTTGCTTGGCCCCCGAGGTGGCTGGGAAGGAAAGAATATGGTATGGTGCATGGCTGGGTCAATGATGAAGCAAGGATGGGTGGAAGGACAGCAGCCTGGGTGAGTGAAACAGAAACTGTATGTGTGCGTATACTTTGACTGAATGGATGCCTGGAGCATGGTATTCTCTGACTCTTAGATAGCACATGTGTATCTAGAGAGAGTAGATGGTCGCCAGGTGAAGTAAGTGTTACCTTGAAGAGCATGTACCACCGCACCCGCACGTCCGTTCCAGTGCAGGGAAGGCAAGGAAAAGAAATTGTAAATGTGTCCAATACTACCATGAATAGTAGCAGTACTTTGTATTGCGTTTGCATTCACAGCATATATCTGGTTATTACGGTGGACACTCCGTACCTCTCTTAATAACTTTAGTTTACTTGTAGTACGTCATTCATGTGTGGGTGTATCACTGTTCACTCAATATTAAGCAAAGCACCTAAAGTCATCTCATCTGTCATTAAATACGTCCCATGTGAAGTGATAGATAATCAAATTAGTTAGCTTCTTCAGTTTCCTTTTCTAGTACTCATTTGCACTGTAGGGTGAAAGGTAAATTAATTAAGCAGTAGCCCTTGTAACAGAGTATTCTCAGTGCCACCCGTAATAGAAAAGTAATAGCTTCACCACCTGCATGTACTGGACCGGTACAGTAACGCAAGTCTGTCTCACTCATCATGGTGTGCAACTTTTTTTCTCGGGTGCAAGTTCACTGTGCTGTGTCCATGTCATTCTGCCGGCTTGCATAAGATAACGTACCCATTTCCCTAAACAAGAGAGAAGAAGAAGAATAAGACTGGTGTACTGTCATAGTCGACTGTAATGGAAGTCCATAGTGGTCGTAGAATTAGTTCATTAAACTACCACTACTGTTAGAGCAAGGATGCAGAAGTGGGAGGTTACATAGATACTGTCCTCAATAGTTATGTACTGTGCTTTCAATTTGCTACTTGTACTCTGTGACCCAACTTTCGGCTCAATCACTTTGTGTTATTAATAAGGAGCATTGGTTACAGACTATGTCTTTCTTTCTTCATATAGTTGCTCCTTCCAAATCAACAACAAGGAGGGAGCAGGCTAGATTGGCCCGGCAACGGAGGCTGGAGGCCACAGTCGCCGAATATCGGCGGCTGGTGGCCCTGGAGGAGGAGGAGGACACGCAGTCGAGCGGGGCAACATCCTTGACTGTGACCACTGCATCCTCCTCCGTGACTAAGCCAGCGGGACCGAGCCGGGCTAAGAAAGACGACCGCCACCGCCAAGCAACCGAAATACCAGCTGCCCCCCACAGGAGCTGCAAGGAACGCCAACGCCGCCTACGAGTCCGCATGTCCAACCTGGAGCAGGAGGTCCTGAGGTATAAGAACTTAGTTAAGGGCCTCCGCTCCGAGCTTGCCACCCTCCGCAAGGAGTATGATGCCCATGCCGCATCATGCACCAGCACCAGCACCCTCCAGTAGTGGAGTGTCCCTTGCCCTTTTTTTATAGACTTTTGGGGGGTGGGATTTGGGAGTTGGGATCGTTTTGGGACGTTTCAGAGACAATCGTTGGGGTTAGGGTGGGTGAGGGAGATTATTTTGTTAGGGCTAAATAAATATATTTTTTAACTTTATCTGACCATACCTGTTTTTTACTGCTTTTCAGTCTGGTGGGTGGGGGGCGGGGGTGTAACAGTAACTTTGTTTTCCTGAACAGTCGTAGGACTTTAGTAGTACAACCGTCAATTTCTTGTCTACTCCGAAATAATACTCCATTATACTACCTCCCACCAAACGCTTATCTTACCTGTAATTTGTGTTAGAAATTAGGGCTAGGCCCAGGGCTGGCTCCAGGTGAAATGGGGATTAACGTTGTCAATCCTGGGCGGGTGACATTTCCTCATTGCGGTGGTACTAGACGGTGTGACACAGTGGCAGTTGCATGCCTATGGAAAAAAAGAAAACGAAACCTTGTTTGTCCTCCTTACTGTAGCATTACAACGGTTACGGTACGATCGAGAAAATAGCAGGTGACAGTACACTAGAACAGTGCCATAATGTAGCCTAACAAATGGTAAAGTATTTGCTTGCAAGTATAACTAGTACTTGCATTGAATTTATTTGACATTGGCTACTACTACTAGAAGATATAGTACTGAAGCTGAGTAAGTCTAGAAGATATCCTCGTATTCCTTCACCAGCCTGTTGCTGCTATGACCTTATCCTCCCCAGCAAGTGTGTGGAATTATTGATGTCATTTTAGTCAGACATTAAGCAAAAAAACACAGCCCGGGGGAAGAGGGTTAGGGTTTGTAAAATGGATGGGAATGGGGGTTTCTTTTTGGGTAGGTTTTGTTGAGAGAAGAAAAAAAAAGCAGAGCATGGACAAACAATAATTGAAGATACAGACAATCTTTGGTTACAAACTAAAGGTAAGCACATGCAGTCACACTCATAGAATAAAAGACAACAATGGATACTGTATCTGTATTGCGTATGTTGTTGGAGTTGTCCTGTTGAATTTGGTAAGTAAGTTGCATGCAGCAAACAATTCCTCTTATTGGCGGCACTTCTCCATTCCAGCTGACGCTTCGTCCATCAATGTGGTGACCACTGACAGAAGACACCCTGTCCACTGCCTGCCTGGCGGATGTTGACTGAAACCCGGCCTGTAATTATTGAACGGAAAACAGGAAGTGCTATTACAATACCACTGATAAATAAATAAAAGGTATGTACGCTGTGTGGTTCAAAAAGTGACACTTTGATTTCCCTAATAGACAGTACAATATTTTTGAAATTGCGTGCTCTGTCTGAGTCACCTTTTTAAGGATCAATAAGTATGGCCAAAATATTATAGCGGATCTTTCCCCTCAAGGTAGGTGTACTACTGTGTTTTAGAACAAAATTTGACCTTCCCAGCAATGCTCCCACCAAGACCCTTACTAAAGCCAGTCGCAAAAATGTAGAAGAACCCCAATCATATCTCCAAAAACGATGCCTAGCAGAAAAATGGTTACAAAACGTACTTTGAAAGTAACAGTAGGCCCAAATACAGACCGTGGATTACCACTTGCAAGCAAGCAAAAGTATCCATAGCCAGCATCGCTCCAACAGTGCTCTACAACAACAGAACCGCGTTGCAATAGAACCCCCCGAAACACATGCAATCCTGCTGCTAGGGCTAACCCTAACGAACCCTAACTTACAAAAAGTGCCAAAACTGGTGTTTCCTTATGGATTTTGTCCAACAAACTTCTAGCCGGTATTAGACCTTCCCAGGAATGCCCCAGGCAAGACCCGCCAACCCACCCGCAAAAAAACACCCGACAACACCCCCAAACAGCGAAAAAGCTAAATCTCATACTTACAATGTCTCTCGGCCTTCGGGCCAAACGCGGCGCTGTGCAGCTAGGTCATCATCATCATCAATCATCATAACTCCTGTTTTCCACCACGGATTTCCTGAAAAGCAAATGCAATCAAGATTAGACTGTCGCAGCAGTGCTTCGACAAGACAGAGACCCCGGCTGCAACCCACCCACGAACAGCAGGAAGCCCCCCAAAACGCTACATTGAGCAAGATGTCAGAAGAAATAGCAAAAAAAAGGCTGTTCCTTATGGATTTTGTCCAAAACACTTCTATCCGGTATTAGACCTTCCCAGGAATGCCCCAGGCAAGACCCGCCAACCCACCCGCAAAAAAGCACCCGACAACACCCCCAAACAGCGAAAAAGCAAAATCTCATACTTACAATATCTCTCGGCCTTCGGTCCAAATGCGGCGCTGTTCAGCTAGGTCATCATCATCAATCATCATAACTCCTGTTTTCCACCACGGATTTCCTGAAAAGCAAATGCAATCAAGATTAGAATGTCGCATCAGTGCTTCGACAGACACCAAAAATTACCCACAAACACCCGGAACCCCGCCAAAGAGCACCTCAAAGGCAAGCAAGTCAGCAAAAACGGCAAGAAATTTCCACCTCATATTTGGTCCAAAACACTTTTGTCCATTATTAGAGCTTCACAGCAATGGGCCCAAATCCGTCAACTCACCCGCAAAGAAGTACAACACCCCCACAAGTGCTGAGTCTTTCTTCATTGGGCGTAATCCAGCACTCTGCTTGGAGGGAAATCGCGGTCTGGAGGAGGAGGATAGAGGAGCATGTTCTTCAGAACTTGTGAACCTGAGGAATGTAGACTGCGGCACCTTCAAATCAATAAGCAAACAAGTGAAGACAGTTCTGATGATGGTCTTGTTTTTGGGATTAGGTGATTAAAGTTTGAATTAAATTAACTGTGCAAAACAAAGAAAGAGAGACACAAAGCACACAGGAATAAAAGTGAATAAGGACGAAAAAGAAAGTTCTTGATTGATTGTCTCATTTTCAGGGCTCGGTGTCAGGGAATAAGAACAAGATTTCGTCATCATACTCTGCGAATTCAGGCTGGATGAGGTCAGTGACACCGAACAGAGAACAAATCCCCTCATCTACGTTGCCGTCCTCCTCGTCTTCATGCGGCGTGCTTTCTCGTACTTTGTAATCTGGTGGTATGAGGTGCTGATTCATCTTGATCATTGTCAGCCGCTCCACATTTTTGGGCGAGAGGCGGCTCCGTTTGGGAGTTACAATGCCACCAGCAGCACTGAAAACACGTTCAGAAGACACACTTGCGAGTGGGCAAGACAAATAGTTTATAGCCAGGTTGAAGAGCTGTGGCCACAATTGTTTTTTGCCATGCCAATACTGCAATGGCTCATCATTAAGAAAGACCACTGTTGAGTCATTCAGATAGTCCTGCACCATCGACTCAAGGTCAGCAACGGTTCCTCCACTTTGCTTACTTTTTGCTGTGGCTGTGACATTTTTTCGAGAACCATACCCAAGCAAACTTAGCCAATCCTCTACAACAGCCACTGTTTTTGTTGTGTGTGGTGCAGATGATCCAGTTGCCGGTGTCTTTAACGGCTGAGAGGTCACTTGTGCCCCAGCCACAGGTGCAGAAGTGGATTCTTGTGACTGGGGATGGCCTGCTGATGCTGATGCTGATGTACTGGCTTCTCCTTCAATAACCTGCCGTTCTTTTTCAAACCTCTTGGCTGACCAGGCTAACCAATGTTTGTACTTTTGAACATTTGCATCAGCAAAAGGAAAGAATGCTTCGCCTGCCAGCGCCTTTTTGTAGCGTGGATCCAGAATAGTAGCACAAATGTAATGCTGATCTGACTTGATCTTTTGAAGACGTTCATCACCACGTAGGCGCTCTAATAATTTCTCAGACAAAATAAAATGGTCTTTTTTTTGTACATCTTTTTCAAACTCAGAAGACACCGCCATCAGTTGGTGCTCCAGCATGCACAACAATGGGATAGCTTTTCCCAAATTACAGTCCTCCTGGCTGACTGCACGCGTGAAGAACTCAAAAGGACGAAGCATGTCTGTCAGGCTTTTAACTATGTCCCATTGCGCCGCACTCATCCGCAGGTCCTCCTTCTGAGATGTACCCTCTGTGAAGAAATAGTGATCGAGTACCGTATACTGCTCATACAGACGCTCAAGCATGTAGAAGGTTGAGTTCCAACGTGTTGCCACCTCCTGGATGAGTGCTTTCACTGGCATTCCACGTTGAAATAGCAGTCTCCGCAGATGCTTCCGGGCCTTAAAAGAATGGCTGAAATGGTTGCACATTTTGCGGCAGGTGGCCATTACCTCGAACGCTGTACTGTCTTTATCACTCAAGAATTTTTGAACTACCAGGTTGATACAGTGCGCCAAACACGGCACTCTAACATGGTCACCCTTCTGCATGGCCTTTACTACATTGGCGCCATTATCCGTGGAAACATAACCAATCTTGAGTTTTAGGGGGGATAGCATTTTCAAGACCTTTTTGTTAAACTCTTCCAAAAGGTTTTCTGCTGTGTGACTTTTCTCCAAGCCAAACATGGCTAGTGTTGCATGCTTCCGAGCAGCTTTGAAAACTTTGTCCGGGGCAACACCTGCGTTTAGCTTTGCTAAAACACCTGAAAAAGAGACCCAGTGTCCAGTGATGCACATGTAATCAGCGCCTGCGCCACTGGTCCACATGTCTGTTGTCAGATGTATTGTGTGAACAGCACTCTTCTGCAAAGCTGCCCCAATCGCCTGCAGCACATCTTCATGTAGTGCTGGAACCGCAACTCTGGCAAAATAGAACCGGCTCGGAACCTTCCATTTAGGGCAGAGCGTTGCCACTAATTCAAGAAAACCTACCGCTTCTACAAAAGAAAAAGGTAGAAGGTCCACAGCTAGCATTTTAGCCAGCTTAGTGTTATACAGACGCGTCAGTGGGTGGTTGCGTTCATATGGCACGTCTGAAGTAAGCATTGTTCTAATGTTGCCCTGGACCAAGCATTTACGGGCTGATAATGACTTCGTTGACCCAATTTTGCTCGCTGGTGAACTTTTGTGCGTTGGTGTCTCACTCGCTCCAACACTCTTAGTGTGCCTCACATTGGGTGTGCTGCTGACAGGGGTACTGGGTGTAAGGGAAGTGTTTGACACGTCTTCTTCCTGCTCGTCATCATCAGATGAAACATCAACGTTTCCTTGAATTTGGCCTTTCTTGATCGCATCTAGGTGCGCAAACCATTTGACAGTGTGCTTTCTCTCAAGATGACCTCTCTGGCCGCCGGTACCATAGTTGGTACCTGACTTACCACGACTAACTGCAAGCTTACAAAGGGTACAAATGGCAAACTTTGGATTTTTTGGACAAACAGTAAAGAAGTCCCAAACTGGGGACTTAAAGTGTCTGTGGGACATGGAGGAGGCGGCGATACTGGTGGTGGTGGTCATGAAGCTAATGCCAGATGAAGTGGAGGATGTGGATTGCCCAACTTTTGTACGTTTTGCACTTTCACCGCCACTAATTAAGGTCGAGGTTGACGGAGGTCTCTTCTTGCCAGAAAGAAATATGGAAGCGGGACGAGTTGGTGTACTACTTAACTCCAATGATTGTGGTGTTTCCACTGCCTCCTCATCGACAACATCATCATCACGCTCAGCAGCTCTTCGGGCTAGGGTCAAAATGTCTGTTTGCTGCATGCCCGCTGGGGCTGCAGTGACCTTTATGATGACTGGGTCGTCGTTGGCAGAGTCTTCATCAGCAGCAGTATCCGCCACTTCTTGTTGAGACTCATCACACTCCATAACTCTGAGACTTTGGACGAGCTTCCTTTTACGCTTAACTACCTTTGTTTGTTCCCAAGTTTGATCCGTATCATCAGAAGGAGGTGTGCTTGAAGAGGATGTAGACACCACCCTTGATCTCTTCCTTGCTAGGGGTGTGGAAGACAATGAAGGATCATCAGGAGGAGTGGCTTCCTCAAATGATACCTCGCCTTGATTGTCGATTTCCTGATGTGCCCCTACTTCGGGAGGAACAACTATTGTGGGCACTTGTTGGGACCCTCCATGCACCTCTGCTTGCGCATCTCCTTGCGCTGCCTCTCCTTCCACATGTACTTGGGCTTGTACTTGCACATGTGATTGTTGTTGCGGCTGTGGTTGTTCAACACTCGTCAGATGAGCTACAACAACCTGTGTTGATTGAGGGACATTGCTGCTGCTTTCTTGCGATGAGCCAACATCACTGGTCGATGGTGATTGAAGAAGTATACTGGCTGCCTCTGCAGCACTCAAGGGCTTGGACTTAAGTTGGCGTGGTGGTGGTGGTGGCACTGAGCCCAATGGAGCGGGGGTGCTGCTGCCAGCTTGGTCCCCAGCAGATCCCGCTGCAGCTGCTGCAGGCATACTTTTTTTTTTACTCCCAAAAAAAGGGGCGGGCGGCACACCAGTGTCCTTGGTAACTTGCTTCTTCTGCTCCTTACTGGCACCTTTCTTGCTAGAGGAGCTACGGGTTACTTTTTTTGGGGCCATCTTCTTCAGAGCAGGTCAGCAGGCAGCAGTTGCACGAGTTGCAGAGGGTTCTGTGTCCAGACGTGACGTCGCGTGACGTTATGCTGCACACACCGCTGCAGGACTTCTTCCTGGCACTGGTGGTTCTATTGAGTCTTCTTGTGCACCTAAAAGCAATGGAAGACAGAGGAACATCAGTTCAGTTATACACCCCAAAAAATCGACAAAACACAGAAAAATGAGCACAATCCCATGCCATCCATGATGTTTACATTGAAGACACCCCACAGAAAGACTAGGGACATGCAAGTATGCAACACTCACTACCCCTGGGCATAAGGGATGAAAAGTAGGCAAAATAAGTGCAGGCCTCAGACACTGCCTCTCCTCAAAATGGCCCCCTTACACCCCAAGCACATGTTGCCTGTACCAGCCAGCACTCAAGATGGCCACCACCACCACCCACATGGCCAGTCCACATCAACAGTACACCCCCAAAAAACAGAGAAACAGCCAGAAATCACCACAATCCAATGCCATCCATGATGTTTACATCAAAGAGAGTGAGACCACACCACAGGCACACTCAGTCCATGCACCACCACCACCCCTGGGCAAGCAAAAGGCCACACCAGCAGCCCCCCAAAAACGACAAAAAACAATAAAATAAGCACAATCCCAGCCCATCCATGGCCTCAATTATGTTTAAATTCAAGAAGACACCCCACAGAAAGACTAGGCCCATGCAACACTCACCACCCCTGGGCAAAGGGCCACACCAGCAGGCCCAAAAAAACGACAAAAAACAATAAAATCTGCACAATCCCAGCCCATCCATGGCCTCAATGGTGTTTAAATTCAAGAAGACACCCCACAGAAAGACTAGGCCCATGCAACACTCACCACCCCTGGGCAAAGGGCCACACCAGCAGGCCCAAAAAAACGACAAAAAACAATAAAATCTGCACAATCCCAGCCCATCCATGGCCTCAATGGTGTTTAAATTCAAGAAGACACCCCTCAGAAACACTAGGCCCATGCAACACTCACTACCCCTGGGCATAAGGGATGAAAAGTAGGCAAAATAAGTGCAGGCCTCAGACACTGCCTCTCCTCAAAATGGCCCCCTTACACCCCAAGCACATGTTGCCTGTACCAGCCAGCACTCAAGATGGCCACCACCACCACCCACATGGCCAGTCCACATCAACAGTACACCCCCAAAAAACAGAAAAACAGCCAGAAATCACCACAATCCAATGCCATCCATGATGTTTACATCAAAGAGAGTGAGACCACACCACAGGCACACTCAGTCCATGCACCACCACCACCCCTGGGCAAGCAAAAGGCCACACCAGCAGCCCCCCAAAAACGACAAAAAACAATAAAATAAGCACAATCCCAGCCCATCCATGGCCTCAATTATGTTTAAATTCAAGAAGACACCCCACAGAAAGACTAGGCCCATGCAACACTCACTCACCACCCCTGGGCAAAGGGCCACACCAGCAGGCCCAAAAAAACGACAAAAAACAATAAAATCTGCACAATCCCAGCCCATCCATGGCCTCAATGGTGTTTAAATTCAACAAAACAGTTGTATCATGCACCCATAACCAACCCTGGTCCTACTGGATACTGTGGCTACCCACAATATAATTTATTTAATTTTCTGAAAAAGTTCCAAAATTGTACTTGCAGCAACTGTAATGCCCCAAACAAACTTACTTGTGAAAGTTGATTTCTAATCCAAAAGTGATCCAAAGACAGTCAAAAAGGCCTCAAATCCAAATATCCAGCAGCACCCACAAAAAGTAATCCTTCCAGCTCCAGATCCAAATGAAAGTGACCAGGAGATGGACAAAGCACTGGGAGGAGCCTGCTGGACAGGAACAGGAAGTTGGAGACTGTGGGGCACTTCCTTCCTCCCCCCCCCCCAAAATGGACTCCTTGCAAAAAAAAAGGCCATGCAAATGTCAACCTGAGGAGTGATTCTGATAAAAATCATAATTTTCTGAAGGTTTATCCTGTTTGCTGGTGATTTTCTTGTGCGAAATTGCAAAATCTCTATTTCGCAAGTGCGAGATTGTTCCTTTCCGCCGCAACTACGTGTTCGCAATTGCGAACTCTCGCGAGGTGTGCTGTGCAAGGTGGCAAGCCGCGAGTACGTATTCGCGGGCGACAAACTCCCGCGGGAACACGCAGCAAGATCTAAAATGGCGCGTCACTCGCAAAGAAAAACAACTCGGCAAACGCTAAAATGACGGAAAGTGAACGCCGTGCACCACGCCGCGCGCCGCAACCAAGCAAAAAATCCGCCGCGAGCGGATTCACGGATTTTCGACAAATTCGCGAGAGTTCGCGGATTGCGAATTTGCCGAAAATCCGAAAAATCCGCGAGCGGAGCGGATTTTACGCCCATGCTTAGTCGGACCTCCTTACGCGTACGCTTGAGGTCTTCCGCCACCTCACTGAACGAAAACCAGGAGCTAAATCCGCAACCTCCGTAGCGACCGAAACACCAACCGAGCAATCTAACACCATGATGCCAATACGGGAGGCTGCCCCTTACTGGGTTCCTCCCCGAGGTACAGGGACTCACGATGATGCCAACCACCAAGATGCAAAGGGAAGGGTAGTGTACAACTGGGTCTACCAGCCATGGGATCGGCAAGAGATACTGACATTCCGGAAATCTCTACCCGACCTACGTAAGAACCCCACTGCCTTCTATACTGAATTGGGTACAGCCCTGGGCTCAACGATTATGACCCTGGCTGACATCGACTTGTTCTTCGGGTTATGTCTACCAGCTGATGTGTGGAAGCAAATCCGGAAAGTCGACCACCTTGAGCTGTTCGGACAAACCTGGACACAACTCAATGACCTGGATAAACAACGGGGACCAGGACAAAAGCCTTTGAAATCCATTCTAGACCTTCCAGATAAAATCGTAGAGAAATTAAAAACCCTGATCCCAGAAAAGAAAGTGGACTGGTCGATAGTAACAGCCTGTCGCCAGAAACCCCAGGAGGATGTATCAGAATACTTCTCCCGGTTTGAAACGGTGTTCTCCGATTACAGACGCCAGGACATGACCACTGCAACCGGACACCATCTGTTTGTCCAGAATTATGTTAAGGGCCTATCATCGGAAATCTCCCAGAAACTACAGGCCAGCGAGAGTAGTTGGGCAGCCTCCAAACCCACAGCGATTCTCCAAATGGCCCAATATTATGAGCATCAGAAAAATGAAAACGATAGGGCGACAGAGAAAAAGAAGAAGGACTTAAAAGAAAGGGTGATGATTGCCAAACTGCAAGGGGTGACTATAGGACGAGACCACTATCGGGGAAACTACCAGACGAACGTCCCTAAGACTACATTTCCCCAGGACCGCACTCTGACTTCCTACAGTGGACGCACAGACCTTAGAGAGAACCAGTGCGCTTTCTGCAAAGGGACTGGCCATTGGAAATCCCAGTGCCCAGTTCTTCTGGAAATGATCAGAAACAAAGACCCCAGGGACGTAGCAAACGGACCGAGACCTAAGGGACAACAGCGAGGGCCCCCAAATGACGCGACGAACGACAGATCAGACAGACCAAATGCGTTCGATCGACCCAGGCAGAACCAATATCAACAATCTGACTATGACGACACCCACACCTTCGCATAGGACAGCCAAGGGCAAGGGAGGGATCCAGTCGAGCTCTATGTTGACCAGCAGGGCCCTTACGTCACTGCTAAGGTCCTGGGTACCAAGTCACCATTTCTGGTAGACACTGGCGCAACACGTAGTGCGTTATCTAAACGACTGATTCCAAGGGCACCCTTGTCTGGCTCACTCATAACATCGACAGGTTTCGATGGAACGCCCTCCACCAACCCTTTGTCTGCCCCGATTCTCTTTGACGTAGAAAACAACACCACCGACACCACGTTCTTGCTCTCCTCCAATAGCCCTAACGCCATTATGGGACTTGACTTACTGAAACACTTCCGAGCGACGATCAGGTGTTCTCGAGATGGAGTTCGAGTGTTTCTTTACGACAACCCCGTTCTGCTTAGACATTGCTCTCCCCGACACATGTTTTCCATCACCGACGTTGACGCATCCCTGCTTGACACTCTACCTCCGTATCTGTGGGCCAAAGCGGATTCGGACGTAGGGCGTATGTTAATTGACCCAGTGCACATTACTGTCCGACCCGACGCAACACTCCCCAAACTCCCACAATATCGGATATCGCCAGAGGGCGAGAAGGCATTGGTAATGATTATCCAGTCACTGATAGACGCAGGAGTGGTAGAGGAAGTGGTTAGTAACATTTGCAACAGCCCTATCTTGCCCATCATCAAGAAACAGGGAGAGGGAGATGAGAAAGCATACCGTTTTATCATCGACCTCCGAGAGATCAACAAAGTGGTGGTACCCCAGTACCCTGTGGTCTCAGACATCACCACCATCCTGACCTTGATTCCATCCACTGCCACCACCTTTTCCGTCATCGACCTCAAGAACGCATTCTTCTCCATCCCCATCCACCCAGACAGCCGATATCTCTTCGGCTTTACCCTAAAAGCCCGCTCATATAGGTTTTGCCGAGCGCCTCAAGGCTACACGGAAATCCCTAGCATCTACAGCCAGGCCCTCAAAAGACAACTAGACCAAGTCCAGTTACCCGACGGAGTGGTGTTGGTACAATATGTCGATGACATCCTTTTGGCAGCCGACACCACCCCTCTAGCGGTTACCGCCACCATTCAACTCTTGCACTTCCTTGCGGAAAATGGCCACAAGGTCTCCAAGAAGAAGTTGCAATTCTGCCTACCCCAGGTCACTTACCTAGGCCACCTTTTGTCCAAAGATGGAAGAAAACTCACTCCTGATCGAATCCAAACCATTCTAGATACCCCTGTCCCTAAGACCCAGAAGCAGGTTCGCTCCCTATTAGGCCTCACCTCCTTCTGCCGACAATGGTTACCAAACTTCAGCCTCGTTGTGAAACCACTGCTTTCTCTGCTAAACAAAGACGTCCCTTTCCCACTCCCATGGACCCCTGAGTGTCAAACTTCCTTCACGGAACTGCGAGATGCCCTTTGCTCAGCCCCTGTCCTAGGTACCCCTGATTACAAAAAGCCCTTCTCCCTTTACACTCACGAAAGGGAGGGATGCGCTTTATCTGTCCTGACCCAGGCCATCGGCCCTAAGCAACGACCGTGCGCTTACTTCTCTGCCACTCTTGACCCTGTCACCAGAGCCTTGCCTGCCTGCCTTCGAGCCGTAGCTGCTGCTGCGATCTCTATCCGACAGAGTGAGGGGATCGTGCTCTCGAATTCCCTCACGGTACTGGTACCCCATGCAGTCGACACCCTCCTGAACCAAACCAAGACGCAACATCTGACGAGTGCACGACTGACTGGATACGAACTGACCTTGCTTGCCCCCCATATCACCCTGAAAAGATGCACCACACTGAACCCGGCAACTCTGTTACCCTTGCCAGAGAACGATCCCAATGTGCACCCCGTACACGACTGCGTGACTCTTACGGACGAACAGACCAGGAGTAGGGTTGATCTCAGAGACACGGCTTTCCCTGACCCCGACGGGGAGCTGTGGGTGGACGGTTCTTGCATCAAACTCTCCGACGGTACCACTTCCGCTGCCTATGCAGTCACCACGGCCCGAACCGTGGTAGAAACAGCCCGCAATACCCAGCGATCTGCCCAGGCAGCGGAACTGATTGCCTTGACACGAGCCTGCATCCTGGCGACAGGAACCACAGCGAACATTTACACCGACAGCCAGTATGCCTTCGGGGTGGTTCACCATTTTGGGCTCCTTTGGAGGGAAAGGGGATTCTTGACCTCACACGGCACACCCATTTTGCACGGGGATCTAGTCTCCGCCTTAATCGAAGCTGTCCTCCTCCCCAACAAACTTGCCGTCATCAAATGCCAGGCACACAAGAAGGTGACAGACATTATTGGACAGGGAAATGCACTAGCCGACATCACCGCCCGAACGACAGCTGAAAATAGGACGACAACACATATGTACGTGACCAGATCACAGGCGGAAAAGTGGACTGACGTTGGAGACACTATCAGGGACATTCAAACGGCTAGCACACAACACGAGTTGACTGAATGGACACGGGTGGGATTGAAAGACGATGAAGGCTGCTGGCGAACAAAAGACAAGAACAAATGGTTGCTACCTGATTCATACTTGATTCCCATACTGACCATGGCACACTCCCCTGCCCACATAGGATCAGCCCCCATGATCGAACTTGTCTCCAGGGTTTGGCACAATGATAAGATCCCAGATTCCGCCAAACGCCTGGTTCAACAATGCTTAATATGCCTGCAACACAACCCCGGGAAAGGAATTGTAGTACCCCGGGGGGGATTTGGGGTCCCAAACCACCCATTTGAAGTCCTGCAGATGGACTACATCCAGCTAGACAGATGCCAAGGCCTAAAATATGTACTTGTTGTGGTGTGCGCATTTAGCAAGTGGGTGGAAGCATATCCAACCCGTGACAACACCGCTATGGCCACCGCAAAGGTTCTGTTAAAGGAGTTTTTCCCCCGTTATGGCCTCTGTCGTGTTTTATGGAGTGATAATGGCCCCCACTTCATAGCCAAAGTTATCCAGCTCATCCTGAATGGGCTGGGTATTAAACAGAAATTCCACGCAGTCTTCCACCCTCAGTCTGCTGGGCTTGTCGAACGACACAATGCCACACTAAAGCTTAAACTGGCCAAAATAGTGGCTACCACGGGCCTGAAATGGCCAGACGCCCTCCCACTGGCATTGCTATCGATGCGCTCTACCCCCTCCCGACATCACTTAACTCCTTATGAAGTTGTCTTCGGTCGACCCATGAGCGTCTGGTCCGCCCCGAAACCAACTTCCATTCATGACGTTCCGGACGTCCTAATGTCTGATTATCTGTACAAATTGACTGAAACTTTGTCTGTCCTTCATCAGCAGGTGCAGCAGGCCATCCCCGATGCTTCCAGGGGTCCGGGTCACGCCATCCAGCCGGGGGACTTCGTGCTGATCCGAAATTTTCAGCGATCAAAGAGTTTGGAACCCCGGTGGACGGGCCCCTGGCAAGTGCTGATCACCACTCGGACCGCACTTCGAGTGGAGGGGAAGAAGCACTGGCTGCACGCCCATCACTGCAAAAAGGTCTCCCCAGCCCTGGCCACGACAGATACCGTCAACACCCAAGAAGAGCTCCTGAACCAGGACCGACCATCGTTGAACTGCTATCCTGACACAGAGACACTTGAACTTTCAAAACATCCTGACCCCACTGTACCATCTCGAGAAGGGTATTTCCTGCGTCGAAAGGAGGGAGCTTCGGCTAAGTAGGCCACGGACTAGGTTAAAGGATCTCAGAACGGTGACCCAAACTACCAAGGGTTACCTGGAGAGAAGCTAAAACTAAGTCTGTGGTCCTGCCCACTACCGAGCACCTTGAAGACGAAGATGATGGAAGCGCCAGATAAGAAGATGATGGAAGCGCCAAATAAGAAGCCGACGGAGACAGCAGGAAATACCCACTACAGAAATCCGAGAACAGACAGACTCCATAGCTCAAAGACAATTGCACTCTTCATCGTAATCCTCCTCTGCTTTCTCCTCATGACTACGCTCTGGATTATGGAAGAACACGCACCTGCTCACGAAACATTCCTAACCACTGCCCAGCCTACCACCATGAAGGAACATTATCTGATTTCGCTCTCCCCTCAACTAAGAGAGAGGCGAAAGGAGTTTTGGAATAACTCTTTCGTGCAGCTGCTTCACCAACACAATCTTGCCACCAATGCCACCAACTGCTGGATCTGTGGGTTGCTACCCCATGCCACTGGACATTCAATACCATTCATTCCTTCACCCTTCTCTGTTCACGGCTCCTGCCTTGCTTGGCTGATCCTCCTGCAAGAAAGCTATAAGGACAATACCACCTCCGGTAGAACCGTAACGCATTTCTCCCACGGGGTCCGGCGAAACAAAACTAAGACACACTTCTGCCCGCAGACCTCCAACGATTCAGTCCAAATGGACATCCCGGCTAAAGAACAGATCGAAATGCAGGTGTTCAACAATCCAACCAGACCCACCTTCTCCTATCTGCGGAAACGAACGGCTGCCACTCTGACTGTGGCCTTGTCGGTCATCAACGTCACAGGCCACATGTGTGTAGAAGGACTCGGGACACAGCTGGTGGGTCGCAGCGCTTGCCGCTTTACCAGAACTCTGGATTCCACGGATCCACCTTCCTTTGTGTCATCCCCAAACATGTATTTCATCTGCGGCACGAAGGCCTACACCTGGCTCCCCAAAGGCTGGGGGGGCACTTGCTACATCTCCTTCGTCCTTCCTCCAACTTATGTGGCCCCAGCGAATCACCACAGGCAAAAACGAGCCAAAGACGTTGAGCAAGCCGACTCAACAGGGGCGCAGTTCCTCGATGCTATGAAAGGACTCGTCCCCCTCTGGGGCCCGATGGCAAACAGCCGTGCCATCCGACATTTGACTCAGGCAGTTGAGACAACCATGAACATCACAGCGGGCATCTTTGCGAACAACACTGCCGAGCTCCAAGCGGTCCGTCTGGTGGCTCTTCAGAACCGCCTTGTTCTAGATGTGGTTCTGGCGGACCGTGGAGGAGCATGCCGCATTATTGGGTCCAGCTGTTGTACATACATACCGGACAACTCACCCTCAGTGTACAAAGCCATCGAACATCTTCACAGACTCTCTTCAGAAGTTCACCAAGAACAAGAAGAATGGTCGCTTGGTGGTTGGTTCTGGGACACCATCAAAAGCTGGGGCTGGAGACTGCTCACCATTATCCTGATTCCCGTAGTTATAATATGTGGCCTATGCTTAGGAATTCAATGTCTGCCGCCTCTGTGTTCTTTATGTGCGAGTTATATTTTTCCCAAAACTGTGGACTTTGGAAGCGAACACATGAGAGCATTGTATGATACCGAAGTTAGGAATTTGATGAAAATTGACATTGAGTAAGCAAGTTGGCTAGATATGTTGAAAAGGGAGGACTGTTGAAAGTTAGGCTGAAACCGTCAACATTATCGGCGCCCTCTTGCTCTCCTTGAACCTTTTGTGCGCGTAAAACAGCCGCCATTTCGAACACCATGGCTTCCCTGCTCTCGCCGAGAGTCAGCGCGCCCCTCTCCCCCTCCTAGCTTCGCTGGCATCCCCCGCATGCTGACAACCCCCCTGCCTGCACCTGAAAATTAGTACGGTTTGGTGAACATTATCTGCGCCATCTTGCCTCTTCCCCTGATGCCACACTTTTGTCGTGCGCACCCACCATGTTAAGATGCCCTGATCAGAACGAACCCTTTTGCATGCCGCTGGCCCCTGACATAGCCCTTCGCCCTCACTAAGCCTGCACGCCGACCAACCCCCTGCTTGCACCTGCCTTGAATCATAAAAACCCCTCTTCGGCGCTGCTCTGCCCCTGGCCCTCATCCTGTTCCCAGCGCGACACCTCCCTTCTTCCCTTTCATGATCCCCGGCCCTTAGATACAAACCCCCCTTTCCTGTGTGCCTGTTTGTCTTCCTCGTTCCCAGGCCGACACCCAGCTCTGCCGATACTGTTCCTTGCCCCTCCCCGTACAATAAAAAGCTTCCTCCATCAAGGGATCCCCGGGTTGATCAAAGCCCCCCCCCGCCCTACGAGATCCGATCGAACCCCACACACTCCGTGAATCGGCGGAATATCCAGCTGCGCGATGATCATCACCTGTTGTGAACGGGGCGGGGACTTCCACTGTAACCTTGTGTGGGAACGGGCCTGAAAGGGGGGGATTCTGAGGATGTCTTTCTGTACATCAAAGTATCGACGAGAATATGTTACATGCAATAAAGGTATAAACTTGTGTATAAGAGGCCAGGCCTCAGGGATGCAGTTAGAGCACCTCAGAACGATACCTGCTGTCCGTTTTGCCGTGTTCTCCTCCGGAGAGAATAAAAACCTTGTTTCCTGCCTTCCAGTCTCCAGCGCCTGCCTCTTCAATAGTTTAACTTCTTTGTGGGTTCAAGAGGCGACACCGCCGGGCAATACTTAAGGATCTTATATTCTGGTTGGTAGTGTCACCCTTTTTAACAGATGGCATTCACATTCCAAGATACGCAAATCTGTATACCTGTGCATGGTCCAGGGTGTGCAAATGAGAATTGCATGCTATTTCCAATAGTATTCTTGCCAGGTTTTGCCTGACCAAATCCTGTCTGCAAACAGCAAGGAGGAGTCAATTTGCACATGGGCAAATAATATGCAGTTAGTGTTTGGTCATATACCGCCCGACTTTGGGGTTTGTGACTACCAATTAATTAGCCTCAAGACTGTAATTGGGGCCTCAGTGTTAAACAAATGGAAAATGCAATTAGTAATTCAGGGCCTGAGACTAAGTAAGCATGAGTGAGTGAGAATAAGTGAGAATAAAAGTGAATTAGTGAGAATGAGTAAAAAAGAATGTAAGGATGCATAAGAGAGTGTGAGGGAAAATTAATGAGTAAGAGTGAATGTGAGTGAGAGTGAGAGAATGAGTGTGAGTGAGTGAATGTGAGTGTGCGTAAGAATGTGATGTGATGCTTCCTAGTTTGTCATTGGGCCTGATATACTAAAGGCAATTATTGTCTCATAGAGATACCCAGGGAAAAATACTGGCACTGGTATACTTGCAGTAATCCTTAGCATTAGCATAACAGACACCTGCGATAAAATAGTGACACACTAGGGGCAGTGATTTGCATAAAGTGCACCAATGGTAAAATACTGCCACTTGCATACTAGAGGTATTTCATGTGATAAAGGGCGCCGGTAGAAAAATACTGGGACATTGAGGACATTCTTGGCATGTGGAATTGTGGCAGAATGCAGAGACTAGCAAAATGGAGGTAATTTGTGGCATAAAGGTGGACAATCTGCCATATTGGGGGGGGGGGGCAACCATGACAAAAATCCTGGCCCTGACATACTGAGGTAAATTTTGACATAAGGGTCACTTATCGTATAAGGATGGCACAAATTCCATAATTCTGATACGTGGATATTTTAAGTAATTTTTTACATATGCGAGCACCACTGACAAAATGCTACCCCTGCACAATAGAAGTGATTATGACATGCCATACCACTAGTTGAAAAAATTAGGTCAACTACTGGGAAACATCAGGTTTTATTGACTTGGCACACCATGAAAGAATTTAAATATTTCATGAGTAACCTTTCAGTGCCAATGGCGTTTTAGAAAATGTATGTTCAAATTATGCTTTAAAATGCACAATGTCACCCCAATCTTTTCACATTTTTCTTGGGTAATGAAAGCCCCTAAAAGAGGTCTAGCTTACTTGCTTTGTTCACTCACTACAATTCACAGCAAATATCAAGCTCTAGAACTTTGAAAGATCAAGTCTACACCACAATATAGATGGTATCTAAAATAGACATTTGTTTGTGTTATGCTGTTATACTAATCATGCTGTTATTATTGAACCTCAGCATTGTCAATTATTGTCATGTTGGGTTCATGTGACATGCCATCCTGGAAAAAAAATCAGGTTCAAGGATCATATTATGTCACTTCCTATGATGTCATTAGGGTATTAGGTGGGAGATGTCACTTCCACTACCCCAGGCATTTTGGTGAATCAACAACCATGCACCAAATACATTCTGAACCTCAGGTATCGGATTTTACTATATGGCATAAATAATGCAAACCCGCAAGGTCATTTTGATCACACCTTATATTAGTTGTGGGTCTAGAGTACAGGACGGGAAGGGTTCAAACAACTCCCATGTCAAGTCAGTACCCTTGTACAAAGCAGTTTACATGTTCACAGTTTCGCTTCTTTCCTTCCCTACATAATATGGCTATGCACACATCTGGTTGTTATTATTTTGGAGAGAATTGTGTGGAACAGGATGAAAGCATGGTTCTATTGCAACTCCTTAGAAACTCCTTGGTCTCTAGTTATTGAAAATGTGTGCTACCCTTTGTGCTGGTCAGACCGTGAGCCAAAATCTATAGTCTTTTCCATTAGACAACTTAAAAAACACAGGAGCCACCAAAAGTTAATAGTGTGCCCATGTTTTCAGCCCATTCCTTTCCCATGAGCTATTTACATCCAAACATATTATATAACTCGAACAAAGAGATGGAATGAAGAGATGGAGGAAGGCAGGAAATCTGCCTTCGGCCATTAATTCACTGCTCGGTAAATGTGAGAACATAGTGCTTTTCCCATTTATTTCACATTTGCAGGACATTATGCATGAGAAGATCATTTGCAAATCATGTAATTCACGGTTCATACATGTTTCTATTGTTTAAAATGTGTATATTTGGTTGGTTTTCCTGTGTGGTTGATGACTTATAGTCAATGAGAATAAGTAGTGTTTCTCCCATTTGTTCCACATTTACATGGGACCATGCAACAGGGAAGCATCTGAAACCCATGCAATTCACAACTCCTTAGAAGCTTCCCTGCCTCTACACTTTAAAGAATGTGTGTGTTTTGTAGACTCTCCTGAGTGCCTGACAGCCTCCACACTAAAAACTATAGTTAGGCCACTTATTCAAATCTCACTGACAATCCATGACTCCAGAATGTTGTACATATGCATGAAGAGTTGGTCTATTAATCTCCACTGCAGTATGGCAGCCAGAAATCATGATCCCAGTTTGACCTAGTAGGGTACAGTAGGTGTTAGACCTGTCAGCCATAGGATGGTCAACCCCCACAACGTTTTGCCTTATTTCTCAATTTTTCTGACCCTGTTTGGGCTCGCCCTTGGACTCTGAGCACTTTACCACTGCTAACCAATGATAAAGTGCACGTGCTCTCTCCTCTAAACATGGTATTATCGGCCTATACCTAATTGGCATATTTAACTTACTTTTAAATTCTGAGTAAAGTGGTACTAAAAGTACCCAGGGCCTTTAAATTAAATGCTACCAGTGACCCTGTGGCACTGATTATGCCACCCACTTAAATAGCCCTTTAAACAGGTCTCAGGTCCGCCACTGTGGAGCCTGTATCTGCAGTTTAAACTGCATTTTGACCTGACAAGATAAACCTTTTTGCAGGCTCAAGCCTTCCATAGTAATACATATATGGCACCCCTAAGTATGCCCTGAACAGCCCAGAGGGCAGGGTGTGATGTATTAACCCCTTCGGCGCTGATGACAAAGCCAGCTCGTCATCAACGTTACCTGCGCTGCGCGGATGACGAGCTGGCTTTGTCATAAACAACCAATGTGAGAAGGGTAATCAAATACTCATACAACAAGGGAGAAAATGCACGGAAAGCACCCAACAAAATAATTAAAAAACAAGATTGCATTTATTCATATGTGAACTTGTTCATATTAAAAACGTTTGTAAATGAAAAACATAATAATCCACAAATTACATAAACAAATCAATAATACAATGTTTAAATACTTATGACGCAATTACATACTAAAATCATAGAACAATACAAACAAAATTAATCATTTAAAAACTTATGACACTATTACATGAAAAATTATAAAACAGTGGCAAACAATATTAATCAATCGACGCGCGTTTCGGCGTTGTTGGGAACGCCTTCTTCAGGAGCCACAATAAAATCAAGAAAATACAGGCGGCGTGCTCAGTACTTCTCCAAAAATGCATCAAAATGGGACAGCTCACGAACCCTTTCTATTTGTGAGAGCTGGGTGGAAAATATTTCTCTACGCAAAACGTGATTTCGTTAGTGAAGAGCCAAGCACATATATAACAACCTGCGGAGGCCGAACTGACGAAGTCTGTTGGCGTCACACAACCGTTGTGGGAGGAAAATACCTCCATAAGAAAAATGAGCCCCTCTTTCAATATAAGAACACGGTAAGAATCTAGCTGTACGCCGGGCTGTGTTTCGTGAACGTAGAAACCAAGGCGCATACAGACAGCCTGTGGGAGCCGCGTTAATGATGTCTGTTTGAGTCCCACTCAATACGAGTTAAATACGTTGAACTGGATAAACAAATATCTGCCTGAGGAGCCTGGACTGGGCCACCCCCTTTGTCATTTGTTTGCCAGCTTTTGTGGACTATTGGACTTTCCATCATTACTGTAAGTCTGTTTTATTTTCTTTAAATTCTTGGGGTTTGTTATGAACTCACGAGAGACTAGAAGTATGGCAGCTGCCGGAGCCAAAAAATTGACCGGGACCCTTGATGATTTTATCGTCCGGACTCATGCTTTAATAGATGAAGGGATCATACTAATGGATAGAAGGGTGTCTCAGGACCTGGCAATAGCCAGGAGATCTTCGTTAGGACCTATAGCGCAGGCCCGTACTCCACACACAGCGACTGGCCCAAACACTCTTGCTATTGTACATAATGAGGGGGCCCCTGATGATTTTATCTCCCAAGAGGGCTTGGAGGCAACACCTAATCTTGCCTTGTTAGCTGAGAGTGATTCTTTAAATGAGCCCGAAAATGTTTCTGTTGTTAATGTACACGACAGAGGTTTGAAAGAGGGTGCTATTCCCAAAAAGAAGTCAAAATCAGCCAAACGTAAAGGAAGGAAAGCACTGATCACTCAAGACCTAGATCAAACCACTTTAAACCTGGCGCCCCCGGACAGCATCCTGGTTGCGCATGTTGCTGACTCGGATGGAGCGGCCCAAACTAATGTGCGCTTATCCCTAGGCCTACCAGATGATACGATCATAGATAGCAGCTTAGAGGAAATACTGGATTTGGGTGGTGATATAGATAACCATGTTAGAAGCAACGAGGATAGGAACAGCTTAAACATGGTAAATAACAACATCTTGGAAATGTTAAAAATCCTGCTTGAACCAATTGAGGTCAGGTTGCGTTGCTTAGAAACCATCCTAAAAAACATTCATAAAGATATAAGTGCCCCAAGTTTTAGTTTGGAAAATAAGATACCCCCTGTAAAAAAGGCCACGAACAAGCCTACCACAGTTGACAAAAACACCCTTCTTCAAAAAAAGATTGTACCGACCAATCCCACCAATGCTACCACCTCAGGTGGCACTTCTTCTAAAACCACTGATCCCAAGCAATTAACGAACCCAGTAAAAACCAAGGTAACCCCTCAGGTTAAGGTTACAGATCCAACACCCCCGGCCCCTAAATTAGACCAGACCCCGAAAGAAAAGAGAGAATCACGGAGAAACATCCACCTTCCCCCGGATGCATGCTCCTATGTAGTGATTCTGACTGGGGTCACAGAACTTGTAACATCTGAAACGGAGTCTTACCAAGCCTTAAAAAACAAGGTATGTCACTGGCTGTCTAAAAATTACCCCTTACCGCCTGGCATGCCTAGTAATATCCTAATGGTGGAGAGAACCCCTTGGGTGGGAGGCAATAGGAAAAACCTACAAGGTGACTGCGTTGTGGTCACCTTTGAGCACCAAGAGGTAGTAAATTACATCTGTGCTGGTACACCACGTCATCAGGCGAGCACGGTTACTGCCAGGCCTCTCTCCTATTTTTATGTACAGGGGAATCAACCAGACAGTAGGTGGAGCTGGTTAAAGGGCCCCCGGGAGCTTCACTATCGACAGAAGTACAATCCCCCATGGGAGGCCCAATTACGTGGCTGGGAGGAGAGAGGAGAGGACGGGTGGAACGTGGTTAGAAGAAGAAGAGCCAGACCTTTTCAGGGTGGGTTTGCTGTTGGCCCCCAAAACAGATTTCCATATCATGACAATCACCACATAAATGAGCAAGATAATTATTTTAATGTTCCAATGTTTAATAATTACGATCACCCGTCCTTTTTGGACTGGGTAGATTGACAAACATTAGGCCCCTCCATTACGCGAGTTTTGACTGCTCCTCCCACACAACAGTGCAGTCAACAACTACAAGAACTAAACCCCGAGCAAATTACTGAGTCAATGTTAATCTCAGGACAGGGTCTGGAGGGAGGGACAGTACCGTGTGTGAGTGATGGGAATAAAGGAAGTAGAGTGGTGATTGCAATGGCCACATGGAATATAGCGGGCCTCAGGAATAAGATCGATGATCCTCATTGGAGAGACTTAATAGGCACTATGGACATAATTGCCATGCAGGAAACATGGGCGACTGAGAACTTGCTCACACTGGATGGGTATACCACCTTTCACCTCCCAGCTGTCAATTCATCGAGAGGGCGGGCTAAGGGTGGTCTGGTCACCTTGATATCTGCAAAAATCTCAGGCATATATAAAGAAATTCCCACTGGAAGCCCCCATTGTTTGGCAGTCTTAATTACACACAGGGGATTCAACGCTGTATTATTAGTTAACTTCTACAACTCCTTTGATAGAGAACACCCACTTGATAACCTGTTGAGGTTAAATTCTTTCTTAACTAGTTTTCAGGAGACTATGGAGGCTAACTGTATTGTAATTTTACTGGGTGACTTTAATGTCCATAGTTGCAAGGAAGAATGCCCCCCGAACCTTTTGTTTGGTCCCCCAGAAGAGGAGAATATCCATTTTGAACATTCAGAACAGGGATCCTGTTTAGAATCCCTGTTAGCTGATAATGGTCTAATGTTGCCTCTCGGGGGGGAAGGGGATATTCCAACTTTTACGGGACATGGCAGTGGGTCCACCATTGATTATATTTTTTTAAACAGCAGCTATAGTAGTCATATTCTCGGTTATACTGTTGTAGGGTCCCATTTTAGTGACCACAATCTTGTTGTACTAAAAATTGAAAATGTACTAGCTACTAATGTTAGCAGTGTGAGTCCAGTGGATAAATGTGATCTAAGAACATCTGATCAGGCCCGCCGAATCAAATGGTGTAAAATAATTCCAGAGGATTTTTTTGGTAACCTGTGCATAAGTACCCAGGAGGCCTTTGCACTCTGTATGGATGATCACGTGGGAGACACCGAGGTGTTAGAGGCATATAATAGGGTCTGTGCCAATATTGTGTCTAACCTGACACAACAGTGTAAAAGGAAAACACCAGAAAGGGTGGGCTGGTTTGACAACAAATGTTCTGCTGCTAATCGCAAGTTAAAATCAGCCTTAAAATCGAACCCAGTAGATAGAAGACTTGTGGCCACCCTTAGGAAAGCATATAAGACCGCCATTGAGAGTAGACGGCGCGAGATCAGAGAGGATGCTTGGGCCGACCTGACCTCAACTGATGTTTTGAAGAGTAGCGCCAAATTCTGGGCCGTGGTCAACCAACCATTTTTTGCGGACTCACATAATAGTGAGTTAGATTGTGGCATCCAAGAGGATAAATGGCACCTGCATTTTAAATCTGTGTATGAACAGGAAGCCCCCGGGGTCGAGGGCACGACCAGCTTATACCAACTTCCCTACAGCCTAACGGTGGATGAGGTAGAGGTGGGTCTTGCCATTGAAAAAATGACCAGCAACAAAGCTCCCGGGCCGGATGGGGTTCCCGCCGATCTTTTTAAAGTGGATATTTTATTTTGGTCCAAAATTTCAACTAGAGTTTTTAACAGCATCTTTAAAATAGGTATCCCAGCTTCTTGGTCCCAATCAGTAATTGTCCCCATTTTTAAAAAAGGAGACAGGGGGGAGCCGGGAAACTACCGCCCAATATCCCTAATTGATTCTGCGGTTAAGGTCATAGGGAGAGTGGTTCTCAGTAAACTTACTGATTGGCTAGATGAGACTAACATTCTCTCACCCCTTCAGTATGGTTTTAGAAAGGGAAGGAGCACCATCGATCAGAGTTTAAATCTACAACTGTTGATAGGAAAATACACCATAGCTAAGCCTGGATCCTTGTACATCGCCTTCATGGATCTGTCCTCGGCCTTCGATCGAGTTAACAGATCCAAGCTGTGGGGTCAGCTCCTCAGCATAGGTATTGATCCAAACATTGTGTACTTCCTAGCAGACCTCCACAAAGACCTTACCGCCACTGTCCGTTATGACAGAAAAGGGAATTGCACAGGGAAAATTCATATTACTAACGGTGTTAGGCAGGGATGTATCCTTGCCCCCCTGTTATTCACTTTATATATTAACAATCTGGGCGGAACACTGGATACAGCTTGTATAGACATACCCAGGGCAGGGAAATATACATTGCCCGCACTATTGTACGCAGACGATGCTGCTCTTATAGCTAGAACTGCAGTAGGTCTGCAAAGTCTGTTAAATTCGTTTTATAATTTTATGATAAAGCTGGACTTAAGCATCAATTTTGGTAAATCCCATGTAATGGTAGTTGGGCCTAAAACTAAGGCAAAAAAACAGGCCATGACGTTACACTGTAATGGTCACAAATTATCTAGAGTTCCCAGATTCCCTTATCTGGGTGTAGTGTTTGATGATCGCTCTACATGGCTTCCCCAAATGCTGGAGAAAAAAAAGGTCTTAACACGATCCATATCTGCAGTTCTCGGCTTTTCACGTAAAATCGGGGTGAAGCCCATAGAGGCTGTTTTAAAAGTGTACGCTGCCAAATGCATAGCCATTGTTATGTATGGTGCAGACTTGTGGGGTTTTAGGCCTGTCAAATTTCTTCAAGTGATCGAAGACAACTTTTTAAAATCCATTCTTTCTTTACCAAAATCTACGGCAAGCTTTATTGCACATCAGGAATGTGGGGTGGATTTTTTGGAGGATCGGGTCGCTATGGCTCCCCTCCTGAAATGGATTTCTGTGTGGCTCAACCCAGAGCTTGAAGTCAATCATGAAATCCTGAAGGATTGCCTTAAACTAGATCACTGGAACAAGATCCCCTGGCTGAATTATGTTGAGCAGCTGTGTGCCAAGCTAGGAAGGCCTGAATTGTTCCATAACCCCTCTGCCCTTGTGAAGGCGGATTTGAAGTGGACAAAGAACACTTTTCTGCTGTATAGTGGAATGGACAGGGAAAACAGGGAGTTGATAAAACCCTCGGTTAGGTCGCATCAATTGATTGTTTCCTCAGACCATGACCTGGAATTTTATCTGAAGGTTGTAAATAACCCAAGCCATAGGTACCTTCTTACCAAGTTCCGCCTGAACAAAGTTCACCTGTTAATTTCTGGTCGTCCTGGTTGGACCAGGGACTCGGAACTGAATCTATGTACTTGTGATGGTCATTCAATTACGGACACCGCCCACTACCTGTTCTTTTGTTCCCACTTTAAATCTATTAGGGAAAAATGTATTATCCCCATGCTAAAAGGGAGATGGTTTAGGCAGGTCAAACCAGCGTTACTATACCTTCAGATGCTAAATGATATCTGGCAAATCTATAATGTGGCCAAATTTCTAACTATCGCAGTTAGACTGGGCAAAAAGATTAATTGGGTGTAGAATACCTATCAACAACAATCATGCTTACTGTAAAAATTGAATCCAGTTTTTTAAAATGTTGTAATGTTTTTATTGTGACTGATACTTGTAATCTTTTTTAATGATTCATTGTGTTTTTTGGACCATTGTTTATGTGTGTCTTGTACTTTTATGGTTTTGAAAATTCGAACCGAATAAAGTATTTCTTGACTTGACAGGAAACACTAAATAATCTTCAGGCAGTCTTCAGTGAATAATGTCTTTGTTTAGTTAACTTTCAATTTCCTGCCCCAGTTTCTCAATGGGGACAGCCTTCTAATTGACTGGAAACACTCTTCCAGAAAGCTCCAGACAAACACATGTATGATAGTCTATAAATACAACTTTCACACATAGTCCCCTTCTTGGCTATGGCGATCTGCCTGAAGAAAGACCTGTGTCTGCCATCAATGCCACATTTTGGTTTCTAGCACCTCCGCCTGCAACAAGAGTAACCTAGACATCTTTTCTTGGAGGCTGGGGAAAAGCAACCCCTCTTGGAACTCCGTCTCTTCGTGATAGCTTCCAACTATCTTCATCCTTGGAACCTGGTTATTAACAGGCACCATTGTGCCCTCAGCGCCTTGACCGTGACCGGCATTTTCTCACCTCTGTTCAACACACCAGCAATTCCTACTTATTATATTGTCATAACGTTAGTGAACTAAGTTCTTCTTTTTTTTGGTAAACCCATTTTTCTTCAAGGAAACCATTTAAATCTGTGCTTAATTAAGAAAGCCTTGGTTAAAGGAAAACACATACTTATGTGAAGTAACACAACTTTAAAGACAGATATAAAATTGGGGAATCATTTGTGCCAAGACTAAATACATGCTAAGGATCCAATGTGGGGGAGGCCAGTGATCAAGGGCCCTTCACATGAACTCAAATTTCATATGTTAATTCTTGTTTGGTGTGCCTCAAAGGACTTGAATCTCAGTTTGATATTGAAATAATCATGTATGTTTGTCTGGTGACATTGTTTTCTTGTTGCATAGTACCTCCCCTGACTGAAGAAGTGTAGTTAGCCACTAGACCTTGAGGGGCCAGCTCGGAAGGATTAACATACCCGCCTACCATCATTTTCACGGTAGCTCCAGGCACACCAGAACCAACACTCTCTCTGTCTCTCTCTCTCTCTATCCCCAATCCGCCTTTGCCCCACGCTTAGTCACCGATTTGAGTCATCTGTCAAAATGGGTTATTTTGACAGGGTCAAATGCAGGTTTAAAAGCTGCAGCTGTGAGGCTACACATGTAGGCCTGAAGCTATATTTTCCTTGTCATTCTAGTGGATGGAGCAATATGAGTTACAGTCCACAGGTGACATTCAGCTCTATTTGTCACTAGTGTATTTTCTTGCACAGCATACTATGGCCTCATTGCAGAGTCAAAATTGGCAATTGAGGATTGTTCAGTTTCCGGATGCTTTAGGGGTCGGAGAACATAAACTAAAGACTGGGCAGCAGCGCCTAGTGTGCAGAGTTAAAAAAACAGCATTGCCAATCAGCAAAACAGCAAATAAACCGGGGTGATTACACAAAAAAGAGGGATTTTCCCACAGAAAGACAAAGGGGAAGAGAGAGTGAGAAGAGATAATTAAGGAGGGAAAGTATGGATGAAAAGGGTTTCAAATGTAGAAGAGGATGGCGAAAGTCAGGAGGGGTGAAAGGTGAATGGAATTAAAGTGGATAGGATGGGTAGAGGAAAGGGTAAAGAATGGATGGAATGGTTAAAGGAAGAACCAATGGAAAATTTAAGAATGGATATTAGAGTGAAAGGGTGAATGAATGAAAGGATCGAAGAATGGACAGATGGAAACAAGATGGGACTGGTGAAAAGATGAATAGATAAATGAATACATAAATTGATTTATGTGTAAGTGGATAAAGGGGTTACGGCTGGATGGATGGAAAAAAGTATATTTTAATGAGTGGGTAGATTGATGTGTAATCAGTGGCAATAGATGAATGGTTCAAAGTGTGGGGTATTTTAATTTTCTGGCTACTTCCAGGCTACAAGTGAATGCAACCCTTTCCCAGGCAGTACATCAACATGTAAGAATCCATGAAGCTAGTCAGTCAGGTCTTCATCTTATCAAGGGCAGGCAATCCCAGGATTCAATCACTGAAAATACAAGGCTGGTTCTCAAAATTTTCAACTTAGCTTCCAATGGCTGCTGGTAATTTGAGCGGGGGGGGGGGGGTTGGGCACATGCGCCCACATGCACATTCACTGACTCACTCAAAACCATACATTCACATGGACACACACACATACACACCCATTCACAGTACATACTTACAAATACACATACATTTATACATACACATGCATGAACCAAATAATCGAAAAATAACACTTATAAGGCTGCAGTGGGGATTTTGGGTGTCAGTGAGACTGCTGACCCCACCCTACTCTGCAACGAGCATCACTGAGAGATACTCAGCTCAGGCCACTTCAGGACTTAAAACTGAAGCACCCAGATCAGAGGCTATCAGTGATGCTCCCCCTCTTCATGAGGGGGAGGACCACCATGAGCTTTGTCAAGCTGAGAAGTGACCTGGGCTGTGACATCCTCATCCTGGCAAAGTTCAGCACAGGCAGTCAGGCACCTCCATATTTAGTTCAAGTACAACACCATGCTGCCTGACTTGAACTTGAAGATCGTCTGTCAGGCTGACCGTTGCTCATCCTGGCAGGAACTCTTCATGTTTGGGAAAAGGTGGGGGTTGTCCACCTCCGCTCTCAAGGACGAGCCGCTACTGTTAGCTTCTAAATGCAGGACCAAATGGACATCAGCTTTGTGGAATTACACGACATCCTTACAGTCCTTCCGGAGATCTGACACCTTTGCCTCAATGCTCCTAACTTCTTGATTGATTTCTTCTTGAACATCACATCAACCACAACAGCAGCTTGACTTAGACATCAATTCACAAAAACGTCAGGGGAGCAGAAGTGACATTGTGCACCATCGATCTCTGAAGACATCACAGGGTTGATTCTTGGCCCACTAGAAGAACCTCAAAAGTCTTCTATTTGGTGCTGAAGGGTTATGGATAGGCTAAGTGTTAACTTAGGTCTAATATTCCTGCTCGCTTCCTTCCATGGCCTTTGGGAATCCTAAAGAAGCATAGGAAGGGCAACTCCAAAGAGTAGCAATGGTCTAGCGAAAGGGGTAGCAGCTGTTACATGACAAACCCATTTTAACCTCTATATAGAAACAGTACATCCTTATATCTAAGAGAATGATTAATAGTGATTAATGCGATATGTATATTACCTCACCAGCTATATGATGTTCATCCTTTTACTATCTCAGCCTTTGCTAAGTCACAATGAGTTCTCGTGGTTGCAGTCCCTTTTGCTTTTGAAAGTCTTCTGAATATTTAAACATTAGCTTGAGCAGGTGTTTTCACATTAAGGTTGTTTCATTTAATTGCACACAAAGGTTATGCAGCGACTTCCGTAAATGAATGAACCATCACATAAATAAAAAAGTAAGCTGGGTAACTTATTGCAACTGTTTCTGAAAACAAATTTGTGAACTGACTCAGGTCATCTGCTAGAATATGTTTCCAAAATGTTAATGTGCTCGAAAAAATCGGATAATTCTTGGCCTACATCATAAAAGCCCAAATCTCTTCTTCAAAAGAACCCTTCTGAGAAGCACTGTTTCATCCTATCATCCACTTGAACTGTAAGTAAAGTGGTGATCACTTTGCCTAAAATAAGCTTTGAAAATAGTATGGTTTTCCAGAACAATTATTTCAAAACTCTTTTTAGGGGTTTAACCACAATAGACTGAAATACTAAACAAAAATGTGGAGATGCTGTTGTGAAGGAGAATAAATGCTATCTGACTGTTGTGGTGTGCATCTTCCACCGCCCCATTTAGCACTCTAAATATATCCCCTGCTATTATAACATCTGTGTTAAATCCTTATCTGCCATTTAAATGCCTGATGCAAAAACCTTAGCAACTTCCTGATAGATGGGGAGATTTCCGAGAATTTTTCAAGTGTTCACGAAAGCAAAATTTTGAAATGTCACACACCGGAAGAATAACGAGACACTTGGCGCCTCATTTTGAGTTTGGCAGACAGGATCTCCACCAGAAACATGACAGTCTCCCTTTCCACCACACTGATGGTCCGTCTCCTGTGCTTAGAGTCGGGTGAACTGTCATGTTTCTGCCAGGGTGCCCCCGCTGACTCCCCCAGTGGAGACCTTATATTGCTGGGCTAATGGCCTGGAGGTTGTCTGTGTGAATACATCACACCGTCCATCCTATTTACAATGGGCATTCTGATGTGTTTTTTTCCTCTTCAAGATCACCAGGACAAGACTGACGGTCCTGAACAGTAAAAAGTAAAATGCCCCCTCCCCCCACGAACACCCTGCGAGGGCCATGGTCACACCCGCAACCTATGCAGGTAAGAGCTAAGGGGCCGGTTGGGGGGGACTTCCACGGACGATGGCGAGGGAAAATCAATTATTTATTGAATTTTTCCTCGTCATCGTCCGTTGAAATTCCCCCCCCACCCGCCCCACTGCCCCACCGCTCTTACCTGCACGGGCCGCGGCTGCAAGGTCATTAGTATTTTGTTTTACAAAATCATACTTCTGCTTTGGGAGTTTGTTTTTGTAAAACAGAAAAAGGTTTCCTGAGTTGCCACATGAAACCTGGCAGCTGAACAGGGCACTTTTAGTGCCTTCTGAGATACCACATTGATGTCAGCTCCTTTGATAGTTCAGAGATCTCCACCTGGCCACTAAGACTCTATAAATGTGTGGGCAATAATCTGCCTGGTTGGGGGAGGTAATGATCTTCCCTATCCTGCCAAACTGGTGGATCACCCGTCGGACTAATCTATATGAGCCCTTGGTCACAGGATACACTAACAATGGGAGAGAGAGCAAATCACACTCGGATAGGGAACACACCTCTATTGGAACTGAGATACAATGACATTGGGACATGGAGACATGTGCATTGAGACCGGTAATGCGCTGACAATAGGACAATAGGACCATGATTATGAGTTTCCCCAGCGGTATACAGCGCCAGGACGCCACGTAACGAGGTAACAGTGCGCTTTACAAGTATACATACATTACATTACATTACATTACATTACATTACAGAATTACCATAGGAACACCACTCTGTTCTTTTAAACAGTTCAATGCAGTGAAGGAAAAAAATACTTACCTAATATTATTTTATTCTAATAATTTGTGAAAAATATAATTCCAGATTGTATGAGAGTCCTTGTAAGACAGTGTACAATTTAGTCTTACTCTAGTGATCAATGCCAAGTTTCTAAATGCAGGAAAATTTAGTGGGAAACGAAGGGTTAGGATAGTCCTTATGTAAGGCCCGATGACAAACTCTAAGGCGCAGCCTCTGTGTCAGTCTCTTGCTGAAAGTGATAGAAAGTGTGCCTTTGGATGCATCTAATAATGCATTGGCTTCTATAGGCAGCCACACAACCCCCTCATATATTTGCATGAAATTGATCAATATTAACTCCTTGCACTCATGGTAAAACGTAAACACATAAAATGCGAAAGAGAACATAGATGGTTTAATTAACAAGGAGTGTAATAGCACCAAAGGCTGTAATTCCATGATATCACTATTATGAAGGCATACCATAGTGTAAGAAAAGAAGAACTTGGTAACATAAATAAAGAACATGGGGCCAGGTGTACGACCCTAAATTGCATGCGCACACAGGTTTGCAACCCGTTTGCAACCCGTTTGCAACCCGTTTGCGCATGCAAAATGGCCCTATGCCATGTACAATTCCTAAATAGCGAGTCGCAATTTATTTGTGACTCGCTATTTAGGAATTGCGAGTCGCTATTAGGAAGGGGAGTTCCCTTCCTAATAGTGTCTGCAAGTCAATGTATGAATGTTTTGTGCCCGCAACCATCAGTGTGCACACTAAGTCACTCAGCTGTACCAACATACTGTGAACATGGTGGGAGCTACTCTATGTTTGAAGGAGTGACACCCCTATAGGGCTGCCCTGGAAGTAAATAAACAAACCGCAGCCACTTTGTCATCGGGTCAACAAACATCACGAGAGGCACTAACATGAAAAACACTTGGCTCCCCCTGAGGAAAAACACTCTGTTATCTCAGAGCTCAAGGTTGCATATAAATGGCAGATGTTGAAGTATAAATGAACTGCCAAAATAACAAAACATGCAAGGTTTAGCTAGGGGCAGTGGACTAATGCATCCATTGCAGGGGCCTGTGTTCAACCTTATGGTCACAGGTTCAAATCCAGCCAGGTCCACTCAGCCTTTCATCCATCTGAGGTCAATAAAATGAGTACCATTGAGTTTCGGTAACAATAAACATCTGTTATTCAGTGTTAAGAGACCCCGACGGGGTAAACGTGCTCTTTACAAATACACATTATGTTAGGCATACAGTTTGGAGGTAAGTTTTTGTGGACAAAGCATTACCTATGGTGTGTTCTATTTCATGTTCGTTGTTTGAGACGGTGCACAGACATAATATCGACTCCACAATATCGAATGGACAAAATATCGAGTTAAAAATATCGAATATGAGAAAATATCGATAACAAAAATATCGTTGATTAAAATATCGATTACAATAATGATAATAAAATATTGAGTACAAAAATATCTACTCAAAAATATCGACATGACAAAATATCGATTAATAGTGAAAGGAAAAAATATCGATATTATGTTGAAAAAAGGTAAAAAATATAAATAATTTTTAATAGTAATATAAATTGTAGTTAATGTTTAGGAGCGGGATGTTGGGTTAATAGGGGATAAGGGTGGGGAGTAATTTAAAATAAATAATTAATTTATATATGTTTGTAAATATTTTTATTATTTAATTAATTGGGAAATAATTAATAATAATTACTTAATAAATTTATATAAATTTCTATAAAATTTTAATTAGTAATTAATTGGTAATTAATTATTATTAATTAGTTAATTGGAAATAGAATATTATTAATTAGTTAATTAATTAATATAATTGGTAATAAAATGTTAAGTAGTCATTAATTGGTAATTAATTATTATTAATTAGTTAATTGGAAATTGAATAATATTATTTAGTTATTTAATTAATATAATTGGTAATAAAATTTTAAGTAGTAATTAATTGGAAAATAATTATTATTAATTAGTTAATTGGAAAATAAATATTCTTTATTAGTTAATTAATTATTATAATTTTGTTTTAATTTTGTATTACTAATTAGTTGGTAAATAATTAATATTAATTAGTTAATTACATTATTTAGAGTAATTGTTATATATATATAAAAGTTGTTATAGTTTGTTACATAATTGGGGAAAAATTCATTAATAATTAAATGAAATTAATTACAGTTAATGTGCTAAAATATTTTCATCGTTGTTATTGGTATAAATTGTACTTTATGTTTAGGAGCGGGATGTTGGGTTAATAGGGGATAAAGGTGGGGAGTAATTTAAAATAAATAATTAATTATATGTTTCTTATAAATTTATATTATCAATTAATTGGTAATGATAAAATATTTTTTTTAAATAAATGATATAATTTTGTACATATTTATCATTAGTAAATAATTAGTAATTAATTAATATTAATTAGTTAATTCAATTATTATTTATACAAATTTTTTATTTAATAATTTGTTATTATTAAATATTTGTTTGGGAATAAATATTATAAATAATTACATTCAATTAATTACAGCTACTTTGCTAATATATTAACTTATTATTTATAGTTAATAATTCATTAATAGTTAATTAAATAATATCAATTACATTTGGGTACAGGAGGACATTTTTGTGTTCAGGGTCAGTTTTCTCTCTTTAGGTAAAGGGGTATTTTTTTGTTTCAGGCTCAGTTTTCAGTTTTAGGGTAAAGGGGTATTTTAAGAGTTCAGGGTCAGTTTTCAGTTTGTGGGTAAAGGGGTATATGTAAGGTTCAGGGTCAGTTTTCAGTTTTTGGGGAAAGGGGTATAATTAATGTTCAGGGTCAGTTTTCAGTTTTTGGGTAAAGGGGTATTTTTAGTGTTCAGGGTAAGTTTTCAGTTTGTGGGTAAAGGGGTATATTTAAAGTTCTGGGTCAGTTTGCAGTTTTTGGGTAAAGGGGTATTTTTAGGGTTCAGGGTCAGTTTTCAGTTTGTGGGTAAAGGGGTATATGTAAGGTTCAGGGTCAGTTTTCAGTTTTTGGGGAAAGGGGTATAATTAATGTTCAGGGTCAGTTTTCAGATTTTGGGTAAAGGGGTATTTTTTAGTGTTCAGGGTAAGTGTTCAGTTTGTGGGTAAAGGGGTATATTTAAGGTTCTGGGTCAGTTTGCATTTTTTGGGTAAAGGGGTATTTTTAGGGTTCAGGGTCAGTTTTCAGTTTGTGGGTAAAGGGGTATATTTAAGGTTCAGGGTTAGTTTTCAGTTTTTGGGTAAAGGGGTTTATTTACGCTTCAGGGTCAGTTTTAAGTTTGTGGGTAAAGGGGTATATTTTTAGGTTCAGGGTCAGTTTTCAGTTTTTGGGTAAAGGGGTATTTTAAGAGTTCAGGGTCAGTTTTCAGTTTGTGGGTAAAGGGGTATATTTAAGGTTCTGGGTCAGTTTTCAGTTTAGGGGTAAAAGTGTATTTTTAGGGTTCAGGGTCAGTTTTCAGTTTTTGGGTAAAGGGGTATATTTTTGGGTTCAGGGTCAGTTTTCAGTTCTTGGGTAAAGGGGTATTTTTTGGGTTCAGGGTCAGTTTTTAGTTCTTGGGTAAAGGGGTCTTTTTTGGGTTCAGGGTCAGTTTTTAGTTTTTGGCTAAAGGGGAATTTTTAGGGTTCAGGGTCAGTTTTGGGTTTTTGGATAAAGGGGTATTTTTTAGGGTTCTGGGTCAGTTTTCAGTTTTTGGGTAAAGGAGAATTTTTTTGGGTTCAGGGTCAGTTTTCAGTTTTTGGGTAAAGGTGTATTTTTTAGAGTTCAGGGTCAGTTTTCAGTTTTTGGCTAAAGGAGAATTTTTTGGGTTCAGGGTCAGTTTTTAGTTTTTGGGTAAAGGGGTATTTTTAGGGTTCAGGGTCAGTTTCCAGTTCTTGGGTATAGGAGTATATTTTTGAGTTCATGGACACTTTTTAGTTTTAGGGTAAAGGGGTATTTTTAGAGTTCAGGGTCTGTTTGGGTATATGAAGTGTGAGAAATTTTTTTCTAAATATTACAAATATTTGAAATTTTTGAGTGACAAATAGTTGCTATTTTTTATGCTAATAATAACTTTTTTGAACTACTCAGCAAAAAATATACTAAAAAATTATGTTTATAATATGTATACAATATATATAAATATTTGACAATTTTTACACAATAACATTATACTAAAGTAGCTATTCTAATTTATACATGGTCAGTCTTCAGCACCTTTCCAAATATTATTTTTACTTGAGTAGGAATATGAAATAATAATTGGTCAGTGTCCAGCAACTTCTCTGATAATACTTTGACTGGAGTAGGAATAGCAATTATTAATTGGTTAGTGTCCAGCACATTTGCATATAAATTTATTTAGTGTGTTATTCTATTACAAGACAATGCAAAATGGTTGTTTTCACAAAACTTTATTACAATTTTTTTTTTCATGTGTAATACAATACAATCACTATCAAATATAACATTAACATTTTTGGAAATGTTGTATTTGTAGAATAACACATTATCATGTATGTACATGTTTTAATTTGTGACACAAAACTTTTTCACAACATTTTTTATGTCAAAACAAAATCTTATTATCAATCCCTTTCTGTTACAAGTATTTATATTGAAATAAATAAAATACCAGTTATTTTTCTGTTTCTTCCATTTATATTTAATAATGTTAATATTATATATTAATATTATTAAATATTTAATTTTAATATTTACATTTGTATAAAGTAACATGACAATTATTATATTTGCTCAAGATATGGAAATACTAATTAAGACATTTTTTTACACATATTTCTGACAATGTTGTTTTTAAATTATACATATAAATATATTATGTTGTCAACTTTATAACTGTAAAGGGGAATAATATGTATAATAATAATATCTGGTATTGGTAAAAGATTATTTATGCAATTATATACTTTTATAATACTTTGACATTATTATTACAAATTTATAATTAATTAATAAAAATAATAACAAATATATTTATTATTATTATTATTAATTAGTTCACTTAAACATTTATCTTTTCTTTTCAGAAATACATACATTCAGAGAAATAGAAATACTTTATTTAAGGCAATTATTTATATAGTAAATGGTTATAAATTTTATATTAATAATAATAAATAAGTTATATTATTTATTATTAATAATTATTAACAAAACAATTAATCATGTTTAGTTATAAAGAAACACAAATGTTTTCCTATAAATGTACACAAAAATAATTTTTTTACATATATTATTTCAAGTGTTACATACTTATTTAATATTATTAATATATATTAATTACTATATATTAATTATTATTAAATAAAAAAATTTTTTTAAACTGTTTAAATTATAATGAGTCTACTGTATTAATTTGTTTCAATAACAATGTGTATGTATTATATTTTTTGACTATAACATTGTATTTTCTATGATACCTTCTCAACATTGGTTTAAGGGGACTACTTTTTTACCGCGTAAGGTTATTGAGCTTCGTTCAGGACTGGAGAAGCTCGCGGTTGGGTGTTGCTTCGTGTGGAGAGAGGTAAGGTAAATTTTATATACTATTTATGACTGAGTGGTAATGTTTGAGGGTATATTCGAACTGTGTTGTGTTTTTGAGTGTATGTATGAATTGTTTATGTAGCGTTTAGGTGTAATGTCGTCGTTATAGATGCGTTGTGTATGTTTTAGTTCTAGTGTTATTTGAATTGTTAGGAAATGTCTTCTTACATGGTTAATGTTAATTGTGAGTGTATTTACAAATTTTATGTGCTATTTGTGGTTGGGTTTCGTTATGTATGTTTTTTTACAGGTTCCGGTTCCTCGCATGAAAACTACATGGAAGGAAGCGTGTTTTTTTTCTGAGATACTAATGTATGACTTATTATGGTTATATGTTTTACGTGTATCTCCTATTTTTCGTGTTTGCCAGGAGCGGATTTTAATCATTTTTACCTTTTTTCGGGTTTTTTGAGGGTTTCGTATTGGATTGCTACATTGGTATGCGTCAACGTTTTTTTAAAAGTTGTGTGTATATCACTTTAAATCATAAAGTGTCCACACTACTGTTTTCAGGATTTCCTGGAGCGTTTATTTTATTTTAACATTATTTTCGGGTTTTTGATGGCTTCCCATATTGGATTTCTCTTACTTTGTAATGGATTGTATGGATTGTATTTTGCTTCATTACGTCTCTGTCATCTACAACAATTGTAAGTAATTTTATATTTCTATTTATTGGGTGGGAAATGTCGATCTTTATGTAATGTGTATGTGTGATGTAGTTATAAATATTGCATATTTGTTCTGAAATAATGTTCAAATTTTTGATAAGTTTGTAAAACAAATATGTATTATTTATAATTGCTTAGAAATGTTTATGATTGATATATGTACCATTATTGTTAGAAGATATTAGTATATTTTGTAGACATTTTTATAGTAGGGTTTTAGCTATTATTGACAGATATTCTAATCCTCTAGTTGTAGGGTATAGTGTGACTTGACTTTGCAGTAGTCGGAACATTTGTTTAGTTTGTTTACTTAGTTTTGGACCAATTTGGGTCAATGATTGTTCCATTCTTAGTTCTTGATAGCTTTGTTCTTTTATCAAAGCTTGTAGTAGGTTATGGAATGTGGGTCTGGTTCTGCTTGTGGTAGCTTGGAAAGCATTATGCCACCCTTCTACACTGTTGTTGGTTTTTGCCTCTTGGTTTAAAGTACTAAGATAGACATTCCACCAAGGGATTTGGAATTTGGGTTGGCGTCGATGTCCAGATCTGTGCAACCTTCCCACCCAAGTATCTTCGAAATAATCCAGTAATGGGGTTAGTTTCTCTTCATTTCTCTTGTAATATGTGCTGTCAATTAATAAATTATAGTGTTCCGCTACATCGGTAACAGGAACGTAGGCCAGTGCTATCAATTTTTTAATTTGATAGGCAAAGGTGCTATCTGTTGAGTACAAAATACTTAAAGTATATTTTTGGAGATGTCTCCATATGCTCTGATTGAAATGATAGTAACAACCCTGGATTGCTGTGTGGGGAAATATTTTCAAAATGCTATTAATCATAGCTAATTCGAAATCAATAATTATTTTTTCTGGAAAATTATTATTGATTTCATTTTTGAGAACATTTAATATTTCTGTGTAAGTGTTTTGCTGTTTGTTTGGTAGCAAACAGTAAATGAAAGGGATGTTATAGTTATGGTATAACCCGTGGATGGAATATAGTTGATAAAAAGGTTTTGGGCATGGTTTAAATGTGCCATCCATCATCCATTGGGGACACTGTTGGATTTTTCTTAAATTACTTGCAGTTGCAAACATTATGATTCTGTTTGTACTGCTTTCATTGTCAAAAAGGATAAATTTGTCTTTATTGTGTGTGATGGACATTTCTGGTGAAATAATATTCCTCAAAAGTAGTAGGGTTGGGTGGGGTTGTGGAAGTGCGTCTTTTAGTGTATGCAATTGTGCGTTTTAGTGAGTCAATAGAGGGTAGTTGACCTGAAGCATGGGCTGGGACTTTTAACAGTTCCTCTTTAAGGATTTGTGTTGTTGGTCTATCACTTTGTGTGCTAGCAGTCTTTATACTTTCTAAAGCATCTCTTATTTCAATTTCTGTGACATTGGGGGGATGATTGTGTTCCCTGGTAAATAGCACATTAGTTTCCTCTGTAGTAGCCCTTCCATAACATTTGTTTGAGTAATATTTTGTACATTTCCAGAAAACTTTTCTACCACTTTGTCTTTCCTGACTATAAACATAACCCATATAACATAACAGTAATTTATTTTTCTGTGACATTACAAATTCTGCACCTTCTGTCATTTTGTTTTACTTGTTCTAGGAAAGAGTAGAAAGAAACAAAATCAAATAACATATATTTCACTTAGTGGTGCAAACATAATTAATGTTGAATTTATACTTACGTTTACTAAAAGTAGTAATCACAAATGCAGAACTGTATTTTGAAGGACTTTCTTGTATGTATTTCTTTATTTACTGTTGGTATGAAAATATAGAAATGCTAAGTTAATGTTTATACATAACACACATTTTTCCTAGGAGAAAGCAGTTTTTTAATTTGCTTAGTACTACATTTGATGTGAACATTACATATACTTACTTGTTTAAATAGTTGAGTTGTAGTATTTGGTGGAGTACATCAAGGTAGTCAAGTTTAGATCTGTAGAGAAGATAAAATAAATACATGTCACATATTATAAAATTTATTTTTAACCGTTGGGAAATTGGAAATATTTAAAAGTATACTAACTTCTAAATATGTACTTTTCTTTGCTGTAGGTAGAATAGATGTATGATGTATTCACAATATCTGTAGAGGAAATATAAAATACATAACATGTTGTTAAGAACATAGTTCTTGTTTTTTTTGAAGTTTTAGACTAATTGATGTATACTTACATTTTTAACAAGGGTAGTCTTGTCTTTTGGTATAGTTGATGTTGGATGTTTATATTGGATCTGTAGGGAAGATGTAATATGCAACATATGTTGTTTAGAAACTAGCATTTTAAATTTTGGTTGTTTAATAACAAAAACATATATACTTACATGTTTAATTAGTGTAGTTCTATAAATTTGTAGTGTTGAAATCGGAAAATCGCTGAATATCTGTGAATAAAATATTTTAAGTAAAGTATGAATCTAGTGAAATAGTGTTTAAAAACAGCTGTTGTTGTAGAACAGAGCATTAATATATACTTACTATCTTATTTTGCAGGGGAAGAAATAGGAGCAGGTATTAAGATTTTGTTTGTAGTAGTTTCTATCAGAAAAGTAGGAGGAGATAAAAATTACATAAGTGGAAGAGTTAGGAGATATAAGTAAAAAAGTAGACTACTAATTTAGATTTTTAAATAATGCAATGTAACTTACTTGAATGATTAGCTAGTGAGCTGGATCTTTAAAGATGTTTGTTCAGGAACAAAATCTTCATACTGTTGGCATCTTCTTTCCATAGAGTTAGCAGCAGCAAATGGTAGAATGGATTTATCCCTTTTATAGTACGTGTATTTTGTGTGCTTTGATTTGATTGGTTGTAGGATGAAAGGAAGAATTGTATAGGCTAGTTTGAATTTTTTTTAAGTTAATTGGTGTGTTTGTTGATGTGAGAATGGTGGTATGTGGTGGTTTCCGCATTAAAGCAGGTTAGTTGTTAAATAAAATAGATGTGTAAGTATAAAAATATTATGAAAATTTTAGTTACATGTAAAGTTTCTTTTTCTAATGATATAACGATTTTAATATAATGTATAGGAAATGATGATAAATAGTAATGTTATAAAAGTAACAGGTATTATATGTAAAATGTTTTTTGTATAGAGCAATGACTTTTATAGACGAGTAATATGTTATTTTAGACATAAAAGGGTACAAAAAAGAACTCGATATTTGTTTAGAAACGATATTTTTGTACTCTATATTTTAGTAGTCGATATTTTGGTAGTGTTAGGTGTAATTTCATGAATTTTAGTAGTCGATATTTAATAAGACGATATTTATGTACTCGATATTAAAAGTACTCGATATTTTGTAGTCGATATTTTTGTATTTTGTGTAATAAGTATACAAAGTCGATATTTTTGTAGTCGATAATTATTCAACGATATTATTGCTAGTCGATAATGTGACCGTCGATAATATTTCAGTGATCCGTTGAGACATCTAGTACGTTTTTGCAGTAGATTTTTACACACATGGCAGCCAAGGAGGTCATGACACACTACTTAGATGATTTTTCCATGGTTGAAGTCTTGCAGTCCTTGGAATATCAGGAGAGTCTCTGGCTGTTTCAGGAGTTGATGTAGTATTTGGGTGTCTCTTTGGCACTGGAAAAGACAGTGGGGCCTGTGCAGGTGCTTACTTTTTTGGGCATCGAACTGGATTCTCTCAAGATGAAAATGAGATTGCCTGGGGATAAGAAGCAGCGTTGTCTAGAACTGCTGTCCAGGATTTTGGTCAAGGCTAAGTTGCAGGTGAAGGACATATAGGTCCTGCTTGGTCATTTGAATTTTGTGTGCAGTGCTGTAACAACATGTTGGATATTTTGCAGGAGGTTGGGTTGAGCTTCAGCAGGCATGTCCGTCCCACACCAAACGGTGTGTCTCAAGGTGGGAGTAAGGGAGGATCTGCAGCTTTGGAGAGTGTCCCTCAGTGAATGCAATGGTATTCCCCTGCCAGGAGTGGAGGAGCAGATGGAGTGGTCAGTTGAGCTGTTTTCAGACACAGTGGGCAGCCACAGTATTGGAATTTTTCGACAAGGTCGGTAGTGTTCAGAGGAATGGCTGGAGGCATCGAAGTGAGGGGGCAGAGTGTTTTATTAAAATTATATTTCTTTTTATTAAAACAAGGTATCAAAAAGAAAGACAAAACATGGAGAAGGCACTCTCCCATATTGCACACCAACACATAAGGTGGGGGGGGGGAATCAGGGAACATGATACACAATTATAAAACAATCACGGAGAGGCAGGAATATCAATTGGAGAATCAACAGGCGGCACACAAATGTCTCCTCTGTAGCTGTTCCACTGCCCCCACACAGATGCCCACTTACGAGGGCGGCCTCTAGCCGTATAAACAGTCTTTTCGTGGAACATACACCAATCCATGTTTTCTTTCCATTCTTCGATGGTCGGTAAGCTCTTGGATCCCCACCGTTGTGCTATTTTCAGTTTCGCTATCATACCACCCAGAGTTACCCATTTGGTCTGCGCTGTATTAAGATCAGTGGGTTTCCATATATTTAAGAGGCATCTCCTCGCCTCCGGTAACACAGCCACTCGCAAAACCTCCTGCATGACGACATGGATCCCACCCCTATACTCGGCTACAAAGCGACACTCCCAAATGATATGGAGGAATGTACCCATCAGGCCACATCCCGCCTGCACAAATCCGTATCCGACAACCCCATCCGGACCAGTCGAGGTCCCGTGACATGAATTCTGTGCAGTACCTTCAACTGCACAAGCTGCAATCTTGCTGGGATCGCAACTACCTTCGGCGAAGATACAGCAGACTGCCAGTCCTCATCATCTAATTCAAGACCATCATGAGTCCATTTTTCCCTCAATTCAACCAGGAGATCGGCCCTATGATTAACCAACTTTTTGTAAATCAGGGAAATAGTTTTTTCAGGCAGATGGCCATCTAAGATTCTGTCTTCAAGGGGTGACGCCTCGGGCAGGTCCGCCACATGCCTAATCTGTGCATATTGAAAGAACTCAGTCCTTCCCAGTGTGTATTCAGTTTGCAATTCTTCAAACGTCTTAATCCTTCCCTTAACCCAAACGTCACCAATAGTCGAAATCCCAATCAGGTCCCATCTGTCGAAACCCTTCGTATTCCAAAGCTTGCCCAATTTGTCAGAATCAAATAGTGGGGTAGCCAGGGTCAGACGGTCCCTCCATCCCAAAGAGCTAGTGGCATCCCGCCAGATCCGCACTGCATGCCTAGTCGGCCCGTCAAATTTCCCCCCGCCGACCTAATATATATTGCCCTATTAAAGTTGCCTCCAGGAAGAAGCCATCTATCCATCGCATATCCAGGGTCGGAGGGGGGCCCATAAGTACCAAGGTTAATAGCAGCCAATTGAGAGGCCCAGTAATATCGCCTGATATCGGGAAGTGCAATCCCACCGTCATACCATGGGAGTGTCAGTTTGGCCAACGCTATCCGGGGTCTACCATCCCATAACAAACTACGTTGTAACCCTTCAACCTCACCAAAGTAACTAGCTGGCACGACATCTAATGTATTTTGAAGGGCATAGAGAAAACGAGGTAAAGACATCATTTTAAATAGGGTAGCACGCCCCAGCAGGGAGAGAGGGAGCCTCTTCCATCCGGCCACATCGCGTCTGAGTCTGACCAAGGGGGAAAGGAGATTCCTAGCATTGTGGACTGTGGGGTCCAATGAAACAAATATCCCCAAATACTTAAACCAGTCTTCAGCTATTTGAATCGGACAATTTCGCGGGAGAAGCGGAGTCTCCCCACTGAGAACGAATAAGAGTGATTTCCCCCAATTTATTGATAACCCTGAGTTCCTACCAAAGGACCCCAACACATCACAAACAGTGTCCAGGGATTTCCTAGGCAAGGGGGCGGAGTGTTGCCTTCCTGGAGTTCTTTCCTCTGGTGGTTGCTGTCTATCTGTGGGGACGCCGATTTTCCAGCAAGACGGTTATGTTCAACGTAAACAACCTGTCCGTTGTGAGCATTGTATACCGTCAGTCTGCACAGGACTCAATGGTTTGGCAACTGTTATGGGTATTTGTGTTCGAGTGTTTGTGCCAGGGGCGTAACACAGGCCCCGCCGCCCCGCGAAGCGGGGGGCCATGAGCTGTAGAGGGCCCCACAGCACCGTACTCAGGCCTGAGAGCTTCATATTAAATATGGAGTGGGGGCCCCTTCATGTACCTTGAAGGGGGGCCCCCTCAACTTTCGTTACGCCAGTGGTTTGTGCGCAAATGTCATTTACAAGGCTCAACATATTGCTGGAGTAAACAATGAGATTGCCGATGCTCTTTCTCATTTTCAGTGGATTGGGTTCCGTGGACTTGCACCATGGACCTAGGAGATGAGACAGTGATGCTGGCTCATTTATACTCCGTATGCGAGAGCGCATGATGTAGCTTACCTTTGTGTCATTATTGGAGTCTACCTGTAAGGCGTGTGGGCTCACTTGGGATGAGTTTGTGCAGTCAGGGTCTGTGCGATGTAGCGGCACGGATGGAGGTCAAGCTCGGTAGAATGATGTGGTACATTTCATTATGTCTCTGATTGACAAGGGTTTGTCAGCCATCACTATATCTGGTAAATTGGCAGAGGTGGCATTCAATGGGAAATTGCTGTGGGGATATAAGCCGTCAGTGGGGGAAATGGGGAAGCATCTTCTATGAGGTTGGGCCAGGCAAAGGGGCTAACTAGGAAGTTAAGGATGGGTCTGACCATTAAGGTTCAGACCTGGAACTGAAAACAACTTAGAGTGTACACAGTTCTGTATTGTTTAAATGATAGCCGTCCGGCTGACTAGGCATTTGACGATATAGACTATGCATACTATGTCCATCTAGGATTCTATCACCCTATAACTATCTATTCTCTAATGATTTTAGCAACACTACGGGTGATAAACTAATATTTTTAATAGAAGTCTTGTCACCCTGATCTCGAATGTGTTGAAATAATTGACACAAGTTTTTGAGATCACTAATATAGAGCATCAAAATAGGGATCTCCAATGTGTTGTAATTATTGACACGAGGTACAGAGAGTTTTACTATTGATCTTGACATTGGCATATGATCATGTTACCCTAATGAGAACAACAGTGGAAAAAAACACAGAATGGAAATAGAAAAAATATACCATGGATGGTTATGGATGTGTAGAAGATATAATATGCGTTAGAACATGACCGTGGGGTGCGGTGGTACAACTCCCTCATATGTCTAATATATCCGAAAAATAATTTTACAAATTGCGAGTAGATAAAGTATCTGCCCCCATACTTTGTTTTAAGAAAACCGAGTGGGGTTTCGAACTTCGAGGAATACAATCTCCTATTGGGAACAATACAATCTTTTAGCACACTGCATGGTCTCTTTAGATCATCTACGGTAATTTGTGAGGTAAACAACACCGTTGCCGCAAATAATGACGTGCAAAAAACACAGTTGATGGACAGAATGTAGAACAATGTCATACATTCACCCCAGTACAAGGATCTGGGCCTAAATCCATCGTTTTTTTGCACTCCACACCACCCTGGGTTAGACACTGGCTATATGCAAATCAGCTCTGACCCTGTGCCTCATGGGAACAGTCCAGTCCGAACTACCGAGCCATGTCTTTCCCAGACCGGAATCAAGCATCCAAGGACCGGTTTCTGGCTATCAGCTTTCATCAGCCTGGATAGCTTGACTCCAGTGGTGTGGAGAGCCTGGGACTCACGTCTGAGCATACCCAGCCCACTCGGGGTGAAAATTGCAAAAAACACAGTTGATGGACAGAATGTAGAACAATGTCATACATTCACCCCAGTACAAGGATCTGGGCCTAAATCCATCGTTTTTTTGCACTCCACACCACCCTGGGTTAGACACTGGCTATATGCAAATCAGCTCTGACCCTGTGCCTCATGGGAACAGTCCAGTCCGAACTACCAAGCCATGTCTTTCCCAGTTTCTGGCTATCAAATATCCAAATAATGACGTAACATTCAGGCGACCGGCGTCCGTGCTATACCTAACCAGGTGTAAATGATTAGGGATTAGGCTGGCACCCTCATTAAATCAGGGACTTCACTTAATCTATGTATTTTTGTGTGCTTAGGTTCACGGTATTTGGGAACCAAAGCACTATTGTGATGGCTGTACATCACGGTCTCCTTGGTCCCGACTTCATTATCACATTGAGTTGATTTAATACCGAACGCCGCTCTTAAAAAAGATATGTCATTACGCTGGGACAACTACACCGGCAGGCCCCATGGAGGGACAATGTTATTAACAATAGGGATACCCTTGCCCTTCGTTAAATCGGGGATTTCTCTGAATTTATGTATTTTTGTGTGCTTAGGTTCACCGTACTTGGAACCGAACTAAGAAGCACTATTGTGACGGATGTACACCACGGTCTCTTTGTACCCGACTGCATTATTTCATTGGGTTGATTCAACTATGATCCAGGTATGGATTGCCCATTTTCAACACCAACAGTTAGTGGTTATATCGATTAATGGTTCAGTGATTTTTTGGAGCTGTATCAAATATCGAATTTTGTGTTTCTCATATTGGCTACAGAACAATCTATGAGGAATTATCCAATGATAGGATCCACGGTTGGAGGATATAATACCCATTCTGTGAGAATGACCAATTGAGGAAGCAATTTTAGAAGGCATACATGGGACCATTATCAGGTATATGACAGCAGGGTAATTTATGTCATAAATAAAAACACACAGAATCAGAACATTGGGCTAATGGTATATTTTCTTAGGCCTGATTGTATTTCAGATAAATATGGTGTAGCCATTTCGAGGACTCATATACAAAATTGAGCCTTATTAAGACGACTCATGGGTATGTAGTAAATTACCTCGGGAATGTAGGGATTGCTGAATGCCATGAAGGTTGAAGTATGATGGTCTCTCCACTAAGGAGGGCTCCTAGTATTGTGGAGCTAGTCAGTGTAGCAATTTGCTCACTGAGGTATGGAAGGAGGTGCAATAGATAGAGGAATATGTGTGCCAATAGGTGTCAAATGAGAGGGCCCTAGGGGTGTTCGTTAATACGAATAAAGTGTTTTGTTGTCAAAAACAATTATGGTTGGTCCCTCTAGGGCAGTGGTTCCCAAACTTTTTTGACCCGTGGATCCCTTGACCTAATTGGCAGTTGGCCGTGGCTCCCCCCCATTTTTTTACCGGTGGACAGGTGGGTGGGGATGTAAGCCCGACCTCGGGAGTACTTCCTGTTGTCTTCCTTAAATTAATTGGGATGCAATGAAGGTATTTAATCATATTTGTAACAAAATAAAAAGATAACAGTTGTAAAATGGGAAAAACAAACTTTTGTTTTATGTGCTGATACTTTTCTCTCATCGAGAATGTAAATGCGTTGTGAACTCAGGCGTTGGAGGTTGTATTGAAGCCAGTGACCATACTGATGTTTCAGTAATATATGAATGCCTTCCCCTTTCAGGGACCATCCGAGAGTTCTACTGGGTTTGGTCTAGAATAGATTAGAAAAATGACGATGGCCCGGTCTGTAAACGCACATTTGAAGATGTTTTTTAAACAAAATACACTTTCCTTTTATTTAAGTGTAAATGCATATTCCCTATTGAATATATGGAATATGCATTTACAATTAAATTTAAAAAAGTGTTTTTTGTTTAAAAAACATCTTCAGATGTGCATTTACAGACAGGGCCATCATCATTTTTCTAATCTATTCTAGACCAAACCCAGTAGAACTCTCGGTTAATCTGGAGTTCAATTCCACCAAGTTAAGACGGAGCCACTCGGGGATATCATTCTGGAGGAAAAATGCACCTAACAGGCAATCACGCACGCCAAAATTCATTTAATACACCCCTGTCAACCCTCTACCCCTGTCTGCCAGAACCCTGCCAACCTCTCCCCCTGCCACCTTCTCCCCCTGCCTGCCAGAACCCTGCCAACCCTCTCCCCCTGCCCCCGGGTGTCTCCCTTGTTTTATGCCTTGTAGCTGGCCCTGCGCTAGGAGTGCCCGTTCTGCCATGCTTGCTCCCTTCGTGACCTCTCCTGCCACCTCTACCCATGTCTGTCCCCTGCGTGTCTTGAGACAGTCACTTCTTTCCATGCCTGCTGCCTCCGTGTCCTCTGACTGTGTCTTCTATCCCATGCTGCTCCCTATGTGTCCTCAGACTACCCTTCTCTCCATGCCTGCTCCCTTCGCGCACTTAGTCTGCTCCTAGTGTCCATGCCTGCTTCTGTTGTGCCCTCAGACTACCCTTCTGTCACTACGGATTGAAGATTTGTGAACGCAGGTACATGACTGCAGGTATTTGGAGACAGATGTATGACTGCAGGTGTGTGATTGAAGATATATGACATCATTGAAGGGTTCTAGGAAATGTGGGCTGAGTATAGCATGAATAATCTAAAATCTACCACTGCAAGGAATGTGCAAAGTGTATCCTGATAGACAAAGGGGAGGCAGTAAGGAAGTAAAACACAGCAAGTGATGGATTGCACCACCATCCACTGGGCATTCCTTTCAATCTGTGCATTCTAAATTGGGACCTTGTGGCAGGCACCATATTATGGTGGTGTCAGAGCTCATTCAGAAAATACATTTTATATAGGAAATTACACAGACGGTGCGACAGATTTAGATGCAGAAAACGGCTCAGAAATTAAGCGGAATTCACAATATTGCATAGTGTAAGTAGTGCAAAATTCAAGTATGAGAAGCCAGTAATAAAGCAAGAATGTACCGGCCAGTCAGATTTCTTGGAACTCACATTCCCTGTTTTTGTGTATCAAAAAAGAAATGTGATGGAATGCAATGTGATGGAATCATTACGTGAATTAATCTCAGCTACATGTATTGCTTGTTTTTCAGTACGAAAAACCGAAAGGTGGGAAGTGGACTGCTTTAATTAATCTCAGTGACCGGTAATTATTCTAGCGCATGTGCCTTACAGATTAGGCCTGATACTGTTCCATTAGGAGCAGTCCAGGCTGAAGTGTCACACTAAGTATCTTCTGAAAGATACGTGTCCTCTGAACGAGAACACAAGCAACCCCAGAGAGTGTCAGCCTTGTTGGGCCTCGTTAGTGAGGTGCAGCTTGGGTGCCATGGCACACTGACCTACTGGATCCACGTCTGGACACACTTTGGGGCATGACAGAAAACAACGGGATGAATGGAAGGCTTGAAAAACTCCTGTCACAGGTAATTAGTCTTTGGCCACATTCCAGTCCAGTTTTTCTTTGCTGACCCGGCCACTCTAGGTAGGGAGCATCCATGTGTAAATCAGCCTTGGCCCTACACTTAATGGAGCAATGCCACCGGGACAGCGTGTGAAACAGATATATTCTCTGTGGCTGTTGGCAGTCCTCTTAGAAGCCATCTCTCTCCTGCTGCCTCATGCATTATGCCCCTTCTAGTGGAATGTCTCCCATCAGGCTGCTTATTCTGCCTTTGAATCATTTGTCTATTCTACCATATTCTCTACAAGATTATGCAGGTGGCATTTCTAAATTTCTAGCGCTGCCACTGCAATTTCCCACATCGTGCCGCGGCGCCCCTAGCAGCTCATAACGGCGCACCGGGGTGCCACGGCGCACAGTTTGGGAACCACGGCTCTAGGGGTTGTGATTTGGGATTAGATATGTTTTTATAAAGATGAAAATATGAAATAGTTTCTGAATTTTTTGTTTATCATAGGAAAATGGCTAATGTGATGTTGTGGGGATAACACATTGATATGTATTTTTGTGTTGTTTTCTTTAGATATTATGGAATTTTTAACATTGAAAAAAAAGACAACCAACTACTTTGTCTTGAGAAAGGTGGTGCATATCAGGCAGCACACCGAAACGCGTCAACGCCATTGTTTTTAATTAAATCCGAGGAACTATTTTGTTGTCATCTGCTGATACTAGCCTGACGTTGCGTATAGATTCCAACGGATTAATGACCCATGATGTTTTTTTAAATGAATCACTTAATAGTGTCTCTGTTTATATTTTAACATATTAGGATTGTTTGCGTTGGGTACTATGAATGTAAATAATATTTTTAATAATAATTGTGTTCTTTAATAGTTTCCTTTGATTGAGCAATAAATTTAACTATTTTCGTATAAACTTAGGTTTTGTTATTGAAATGTTTTTGTGTTTATAACTGTTGGGATCCCTGATTTTGACACTGGTGTGGATGAAATGCTGATTGAGTTAGGGTGATTATTAGTGACACTAGTCCAAGGGAATTTTCTTTTCACTGATCGTGTTGGTACCCAGTCCCTTGGTTGGTTGGGCCACTCACTTCATTATTTTGAGAGTGAGAGTGCGGTGTCCATTACACTGGACATATTGAAGCATGTGATTGGTATGTTCCCGCACATTTGTAGGGATGACTGGGAGGCCCTGCTGTTTAGGGGATCATAGTTTGGTTGATTTTTGGCGCTAATCAGGTTTACGGAGGTGGTCAGCTCTAAGGTACAAGCGGGAATTCATTGGCAGGCTGTCAAGATGCTTTCTGGTGCAGTTCTAGTTTGGATCCCAAAATCAAAAACAGATCTGTCAGCCAGGGGCAGCTGTGTGACCATGGGAGTGTATCCAGATAACCATGTTTGCTCTTGAGAAAGGTGGGTGGCATTGTGCAGGCAGGGGAGGATGCAGCGAGATGTTTTGGCATGCAGATGAGATGGGATTTTCAGCATCGCAAGTTTAGGGGTCTTGCGGTAAGCGCTGGTTGGTTTGGGATATGGTGTTCAGGATTTTGGAACTCACTCCTTTAGGATTGGTGATGGAGGCAGAGTGCAGTGTTTGGTCAGCGGCCTAATTCATTCATGTAGGCTAATGGCGATCAAATTGTTATCAGTGCTTTTTGCGATCGGGTGGGTTTTTCATGGATTGCAATAACATGATTCTTTTTCTCTTAGGTTGCATCGCGGGCCCAAGGAGAGGGCATATTGAGGTTTGGATCTGTGGGCACTCATTTGTGAAGTGGGCGGCAAGGCATGCTGATACTAGGAGAGGAGGTCATCAATTAGGACTGCTTGATTACAGTGGTGCAACTCAGGTGGTTTGGCAAGGGGGGCATGAGGTGGCATGAACTGTTAGCCAAGCTAAATTCTCTGGTGAATGGCTGCCCCTGCCCTGCTGTCCTGCTTTTGCACCTGGGAGAAAATTATTTAGTGCAGTTAAAAGGCCTGATGCTGGTGAACAGCATAAAGCAGGATTTGTTTGAAATCAAAGGGGCATGGTCTGATACCACTTTTCTTTTTAATGGGTTAATGCTGAGAAGAGTTTGGTGGGGGCAACGAAACCTGGGGCTATCAACAGGGCAAGTAGAAAAGGGAACAGAGAGCTGTGGACGTTTTGCAAGGCGGAAGATTAGAATTTTCTGGAACGCTCCGATATAAATATGAGTTTTTCATTAGGACGGGGTACATCTGTCCATCTTTGGTGTGGAACTGTATTTGATGCAGGTTCGGAACATTTTGGCGGAGAAGTTGCATTTGCCAGTGAGAATATAAAGTTGCATATGTGGTGGGGGAGACAGAAAAACTTGGGAGGATGCGAGCGACCCGGTGGCAGTGGGTTCGCGTCTGCTGTTGCTGTGCGCGAAGGTCCTGGTTATTTCTTGCCACTTTGAGTACAAAAGCGGCATTTGAAACTTGTTGTTTTTAACTTGTATTTTGCACTGACTTTTACCCTGCTGGTCCCTGCTCCCCAAGTCCCGATCCGGCACGGCTGAGTGCCGCTTGAACCGGCGGGCTGACGGGGTAGCGGCCGCCATCTTGGATCGGGGCACAGAGGCTGCCCAGGTCAGCGCTGCAGTCCTCACGCTCCTCCCCTATTTAGGAGCTCCCTTTGCACGCGCACAGTGGATGCGAGCGACCCGGTGGCAGTGGGTTCGCGTCTGCTGTTGCTGTGCACGAAGGTCCTGGTTATTTCTTGCCACTTTGAGTACAAAAGCGGCATTTTAAACTTGTTGTTTTTAACTTGTATTTTGCACTGACTTTTACCCTGCTGGTCCCTGCCCCCCGAGTCCCGATCCGGCACGGCTGAGTGCCGCTTGAACCGGCGGGCTGACGGGGTAGCGGCCGCCATCTTGGATCGGGGCACAGAGGCTTCCCAGGTCAGCGCTGCAGTCCTCGCGCTCCTCCCCTATTTAGGAGCTCCCTTTGCGCGCGCACAGTGGATGCGAGCGACCCGGTGGCAGTGGGTTCGCGTCTGCTGTTGCTGTGCACGAAGGTCCTGGTTATTTCTTGCCACTTTGAGTACAAAAGCGGCATTTGAAACTTGTTGTTTTTAACTTGTATTTTGCACTGACTTTTACCCTGCTGGTCCCTGCTCCCCAAGTCCCGATCCGGCACGGCTGAGTGCCGCTTGAACCGGCGGGCTGACGGGGTAGCGGCCGCCATCTTGGATCGGGGCACAGAGGCTGCCCAGGTCAGCGCTGCAGTCCTCACGCTCCTCCCCTATTTAGGAGCTCCCTTTGCACGCGCACAGTGGATGCGAGCGACCCGGTGGCAGTGGGTTCGCGTCTGCTGTTGCTGTGCACGAAGGTCCTGGTTATTTCTTGCCACTTTGAGTACAAAAGCGGCATTTTAAACTTGTTGTTTTTAACTTGTATTTTGCACTGACTTTTACCCTGCTGGTCCCTGCCCCCCGAGTCCCGATCCGGCACGGCTGAGTGCCGCTTGAACCGGCGGGCTGACGGGGTAGCGGCCGCCATCTTGGATCGGGGCACAGAGGCTTCCCAGGTCAGCGCTGCAGTCCTCGCGCTCCTCCCCTATTTAGGAGCTCCCTTTGCGCGCGCACAGTGGATGCGAGCGACCCGGTGGCAGTGGGTTCGCGTCTGCTGTTGCTGTGCACGAAGGTCCTGGTTATTTCTTGCCACTTTGAGTACAAAAGCGGCATTTGAAACTTGTTGTTTTTAACTTGTATTTTGCACTGACTTTTACCCTGCTGGTCCCTGCCCCCCGAGTCCCGATCCGGCACGGCTGAGTGCCGCTTGAACCGGCGGGCTGACGGGGTAGCGGCCGCCATCTTGGATCGGGGCACAGAGGCTGCCCAGGTCAGCGCTGCAGTCCTCGCGCTCCTCCCCTATTTAGGAGCTCCTTTTGCGCGCGCACAGTGGATGCGAGAGACCCGGTGGCAGTGGGTTCGCGTCTGCTGTTGCTGTGCACGAAGGTCCTGGTTATTTCTTGCCACTTTGAGTACAAAAGCGGCATTTTAAACTTGTTGTTTTTAACTTGTATTTTGCACTGACTTTTACCCTGCTGGTCCCTGCTCCCCGAGTCCCGATCCGGCACGGCTGAGTGCCGCTTGAACCGGCGGGCTGACGGGGTAGCGACCGCCATCTTGGATAAGGGCACAGAGGCTGCCCAGGTCAGCGCTGCAGTCCTCGCGCTCCTCCCCTATTTAGGAGCTCCCTTTGCGCGCGCACAGTGGATGCCAGCGACCCGCTGGCAGTGGGTTTGCGTCTGCTGTTGCTGTGCACGAAGGTCCTGGTTATTTCTTGCCACTTTGAGTACAAAAGCGGCATTTTAAAGTTGTTGTTTTTAACTTGTAGTTTGCACTGACTTTTACCCTGCTGGTCCCTGCTCCCCGAGTCCCGATCCGGCACGGCTGAGTGCCGCTTGAACCGGCGGGCTGACGGGGTATCGGCCGCCATCTTGGATCGGGGCACAGAGGCTGCCCAGGTCAGCGATGCAGTCCTCGCCCTCCTACCCTATTTAAAGACCTCCCCGTGCGCATGCGCAGCGGATGCGCGCCAAAGGCAAGCCCGTCTGCGCCCATCCGCGGCCGGCCGGGGCTAGGGGCACCCCACTATGCCCATTTTTTAACATATTCGTCAGCCCCGCTCTGATCCTTGCAAGGTTCGTGGCCACTGGCTGGTTCCGCCTTTGCCATTATTTCCAAACTCAGCCTTAGGCTGATCTCTCCCATACCCTGCACTTTGGCCCCGCCCCCTCCCCCCTATATTTCACCGGAGCCACCTCTTTCACCTTGTGCGGCCCCTGCAATCTCAGTCTTTCTTTTGAACACTAGATCTGCGGTCAAGCACCACCATGAACTATTCGTTCTGCTTGACACGCATAAGCCTGATCTTCTGTTTCTCACAGAGACTTGGTTCTGCTCGGACTCCCTTCCTATCCTTCTATCTGCCCTCCCTTCTTCTTACTATGCTCTCCGCGCCGACCAGCTGGGAAGGCTGGCAGTGGCGTTGCCTTGATTGTCCGCTCTGGACTTCACTTCCAGAAACTATCAGCTCCCCCCATCACAGCGGTCGACTACTTAGTCGTTCGCTCTGCCTCCTTCTTAACACCCTTGACATGCCTGCTCATGTATTGCCCTCCACAACAAATCCCGCTTTTTCTTCCTGCTGTCCAGGACTTGCTGGCTACCTTGGCAGTGAATAATTCCTCTATCCTGGTGCTAGGTGATTTTAACTTTTAGCCCTCCGACCCTGCTGAGGACCTCTTATCCAAAGAGTTCTCGGAATCTCTTCGTTCTTTTAATTTTTTGTCCCATATTCACACCCCTACCCATATTCACGGTCACACCCTGGATCAGGTTTGGTTGCTTAATTGTCCTGTTTCTTCCCCTGTTATCTCCCCATGTGCCTGGGCTGATCATTTTTGTATTTCTTTCTTTTTGCACCCCAGCCTTGCCAAGAACCCTTCCCCTTCCTAGGAATACCTGGGCACGCAATTGGAACCACGTTGACATGACATCCCTCTGTTCCTCCCTGTCTGCCTCTAGTCCTAACCTTCAAGATCTGCCCTACTCTTCCCAAGAGGGCATCCTAAACAAATGGCTCGCCAGAGGCTGTGATCAAGTGGCCCCCCTAAGACGAGTTACTGCCAGGCGCGCCTACGACGCCAATAGGTGGTTCAATGCTGAACTCAAGGAGAAAAAATTGGCCCTACGGCAAGCAGAGCGCGCTTGGATACGCGCCTATTGTCCTACTCTCAAGCTTCAATACACCACACTTCTTAATCAATATAAGAAGTCCATTCTCTCTGCCAAGACCGATTATTTTTCCTCAAAAATCCTGTCCGCTGAAAATCAATCGAGAGAAATCTTTACTATCGTGCAGGACCTGGCTTTCTCGGACAGAGTTACCCTCAAACCCTCCCCTTCACAGGCCCTCTGTGAATAACTATTTCATGGAGAAAATCATAACTATTATGTCCAATATCCTTCCTCCCTCTCTCTCTTTTTTGGACCCTCAGCCCTTGCCTGCCCGGTCGTATCTTGACCACTTTCCTCCGTTGACTAAGGAGACATTCCTGTCCCTTCTTTCAACGGTAAAATCAGGTTCCCCATCTGACATTTGCCCTGTGCATATCTTGAGACAAATCTATTTGGCTTGTCCCTCCCCCCCTCTCATCTTTCTTAATAACTCCCTTGCCCAAGGCTTCGTTCCACAATCTCACAAATCCGACAATAATTCCCATTTTAAAGAAGCCCGTGCAGATCCCTCCTCACTCGCAAACTATCGCCCTATCTCCCTCTTACCTTTCCTAGGACAAATATTGGAACGCCACGTCACCAGAGTACTCAGCGTTTTCGCTGAGGAGAATGGTTGTTTGGCCTCCCGTCAGGCGGGCTTCCGCCCGCGCATTCCATGGAGTCGGTAGTCCTCTCTGTTATGGACAACCTCAGAGTGGGCATGGACACCAACCAACCTCAAGCCTTGGTTCTTCTTGATTTATCCGCCGCCTTCGACACGGTTGATCATTCCATCCTTCTTTCCCGTGTCGGGCGGCTGGCATCAGGGGAACCGCCTTGGTTTGGCTTTCCTCCTTCTTGAGGGATCGCACACAGGCCGTCCACCTGGCTGATTTTTCTGCTCCCTCCTGTAAGGTTCAGTGTGGGGTTCCACAAGGGTCTTCTCTGTCCCCTCTTTTGTTTAATCTTTACATTTCCCCTCTTATTTTTGCACTACAGCAGATGGAGGTCACGATTTACAACTATGCCGATGACCTCCAGCTTATTTTTAATTTATCCTCTTCCCCAGAGTCCATTCACAATTTTCAATCTGTTATGTTCTTCATCAGGGACTGGATAAACCACAACCACCTGAAGCTCAAACCTGATAAAACCGAGCTGGTTTTGACAGGTGGTTCCTCCAGTCCCTGGAATTCTTTGTTTTGGCCTCCCTCTTTGGGTTCTCCTCCTACCCCCTCCTTTTCTGTCAAGACCCTAGGGATAAAATTAAATGCTCATCTCACTTTGCAGCCCCAGATTAGCTCAGTTGTTTCTTCCTGTTTCCTCACTCTCCGCACTATTCGAAAGAGTTCACGTTTCTTTTCTTTTTCCGCTCTTAAACGTATCCTTTCAGCTATGGTCATCTCCCGCCTAGACTACGGCAATGCTTTATATACCGGCGTCCCCGCATACAATCTTCGGCGACTTCAACTGGTTCAAAACCAGGCCGCCCGACTTGTCTACAATCTTTCCAAGTCTCACCACGTCACCCCCCTGCTCAAAGCTTTGCATTGGCTGCCCATCCGGGAGCGCGCCTTGTTCAAGATGGCCTGTATTACTTTCCAGGCCCGGGCAGGGACAGCCCCTTGTTTTATCACCTCCGTAATCAAGGCCTACCTCCCCAGCAGAGAGCTGCGCTCCTCCTCGCAATCTCTTCTATCTGTCCCTCGCTTCAGGAAGAAGAAGTCGGGAGGCGTTAAATTTTCCACTCTAGCCCCCGCCTTCTGGAACACCCTTCTCCTACCCCTCAGGTCCTCCTCTCATTACCTAGAGTTTCGGAAAGCACTGAAAACATTTCTTTTCGCTCAAGCTTTTTCACATTAGCGGCCTACCCCTCCCTTTGTTCTCGGGTTCGCATCCCTAGCCCCAAGAAACCGCCTGGTAGTCGTGCGCTTTATAAATATTTTAATTTCATTTAATTTCAATTTCCTGGTGACAGTTTGTTACACAAGTTTTGTTACTGCAAGAAATGTTTGTCATGTTGATACCCAGTTAAGTGTCAGGGGGGAGGAGATGGGGACTTTATGAATTGAATGGAATGAGATGGCAGCAATGTTGAATGCACGAAGTTTGGATGCGGGGAGCTTGAGTGAGGAGAGTTCTGATTGGATTTTGGTTGGATAGGGTTGCTTAGGGGAGGGGGAGCAGTATTTGGATAGTTATTAAGATGTACGGTGAGGCCAGATTGATTTTAGTATGTTAGGCGCAGAGCCAAGGTTGGAATTAAAGCTTGTGCACTTGTTTCATTAAAAGTTTTTTTGCACACTGTCACGTTTTTTGCACACTGTCACGTAGTCAGTTATTCTTAATTTTTGCATATTTTATATAGCGCGAACTCGACCCGAAGGTATTGGAGCGCTTTACATGAGCACCGTATTTACATTACACATTCAGGCAGGGGGAGATTAAGTGATTTGCCCAGAATCACAGGAAGTGGACCTGTGATCCCGCCCGATCCGTAATGTGAAATCGTTTTTTTTTAGAGAATAACTGGTCTGGGTCAGACATGCTGGTGAGCAGTGACTGTGAGGAGCTTCTCACTCAACGAGGAAGGCACACTCCCTCTTCCTGGTCTGCCACTTCAGGGTATATGCGTCGTGTGCAGTGTTCACTCAGCATTCTCTCTTCCTAAAATAAAAAATGCAGTTTGTCAAACTCTTATGGTTCATCACATCACGCAGAAACATTGCACCGGTTCATTATTCATCTGCCAGCCTGTATTTCAGTTTATACCTCACTCCATGTTTTTGTAACGTATTGTACCGTTTGCAGTTTACCTACTCGACTGTCCGATTTAATAGTCACAAACCATTGTGAGGTCTTAATTCCATGCTCTGCAGGAGTACACACCTCGAACTGATATTTCGCTATCTTATATAAAAAAAAACCTATGTGCTGCTTTTAAGAATGTCCTTGTGACTGATTTGACAGCTAAACCGGGTCTCTTCTGCATAAATTATTGAGTCACTTCAATGTTTCCCCTCATCTTAACCTTCGGGTATATGTCTAGAGTGTAGCTGATTCATTGCTATCCTTGTCTTCGTTCCCTGCTGTGGACCATGTGACTAAACAATGCCATGACTTCCGCTTCCTGTGCTTACTAACCGGTTCCAAGAACCGCTTACGAGCATCTGTTTACTTTCTTAAGCCGTTTTAACCTGTGAGCTTTATCTGCGGCATCCACTTCAGAGGGAGTAGGGGCAGTGCAGTGAACACTGAGGAAAGCGCAGACCGCACTCCGTGTTATTACCCTCATTAATAATACTAATTATACTACTACTAATAATAATAATAGTAGTAACAATAATAATAATAATAATAGTACACATCATTAATAATACCACGAATAATAATACCAATAATAAAAATACTACTAATAATAATCAGTGCATGCGCCTTATGTTTTTCTTTGGACCAGCTACCACCAGTGCTGCTGAACATCAGGGCTGCTGAGTCTTGATTTGACCTTATATGTCCTTTTTCCAGCATCAGACACTCCCTGCCTCTTTACCTCACTGTGCAGGGTTTTCTTCATTCCTACTTTAAAAAAAGATATTTTTGTTGGACTTTTCAATGTTTCTCAGGTCACCTCGTAATGTTGTCAGAGAGTTAATAGTCGTATATGTAAGTACTCCTGGAGGTAGATTGCTTATTATATTTAATACTCTGCTATTAACAAACACTACCTTTACGTAGGGCACCTTTATTATTACATAGTACACACCAATACTTGTAAACTCACATATAATAGTTCACATTTTCAACCCTCACCTCCACCCATCCCCCCAATTTTAGTTTGCCCCCATAGATTAGAGTTTTAATTCACTGTGTGTATATATAGAGCAATATTGTTTCAAGTTATATTATTGTGCACTAATAATATTTTGTGCTATTCGAATTTACTTATGTTCCTACATAAACAGACTGGATTAATATAATTGCAATTGAAACTAACTCTATATAACGCATACACATGAAATTATTAGTGTGTTTTAGTTAGGCCACTTGTCCGTATGGATCTCCATTTTGCACAAGATGGATGCCATTTCTGTCATTCACTCCTACTTCTCCCCTGCGCACATTTTTGCTGTTTTAGGAAGCGCCTACATGGAAGTTTCAGGGGGAGGATAGGCGGGATGGGTTACGGAGTTAACCAGAATTGTTGTCTGGCAAGACTGTTCATTTATTTTTTACTATTACACAGTACATTGTCAATAATATCATATTATCTCCTGTATAAAAAGAACAAATGCCAATAAATATATATTTTTTAAAGAACCACATTTATCTGTAGAAATTAATCTTTTTAGGTCTGGGATTTGACAGTGCAGCTATCAAAGAGATCTGTTGCTGCCAAATACATATTGAGTGGGGTTTGTACCAGCCCCTTCAACATTGACTTTCTTCAACTAGCGTCTTTCAGCCATGGGCTAGAGACTTTGTCAATCACATACTGGCTCAATCCAGAGGAGTCTTCATCTCTCACCTAAAACAATTGGATATTTGTGTGTATCTTTTCACCCCCTCCCTCAAAAGCTTGTATTGAGCTACATGTCAACTACATGTCTTAATCTAATCTGCCAATGCTATATTTGTTGGCAAATTAAACATAAAACTATTGGCTTTGCCAGTGCTTTCTTAATTTCCTCTCAGCAGAAAGTAAACCCCAAAATCATTGGCAATATATAATTTTCAACAAATGTGAAAAATATATCTCACAGATATCAGATCACCTAGGTTGCATGTGGGTATTGAAAACACTGTTCTATGCAGTAAAGGTAGCGAAACATATAACATAAGACTATATATAATACATGCAATCGTTGTATAAAAACCTGTCTCTAATTTATTTCAAATCGATTGTGATGCACCCAGTCAGTAATTATAAAGAAATTACATAAGAACTCAACCGTAATAACATTACAGTTGAGTTCTGGCATCACCATGCCTGCTATCAGAGCCAGCAGCCAAGGGAAACACAGGTCCAGTCATGGAGTATAATTAAACAGCTGTTTACGGATCAAAAACAGAATGTGGCTTTTCGTTCTTCTGCTTTATTTTACTAGCTGTACAGTGGGAACCAGAAAGGAGATATTTATGGCAATATGTTTATTTCTGCACTCCGTGGGTAATTGTAGAAGAGTTAGAATCTTTCTACCCATCCCGAGCTAACCCACCTTTAAAAAAAAAGACTTGTACTACAGTGGTTGGAATATCTTCTTGCAACAAACATCACTCTTCTTTTTTGATGCATTTAGTTTTGTAGTAGAGATTCTATTTTGATACTTCTAGTTTGCAAACATGTCCTCTCTTTTATAGGAAGGAGCTAAGCACCAAGGGTTTAAGAGGTTTGTGGGAAGAGTGATGGTGTGACCAAACACTGTAATGGATAAAGTAACCCCTACCATAAAATGCAAGGATACTACTGGTCGCCTTGGAGCTCCATAACCTTATGACGGAATTTGACCTTTGGCCTTGCTCCTCTATATGGTCATGGAACTACTAGGTGACCTGTAATATCCTTGTAAGGTACAGCAGGGGGTACTTTATCCCATATATAAAATTACTGCACTCTCATTAGTACATAATCGAATTGCAGACAGTCCCTGGGGAGAGTCAATGACTTCTATGTTTATAAATCTGCAGGATACGTATATGAAGTTCATGGACTCCCAAGGAGACATTTTACAGTCTTTATTGTTCATTTGTATGTGGATAGAAAGGCCATCTTGAATTCAAGACGGCCACCCTATTTCATCCATTAATAATAATGTTGACCCTTTATTAAAATGCACATCACAAATTGAATTGGCCTTAGGTACTTGACTAGTGAGTGCCAAGAAGTTGAACAACAGTTGTTGTCAACCAAAAGGACGACTACTCGAGTATGTGCTGCCAGGATTAAAAGCTGTAACCTTTGATTTAATTAGACATCACACATCCCTGCAGCAGGCCCTAAATCCTTACTTAACCCAACTCTGTCTGTTAAACCCCTTCCCATCTCCTGCCGGGCTCCCATATCGTTAACAGCCCAGTCTATATTTCATTTGACACTTACCCTTTTGCACAGAATGACAAATGTGCACGATACAAAGGTTGTTATTGTTGGTTGACGACTATTGAAGTGCACAATGTTACCCCCTTGCCTCCCCAACCACCCCAGGTCATGGTTGTTACTTAATCAATACATTGTGGCGCTAAAGACCACTGGCCTTCTAAGCGCTGTAATAACTCGTGGTAGTCAACTCTATGGAATGCAACAATAGAAAGAAAAAAAGGTCAAATGAACCCTTCAACAGTGTCTATCTAGTTAACCCCTGTACCTATTCTTCCCTATTCTAGAGGGCAGCCTACAGTGACCACATTATATTTAGGGCTCCTGGTTTTATGGTATTTATTTTTTCGACATTTCCGTCTGTATTCATCCATATTTATTTGTTGCTAATTTTTTTTATGTATTTACCAATTTTTTATTTGATGTTTTCTAAATAAATGAAGCTGCGCTGGGTATTTTTCCACATTTATTTGACAAATGTATACTCACATTTGAATGTCCAAAAGGTTTCAGCAGTATACAGTCCAATAGCGTTATCTGAAAACACTTGCATTGCAGAACAGTATCAATAACTGTAGATCTGCACTTAATTGGGGAAACCTATTGTCTTTTTTTTTATCTCCCATACCTCTCAATCTGTATTCCTATGACCTCTCACTCGTGAATACCTGTAGAAAGCCAAAGAATACCTATTTTTCAGTATATAAAAATAAATACCTTTAGGAAAATAAATAGTTTTCTGTCCATTTATCTGTAAAAATGACTAAAAACGGAAAACAGGGAGCCCTAATTATATATTACATTAAAGCGCTTCAAATTGGTTGAAAAGTAGCATGCCAGAGCTGTACCGATCACGAATAAATAACGATTTGAACAAGAAATCTGCAGTTTTAAAAATAACTTGCAGCAGAACTTACACTGACCAACCGAGCTATAGAATGTATCTCATGAATATTAATCATGTGCCACCATAGCAAGGGAACCTGTGTCACCAATGCTCTTAAACTAAAATAAACCTCGCACTGACCCGGAAGGCGCCGGTTAAATAGCAAACCCATGTGTCCAAATCAATATCTCCTTTCCTACGTTATAAGAACGCTTTAGCGGGAACAGGAGCCTTCTGGCAACAAAGCACTGTAATTCTGTAGTGAGCATTTAGTTTTCGAACATGAGCCTAAGATTTTTAATCTGACTTTCTCAGTTAATTAAATAGAACAAAAACGGTTTTATCTTATACTGACGTGAATGGAAAGAACAGAATGAGCAACAGTTTTGTCCCGCGCCCAACGTCTGCCGGCATTAAATACTTAGTCATGCTTCCTCGAATCCTCTTTCGGGTTTTCCTAATCTCGGGGCCTTGAAGGTCACAGCGGCCTTGCAGCTGACAGAATCTTCCTCAGATTTACCCAGTTAATCTTCTTTGGCGTTCGACATGATTTCAGAGCTCGTCCATATGGATATGGGGGGTTTCTTGTTCTGCAGCCTTATGTATGCACTGGAACCCTCCACAGAGGTGATTAATAGGCGGCATTGCGCTGTCTGGTCAGCACGTTTACCCTGTTGTTGTACTTTAGTGCCACATTATGACAGTGAATGAATGAATGAATTAATTAATTAATTTCGTCGGATTTTAATCATATACATCCATGAAAACAGATGGGGCCCGATTTAGAATTTGCCTGATGGAGTCAAGCAGTGAGGTTAGCTATTTATTTATTTTATTTATTTATGCGATTTTATATAGCGCGAACTTTACCCGAAGGTGTCAGAGCGCTTTACATAGGACCCAGTTTCAAACATAAGGACTGACGGTACAGAAAGAATTTGCAAATTGTTGACTTACATAAGAACCAGTTGAAACATACGGATTGAGGGTTACATGCGTTATAGAAAGACTTAGGATTACATGCGTTATAAAAAGGTACAGAAAAAATTGCAAATGTACAAGAGATAAAGTCACACAAGGAGGAGATACAAATGGATAAAATCTAGGCATATACTAGTGATATCTCTATCTACTTAGGGAGGGGATACACATGGATACAACTGAGAGAGCGCAAACTGATATAAATATATGAGTACATCACATTTACCTATAGAGAGCATAGTTCATGAAGAGAAATGCCATGAGTGCTAATAGTATTTGAAATTATATTCTAAATGTATAGCTAATATAGAGATTTAAGTAGAAGTGGAATTAATACAGAAATGTGTGACATTATATGATTTTATTAGACGTGATTATTTTGAATCTATGTCGTGTAGCTGTTAACATATAAGATGGTCTGTGGTAAAACGCAGAACAGGGTAGGCCTCAGGGCCAGAGCTGGAGCTAAAAGGGAAGGTGTTTCTTTTCACGACACAGATTGTTTAACGTTTTTGGTCATTGCATTAATGGGCCATGATTTAGAGTAATGTTTTCTAAATAATAGAATAAGAGTTTTAACATGCTTTAATTAAATGAAGGAATTGAATGCTATAATCATAATGTGAAATATTGTAGGCCTGAAATGTTTTAGCATTGATTTACACGTACATGTCTGGGCTGAGAAATGTTGCAAGCCTTTTTAGAAGTCTATGAGAGTTGGGTTCTTGGCGGCAGATATCTGTCTGTAACAGGAAAGGGGGGATCCAATTATAAGTGAATGAATAGAGGTCTGTTCAGAGGACGGCCCAGACATGGAGGAGGGTTCTGGAATGTTTAAGGGGTATCAGCGGGCCGGAGAAGAGACTGAGAAGCAAGGTCAACTCTAACGTCTGAGGCCCAATACAAAGCATCATGGAAAAAGCCTGAAGTTGCACCACGTGAGAGGCGTTTCGCAAGGGGCGTCTCAAATGTTGTTGACTATTTTGTATTAGGGACAGCACCCCTGGGTGGAGTTAGAGCAGAGACCTGAGGACCCTTTAGAGAGCGGATGGGTAGGCAGTGAGGGGTCATGACTGGAGAACTTTAGGTTTTCACCAAGAGACTTAGAGTGGGTGACTTCCCTTGGGGGTCATTCATTGCTGACACCTTTGTTAGGTTGGGATTTGGTTAAGTAGGGATACCATCTAGAACAGGGTAGGGACGCCTAACCTGTGTTTGTTTTCCTCCAACCTAAATGAAGGAGAGATATGCGTCTATGCTGATAGCTTTGCTATTTTTAGAACTTGTGTTAGTGATTTCTGTTGCTCGTCTGAGGGCTTTTCGAGAGCACATGTATGTAATTGGACCTGTGTATCTCGTGAATCTCATTCTGAGATGCTTGTATTTGCAGCTCATTATATCTTTACAATAAACTTTTGAAACCTAGAAGTTGTCCGTGATCTTTGAGAGTAGAGTCCTTTCTTGGGTGAACTAACTTGCAGATAGGTGTACTGTTTCCTTCCAAGACAGGCAATAAAGGTTCAGTCGACCAGATCGAGGTTTGGATCAATAGAGATAAGGTATCGATCAAAATCTCGCCCTTTCAGTTGGTAGCTATAGAGGATGGTTGCCTTCTTGAGGACGGTGACCTAGGCCAGGTTAGCTTACCCCAAGGCCCCTAGAAATCGATGATCGGAAGAACAGCCCGCAGATGAAGATCCGGATGACGTGAGACAGAAAAAGCAGCAGTATCGGTCGAGAGTGAGTATAAAGGGTTATGCGTGTTAGATTGCGGTGTTTTTGTATTGTATCTATGTTGTAATGTCTGGCGGAGTTGAATGTTTGTAGAGTGACTGTGGAACAGGTTGTGAGCGCGCGCAACCGGTGGAAATCTTAAGTTCAAGGAGAGCTTAAGTGGTTCGGGTGTATCGGACACCCAGAGTAATTGTCAACTAGTGTGAAGGGGGTCATGAGGTACCATTGATCACCCGAGAGACCGAGATAGGGGGAACGTAAGAGTGAGTGCGTGAGTAACGGACGCTGGTCGGAAGTTACTGTGTGTGTAAGTAACCTATCAGAGAGACGATAGACATCTCGTCAGTTGTGTTGACAATTACAGATAGACTGTGGACGTACAGTCGAGAGAAGTGACCGCTTGGTCGGAAGTAGTCATTTTTCAGTGTATGAATGGGACGCATGCATAACCGGGAGACGAGTTGAGAAAGGAGGGGTGCTGCTGCGAAGCGGAGAAAAGAGACGTCAGGTGGTGTCGCGCAGTGATTGGCTGACCGGAGAAAGACCGCGCTGTGATAGGCCAGCTAGCGAACACGTCATACAGGGTCGCGACGTGATTGGCCAACAGGAGAAAGACCGCGCTGTGATAGGCCAAGCTAGCAAAGCCGCGACAGGATTGGTGGATTGTCATCAGGAAGTAAACAGAGTAGCGAGGCTGAATTTTGTGCGCATAATTATGAAGTGTTTTAAATGGTTGAAAGCGCTGTTTAAGAAAGAGAGGAGAGGATCGTATGAAGGGGAAGAAGCCCCGCCGGAGGGTACGCCAGCTCGTTATATGGCAGTAAATGTTGGGTTGCATACGATCCTTTGGATATCAGAGTGGAGTAAGATTACTGAAGGAAACGAGGAACTGACGTTCCCGAAGTACGGGACGTTCAGATTAGAGGTGTTACATCGATTGAAATCAGTCATGACCTCAAAGAGACCCTTGATCGGATGGCCGAGCATGGGACCTGGAGAGATGGGAGCAAGGGAGGCCACCCATTAATTCTCCTGAGCCCAAACGCAGAGCTCGAAGTTGGGATGGGAGGGAGACCAGTGAGCCCCCTTCAAAAGACATATTGCGAGCTGAGATAAAAGCCAAGAGACTTGATGTCTCCAGCTTAAGGTCAGATCTGGATGACATGGTAGATGGTACCCTGCCTTTAGAAAGAATGGAAATGTATGAACAGGATGAAATACTATATATGGCAAAGGACATCACACGAAAGGCGAGAGCAGTCCATGAGAAGTTAGTCGAACTAGCAGGCAAATATATGGTGGACTTGTCAAGAACCAAAGCATTACAGGGTAACCACAGGCTACATTACTCAGATCGAGATCTAGATGAGAGGAGAACGATTGGGCTGAAAACACACATAAGGGAACTGATTACTGGAATAAGGACATGGAGAGCACTAGATAAATGGGAAGAGAGGTGGTCCAAGAAAGGGACCGGCAGAAGAAGCATGATTGGTATAACACCAGGACAGCAGGGAATAGAAGCTTACCCTTTGCGTGAAGTTGCCAATGGAAGCTATGTACATGTCCCTTGGAGTAGGGGAGATTTAGCTGCTTTTACCACATCTTTCCCCAAGTTACGAGAGAGCCCCGTGGAGTGGTACAAGCAAGTCGAGAGGTTTGTAAAGATCTCAAAAGTCCTATGGATAGATCTGAACACGCTGTTTGACATTGTAGTACCAGGGGATCTGTGGACAGCATGCAAGGTTAGCGCTGAGTGGCCCACAACGGAGCCAGAGAGAGATGCTAGGACTAATGGGCCGTCCGAGATCGTGATGGCAAAATTCGAGAGAGTGATGACTTGGCTGAAAGAAAAAGTGCCAATGCAAGACATAGATTGGGTCAGAATAGACAGAACGAGACAGGAACCCAAAGAGACAGTCCATGAATATTACGAGAGATTGCTGAAGGCGTTTAAACAGTATAGCGGCTTGGATGTAATGGATCCAAAGGACATAGGGCAATTCGTGTCCAAGTTCGTCCTGGGACTGAGACCGGATATTAGTTTAATGATTCAGCAACACTCGATTTGTTGGCAAAGTAGACCCCTAGATGAAATACTGAGATATGCCAGGTACTGCTGTGATGAGGTAGACTCCAAGGCTAAGAAACTAAAAGAGAAGCTGATGGTGGTACAATTGCAGACAGCAGGGAAGGGGGGACCGCAACAACAGCAGCAAGGGACAGGTACAGGAGGTAAGAAGCAGTACAGTCAGAACAAGGGTAATGAGGAGAGTACTACCTTTAGACCCAGAGTAGACATAGCTACCTTGAAGAAAACGACTAGGTGCCACCAGTGCAACGAGTTGGGGCATTGGAAACGCGAGTGCCCTTACAATGTAGAGATAGGAGAGCAAGAGATAGAGGAGGAAGAGGTTCAGAGCGCACCTATGAGAGGGGCGACGCCATACCAAGGAAAGGTGCTCAAAGGGGGGGGGGCTCCTCCCCGAGCCCAGTTCCCGCAACCTCCTCGAGTAGGGAGTATGGGTAAGACCTATAGACAAATGCCCCTGTTTGTGGAAGGTGAAGAATGCTATTATGTGGACCCATTAACCGGACAGAGAGTGGAAAGAGAAGACTGCACCCTTGGGGCAGCCTTAGAGGTAGATCAGAGGGGACCCTATGTGGAAGCAGAAGTAGCAGGGTGCCCTACGACATTTCTGGTGGACACAGGAGCCACTAGATCCACGATCAGATCAGCTGCAGTTCCAGACCTGCCCATGTCTGGAGAGACCATACAGGTGGTAGGGGTCGCAAACAGGAGAATAACCAGCCAATTGACAGAACCGGTACAGGTGAAAATAGGGAAGTACAGCGATGAGCACCAATTTGTGGTTTGCGATTCAAGCCCTGTGTGTCTGCTAGGAAGAGACCTGTTGTGCAAATTGAATTGTACTATATATTGTACACCCCAGGGAGTGGAGGTATTGACTAATGATGATGATGCAGATTTCAAAGTTGCAAACTCAAGAATATGTGTGGAGCTGTACCCTACTTTGACAGTAGACGAGCTTCCCTGGGATTTGAGAGAGACAGTGGCATCAGAGGTATGGGATTTCACTGGGGAAGAGATTGGATTAGTCAAAGGGGTGGACCCAGTGAAAATTGTAGTGAAACCGCATGCTGAGTTCCCAAGAACACCCCAGTATAAATTGACTCCAGAAACGATTGCAGGCATAAAACCCGTGATCGAGTCCATGATTAAACAGGGAATACTGAAAGAAATCGTGGGTAGTCCATGTAACTCCCCGATTATGGGTCTGCAGAAACCAAATGGGAAATTCCGGATAGTGCAGGACCTTCGAAAGATTAATAACATAGTCGTTTCATGTTGTCCAGTGGTACCGAATCCATCAGTGATACTGTTTCAGATTCCATTCCAAGCTGAGTGGTTCACTGTGATAGATCTTTGTCAGGCTTTCTTTTCGATCCCTTTGGACGAAGATAGCCATTTTCTTTTCGCATTTAAGCTGGAAAATCGCGTCCTAACATGGTGTCGTATCCCTCAGGGGTATACAGAGAGTCCATCGATCTTTAACCAGCTTCTGAAGAAAAATCTTGAAAGTCTAGTGCTGCCCCAGAAGTCAGTTCTGGTCCAGTACATAGACGACCTCCTTGTGGCGTCAGAAACAGAAGAAGCTTGCAGGGAAGACTCCATTGCTTTGTTAAATCACCTAGCTGCCAATGGGCACAAGGTGTCCCCGGGAAAATTGCAGTACTGCCTGACAGAAGTACAGTACTTGGGACACAGAATTGAGAAAGGCAAACGAAAGGTGTCACCAGACAGGATAGAGGCGATCATGAAAATGAACGCGCCTCAGACACAGAGAGAGGTCAGGATGTTCCTAGGGATGGTGGGTTATTGCCGACAGTGGATCGTGAACTTTTCACTGAAAGCAAAGCCCTTGCAAAAACTGACGCACAAAGAGGTGAGTGATCCGGTACCATGGGACAAAGACTGTTTGATGGCATTCTTACAGCTGAGAGAGGACCTGTGTCGTGCTCCGGCATTGGGAATGCCTGATTACAATAAACAATTCTTTCTTTACTGTTGTGAGAGAGAAGGTTGTGCGTTGTCTGTGTTGGTCCAAATCCATGGGAATGCCCGTAGACCAGTTGCTTATTTCTCAGCTACTTTAGACCCAGTAGCCGCAGCGTTGCCCGGATGTCTCAAATCCGTTGCTGCAACGGGTGTCAGCATTGAGAGATGTGAAAATATCGTCATGGGGCACCCGTTAGAGGTGTGCGTGCCACATTCTGTTGAACTGTTGATGACCAGGACCAAAACACAGCATCTGACCAACAGCAGGCTCACGCGCTATGAGCAAGTTATTCTTGCTGCAGAGAACGTGACCCTCAAGAGATGCTCTGTTTTGAACCCTGCTACCTTAATGCCACTTCCAAATGATATTGATGATGATGATGAATATACAGACCATGACTGTCTCGATGTGACTGAACTATGCACCAAACCCAGACCCGACATCGTAGATGAGCCACTGACCGACCCAGACGAAGTTTTCTTTGTCGATGGCTCATGTGTAAGAGACGAAGTTGGGCAGTTGAGAGCAGCTTATGCTGTTTGTACAATTGAAGGAGTTGTGGAAGCTGGGTGCCTGGAAGGAGTACACTCCGCTCAGGTAGCCGAGATTATTGCCCTAACACGTGCTTGCTTAGCAGGCAATCAAATTCGAGTCACCATCTACACCGACAGCCAATACGGGTTTGGGGTGGTTCATGATTACGGGCAGTTATGGTCTCAAAGAGGGTTCATGACTTCTTCAGGCTCTCCCATTCGCAATGGAGAGTTTGTGCGCCTGTTGTTAGAAGCATTGCAATGTCCAGCAAGTATCGCAGTTGTAAAGTGCATCGCACATACCAAAAATGAGGACTTTGTTTCAAAAGGCAATAGATATGCTGATGAAGTTGCGCGGTATTGCGCAGAACAAGGTTACTCTTTCACAGAGGTGGATGTGGGTGGAATAAATGTAAGAACTGAATTAGCCATGATACTGGAAACTGTTGATACTTGGGATGAACTGTCAACCATGCAAGAAAATGCTCCTGATTCTGAGAAAGAAACATGGGAAAAGGCAGGATGTGTAATGGGTGAGACTCATTTTTGGGTCTCAGCAGACGGCAGAGCAGTGTTGCCCAATGAGATGGTGAGTCCAATGGCTAGACTCATACATGGTCCCGTACACTTAGGGAGAGATGCTATGCTGAGAGTGTTTAGACAGACTTGGTACAATCCTAAGTTTAGAATAGCAGCAGAAGCAGTGTGCCAGCGTTGTGTGACCTGCCAGCAGCTGAATGTAGGGAAAAGAACACCAGTTGCACTAAGTCACATAGGAAGGTCTGGAGGTCCATTCAACAGAATGCAGATAGATTTCATTGAAATGCCAAGATGCAACCGCCTCCGCTATGTCCTGGTGGTTGTTTGTGTGTTCTCCAGATGGGTTGAGGCATACCCTACACGTAGGTGCGACACCCTCACAGTGGCTAAGTTACTGCTTAGAGAACTTATCCCTCGGTTCGGGGTGCCGGCCTTTTTGGAATCAGATAGGGGAACACATTTTAACAGCGAGCTTGTGAAGATGATTTGTGTTGCACTGAATATAGACCAAAAGCTCCATTGCAGTTACCGACCAGAAGCCTCAGGAATTGTGGAACAAATTAATGGCACGATCAAGTCCAGAATAGCGAAAGTTTGCTCCTCAACGACCCTGAGTTGGCCTGATGCCCTGCCATTGGTACTCATGAGCCTTCGTAGTACCCCAGACAGAAGAACAGGGTTGTCACCACATGAGGTGTTAATGGGGAGAGCAATGAGACTGCCATCTATTCCAGCTACTGCACTGTTAAATATCACAGATGATATGATCCTGGACTATTGTAAGGGGCTGTCTGACGCCATGCGTTCTGTGTCCCTTCAGGTGCAGGCTGCAGAGGTTCCAGCGTGCCAGGGCCCTTGCCATGACCTGTATCCTGGGGACTGGGTCCTGGTGAAGAAACATGTGAGAAGAAGCTGCTTGGATATTCGTTGGCGTGGGCCCTACCAGGTCATCCTGATCACAAGTACAGCTGTAAAGGTGGGAGGCCTGCCCAACTGGATACACGCGTCGCATACGAAAAGGGTTCCAGCACCTCTGGAAACAGCTCCTCTCTCGGATGGACGTCCAGCTGAGGACCAAGAAGCCATAGAGGGGGCTAGCCAAGCTGTAGAGGTGCCAGTGGAAGCAGGGAACGAGTCTGACCAAGCTGAGGACGGTCAGTACAACAGCGAAACAGAAGACGCTACAGAAGGAGAAGACAGCTGGGAGTACGAGTCTGACCCTGACAGGTCTGAAAGAGAGCGAGAACAGACCAGAAGGAGAAGGAGTAGAAGGGCACGTGGAGAAGCAAATTGGCCGCAAAGAAGAAGTTCTAGCCTGAGGTCAACTCCAGAAGCAACCCTTCCTCCGATATCAGAAGACTCAGACCCAGAAGAAGGTGCTCAGGGCGCTGAGGCACCGAACCGAAGGAGGTCAAGTAGAGTGCGTGTGCCTAACAGAAGATACTCCACACCTGAGTGGACATATCTGGCGACAAATGTCTGTGAAACCGGAGACAGGGAGGATCCGAGCGGTGGTGGTGTCCAGTTCTGAGCCCATTATCACCGTGGAAATACAACTGTTGGTACCCGGTGTCGAACAAGAAGGGTCACTAACATTCGTGCTCCCCAGACCTCCCCGCCTCAGCAAGTTAAAACACATGTTTCTTACAGAATTGAAATTCCCCGACTTTGGTACCACGATAACAGCACATGAAGAGCATACTCTTCGCATGGAAATATTGAACTATGCTATTGAAGCTGCAACCACAAATCTAATAGTCGATTGTTAAAGGACTTTGTAAATAAAGCAAGCAGAAGAAAAGAAGATTACCTAGCGCCCAGGAAGCAGAGAATTTTAGGGAACCCCTTGAGTGGATGGAGAAGGGCTAGGGTTGTCTTTTTGAACTGTGAAAGGACTTTTTGCGAAAAAGGCTGTCAGCCTCCAGCTGTGTGGATTCTAAAGACAAAAAAGGATTGAAAGAGACTGTAAAGGAACGAGAGGAAAAGAACTTTTTTGCAAAGAGAAAGGGAAAAGCTAGATTGTCTGACGAAATGGAGGCCGGCACCCCGAACCGCAGAGCTAAATGTATAATAGGTACACTAATAGTAGGAGTGATAATATTAATAGCTTTAGTGGTAACAATTTCTTATGTAAAGGGACATGAGGAAGAGGTAAAGGTAACTGATGCGAATTCTGTAGTAACACTTACACCCACTGTTGCAGGTGAGAAAAGGGAAAACACTCAAGAGAAAGCGTTATTGGCTGCAGAAGCCCGCAGGTTACATGTAGACGAGTCCCAAGGAGACTTTAGGTCAAATGCTTATGCTAAACTTTTGTATGAATACGTGGATGCCATGGAGGTTAAGGATTGCTACGTCTGCATGCAGTTGCCTGCGTCTGTAGATGAAGGAATTCGATATCATCACCTCCCTCTGACATATGGCATTACATGTAGCTTATTGCTTAGTATATTTTATGAGAGAGATAGTTTTGAATACTATTTCTCCAATTATGATTCTGTGTTGCCAGAAGTCCCGAATTATAAGCAGATGAATAAATGGGATTACTGGAAGAGTGAAGACAGATTGGCCAAATTCTTCATTCCTTGGATTACCTTAGATACTTCACATGCCCGTAGAAATAATCTGACATGCAAGGTGTCAGAAGTCGAGAAAAAGTTCATAGGGCAGGTGGATGATCGTTACAGGAGACAAAAGATTTTGAAAAAATCAGGACAAGGGAAATTAGATTGGACCGAGGAAGAGAAGTCACATAAGAGAAAGGGTAGTAGTGGTCCAATAGCTTTAGATAAAGCGCAGAAAGGAAAGTTATGTCTTCACCGAGCCAAAACGTATTATGAAAATGTATACGTGGGTGAAGTTGACTGTGAACATGCTTTTAATTTAGAGTACTACACTAAGGATTTCCTGAAGGGAATGCAAGTGATTCCAAATGTGTATTTTGTATGTGGAAGAAATGCGTACGTGAGACTACCTGACAACTGGTATGGATCATGTTACTTGGCAATTGTCTTCCCCAAAATATATCATGCACAAGACTTATTGATCATTGAGGGCCAGACATCATCGAGGGGAAGGAGAGATTTAGGAGATGCAGAAATGGTTGGAGATGTCTTTGGAGCTATGTTCCCTCTTTTGGGAATAATCCTTAATGATGTTAAAATTAGACGACTGGCAACAGTTGTCGACAGGTTGTCTGCCAGCACTGCTCAGTCCTTAATGCTGGTAGAAGGAGAGATGCAATCGATAAGGGCTATGGTTCTTCAAAATCGGCTTGCATTAGATGTCTTATTAGCAAAAGAGGGCGGAGTCTGTAAGGCTTTGAAGGTTCAGGAATGTTGCACTTACATTCCAGACCTTTCAAAGCCCCTTGAGAAAGTTATTAAGAACATAACTAATATACACAAAGAGATCGAAGACTTGAGTAGAGAAAATGTCTGGGAAAAGGTGGGCCACGGAATGAGTACAGTTGGAGGGTGGTTTTCCACCTTGGGCAAAAGCTTTATTTGGTATATCCTAAAGCCTATCATCATAATATTGATCTGTGGGATAATATTGTGGGGATTGGTGAGGGTATTCAAATGGTACAGAGCAAGAAGGTCAGAAAGGGCCCAAAGAGAACAGTTGCAGAGATTGGCTGCCATACAAGATAATCAGTACAGGAGCCTGAGAGCTCTGGAAGCGCAGAGAATGCCAGCAATAACTGCAGTTTAAATGTTAGTGATGACCCCGAGAGGTCATCAAAGGGGGGAACTGAGAGAGCGCAAACTGATATAAATATATGAGTACATCACATTTACCTATAGAGAGCATAGTTCATGAAGAGAAATGCCATGAGTGCTAATAGTATTTGAAATTATATTCTAAATGTATAGCTAATATAGAGATTTAAGTAGAAGTGGAATTAATACAGAAATGTGTGACATTATATGATTTTATTAGACGTGATTATTTTGAATCTATGTCGTGTAGCTGTTAACATATAAGATGGTCTGTGGTAAAACGCAGAACAGGGTAGGCCTCAGGGCCAGAGCTGGAGCTAAAAGGGAAGGTGTTTCTTTTCACGACACAGATTGTTTAACGTTTTTGGTCATTGCATTAATGGGCCATGATTTAGAGTAATGTTTTCTAAATAATAGAATAAGAGTTTTAACATGCTTTAATTAAATGAAGGAATTGAATGCTATAATCATAATGTGAAATATTGTAGGCCTGAAATGTTTTAGCATTGATTTACACGTACATGTCTGGGCTGAGAAATGTTGCAAGCCTTTTTAGAAGTCTATGAGAGTTGGGTTCTTGGCGGCAGATATCTGTCTGTAACAGGAAAGGGGGGATCCAATTATAAGTGAATGAATAGAGGTCTGTTCAGAGGACGGCCCAGACATGGAGGAGGGTTCTGGAATGTTTAAGGGGTATCAGCGGGCCGGAGAAGAGACTGAGAAGCAAGGTCAACTCTAACGTCTGAGGCCCAATACAAAGCATCATGGAAAAAGCCTGAAGTTGCACCACGTGAGAGGCGTTTCGCAAGGGGCGTCTCAAATGTTGTTGACTATTTTGTATTAGGGACAGCACCCCTGGGTGGAGTTAGAGCAGAGACCTGAGGACCCTTTAGAGAGCGGATGGGTAGGCAGTGAGGGGTCATGACTGGAGAACTTTAGGTTTTCACCAAGAGACTTAGAGTGGGTGACTTCCCTTGGGGGTCATTCATTGCTGACACCTTTGTTAGGTTGGGATTTGGTTAAGTAGGGATACCATCTAGAACAGGGTAGGGACGCCTAACCTGTGTTTGTTTTCCTCCAACCTAAATGAAGGAGAGATATGCGTCTATGCTGATAGCTTTGCTATTTTTAGAACTTGTGTTAGTGATTTCTGTTGCTCGTCTGAGGGCTTTTCGAGAGCACATGTATGTAATTGGACCTGTGTATCTCGTGAATCTCATTCTGAGATGCTTGTATTTGCAGCTCATTATATCTTTACAATAAACTTTTGAAACCTAGAAGTTGTCCGTGATCTTTGAGAGTAGAGTCCTTTCTTGGGTGAACTAACTTGCAGATAGGTGTACTGTTTCCTTCCAAGACAGGCAATAAAGGTTCAGTCGACCAGATCGAGGTTTGGATCAATAGAGATAAGGTATCGATCAAAATCTCGCCCTTTCACACTCTAAGAGTCACATAGGAATGGTAGAAAGCACAGCGGACTCCTGCATAAACTAGTGATTAGAGTTATCTCTAATCACTAGTTCAATCTAATCCAACCACGGGTCAGCACTCGGCAGTGAACTTTATGCATTTGTATGAACTGCCATCACGAAGGTTCATTATACGGGGCGGCTCCTCTACTAGGGAAGAGGAGCGTAGCCCCACTGCTTTCTTGCAGTACAAGAAAGCCAGAACATAAAATGGTAATAAAGTTATTACCATGTTATGTTTGTTTTGCGCATTGCCAGCAGGAGGGTGGGTGAGGCTGCTCTGCTCTTTGAGCAGGACAGGGGAGGAGTGGTTTGCCCACTCCTGAGTGTGCAAACTGTTTGATCTGCCCTCTCGGGCCGCCCAGACCAGTCACGCGCACTCTGCCCTTCTCCATGCAGGCTGTATTGCAGCATGCATGGAGAACATGGCCACCCTATTAGCCCCTGGTTGGGTGCCGTTACGACAAATCACAACACTGCTTGCAGCACTGTGATTGCTTAGGGGAGGATGCCTGGCAGCCTGCTTCCAGTTCCTGTCGGAAGCAGGAGAGCAGGAGGAGTGAAGACGCTGGACCCACTGGAAAGTTGTTTTTTTAAATTATTCCCCCCCCCCCTCCCCGCGCGACCCTGCCCACCCACGGGCCATGCAGGCCGCTACTGGGTTCATATAAAGCCAATGTAAGATTTGGTGTACATTTGTCATTGGTGATGAACGTTTACACCAAACTTTTGAATGTTTTATATTTTTGAAAAACAAACTCCCAGAGTGCAAGTTTACTTTAGTAAAATGTAAATCTAATGACCCCATGGCCCCACCATCGGTGTTTTCTCCCATGTGTTGAGTGGGCAGACGACTGGATAGTGAAAGTAGATTAAAAAAGAAATAAAACAACTTACCATGCGCTCGCTGCATCGCTGATTCGGTGAGCGCAAGGTAAGTGGTTTTGATCCATTTTTAATTTTACTTTCACTATTTCGTCGTCTGTACACTTCTCCCCCACTGCCCTGCCTAACCCCGCTCCACCTTGGTTACCTGTGCTGGTAGAGCCTGGTGACAAAGTACCCTCTCTGCCAAACTCTAAATGGGGTCTAAGTTCTATAAGTATACAACATTTTAAAATAATACACTCAGGTGGATTAATTGTAAAAAATGTGTAATTGAAGTACAGTACTGTTGCAGCTACTAAAACAACATTAATGTAAAGCTTCCTGAAATACATGAAACATATTTTTCCAATCATCCTTTGAGGCCTGTTCGAGGCTTATTTTTGGCTTATTTTTCTAAGAGGACCTCATGTAAAAAAATAATATTTGCTCTTTCTTTAGGTTATTCTAAGTTCATTAAAAGATACAATTTCCTATCCAAGCTATTCCGATTATTGGAATATCTTTCACATTACACAAGAAATTTGGTACAGAAAAATACAATCTGTTAATATTCTCTGCCTCCCTTCCAAAAAGCCAAATGAAGGCACATTTTGTGAGGGGCCCATTCCATCTATGAGTAAGCCAAGACCTTCCATGTGGTGTTGACAAATATAATCTACAAGTATAGGCACTTATTTTCAGTCGGTGATTTGTTATTTATATATGTGAATTTTGAAGCTCTTCATAAGTGGATAATAACTTTAAATGTGATGATTTGAAAACAGCGTGCTTGGGCCAGTGATCTTCAAGTACCAGTCAAACAGGGTGTCTCACACTGCTCTTGTATTTTCAGCCCTATTTTCGAATTTAAGCTTAAAAGTCCTTCATCAGTATAGGTTTCCTTATGCATAATGCTTCCTTCCATAGGTCTCCTTCAAGCTGATCAAAATTAAGTTTACCGCCAGTCTCCAGATATCATTGGGGGATCATAGCTTTATTGTCCATGTTAAATCAAATCGGCAAACAGTAAGCCCCTCGAATTTTCTGTTGACGCTGATTACATCACCTTACCTTACTTCTTACATCAGGGAAGTGATGAGCCCATTGGAAACCTTTGTCAAAATAAAGGGACACATGTTTGCATTTCCACTACTTTTATTCACGCGTTCTTGAAATATGGACCCTTACAGCATAAAAACTAAAGTATGGGGGGTATATTGATGGGAATTGTGGTGCAGGGCAGCAAAGCAATATACCTTGCTGCGCTACCCTGCGTCACAGGGAAAAAGAAGGAATGTGTCTATTTCATGCCTGCAACGCCCATGGAACGCCTCCCTTGTGCAGAGTAATGTAACACAGTGATTTGCACTACGTTGCATTACTTCATATTTTAGAAGCCCTTCAAAGTCATGTAAAGTGGCTTTGCGTGGCTTCATAAATATGACCTAGAGGTTTGTGTTGTGCATGTAGCACGTTGTGTGGCGCAAGCATGAGGCCAAGCCCTCATAAATATATGACATTTAGTTTTGGCTAAATTATGCAACTTCATAGCACTTTAGTTCATACATGCATAGATTAGAAAAGGCCAGTGGTGGCTGGTGAACTAAAAAAGTGATGGGGCTTGATTCCATTGGTGAATGTGGTATCATGCCAGCATAGGAGAGCAAATTAACTGAATAGGAGTTTCACAATGAGCGAGAAAGAAATTACCAAAACATTTTAATAAACACTAATAACATGAATGAATTAGCTTGTTTGCCTGCCTGTTTACTTTTGTAAATTGTGATATAGACATCAGCAGACTCGGCTTACAGAGAAGTCTCACTTGGAGTGAGACTTCTCAGTTGGCTGGGTCTGCTGTTTTTGTACCACAAATTGCAAAAGTAGCAAACAAATTGATTTCTGCTCATTTCGTTTTGACAGAGAAAGAAAGACAAAACAAAACGTATAATATGGACAGGGAAGAGCAGGATTCAAAACAATTCAGTAAGAACTAAGGGGCAGATTTATGATAACTGGCGCATCCCCAGGGATGCGCCAGTTATTTTGAGCCGCTGCTCCGCCACCCATGGTGCGCCGCATTTACAATGCGGCGCACCATGGGGCAAAAACGGCACAGATGCGTGACGCATCTGTGCCGTAAAGGTGGCGCATTGCTGGAGTTGCGTCGCAAGCGCGACGCAGCTCTAGCAAGGTTCGGGGGTGCCCCATCTTTACAATGCTGCATCAAGACCTACGCCTGCTTCAAGCAGGCGCAGGGTTTTGACGCAGCATTGGCCTGAAAGTGACGGAGTGAAATCTTATAGATTTCACTCAGCCACTTTTGCGAGGCGCACCTGCCCCGGAACGCCCACCCTGCGCCGGAACGCCCACAAGTGGCGCAGGGCTTTACAACGTGACGCATCTGCCTAGATGCGTCACGTTGTAAATGGGCCGTAGGGATGCGTCACGTTTACGCCGCAGTTGCGTGACGCAAACGTGGCGCATTCCCGACATATATCTGCCCCTTCACATTTACGATAATTATGAAGTGAAGTCGCTGTTTGCCACTGCAGTTTAATGTTTGTTGCTGCAGCACTGAATCCAAATAAAATAAGCGTTAGTAAATGCATTAGGTTTGGCGATTGTCATTTAATAATAAGCTACTTTTTGTTGTAAGCCGTAGCTTGCTGAGCAGTTGTACCATATGTTACTGAAAGTCTGTTAAAGTGTTATGACTAGTTTCTGTACAAAAACGCAATACATTGTGCTGTTACTAGTGGTATAGTGCGGGTAAGTAAGAGCATTATTTTGTAAAATGGAACGAAGGAGGGAAATAATGGCAATAATTGATTTAATAGCAATGTGATTAGAGGAGTTCTGACAACTTTTAAACCCGGTCCCACTGCACCTGCTGCACCATTTATATCATGGCCCCAGTGCTGCAAGATAACTTCCTTTCTGGCTGCTTATTTAGTCGTTAAATATAAACACATTTGGTGTTTAGAGGGGTTCTGACAACTTTTGGCCCGGTGCCACTGCACCTATAGCACCATTGAAATCATGGCCCTAGAGCCCGCTAGATAACTGCACCTGTGACTGCCTGTTGGACTTGGCTCTTTTTTCAGGGTTATCCTCAAATGTTTTACTTCTTCCTCCTATTTTTCCTGACCTGTTTTTGTTGGCTTTAGGACTCTGGGCAATTTACTACTGCTAATCAGTGCTAAAGTGCGTATGCTCTCTGTGTAAATTGTGAACATAATTGGTTATCCATGATTGGCATATTTGATTTACTGGTAAGCCCCTAGTAAAGTGCACTGAGTGTACCAGGGCCTGTAAATCAAATGCTACTAGTGGGCCTGCAGAACTGATTGCTCCACCTACGTGAGTAGCCTGAAAAGGTATCTCAGACCTGCCACTGCAGTGTATGTGCGCAATTTTCAACTGCCATGTCGACCTGGCAAGTGCACCCACTTGCCAACCCCTAACCTTCCCTTTTCTTACATGTAAGGCACCCCTATGGTAGGCTCAAGGTACCAACCTGTGCATAGCCCCGGGATAGACTAAGATGTAATCGGCGTTGGCGCTTCCCGAGCCTATCTCACTACGATCATCAGAAAAAAGTGATGATCGTAGCGAGTTAGGCTCAGGAAGTGCTGATGGCGATTACATTGGAGTCTATCCCGGGGTTATGCACAGGTTTACTTATTTTTTTTTATAATTCCTTTTATTAACAGTCATTGACATATACATACAGTACAAATGATTTGGCATGTGTATATACAATGGAAACAAACAGTAATCATAAATAAAACATTACTTTCTGTTGGACGCTACGGAGTAGGGGCATCGTCGTAGTTGATGCTATGAGGTGGGCTACATATATTCCCAGATAGAAATTCCATGGGTCCCATATTTTGGACCATTTTCGAGGGCACCCTCGAGCTACGTAGACTGCCTTTTCTCTGTGCATGCACCAATCTAGGTCTTTTTTCCAGTCTACTATCATGGGTGCGTGTGCTGCTCCCCAGAGCTGTGCTATGTTTCTTTTGGCTACTGTACGCCCAAGAGTAACCCATTGCGTTTGATGATTATTTATGTCAGTGGGCTCCCATATGTTTAGAAGGCATCTGCGAGCCTCCGGATGGAGAGTGACTGTCAGTACTTCACTGATTGCATTGTGTACCTCTCGCCAGTAGGATTGGATATGTGGACAGTCCCAAATTATGTGGATAAATGTGCCTAGGTGATTGCATCCCTTTCTACATTCCCCCCTCGGGATTCTCCCATATTCAGCAGTTGAGGCCCCGAGACGTAGCCTCCATGGAGGATTTTGAGCTGTATCAGTCTAAGTTGTGCTGGGATCGCGACTATCCTTGGAGAGGACACCACCTCCTGCCACTCCTCGTCATCCATTTCAATGCCGTCCCTAATCCATTTTTCCTGTAGTGCGTGGAGGGGGTTTTCAATATTGCTTATCATTTTTTTGTATATTAAGTATATGGTCTTCTCGGGTAAATGGCCATCAAGTATCCTGTCCTCCAGGGGGAAGCGGCAGGAGGGGAAGACCCTTCCGGAAGAAGTGATTGAAGCGCATTGCGGGCCTGTGTGTAGCGGAATCGTTCCGACTCCGCTAGCTCATGCTGGTGTTGGAGTGTGGTAAATGACTTCACCTCACCCTTGTCCCAGAGATCCCTAATGCACGAAATCCCAATAAGTTCCCCCTTGTCAAATCCCTTTGATTTCCATAGGTCGCCCAGCATTTGGGAGTCTCACAACAGAGTTGCTAGAGTGGGTTACTGCCCCCATCCAAGCGATCTGTTGGCTGCGTGCCATACGTCGGCCGAATGTTTAGTAGGGCCACTAAGTGAATATCTACCTGGCTTTGAGTAGAGCACCCGATTGTATGTCCCCCAAGGGAGGAGCCACCTATCCATATTATAGCTGGGGTCGTCAGGTCAGCCATATATACCGTGGTTAATGGCCGCAAGGTGTGCTGCCCAATAATATTTCTTGATGTCTGGTAGGCTGATGCCCAATCATACCAGTTGAGTGTGAGTTTATGTAGAGCAATATGTTGAGCAATTGCCATTCGCAGTTTTCCGTCACACAGGAGATCTCGCTATAGTCCTTCAATTTCTCTAAAGTATGAATAATTTTGAAAAGAGCTGCTTTGCCCAACATCGAGAGAGGAAGCGCTTTCCAGCTAGTTATGTTTCGTTTGAGGCTTTGCAATGGTGGGACGAGATTACAGTCATAACGGAGTGCCCGATCTAGGGAGATGAATACCCCCAAATATTTAAAACCGTCTGTAGCAGTTAGTATTAGGAAATCTCGTGGGGGCGGGGGGGTCTCCCCTAAGGACATAAAGGAGTGATTTCTGCCAGGTAACACTGAATCCAGAGTACCTGCCAAATACAGCCAGGATGTCAAGGACAGAAATCAGGGATTTCCTGGGGGATGCAAAGTACGGCAAGATATCATCTGCGTAGAGGGAAATATGATCTTCCCATTCAGGGGACCCCAGCAGTCCGCGTATATCTGGATCCCTCCGGATCCATGCCGCAAGGGGTTCTAGGGCCAGTGCAAATAATAAGGGAGAGAGAGGGCATCCCTGGTGGGTCACCCGACTAAGACAAAAGGTGTCTGATTTTGTGTTAGTGACTACAACTTGCGCCATAGGTTCTTAAAATAAGAGACGTACCCATTGTATAAATCCCAGTCCGAATACCATCTTCGCTAGTGCTGCGAAGACATAGGACAGTGTTGAATGCCATGGTGGCATCCAGGGTGACAATTACCACTCGCTCTTGAATAGTGGCCGCTCTACCCAGAACACCGTGGACCCTACGTAGATTCAGTGCTGTATTTCTGTGCGGCATGAAGCCAGATTGATCTGGTTGAATTAGGCCTCCTATGACTTTTACTAAACAATTCGCTAATAGTTTGGCGAGGATTTTAGATTCTGCGTTGAGGAGTGAGATAGGGTGGTACGACGCACAGTCAGTCCTGGGTTTCCCCTTTTTGTGGATAGTAACAATAGTCGCTACCCTCTGGTCTATTGGCAAAAATCTCTGCTCTCGGTTATCCTCATACATGGCCTTTAAGCATGGAGCCAGCTTGTCAGGTCTTAGTTTGTAAAGTTCAGCAGGAATGCCATTAGGACCCAGTGCCTTGCCGGAGTGTAATGATCGTATTGCAAGGGTTATTTCATCTGTGGTAAAGGTGCTGTCAAGAAAGTCACAGTCATCAACCAAAAGCGTGGGGAAAGAAATATCTCTCAGGAGTTCTGTAGAGTCGTCTTCATTATATGGTGCTATAGACATGTATATGATGTGAAAGTGGTTTGCAAATTGGTTGACTATGTCCTGTGGATCTGATAAGGGAGGCATCCCTGCGTCTCCAAGCTTAGGGACCAGTCTGCTGGTCCACTCCTTTTTGTCAAGCCAGGCTATTAGTTTCCCGGCTTTGTCACCCAGGTCATAAATTCTGCCCAACTTGTCCCTCCCTACAGTTTTGGCATTCTCGGTCACTAGCGCCCTGTAGCTATACTGTTAAAGGCGAAGTGTGTGGAGTGCATCAGGTGTAATGTCTGTTCCCAGTTCTTGTTCTAGTTGGTAAATCTCTGCCTCAGCATCCAAAATATCTTTTTGTCTATCCTTTTTTATCCCGATATTAAAGATAGGGCTTGGCCTCGGATCACTGTTTCAAAGGCTTCCCATAATGTTTGGGGAGATTACAACGTTTCCTCGCTTTCTCGGAAAAAGTCATCAATCAATTTGATCAGGTGTTTAAGAACTTTAGGGTCCCGTAGATACCATGGGTTGACGACTCTCCCTACCTGAACTCGGCTGAGGGCTATGTTTACCCACAGTGGGGAGTAATCGGAGATGCCCGTAGCTAAGTGTCTAATTTCATGGATATATGCAATTTGTGGTGCAGGGACTATAATATAATTAAGGCGGGAGAGACTATTGTGTGCGCCGGAGTGGAACAAATGCAGTACTTTATCTGGAATGTATGCCCTCCACCCATCAATAAATCCCATGGCCTCCAGAAAGTCCGATAACCAGCGTGACAACTGCTCAAGAACACGGGGGTGGCGATCTAGTACTAATATTCCATCTGGTAGTGCCAGTAAGATAGCGCTGTGATCTTTAAATGTGGTGGTCTGGAGACCCCGTGGAATGTAGATTGACATAAGAGTAATGGTCTGTCCCTCCCATGTACCTGTGACGCCAATGTACCTGCCCGATCATCAGTCCAAGTGGAATATACCGTTAGAGGGAATGATTTCTTCATCATAATACCCACACCACGTGAATTAGATGTAAAGCCTGCATGTGCGATCATTGTGTAGCCCCATCTATACATCGCCCTACATATATTTCCAACCAAGTGTGTTTCTTGGAGCATGACAATATCAGGAGAAAGTCGTCTAATGTGTTGTAGAACCACACTACGTTTGATCTTGTCCCCAAGCCTGTTAACATTCCAACTTAATATTTTAGCATTCTTGTCCCACTGCGCACACATGGATTCTGAAATAGGTCTCTGTGTCTTCTCCAACAAGATCAGTTTGTACTGTCGAAGAAAAAACCACAACATTAAACAAACGATAACCCATATCCCGATGTGGGCCCTCAACCCAACTACATCCCACCCTGGTTCCCTGCACTCTGGGCTTGGAACTGCTCATTTAAACTTGCAGAGTGCCTGCCGCCCAACTGGTGAACTAAAGGAAGAAAAAGTGGGATGCATCACCCCGCCCCCTGGCCCCCCACTCCAATTTCAATCATATAAAACCCAAGCGAATCGCATCCTATTAGCATGGTGATCAATCGGCAGAAGAGGACCCCAGCTCAAGACAAGCTGCCATCATCGCTTAGGAGTACCCAACACAAGTGAAGAATCAGTATTGGCGAAGGCATGTCCATTAGATGATTATAGCCCCTGCAGTCTCCTTGCCGGACGTCTGGATGGTCTCCCCGGCTATTGTGTCCAGGATTGCGGTCTGTCTGGCTGTCCAGCCATTCTGAGGCCATATCTGGCTGTTCAAAGAACCAGGTTCGTCCCCCTGTTTCCACTTTCAGTTTTGCCAGGAAGAGCATCGTATATTTGAATCCTCGGTCTCTGAGTTTCTTCTTGACCATCAGGAATGACTTTCGCTGCCTCTGTACCATCTGTGTGAAGTCCGGAAAGAAGGTTATCTCAGCATTCTCATAGCGAAGGGGGGAGGTCATTCTTAAATTTTGGAGGATCACATCTCTGTCTCCGAAATTTAGCCCTCCTGCTAGCATCGGACGCGGAGGGGCACCCGGTTTCCGACAACCTCTACTACAAAGTATTTACTGAGGCCTTTTGGTTGCAGGGATTTCAGGATGAGTTCTTCTACAAAGAGGTCTGGTGACAGTCTCTCCGCCCTTTCAAGGACCCCCAGAATATGGATGTTGTTTCGCCTGAGATGCCCTTCATAATCGTCCAGTTTGTGCTCAGTGACTTTACGGAATGTTTGCAGATCTTGGATGTTTCCTTGAAAATGTGCCACGTCTTTCACGAGACTCGCCGTGGTGATTTCCACTTGTTTGACCTTTTTGGTGGCTTTGGTGAGGTCAGTCCGAATGAGATTCATTTCAATTGAGAGAGCGTCCATTTTGTGTTCCAAGGAGGTTCTAATTCCTGTGATAGCCTCCATGACATCCTTTAGTGTAAGGTCTTGGCTCTTCCCTCCGGGTTCTCCCATGGATTCGTTTCTTGGGTGTCGGTCTTGAGGTGCGTCTTTGAGGACCGTGTATCAGTCCAGATTATTCAATTGGACCGTTTTGGGGCCCTTTGCGCCTGTTATCTTGGATTTCTCCGAACTGGCCATTTGGTGGCCGCAGGCCGCTGTGGGTCAGATCCCCCCTCCTCGATGTGTGGTGTAGGTCGACACTGCCCCCCTTGAGCCGTCCGAAGCAGTCACTCACAGCAATGTACCGGAATCCTCAAGGATATGCAGTATTGGACCCACTAGGGATGACACTCGGAGGTGCTCAACGGGATCTGGACTAGTCCAACCCTCCCCGGGTTCTTCTGGTCAAGGGGTTTCTATGCGTCCCTCACCGATGCCGCCGCACCAGGGGGAAGATCCACAATCCTACACCCACCCCACTGTGGTACGTGGGGGGGTGAAGTTGTGGTACATAAGAAGGGAGGGGGGAAAAGGTGGGGGGAGAGAGAGCACCACTCTCCAGTCTCCCGTGTCGACCCCTTGTTCTTCCTTACCACCTCTATCCCTTTGTCGGAGGATCAATCACCGCAGCGTTGGCCCCTAGGTGCTCCAGTTTTAAGCGGTCCATTATCTGGCATCAACGGGACTCCCCCACAGAGATGAGCACCGCTCCACCCAGGGGACGGCGGAGGCCTGCCGAGAGTTTCAGGTGAGGGAAGAGTCTCTAATAGGTAGGCCGAGTGGGCCTCGGTCTTGCGTCCGGATGTGGCCCCCTTCACCTGCTCCAATCAAGGCCTCCTCCACCACTTCAGGCCCCGGTCTGGGTGGATGCAAAGGCCCCAATCTGTCAGGACTTGTAGCTCCGGCGGTGGGTCGCTTCAAAACACGGGAATGCTCAGATGAGACTCCGTGCCCCCTCTGGTCTGTGATTTCAAACTTCAGTTGCAGATAAGTGTACCAGATAGCCGTGGGGGAGACAGCAAGGACGGAGCCTGTGGTTCAAGCGTCCATTACACTTCACTGCTTGGCGACGCCCCCCAGGATTACTTATTTGATGTATGATTATAACTGGCAGATTGTTTTCAATTGATCTTACATACTAGTTCAATGGATTTCTGGTTGTAGGAGAGGACATGAGATATGCCCCTGAAGAAGGGACCTCACAGTCCCGAAATGCATCGGGCATGAAAAAGAACAGAAGACAATGTTTTGTTAATGAAAGTGCACACAGTGATGTAACATTTTGTACCAAAGTAAACAAAGCAAATTTTGATGTATAGAATCGTTTTGCTTTGTTGTAAGGAATAAGAATCAGGTACTAGCAGTATGATATCAATGTGATGAATTGTTTACATATTATGTACAAAGAAATACATATTTGAATAATGCAGAAAAAAGCAAACTGAGGTTCAGATTGTGATTAATTTAGTTAGAATTGTTGTTCTGAGTGAACAGTGCACATTGCAATCAAGTCTATGAACTTGTTATATTTTGTTAATGAGGAACGTGTAGACAGCACACGTAGCGGTGTAGCACCACTTGATTAATTTGAAAAAGATTTCACTGGAAAAGGATCAGTATATGAAGCGGAAGAAGTGCACCTCTCAACACAATAATATCAGAGGTTCAAGGTACCGTAATGTGCAGGGTGCAGTGTATGTAAAAGGTAGGATATGTACTGGTGTGTGACTTGTCATGATGGTGAAAGGCAGTGTATTTCGTTTTTCACTATTCAAAGGCTATCTGCCCCATAGGATAACATCGGAGATACTTTGTAATATCTTACAAGTATAACTGCCCATTGGGACAAGATAAAGAAATAAAGTTTAGGCTCTCTGAAATCAGAATTTAATAACACATGTTTTAGTAAAGATGATTTTTAAATTATGTGTTGAATATGCAACTTTTAGAATGTATGCATTTTCTTGTTTAACCATTCTGTGTTCCTCTGTTTGTGGATTGCCTGTTTGGTTTTGGAGTGATGGGGGCTGGGGATTTGCATTCACTGTAGACAGTCACTGGGGGCGTTCAGGTGTGCCTGGACCTTCCCGGATGACTCAGGGCTGAGCTGAAAGGGGCTTAGCTGCATTTAGAGTAGTGGGAGGAGTTTTCCTCGCACCTGAATAGGGCCTGTCTCCCTTGTACAATGCCCTCTCTAACCCCTGTGGTCATACTCCACCGGTGAGGAAAGAATTGGTTTGGACAGTGTTCAGAAAACCTTGCACAAAGAAGAACAAAGACAAAATGGATTATAAAACCTTAAACCCCAGAACTTTAGATCACATCTGAACTCAATAGGAACCTTTGCCAAGGAGAACAGCTGGAGAGCTGTGAGGAGGAGTATTGCCCCTTTGCCATGTGCTGTGTGGCATTGGCATGACGTTGCTGCTTCTACCAAAGAAAGGACAAAGACTGGAACTTTGCTGTGAACCTGCTTGAAGAAGAATCTCCAAGGGCCTGTGTGTGCTGGTCTCCTGTTCTGAAGTCTCAGGGACACAAATACTTCACTCCCAGCTCCCCTGAACTCTATTGCTGAGAGTTGTGACCTGCCAGGAGGTGTGTATTGCAGTTTTGGGCCTCTGGAGGTTGTTCCTCCTGTTGAGAGTTGGAAGCAACTTGAAAGAAGCAAGAAAACCTGTCTCCAATGCTGTCAGCAACGGTGCTGTGATGCTGCGACCTGCACCGAGGCCAGGGGCACCGCTCGTGAAGGGCATGACGCACCGCCCGACCTGCACTTTGCAGCTCTGACGTCCTTCAACGCCTGCTGTTATTGGCATTTCCCAACGCCAGCACTCGCACAAACTCCGTTATTGCCTGCATCCTGTTATGGCAATGCCGATAACTGCTGAGGGTGACTCCACGTCCTCGCCGACTTCGCATCACTTCACCCGAAGCAACGCCTCACTGCCGATGCAACCGTCTTCCCCTGTCCTGAATTCAACATGACACCTACGCATGGACACGACGCCTTGCCTCTCCCGTGGCAGCCAGGGAGCCGGCCTTGACCTCGGCACCGACATCTCACCTCCATGACGCCGTACATCGTCATAGACTTCGTTATCCAAGGGTACTGTTTGTTTGGTGGTCCGTGTGACTCTGTGCCCGATGCGCACCTCGTGGACGGCCCCGTACTTTGGATTTATTGCTGACACGATGTTGCAATAGCCCCAGGTGGAGCTATTTGTTTTCTAAAAACGTTATTCTTGAAGTTACTATTTTGAAGTGCTATTTTAATGCATCTATATTGGATTTTTGTCCTTTTGGTCTTGTTGAGTTTAGATAAACATACTTTATTTTTCTAAACTGGTATGGTGTCCATTTGTGGTGTTATCACTGTATTACTGCGTGTTCTGTGTACAAATACTTCACACATTACCTTTGGGATAAGCCTGTCTGCTCGTGCCAAGCTACCAAGGGGGTGAGCCGTGGTTATCTAGAGTTTGTATCCCCCTTAGCCTGACTTGAAGCAAGGGTCCCTACTTGGACAAAAGTACTTACCTATGCCAACTAGAGACCCCTGTTTAGTAGTAAAAGTTAGGAATATTCTGCATTTAGTCGGGCCCCTACACCTTCTGGTCCAGTGCAACCGGCCCTTCTGACCATTCAAATCATGCCTCTTTCAATTGCAAGATAACTGCAATTGTGTCTGCCTGCATAGTAGTAAAATATAGCAAAATTAGGAGTTTAGAGGAGTTCTGACAACTTTTGGGCCTGTGCCACTGCACCTGCTGCACCATTCATATTATGACCCTGTTGCCTGCAAGGTAACTGCACTTGTGAGTGCCTGTTTAGCAGTAAAATATAGCAATATTAGGTGTTTAGTGGAGTGCCTAGAGCCTTGGGTCCTGGTGCTATTGCACCTGCTCTCCCATTCAAATCACGACTCTATTGCCTGCTAGATAAATGCACTTGTGACGGTCTTGTTCAGAAGTAAAATTTATAAATAATCTGGGTGTAATGGGGTCCCTAGAGCTTTTGGCCAAAGAGCCACTGCATCTGCTTAACTATTCAAATCAAGTCCCTTTTAACTGCAAGGTAACTGCACTTGTGACTGCCTGTTTAGTAGCAAAATATAGCAATGTTAGGTGCTTTGTGAGGTGCTTAGAGCTTTTGGTCCTGGTGTCACTGCACCAACTGCACCATTGAAATCATGACCTTGTTGTCTGCAAGGTAACTGCACTTGTGACTACCTGTTTAGTTTGACATTTTAATAATCAAGGTTTAGTGGAGTCCTTAAAGATGTTGGTCCTTGAGCCACTGCACCTGCTGCACCATTCAAATCAAGTCCCTTTTAACTGCAAGGTAACTGAAATTGTGACCACCTCTAGTAGTCAAATATAACAATATTATATGTTTAGAGGACTTCTGACGACATTTTGGGCCAGTGCTGCTGCACCATTCAAAACATGATCCTATTGTCTGCCTGTTTAGTAGTAAAATATAGCATAGCTCTTATATATTAACTTTATTTTTAATGTGCAATGTTTATTACAACATTTAGAATTTGATCATAATGACCAAATAAATTAAGTTGAAAAAACCAATCTGATAATGCCTACAAAGTGCAAACAAAGGTTCTGAGGCATGAATAGCAAATGCCACAAACATTCTAAGGCTAAAGCATATTGACAGTGAGTGGAGCTTCCACAGTATGAACAGCTTTAGAAGTATCTATCCTAAATGCATTTAGCCAGGCAAAGTAAGAAACAAAGTTTCACCCAAAAGCGAATTAACACAGAAATTCGGATATGGGAACTGATAAGAGTCCCCTTTTAAGATATATTAAATACCAGACATATCACAAGTGGGTGAATCCTAACAAACAGACCTGGACTGCCTCTCTGGAATGACGGCTGAGTATACTCACCACGTGTTCTGATAAGGATCGAGACACAGACACTTGCACGCAATTCCAACCCTGCACTAGCTGTGAAAGTAAGACAGCATTCTGTCACACAGAAAGGAACACAACATGGCCAATCACTGTATGGTTTCAAAATAAAGCCATACAATGATTGGCCCTTGTCTGGGAACCACCCACCCGGCGTTGCCTAGTGCATAGGTCTGTCACAGGAATGGAGGCCTACCCACCGTGCTTCTGGGCCAATCCAGATGCTGCTTACTTGCTGTTTATGTTAGTAAACCGCATGAGAGCAGTGCCAGAATTGGCTAGGGCAGGGGGATCCTAAGCTCTAGAAGAGACAGGGAGGCTATGGATCTATTAACCTAAGCTCCCTAACATTGCACAGTTATGAAAGGCCTAAAGTGCACATGCACACTTCACTCCAAAGCCCTGGAGACCTTCCTGGAGTTGCTGCTGTCACTCAAGTCTCATCCTTGCCCTCACTCTAAGCAGAAATGCACCAGACCCCGTCTGCTGCTCAAATAAAAAAAAAGGGGAAACACATTTTATTTAAAAACATGGAATGTGGCTTCTTACAATGGGGGTGGTGACCCAATGCTCTAACGGCACAAAAGAGTGTCCGATCCTGGAGAAGGCAGGTGTTAGTATTACATTTTATTCCGTTGTTGTTATAGGGTGGCTTCAAATTTTCATGTTCAAAAGGTGGGTTCTCAACAAAGGCAGTAAACTAATTTCAGCAAAATCATAGCGGTAGTGGAAGTGACATCACATATGAGTTTGGATCCCAATGGACATCGCAAGAAGTGGCATAAGACAGGCTTAGAGCAAAGTCATGGAGCACTTTATGTTTTTTGCAACAATTGTTATTGAAAATTCAAGGTTGTTGCATGAAACATTAATTTATAGTAGAAGCTAAATCATGTTTATTATAATTCAGCTGTCACACCAATGAATTCAGTTGGGCTGCAACCTAGGTAGAACAATTGCTAACACTGCCTAACCTCAATTCACACCCATTAGCTTCACGGTGAGTAGGTCTCTGAATTTTAAGTTCCAGAACTTAGCATAACACTTGTAAATATCCAACTGTGCCCCATTCTTCGATATATTGCTTTGCAGAATGGAAGACATGGACGTGATCACCATGTTAAGTCGGGAATCAAATGTAGTGCCATTTTTAGGTATGCCAACAGGTAGTTTTACCTGCCTGCCAGATCTCATGTCATCAATTCACAGAGAGGGAGTTGTTGACCCTTTGAATGAGCTCCCTTCAACTACTGCTCACCGAAGTGTCTTTCATGTTTGGATGTATTGAGCAGGTTTACATTAAAAAAGTAATTAATCTCCTATTCCACCTGCTCTTTGCAGATGTTTCTTCTATGAAATCTCTGTTGCCAAAATGTTAGTGCACAGTGCCATGCTGCCTAAGCAGAGATGTGCTAATATTATGGTTTTATTTCCCCAAAAAACAGGAGGTGAGCAGCTCCAGGGATCAACAAATGGAAGGTGGTGCTCCCAGGAATGACTCCATGGGCTAACAGAAGCACCACCTTCGGCTCCCTCATCTATGTGGGTGGACCCTCCTGCTTCTACATGGTCCATCTGGGTCAGCTACTGTTGCTGGCACTCCCCGCCAGGCCTACACTTCTGCCGTAGGGGAGAGGTAAATCATCTTCAGGGAGCAGCCGCAAGGAGATGGCGGCATTGAGTATGTCTCCTTTGCCCAGTGCCACCTCTCCTTCTGCATGGGTGGGCCTTGCTCCTCTCCTTGTACTTCATGGGAAGCTGCAGATGCAACACACCCTCAGTGAAGCTGCCTAGGTGGCTTGACTATGAGTGGTATGGCTCATACCTGCAGCACATCCAGAAAAATGGAAAGTGGACATGAGGCAGACCCTAGGCCGGGCATGGTTATATGTCGGCATCAATTAGCACAATATTGCTTTACCACAATATCGCAAAAAATATCAAATATCAAAATATCATCACCTTCTACATAAAAAAGAAAAATACAAATATCAATTACACAAATATTGCTCTAAAAAGATAAAAAATAATTTAGTTTGAGAACAACAATATTGATTAACAAAATATCATTAACTCATTATATACATGAAAAATAAATAAAATGCTCAAACAAAATATCACCAAAAATAATATGGCCCTGCCTGATCCCCGGCGCTGTTTGTTGAATGTATGGGAAGATAACGACCTAACTCATCGCCAACAGGACTGGGCCATGATGGGTATGATGATGGCAAAACGTAATATTGCCAGGCTGTGGGGCTCTGATGCGCTACCTACGCTAAGGGACTGCTGCAGGGACATGGATGACGCAATGGTGGCGGAGAAAGCGTTTTTTGTCCATCGAGGATGCCCGGGGAAGTGGGGACAAATATGGGGTGCATGGAATGAGTTCAGGGGTAATATATGCGAGCCCCCACGAATAGACGAGGATGAGGTCACCTCGGACTGAGGGTTGTTACTACGTGCATGTATGATGTCGTACTGTTGTGCCCACTCTAGCTAATTTTCTACTGCCCTATAACTGATATACTAGTTGAGCTTGCCTGTATATGCACTGTATACGTTTTATGATGCTGAAACTGTATGCTTTCTCGCCTTCCATATTTAATTCAATAAAAAAAATTCACAAAAAAATAAAAATAATAATAATAATATGGCCCAAATAAAAAATATAAAACTATAGAAATTATTTTTATATCCCATACAAGATAGGCCTAGGCCAACTACCCAACACAAATTCCTAGAAATCCTGCAAAAAGAACAAGGCTACCAAAGTTTAGAACAGTCATCAAGCCAAATGAAACCTAAAATATTTAAACAGACCAAAGAGATGTACGAAATGATACAAATGATACAATTCAAAGTAAAACTCTTTGTAAATAACAAAATAGTACACTACCTCGAAATGATAGCTAAAACAATACTATAACTAAACTTTATATCTCATTAACTATAAAACTCAACACAAACCTACCACCACAAAGTAGAATTATTTTTTAATACATTGTACAAATAATGAGACCTGACTCACAAAGACAAACTTATACTTTTGTGTAAGGTCATGATTGTTTGCTATTCACTAAGGTATTTAACTGTTGTATCTTTACTCCTGCGGAGTCCCTGCTCCTGAAAAGATAGGAATGTCCAATCTTTGTATTTGCGCAGACTCCAGGGGCCCGATTCACAGAACTAACTTAAGACAAAATCCTAAACTTACTACCATTTTGGTATTCACAGAAGGCACTTACTCATTTTGGTATTCACAGAAGGCACTTACTCATTTCGGTATTCACAGAAGTTAGGAGTCCTAACTTTAGGGCTCCTAAATGCCTTCTGTTAATACCGAAAGTCTTAAAGTTAGGTTTTTTTCTCAGTTTAGGAGTAGTAAAGTCAGGACTCCTAACTTTAGGCGCTGCCTCTTATTTATGGCACCCTTGTAAAGAGGGGGCAGTGCCAAAATCAATGAGTTCTGCAGTGGAATGCCCACCGCAACACCCACTGCCCACCCCTTTCATGCTAAGCATAGCGTGAAAGGAGGCCTTATTTACTAGGCAGCGTTAAGCCATGTTAAGTGGCTTAATGCTGCCTTTTAAATAAGGCAAAGCCCCTATTGGGTATACAGCGGTTAGCACGCATTTTTAACAACGCGGTACTGTTACCACGCTACTTTTACCACGCAAGTCGATACAACGACTTGCGCTGGGGGGGGCTCCAGGATAGTAAATAGATTAATTTACTATCCAACTCCTTTCCCTAGAGTCCACGGGGACTGGAGTTGGAATAGTAAATAAAAAAAATTACTATCCAGCGCCCCTCCACGCAAGTCGTTGTAACGACTTGCGTGGTAAAAGTAGCGTTGTAACGGTACGCGTTGTAAAAGTACGCGTGGTACCGTCATATATCCCCCTATTGCCACAGGAATGTCGGAAAAAGTGATGTTCCCGTGGCGATAGGGGCTTGTACTTATGCCGCTAAGGGCCTTATTACGAGTTTGGCAATCTGACCTCCGTAGGACAAGTCCGCCTGCCAGCAGCCCACAGAGCTGGCGGTGCAAAAACCACAGTATTACGAGTTGACCACAGGGCCAGCGGTGTGGAGACGGTGATCTTGCGGCTGTGGTGAGTACTTTTCACAAATATATTGTTGCCAGTGTATGCATTTCGACTGCAAATGTGTCGGATGCATACATATGCAGGATATATGTGGAAAAATGCCATATACCCATTACCAGGGTTCAGAACATATGTGGGCAGTCCTGGCAATGGGTATATGGTTTGAAAAGGACTCACCTGTAGATCGCTGCAAACACTGTCCTAATTGTCGGTGTGAAGAGGGGACTTGGAGAAAGGGATCCTTGTCGGAATCTGCCTGGAGGAAGAGGAAAAGGGTGAGTACATGCCCCAAATCCTTCGTCACTGACACCTTGAAGCAGCCAGTCGGACTGCCGTAGCCCCTTCATGGAACAGGCATCTCATAATACGGATGGGGGTGCAGCTCCCCTGTGCCGCCCTTTGGCGGCTGCATTTCCCTGAAAGCAAACCTGGCAGTCTGTTGGCAATCTTGCCAGTCCAGACGTGGTCCAGCGGCGGTCCAGCGGCAGTCTTATCAAATTCGATCTGCCCAACTTGCAATACAGTGGTAGGACAGCAGAGCTCACCATGCTTGGTCTGGTACAGCCAATATGGTTGTGCATGGGACAGCCAAACTTGTAATAAGGCCCTAACTATGGGCTTGATTTAGAATTTGTTGGACCGGTTACTCCATCACAACGATGGCGGATAGCTCGTCCTCCGAATTATAAATCCCATAGGATATTATGGGATTTATGTTTCGGCAGATGGGATATCGATCACCGTTGTGACGGAGTAACTCGTCCACCGAAAGCTAAATCAGGTAAGACTAAACAAAACAAACACTACTACCTAACACACCTAACCATATCCCACAAACCCTAAAAATATGTTGAATCAAGAATTTCCTTTTAAGTTGAGCCAGCAGCAGAGAAGTGCAACTGACATGAATGAAAAATAATAGAATACAAAATACATGTAGTGATTAAAAAATGCCCCCCTAATACAAATAAAAGCAAATGTTACAATAAATGTACCAACAACAATATATGTTTTGAAAAAAATTTACAAAATATGTAAAAATATAAAAAAGTAACTAACCAATGCAAACGTATATGTAAAATATGTATAAAAATACACAGAAAACAATAGTACTAATTAATATATTCTATTGAAGTAGTTTCCTTATATAAGGAAAAATCAGGAAGAGGTCATTTTGTTACAGGGAAAAATCCAGTCATCTTGTTCTAGAATTTTCCCTTATAAGCAACCGTGATGCCAGTCATTTCGCAAAGAGCATGGGGGAAGCTCCTCTTCTGGATGTGACGCCATTTGTGATCTGACCAATATTGCCTGCTCGGCTTATCTGCTCTGGCATCCAGGGATTCAGCCAGGTGGTTTGTGACCAGGAAAATGTCCTTACACTCCAGCACCCTCCAAAGGCGCAAAGCTTCCTGACATAGGACCCCGCTTCATCCTGCTTTTTGCACCATACAGAGGCGGTGTTGTCCGTAAGAGCCTATAACAGCCTCCCCTCTATTAAGAAGGATCATGGATGATGTTGTCTACTGCTTATGTGAAACTTTCAGAACCATTAGCATCAAATGATCTACTTCTGTTATCAACCTTTTGCAAAGATATACCTCCTAAGTGATAAACACAGCAACATTGCCGTAAGACTTGGCAAGAATGTTCATTAAACCAGCTGTAGCAAAATCAACAGGGGTGATTCGTCTCATGGGCTGCAACAGAGAAGAAAACCAGAGATTGAAGTAAATGAATTTAAATCCCACAATAACATGTTATACCATTCTATAGGGATCTCTGTTGTGTAAAAGAGAATGTGGTAATGTGATGCGGCACATCAGTCTGTTACCTCTCACTCTCAGGACATATCACAACAGAATATGGTATTACAGTCGTGAGGTATTTGATCTTCTGATATCTAATAATGACCATTGGAACTGCAAAATATATGCAGATCGCTCTTAGGATACCTAGTAACAGCCTTGAGATGCTTACTCTGTGGATACCAAAAATGACGTGTGGTACTGAAGTTTCATGCAATTCTGTGCTAGGATAAATAATGAGTGTCATGCTACAGTTTTGTGCATTCTTGAGACACCTAGCAAAATCTGGTGATGGCTACTGGACCAATTACTGAGGGTAATGGTTAAATGGACAATGTTTAGTGGAAAAAATTATTATGAAAATACTTTCTACTTGGGCAAGTGAATCCTGGTCACAATGATTACTGAAGCAATAATTACTTGAATTCGTATCACAAGAGACAATTAATACTGATGCAACGTTTATCAGGGCAATTAATTAAAAAGCTAATGTTAAAGGAGCAATAAATGCTCCATGTAGTTAATAGATGAACTATGGTCGCAAGGTAGTTAACAATGTGATTATTAGAGACTGGCTCAAAAGCTACTAGGTAGGTAGGTAGGTAAGTAGACTTGTAAAGCGCACTGTTACTCCATCTCGGAGTGTCCTGGCGCTGTATACCGCTGGGGAACCCGTCCTGGCTTTCCCTGTGAGATGGTCCCTCCTGGGCACCTCCAAGGTGAAGCCAGGCATCCCCGGCGCTGATGGGGCCATTGTGGAGATTAAGCAAGCTATTGCCCAGAGTTGCAGAGTGGGACCCATGGTTAGCGTAGGCACCTTGGCGAGAATTATCGAGTCCGCGGACATTGACCCAAGATCCTGCCTAGAGCAATGTGGACCAATTGTATGAGGCAAGGATTGTTAATTGTTAATTGTTAATTGTTAATACAGTGGCAGTGCCTTCTTCTGGATCAGCGCTGGGATGCCCAAGGGTAACCAGGCGCTATATAAAACTCGCTAATAATAATAATAATAATAATAATAATTACTTAGGTAAGGCATTGTTTCTTATTTATATATGATTACTGATATAATTATTTCCGAAGATGATGATGATCATAGCTAATAATGATTATAGACCTCATTATGATGGCATTGGAACCTCCACTGTCAGGACGTCGGTGGCAGTCCCTTCGCCATTGGACCATGCAGGACCACCTGCCACATTACGATGGTGGGCGGCTGGTTGGCAGGCAGAGAGACCATCAGACACAAATCTGACAAGCTCAAGGAGCCCGTCGGACCGTCTGTAATGCACACAATGTTGGCAGTGCTTGCTCAGGCACCACCGTAGGGATTACAATGCAAGTGTCCGACGGTCGTAAACTGCCATGAAAAGTGGTGGAAAGTAACTTGGGGGCCCCTAGTGGGCCCCCTTCTCCCCTGGCCCTTCATATGGGCCCTGGAGGGCACTAATGGTGCCCCTACATATCCCGGCACCATGTGGCAGGCACCACATGGTGCCTGCCACATAGTGCACGGATATCTGCAATGTGTTAATTTTGTACTGTGGCGTGTGTTGCAGCCGACAGCACACGCAACAATTCACAATATACAGATTGGACCGCCTTGAATGCGGTTGCATCCTATTCCTTATGGCGGGACCGCTGAAAAGAAAGTCCGACCACATCATAATGAGGCCCTATGTTTGGTATCTTTATTGCATCACTAGCGGCCCCATAAAGGGATCAAATAAAGAGGAACACAAGATACATTCATGCCATTTGCCTCTAACTAAACAATATTGTAATACATCTCATCATCATTAGAGATCACACTTATGTACAGCATATAGCACTTGTGAACTTTTGATGAACCCAGCGCCTAACTCTTGTTTAGCCAAAACAGGCCTTGCTTTACTGTTTTTTTAACTAAAGCAGGTATGTGAGCAAACACACATTTCCACTCTGAATATTCCAATAATTTAGCAGTCACCTTTTCCCTGCTTCTCGAGGTTAAACAGAAAGGCGATGGAGAAGAAATCATGAATCAAGTGATAGGTTACCTATGATTCACCAATATCCTACTTCATTGGCAATGATGCGAACCTCATGTAAATGCTCATGCCACTGAATAGTGTTCTCTTGCTCTCTAGATAGGTCTGACCTCTACAATTTCTTATATATTTACATACTTGCAGTGGGGGCTGCTAGGGAATGGAAATGGTGTGGCGGGGGGTTGAAAACAACAAAAATATTTCTTTTAAAACACTTACCTCTTCTGCTGTTTCTCCTCCGTCGTCCCTCTGCTTCTCTTCCTGACTCCGAATCCGGAAGCAGGAATACACGGGCTTCCTAAGCCAATCACTATGCTGCTGTCACCATGACAGCAGCGTCATGAGTGGTTTGAGCGCCGTGATTTGGCGCTCAAACGGGACTAGGAGCCTGTGCATGTTCTCCACCCAGGCTGTGCATTACAGCCGGTGGAGAACACACAAAGTGTGCATTATTGTTTGGTCAGCCCAAGATGCTGGCCAAACAGTCATGCACACTTATTATGCACATACCCCTCCTCCTACCTGTAACCTCAGCCCGCTTTAATATGGCTCGTAGCTACGAAAAATAAAATGATGATAACGCTATTATAATTGTATTTGTCCTATGTCCACTGCTCTGAGAGCAATGGGGCGACGCTCCTCCGCCTTAGTGGTGGAGCTGCCCCTGCATTCTTGAACACTTAATACTTTTATCGTACACTGAAGAAAAATGCAAAATACCCTTTTCAGTTTGACTCAATTTTTAACTGCCACTGCCTCAAAAGTAGTTTTCATTTCTCATCCCTAATGAGTTAAGTTCCTCAATTACTAGTCACATTAGGATATCAGTCATTTGGATGTCATGTTATTCCATTTTGCAGTTTCCGTGGCAAATCCAAGAAATATAGGATAATGGAAAAAACAAGTAGCAAGCTTGAAATATATTTGTAGATGCTAGTGTTGTACCGCAGTCCTGAAATAAGTAACATTGAGCTGTGGGTATGCTCCTTGGTCATGCTTGGTATACTTTTCTGACTAATTCAATACACTGTTCCTGATTCCATGGCTTGTTTCTCTATTTTTGTGTTTGTTCTGCCTCTGAAGTACTTCGTTTTTACCATATTTTTTACTGTATGAGCTGTAGTCTTTCAGTGCTGATGGCAGGAACAATTTTATACTTTAGCAGGTTTCCATAGCATTTGACTTTTAGAGCTCAATTACAACTTTGGTGGAGCGGCGCCGGGACCGCCCCACCGCCACACCACCAAATCTGTGGTAAGACCACCTGCCAGATTAGGAGTTTCCTCTTGTCTGGTGGACTGGTTTTTGGCGTTCCCACTGCGATGCCTCTAAAAATGGGCACTGTAATGGGAATGCCAAAAACAGTTCCTGCATGGCATAGACTGAAAAGTCCCTGCTGTGCAGAAACTAGGGCGCATGCACACAGGGAGACGCATGTTGTGCCCCCCCTGCATGCATCCTCATGCGGAGGAGGCACAGGGGGCCCTGCAAGGACCCCTTTGTTTCCTCTCTGCCATGGTGTTCATGGAGGAGGAACCTCCATGACACCACCGGTGGAGAGGAAATTCGTAATATGCTTCTCCCCCCAAGCATATTGCAGCCTCCTGACCACAGCAACACTGCCAGGGAATGGCGGTTCCCTGGCGTCTGCGGTGGGGCTGTGGCAGTCCAGCTGCCTAAATCCTAAGAGAGTGGTCTGGAGACTGCCACCGCTGAGCCCCCATGACTCTGGTGGTTCGTGGACTGCCAGACTCGTAATCGGGGCCCTAGTGCTCAATAGGGGTAATCGCATTCCTTGCTCTCTCTCCCTGCCCTCTTTCAACTGGTCTCTCTCTCATCATTGTTGCCCTCTCTTTTAGCTTCCCTCTCATCTTTCTTCTTACCCACCCTCACATTGCTGATTTCTTTAATTCTCTGCTCGCTCCACTCTGTCTCTCCACTTTTCTGCTTACTCCCTCAACTTATATATATTTTGTTGAAAGTTTCAGAGGCAGACAAAAGGAATAAATTGACCAGCAGCAGCAGTAAAAGAAAATAGTGAAGATTAAGGAAGTAAAAAGGTTATTAAAAGGAACTAGCCAAGAAAGGAAAGGAGAGTATGAGTTAAACTCTAAGATCAGCAGATTAATTTAGAAGGTGCAACCGTGATTTATGCCACTTGATATTTGGGGCCTATATAAAGGTGCCAGGGACTGACCTATTAACTCAAAGAGCAGTTGTCCACTATCATCCTTCTGGATGGCGTTCCAGAACTGTTTCACCCCGAAAAAGTATCTTCACCTAGCACCAAGTCAAATCCTACAATGAAATGATTAAAGGTGACATTAACAATACCATGCTGCACTCTCAGCGGCCATTTGAAATAAGTGTCTCCACCCATTAGAAATAAGTGACCCCACTCATCAAAAATCTTTTGCTCATCAGCAGGTTGATGGAACCCTGAAATGAATGAAAGAGCAACTCTCAAATGCATGCTTTGTGGGCATTTTGAGATTACACAAACTGTTAATTTCCCCTCCTTTGCTGCAGAGCTAATCAATGTCTATCTTCAACAATGGCAAAAGGAGGGACCAAACTACAGACATCCATAGCTAACACTTTTCTCCTCAGACAATAACTGATAATTAGTTAGGGCTCTGCAACAACCAGACATGGACATCATCACGTAAAAACACATCGGCAAAGTTGAGTGTCTTCTCATGTCTTCCCTTACTCTTCTGCTCCTGTTCAATACTTGCTTGATGCTACAAGCACCCTGAACTGTAAATCTTCTATCATAGATTTTTCAAAGGCACTTAGATGAATTCAAGACAATCATCTGTATCTTGACAAACATGTTAACTCCGTGGTAAAAAATGCGCTACATAAACTGAAACTCATTTGTGGGAAAAATACTTTATACTTGAACTGGACCTAAAATAGGGGTGCAGTCCTTGGTCCTTTCCAGACTTGATAATAGTAACTTTATGGTCTTTGTAATTCTAAAAATATACCTTGCCACCTTAAACCTGCCATACATGCCTTAGTACTATTTCTCTGAGGAAACAATATATTTGACCATCCTAGCTCAATAATCTGTTCCATGCGATTGCTGGCTATTAAGGGTATATGTATCCATAGTATAAACTAATTTGTTTCATTCACAAGTACTACATTCAGACTCTTCTCACTACCTGGTGAGGGAAGTGAAGATTTTAGGACAACTCCCTCAATTTGTAGATCTGATACACTGGTCTGGGGCGACCCAACTTCAAATAAAAACAAACCTTAAATCAATTATTGTGTGCACTCCTAAAGGTGGACGCTCCAACCCCCCCATTCCTCCATAACCACCATTGGATCCTTCCTCTTTGGTTAAAACACATTCTCATTAATCATTTCTACCTCTTCTACATCACCTAACATTATTCTCCTTGAACCCTAGATTTATCACGCCATCTTAGCTCCTGCCTTCCTTCGCCCCACTTCTGAAGAATGCCAAAAGGTACTTTTGCAATGTCAGTATCTATTGCATAGTGTGTGGCTGTACCCAGAGAGTTGTTCAAATTCTTGTTCTTGATTTGTTTACATTTTGATCTTAACTTTGTTCGTTTATGTACATTGTCTGATATATTATGTTCTTATACTATGCTCCCAGTATCCGCAACCTTCTGTCTACATAAGTTGAATTAAACTGCCAAATAAATAGATGAGCTGCATGATAGCTTGAAAAATAGGAAACAGCAATGTCATCATCACATACAAAAAATGTCTAATTTAATTTGCAGACACAGTGGAATATCCTGGAGAAGCAAGAAGTACGACAATGTCATTTTTAAAGAAAGAAAACATTGAAGGGCCAGAAAGGGGGACAACAAATTCCATTAAGTCATACAGCTACTGACATATGACCCAGGGCAAAACATATGTTAACATTTTCTCAAGCAAATAGTACATCAGTGACCTGAAGGTTTTACAAAATATGTTAGCCCTTTGTTGCAACTGCAAAGTATCAAAGAAAGAAACAGATATTCAAATTTAAGAGACCATCATATCTAAGAATATTTTTTCAAATTTGTGATTAGACTTGGAATTGAATGAGCAATCAGAAATCATAAGATTAACAATATTTGGAGATTAAATTCTAAAAGTCATTTGTGTGCAATTGTACTAAATAATTTACTGTAAATATTTAGATGACTAATTATGAAGTGGGTGTATCAGTTGTCATTTCTATCTCAGAGAGAATTGTTGAATATAAGGAATTCAGATTCACAAGAAACCTGAACACTATATGAAGATGAATGTTAACTTTTAAACCAGCTGACAAATGAGATTTCATTATTAGAAATAGCATAAGGAAGAAATAATGCAGCAAATTCTCCTAAATTGCTTGTTATGAGAGGGATCCTTTAGAGATAGTGTACACGTTTTTTCAAAAGAAATGAAAGTATTATTGATGTAATTTCATATGTGAGGTAAATAATGTTTACAGCATTATTTTGTAGATTGACATTTTATAAGCTGAGGGGGAAATGTGTACAGAAGTTCAGAACATATATAGATATGAGTAAATCATTGTTTACTTCAGCTTTGAGTAATTTGTTATTTAAAAGCAATGGGTACAAACATATAGAGCAATTGCTGACCTATTTATTAACAACTTTAAATGGAAACGCACATTGGAACACTATAAGTAGGTAAATGAGATTAAATTAGCACTTGGAGTAGAATGTGGGAAGCTGGCCAAGCCAATCATTATGCTCTCTTTGCTGATTATATGTAACGTAATGGGCCCAGAAAGGAAGATATCTGTGGTAGGCCAGCTCCCAAAGTTTGCAATATGGGCAAGTAGAGAGAGTATGAGCAGCCTGTCACCTGAATGTTCGGGAGATAAAAATGACTGCATCTTTCTGTGGAGCTCCTTGTGCCTCTTCTAATAAAGCTGTCTGTACAGCGATTGCTGTCTAGGCTCCTCCCCCTACTTTTAGTAAAAACAATAGCCCAACCAGTCAAAGAAATGTACAAAAGCACAAACAAATTAAAAAAATAAATTCTTAAATGTCTGTCTACTTTTCTTTGGCTAACTGGGCTTACCTTCACTAAACACAAGGGTAGGAGCCCAGAAATCATGGATTGCTGTCTGAGCATCTCCCCTTGCGTTTAATGAGAAGAAGCCCAATCAGCTGTTGAAAAATGAAAACAAATATTTTTACATTTCCTTGCAACACACGGGTAATAACTCAGTACGGCATGGCCCCTTGATGGAGTTTTGCAAAGCCGATATGGACTATTCTATGGCATAGTATCAAGATCATTAATATTAACACACAAAATTATTGTTAAAAAATATAGAGAACACAAATATCACCATCCTATACATAAATCACAAATCACTACCTACAAAATTGCTGAAAAAATATGTAAAATAAAAAAGATCCCCAAGGATTTCTATAGCACGAACTTGACTTGAAGAGGTATCAGAGAGCTTTACAAGAGCGACAGTTGTGTTGCATAAGAAATTCATTTTTTTTAGGCGCGGGGTGATCAAGTGATTTGCCCAGAATCACAGGATGTCGAGCGTCATTGCTGAGACTTGAACCCGGTTCCCCAGATTTGAGGTAGACCGTCCTAGCCATTAGCTCACATCCTCTCCAATTATCGAAAACATAAATACTAAGAACCTCATTACGATACTATGCAGAAACTTTCCGCCCAACACCGTCTCAGAATGGGATCTGACTGACTCGTGGTCGGCGGTTCCGCCCAAGCAATTACCATGTGACGGAACACTGTTCAGTCGGATTCCCATTGATTCCTATGAAAGCCTGTGTTCCGCCCAACAACATGGGGAAATGGCGTGTTAGTAAAAACCCTGCACCCTGTGCGGGCACCCCATTGTGCTTGACACACAGTTCAGGGTTTTACAGTGGGAGTCCTTGGGTAGTCCCTCGGTCCCCAAACGGAGGAGTGAAGGGGTCACTTTCTGACAGCCTTTTCATGTTAGACAGGCCGGCTCGAAAATGCTGTTGGAAACCGACATCGTAATCGCTCAGTCGGAAGCGCCGTCCGTAGAGCTGTACGATGCAGTTCTGACCCACACGGATGCTCCGAGCGGGTTTCGGAACCAATTTGGAAAGAAAGTGTGGTTGACAATCTGATCGCGAACATCGTAATCGGTCGGGCAGATTGTAAACCGACTGAGTCGGTTGGAATCGTTCCGACACGGTGGAGGAGATTCCGAATGTTGGGAGGAGGCTTTCCGTCCGACATCGTGATCGGGCCCTAAATATCATCAATACAATAAAACGTAAAAAAATGACCAAAACCACAAAAGCAAAAATACAGTGAACTAATGCATCACAAACTATTTTATATAGATGCATTTATGTGAATTTCTTTAAAAAAGTGATAAAATCTACATGTAAACAAAAACAAAACACACAATTAGCAATTACCATATATGGTACAAAAAATTCATCTATTAACCCAGTACCAACGAAACTTGAAAACAATTAAATAGAAACCCTTTACCAATTAAAAAACAGTAGAAAAAGGAAATCAAAATGTGCAACTAACTGCAGAAGAAACTGCCACTGCTGGAAAGAGCCATTAAGCCTAACTGGAACTACAACCTTAAGGGCTACAATACCCTCCAGAAATAACACCCATATATTTACCACATAGGTACCACATGATAATTTATCAAAAACGTACCTACAAAAATAATTTAAAGATTTCAAGACACTCCCTAATAAATAAATAAAAATTATAAATTATATCTACAGGACACAGGTACCAAGACTGCCAAAAAATAACACCATACAACATCGAGAGAAAGCCAAGCTTCAAAACTATTACAAAAGTAAATTACTACAAAGACAAAATGAAATGAAGTATAATAAAAAACAAAATGACACATAACCCCAAAAATCAATTAATAACAAAACTTTTTAATATCGAAATAGCAAAAAAAACATTATACCAGAAAACAGTTAATTGTTAATAATTAAAAAAATTATCCTTTTCAGCAAAAATTCTAACTATTTGTCCTTGTTAAAAATGCAATAGATCCACCTTTCAAAAAATATAAGCTCAATTTCAATAAAATACCTGTAAAAGAAAAAACTGAAAGAAAATTGTACCCTCAAAACAAATATCTCATACCTAAATATTAACAAACAAATCAGAATACCAACTGATACATAAAAAATAACATACTTTCTAACAATCGAAACACAAATACAATAAAACAGAATTAGGCATACTACATGGAACTTAGCCAGCTACAACAAAGCCTGACACTAAATATAACCAAAATAGACATTAACATACAAATACTAACACCACTAACAAGCTACTACCTACCACCAAACATTGTAAGTATAGAAAACAGGTTACAATTAAACTCACCATTACCTGAGAAAGAGCAACGAGGAACTTCCAACCTGAGGAGTCATAAGTCCAAAAACTGTGGAAACAGTCATTAAACTTAATCAAGCGATAAAAAGAAATGGTGGAATAATGACAATTAAAAAAGGACTTTCCTACTATACAAACCAATGTAACAACTACAAAAGAAATTACAAAAAGCATAAAAACAATAACTATATGTTAAACCTGTTTTAAAAAGTCTTCTAAAAATGTAAATATATAAAGAAAATATTTTTTAAAAATGAGAAATTATTTCTTTGCAGTATGTTTTAACACATACAATGTTAAAGAAAAATATAAAATGAGAAATGTAAGAATTGTTTGCTATTAGACGTGATCATCCTGCAACAATATGCATGTCTTTGTATGAAAAAAGGTAACAAAAATGTACATGCAAATAAATCTATATTTTTGTGAATAAAACCTTACAAAATGTTTATTAAAATAATAAAAGATTTCAAAAAAGTCTGCCAATAAACAGTGTAATTTCTAAAAATTGATTAAGAATGCGAAACCTTTGAAAACAGAACATTTTTATTTTACTAAATAAAATGTAAGTAGTTTAAACTTCCAACTAACCAACTTAATCAAATTAATAACCATTTTTATAATTTACATTAAGTATTCCCACTCCAAACTTAATCACACTTGGGAAAGTGTTGGACTTTGCGGGGTAGATTTACTTTTTCCACTCAAAACTTAAACACTCTAGGTAAAGTGTTGGATTTGGGGACGGATTACATTTACTATACACACTTCAAACTGAACCAACTTGGGGAAAGTGCTGGACTTGGAGAGGGGTAGGTTAAATTTACTATTCCCATTTCAAACTGAAATACACTTGGTAAAGTGTTGGACTATGGCGGTGGGGTTGAATTAATTAATACCACTTCAAATGTTGCCATGTTGCAAAAACTGTTTGGCTGCTAACTCTACAACCCACTTTCAAAAGAACATACATAATGAAAAAGTAAATACAATTATTGTATAAGAAATTACTTACAAATGTAAAATATGGACTGACATACGCTCCATGAACACTATATTGAAAGATGTGGAAATTAAAGCAAGCTCGTTGGTCACCGACACTTCTGACCTGCCGCGACGGGTAGAGGATCTTCAAACTCTTACTACAAAACTGGAGGCGCAGTTGGATGAATATGAAGGGCGCTCCAGACGCAACAACGCATTGGCTTTAAGGGAGTGGAAGACCCTGTTAAATTAAATAAGAAAACAAAGCCCCAACTACTGCTTTCTTGTTCTTTTACACCACTGTATAGAATTTTGTTATGAGATGCGTGTGCTTCAGAAATTGTTAATTGTTTTCACACTAAGGTGGCATTGTGGGCAAAATAATGATTGGTTGGAGTGCTATTGAGAGAAATTGCCAGTGGCTAGACTTCTTGCAAGCATTCCTACCCTCACCTTTGCGTGTTTGGTGCAACACATAAGTGGACAAGGGTATGTCCAGATGTGTATGGCGTACTCACTGTGCACTGGAATCAAGCTACACCTGACAGAAGAGCCCGAATCAGGGCAAAACTGCTCTTGGGTTACTGTGTTACAGTTCAGGGGAACCTGGCCTGGCAGTTCAGATGTGCTGTTCCTGTTGGAGCAGGATAAATACTGATTTGCATACAGCAGGGGCTGAACTGAGGTAGCAAGGTGCCAAAATAATGATGGGTTGGAATGCTACCCAGAACAATTGCCAGTGGTTAGATTTATCACAGGCATTTCTCCCATCACCATTTCTGTGTTTGATTTAACTCCCAGACACAACTCCAGCCCAAGTTAAGTGTGCCTGACTACTATAGTTATTTTGGATTTGCCCTGACCCATTGCATTTTGGGCCAATATGCAGTAAGGTGGCAGGAACTACTGAAAGAGTAGATAGGTAAGGACCTGGAAACCCGTTACTCTATTGGTATGAGAGGTACTAGTAATGTCCTAGGGTGTCTCCCACTCACAGACTGTCTAACCCTACAAAGTCGCACCCTCCCTTCCACAGAATACTTTCTGGACAAACTGAACATCAGAGGAGGACTGGACCTGCTTCCTGTGACCCTGAGAGGAGCCCTGAAGGACTGGACCTGTTCCCTTTTGTACTTAGGACAAATGAGTGGACGCCAAGGGTCAGTTGGCTGACCTTCTGTGTGTGTACAGAGACACAACAAGCTGAAAGAGGCCTTTTCTTGGAAATTCCCAGCTAACCAATAGAAACTGGACATTGACTGGACTTTCCTGCCGGCCTCTGCCTAACACCCTCAGAGGAGTCTCTTTGTGACCACTGATGAGGTGTAGAAGTGTAAAGCTGTGATTATTTGAGCACCAGAAAAAAATGTGGAAACTTTTTTAATCTTTTCTTCTAAAACTCCAGAGTTTCAGCAGAACCCACCAGAAAAAGTATCCATCAAGAAGTTCCATGGCTTCATTTGAAATTTCAACTTTGCCCTGCTCATGTCTCCCTTTTTTTTTAATATATATTTTTATTGACAACACGAGAAAACGAGAAGAAAGTCACTTAGTAGCATATACAGTAAGAAAAAAGAATAACAGTAAAATAATAATAAATCCATACAGAGATATGATTCTGGCCAAATCGGAAGAAGACAGTAGATCCTAAAACAATATAACACAACAAAACATTTTTAACCATCACATTCATTAGGCATCGACACTCATTAAGAGCAGAAGGTTTTTTTAAGATAAGTTTAAACAAAAAAAAGTTCCCCAGATTCTATCCAATTTCATCATTGATCGCGCTCCCCTTATTTTAGCTAGTGCAGACTCCATAGTATAGATTTCATTAAGAAGAGACCACCATTCCATAATGTGCGGTGGTTTCAAAGAGATCCATGCCCTGGCGATAGTCAATCTGGCACACGAAAATAAAATAGTTAGTAAATCTTTATGTGGGCAATTTAACGGTTGTATACCTAATAATAATAATTATAATTTTATAATAATAATAATAATAATAATAATAATATTATAATAATAATAATATTATAATTTTATGCTGCAAGCGCATTGAGACCCTGCGGTGATAAGATGCGCTATATAAAAACTTTTGACATGACATGACATAATACCGTCATTGCTGAAAAAGGAGAAAAAATGACTTGTTTTTGATTCAGAATATTTTCCAGTCTGGACCAGAACTCAGATAATGCCGGACATGAAAAAAGCATGTGTTCGAGATCCGCTGCAACTAGATCGCATTTTGGACACTTCACTTGGTGGGCGGTTCTGGGACCATTTTGATATTCTTTGCGGGGTATAATATAGAAGACATATTGTCTTATATGATTGAAGCCTTAAACTAGAAGATTGTACTAGATTATTAATGCTACAAAGTGAAGCAGAAATCTTATTAGCCGATATATTAATACCTAGTCTTGTAGTCCATTTCATAGCAAGCTTTGAGCAATCATCAGCATTATTATGATTAAGGCATTTGTAGCCATCGCTAATTAATGATTTCGTCTTTTCAAAGTAAAGACAGGCCCAAATATCAGAATCAGAAACTTCCCTCAAGTTCATTTTACGTATGAAAAACTCCCGAATTTGTATATATTTAAACCGCATGGGTTCAGTCAGTTTGTAGAGAAGTTTAAGTGTCTCAAAATCCAAAAAGCCTTCAGTACCAAAAAGATCCCCTAGAGTTTTTATACCACAATTGGCCCATGCACTCCCTGCCCCGTCACTACAAATTCCGGGGAGTCCCGGGTTGTCCCACAGCGGTAACTTAAAATGAAAAAAAGAAGTCCTACAGATAGTCATTATCGAATTCCATATACTGACTGTCTCCCTCGCCGTCTTGAATTTAACCCTTTTAAAGTAATTGGGTCATTTGTTCTTGCTAAGAACTGATTAGAATCTGTGCCCAACATAAATTGGTGAAAATAAAATTGGTTGTTAGAATTGAGTAAGCTACGAAGGCGGCCAAAGAAAGTTGCAAAAACATATAGTCTAAAGTCAGTGAAATTAAGCCCACCTTCATTAAATGAGAGCTTAAGTAGGGAGATCGATCTTCGGGCTTTTTTATACCCCCAAATAAAACTACTAAGAATCCCATCTAATTTTTTTAAGAAAATATTATTAACACGTAAAGGGATTGATCTAAATAAATAAAGAAATTTTGGCAGTATCTTCATTTTAATTAAATTAATCCGGCCAATAAGACTAAGGGGGATCTTATGCCATTTTTTAACTAGAACTGACACTTCCTTTAGTAAAGCATCATAATTAAGTGCGAATATTTCCCCTATTTTAGATGAGATTTTAACACCTAGATATGTGGCGGCCATACAGATACCTTGAACAGGGGCCTGAGGTTTGTAATTCGCTATAACCTGAGTTTTACTAAAGTTTAATTTGTATCCAGAGATTGCCCCAAAACTATTTGCTTCCTCGGTTATCCCTGATAAAGCTTCTGCCACATCTGTAGAATATATGGCAATATCGTCAGCATAAACTGTAAGTTTAAGAGAATTAAGGCCAAATTCGAAAGGGACAATATGGGGTTGTGTCTGAAGTGCGTTTATGAATGGCTCCATGGAGAGTGCAAACAGCAAGGGTGACAAAGGACAACCTTGCAGAGTGCCCCTAGATATTATAAAATTAGAAGATGTAATACCAGCATACCTAATTTTCGCAATGGGATGATCATATAAAGCCTGTATTCATCTTAGATATTGGCCCTTAAAACCATATGCAGTCATTACAACCCAAAGATAATCCCACCCCACTCGGTCAAAAGATTTTTTGGCATCCAACAATACCATACCGAGTGGGGTGGAGTTAGTCGCCGCTACATCGAAGGCGGTTATCGCCATGTTTACATGGGCTGTGGTATCTCTGCCAACAACAAAACCATGTTTTGACATACTTTGACATAAGAGGAGCCAGTCGCATGGCAAGAACTTTCGCGAATGCTTTTGCATCCGCGTTAATGAGTGAGATGTGACCCACACTCATTAACAGGTTTATTCTTTTTTAAAAAGAACACTGTCTTAGCTGTGTTCCACGAGTTAGGAGCCCTTCCGCTTTCTCCAATCAAGTTAATTACTAAACAGAATAGAGGTAGTAATTCATCAATGCAAATTTTGTACAATTCTATGGGGAGCATGTCCTCCCCCGCAGCCTTGTCCGAAGGAAGAGAAGCAAGCGCGAGTATAAGCTCTGTGATTGTAATATTCTCGACCAGTTGCCCCATTCCTTCTATTTCTCTGTTATTTCTCATACTATTATGAATGTACGATTGTATATCATTCATAGTAGGGTAGTTTTCAGGTGGATACACATTTCTATAATAGTTAACAAATTGCTCCATTATCTGAGCTCATGTCTCCCATCATCAAAAAATGACTGCATTTTATTCTGCTTTGGGACATAGAAACTTTTCAACAAGAAATCACAAAAGCTCCAAATATCCAAAGGGGCCAACCAGATTCAACAATCTGGCCTTTGGTTCTACAGCAGCAGCTACAATTTTTAGCAGTGACTCACTCAGGGAGGATTTTTGTACTCCAAAAGTGCCAAAGTCCCTATCTGCTTTGGGACTTAGAAGAAATTTCAACTCTTTTCTGTAAAATGAAAAGTGACAAATTCCATTTCCGAGGTGGGACTTGTAGCCCTTTTAAAACTTTTTGACTTCCAGACTTTCACCATTATCAATCACTTGGTGTATTGATTAGGGTTCCATTGTGGTAGGCATACAATTGCGCCTAGGTCTCATATGGCTGAGATACCCGCCACCCCCTCTCGACACAATCCCCAAGGATGGGAAACCGAAACGGTTCTGAACTTTTGGAAGGCGGGAGGGAGTGACCCTCCCGGCCGTATTTATTAAAATATGAAACAAAATCAAAACATTAAAATAACAGTTTCATATTATGTACAATTTCATTTCCACATTACGATGTTTGGCTAACCTTAACAGATCTCTAATACAAAGATTCTCCTAGCCGATCCAACATCCTACAAAACATTTGACTTGAAATTGTACATCCTAACGTTAAGGGCCAACGGCAAGGTCGTAACCGGTGTCAGATCCCTAAACCAGAAATACAACCCTCACTTGTGAGAGGACCAACCGCACAGAGGCGTACCTCAAGTGCATCTACCAATTTCCCTTGGACTTGACGGGGGCCCCAATGAACTCGACGCCTTTTAACGGTCGTCCGAGGACTCGTGTGAGGTGTCTAAGAGGTAGCGTAAACCCCCTCCCGAACCCCACACAACTTACCCATCTGCCGTCGCAGATGTCCTGGCCCCGGGAAATTCCCCAGGAGGGCCCGTAGCCCCTCCTATCCAGGAAGGGGCCTTGACCACCTTTCCTTTCCTTCCGGCGGCCTATCCTTAGACGGGACCGCCTCCCCGTTGAGGGGCCAATGGCCACCTCCCCCGAGCGCTCCCATCCGTAATGGGTGACGCCCCCCCATAGGGATCTTCCAATTACTGCTCACCGATCATGACCTTACCGCCCGACAATAAATACGACAAATCTACCTAAATTACTAAATCACGAAACAATTATAGCCTATTAAAGGCATGATTACTGCTCAACACCACTGCAAAAAATCCTTTATGTGCACAACATACTGAAAGTGACCATCTTTATTGCATACTCAAAAAGTTATCACGACAATCGTCACAACCTGTAAGAAAATAGAGTTACCACATCAAAACTTTATTTCAAAACAACTAGCTGTCCTCAGGGGCTGGTGGGTGGGTCAAAATTGGCTCTTCGTTCCGTCTTGAGCTCACGTGCAGTGGGGAGGTGCAGCTTCAGAGCACAGGAACGAGAGGATGTTTTCTTGGCTTGTTGCTTCTTTTATCCGTCTTCGGGCGGGCGTCAACACGCCCCCGCCCGCCACCGAGGGCGTGGCCGAGTGCGTCAGTGTCTAGGACAACCCACTCCAGGGCGGGAAAAGGCGCGCCCCGGCTACGCCGCTTCGGGCATACCAGCCGAGACTCGCCTCCCGCCCAAGATGGCTTCCCGGGGGGATCGTGGTACTCCACCATACGTTCGGGGGGACCGAATGGTCGCCCCTTTCCATATGGCTGAGATACCCGCCACCCCCTCTCGACACAATCCCCAAGGATGGGAAACCGAAACGGTTCTGAACTTTTGGAAGGCGGGAGGGAGTGACCCTCCCGGCCGTATTTATTAAAATATGAAACAAAATCAAAACATTAAAATAACAGTTTCATATTATGTACAATTTCATTTCCACATTACGATGTTTGGCTAACCTTAACAGATCTCTAATACAAAGATTCTCCTAGCCGATCCAACATCCTACAAAACATTTGACTTGAAATTGTACATCCTAACGTTAAGGGCCAACGGCAAGGTCGTAACCGGTGTCAGATCCCTAAACCAGAAATACAACCCTCACTTGTGAGAGGACCAACCGCACAGAGGCGTACCTCAAGTGCATCTACCAATTTCCCTTGGACTTGACGGGGGCCCCAATGAACTCGACGCCTTTTAACGGTCGTCCGAGGACTCGTGTGAGGTGTCTAAGAGGTAGCGTAAACCCCCTCCCGAACCCCACACAACTTACCCATCTGCCGTCGCAGATGTCCTGGCCCCGGGAAATTCCCCAGGAGGGCCCGTAGCCCCTCCTATCCAGGAAGGGGCCTTGACCACCTTTCCTTTCCTTCCGGCGGCCTATCCTTAGACGGGACCGCCTCCCCGTTGAGGGGCCAATGGCCACCTCCCCCGAGCGCTCCCATCCGTAATGGGTGACGCCCCCCCATAGGGATCTTCCAATTACTGCTCACCGATCATGACCTTACCGCCACAGGCCGGATAGTTGACCGGCTATCCGGACCCCCCACAACAACTCCTGCCTAAAGGTCATGATATAAACTTTTTAACCACGCTATGAGGTCACCTATGAGTAACTCATTCCCCACCCTGGACAAATGAACACCGTCCCCCAAATACATACTGTCCCCTCTGATACAACCATGCGAGACAGAATGCAGAGTACTTGAACGAAACAATCTACTCACTTTGTTATTTATTTTTCTTACTGAATGATTCAGAGCAGAAACAGAAATAGCCCCCCGCCACACTTTTCGTGGGATCATGTGGGACCATGCAATTGTGCACCCTGGAACTCTCCTTGCCAACCAACTTACTGTGGAAAGCATTGCCTCAAGAAGAAGTCGTCTACCAGTGGCCACCAAATCATTGCCCCCAAGATGAACTATGATTATAGACGGCGGTGACCTTGTCCGCCCTAACAAAACCTCGAAAAAGGATTGAAACTGGTCAATACAGAGCCCGCCCTTTCCGTAGAAGGACACACTGTACCCGTATTCCCCAGCCACGTGAATCATGTCACCTGCTTTGAATACGTCCGCGGCACGCCTCACGTATGAGTGGCCCACGACCCACACCTCCTTTTTCCCAGCCGGTGATGTCTGACCGCTGGTCCCCATGTGTCGGGTCGACTGCACAGTCCGCCCTGCCTCGTAGGCTTGCGCAACTGAAAACCAAACAAAACAAGAAGCGTGAGTACATCATTACAGCTTCATAACATGTGCAACCGCACATACCTTTTATAACAGTTCGAAGACCAACGCCCTACACGTTTTACTTCTTCTACACTCAGACCCCTGGCTGTAGCCTCTGTAGCAGCCCCTATCCGAAAAGAATGGGTCCCAAACTCGCCGGGGTTCAAGCCCGCGGCCGAAATCGACATCGCAAGCACCCGCTGGAACTGAAACCTTGTCAGTGGGGTGGTGTCAGCGTGTCTCAAAAAGGTCCCCCCCCATGATGCCACTCTCTGCGCTAAATATTCCTCTACGCAAACCACAGGGCACATGGGGGACCCGGGAATCCTCTGTATGATTATGCAGTCCCCAAACGCACCCTGATCGGTTTTGGACCTGACAAACGAGACAGTCATTGTCTCCCCCTTGACCTGAACGTGCTCTTGGCACAATCCCCCCATCGTATCCCGCTTGTTCCTCGCCACTAGTTCGCTTACCCGCATAGCCCCATGGAATGCTAGCGCAAAAGCGGCTCGGAATAACACTGTCTCATACTGTGATGAACATGTTGCCGGGAGTACGGAAAATAACAGGGCCAACCTATCCAGCCCTATCGGGCGCCTCTCATCTGCTTTGCGACCCTCCAGGCGTTGCCACCCCCGTAGCGCTTTCTGGACTACGAAAGACGCTGTCGGGTCCTGGATCCCATGAGCCCTTGCCATAAAGGAAATGGCGGCCCGATGCCTCTGGGCCGTAGCTACTGATTTGCCTGCCTGATGTAAAGACAGCAAAAATTTAACGACAAGCTCCTCCTGGCCCCAAAGCTCCCCCCTAGCAGCACCCAAAAAGGACCAATAGGAACGGAACGCCCCTTCGTATGCCTTCCTTGTCCTGGGCGCTAAACTCTCTCCCACGAGGTTTTGTAGTTCGGGGCACCGAGAGACCAGAGAGCTTCGGGAAAGGGTGCTGCCACCGGGTCCGCAGCGGGCAGAAAACCCCAGAAGGCCTGCATACGGAAACGAGAAAGCGCATCAGCCGCTTGGTTCAATACCCCCGGGACATGTCTTGCCCTAAAGAGCACATTCAACTGCATGCACAATAACACAATTTCTTTAAGCAGTCTCAGCATCCATTTGCAACGTGCTGCCTGGCTATTGATACACTCTACCACGGTCATGTTGTCAGACCAAAACACCACCGACTGATCCCGGAACCCCTCAGGCCAAGTTTTCAGGGCCACCAAAATAGGGAAAAGTTCGAGAAAAGCAATGTTCCTCGTCAATCCGCACTCATGCCACCATGACGGCCATTTTTGAGCCGTCCATTGTGTGCCGAATATGGCGCCAAAACCTATACTCCCCACCGAATCTGTCCACAGCCCCAGCTCCTCAGAGGACACCGCCGGTTTTATCCAGACAATTCGACCATTGAAATCCGCAAGAAATGCCAACCAAATGCGCATGTCCTGGCGAACCTCTGCCGAGAGCCTCGTGCGGTGATGACCCTCCTTCAGGCCGACCATGGCTTGTGCAATCGAGCGGGAAAAGGGGCGGGCCATCGGCATTACTCTCAGGGCAAAATTCAACTGGCCCACCACTTGTTGTAATTGATGCAGTTTTACTTTAGTCTCACTGATACATGTTTCAAGGGATGCCCTGAATTTCAAAACCTTATCTCTTGGTAGTCGAAAACAACCCTCTACCGAGTCGAGCTCGATCCCCAGAAACTCAAGGGAAGTCGAGGGACCCACGGTCTTACCTGGCGCCAATGGCACACCAAATTGGTTCATCAAGACACAAAATTCATTTAAAGCCTGTCCACATTCTGGATCCCCGGTTGCCCCCAAGAACAAAAAATCATCGAGATAATGCATAACATGTTGAAAACCCGTCTTCTTTTTGAAGACCCATTGCAAAAAACAACTGAACATTTCAAAATAGGCACAAGATATAGAACATCCCATTGGCATACATCTGTCCATGTAATAGCGACCCTGAAACCTAAAACCAAGGAGACGCTGATCGTCTGGGTGTACCGGGAGCAACCGGAACGCTGACTCGATATCTGATTTTGCCATCAGCGCCCCGGGCCCCAGGCGATGCAACATGGCGACGGCCTCATCGAAAGATGCGTACCGCACCGAACATACTTCCGGGTCTATCGCATCATTCACGGAAAGACCACGTGGGGCTGACAAGTTATGTATCAGCCGAAACTCACCCGGGTCCTTCTTGGGGACCACCCCTAGAGGGGAACAAACAAAATTATCAACCGGTGGCAAGTCAAATGGACCGGCGACACGACCTCGAGTCACCTCCTTCCCAATCTTTGCCTGTACCACAGCCGAGTGCTGTAGGGCCGATAGCTGATTCGTACAGTTAGCTACACCCTGAAAATCCCCCACTGGGATGCGGAAACCATATGAAAACCCGTTCCGCAACACCCCAGCGGAAGCATGATCCGGGTATTCACTGAGCAAAGGAATCATTGCCATGGTATCAATCGGAGTAGGTAAAGTCGCCCCTCGGACTATTTCAGACCTGTTTGGCGCTTCCCTTACCACCGTTATCACCCGTTTTGGCTCTGCACATGGACTCAGGATGGGATGGCTGCCCACACCCCCCACATTCATGTCTGAACTTGCATGACCCCTGGGGCCTCGTACATTTGCCTCTGTTAAAATTCCAACAGATTCCCCTTTTACCTGCGTTGCCACTCGCCTTCGAGTGGTACTCGCTACCTGCACCCGTCCGAAAGGGTGTCCCAGAGTATTGGCGGGAAGATTCACCCCCGCTACTCCCTGACAATGGTACTTTTAACATTCCAGTACTCTCCATTTTTTGCCATGACACGGAGTCGTAACAATCCCAAGTCAAAACTGGGTCATGTTCCTTAGCTTTTCTAAAAATATTGTCATAGCAGAACCACTGATTGCCCCCATACGCTACGGAGTACTCCATGATACGCGATTGATAAATAGGCAACTCGGTCAGCAACTCGGGCCTGCGCTCACCCATGATGGAGGTAAAAATGCCCCACGCTCTGCCCCAAGTACCAATGTTTTTGTCAACCTTAAAGGCGGCCATTTTTGCGCGCCAAACACTCGGATGCATGAGCTCCTTTTGGCTCTTAACATGCTCCATCTCGTAATGGTCGGTAAGCAAAGAAAAAATATTAACATACTTATTCGCCCAAATCTTTTCCTTAATTTCCAGTGGAACATGCTGAGCCACCTTCTCCCTTCGTGAAGGTACAGACCCTTCCCCCGCGATCGGCAATGGCCGCTTACCTGAACCAGAAGCTGCATTTGCCGCCGAAACTGGGCCCGTTGCATTTTCTGCCGCCATAACTGGCGGGGTAACAGAAGCTGGTGTCTTCCCAGCCTCCCTAGATTCCCGCAGTTGTCTCATTACTGCCCGGGCGTCGTCAGCCGTGGTGCCCTCGTTTTCTTTTCCCAACCACGCTGCCAATTGTGCCGCTAACTCGGGAGGCATATCCTCCCTGGTCACGGGGGTGACCACCACGGGGATCGGATTCCCCCCCTTCGGCACCGGGGTTGGCTCCTCAAGAGTGGTATCAGGGACCGGAGTTTCACCCCCAAGCGTCCCCTTTCTGGACCTCTTGCCTCTCCCACCGGGGACTACTCCCGGCAAAGGCCGTTTCGGTCCTCCCTCCCCGTTCGTAGCCGCCATCTGCTTCTTCAAATCGGCTACCTCCTTCATGAGCATGCGGAGCATCTGATCGGTACTGACCCGCTGTCCGACTTTCTTAGGCATTCCCTGACGGATATCTGTAAGACAAAAAGAAAGATTACAACGCTCAAAATTGGCTCTTCGTTCCGTCTTGAGCTCACGTGCAGTGGGGAGGTGCAGCTTCAGAGCACAGGAACGAGAGGATGTTTTCTTGGCTTGTTGCTTCTTTTATCCGTCTTCGGGCGGGCGTCAACACGCCCCCGCCCGCCACCGAGGGCGTGGCCGAGTGCGTCAGTGTCTAGGACAACCCACTCCAGGGCGGGAAAAGGCGCGCCCCGGCTACGCCGCTTCGGGCATACCAGCCGAGACTCGCCTCCCGCCCAAGATGGCTTCCCGGGGGGATCGTGGTACTCCACCATACGTTCGGGGGGACCGAATGGTCGCCCCTTTCCAATCTACTGCTTCTTTACACTGTGATTGGCGTTTTTTCACTTTTTAACACTATTTTCATTTAAATATTTTGAAATTTATGTCTCCGTCATGGAGTTTCATTGTGTTTTGTGTGACTTTTTCAGCTGTGTATGCACTGCTTAAATATTTTACAGATTCCATTTGATTTAAGCCTGACTGATTTGCATCACTTTACCAGGGATTGGGCACAGGCTTATTTAATTTAATTTGTTTGACATCTAGCGGGTTGTGGCCTTAACCTTTGAGAGGGACATTTGTCCACAATAAATAATAATCCATTTTCCTACAGAATGTAATTGATTAAAAATTAACCTTAGCAGAACATTTAATTAGAAGGGCAATAGTGAAATTGGCGGCTAGTTTTGCGGGTCATTGGAAGCATTGGGAGCAATTGAGTGTTTTTTCAAAGTTTTCCACTATTGGGGCATAAGTCCATCTTTAAGTGATAAGGGAATGCATCTCATGAATAATCCATGGGCTCATCTGTCTCAGGTTGTTCTGATTAGCTTGGGAAAAGTAGCCAAATCTGAGCCTATATGGGAAAATATTTGGCTGAATTTAAAAATTAAAAAGTTAGTGTGTCACAGAGGTCTGTGATAGAGGAACCGTAGTTGTTAAGATATTTTGAAAATGTATGTTGCTAAGTTGGGCTCTTGGGAAACCTGGACAGTGCAGAAGTTTAGGTATTTTGTCTTAATTTGCAGTTTGCATTTGAATAGGGCAAATGCATAGATATTTTTTGCTTCCATGCTGTATTTCTATCTCTATTGTCTTTCTACTATCCGAGCGCCGAGCACCAAGAATTAAAGGTCCTGAGGAATCCAAAGATTGTGTTTATGTCGTTGTGAAGGGTATGTTGAAAATAACTTTTTTTCAGGGAGTATAGTGGCAAAAAGTCTGGGCATTCTGTGGTAGAAAACCTCAAGTGAACTACTAATGTCATATTCAGGACTGAAATTGGAAAGAAGAACATCAGAAGAGCTTCACTGGAGTCTTGTAAGGAGAACTATCTCCAACTCCTTTTGGTTCATGTGATTCTTCCTATCTTCTGGGTCTGGTACATGAAGACGGTACACCTAGGTCTCCAGCCCACACAAAAGGGACAAAGGGGAGATAGGAATTAGTCACAAATTGAATGCTACGAGAGGCAAAAATTACGGGCCCGATTCACAGAACTAATTTAAGGCAAAATCCTAAACTTACTACCATTTTGGTATTCACAGAAGGCACTTACTCATTTTGGTATTCACAGAAGGCACTTACTCATTTCAGTATTCACAGAAGTTAGGAGTCCTAAGTTTAGGACTCCTAAATGCCTTCTGTGAATACCGAAAGTCCTAAAGTTGGGATTTTTCTCAGAGTGTTTCCCGATACGGTCGCTGCACAGAGCCGTCGATGGGAAAGACTCCCATGCTGGCAAATATGACTCTGTCTCTGTCAAGGTAGTGGGTTCCTGTCCAGCCTATTTAGATGTCACAGTTGTGCTGGTGGTCTCCTAGTGGTGCTTCCCCGACAGAGTGACTCAGTTGCCGTAGGCAATCAACACTGCACCATCGCTGTGGCACTTGGATGGATGCCAGTAGAACACACCTGATGTCCATTGGCAAAATGGAAATGCCTGTACACCGCACGATAAAACATACTCCATTTCAGACCATGCTCTTTTGCCGTTCCTCTATACCACAACATTTGCTACCTGAGATTTTGCCAGTGAAGTCAGGTTTTTTTATTCTTTTTCCCGGCTTCTTGTCCCTTTATCTTACATTTATTACCTTGTGGTAAATATTTTGTATTTTAATCAAATTACTTTGCACAATGCCAGGTCCAAAAAATCCATGTTTTACTTAAGGAGTTGACAGTCATGGTGGATGAAATCCTAAGAGTAGAGCCACAATTGTTTGGAGCCCAAGTCCAAAATACACCTCTATCACAGAAAAGACAAATATGGTCCAGAATAGTCGATAGAGTGAATGGTGTAGCAAATAACTTGCGCACACAGTACGAAATTATGAAGAAATTAAATGACCTGCAGGGGAGGGTGCGTTCTCTGGCCTCAAAGCTTCACATGAAGGTACACCAGCCTGGTGTTGGTTCTCCCAGGCCCCCAATACCATTCATGACCTCGGAGGAGAAGGTCTTGCAGATCCTACATTCTGAAGGCGTGACAGGAATACCCGGTGGAGTGGGGTCTGGTAAGTTACACTTTACAGAGTCTCAGTCAAACCTCAATGTCTTGTTTTTTCTCCACTCAGCTGGTACCAATGTGATCTGCACATATTTTCATAACAGAGAAACCTCAAACTATCAGTATCAGATATTAGAGATTGTTTATGTGAATGTATTGTGTTGCATCTAAGATTACCCATGTCAATGTCCATTTCATGACACATGATAGTATTGTTCGAATGGGTGAATGCGATGTCAATGAATACCATGACATGTGGAGACCCGACAACAGCAATACCAAAAAGTCAATAACCAACTTTGGAGTATATTAACAACAATGGGGATACCACCCTACCTGTGTCTCCAATTTAAAAGACTCCATGACGGTACCTATGCAAAGGTTCGCTATGGCAAAAATGCCCAGCTAACAAGAGAGTTTCCTATCGAGAAGGGAGTTAGACAGGGATGCGTACTGGCCCCTACGCTATTTTCTCTTTTTCTAAACGGCCTCGTTGATGACTTAACTAGTGTTCAAAACAGCGACGCTCCTAATCTAGCTGGTGGTAAATTTCCTGCACTTATGTTTGCAGATGACACCCTGCTGCTCTCAAAAACATCTATGGGGATGCAGCGGGTGTTAGATCAATTTACCAGATTCTGTAGGGACAGGAACCTGGTTATAAATATTGACAAAACTAAGTACATGGTATTTAACGGCACTACAACCAATTGCCCTTGTCCATCTATGGATGGACGAGCCCTGGAAAGGGTAAATAATTTTACCTATCTAGGCCTGACTCTAAATGATAGAATGAGTTGGGAAACTCAAATGACTAAGGCTAATCTGGCCCTTTCTCAGTCTATGGGGGGTATTCTTAAAGTACAGAAAACCTGTGTCCAGAAGTTAGTCAGTGTACCGCTGGAAATATATAAGGTACAAACCAGATCCTCCACATTATATGGGGCAGAACTCTGGGGTCATTGTCCAGCAAATGAGATTAGTATAACTGAGAATAAATTTGTTAGACAGCTGCTCTCTTTACCTACTAATACCCCCCTAGTCCCACTTAGGTTTGATATAAATCTGAAGCCAATTGCAGAAGTAATTGCCTCACGGCCGCTTCTCTATTGGCGTAGACTGTGGAGTGTCCCGGAGCTTGAGTGCTATAGAGAAGAACTAAAAATTGTTATGGCCCGCCCGGGAGTAGGGAGGATAAAGTGGCTATCCTTTATAAGGGGGCAGGCGTCTAAGATCGGCATGGAGAATCTCTGGTCCAATCCGGAGGACTCATGCAAATCTATCTCAAAGAGAATACTGGCTGAGACTATAAAATTTCACAATCTTGAAGAGGTTTTTCGATCAGCTAGGCCTTCTAGTCTCACTGATAGTTTTTTGAACTTTAAGAATGTTTATAGTTTCGAGAAAGAATTAGATGCTATAGAACCTGCCTTAGCTAAAAAATTGTTTCTACAATTCAGATATGGTACACTACCCCTTTTTTCTTACTCTGATAAATGGAAACCGGGTTTAGCTCGTCCTTGTCCAGGTTGTAATGACCCGAACGAATCTTTAATCCATGTAACTTTGTTTTGTCCTGCCTATTCTGCCAGCAGGAAAAAATGGATTATACAGTTATGTCTTAATTTAGGACTGAGGAATTACATAGATTATTTTAGAATTTTAAAAACTGACACCAATGCACTGATAGTTACTGCTATTTCTAAATTCTTGTTTTCGATGTGGTTAACTAGACGAAGACTGATCCGTTCTTAGTAACCCGCTTATTGTGGGCTAACGGCTCTGCCTCAGTAATGTCTAGCCTTTTATTCTGTTTTATAAGGATTTTTTAGCTTTTCCACTTTATTGACATGTTTTTATTGTTCCACCATAACCGCACGTTAACCGATTATTGTAAATACGTAATTAGAGACCTAATTAATGCATTGGATGAGTTGTAAATGTATTATTATCTTTTTCAACTGTAATGTACTTTTATGGTTCTTTAACAAACCGAAATAAAGTTATCATGGATGGAAAGTCAATATCAATGAATGCCATAACCTGTACCCACATGACCACACCAATACCCGTCAATGCAATATGAATGTATGTCATAACCTGTACCCCCACAGTGGCGCCGACACCTGCAATGACAATATCAATGTATGTCATAATCAATGCACAAATTACGATACTGTTGCTAGTAAAAACAATGTTGATGTACATTATGACTTAAGCAAACTTAACTATGTCAATACCAGTAGGATCAATGTCAATGTATGCTATGACAACTATATTCACAATGTTAAGGATGTCAATAAAATGATCCCAGTGACTGCCATATTATTTTCAGGAATTATACTGAACTCGTATCATTGTTGTCGGATTCACCCAAGGTGACCTCCCCATCAACCCTGAGTCAGAGATAGGTGGTTAGACAATTCTTACCACCAGCACCCACGCCTATCGAATGCCAAGTCACAGGTGGGGTCTTTCTCAACCGAAAGTTAAACGCGAGCCCAGGGAAAAATCCTGATCGATCCCACCGATAGCTAGTTGCACCAGGAAATTGGCCCCAATAAAACACGTTTGGCCAAGAGCTCGCATTCCTTATAATACCGCAGAGCTAGATACCACATGTAGATAGAAACACTCAATCAATCATCATTCAATATGCACACCACATGTAGTGATCATGCACTGGCCCCCACTAGCGCCTTATCAGATTCTCACATTTGTTGATTTACAACTGAGATGGTTTTTGGAATTCAGAAAATGACTTTATTGTACCTCATGAACTGTATATAACAGCAGCCAAAAATGTGTACACCAAGAGACTTTGAGCAGAGGCACTCTTTCGAGATGTCATAAGTCCCATGCAGACCCATTGCCACTTTCCCTATGTTAGCATGAGCACGTTGCCGACTATCCTCTGCTTTGCACATGTTACCTTACAGATATATTTTGCTTCATGGCACAATGTACTTTCACACAAAACACGCTGTTGTTTGGCACTCTGTTGTTTCCCGGGATTTAGTCTGCACATGTAGACAAGGTCGAACAACAACACCCCTTGTTTTTCTGTTCTAGTTAGGCCCAAGCACGTAGACAAAACACGCAAATGCAGCTGGCTGTTGTTTGGGAACACCTATTTTCTGTCATATGGGTGTGCACAGATGGCAACATATACTTGGAGAGAGACCTTTCCAGGGAAATGATTGTGACAGCATCTGGGATGTAGAGCTTCCATCTATGCATACTGAGGTACGGGGTCTGCTGCTAACACTTAGAGATCTTCTGATATATAATCATTTTGCTTCTGTAGAAGGGACGGAAGGTTAGGCTACACTGTCGTATATAATGACAGGTCCATTTATGATATACGGACTGCGTACTATGCTAACCATCTTTGTGTTAGGCATTTTCCTGCTTGTTGTGGCAAGTAGATTGCATACTAGAGCACAGTAGTTAAAATAAACATTTTAAACTGTTCTCTGGTCTCTGTCAGAACTTATTGTGGACTAGTACGAGTGTGAGAGCGAAAGGGTGTGTCCTGTAACTGGGATTCCTGAGAGGGTCGGGAATGTTGTGTTCTGGGGTGTCTAATCACCTGTTCTTCTGTAAGGGGGTTGGAGGGCAAGTGAGATACTATAGCTACTCAGTTCCGGGCTCATAGGTACTCAGGTGGTAGGATGAATCAGTCCCTGCCTACTAAGGTACCTTAATCCCAAGCATAGTTCTGCAACAGCTGCTCTCCCGGCAGCAGCATTTAATTAAACCCACTTGTTCCTGTTTTGCCAAAAGCCGCTTGACTTTTCATTTATTTAAGTTAATCTCATAACCGAGCAACAGTATGCTGCCTGTAAGTGTTACAACACCAAATAACCCAGCACCAATATGCGTGTCATATTGTAAGTGCCTGGCCTATTTCCACTGCATATATTACACAGCTATGTTCCAGTAACCATTTTGCAAGTGTTGGGAAGTTGGCTTTTAAATGACTACAACTACCATTATGCCCTGGTTTTGTTTCACAAAAGATTACTGCTATGTCTTGTTCCTCATTCTCTCTTTACTAACAGATTTCAACACATGTGTCACGTAGTGGTCAATCCCTATTCAATTCTCTCTAGTGAAAATGGGTTGTGTTATTTTCTGAATATTTTTCTGTTCTACTTGACCAAATGTATTGATGTCATGAGATTGAATAATCAAACGATGTTGACACAAAATGTGTCAGGTATGCAAATTGCTATGCTGAACAAGGGTGGCATTACAAAGCAATTGACACAGCACTGTTCACATGATGCCTGATGCCAAACATCCATCCAAGTAGTGGAAATGTATTTTTTGCAGTCAGCTAGGCCTTGGAATTGTCAACTGACTGAATGTTTGGCAAAATTCGGGTATAATCCCTAATCACTTCCTGAACAATTCTGGACATCTAATTACTTGTTGATGTGAAGTTATACTGTTTTAAATGGATAACGGTAAGGGTAAATTTGTTCAATACCACTGGAAGCTATCATCACAATAATCACTTCCTATTTTGTTATCTAGGTATCTATATTGTTTGTCTCTAAAAATGTGACCATACTATATGAACTTTTACAAATAAGAATGTTCTCCATTTATTAATAGGTCGAACTGGCCGAACATGTGAGCAGGTTCCAGCCATTGAGGGATCTCCACTCCAGCTCAGGTCCAACCCTTCAGTGAGGACAGGACTCCTGGTGATATGGAAGAGCTTGAGGAGCCTGAAACATTTGGTAAGTGTGGCTCCAGTGACACTCCATGCATCCACACCGACAACTCCCACCCTCAGCAACCCGAAGGCTTCACTACCTATTTTCCTCCCACTGTGACACTGATCATGTGCCCACCAGTTCTGGGTGATGTTGAGATCACAACACCACCAATTCCAGCTCACACAGGAGCCGGTTTGATGGGGCACAATGGGCTGAGGGTGATTGGTAGGGGGGATAGGGGTTATGGGAAGGTGTCTGTGGGGCTGCATTCTGAGATCACTGGGCTCACTCACACCCAGGCCACTATCACACAAGCCTTTGAGCCTACCATAAGTCCCAAGACAAGTTGGGCCAGGTACTCACTGAGCTCTGGGAGACGAAGCAGCTGCAGAGGGAACACAACCAACAGATGGTGGCCTGTAACTCCAATATGGGCTCCCTGATTGTGTACTTGTATGCATCTTTTTGAAAAAAGGCTCACTTGCCTTCTAACACTGCAGCCAACAAGACCTCCTCATAGTCTTTGCTGCTGTTACTGACCTCTGGAAGCCAGGATACTGGGCACTGCTGGCAAGAGTACCTGTGCCTTCTCCCCTGAGGAGTTTGAGCTCCTCACCAGTGAGGTACTTTTCCAGTATAGACAGCTGTAGGGAACCCCACAGGAACAGGTACATGATGAATGGGAAGTGTTCGCCAAATGAACTTGTTCCCTCTTTTCCCGCAGGCTATTTGCTTCATTTTTGTTCATGAGTGAAGTGTTGAGATTGGAGTGTACTGAACTGAATGATTTAGCTTGGTACAGGGTGTTGTTTGAGGATCTTAGAAATGTCTGTGTATTGAAACGAAAGGTCGCCTGAAAGCATTAACTGTGTTTTCAGTGCATGTTACTGGCAATTCCTGGTTGTATTAGACAAACTGCAGGTACCTTACTACCAATGGCTAGTAGGCACTTTGCCACTAGTTTAAGTGAAAACATGCAGCCCAGGTTGTTTGTGGGAAATGTAAAGTCCAAGTTGAATCTCTAAAGTTTTGGAGTCATCTGATGCTGCCCTGTAAAGTATCAGTACAGCCCATATTTTGGAACATGAGTATCTTCATGTGTTAAACATGTCATTGTGTCACATATGGGAAAAGGTATCTCCTGTGCTGCCAGTCTAACTGACCCAGGCTCTCCATCATCCAGACAAGCATGTTCCATAACTACACACACTTGTTCATGCATCACCCAAACCCATACTCTCATAGACATAGGGCAGCCCTCCCATACTGCCCTTGGTCACTGTATGTGATGCACGTAACAGTATCTGACTCTTAGATGGTTAGGCATGAAGAAAATGTGGATGTGCATCTGGCAATGACCAAATAATGCACATGTTGTTTAGGCTTTAGAAGCTCACAATGAGTGGATACCACAACATGAAAGGTTTCCTATACCTGACTTAAATGATGCTTGTGTGTTGGATTTGTAACATGATGAGAAAGAAAGAGTTGAGGCTACTCCAAAGATCACTGTTATTTAGCGTTTCCTAGGAGCTTTGACATGTTAAAAAATAACCTGTTATGACTGTTCTGGAAAAGCATGTGAGAGATGACAAAAAATGGTGTCACTGCACTACAGACAAACAAAATCACTAAAACATCTTTTGTTGTATTTTGTTCTCATCCATGCAGCTCAATGCCCATCAGAAGCAAGGTTTGTGCTTTAAGCGGCGCAGCCTGCATTGCAGGGAGAGGTGCGAGGACCTCCACTCCTGTACCAGGAAGACAGCAGAAGTCCCGCTCGGCCAGGCCTTCCATCGAGGCAAGCATGTGTGCCGCAGCCTGACCAGGGCCGGACTGGGAACCAAAACCGGCCCTGGCAAAGTGCTCGGCCGGCCCTCCCGCCCCCCGGGCGGGAGGGGGGCGAGCGCTTTGCCAGGGCCGCTTTTCAGCCGATTTTGTTACAGGGCCGATTTTGCAGCTATGCTGCAAAAACGGCTCTGCAACAAAAACGGCCCCCAGGGCCCAAAACCGGCCCCCACCCTTGCGGCCGACCGGGGGATTGCCCCGTGCCCACAACGGCCAGTCCGGGCCTGAGCCTGACCCCCTAATGGCCCGCATCCTTGGGGTGGCCTACCTGGAGCTTGAAGGGCAGTTGAAGGCCCAACAGCAGCATCAAGGAGACAAGTCACTTTCTGTAGCTAATATTGTTATCTAACTTTTCCAATTTAAAGCAATGTTGTTTGGCATCAACATGACTTTTGACACACATCCAGCGCAAATGATGATTTCTAGAGGTGTATACTTTTTTCAGGCGATGTCTGATGCTGTGTCTGGGGTATTGTTTTGTGCAAAGGTTTGTCACTAGATTTCTCATCACAAGCCAAGTTCTATTTTGAGCAGACACATGGCTGCATGCAAAAACAGGGTACTTGCATTTTCTCTATATTATGAGAGACATCTGTTTCCAACAAGCCCCATATGAGGATTAGATCAGGTGTGATGCTCCATCACAAATGTGAGCATGTAATGTAGGCCGTATTCCTGCTGGCATGGCATAGTGAGCACGTTTGAGACTGTTCATGTTAAAACTTTACATTGGTAACTTGGTACAATGAAAATATGATCATAAGCATCTGCAAGAGAAGGACTGGAAGCATGTGTGCAATGGCATCATCTACAAACCAACAAACAAATCCTATTTCCTCAATAACGCAACAACGTCTTGATAAGAAGTAGAGCGGAATAGTTACCTCCTCACTATGAGCATTATTCAGTGTGTGAGGAGAAAGGGGCAATAATATATGACTAGAAAATAAGTAATTCTTCATTTTATTTGGCTATATATCCTTAGTTTATGGTACAAATAGATAATTTGCAAATATAACTAAACACATAAATAGGTCATAAAATGTTAATAGGATAGATACAGAAGACAAATATATATAGAGAAATATTACAAAAGATCTCCCAAACAGACGCGTACCCCACGAGTCTTATACATAAAACCCCACTTACATAGTTATTCAAATATAAACCACATTCATGCAATCACTCATTCAGACACATGGACAAAACAGGGACAAGAGACAAGGCTGGTCACCTCAACAAGAGGCCAATATGCATAGACCCATGAATACACAAACATATAATAAGAAAGATTTTGTAACAAACTGTTTCCTAATATAGTGCTGTAAAAATATCAGCAATGGCAGTTGTTATATCTATTAAATTGTTATGTACAATTCATAAACATATATTTCCCAAATTGAACCAGACTGTTTATAGCATCCAGTCTTGTAGGACAGTTGCACCAGTCGGGTAGGAACAATGCGCCGACACACGTTTCAGTGCATGACCCGGATACAAGGATCACACCTTCTTCAGGGCGCTATGAGGATGAAGAGAGGGGCAACAATCGTCTGGGGAATCTGTAGTGGGCTCAACCAATCGCCCACAATTACTAGCAACAAAGCCTAATTAAATAGAAGGAATCCAGCTGAGAAAATGGCAACCTCCGGATGAATATACAAGAAGCAGAACCAGGAGCATGATAGAGAAGATAGGGACCAGAGCTGTCCAGGCCCGATGGATAAAGGGTAATATGTATATGATAAGCAAATATCCATATGCAGCGTGGAGATTCCGAAAGACATCACAGGGAAGGATGGATGTGGTGTCCACAGTCCCAGCCGGCTGCAGTTGCTTTTCCTGTGACGTGCGGCTTGCGCTTCCGAAGACTTAGTAGGACAGGTGCAGCTTCCCTTGATTCATGCGCCTCTACACCCGTCGTATACCACAAGCATATACAGGTGCTGCACATTACCATAGCAGCTGAACTCCTGCATCCAAACAAGGAACAAGCTGATTGGCTGGTCTGTTTTTGGTCGACCCAATGGTATCATTCCTTATCAGAAATGTGTTTCAATAGCTAACTTCAAATTATTTCATTCAGTCAGTAGCAGATTTTCATGCCAGACTGAATTGATTGAAACAGACAGGAATGGGTCCACATTAGGGACAGAGTTGCACGCACTCCAAATGACATTTGTGTGTCCTTAGTTATGTCTAGATGAGCAAGAAATGATGTTGAGAAAGTGAAACTTAATAAAACATTTGCAGATGGAAAGTTCCATCACATAGAAGTAGGAGAATTGCATCTTAATAAGTCAATATCAGGACCAAAGAATGTCCCTTTTGGATATGTGAAAATGTATGTGCTCTGTACTGAAGTGGTTTAGGAATCTATCCAGCTGTATGCATTTCATAATGCTGTCAAAGCTATTTGTCATGCAGAGCAATAAAAGTGCATGAGAAAGAAAAGCCATACATGATATGGGAGCCAACGTGGATTTTCTAGACTGTGAGCAAATGGTTTGTGTAAAACTTCCCTACAAGCATGACATATTGCTGATTATGAAGGCACTTTTGAGTGTCTTGAAGAGTGTTTATTATGTAGACATGGCAAATGGTTTGTGAGCAAAGTTCATGTTCAAATCTCTTTGCCCAAATACCCTCAAATGGTTCAGTCTGTCTTTACAGAATCATCTGGCAAGATGAAGGTGACAGCGGCCAAGTTGGCAGGGATGAAGCTGGCTACTGTGGTCCTGGTGCAGACTCCATTGAGGGACCAAGTGGCCTGGAGGGTGAGAAAACTGGTGCAGAGCCCACGAGTGACTCCATACCATCTTGTGAGGCCTCCACTGATGATCAGTCCCTAGTGGTGTACCACCAGACTGCTAAAGTTCCACCTGCACCGTCATCAGCCATCCACATTTCCATCTCCACCCTCCCTCTTGTTCACCCCCCAAGTTGGCCATGGCCGCTCCACTGAGGAGCATGCTGTCACCTTTTCTGGAGGCACCTCCCTCTGCCCCTGTCTCCCAGGCTGCCTTCAATGAAGAGTCTATTGAGCTATTGCCGACTATCATTGTAGGCCAGACCACAGTACTGAATGCCATCCAGGGGCTTAGCGGTCAGATTACCCAGATGCTGGCTTTCCTGGATAGCATTCACAATGCCATGTGTGGCCTACAGCCGTCATTCCAGGATCAGGCCTACTCATTGATCGCAACCTCCTCCACCCTAATCACCTGCCCCCAAACCCTCTCCTCTCCTTTCCCACCCCAAATCCCTCTTACGAGCTCTATCCAGAGCACACACCCACCTTTCCACGCACCCACTCAGACACATACAGCCAGCACATCCTCACATAAAAGTCATACACAGTAAAAACCACAGGCACACACACACAGACATGCAAACACCACTCCCCACCACCACCACCAGCACACTCACAAACACCACACCAAACACAACACAAACACCCACAGCCACCACCAGCACAACCGCAGACAACACACCCAACAAAACAGAAACACCCACAGCTACCAACAGCAGACTCACAGACAACACACCTAACACAACACAAACACCTACAGCCACCACCAGCTCACCCGCAAACAACACACCCATCACAACACAAATTCCCACAGCCACCACTAGCACACCTGCAGACAACATACCAAACACAACACAAACATGCACCAGCACATCCAAAGGCACCACAGACTCACACAGCACCTCCACAGCAAACACATCCACACACACACCTACTCTACACAAATGACCACACTCACCCACACAACAGCCACCCAGTAAGAAACACAAAACAGAACATACACCACATACACAAGACCCTCAAGCACCCACAGCATCAAAAGACACATGCACAACAGATCCTGCCACTCCCCCTACCTCCTAAGCTGAACTTCCTCTCAAACACCCTACCAATGTATCCTAAGGAGGAGCTTATGTTTGCATTGGCCCTGACCCCTTCCTCATCAAAGACCACCCCTCCCTAACGTCTTGCCCCCCCTTCCACAACACAAACCACCCCTTCCAAAGACAAACTCAGCCCTGCCAAACCCAAACCCAATCCTTCCACATCCCAAACCACCCATTCCAAAGACAAAACTAGCCCGACCAAACATTTGTGACAGGCACAGGTTGGATATTTTAGATATATTTAAAAAGGCACACATTACTGTTGTACATTTGAGATGGACATGTTAATTTTGGTGCAAGCGTTCATCATGTTACTGGACACATATCAAATGTATATCTATTTCTGTTTTTTGTGACTGGAGACAGCATGTGTGTTCATTCTAACATGATATGTCCATACACAGGGAACCTCACACTTTACAGTTAAAAGCCATCTAGTGGTTGTCATTATTGCACAGACCAAGGGGACATGTGACCTTAAAACATCTCTGACATGTTTGCAGTTTAGAGGTCAGATTGTTTGTACATCCTGTGTACGCTCACTTGTAGCATTTTGCGTGCAATTGCTACATTATCATGGAATTGAATTGTTCCTTTGGGTGTACTATTTATGTATTTGATATGTTAGTTTAGGGAAGATTTTTGAATACATCTGTGTGGACAATGGAACGCGAACAGCTATTGTTCATTGTGCTTTTCTTTAAATGTGTCCTTGCACCAAATGCTGACATGTGGATGCATTTTATACTAAAATATAGCGTGAAATGATGGATTTGCATTTCCCGTCATTTTACTGAAATGTTCCCAAGAGTTTGCCTAATTACTTGCAAGCATATTATGCAAATTTAACACATACACCTAGTTGTGTTTCTAAGAGCCATCCCATTGCTTACTATTAGGGTTGTGTGTTAAACATGTGTGTGAGAGTGCAGCATGGTCTGAATAACATTTACCATTGATTCTGGAAAGGATGCTGTGGGAGGAGTGGCATATGTCTGTTACTGGAATATGTTGGCCACAGGAACTATGCAGGTGTTGGGGCGATTTCAGATCATGTTAGAAATAAAGCGCTCAATTCAAGGTTGGAGACAGTGTTGTTGTCAAGAGTATATGGGGGAATGTGACTCTAAAGATACGATTCAAAGCAGCATTTCAAATAACAATCAATAAAAAAGCCTCGTCTAAAAAATACTTGAAATGAGTAAGTTAGGAACCATGAACATTTATCAAAAATATTGAAGTGCATTACAGAAGGCAACAATATAGTGTCTCAAATTCAAAATAAATGCCTAATATTTCAGTCATAGAAATATATAGCATAAGGTTCAGAATTATTTTGCCATAAAGGCTGTCAGCATTTGAAATACATGCAGCATGAGTAAAATCCTGAAAGAGGTTTAATCCACAGTGTGCATCACATCAATAGAAAATCGGCAGCACCCCAAAAGGCTCAGGAAAGAGACCTAGATCACATCCAGAAACATCTTTTTATAGGAAAGTTCACAATAGAAACCAGTCTAGATCACACAATAAGCACAAGCTGAGCAAATACATCACATATTGACAAATCAAAATACTGCATTATAAGGAGGAGCTTCGCGGGCATCCAAGATGGTCGCGTGAGCACAGGGCTCCCGAGACCCGCGCCGCCCTTCGCAAATATCCTGACTATATCCTGATTCTGAAGATGGGCTTTTGAAGGCGACCTTTGGCTGACCTTAATATTCTTATCAAAATTGAAATCGGACGTCGGGAGCCGCTTTTACATCGACTCGAACTTTTACGGCCTGCCCCGGGACAGGGCTGGGGGCTCTGCTGATCTTCAGGCCGAGGAGTAGTTGAACAAAAACGGCCCGAGGGGTCTTCCCCAGGGCGGCCTCATTTCAACTTTCAGTTTCACTTTCCTACTCTGGGTTCTGCTTGACTGGCATTCTCTCAGAGCTACCCTGGATCCGGCTTGATTTCTCTCTACGGTTGAGTGCCCTCTTCCGTGAACGTCTGGCCTCCAGCCCTGTTGGCATTTTCGTTACTTTGGCCCACTTTCGTATACTTTTGGCTTCATTGAGATCGGCCATTTTCACCAGGTCTCGAAGGCCCCTCCGGGGCGCTATTTCCAATATGGCCACCAGACCGGACACCGAGAAGCGCAAGACGAAAACACCTCTCTGAGGGGGACAAACTCAAACCAATGTGATGGATCGCTATACCCATCCTAAGGGATCCCCCTGCGGCACTGGCCGTACTCCTGAAGACCCCATGATGGATCCTGCTGCGCCTACGGAGGTTTCGCTTCAGGACATCATGAGCGCCATCACCAGTATGAAGGCCTCCATGGGACAACAGTATGAGGCTCTCGCCTCCAAGATTGATACGGTTGCTGTCGATGTCACGCTGATTAGAGCAGACCTGGCGAAGACCAATGAGAGGGTCAAGGCGTTGGATTTGAAGACCTCCAGCCTGACTACTGATGTCATGGACATACAGACTGAGATCGGCAACTTGCGTTCTTCACATGACTTGATGGCCCGTCGGCTTGAGGATTCTGAAAATAGGGCCCGGTGCAATAATGTACGCATCATAGGTGTTCCGGAAAATCCCGAGGATGCTGCCACCGACCTCTTGGTGGAAGACCTGGTCTTGAATCCCCTCGCCCCCGCCGGACTCAGTAAATTCTTTGCGGTTGAACGGGCCCATCGATCTCCTGGCAGGAAGCTGAAGCCGGGTGCCCCCCCGAGACCCATTATTGCCAAACTCTTCCACTTTCGGGATAGGGACGCTATCCTTCGAACTTCTCGGGAGAGCGGCCCTGTGAAATTTGAAAACACCACTGTGAACTTCTATCCCGACTTTACTCCACTGGTTCAGCGGCAGAGAATGGGGTTTCGGGGAGTGAAGCGGCGGCTGCGCGATTTGGACCTTAAGTATGCTATGTTGTTTCCAGCCAGACTTCGGATCGAATATGAGGAACGAACGTTTTTCTTCGATCTTCCGGACAATGTCAGTGACTGGCTTGATTCCTTGCCGAAAAGAGATAATCGAACTGAGCACCCCGGTGGCGCCAACGTTGGCTCGCCGGAGCAAGAGTGACATTGTGGTTCCCGACGTCTGAACTTTCCACCTGTTTGTCAGCTGAGTTTGGATAATTGTTCTTTCGTTCTATTTTAGGTTGGCCCGAGGGTGGCGGGGGTGTTAGGGGACTCTTCCTCCTCCTGGGTTCTTTGTGTAGATTAGTTTTCTGATTGGGCGACAGGCACACTGCAAGTTGGGGTGGCTTTTGAGTCGTACGCAGGGGTGCAGGGTGGTGGGTGTTGTAACGGGCTTGAGTTGGGGGGTGGTGGGGGGTGTTCGTGTGTTTGTTTTTGTTCACAAGGCATCGTATTGTTTTCTCGTCTATGTCGATCATTGGGTCCTATTGGGGGTGTGTTCTGTTTCCTTCCCGGGGATGGGGGGTGCTGAGTTGAGACTGCTGTCTTGGAATGTCAATGGTTTGGGTGACAGGATAAAACGAGGGGTTGTGCTGCAGTTCCTTAGACGTCATTCCCCTGATATTGTTCTTTTGCAAGAAACGCATTTAATTGGTAACGCATGCCAGGCTATGAATAGACGTGGCTAACGACTGGTCGCTCACTCTGGATTCACTTCCGGCTCCAGAGGAGTGGGTATTCTAATCCGGTCCTCTCTCCCCCTTGAAATTGATGAGGTAATACTCGATGACAGGGGGCACTATGCTGCGCTCACTGGTAGATGGGAGGGTAAGACACTTTCCATACTGACAATGTATGTCCCTCCGGGCCTGCAGGCGTTGACCTTTGCTGACTTAGGGCGGCTCTTACTGGGGTTTCCTGAGCGTCTTCTGATCCTGGGTGGGGATTTTAACTCCGTGGTCTCTGGCACTATGGATCGCTACCCTCCTAGGGATTTATCTAGGTCTCAACTGTGGCTGGCTGACCTGCTGGAGACCTTTGGCCTTATAGATAGTTGGAGGTTAATGCACCCTACGCAGCTACACTACACCTTTCATTCGGGGGCCCATGGTAGTCTCTCCAGGTTAGATTATTTCTTAATGCCAGCAGCGCAATCATCCTCCATCAGAGAGATTCGTCATCTTCCCAGGGGTATTTCTGATCACCCCCCCCCTGTGGCTTTGTGTTGAGGCTGGAGTGGGTGGCGAGGGTAGAGTGGCTCCCATAAATCCATGGTATCTCCACAATCCTAAAACCCGCTCTGAACTGCTGAAATCTATTGACCATTACTTCGATGAAAATGAGGGGTCTGTTTCTTCTTCTGTTTCACTGTGGGAGGCCTTCAAGACGGTCATCCGTGGACATTCTTTGTCTTTGATTGCTGCTTCCAAGAAGGCTAAATGTGAGGAACTTGTACGCCTCGAAACCGACATAACTGTGCTTGAGAGTGATCTTGAAGGTGATGTTACTCGTTCTAAATTGCATTCCCTCAGTCTGAAACAAGCTGAATATAGAGCCCTTGTGACCGACGTGGCAAAAGCGATGAATAGAGACCAACAGGGCAGGTTATATGATTTGGGCGACAAGGCTGGTAAACTGATTGCGTGGCTGGACAAGACAGAGAGAGTGAATCGTGTCGTCCCTGTGATTGAAAGGCCGGATGGTGAGTTTGTCACTGACCCTGCTGATATTGTTGAGTGCCTTGTTGACCATTTCCGAACTGTGTACGCCTCGGTCAGTGATAGGGACGAGGAGGATTCCCAATTGTTGTTGCGAGACATTGCACTGCCTCGCCTTTCTGATGATGATAGAGACCTACTGGATGCGCCTTTTACGATAGATGAAGTCGCTGTTGCCATACGTTCCCTTCGTTCTGGCAAGGCAATGGGTCCCAATGGTATGCCCATTGAACTATATAAGCTGGGACCCTACAAAATGGCGACCTACTTGAGGAGTATGTTCCTTGAGGCTTTCGATTCTGGTTCCCTCCCCGTTGATCAACGACTAGCTACCATCGTTGTACTCCACAAGGAGGGTAAGCCGCGCGATCGCTGCTCCTCGTATAGGCCCATTTCATTACTCAATGCCGAACCTAAAATACTGGCCAAATGGCTAGCTAACCGGTTGATTACGGTGATTAGCGACTTGGTCCATCTGGATCAATCCGGCTTTATTCCACACCGGAATACCGCCCTTAATCTTCAGAGGCTTCACGGAGTTCTCGCGAGAGCTGAGACTCTTACTGAGCCGGCCATTTTGGCCTCTTTGGACGCCACTATGGCTTTCGACACTATAGTATAGCCTTATCTGTGGGCGGCCCTTTCCAAATTTGGGTTTGGTCCGACATTCATAGCCCGGGTGAAGCTTCTTTATGAAAAGCCCCTCGCCCAGGTGGTTGTTAACGGGAAGGTCTCCATTATTCTTACACTTGGGCGAGGCACTCGGCAAGGTTGCCCGCTGTCCCCGTTGCTTTTTGCCCTTGCTTTGGAGCCATTGGCGGAGTGGCTCCATTGGGAGCCTTCAATGAAAGGCATTCAGTGGACTCCCGACTTTGAGGATCGAATCTCGCTATACGCGGACGACATCCTCCTATACCTTACATCCCCTCAGAAATCCCCTAATGTGCTTTTTGATGTTCTGACCTCCTTTGGGAAGAACTCGGGTCTCATTATTAATTGGACCAAATCATGCGTCTACGTTTTGTCCGGTGATCTTCCTCCACTGCCTCGTAGATTCCCAATTCAAGTTGCTGACACTGTCTTTAAATACTTGGGGATTTATATTTCTCTTGATCCCGCAGTTCGCTATGAACGCAATTTACTACTCCCTCTTCACCGACTCAAGCTTGACGTTGCACGGTGGCGTCAGTTGCCTTTGTCGCCACTGGGTCGCGCGGCTCTTTTAAAAAAAAAAAGATTTTTATATGCACTCCAAAAATTTTTTGACCCCATTCCATCCGGTTATTTTCGTGAAGTCGAGCACCTGCAGAGGCTGCTGATCTGGGACGGGCGTGCGCGAATTGCTCTGTCTAAGCTCACGCTTCCGTGGTATGATGGGGGCATTGCCCTCCCAGATATCAAGCGCTACTAATGGGCTTCTCAATTAAGTGCTGTCAACCACGCAACTTACGCTCCCGGTCCTACCCCGGCCTTTAAAATGGACAAACACCTCTTGCCCGGTGGGAATTTTAATAGAGCGCTATATTCTAAGGGGCTCCATAGGATATTGACCGGGCCCACAAAAATCGCTGTAAGAGTGTGGCATGATGCGAAGGCAGCCTTGGGCTGGTGTGACAGGTTGACGCGCGCGACTCCATTGTATGCTTCCGAAGGTTTGGGCAATTTGTGGCGGACGAAAGGCTTTGATAAATGGGACATGATTGGTCTAAGCAAGGTGGGTGACCTCTGGTCTAAAGGAAATGTGAAGACCTTTGAGGTACTCAAGGCGGAATATGAGCTTGGAGACAGGGAATTCTTTAGATATGCTCAGGTACGTCATGCCCTGCTGTCAGTCTTTGCTGTGGGGACTGCTATTCCCGAATCGTCCCCTCTCGAGGACCGTATCCTGGTCAGCTATGTACCTGATAGTACAATTTCATTGATCTATAAAAAACTGATCAACACTAGAATTGACCTGCTTGTGCACCTCAGGGCTTTATGGATTACCGACGGCTTGGAATTGGACGATGGGGACTGGCAATCTGCATTGTCCTCGCCTAAAGAGGTTGCCATACCTGCCCGCCTTCGGTTCGTCCAACTTAAGATCCTTCATCGTGTGTATGTCACTGGTCCGAGTCTGGTTCGAATGGGCTATTCTTTGGATGGGCTGTGTAAGTGTGGCTGCGGCGTGATTGGCACCTTCCTTCACATTTTGTGGGAATGTCCCGAGGTGGTTGATTTCTGGTCCCGAGTGCATGCGATTATGGAGAGGGTCACGGGGGTTCCGCTTTTACCAGAGGCCCGGCGCTGTCTCTTGAATGTGTGGGAACCGAACGATTATAATGCTGCTCAGATCTGCTGCGCGACCCTCGGCAACATGATTGCTAAGAGGGATATTGTACAGCTATGGGGCTCCCACAGGCCGCCCACTGTATTGGCGTGGAAGGAGAACATGGACTGGTGCATGTTTAGGGAAAAGACTGTGTATTTGTCTCGGGGCAGACCCAGAAAGTGGAACAGAATTTGGTCACAGTGGAATGCTTATCGTGGAAATATATGTACTCCCCCACATGACTTTACCCCTGAGGTTCCCTTGTCCCCCTAATTGGCATTCCCAGTGTTTTGTATTGACTGTATGCATTGCACTGTTTCCTCGCTGCCCCCCCCCTCATCGTTACTGCTTTTAATCATACTGTGCTTACTGTACTGTTCGGAGCTACTCCCGCATGGACTCAGGATCACCACTACTGTAATTTTGCCTTGTGAACTATGTTTTGTTGTTTGTTGTAATTTTCAATAACATTTTTAAAATAAAAAATAAATAAATAAATAAATACTGCATTATAAAAACACCATTGCTGTGTGTGGTGTCAATGAGAGATGAAAACATGAGGAAAACATGGCTACTCTCAATCCAAAATGGAGTTGCGGCCTAATTAAGGCCTAGTTTGGCCTATGCGAGGAAACATACTTCTGTACATCAGAGCATTAGCGTTTCAATTGCAAAATGTTCACGTTACTAGGCAAATACTATTCAAACTAAAACAACTCACCCTTCACCAACACAAGTATCATCGGTCACCGTTTTTGGTGCTTTGTTGTAAATGTGAGAATGCGGAATTGGTTGACTAACATTTCTATTAACTGTGAGGAGCCTTATCTGCAGCAGCGGTCCGTGCAAGTAGGAGCGCTAGGGGAGCGGGGGGAAGGGGGGTTAATTATTTATTTAATTTTCCCTAGTGGTTGTCTGTCGAATCCCCCTCCCCCCAACCCGGCCCCACCGCTCTTACTTGCACTGGCCGCTCCTGAATATCTGTTGGTGTACTGTATGAAATACAATGAGAATTATGCAAGCTCGGTCTACTAGCATTGACATTTCCTACCTGACTATTAAAATCTTCATAGTTATCCATCGTACAGCCCCCAGTAAATGTCAGAGATATATAAAGTGTTAGCTGTCTCTGGCTGCCCTGACAAAGTGACATTCAAAAGTGATGGATGGCATGGAAGTGCTCTGTATATTTTTCCACTCTTTTTGACACTTTATCATCTAAGGGGATGACTAATCATGTCACTGGGGCTGCCGCAGTTCCCTCCTCGGTATTAAAACACCAATGAACTGCCAGAAAAAAAAGCGAGTTAAATGTTTATGTCCCGTGTGCCACCAGGTAAGGGCGACACTCAAAAAATGATTAGAGCCATCATACACTAACCTTTCATACATATTAAATGAGAATGCTGAACTGAAATATAAGACTTGCCATTCTTCAAAGACCTAGGTAGTTTGTATTTTTTTCCAATGACGCATTGCAAATTGCCCATTATAAATAACGTGAGCGTGTGACAGGAATTGTAAAACATAAGGTTCTGCTCAGTGCTGAGTTTTGAATACATGTTTTGTGCATCTCTTGTTATAAACCTCTGATTATATTCTTGCACCAGACTAATCCTTGCACTAATGAAACACACCAGTACAGTCAACACTATCTATGCAACACATTTTAAAAATTATTTTTGCTTTATGTCGTTTGGGCTTTTCAAACATTGGGGCATATTTAAGAGCCCGTAGCTGCCGTAGCGTCACTTTTTTTGACACTATGGTGGCGCAAACTACAACATCATATATCACTTTGGTTGGATTTGAATAGCCTCATAGATATGGATTAAGGCATGGCAGTACAATTTGCTGCATGGCCTTACTCTGCGCTAGGGAGGTGTTCCATGGGTGTTGCGGTGGGTGTTCCCACGCAACACCCATGGATTTTAACACTTCCCTAAATTTACAAAACCATGTAAACCCGGAGATGCACCAAAACCTTACTCCTCCCCAGGGGGGATCCAACAAGGAGAATAACTTTATTTATCATAGATTTTTCCTCTTTCCATGTGTGCTCGATTCTGCAGCATACATGGAAAGAGGAAAAAGCCTCCCAGGATTGCTTTTGTGCAGAAAGATGCCCCTTTCTGCACAAAAACAATCCTACCGACAACGCAGGCACCCTTCTGCCATGGTACAAGGGTGCTTGCATTGGCGCTAGGCTGCCGAAACGGTACCAGCGCAGGGGGAAAGAAGAGGAATGCACTGTATTACATAAATACTGTGTATTCCTGCCCTTTCACTTTGACATAAGGCAGCGCAGCATGTTCCCCTATGCCAAATCCTCATAAACGAAGCCCACTGTTTTTAAAAGCTATTTTTATGACTATACCTGCTGTAAAGGCATTTAATATTGCCTCAGGGACTACCACCTCCAGTGTCTAATGTAAATATTAAGTGGTGGTGTGTGGACCCCCAGGGGACCGCCACCCCCCGGGGCTATAAATAAAAAATAATATGGGGGGTGCGAGGACCCCTAGCCTGGGGACCACCACCTCCACAGGGCTAATTACTTTTTTAAAAGAGAGGGGGGATGCGCAGCCCCCCTTCTGGGCCATATATAGCCCTGGGGCCCACCACCTCCCATGGGGCTGACCTTTGCAGAACAAAGGAGTCGGTCCACGTGGCCCCCCTTCATAGAGCCATATAAGGCCTTGGGGACCGCCACTTCCCAGGGCTGGCTCCTGCTATCTCCTGCGGTGCCCACCCTCTAGACATAGCTGTTTGCTTTTGCTTGGTGGGAGCTGTGACTGCTCCCACCAAACAAAAGCAAACACTAACTCTGCAGACATACTGTGTTGTTGATCCCACGGGCAGGGAGCTGCATTTCTAGCAGCTCCCTGTGAACAAGAGCAAGTCAGGCTTCTGCAGGAGGCAGTGCGTCTGCTTTTACCAGGGGGGCATTCAGGCTCCACCTGCGGTCCCCAACATGCATATTGGGTGTGACCAGGGCCCCCAGGGCGATGTGGCCAGGTCTGGGGGATGGGATCCCACATCTCCCCTCTGCGATTTCCTTAGTTATATACAAAGCTCTTGCACCTTTTTCCACATTGATGGACAGCTTCAGACACGGCCCTCAAGTGTGTTTCCAGCCAGTTTTGGTGAAGCGCTATTGGTGAAGAAAAATGAGAGGATCTCCACCAAACAAATAAGTACTTACTTCATTTAGTTAAGGGAAGTACCCCTGTTTGTTGGAGATTCATCTCTTTGTAGTCTCATCGTCTTCTCTTAGGGCCTTATTAAGAGTTTGGCGGTGCACGAGTGGGACCGTCTCGCTTCCCCAAACCCGTGTAGGAACCGCCTGTCAGATCAGGAGTTTTCCCCTGTCTGGTGGGCGGTTCTTTGGCATTCACAGGGTGTTGCCTATGAAATAGGCACCTCAATGGGAACATCATAGGCAGTACCTGCACGGCATAGACTGCTGCAGTCCATGTCAGGCAGGCACTCGTGTGCATACATGTTGTGCTCCCTGTGTGCATCCACAGGGCGTGAGGCAAGAGAGGGCCATTTATGACCACATTTATTTCCTCACTGCAACACTTTTCATGGCTGTCGCACCCCCATGAAAAAATGTGGCAGTTGGGAAACTTGTAATATGCTTGGTGGGACCGCAGCACCCCCACCAAGCATATTGCAGCATCAGGACCACTGCAAAACCACCATGGAACGGTGGCTACCTGGTGGTTGTGACGATAGGGTGGTCACAGGGCAGCCTGACCGCCCTAGTCGTATAGGGCAGTTGGGAGACTGCCACTGTGAGTACGGCGGTTCGCAGACTGCCAGAATCATAATAAGGCCCTTGATGAGGATTCACTTATCACAGATTTGTGAATAAAGACACTCAAGGAACAATCACATTGCTGAAATTACATGCACACCTCATGGTCCTTTACTCAGCTGTAGAGTAGAATATACACAGACATTTACCCAACGATGCAGCACTTACTAATCAACCAAATGAAAGTATTCCAGTTGGTAGACATTTTCACCAAACTGGGAACTCTTCTTGGAAAAAATGAGGTTTTGATTCTGGCCCTGGTGCTGACTTCACAGAAATAAAACCTCAACGGGAAGCACTTACAAATATAAACATAGCAGGTGCCCCAGTTGAAACTCCACTGCAGCGAAGCACAACTGATCCTAACGGTAACTAGACATAATATCGACTCCACAATATCGAATGGACAAAATATCGAGTTAAAAATATCGATAATAAGAAAATATCGATAACAAAAATATCTTTGGGAAAAATATAGATTAAATTAATGATAAAAAAATATCGAGTACTAAAATATCGACTCAAAAACATCGACAAGACAAAATATCGATATATAGTCAAAGTAAAAAATATCGTTAATATGTAGAAAAAAGGTTAAAAAAATATATTTTTTTAATAGTAATATAAATTGTAGTTAATGTTTAGGAGCGGGATGTTGGGTTAATAGGGGATAAGGGTGGGGAGTAATTTAAAATAAATAATTAATATATGTTTGAAATTTTTTTTATTATAAATTAATTGGTAAATAATTATTAATAATTACTTAATTAATTAACTAATTAATATTAATTAGTTAATTAATTAGTATAATTTTGTACATAATTTTTATAATCAATTATTTGGTAATTAATTAATATTAATTAGTTAATTAATTAACTAATTAATATTATTTAGGTAATTAATTTATATAATTTTGTACATATTTATTATTAGTAATTAATTGGTAATTAATTAATCCTAATTATTTAATTAATTAACTAATTCATATTATTTAGGTAATTAATTTATATAATTTTGTACATATTTATTATTAGTAATTTATTGGTAATTAATTAATATTAATAAGTTAATTAAATTAATGTGAGTTATTTTTATATATAGTATAATTTGTTATTGTTAATTAATGAATTAGGAAAAAATAATAATAATTATTACATTAAATTAATTACAGGTATTGTGCTAATATATAATTTTTTTTGTTATTGTTATAAATTGTAGTTAATGTATAGGAGTGGGATGTTGGGTTAATAGGGGATAAGGGTGGGGAGTCATTTAAAATAAATAATTAATTAATATATGTTTGTAAAGATTTTTAATTATTATTTAATTGGTAAATAATTAATATTAATTAGTTAATTAAATAATATAATTTTGTATATAATTTATTATTATTAATTAATTGGTAATTAATTACTATTATTTAGTTTATTATATTATTTAGAGTCATTTTTCTATATTTAATTTTTAGTTATAGTTAATTAATTAATTTGGAAATTATAATATTAATTATTACATTAAATTAATTACAGCTAATGTGCTAATATATTAACTTCTTTGTTATTGTTAATTAATAATTAATTGGTAATTAAATAATATTAATCAATTTTGGGTAAAGGAGTATTTGTAGGGTTCAGGGTCAGTTTTCAGTTCTTGGGTAAGGGGGTATTTTTTGGGTTCAGGGTCAGTTTTCAGTTCTTGGGTAAAGGGGTATTTTTTGGGTTCAGGGTCAGTTTTCAGTTTTTAGATAAAGGGGTTTTTTTTAGAGTTCAGGGTCAGTTTTCAGTTTTTGGATAAAGGGGTATTTTTAAGGGTTCTGGGTGAGTTTTAAGTTCTTGGATAAAGGGGTATTTTTAGGGTTCAGGGACAGTTTTCTGTTCTTGGGTAAAGGGGTATATTTTTGAGTTCAGGGCCAGTTTTCAGTTTTTGGGTAAAGGGGTATTTTTAGGGTTCAGGGTCAGTTTTCTGTTCTTGGGTAAAGGGGTATTTTTTGGGTTCTGGGTCAGTTTTGGGTTTTTGGGTAAAGGGGTATTTTTAGGGTTCAGGGTCAGTTTTAAGTTCTTGGGTTAAGGGTTTTTTAAGGGTTCATGGTCAGTTTTCAGTTCTTGGGTAAAGGGGTATTTTTTGGGTTCAGGGTCAGTTTTCAGTTTTTGGGTAAAGGGGTATTTTTAGGGTTCAGGGTCAGTTTTGGGTTTTTGGATAAAGGAGTATGTTTTTAGTGTTCAGGGTCAGTTTTAAGTTTTTGGATAAAGGGGTATTTTTTGGGTTCAGGGTCAGTTTTCAGTTCTTGGGTAAAGGGGTATATTTTTGAGTTCAGGGTCAGTTTTCAGTTTTTGGGTAAAGGGGTATTTTTAGGGTTCAGGGTCAGTTTTGTGTATATAAAGTGTGCTACAAAATATTAAAAATATTAAAAATATTTAAATAAATTTTAGTGACAAAAAGTTGCAAATTTTTATGGTCAAAAATTATTTTTGTACTACTCAGCTAAAAATAAACTAAAAATATATGTAAATAAAATTAATAAAAAATATATAATATTTTGACAACATTTCATACAATAACATTATACTAAAGTAGCTATTCTAATTTATACATGGTCAGTGTCCAGCACCTTTCCTGATATTAGTTTCACTTGAGTAGGAATAGTAAATAATAATTGGTCAGTGTCCTGCAACTTCCCTGATAATAGTTTGAATGGAGTAGGAATAGCAATTATTAATTGGTCAGTGTCCAGCACATTTGCATATAATTGTACATTACCGTGTTATTATATTACTAAATAATGAAAAATGGATGTTTTCACAAAACTTTATTACAAATTTGAAATTTTTTAATGTGTACTACTATACAATCACAATCACAAATAACATAAAAAATTGGAAATGTAGTATTTGCATAATAACACATTATCATTTATGTACATGTTGTAATTTTTCACACAAAATTATTTCACAACATTTTTTCTGTAAATAAAAATATTTATCATCATTAACTTTGAGTAACAAGTATTTATATTGAAATAAAAAAAATACAATTTTTTTTCTGCTTCTTCCATTTATATTTAATAATTTTAATATTATATATTAATATTATTAAATATTTAATTTTTAAATTAACATTTTTATAAAGTAACATGACAATTATTATATTTGCTCAAGATATGGAAATACAAATTAAGACATTTTTTGGCACATATTTCAGACAATGTTGTTTTTAAATCAAACATATAAATATATTATGTTGTTAACTTTATAACTGTAAAGGGGAATAATATGTTTAATAATAATATCTGGTATTGGCAAATTATTATTTATGCAATTCTATACTTTTAAAATACTTAAAAATTATTATAAATTTTTTTTAATAATTAATAAAAATAATAACAAATATATTTATTATTATTATTATTAATTAATAAACGTAAACATTTATCTCTTCTTTTCAGAAAAACATACATTCAGAGAAATAAAAAAACATTATTTTAGGGCATTATTTATATAGTAAATGGTTATAATTTTTTAATTAATAACAATAAATAAGTTATAGTATTTATTATTATTAATTATTTACATAAACAATTATAATGTTTAGTTATAAATAAACACAACGTTATTCCTATAAATTTACAAAATAACAAATTATTTACATATATTATTTCAAGTGTTACAAAATTTTTTAATATTATTAATATATAATTATTACTATATATTAATTAATATTAAATAAATTTATATTTTTTAAACAGTTTAAATGATAATGAGTGTAGTGTATTAATTTGTTACAATAACAATGTGTATGTATTATATTTTTATACTATAACATTGTATTTTCTATGATTCCTTTTCTAAAATGGTTTAAGGGGACTACTTTTTTACCGCGTAAGGTTATTGCGCTTCATTCAGGACTGGAGAAGCTCGCGGTTTGGAGTTGCTTCGTGTGGAGAGAGGTAAGGTTAATTTTACATACAATTTATAACTGAGTGGTAATGTTTGAGGGTATATTCGAACTGTGTAGTGTTTTTGTGTGTATGTATGAATTGTTTATGTAGCGTTTAGGTGAAATGTTATCGTTATAGATGCGTCGTGTATGTTTTAGTTCTAGTGTTATTTTAAGTGTTAGGAAATGTCTTCTTACATGGTTAATGTTAATTGTGAGTGTATTTACAAATGTTATGGGCTATTTGTGGGTGGGTTTCGTTATGTATGTTTTTTTACAGGTTCCGGTTCCTCGCATGAAAACTATATGGAAGGAAGCGTGTTTTTTTTCGGAGATACTAATGTATGACTTATTATGGTTATATTTTGACGTGTATCTCCTATTTTTCGTGTTTGCCAGGAGCGAATTTAAATTTTTTTAACCTTTTTTCGGGTTTTTGGAGGGTTTCGTATTGGATTGATACATTGATATGCGTGACCGTTTTTTAAAAGTTGTATGTATATCACTTTAAATACTAAAGTGTCCACACTACTGTTTTCGGAATTTCCTGGAGCGTTTATTTTATTTTTACATATTTTTCGGGTTTTTGATGGTTTCCCATATTGGAATTGTCCTACATTGCTATGGATTGTATGGATTTTATTTTGCTTCATTACGTCTTTTTCATCTACAAAAATTGTAAGTATTTAAAGTACTTTTTTAATTGGGTGGGAAATGTCGATCTTTATGTAATGTGTATGTGTGATGTAATTATAAATATTGCATATTTGTTCAGAAATAATGTCCCAAAGTTTGATAAGTTTGTTAAACAAATATGTATTATTTATAATTGTTTAGAAATGTTTATGATTTTTATATGTACCATTATTGTAAGAAGACATAAGTATATTTGGTAGACATTTTTATAGTAGGGTTTTAGCTATTATTGACAGGTATTCTAATCCTCTAGTTGTAGGATATAGTGTGACTTGACTTTGCAGTAGTCGGAACATTTGTTTAGTTTGTTTACTTAGTTTTGGACCAATTTGGGTCACAGATTGTTCCATTCTTAGTTCTTGATAGCTTTGTTCTTTTTTCAACGCTTCTAGTAGGTTATGGAATGTGGGTCTGGTTCTGCTTGTGGTCGCTTGGAAAGCATTATGCCACCCTTCTACACTGTTGTTTGTTTTAGCCTCTTGGTTTAAAGTACTAAGATAGACATTCCACCAAGGGATTTGGAATTTGGGTTGGCGTCGATGTCCAGATCTGTGCAACCTTCCCACCCAAGTATCTTCGAAATAGTCCAGTAATGGGGTTAGTTTATCTTCATTCCTCTTGTAATATGTGCTGTTAATTAATAAATTATAGTGTTCCGCTACATCGGTAACAGAAACGTAGGCCAGTGCTATCAATTTTTTAATTTGATAGGCAAAGGTGCTATCTGTTGAGTATAGAATACTTAAAGTTGATTTCTGGAGATGTCTCCATATGCTCTGATTGAAATGATAGTAGCAACCCCGGATTGCTGTGTGGGGAAATGTTTTCAAAATGCTATTAATCATAGCTAATTCGAAATCAATAATTATTTTTTGTGGAAAATAATTATTGATTTCATTTTTGAGAACATTTAATATTTCTGTGTAAGTGTTTTGCTGTTTGTTTGGTAGCAAACAGTAAATGAAAGGGATGTTATAGTTATGGTATAAACCGTGGATGGAATATAGTTGATAAAAAGGTTCTGGGCATGGTTTAAATGTTCCATCCATCATCCATTGGGGACACTGTTGGATTTTTCTTAAATTACTTGCAGTTGCAAACATTATGATTCTGTTTGTACTGCTTTCATTGTCAAAAAGGATACATTTGTCTTTATTGTGTGTGATGGACATTTCTGGTGAAATAATAATTTCCTCAAAAGTAGTAGGGTTGGGTGGGGTTGTGGAAGTGCGTCTTTTAGTGTATGCAATTGTGCGTTTTAGGGAGTCAATAGAGGGTAGTTGACCTGAAGCATGGGCTGGGACTTTTAACAGTTCTTCTTTAAGGATTTGTGTTGTTGGTTTATCACTTTGTGTGCTAGCAGTTTTTATACTTTCTAAAGCATCTCTTATTTCAATTTCTGTGACATTGGGGGGATGATTGTGTTCCCTGGTAAATAACACATTAGTTTCCTCAGTAGTAGCCCTTCCATAACATTTGTTTGAGTAATATTTGGTACATTTCCAGAAAACTTTTCTACCACTTTGTCTTTCCTGATTATAAACATAACCCATATAACATAACAGTAATTTATTTTTCTGTGACATAACAAATTCTGCACCTTCTGTCATTTTGTTTTACTTGTTCTAGGAAAGAGTAGAAAGAAATAAAATCAAAAAACATATATTTCACTTTGTGGTGGTAACATAATTAATGATGTATTTATACTTACAGTTACTAAAAGTAGTAATCTCAAATGCAGAACTGTATTTTGAAGGATTTTCTTGTATGCATTTCTTTATTTACTGTTGGTATGAAAATATAGAAATGCTAAGTTAATGTTTACACATAAACGTTTTTCATAGGAAAAAGCAGTTTTTAAATTTGCTTAGTAGTACATTTGATGTGAACATTACATATACTTACTTGTTTAAATAGTTGAGTTGTAGTATTTGGTGGAGTACATCAAGGTAGTAAAGTTCAGATCTGTACAGAAGATAGAATAAATAAATGTTAAATATTATAAATAATATTTGGAACCGTTGGGAAATTGGAAATATTTAAAAGTATACTAACTTCTAAATAAGTAGTTTTGTTTGCTGTAGGTAGAATAGATGTATGATGTATTCACAATATCTGTAGAGGAAATATAAAATACATAACATGGTGTTAAGAACATAGTTTTTTTTTTTTTTTTAAGTTTTAGACAAATTACAAGTATACTTACATTTTTTACAAGGGTAGTCTTGTCTTTTGGTATAGTTGATGTTGGGTGTTTTTATTGGATCTGTAGGGAAGATGTAATATGCAAGATATCTTGTTTAGAAAATAGCATTTTTAATATTGGGTGTTTACTAACAAAAACATATATACTTACAAGTTTAATTAGTGTAGTTTTATACATTTGTAGTGTTGAAATAGGAAACTCTCAGAATATCTGTGAATAAAATGTTTAAAATAAAGTATGAATCTTGTGAAATAGTGTTTAAAAACAGCAGTTGGTGTATAACAGAGCATTAATATATACTTACTATCAGATTTTTTAGGTGAAGAAATAGGAGCATGTATTAGGAATTTATTTGTAGTAGTTGCTATCAGAAATGTAGGAGGAGATAAAAATTAAGTAAGTACAAGAGTTAGGAGATATAAGTAAAATAGTAGACTACTAATTTAGATTTCTAAATAATGCACTGTAACTTACTTGAATAATTAGGTAGTGAGCTGGATCTTTAAAGATGTTTGTTCAGGAACAATTTCTTCAGTGTGTTGGCATCTTCTTTCTATAGAGTTAGCAGCAGCAAATGGTAGAATGCATGTATCCCTTTTATAGTATGTGTATTTTGTGTGCTTCGATTTGATTGGTTGTAGGATGAAAGGAAGGATTGTATAGGCTAGTTTGAATTTTTTTTGTTAATTGGTGTGTTTGTTGATGTGAGAATGGTGGTATGTGGTGATTTCCGCATTAAATCAGGTTAGTTGTTAAATAAAATAGATGTGTAAGTGGAAAAAAATAATGAAAATGTTAGTTAAATGTAAAGAATATTTTTAAAATGATAGAACGCATTTAATAGAATGTATAGCAAATGTAGATAAATAGGAATGTTATAAAAGTAACAATTATTATATGTAAAATGTTTTTTGTATAGAGCAATGAGTTTTATAGACGAATAATATGGTATTTTAGACATGAAAGGGTACAAAAAAGAACTCGATATTTTATTTCTAACGATATTTTTGAACTCTATATTTTAGTGGTCGATATTTTTGTAGTGTTAGGGGTAATGTCATGAACAACGATATATTAGTAGTCGATATTTATTAAGGTGATATTTATGATCTCGATATTCTAAATACTCGATATTTTTGACTCGATATTTTTGTACTTTGTGTAATAAGTATACAAAGTCGATATTTTTGTAGTCGATAAATATTCAACGATATTTTTGCAAGTCGATAATGTGACCGTCGATAATATTTCAGTGATCCATCCTAACTTGGGCTTGGCGAAGGCAAAGCAAGTGTGTTTCCTTTTGTATTCCACTTTGAAAAACGATATGAAATCCTAAATAGTGGTTAATTCACAGTTGATATCTTGGAGCACAATCTGATGTGTAGTGACTGTAATGAGTTGTTTCTTCTTGTTTTCTCCTGATGAGGTTAGAGTCCATGGTTCTCCCTTTTAAATACCCTAAGTATGCAAATTACCAAAATGCATAGCACCACTCACAAACCCACTCACAGACATACACAGGCATTCATACATGCACTTACAAATCCACACAGACACCCTCCTTTTTGACATCCCTGAATTTGTATTAAGTTGTTTGTCTATAGACTGCACTTCACAACTGCTGTGAGTACAGACAGAGAAGCAAAAGAAGCCAAGGCAAAAATGCCCACCTCTCTCCCTAATGCCCCATCCCTCTCTTTCCAGCCATGCATCTAAAATATTGTCTCTCTCTCCCTCTCTTTCTCTCCCTCTATTTCTCTCCCTCTCTCTCTCTCCCTCCTCCTCACTGAGGAGAGGTACCTCTTTAGGGGTGTAAGAGCTGTGCCGCACCCCCACTGGGAGCTGCCACACAGTGTATTTATGCAGTGGAGAGAACCATATTATTACATGGAACAGACGTACCCTTTATCACAGTGCAAAAATTTGACCTCATTCTGATGACTCAATAATACAGCAAAGGTAGTGGTGGTTTTGACAATCGCACCTAACAATTCTACAAAAGGTTTCTAAACTGTAATGGCTGTTTCCTGAACAAATTCGTATTCTTATAGTTTTGGTGCCCCTCAAGGTAACAATAACATCCCACTACCACGGATGTTGGACGAACGAGGGTTCCAGGGGACTCAACGTCAAATACTTGCAAGACTAGCTGTACCTCGGCACTCCAGTATTTTGTATCAAAAGCATACGCTATTTGAGGGGGAATTCCCAGTGCTGACCCGATTAGGGTGTCCTGACTAATGATTTCTGATATGAACACTGCTTGTATCCTTATACAGAAAGAGAACATCAAAACATTACATTAGTTTTGTGATTGATTACTTGATTTGTTGGGTGCAAATGACCTTCAATACCAGATGCAGGCATGGTGTGATCAAGGTAGCCCTCCTGAAGGGTGCTTGCAATCATTGCAACATAGCTGCTTTAATTCAACTAGGAGCACCTGTATCGATTTAAGATGTGGTGCTGGTGGGGAGGCCCTTGTCTTCGAGGATGTGCACGTAAAATCATTAGGGGACGTATCTGATCCAGTGCAAAACTCATTACTTAGGGCCTGATTATGACTAAGGCACCGTACACATAGTGGCGGTGCAGGCACTGGCGGTCTGACTTTCCTATTACAAGTTCGAAGTTCGACGGTCAGACCACCATAGGACTGCTGCTACTGGTAGTCTTGCATCTGTCTGAGGCCCGCCATATGCTAGTGGTGCTGCCACAGCACCATCAAGAATATTAGAAGTTTCCTCACTGCCACTGTTTTCATGGAGATGAGCCTGCCACGAAAATGTGGAGCTGATAAAACTAAGAGAGCCATACAGGGGCCTCCTGTTGCCTCTGGCCAAGGGATGCATGGAGGGGGGACCATGGTGTGCCCCCTATCTCTATGCACCCCCTGTTCCTGCACAGCCTGAACTGCACAGTTCATGCTTTGCAGGAACGTGCGTTGGCATTCCCATCTTGGTGCTTTTCTAATGCTCACTGCCTGGGACTGCCAAAACACCGCCCGCCAGACCAGGAGAAAACTCCTAACCTGGTGGGCAGCCTGCAGGTGACTTTGGCGGTGTGACAGTGTGGCGCTGGCATGGTGGCCCACTGCCAAAACACCAGAGTCGTAATCAGACCCTGAGATAGCAGCAGAACCAAGCCAACAAAAGTCCATTAGAAATGTTACTGTCAGATACAGTCATTGTTTTCCACGTAGGAGTTTGGTGACGGTCTCTACAGTTCCTTGTCCTTGTTGTGGTCTTCACCTTGGTGTGTCGGGAGGCATGTGTGAAATGGCCACAATCCAGCACCTAAGGCAACCCAGAAATAAAGCAGCATTTCACCAAGCCTTTTCCTTCAATGGCCACTGCTTCAACAAGAATTATGGCCATTGAATGTCCTCTTTTGTGGGATTAGCGGAGAGAGGTACAGAGGAGCAACCACAGTGATGTGTACTTCATCTTAGCTAGTTTAGTCAGCAGCAGAGGCACTCCTGTCTTAGCATGAGCTTCTCACCAATAAAGGGCAACAGACATTTTGCTCTGATTGGATGGTTCAGGTTGACGAGTTTAGGCAGTTCTCTGTGCTTCCTTGCAATCTTTCTCCCTTTCCACGGCTCACAGATCTGAAGGCCTTCTAAATTATACTCTCTCATGAAGGGCAGCAAGGTAGTCTCCTGCCACTGGTGCAGTCCTTCTTCTCTGCACACGAACAATGCTTCCAAGAAGTCAAAGGTGCAATAATAGCCGAAAGTTGTAGCAGTAATGCCAAAACAAGCGATTAATCAGATGGCGAGCTACACTCAGATATTTGAAGACAACCAACCAAAAGCATATCTCCATCTAGTTACATGGCGAGGAGGCATTAGTAATATTTGTATTAACTGTTGGTGTCACAAAATCCATGCTACTGGCAGCTGATTATCTTTGTATTCGCCAAGCAAATGAGACCAGGCTTCCTCCTGGGTGATTGGTGAAATTCTGCTCCCCCACCCCAATTTTTTTTTATAAATCAGGCTAATTATTGCATAATACAGCACAATTGTATTATACGTTTTAATACTCTTGCAATCTACAGAGGCGCTTATGAAATATTCTTATATTTTTATGGTGTGGCAAACAAATCTGACCTTCCTCTCGGTTTACCAAGAACATTCTGAGAAAATGTTGGTAAAATGATGCATTTTCAACAGTTTCTCTATAAAATATCGACAAAGCCATAAGTGATAAACACGATGCAGGTAAAGAACTTTCTTATCGATTGTCATTTTTCATAGCATCATGTTACAGTTCTTCATTTCACTTCCGTTCATTTTTCCTGTGTTATGAAGGAGAAACTCATTTGAAGGGAAAGGGTATGACAAACATTTTAAAAAACATTCATCTCAAACCCTTAGGCTTAGAAATCAGAGCTGCAGATTTTAAAGGCTCGTACTGCAACGTTATTGCTCATGTTATGAACACCTTCCAGGGTGAGACAGAAGATACGATTCATAATCAGATGCCTCAGTTCTCAGACAACGGTAATGACTAGCACTGTAATATCAGCTTTAAAATTTTGCCCCCAAACGTCAGCTTTTCATTTTACAAAAATGCACACACCTTGCCATCAAAGAAATGATTTTCAATTTGGAAAGAAGAACTCAATTTTCCCAAAGCAAAATCATATCACTTTTATGAACAAGCTCTATTTATGTCCTGAAAAGTCAGTCTCTCATTTTAGTAAATAAATGTTTGGTGCCCAAACAGCAGTTTGTCATTTGAACCAAGTACTCAAATGTATTGCTGAAATACATGGATAGACTCAGTCCTGACTATCCGTGTATTTCCATCTCATGCCGTACAGGCAAACTTTAGACTAAGAATGAACACAGGTAAGTTAGGGCTATCATTATGCTAAGGGTAGGCTCCATCATGCCATGAATGCCCACAGAATGCCAAGAAGCACAACCTCTATGTCAGGTTTACATCAGGAGAGGAAACATTGCACAGCCAAACTCACACAAATCCTAATGTAGTGATCTGCAAACATTTTAATGATGCACCACACTCGTGTAAAAGAAATAATTGTGGCCACACAAAATCAAAACATATTTTTTCACAATTAGTCAATAAAATTGGTAGCCCAATACATATTTATTAGTTCAAACATTGCAGTTATGCTCTGATATCCCTTTTAAAATGAAATTATATAAATGTCAACATGTTATGGGTAGCCTGTTCTCGCTAAAGTGTAAAATTATTAATTGAGTGATCATTTATCAAACATGGGGGGGGACTTTGAGGGTTATTTGTAGCACCTTGCTGGTTTAACACCTACACCTAAACAAGATTTGAGTCACAAAAAATGTAGTGATGGCAAATACAGACCAGCTCACTGTTATTCAGATGTTTCTGTACAAACAAAAGTGATTTCAGCGTGATGGTCCTACTGGGCAGTATCTGGCCCTCCTGTGATCTATTCTGGCCCCCCATGGGGCGGCCTACACCCTAGTCTGAAGACCTGTGATGCATTTGTAATTGTAATTTCAGCTAGTAGCACGCTACACTGGAAACCAAAGAATTAGTATAGGGAGATATGAAATTAATTTAAGCGGTTTTAATTTTTATGGAGGTTTGGGATGAGTAAATGAGAGGTGGAGTGGGACGAGCCAGAGGGAAGGGTTTAGAAAGGTTTGTTTGCGAGATCTGAATAGTAAAAGAGGTTTGAAATGATGCAAGGAGGGGTAAATGAGGGAAGAGTCTAGAAAGGGTTATTTGGTGATCATAGTAGTAGAATGGGGTTTGGGGTGAGCCAGACAGTGGGGGTAAAGGATATATTGAGAGAGGTATTGGGCGAGATATTGGATTGTGCATTGGAGATGCGGAATTAGAAGTAAAGTAATAAATATTAAGATACATAAGGACAAGTTCAAGTTCAAGTTCAGGAATTTGTATAGCGCACTACTCACCCAGAGGGTCTCAAGGCGCTTGGGGGAGGGGGTGCATTATTTATCAAATAGCCAGGTTTTAAGTTCCTTTCTGAAGCAAATGTGGTTCTGTGTAAGGCGGAGGTGAGTGGGGAGAGAATTCCAGGTCTTGGCCGCCAAGTAGGAGAAGGATCTTCCTCCCATGGTGGATCTGTGGATGCGCGGAACTGCGGCGAGGGCTTGATTGGAGGATCTTAGTTGGCGGGTGGGTGTGTAGAAGGACAGTCGTGTGTTGAGGCATTCGGGTCCTAGTTTGTAAAGGGCCTTGTGTGCGTGGGTGAGGAGACGGAACGTTATTCTCTTGTTGACGGGAAGCCAGTGGAGGTCTTTCAGGTGACCGGTAATGCGAGCTTGGCGAGGGATGTCCAATATGAGTCTGGCTGATGCGTTTTGGATGCGTTGGAGTTTTTTCTGTAATTTGGCTGTGGTTCCGGCGTAGAGGGTGTTTCCATAGTCTAGTCGGCTAGTGACTAGTGCGTGGGTGACAGTCTTTCTTGTTTCGGTGGGGATCCAACGAAAGATTTTCTTGAGCATACGAAGTACGTTGAAGCAAGAGGATGAGACGGCGTTGACTTGTCTGGTCATCGAGAGGGAGGAATCTAGGATGAAGCCAAGGTTACGTGCGTGGTCTGTGGGTATGGGTGCCGTGCCCAGGGCCGATGGCCACCATGAGTCGTCCCAGGCAGAGGGGGATGATCCTAGGGTGAGGACTTCCGTTTTGTCTGAGTTAAGTTTTAGGCGGCTGTTTTTCATCCATTCGGCTACTTCTTTCATGCCTTCGTGAAGATTGGTTTTGGCGGTGTTAGGGTCTTTGGTGAGGGAAAGGATCAGCTGGGTGCCGTCAGCGTACGAGATGATGTTAAGGTTGTGTTGTTGCGCGATGGATGCGAGGGGACATGGAAGGTATTGTTGCAAGGATCCTGCTCATACACACACAGAACTGTGCACTGAGACCTAGGACATCAGTGAATTGTGGTGTACCAGAAACTCACCTCAGTACCTAGAAAAACCCCAACCAGCTAGCATCAGTGTCACATTAGCTCTTCGTCCTATAGCAAAGTAACCAATGATTAGACGACCTAGAACATGCGACTTAGGACCGTCTCAGAAATGGTGGGAAGTGAGAACACTCTTTTGTTATACTCTCATACCAGTCCACAACAGGAGTAAATAAGAGACACAGTAAGGTTAAAATATTTATTTTAACGACATGATCTCATGTGCAGTACCTTAGCCAACATAAGCAGACATATGATTAAAAATAATATGGTCAGCATGGTTACAATTCCATAAAATACAAAGGAGAAATCATATTACAATGATGGTGAAAACAGGTCTTATAGCGCCTAGTTTTAACACCCTCCCTATATAGGAACTATGTATTATAAACTATAAAAGGTCTCTTAGGCTTGTGTGGGGGACCCCATTACCTTTCCGCTCAGTAAGAGTAAATTACATCGGGATCAGCATAGGCTCTCTGCATCCCTGGAAACGGAAATCTTCCAAGTGTGTGAAATCATGGCAACTGTGGAATAATAAAGGCGCCAGAATCTTACTTGGCTCACAGCTGCCAAAATGTTGTGTCTAGAAAGCATTACTCGAACATGTCGAAAAACAGCTAACATGTTTTGATAACCTTGACGGCTTCAGCACTCACTGTTCAGACTAGGGGCACGATGTAAGTCTAGAGATGTCGAAAACAAACCTTTTCTCATGTGTAGACTTCGTGAAGGCTAACTTACAAAAACAGCTATGCAGTGTCGTGTGCAAAAGCAGCAAAAGGTAAAATGGCGTTTAAACTTCTAATAAGCCATGCTAACATAACATGTGCGCAAAAGCAGGCCTTAGGCCATACTACAGTATATATGTATAAGGAAGGTAATATATGTAGATTTAGGTTGCATTTAATAAATTCAGACTTTTAAGTGTTACTGCAATTTAGCCAATTTATTTGTTTTTATAATTGTTTATACGTTTTTTTTTAATGTTCCCCAATTCTGACTGCCTTTGGGAGCACGCTCCTTGTCTTTCCAGTTCCTGCTTCCGCTCATTGCCACCACTTAGCAAGTTCTGTGCCAAACTTACACTAATTTACTGCACAGTCGGTAATAACAATCACCTTGGAGATTCTCAGTGGCTTCAGGGCCCATATTTCTAGCACAGCTTCTGGGGCCCGATTCACAGAATGAATTTAAGACTAAATCCTAAACTTACTACTATTTGGTATTCACAGAATGCACTTACTACTTTCGGGATTCACAGAGTGAACTTACTACTTTCGGGATTCACAGAATTAATTTACTACTTTCGGTATTCACAGAATAGATTTAAGACTACTAACTCTAAGTCCGAACTCGGGCCAGAAATTCCGGCCCGGAGGCGGGGCTTCCGGCTTGGGGGCGGAGCTTGCGGCCCGGAGGCGGAGCTTGCGGCCCAGAGGTGGAGATTTCAGCATGGCTAAAATCCCCACCTCCGAGTCGGAAGCTCCGCCTCCAAGCCGCAAGCTCCGCCTCCGGGCATGATCCATGGCGATGGGAACGTCACATAACACTGTTTGCACAACATAAGTTTGCGGCAGATGGGCCTCTGGCAATCAGTAGCTAATACCTATGATACCATATATATATATATATATATATATATATATATTTATTTATGACTTTAACTTTACCAGCACTCACCATGAGTTTTAATGTGTCAATGTGAAAACACTTCCCGGCCAGCCAAGATGGTGCTCTCTGGGACTTGCAGTTCGCCGATGTGGGCTGCCATGACGTATGTCCAAAGTCGACACAGCTGGGCTCCTACCAATCGGGAGCATGAATGTCAAATTTGACGATGGACTGATGCAGTACAAAGGCGACTAAGGCATATGATTAAGGCAATCCGCCGAAACGCGTCATGCCAACCCTGCTTTTAATAAACAACAGATCCCTGGTACTCCTGCTGTGTCCCTCTGATTTCTAGTAGGTACGGAAATCATCTGGTGAATATATATATTTATATATATATATATATATATATATATATATATATATATATATATATATATATATATATATATAAAGAACTAAATCCATTTGCTGTTTCTTCTAATTGGGTGTATCTGAGTGCGCTCCTCATTTCATTTTGTGCACGCAATATATATATATATATATATAATATATATATATTATATATAAATACTAGCAGCCCGTCCCGACGTTGTCCGGGTATGAATTGCAGCCGGCCAGTAGTATATTTTTTTGTAGGATTTCGTTTTGATACCATTTCTTATCTGTGACAGGCCTGTGAAACGCTCCGATTCACAGTGCACTGCTGATGCACTTAAGAGGGCGCGTTCAGTAGTGTGTGAACTCGAGTTTCCCTTCTTTATTTTTCCTTGCAATATTATATAGCGCAAACTCGACAACATGGCATGAGCACAATTTACATTACAGAAGAACACATTAATTTGTGGTAGGCATGGGGAGACAGCGATTTGCCTGGAATCACAGGATGTTGAGCTGATGCCGAGATTCGAACATAGCTCCCCAGCTCTAAAGTTCGCAATTCTAGAACTTGTGGCGGGAGGTGTGTCTGAAAGTGTATGTCGGTGCTGGCCATCAATGAGAGAGACCTGTGCATTTTTTAAATCGGTGGTGAAAAAATATGAGTATGTTGCTGGAGATGTGGGCCGCCGTGCCACCAATGTACTTAACGGGGAGGGTAAACAGCAATTATTCCGCAACTTTCTTTCCGCATACCATCAATACGCATACTTTCATTATGAAAGTACCATGACTCCGCAATGCCATTATAACGCATGGCATTACATGTTTTTTTTAAATGTTTGGATAAGGTAAGTATGGGTATAGGGTATATGTTTTGGGGTACTGAGGTATATGTTTTGGGGTGTTTGGGTATTTTAAGGGTTCAGATATAGTTTTGGGTTATGGGGTACAGGGGTAGTTTTAGGGCTTAGGGATAGGTGTGGGTTTTGGGGTACATGGGTATTTTTAGGGTTCAGGGCTAGGTTTGGGTTTTGGGGTATAGGGGTATTTTTAGGGTTCCGGGGTAGGTTTGGGTTTTGGGGTACAGGGGTATTTTAAGGGTTCAGGGCTAGGTTTGGGGTTTGGGGTACAGGGGTATTTTTAGGGTTCAGGGCTAGGTTTGGGTTTTGGGGTACAGGGGTATTTTAGGGTTCAGGGGTAGGTTTGGGTTTTGGGGTACAGGGTTATTTTTATGTTTCAGGGCTAGGTTAGGGTTTTGGGGTACAGGGGTATTTTTAGGGTTCAGGGGGTAGGTTTGGGTTTTGGGGTACAGGGGTATTTTAAGGGTTCAGGCCTAGGTTTAGGTTTTGGGGCACAGGGGTATTTTAGGGTTCAGGGGTAGGTTTGGGTTTTGGGGTACAGGGGTATTTTTAGGGTACAGGGCTAGGTTTGGGTTTTGGGGTGCAGGGGTATTTTTAGGGTTCAGGGGTAGGTTTGCGTTTTGAGGTACAGGGGTATTTACAGGGTTCAGGGCTAGGTTTGGGTTTTAGGGTACAGGAGTAATTTTAGGGTTTAGGGATAGGTTTGGGTTTTGGGTTACAGGGTATATTTATAGGGTTAAGATGGGTTAGTGTTGAAGGGTGTTGGGGTATTTTAAGGAGTAAGGGTGGATTATGATTATGGGGTGCAGGGGTATTTAAAGGGAGCAGGGTGGACACCCGGAGCTGGAATGTACAGAACCTAGGAAGAAAAAACAATGAAATATTTGGCACATCACTCGCTTTTCCCCGTAATCCCACACCCAGCACACGCCCACAGCACACAATATAAGACATGGCATGAATGGCGGAACGTAAAAACAACAGTTGATGGACAGAATGCAGAACAATGTCATACATTCACTCCAGTACAGAGATCTGGGCCTAACTCTATTGTTTTTTTGCACTCCACACCACCACCTCAGTTCAGACATGGTCATATGAAAATCAGCCTTGAACATGTGCCTTATGGGAACAGTCCAGCCCAAACTGCCAAACCATGTCTTTCCTGGACCGGAATCAAGCATCCTAGGACCAGTTTCTGACTATCAGCCGTCTTCAGCCAGGATAGCTTGACTCCAGGGGTGTGGAGAGCATGGGACTAACGTCTGAGCATACCCATCCCACTCGGGGTGACAAATGCAAAAACAACAGTTGATGGACAGAATGCAGAACAATGTCATACATTCACCCCAGTACAGAGATCTGGGCCTAAATCCATCGTTTTTTTGCACTCCACACCACCCCAGTTCAGACATGGCCATATGTAAATCAGCCTTGACCCTGTGCCTCATGGGAACAGTCCAGCCCGAAGATCGGAACGTACTACACGCCCCCAGCGTTTGTCACGCCCCCAGCACACGCCCACAGCACAACACAGACACGCCCACAAGGGACTACTTTGCTGGCACGGTTCTTTTACCTTTTAAATGTATATGGTGGGCGTCTGCATAGCCTATGTCCTTCTGCTGCAACTGCCCTTTCCAACGCTGTATTGGGTGTTGTTATTGGTGCTGTGGTTCCTGAGATTACCCGCCTCAAAGGTTTGGGCTCTCTCTTTATTATATTAGTATAGATATATATATATAGATATCGATATATATATATATATGACAAACAAATTGCTGCTTTCAACCTCCTCACGGTGATGAACACCAGCACGAACAACACTTCTGGTTGGCAAGAGATGTTTTTTATTATTTTTCACCTGGAACCATCACAACACGTTTCGACTGACTAAGCAGCCTTGATTACATAGTGGAATGTATGTTTGCCATAGTTTTAAGTACCACCCATGAAGTCACGTGACTCCCCATAAACATAGAAGACATACTTCTAAAGTGCTGAGTGTTGTTATACATCTTAAAATAAATAGATAAATAAATGCATCGGCACAAATGTATAGATAGGCTGAGGATTGCTAAAAACACATTATACACAATATTATTCACCAATTGGTATTAAATTTGTTTCTGTTATAAATCAATGTTAAAAATCCATTCTTGGTGCATCAGTGGACTTATTCTACATCATGTTTGACGAAAACATTGTTGCTAAGACATTTGTCACAAGTCTCCTATGTGAGTATATAATGCCTGCATAAATGCATTGACAATCACAGTGACTACTTGATATGCCTCTGAATTGCATACATCATACATTTATAAAGCATAAATGCCTTGAACTCCTCATGTATACAAAACTACAATGTTGACAGTAAAAATATCTAGTGTCAATGTTGATTTCTCTGATATCCTAGAGCGGCAAATTATAAAAAAAAAAAAAAACATAACCATAATGTATGTTTGAAAGTCCTGGGTAAAAATGGCTAGACTTCTATACTGGCAACAATTGCCTCTGATTTATATGTTTAACCATTACCCACTTTATCTACTTCTAAATCAAGTGGTTGCCACTGTTATCAGAGATCTGATATAATAATGTAGTTATAATAGTGCCACTGCTACTCATGCTGTTAGTAGTTGTAACAAATGGGCTATGGAAAAAAATGTATGTTAACATTGTATATAGCTGCAATGTTCTAGCCTCGTTAACTCAGTACACAGCCCTATACATTGTGCAAAATACGCAATAAAAAGTGCAAAGTGATACATTTTGAAAGTGCAATAAGTGTTAAAACATAAATACCCATATTTAGTTTTAAAATCACTTCTAAAAAACACATCTAATAAAACGGTATGTTTTTTTTTATATAAGAACAATTTTTTATCATTAAAAATAATATTCATATTAGTGATCTAAAGGTGGTATCTATGTTTTTAATCTAGATCATGAGACTGAGAACAATTGTTTTATTTAATCTACCCTTTAAGTTTGTCTACATTTCATAGAGTGCCTGGATAAACAGTAATGGTAGGGGAAATGTATCTAATTAATCATAAAAGATAATAGTGCAAGTCTTCCGTAGTGTTGAGGCCATTTGGGGACTTGCTGTCGAACTCCATTATCATGTGTTTCTAGTGGTCTCAATTTGAGTTCTCTATTACCGCCACGAGAGAGTACAGGAATTGCAGCTACCACGTATATATATATATATATAACAGATTTGTTCAAACAGTAATTCATTGTTACAAAAATGTATATGTTTAGACACTTGTCTAATTTGAAGTTTATTGCGTTTATTTTAATATATAACCCTGCCGCACACATGGTATTCCAAACACGGAAAAGGAATTATACTGTGACACTTGTCCTGTAGTTAACCGCTGTTGTGCAGGGATATTGCTATCGTTCTTTGGCATTAGGAAAATGGTCAAATACACATTGCATTTACTGTTGTGTTACTTTTTGCCACTTCCTCATTACTAGCGTTATCGTGTGGTTTTTAACTTGAATGGACAGGAAAAACCAGTGAAGTATTTATTTTAAATGGTAGTCTGTCCTCGTTGCTAGTCACACACATGATATGTAAGAGCCATTAAGCCGAAGGTAAAACACTGTGGGCCTCATTTATGACAAGTGCTGCATTGCTGAGTTAAAACAGCGATGCGTCACTTTTCACTGCACCCTCCTTGCGGAACCAATGGTGGGTCATATTTACAGTATGACGCATCATGTTGCAAGGAGTTACAGATACGTCAGTATTTCTGATGTATCTGTAGGCGCAAAAATTACGCATTGCTGGAGTGTGTTACAAAAGTGACGTAACTCCAGCAATGGGTCATTACACATGGGCAAGTCCCATGTGAAATGTGCTTTCGTCAGTCTTACTCCTGCCATGAGGCAGGCGTAAGATATTGACGCATTTGTGTACTAGAAGTGGCGCAGTGCAATCTTATAGATTTCACTGCGTCACTTCTATGATCCTTTCTTGCATTGGAACACCAACCCTGCATACATTATACCTGGCGCAGGTATATTGTGGCACAGGGGTTTACAAAGTGACGCATCTACCTAGATGCGTAACTTTGTAAATATGGTGCAACAAGGCTAATTTTTTACGTCGCTGGTGCGTCACAAAAAGTGACGCACCGGCCGCGCAAAAGTGATGCAACAGCTTATAAATAAGCCCCTGTGTGATGAAGACCGCTGTGTCGGCTGAAACACGTAATGGTTAACATGCAAAATAAATTAAATGAAAATCGCATCTGAAGTCGGCTCCGTTTGATATATCACAACCAAGGCTCCCCAGACGGAAAGAACGGGCACACCCAATGGCTTGCTTTGAACAGCAATTTATTTGGAATGGCATAATGCATTTCGGAGTAGTTCCTTCTTCAGATGCCTTCCCCCAACAAACAGTGCTGTCAGTGTCCAACCGTAAATTGCGCCTGCTTTGCTGAGATAGGCAAGAGTCACGCGGTGGGCGTAGCACGAATAAGGGCGCCTTTGGAAAGTACCTCTTCCCCATGTGGGAGGCTCTCACGTTCCACCCAGTAGCACCAATGTTCCAGGCACCATGCTACCGGTCCCACAAGCCAACATCCCGCTGCTACTGTGCTCTTCGGGAAATCCCGACCTGGCGTTTTGGACTGAAATCAGTCCCAACAAATGTTGCTGTGATGTTCAGGCAGCGGCGGTACAGCAGTTTTCCAAAATGCTGAAAAACACCACAAGTTGCCACTATTTCTTGCCGTACTTCTTGAGGATGGGGTGCCCAAGGTGCTTAGTGGCCACACACCAAAACACCACAACCAAGGCTCCCCACACGGAAAGACCGAGCACACACAAATTTTTGCTTTGAACAGCAATTTATTTGGAATGGCATAATGCATTTCGGAGTAGTTCCTTCTTCAGATGCCTTCCCCCAAAAAACAGTGCTGTCAGTTTCCAACCTTAAATGGCGCTTGCTTCGCTGCGATAGGCAAGAGTCACGCGGTGGGAGTAGCACGAATAAGGGCGTCTTTGGTAAGTACCTCTTCCCCATGTGGGAGGCTCTCACGTTCCTGCCAGGAGCACCAATGTTCCAGGCACCACACTGCCAGTCCCACAAGCCAACATCCAGCTCCTACTGTGCTCTTAGGGAAATCCCGACCTGGCGTTTTGGACTGGAGTCAGTCCCAACAAATGTTGCTGTGATGTTCAGGCAGCGGCAGTACAGCAGTTTTCCAAAACGTTGAAAAACACTACAAGTTGCCACTACTTCCTGCCGTACTTCTTGCCTGGGCCGAAGACAAAAAACAATGGATAGCATCTATTATTGGTTTCTATAGGTACATTGATGACCTGTTTATTCTTTGGAAGGGCCCAAAAAGAGATGCAGAAATGTACATATAGGTTCTAAATGCAAACACAGTAAACCACATTTTAGCAGACACATCAGTTCCGCAAAGGTAGCATTTTTGGACTTAAAAGTCTTTATTAAAGATGGACAAATCTGCACCTCCTTGTTTAGAAAAGACACAGCAGGGAATTCAATTCTTGAGGCAAGTAGCAGTCACCCTAAACCCTTGAAAAAAAGTATCCCATATGGAGAACTGTTAAAGACTGAAAAGGAATTGTTCCAGAGAAAGTGATTTCGAAACAGATGCAATTGAGAGATTTAAAGTATGTGGTTATCCCACACAACTGCTACAGAAAAAGCTAGCGAGACAAATACAATTCCTAGACATTGTCTTTTTACAGACAAGCAACAGCGAAGTGATGAACAGGTAAACACATTTAGATTCATCACTACTTTATGCAAAGATTCAGAAAGACTGCAAAATGTTCTGACACGTAATTAGCACATTCTCAAATCCAATCTTGTGATTGGGAATATTGTGCTGGATCATCCTAAAATAACATATAGACGCTGTCACTCTCTTAAAGATTCATTAGTACAAAGTCATCTGGAATCAATTCCTTTTAACCCAAGAATGAGTAATGTAACTGCATTTTTTTTCCCTGCTCCAAATGTAAAGCCTGCAGGAATAGTGTAAAAACCCTTACGTATAAAATCCCAGGATTTTCATGCCCTAGAACAATCATTAAGTTTTTAACATGCAATACACCATTCTGTGTTTACTGCCTCATATGCCCCTGCAATCTGCAGTACATAGGTAGCATCATACATCCCCCAAAACGCAGAATATTGGAACATGCAAGGGCCATTGAGAAGAAGGACTTTACTTATCCTGTAGCCAGGCATTTTGCCCAATTCCATCAGAGTTATAGAAGTTTATTGAAATTCTATTGCCTTGATCATGTTCGAATACATGAACGTGGTGAGAATAGGGAACTTAAACTTTGGAAACTGGAATCCAGATTTATAGTGGATTTACAGACCAAGGCTCCCCTAGGTCTAAACACTGAAGAAGAGCTAGCCATACATCTAGGCTAGAGCCATGTGGTACTGTAACTCATGTCTGCTAGAACTGATTATCAAGAGATCATGGAAATGTGTTCATGCTATCTTGTTGATAGGGGAGTCTTTGGATTAACCAAACTGTAAATTTAAATTGTGGCCCATTGAAAATTTGTGTTATTAATGACGTATTTTGAAAGCCATGCAGGCTAGGACTTTAGCATTTGACAAACCATCTGTATAGTAAAAGTTAGCTGCTGCAGATATTAAAGGTTGAATCGGTGAGATCGGCTTATATAAATTATGAATTGATAGCCCATCTAGGGCAGGATGTCGCTAACATCAACTGTAAACAAACTGCAACTGATGATGAATCGTTGTTTGAAATAATATTAGATGTTAAAATTGTTAAAATGATATCAGTAATTATATATGATGCAGAATAATCTATACTGAGTCAACATATGTGAACCTTTGCTTATTCAGAGCGTGATAGCTAACCCTCAAATAGAATCACATTTCACAGTATATGAACAGTTGCATATCTATACATGAATCAATGTGGTAGTAAGGAACTTGATGTGGATTCTTTAGCATTTAAAGATGGCGGACAATAATTGTGCTGAAAGTCTGCTTCCCCCTCCTGCCTCCCAGCTGTCCAGCCCTCCCCGACCCCTACTTAATGGCGCCCGCATACAGCGAACACATCGCTGGCCCATCTGCGCCCTTCCGCGACCCGACCGCGACCAGCGCCAGGAACCCTGGACCTCCACACTGCCAACGCTACAACCCAGCAGCATTCCACGCACTCAAACCAGGCTGCAACAACAACTGCAAGCTAGCATCACCAGCCAACACCCACGGACCCTTCAGCTGTCACCGCTGCCCGTACACCTGCAGCACCGCCAGGAACACTGACCTAGCACAACCCACCCACAAGAACACAACCGAACCAAAGACCCTGCAATGCATCCTCCTCAACGTCCAATCACTCCACAAACACGCCACTGAAATCTGGGACCCCCTCAACAGCACCACCAGGGCGTAACATTCTTCACCGAAACCTGGACCAACACCACCTCGGGATCGGACATCTCCATCGCCATTCCCCAAGGATACAAGATCTTCCGGAAGGACCGCCCCACCTGCCCGGGAGGAGGAAACACCATCGTCCACAAATCCACCCTCCGCCTGAGCACACTCCCCTACGAGCCCACAGACCTGATGGAACACCTACACTTCAAGATACAGGCCAGCCCTACCACCACCCTCTTAGGAACTCTCATTTAGAAAACCAAAATGTTTTCATTGATTTTATTAATTTTTACATTCTTATCATCAGTTATCAATACATTTCGCTGCAACATGAAGCAATAACATCATCTGCTTTTCTTGTATTGCCAATGGATATATCTGAATAGGTATTGGGCGGATAGGAATGGTGACTGAGCAGGGAGCATCTGTTGTCTTTGATTGGCCATGACTTTACGTATACAGTCCAACAGCTTCTCCGCTTGTGAATCGTGTGGTGAACAACCTATTGAAGCTAGTTGCGTTGCAGCGTGCATGGTGTACCAGTCATTCAACAGTAACTGGGGGGTAGGGTGCAGAACTTGGAGCTGTGCTGGAGTAAAGTTGTGTATCTGCAGCTGTTGGCATGTGCAAGTGCCGCCGACTGTGCCCCCGCTCACGCAGTGGGTATGCATATTGAAATGTCAGTGGTCATACAGGGAAAACCAGCCTGGTGTCTCTGGGTAGTTTGAGGGTGGTGGGCGCCTGCGCAGGTCTACCCCGTCGAGTCAGGTGGTTGCATGGGTTGACTTAGCTGGTCTGCGTCTAGCTGAAACGCTACTAAAATTGCGTCCCAGTACGTAGAGATAGGTATTCTCCTGAGGCCTATGACTTCCTCTCAACGTATTGCTACACTTTCGGCTCCAGCCGACGCGAGTACAGAGCGTCTTTAAGCATGCGTGTGCTGGGAGGTCTGATGCTTTCCATCGCTTTGTGATCAGTCGCTTTGCTGCCACAATACCCTGTATAAGGAATCTAGAAGTAACTTTAGTATTAAATGTTCTATGAAATGTGTGTAGCAAGTAAGTGGGCCAATCAAAGGGTATCTTTCTGCCAGTGCAGGTTCGAAGCAAGTCTGCCACCTCTCTCTGGTATGCACTTAGGCTGGGGCACCAAGTCTGGGTCTGTGGCGGCGCATCTGCGGCAGGCTGCATCTGTGCGGTGAAAGTATCTGTTGATATTGGCCGGCGTGAGATAAGCACGTTGTGTGATGTAGTATTGTATCTGCCTAAATCGGGCGATTCTGGGGATCTGGACTGGGCTGGCCAAAACTTTTTCCCATTCCTTATCCAAAAATGGTTGGCCCAGGTCCTGCTCCCACTTTCGTCTGAGGGGGTTCAAACTGAACGCTGCATGCAGGCGAAGTGACCCTCCGAGGAACTCTCATCTACCGGCCCCCCAGACCCAGCGGACCTTTCACCAACTCCATCACGGACATCATCTCCCTGCAAGCCATCGCATCCACCAACTACACCCTGCTGGGAGACCTCAACTTCCACCTCGACAACCAACTAGACCCCAACACCACATCCCTCCTGGACAACCTCCACAACATTGGACTCTGCCAGATCATGACTGAACCCACTCACTCAGCAGGACACACCCTCGACCCCCTCTTCACAACAGGAACCTCTATCACTTTCAGCCACACCACCGAACTCCTGTGGACAGACCATCGATGCATCCACTTCACCTTCAGAACACCCACCATCCACAGACACCAGCACCAGCTCCCATGAAGAAACTGGACCACAATCACGGATAACCAGCTCACCTCCTCACTCAGCAACTCTACCCCAACCACCACGGAAGACGGCGACCCCAACACCGTAGCCCGAACTCTCCACAGATGGATCTCCGACAGCACCAACACCATGCCCCCCTCAAGAAGAACAACACACGCCACCACCGCCCACCACCAACTCATCAGAAATATAAGGAAAGCAGTGATCGAAGACAGAATCTCCACACATGCACACAACAGCAAAGAACTCTTCAGCATCATCAAGGAGTTCATCCAACCCACCAGCGAGTCTACTGACATTCCTCCCTCACAAGACCTCGGCAACAAACTCAGCACCTTCTTCCATCACCAAATCAAGAACATTTACACTTTGACGAAAACAACCAACACACTGAACCCGCACGATTGACAGCTGGACAGCCCTCACCACCGAAGGCACACTGAAGACGATGAAGTCAATCCACTCTGGGGCCCCCACGGACCCCTGCCCTCAACACATCTTCAACAGAGTCGCCCACACCATCGCACCCATGCTTCGCCAAACCATCAACCGCTCCCTGGCGAATGCCTCCTTCCCCAATGACTGGAAACACGCCGAGATCAACCCCCTCCTGAAGAACCCCTCGGCGGACCCCACCGACATCCAAAACTACAGACCCATCTCCCTGCTCCCGTTCCCTGTGAAAGTCATTGAGAAAGCCATCAACAGCCAACTCGCCACCACCAGACCAGACACTAGGAGAGTGAGCTCCCCGGCAGGTGGAAGTGACGAGACGGACGACCAACCCCACTGGGAATAGCATATACTCCCACAACAGATTGCACCCTCTCCCCCCAGAGCTCTTGTGGCCCTCACCCCTCGGACCAATGGCCAGCACACCCTCCGCCCACCATAGCCACTCGCCCTCGCCCGCCCTTCGTGCTCCCCCCTTCCTCATGTTTTTGGAGGAAGTTTCCACTCACAGTTTCTAGTTCAGTTTCAGTCAGCAGTTTAGATACCGACTCACCTATCGAATATTAATAATGGACTACAAAGTAAGGGGTCATATATGCAAACACAGGGGAGAGACCCACACCAGTCTCCATCATTACATAGCCAAAGAGACAAGCTACAGCGGGATGCAACATCATACAATAAGCTAACTTACCAGCAAATCCATGAGCGATGTTGGATGTATCCCATCTGGCGGAACAGAACCCAACTGTTGAAGATGAATTGTTTGTAGATGCTATGTAACCATTTTATGTGTAATAACTGACCTATGATCGATTTGATGCCCCACATGGGAATCTGAAATGTAAAACCCTAATAAAAAGATTTAAACAAAAAAAACAGCCATCTCGCCACCTTCATTGAAGAGCACAACATCCTCGACTCCTCCCAATCCGGCTTCAGAAAAAAACACAGCACAGAAACCACCCTCCTCGCTGCCTGTAACAGACGACATCCGCTCCCTACTGGACAAATGAGAAACAGTAGCCCTCATCCTCCTCGTCCTCTCAGTGGCCTTCAACATAGTCTCCAACCGCACCCTAACACACAGACTCCACGACGCAGGAATCCGGGACAAGGCCCTCGACTGGATCCACTTTTTCCTCTCTGGCAGAACGCAGTGGGTCAGACTCCCTTCTTTCCTCTCGGACCCTACACCAACCACCTGTGGAGTCCCCCAGGGGTCCCCCATCAGCCCCATGCTCTTCAACATCTAAATGGCTCCGTTCACCCCCATCGTCAGAACCCACGGACTCAACATTGTTTCATAAACAGACGACACCCAACTCATCCTCTCCCTATCCCACGAACCCAACGTAGCCAAACACAACTTTAAAGAAGGCATGGAAGCTGTCGCCAAATGGATGAAAAGCAGCTGCCTACAACTCAACACCGACAAAACAGAAGTACTCACTGCGACACCTGGAACGACACCTGGTGGCACCCCGCCCTCGGAAGTCCACCCACACCCACGGATCACGCACGCAACGTTGGAATCATCCTGGACTCCGAGCTCAAAATGGACCGCCAGATCAACTCCCTCGTATTCTCCTGCTTCCACACCCTCCGCCTCCTACGTAAGACCTTCAAATGGATCCCCTCGAGCACAGAAGGACCGTCACTCACACCATCGTCAGTAGCAGACTCTACTAGGCAACGCACTCTATGCCAGAATAAACAAAATCCTCACTCGCAAGCTACAAAACATCCAGAATGCCACCACAAGACTGGTCCTCAACCTGCCAAGAAACTGCCACATCTCCCAGCACCTGCGCACACTCCACTGGCTCCCCATCACGACTAGAATCACCTTCAAGATCCTCACCTACGCACACAAAGCCTTCCACAACACCGGACCAACATACCTGAATAGCCGATGCACCCAAAAGGACCCTACGATCAGCCCAGCTCTCCTACGCCAAGGTCCCCCGTGCCAGAAAGACCAGATCGGGAGGCCACTCCTTCTCCTTCCTAGTGGCCAGAGCCTGGAACTCCCTACTGCTCCATCTCAGACAGACAACATCACTCCCCATCTTCACTGGAAACCTCAAAACTTGGCGCTTCGACAGACTCCCTTCTTGATGGACTGGAACCTGCACCTAACCTCCTCCTCAGCGTGTTGAGACCCTAACGGGTGAGTAGTTGCACTTAACAAACATGTGATTGATTTATTGATATGTCCCAACTTCGATATCAGACCCAAATTCATAAATGATCCTATTTGACTGAGACTTCACAGGACCTTATTATATTAAAGGTGCCATCCAGGTTAGAGAAAAATTGTTCTCTTTACTCAGTCATGCATTTCAGAGTGTTCCTTTGATTATGTGTGTTTGGGGCTGGAGACCTATTGTGACATCATTCTCCAGCTGACCCCATAGGTAGCATTGCCATTTTAAGAAATGTGTGCCCTTAAGGTTCAGTTCCACTTCCCGCAGCTCATTTTAATCAGAAGGGGATTTAATTTCATGTTCCAGGAGGCAGTAACAATTACTTTTAATTGAGCGATATGTCAATGGGAAGATCATGTTTATTCATTTACCAACCTTCATTGCCAAGCAAGGCAGAAACACATGACAAATATGTAGCACATGCATGAGCTGGATGTATGTGTACACAGTGTACGAAACACATGCCTCTGTGCATGCATGTGGTTCTGAAGTTACAGTAAAGAAGCACACATTCTTAATGGAGTGTGTGTGTGCATGCGTGAGTTCGTGTGTGTGTACGCATGCCTGTGTGTATGTGTGTGTGCATGATCATCACCCCATAATAATGTGCTTAACCCTGTGCATGTGATGCAGCGTAGTGGGCCTATTCTTTTACCATATATCCTCATCTGATGAACCTTTCTTATCTGCACTGAGGGTTGAGGAGAGTTAATGTTTCATCAATCAGTATCAAGTAACAGTGCAACCCATTTGGCTACACAATGAGGACCAGGAATCGGTAGCCAAGGTTAAGGCTGTTTAGTACAAGTTAAAATCAAGTTCAGATACATGACTCTTAACGGCATGCTATAAAGGTACAGAATAATGACAGGCAAGCCCAACCTATGAGAGAAATTGAGGCAGACCATAATTAGACAAAAGAGTAATTCAGTCACAGCAATACAAAAGATGAATAGAAGTATGTGACGCTTAGAGAAGAGTCACATATGTTGTTGTTCATACATGGGTAAATCTAAATCACCTAAAGCAATGTCCCAGATAAAGAATGGTTCCAAGAAAATCTAAAACCATCTCAAAAATCAGTAATTTCCGTAAAAGGGAAATAAGAACTAAGCACTGAAAAATAACCAGGACAGGTGTCAACATTTCAGAAGCTCAATCAAGAGTCTTCTTGGGTCACGCAAGTAAGTGTTAGCCTAAGCCACACTAGGTAAAAAATCAAGGAAAAACATAAAGGTTTAAACCTCTCAAAGTCCAGGGAAACTGCGGTAAGGGAACTGAAGGGATGTCAAAAAGGATCTGACCTTCAATGGTGTGAACACTAAGGGCCGGATGTAGGTCGGTCGGTAACGGCCGAAAATCGGTATTTTCGGCCGTTACCGACCTGTATTGCAGGAATGGTATGTAGGGCCACATATTTTACAGATTCGGTAAAATTACCGATCGGTAAATTTACCGAATCTGTAAAATACCGATACGGTATTTTTACCTATTCATTTAATTTGATATGTAGGTGGGACTCTTCTGAGTCCCACAACCCTTACCGAATCTGTATTTTACCATCAAATATATTTGATGGTAAAATACCGATTCCGGTGTGCATGCACATGTGTGCATGCACACCTGTTTTAGTAGGTAACAAGGACCCCCTGATAGGGATAGGACTCCTGGGTCAGGGAAAACAATTTTCATGTAGAGGTATATACCCAGGCAGACTTACAAGACAAGAGCAAATGGCTAAACAGAAAAACAACTCACGCAAATTTTATAAAAATAGAAAAAAGTATAAAGAAGCAATGGACTGAAATGATATTAGCAGGAATAAATTAAATTTTTATAAAAATAGATAAATTTGTATACACAATAAGAATGATAAAAACTAATGATTCATTGTGTGACCTTTCTTTTTAACACATCTAATGAAATCATAGCAATAAAAGGTTACGTTTCCTTAATTATAAAGTTCTGGTTATGAAGAATGAGGGCTGTATGTGTCAACGCGTTTCGACAAGGTCTTTTGTCTTCATCAGGACAGATGAATATTCAGCCACTTTTTCTAAACAAAATAAAACAATATTTTTACAAATTACATACAATTAACAGTGCATTGCCTCTTTTTTTAGGAAAATATTTTCTGTAAAAACACTCTGTCATCTGATAATAACATTGTTTTTCATGTCTTAGCCAAACTTGTATTATTATACATATCTTTTCAGGTAGAAAATGTTGGAAAAAAAAACCACACACCTATCTTATAGATCTTGATATAAATAATGCCAATACAAACGGATACATAGATCAAAACTTTTTTGTTAATTCTAGTGCGGAAAAAAAACCTTTATAGAATTTGCATACATTTCAAAGTTTGTATACATTCCGCTCTTAAAGATAAATAATTGGCGTAACATTTTATTATCACATTTATCAGTCAAACTAATTTCTATACCTATACTCTAAGGAGTGGCATCTCTTACAGATATAGATAGCTTCTAATTATAGATTTCTTGATATCGATTTTCTTATTAATTTACCCTTATCTTTTCTTTAAACTATTTGTGTTAACCGGTTTGTCCTGACCACCATAAGGAAAGGTTTATAAAGACAGTTTCAAGGACATATTATAGAACCAGCATTTTGAAATGAATGCCGCTTAGGATTCTTCCAATTAATTCTCACTGGGTCTAGAGGTCTAAGTAACAAGGCATCTTACTAAATAGGATAACAAAAAAAGACTTTGCTTAAACTATTAGTGAATCTTATGTACTTTATTCTCCTTACCCCAAGCAAAAAATGTGAGACAGTGGTTCGCAGTTGATCAAGGGAGTAAGGCACCTTTCCCTTTTATTTCTGGAAAAGGTATGTGATATCTATTTTTTTATAAAAAAGAAAATTACGGTTTGTTATTTTCTGGAAACGACTTAAAACTACTTATTTCAGGCGTTGCTCAAAGAATTTATAGGTATTCTCAGTTTATAATTGGTGATTCTATATTCTTACCTGTTTCAACAGTTTTCACTGCTTTCATCTTACTTTTCCCTGCAAATGATCATCACTGGCTGTTTTTTCATTTATTTATTAAAAATGTATTCATAGGTAAAAAGGAAACCTCAGACGTTCTCCGATGTAATCGTTACAGGTGATCAACTATTTAAGATAGAGGGAACATAAAGACTGATGTTAATTGATATTTCAGGCTTACATGTATTTTTCGAAATTATTAACTGTTCTCTATTATTTACCCGTATTGGATAATAAATTCCAGAATAGATGACTTTCAAAAAAGGGAAGCTACGATGTGGGCTGATAGTGAGCGGAGAAATCAGTTTTGGTGAAAGACCGGTCTTTACTAGAAGCTTGACTCCCTTCAGTCTCCAAGGACGCTGGTCAATTCTAAAAAACAGAATTAACTTTGATGTAAAACAGTATTTCTTTTCTAAGGTAATATCTGCTGTAGCCCAAAACGATTTTAAGTTAAAATACCTAAGATTTGATTGCTGGAATAATTGGGTCTTCAACTAATAGTAAATCTTTTTCTCCACTTCCGTAGTTACACTGGCGTGGTGCAGCCTGACGATTAGGTTAGGGTGACGCCGCCGCTAGATTCAGAAAAGGCACAGAAGGAACAAAAACGGTATATTTAGAATAGCGCTCTTACAAATCAGAAAAAGCGCGAGAGATGCTTCGCATCTGGGGATAAAAATACTCTTACTTGTTAAAAATCTTGTTTCTTTTTATCCGCTTCCGTGGTAAAAAATGGCGTGGTGCAGGCTGACGGTCTTTTTTTAGGATGACGCCGCCACTAGATTAGGTAAAGGCATAGAAAAAACAACAAAGGGTATTTATAAAGTAGCGCTCTTCTGGCCACAAAGGCGGCGGCGCGAGAGACACTTCGCAGATCGAGATTACAATACTGCGAGGTACATACGGGGTTTTGAAAAAGCTCTTACCGGTTAAAATAGTCATGGAGCGCAGAACGTCGCAGTTTCCTTCGGTCGATCAAAAGGCAACGGAGGATTACCTAAGTCCGTTCTCTACTATTATTTATACCCTGGATAGGCTCCACCTACATTTTCAAGCAGTATCCCTTCTTCGATGTTTACTGGATAGGTATCTATCACCTGAGTGGGCTACAGCTACATTTTTAAAGTGGTATTAACCTATATACCTTTTTAAAGTGGTATTTATCTTTAGATGGTTACTAGTTAGGTGTCTATTTTCTCAATTCGATTGGGGTGTTAATTTATATATATAAGTACAAGTTTAGATATTATTACCTATATAAAAAATTCCAATATTTAATATAAGCCCAATTATCCTTCTATTCACATTGGTATCTATCATTTCTAATTTTCCTTTAATCTTTACAAATGTACAGATACGGAAGTCATAAGACGTTTGAATATTATAGGTTGGTAATATATTATCGCATTATGGAGCTGGTACTATATTATCGCATTTTCCCACGGTAAGTCTTGGTTCAGTCCGTGGTCAAAGGTCCCAAGGGTAAAGATCCAGAAAACTTCTCTTTTTTTGCGTGTCTCATCACCTCCTTGGTTCTTTTGTTGGTGGATCTTCTCGAGTATGCGCCATTTAAGGTCTTCTGGTTTATGTTTGTATTCCATAAAGTGGTTTACTAGGGGGGCTGCGGTTTTCTGTGTCTTAATAGCTGATCTATGTTCAGTTAATCTGGTTTTTATCATGCGAGATGTCTCACCTACATAACCTAGGTTGCAGGGACATGTAATTAAATATATTACATTCTTTGTATTGCACGTCCAGAGTTGATCGTTGTTTTGTTTAGCTGCATTTCTTCACCTGTTAGGATAGTGTCGCAAGATTGACACGAGCCACAACGTGAGGTGCCTTTAATGGCATTCGTTCCATCAATTGATTTTTGGATGAAAGGAATGCTCTTTGTAATGCTCTTGTGGCGAGAATGAACTATTTGGTCCTTTAAGTTTTTATTTCGCCTATGGGCAAACATAGGTTTAGACAATTTCTGTTGGTTATTCAATACATTTAAAAGGTGCCAGTTCGAGTTTATTATTTGCCTAACCGTGGAGTCCATAGTGGAATGTTTCGTAATGCAGGCTAGTTTTGGATCAGTCTTATGTTTTTGGGATTGTAACAGAGTATCCCGGTCATAGAAGCGTGCTCTCTTATACGCTCCTCTGATTAGACGATGTGGGTATCCCCTTTGGATAAATTTAGACTTCATGATCTCCGCTTGAATGTCAAAGTCCTTTATATTGGTGCAATTCCGCCTAACTCTCAAAAATTGAGAGAAGGGGATGCTATCCTTTTGACAACGGGGATGATAGCTTTTAAAGTGGAGAAGGGTGTTACGGGCAGTGGGCTTTGTATATAAGTCCACTTCCAGAGTTCCATTATTATTCTTTATGTTTATGTCTAAAAATTCCACTTTGGATTTGTTGATATGCGCAGTGAAACGTAAGTTTTCATCTGTCAAATTCAGCCACAGAAGGAATTCCTTCAGAGTCTGTTCCCCATCGGTCCATACAAAGAAAATGTCGTCTATGTATCGATACCAATGGGAAACAGACTCAAAGAATGGTGCCACCTCATTAAAAATGAATTTGTTTTCAAACAAGATCATGTAGATATTAGCTATTGATGGGGCCATAGAGGCCCCCATGCTTACTCCTTTGATTTGAAGAAAAAGGTCTTTACCAAATTCAAAGAAATTTTCTTTTAAAACCAAGTTTAGACAGTCTTTAATAAATGGCTTAGAACATGGGATCTTATGTAAATCGATAAACCACATAGTGGCATCAATTGCTTCAGCTTGGGGTATATTACTATACAAGGACTCGATATCTAGAATCTAGAGTCACTAAGATATCATTATTGTCGTTGTATGGAAGGAATAATAAATAAAAAAGAATTTGACTTCCTAAATAAATCAGACAGGAAAGTATCTTGCATATATGGACTACCCAAAATCCATAAGGACCAAAAAAATCCACCATATAGACCAATTGTCTCCACGATTGGTACACCTCTGGAAGCTGTCTCAAAATATTTGGACCAAATCCTACGCCCCTATATTCCTTTATCACAATCTTATGTAAAAGACACTGGCGATATTATCGCGAAAGTAGAAAATTTACCATACAACGACAATAATGATATCTTAGTGACTCTAGATATCGAGTCCTTGTATAGTAATATACCCCAAGCTGAAGCAATTGATGCCACTATGTGGTTTATCGATTTACATAAGATCCCATGTTCTAAGCCATTTATTAAAGACTGTCTAAACTTGGTTTTAAAAGAAAATTTCTTTGAATTTGGTAAAGACCTTTTTCTTCAAATCAAAGGAGTAAGCATGGGGGCCTCTATGGCCCCATCAATAGCTAATATCTACATGATCTTGTTTGAAAACAAATTCATTTTTAATGAGGTGGCACCATTCTTTGAGTCTGTTTCCCATTGGTATCGATACATAGACGACATTTTCTTTGTATGGACCGATGGGGAACAGACTCTGAAGGAATTCCTTCTGTGGCTGAATTTGACAGATGAAAACTTACGTTTCACTGCGCATATCAACAAATCCAAAGTGGAATTTTTAGACATAAACATAAAGAATAATAATGGAACTCTGGAAGTGGACTTATATACAAAGCCCACTGCCCGTAACACCCTTCTCCACTTTAAAAGCTATCATCCCCGTTGTCAAAAGGATAGCATCCCCTTCTCTCAATTTTTGAGAGTTAGGCGGAATTGCACCAATATAAAGGACTTTGACATTCAAGCGGAGATCATGAAGTCTAAATTTATCCAAAGGGGATACCCACATCGTCTAATCAGAGGAGCGTATAAGAGAGCACGCTTCTATGACCGGGATACTCTGTTACAATCCCAAAAACATAAGACTGATCCAAAACTAGTCTGCATTACGAAACATTCCACTATGGACTCCACGGTTAGGCAAATAATAAACTCGAACTGGCACCTTTTAAATGTATTGGATAACCAACAGAAATTGTCTAAACCTATGTTTGCCAATAGGCGAAATAAAAACTTAAAGGACCAAATAGTTCATTCTCGCCACAAGAGCATTACAGAGAGCATTCCTTTCATCCAAAAATCAATTGATGGAACGAATGCCATTAAAGGCACCTCACGTTGTGGCTCGTGTCAATCTTGCGACACTATCCTAACAGGTGAAGAAATGCAGCTAAACAAAACAACGATCAAAGCAAGAGAACTCTGGACATGCAATACAAAGAATGTAATATATTTAATTACATGTCCCTGCAACCTAGGTTATGTAGGTGAGACATCTCGCATGATAAAAACCAGATTAACTGAACATAGATCAGCTATTAAGACACAGAAAACCGCAGCCCCCCTAGTAAACCACTTTATGGAATACAAACATAAACCAGAAGACCTTAAATGGCGCATACTCGAGAAGATCCACCAACAAAAGAACCAAGGAGGTGATGAGACACGCAAAAAAAGAGAAGTTTTCTGGATCTTTACCCTTGGGACCTTTGACCACGGACTGAACCAAGACTTACCGTGGGAAAATGCGATAATATAGTACCAGCTCCATAATGCGATAATATATTACCAACCTATAATATTCAAACGTCTTATGACTTCCGTATCTGTACATTTGTAAAGATTAAAGGAAAATTAGAAATGATAGATACCAATGTGAATAGAAGGATAATTGGGCTTATATTAAATATTGGAATTTTTTATATAGGTAATAATATCTAAACTTGTACTTATATATATAAATTAACACCCCAATCGAATTGAGAAAATAGACACCTAACTAGTAACCATCTAAAGATAAATACCACTTTAAAAAGGTATATAGGTTAATACCACTTTAAAAATGTAGCTGTAGCCCACTCAGGTGATAGATACCTATCCAGTAAACATCGAAGAAGGGATACTGCTTGAAAATATAGGTGGAGCCTATCCAGGGTATAAATAATAGTAGAGAACGGACTTAGGTAATCCTCCGTTGCCTTTTGATCGACCGAAGGAAACTGCGACGTTCCGCGCTCCATGACTATTTTAACCGGTAAGAGCTTTTTCAAAACCCCGTATGGACCTCGCAGTATTGTAATCTCGATCTGCGAAGTGTCTCTCGCGCCGCCGCCTTTGTGGCCAGAAGAGCGCTACTTTATAAATACCCTTTGTTGTTTTTTCTATGCCTTTACCTAATCTAGTGGCGGCGTCATCCTAAAAAAAGACCGTCAGCCTGCACCATGCCATTTTTTACCACGGAAGCGGATAAAAAGAAACAAGATTTTTAACAAGTAAGAGTATTTTTATCCCCAGATGCGAAGCATCTCTCGCGCTTTTTCTGATTTGTAAGAGCGCTATTCTAAATATACCGTTTTTGTTCCTTCTGTGTCTTTACTGAATCTAGCGGCGGCGTCACCCTAACCTAACCGTCAGGCTGCACCACGCCAGTGTAACTACGGAAGTGGAGAAAAAGATTTACTATTAGTTGAAGACCCAATTATTCCAGCAATCAAATCTTAGGTATTTTAACTTAAAATCGTTTTGGGCTACAGCAGATATTACCTTAGAAAAGAAATACTGTTTTACATCAAAGTTAATTCTGTTTTTTAGAATTGACCAGCGTCCTTGGAGACTGAAGGGAGTCAAGCTTCTAGTAAAGACCGGTCTTTCACCAAAACTGATTTCTCCGCTCACTATCAGCCCACATCGTAGCTTCCCTTTTTTGAAAGTCATCTATTCTGGAATTTATTATCCAATACGGGTAAATAATAGAGAACAGTTAATAATTTCGAAAAATACATGTAAGCCTGAAATATCAATTAACATCAGTCTTTATGTTCCCTCTATCTTAAATAGTTGATCACCTGTAACGATTACATCGGAGAACGTCTGAGGTTTCCTTTTTACCTATGAATACATTTTTAATAAATAAATGAAAAAACAGCCAGTGATGATCATTTGCAGGGAAAAGTAAGATGAAAGCAGTGAAAACTGTTGAAACAGGTAAGAATATAGAATCACCAATTATAAACTGAGAATACCTATAAATTCTTTGAGCAACGCCTGAAATAAGTAGTTTTAAGTCGTTTCCAGAAAATAACAAACCGTAATTTTCTTTTTTATAAAAAAATAGATATCACATACCTTTTCCAGAAATAAAAGGGAAAGGTGCCTTACTCCCTTGATCAACTGCGAACCACTGTCTCACATTTTTTGCTTGGGGTAAGGAGAATAAAGTACATAAGATTCACTAATAGTTTAAGCAAAGTCTTTTTTTGTTATCCTATTTAGTAAGATGCCTTGTTACTTAGACCTCTAGACCCAGTGAGAATTAATTGGAAGAATCCTAAGCGGCATTCATTTCAAAATGCTGGTTCTATAATAGGTCCTTGAAACTGTCTTTATAAACCTTTCCTTATGGTGGTCAGGACAAACCGGTTAACACAAATAGTTTAAAGAAAAGATAAGGGTAAATTAATAAGAAAATCGATATCAAGAAATCTATAATTAGAAGCTATCTATATCTGTAAGAGATGCCACTCCTTAGAGTATAGGTATAGAAATTAGTTTGACTGATAAATGTGATAATAAAATATTACGCCAATTATTTATCTTTAAGAGCGGAATGTATACAAACTTTGAAATGTATGCAAATTCTATAAAGGTTTTTTTTCCGCACTAGAATTAACAAAAAAGTTTTGATATATGTATCCGTTTGTATTGGCATTATTTATATCAAGATCTATAAGATAGGTGTGTGTTTTTTTTTCCAACATTTTCTACCTGAAAAGATATGTATAATAATACAAGTTTGGCTAAGACATGAAAAACAATGTTATTATCAGATGACAGAGTGTTTTTACAGAAAATATTTTCCTAAAAAAAGAGGCAATGCACTGTTAATTGTATGTAATTTGTAAAAATATTGTTTTATTTTGTTTAGAAAAAGTGGCTGAATATTCATCTGACCTGATGAAGACAAAAGACCTTGTCGAAACGCGTTGACACATACAGCCCTCATTCTTCATAACCAGAACTTTATAATTAAGGAAACGTAACCTTTTATTGCTATGATTTCATTAGATGTGTTAAAAAGAAAGGTCACACAATGAATCATTAGTTTTTATCATTCTTATTGTGTATACAAATTTATCTATTTTTATAAAAATTAAATTTATTCCTGCTAATATCATTTCAGTCCATTGCTTCTTTATACTTTTTCTATTTTTATAAAATTTGCGTGAGTTGTTTTTCTGTTTAGCCATTTGCTCTTGTCTTGTAAGTCTGCCTGGGTATATACCTCTACATGAAAAATGCATGCACACCTGTGCCATATGACAGACAGACCTGCCCTTAGGGCAGGTATGCCTGCCACATGGCACCCGAGCCTCTTTTGGGGGTGCCAATGGGTGTCAAAGTGACACCCCCTGCACCCTTGTGGAATTCGGTATTTACCGATTCGGTAAATACCGAATCGGTAATGCCCATTCATTCCTATGGGCTGCAAAGCCCATAGGAATGAATGGGCATTACCGGTCGGTATTTACCGAATCGGTAAATACAGATTTTTACCGATTCGGTAAAAGGAACATCTGGATGTTCCTACATGTCCCCCCTTCTTATTTACCGATTTTTAATTACCGAATCGGTAAAATTCGGTAATTAAAAATCGGTAAATAAGTCCTACCTACATCTGGCCCTAAGTTATAACACACAAGAGTCTTCTTGGGTAACCCCCCTTCGAACGCATTATCAGAGGACTATTGTCTTTCTCTATTTCTCACTTTGTAGACTGCAACAATTTCCAAATATCGCACACCAAACATGGGAACGTCATCATCTTCTAACACACAAGCCAGGTGAAAACATAGTTGAAGTTCAGTTAACGCTCTCCCTCCATGTTCTTTTGCCAACGTCTTCTTCTCAGACTCTTTCTTTATCTTTAGTCCAGTAATTTCCCTATTCTACAACTGACAATGCATGTGAATAGTTGTAAGAACTGTCACGTTAGCAGAAAATGGAAACCAGAAATTATGCAGCATGAAGAATTATAGGCCTGAAATTGCATTATCAAGAATGCACATTTAATATGCGTGGGCACATTTAAATAACAATCAAATATGAATGATAAGTGCATTAGGTTCACGTTACATAAATCATACAGTAAATCCTTCGATTAATCATGCGTAAGTATAGCTAAGAACTACATTTAAATTAAATGGATGAAATATTAATTCACACATACTTTATCGTTTCTAGTGTAATCACATTCTACAAATGTGAGGTGAGTTCTTATTCAGTTATCTAAACAGTAAATGTTATTCGATGTATTAAGGCACACATTAGGAAAGTCGAATTTTATCTTCATACTGAGTGTATATCTAATAAGGAAAGATGGTTTATTTATGCCTTACTTAACAAAGTTAAACACATAGTTTGAGTAAATTCACTAGTCCTACTATAAATGCACTTAAGTAGTAATGTCAAATGCAACACCTATTGTCTTAGACCATATAAGAATCATGTGCTAAATGCTCATTCATATCATGTGTCTGTTATGAAGTTGTGACCTATTCGAGACATGAAGGATGGGCAAAGTTGCGCTGCACCCCATGCATACTGCACTTAGAGAAAAAAGGAAGAGTCATCAAAGCACATAAATCGCGGACATATTCATATCCGCTTTGAGACATTAGTAGCCCACTTTGACACCCAGTTGCACCCCTGAATAGTGCTTGTGTGCACATGTGGCACACATACATGCCCTAAGGGCATGTATGTCTGTCACATGGCACAGGTGTAAAAGCACAGATTGGCATTTACAGAGGTATTTGTTATTTACCACCAACGAATCCTTAAAGCACAGAAGCACTCCTCAAAGTGCTTCCTACATGTCATTTACCGTAAATGATGATTCGGTAAATACCGAATCGGTAAATACTGATTGGTTATTTACCGAATCCTCCCCTACATACCAAATGCCCAATACCGGTCGGTAACGGGCCGAAATTCGGTAATTTCGGCTGTTACCGACCGGTATTGGGCCACCTACATCTGGCCCTAAGTGCGTTGATCCTGCGAATGAGAGACTTTCCAGTGAGTCTCGCAGCTCTCGGTCTGGATCCCTAGATAGCAAAATGTGCATGGAGCCACGCGTATTCACGCTTCCCTAAACCGGAATGTCTGCTCTGTGTATCTGCCTGCAAAGAAGTAAGTACATGACATATCTACATTCATTTGTAGTTCGGACAGTACTACAAACCTTGCAGTTGGGCCTATTGCCGCAGTTCCTCTTGCAGATCCTTCAGACACAGGATTATGTTGTCAGCGTGTAAGGATATAGTATATACTGTGTTAATGAGTAGAATCTTGCCTAATCCGCTGCACTATGGGTTCAATTGCCACCATAAAATGAAGCGGTGAAAGTGGGGCAACCTTGCCGTGTACCACGTAGTACCTGATAGGAGCTTGAGATTTAGGGCGCATTTCTGGCTCTAGTCGTTGGTCCCGTATACTGCAGTTTTACACATTGGATGTAAGCAGGCGGTATCTCGTAGCAGGCCAATGCTGCCAACATAAAATCCCAACCAATTGTGTCAAAATCTTGACGTATGTCTAGGGTTAGTCAACTGGCATAGGGATGACGTCTCCGAGCTGCGTCCACCACCTGAAACAACCACAGAATATTTAGGAAGGTATTGCCTTGTCGGACAAAACCACATTGGTCCATATGTAACAACTGTAGAAGTAGCAGGAATAATTGGCACAACAGAATTTTGGGAAGAATTTTGTATTCTGTCTTTAACAATGATAGCTAACAAGGATACCTCCATAGATGGTTTGCCCGGTTTCAGCATAGAGGTGGCTAGCACTTCTCCAGTAGTAGGGGACAGTGAACCCATATCAAGAGAGGCTGCATAGAGCTTCTCTCGGTGTCGTAACAATTGTGTGGCATAGGCCAAATAGAATTCCACCAGCCGTCCATCAGAACCCAGTGTTTATTGTGAGCAAGCTCCTTGATAGCCCCATGTGTCTCACTCGCCATAATGAGAGCGCCTAGTACTTTCCTGTCATTCGGAGTCACTCTGGGTAACTGTGCTTGAATTGAAAACGCCGCTATCTCTGCTGGGTCAGGATGTGGCAGGGCGGTGCAGAAGTCACAGAAGACTGTGTCGATTCCCCACTGTCCCTGATGAGGTGCATTTATCGACAAGATAAGCGTAGGAGACGGTTCAGCTCGGATTAGATGGAACAATAATGTTCCTGACTTGTCCGCCTCAGTGTGTAGCTTTTGTGTGTAAGTCCTATAGTCTATCACTCTGAGGCTTTCCAGGAGTGCCGCATGTGTGATTCTAGCTTCCTGTAAGGCAGCGGCGGCGTCAATGTTAGCAGCCACTGCCCTCACTGGGGGCCCAGACTGTTCTCCACCATGTTAATTCCAAATGAATCTCCTGTCTAGTTCCCATTACTGCATTAACCAATGTACGACACACTATGACCTTAAACGCCTCCCACTCCACCAATGGGGAGGAGGCTGTGCCATTATTATTATGGTCAGATATCTTCTTCCCGAAATATGTAGCATTTGTAACACTAGCCTGTAGGTGTGGAGGGCCGAGGAATCTGTCAAGACGGCAATGGAGGTCATGTGGAATTGATTAAAAAGAGCATTTCCTCATAACCTCCTTGGGACTATGCCATAGAGCTAAAAGTCCCCATTGTCTCAGTATTTTGGCCTGTCATTACGCACTCATACCGCACAGGGGTGTGATCAAGCGATCCAATATCGTGTCCAACACTACATTCTGTCTCTTGTGTACTAATCCCGTACCCCCCACATTCCAAGTGATATTATAATTTCTCACTACAGTTGACACCGTTGCTAGACAGTGGTAAATAAACAAGTCCCCCCACGCATTGCCCCCCTTCAATACATCAGGTGACTTCCGTAAACCATAAAAAATATTTCTCCAATTCTCGTGCTAGCAATCGTATCTATGGGGTCACTCTCTACACAGTAGAGGATATGAGAGGGCATAGACCTGTGGTAAATAAATAATTAAATACCGGATCTATTTTTCAGGATATACAATAACAGATAGCTCAATAAATAAGAGTCAAGATTCGAGGTAGCTGGAGTTTGCAGGTTTTAATACAGCATAAAGGACAGCAACAGGACAACCTGCACGGGAATAGGATGGCAGCTGCCGGGGGCAGGATCTGGGCAAGAGTGGATCACTTTTAATAACAGTGCACAATATTTATAGTTAAACAAAATACATAGCATTCAGTACAGTAGGCGTAGCAGTGGGCGGGGCTTGTAGCAGTCGCGAAAGATAAGGCAGAAAGTAGGTGTAACAAGAGGCGTATACATAGACATGTGATGTAAACGTAACAGAATATGTCATAAACGGGGCGGAAACATGGAGGGGGCTACCTAAGGAGCCGGGACCTCTGACCTAGTGGTGCGCGCAAGCTGGCAATGACGTGTTACTAGGAGGAACTGGGGGCTATGACTTCTGCGCTAGAAGAGGAGACGAAAGTCTGGAGAGTCAGAGCGACATGTACCTAAACACTATCTAGTATCTGATGTTTAGAGAACATGTTGATAGAATCCAAAAGTTATCAGGGCAAAGGCTAACAGACTCTAAGACTGGTGCATGCATCATTCTATATGTAGTGCGTGTTGAGGAATATTAAATGACCATTAATACAGTATTTCTCTTACATGGACACGTAAAGGCTAGACGATGACTGAAACTATTGATGCGATTCAGTAGCTTTAGGAATGCAGAGAAGGAGGGCTGGACTGATAACTAGAATCATAACATACTCTTGGCAGACTGGCAGGCAGAGCCAGGCCGAGCCGGGCACTGTGAGGCAGGAAGTAAGTGAAGGGTCAGGGATACAGGTGGGGGCTGTATCGCTCCTCAGCGAGGGTTCAGGAGACAGGAGCTGAATCTGGTGTCCGGGCCCTTTTGAGGCCTAGAAACGGGGACTTTATTCTGAATTAACGTGCACACTGTGAAACGTGGCAACGTAGCTTTACATAGGCCTAATACTCGTAGCTTTAACGAGAACTGAAAACTGGCATACTAGAGATGGACACAACTAAAATTGCGTCTTTAATCGATCATAAGGGAATACATATGCATATTAATCATGCACATATAACATAAGATGGGGAACACGTAGGGACACAGAACATGGCAAAATTTACTTTTCCACATTCCCTCCTTGTCACTACGTTTTCATCAGGAAACATCAATATTCATGATACCATCTATCATTTCGTACAGTATCATTTGCTCGTCTCGAATTGGCTTAGAACGGGACTTAGGACTAGGACTTGGAATACAGGATGTAGCACAAATGCCGCAAATCGCAGGGCCACATTGTAAACAGAGGCAGCAACTGAAAATGATCATTACTGCTATACCTAGAAATGACAATACTTTCCATCCCCAGGCAGAAATTATACTCCAGAGCCAACCGGACCATGTCCAGGTGCCTGGATTCTGGTGTAACTGATGGGCAATTTTATGAAGTCTGGTTATAGCTGAATAAACAGACGGCGCGTTATTAGGAATGAAAATGCAGCAACTAGATCCGATGACTCTACATGCTCCTCCTCTATCGGCCAGTATGACGTCAAGAACGAGACGATTTTGGAGCACAACAAATCTCATAGCAGATTGCTCTTCAGTTAAGTTACCTAGAGCAGAAGTAGTCTCATTCACTACTGCTTCAAGGGTTCTGGTTAACCTACGGATTAACTTACTATTCTGGATAGGTCCTATAAAGAAGAAGAAACCTCTATTGAAGTCTGTATACTGTTCTAGAGCAGTTTCAGTTTGATCGACAATCGGGGACTCAATCTCCCTTCTATGTCTAATGTGTACTAGATGTGTGTTTCTATGATAATCGGATGGGGCTAGGAAAACTGGTGGCAGTAGGAAGGCAATGTAACATGTTCCATCCCAATCGAGGGGCAGACGAACATATGCGGTCTGACCACAAACAAAATATGAATGACGTGAGGCTTTGAAAATAGATTTCCCACACTCACTATACTTGACAATAGTAGTACAATCACTATGTCCTACATGTGCGGAACCATTTTTTCGGACACATAATTCGCCTTTGACTGGTAGTACTGAAATAGCAGGTAAATCTGGAGTAGTATCAGACTGAACATTCAGGACCATAAAATTCGAAGAATAGTTACCTAAATTATAAACTTCATTTTCTAGGTCTAACCCGGTTCTATGGGTGAGACCTTGCTTGTCTGGAAAACATGTACTATTCAGAAGGGACATATCCGTTGAGGATAACGTTAACGTGGACCATGCTCCACACGAACCATTATGAGAAAACGGATAAGGAAAAAGTGGCAGAACTCCCTTCGGTGTCTGGAAAGAGGGGAGTCGACCACACACCCAACAATTAGTGGCATTGCTGGTCTGGTGTGAATAGTGTAACATACGGATAAATGTGTTATTGCGCATAGCAAGACGATAGGATAGCTCGTGAGGAGGCAGATCACTAAATGTGTGTTCTACTGTAGCATTAGAAAACTTATTTACATGAGAAATTGAAAAACATAAATGCAATGCATAACTTGTGCAGGTAACCATCAAACTCAAAAATAGAAGAAAACATAAAATAACAATACATCTGATGGAGTTTTGACTAACTCTCTCACTATGGGGGTCTATCTCATACATGTCAGAAACCTGTCTAACCGTTTCACCCGAGGGGGACTTAGACAATTAAACTGGCTGACTTATTTTACTAGACCGGAGCTTCTGTTTATACTCCTGCTGCGGAGTTTCCTCTAACAGGGGAGGCTTGGAATCAAAGTTTGTAGCGGGACAGTCCTTGAGAATAGGGCAGTCTTTAAAAATGTTCTTGGCAAAAGTCTTTTCTCGGAGTCCATGAAACTTCTTGACGTGAGACAGGTGCACCCACCCCTTACGGCCCTCCAACTTCACGGCCGTACGGGTGGTCAGAAGGACTTGCTTCGGTTCCTTCCAGCGAGGCTCCAGCGGACTTGAACGATCAAAATTCCGGACAAGGACCAGACTTCCTGGAGCGATTTCATGCGGTTTCACTTCGGTATTGTCTGGAAATGCGGCGGCAACCTGTGAACGACAAGAGTGTAGGGCAGACATCAAGGAAGCTAGGTAATCTGTCAGCATATTACTGGAAACATCGGTAATACTTCGGGGTCTAGGTGTACCCCACATGTTCGGGGGGCGGCCGAATACGACCTCATAAGGGGACAGACCTGATCTGGAATGTGCGACCATGCGCATATAAAATAGGGCGACTGGCAGAGCTACTAGCCAGTCTACACCTTTCTCTTTACAAACTTTGGCGATGCGGATTTTTAGGGTCTGATTATGTCTCTCTACGAGACCTGCTGCTTCAGGATGGCGTACACAATGGAACTTCCACTGGTACCCTAACAGAAGGGAAACATGCTTCATTAACTCAGATGAGAATGGCTGGCCGTTGTCTGAATACACGACCCTAGGGAGTCCATAACGAGGGAAAAATTCACGAACCAGCTGCTTGGCAGTGGTCGCGGCTGTGTAATCTGGGACTAGATATGCCTCTGTCCATCTGGACAAAGCGCATACAACTACAAGGACATACTTAAAACCTCGACATCGCTCCATCTGAATATAATCCATCTGGAGGACCTCAAAAGGGTGGTCAGGAGGCTGGAATCCCCCTTGTTCCACCGGGACACTTTTACCTGGATTAAACTGATGACATATCATACAGGTACGGACTTTCTGCTTGGCTGCAGCTCGTAAATGCTTGTTAAACCAAATGTTCTGGATACTGTCTAACATAGCTTTTTCTCCTAAATGTGCAGGACTATGTGCGGTATTAATAATGACTTGAACCATTGAGTCGGGGAGAAACCATGTGGCTTTTCCCTTCGTCAACCATCCCTGATCTGTCTGGACCCCTCCTTGTTCGGACCATTTCTTGATTTCCTCGGGAGTAGCATGTGACTGGATATCTATGACATCTTGAGTGGGGTCCTTAACTGTCATACATGTAGTCGGATCTGGAGTGTGTGTCTGCGTCATGTTAACTGGAATGTCTGGAGTCTGAGCTGTAAGCTTGGCTGTTCGATCTGCTAGATCGTTACCTTGGGAAATGATGTCAGTGACTTTCGTATGTGCTTTGCACTTCATGATAGCGATAGCTGTCGGTAAATGTATTGCATCTAACAGAGCTTGGATAAGGAGACCATGCTGAATCTTGGTTCCATGAGAAGTCATAAAACCTCTTTCTTGCCAGAGCACTCCAAAGTCGTGTACGACTCCGAATGCATAACGTGAATCTGTGTAAATGTTAACTTTCAGGTTTTTGGCACGTATGCAGGCTTGGGTCAGAGCGACTAGCTCTGCTGCTTGAGCGGACAGGGTGTCAATACGGTGTATCTCTATAACTTCAGTGTCAGTAGTCACTGCATACGCGGCTACTAGTTCTCCTGTACTTGTTCTCATACATGAACCATCCACATAAAGTGTCAGGTCGGGATCTGGTAACGGAATATCTGTCAGGTCTTGTCTTGGCTTTGTCATGGTGTTAACTACTTCCACACAGTCATGTGTGGCAGGATTTGAAGTAACTGACGGTAACAGTGTAGCAGGATTTAGAACGTTGCAGCGTCTGATTTCTATGTGTGGCTGGAACAGTGTCAATTCATAACCTGTTAAACGTGCAATGGTCAAGTGCTGAGTCTGTGTTCGGTTTAAAAGAACTTCCACGGAGTGTGGAACTTGTACTGTCAGGGAGTGCCCTAATACTATGGAATCGCTTTGTCTGATAGCTAGTGCTGTGGCTGCAACTGACTTGAGGCAAGCAGGCAGAGCCTGGGCTACTGGATCTAGTGTGCTAGAAAAATAAGCACAAGGCTTGTATTGTCCTGCTTGATCTTGTGTGAGAACAGATAATGCTGTACCTTCGCGTTCTGTGACAAAAAGTGTAAAAGGCTTACTGTAGTTCGGTGTAGCTAGAACAGGAGCTTGACATAAAGCTTTCTTTAACTCATTAAAAGCAAGTGTATGTTCCTGGGTCCAAGGGAGGACAGTCGATACGGCTGCCTCCTGTGTCGTTAACTGTATCAGTGGCTTGGCTAGAAATGCATACTGAGGAATCCATTGTCGGCAATAAGAAGTGAGGCCGATAAAAGCTCGTACCTCCTTCTGGGTCTTGGGCTGAGGAAGACTCGCTATTAACTGGATACGGTCAGGTGTCAACTGCCTACCCCTCTTGGACAGTAAGTGGCCTAAATAGATCACTTGCTGGACACAGAATTGAAGCTTCGAAGGGGACACCTTGTGCCCCATCTCGGCTAGGAAATACAGAACTGTAAGTGACGCACGCTCGCAGGCACGTTCAGAACGGGCTGTGATCAGTAGATCATCGACATACTGGAGCAGGGCAGTGTCAGTTGGCATGTGAATATTGTCTAGTTGTCTTTTAAGTGCTTGACTGTAAATACTAGGACTTTCTGTGAAACCTTGAGGAGCTCGTGTGAATTTATAGCTCCTTCCATTTAAACAGAATCCGAAAAGAAACTGACTGTCTGGATGAATGGGGACACTGAAAAATGCGTTTTTGAGGTCTATGACTGTGAAAAATGTAGCCTCAGAATCAATGGCTGTCAATAGGGAAGAAATATCTGGGACAACTGGGTACTGGGGAATGATACATTTATTAAGTTCTCGAAGGTCAATCACTAATCGATATACTGGAGGTGCATTTGGATCAGTATGTTTCATGACTGGAATGATAGGAGAATTACATACATTGGAGTCAGTTTCTACAACTACTCCTTGAGCAATGAGCTCGTCAATAATTTTGGATAAGGCTGCTACAGCCTCAGGTGGCAATCTGTACTGTCTGATTCGTGGTAACACTACACCTGGTTTGAGAGTCACACGATGGGGTGTGATTTGCATAAAACCAACATCAGTTGGACCTTGTGCCCATAGATGCTGCGGAACATTCAATAATCTTGGATCAAAATCACGTAATACATAGTGACCCTTAAAGTCACGTAAAAACAAACGTATTCCTTCTGGGGAGCAGCAAATAACTGCACCTAATTCTTTTAATGTCTTAATGCCTAACACATTTTCTGGACATGATTTCGTGAGTAGCAGGTCAGTAGTTCGGGACAATGGACCTACTTCTAGAGTAACTGGTTTGGAAATCTCGTTAACAATTGGCTTTCCTGAAAATCCAAGGGAAACATTTCTAGAGCCTGAGAGCGGAGCCCCTGGAACCTCGTCATGACTGATAATAGTCCTACTTGCCCCTGTATCAATCAGAAACTTTCTGTCTTTCCCTAATACTTGACTGTGAACATAGGGACCCTCTTGATCTACAGGAATCTCGATGAGAGGCAAGCCTACCTCCCTCTCTAGGCTGTTTCATGAATACGGCTGGTACTCTGGATACTCGGACTGTGCATACTGGTACATCTGCTGTGTAACATGCTGTGTTGCAGCTATAGGCTGCGGTGCTGTAACTGTCTGTGGTGTATTCTGTGGTAACTGGGAAGTCTGTGAAACTTGTTCTTGTCTAGGCGGACGTGGTCTTTCTTTAGTCTTACCAGTGGCTATGTTGTGTTTCAGAACTGCACACTCGTTTATAAAATGACCTGGCTGTTTACAATAATTGCAGGTCCCTTTAACGGGAGCTGCAGGATGACTGGCTTGATTCGTACCCCTCTTCTGACTGTCTTAAGGAACAGATTGTGCAACTAATACTTTCATTTTCGTGTCTTTCATACGTTTCCTTTCATGATCTTGCTCTTCTCTGATTCTATTCTGGTGATACTGAAGCATCTGAAGCATTTGGGCCGGAGTATTAGCTTGCCAGGTACTCTCGACTTTCAAAACTCTATTTTTAACTTGTGGACTTGAATTCTCGACTAGTTTAGTAACAAAAAGATGAGGGTATGACTCACTACTCGTCTTCAAACCACTGTTGATGCTAAAACATTTCTCAAATCTAGAATAAAAATCACTAGTATCTTCGTCTGGTTTCTGTTTACAGGCTGAGATTGCATCCCAGTCTTCCTTTTTCGTGGCTAGTAATCTTGGCAAAACTTGTATTAACAGTTCAGGTAATTCTTTACATTTATCTCCTTGACCGGTACCTGGTACACGTGTATTTTCTTCAGCTTCTAGAGCTGCCCAATCTATCTTTTTCTCTCCCACCTCCCATTCTTTCTCCTTGAGTTTTTCATATACCCCTGCGGGCAACAGGACCTTTAACATTTTAATTATATCTGGATACGTGTATTCTCCCATACGGAGCATGTCTTTTAATTCACGGTGGAACCCTGCTGGATCTTTGTCGTGACAGGGAATCAATTTCTTCATCTCTAAGAGTTCCATCTTTGTAATCGGGGTGTAAACAAATACTCGTTGCATTTCACCACCCTGTGTCCTAACTGGGTGTACTTCTCGTAACGGATGCTGTCTGTCTATGTAAAAGGGTTTACTTTCTGGGGGTGAGACGTGAACAAAATGCGGATTCAGGAACGTTCGGTATTTGTGGCGTTGTTCTAGAATGATACTAATTAAATCGGTACCTAGACCTTTCCATCTGTACTGGAGTAACTCGTTCAGGACATCATGTAACGGACCTGGATCAGAATGCTGACCCTCATACAGTGTTATGAGGTGCTGGATCATATACATACCCACCAGTCGCTGCTCGGCTGGGGCAGTTTCAGAAACATTTGTGCCACTATTTCGTCTGGAAAAGTGGTAGAATCAGTAGCCCATCGGACTGCTGATCGGGCTAGTTCTTGTTCATGCATGGTACTAAGTTCACTATAACCGATTCGTGATTTCAGAATGTGATCGGTAGCTTGGAATACTTGCTCAAGATTCTCTTGTTCTGGTGCTGGAAGAGAGAAAACTTTCTTGTGTTCTAGACGTGAATGCCGGTCGGGAAGTCTAGTTTTACCTACATACGCTATTCTGGCGGTATTCTCGTCGTCTACCTCTTCAGTAGAAGAGTCGTTTTCTTTCTCGCTTACTTGTGCTGTTTTGCGTTTCTCGTGTAACCTTATTATTTCCTTACGAATTTTCTTGTACATACTCTCTATACTACTGAGTGTCTTGTGTCTTCCCTCGGCTATATGATCACTCCATTTTGTCAGAACTCTCATTTCGGTCGGATCTTTAGTCGGATAATCTTGTTCCCTTATTAAACAATTTATTAGAAACTTTAATAGCATGAGCTGAATCTCAGCTTTTCTTAGAAACATGACTTCGCCAATACTTTCTGGATCTTCTCCTGTACGGATGAAACGATATATTCTGTCTAGATCTTCTTTCATATTTGGTAGGGTGTCCAAATACTCGGTCACCCGTCTTACACGTAATGAATATATAACCATACTATCATCACCTGGAACTGGATCATAACGGCATTCGGTAAGAGCTCGCCTGATATCTGCAACGGACTGATGTTTGGGCGTACGCTGTAACGCACGTTCATGTAACTCGACTGACGTTACACGTTTGTGTGGCGGCGGGGTTCCCGGAGGACCTCCTCCCGCGGCCCCTAAACTGGAATCGTCGACTGATACTCTTCGTGCTGGCAGAGTGACCAGTGTAGCGGGTACTTGTAATGTAGGCTGGACCGGGGGTACCGTAACAGGTGCTGTAACAGGTGCCCCGGTGACTGGAGGAGCAGGATTTACATTATTTACAGGAGCTGGCGGAACAGGATTTGCATATTCTGGGACTGTGTCGTCCAAATAGGACGAGAGAAAAATATCAGCTGCGGTCGGTTTGTGACGTAGCTTGGTCGGAACTAAGGGTGGCGGAAAATTACTGGATGCCTCCGGGGTTGCTTTTGGCAAGCCCTCGGCAAGAAGAGGGTACATACCCTTAATAAGGGCATTCCTCTGTCTGTCTGACTGTTCGGTTTTAACTCGTTCACCTATTTCGATTAATTCCCTTTCTTGGGCTCTTTCTGAGGATTCTCTACTTAATTCTGACTTTCTGATTTCTTTTTCGGTTCTTTTATGAGATTCTTTGCGCCATAACTCGATGGCATCTTTCTGTGACTGTCTGGCTTTCTTTTTCCATAATACTTCTTCTACTCGCATGATGCACTCGGCATCCCATGTGCCTGATACAGGCCATCTATATTTCTCTTCTAATTCCTTAGTGTACTCGACCCATAAGTCTAGATATAATATGGCACTTATGCCATGCTTATGATACATAAAATGACCTGGACTGTCCCTAGGTGGGACAGGAACTGCTTCCTCGAGCAGACCTTTTCTAGTTCTTAACTGACGTAATTTTGAGAACAGAGGCATGACGTGAACTGGGATCTGGACACAATACAATACACAATGAACACAATAATGACTTGAGACTGATCACTCATACCACGACATTAAAAACACATTGAAATGACATTTAAAATAACAGTTCGAACAGAAACATTACCTGGAATACTTGAAAACAGAAACACATGAATTTCTCGAGAACAGAACTTACTAGAATTACTAGATGCACTGCTGAAACAGTACGAAACATACCGGTCTCATAAAGAGACACGTCAGGACCCGCATCCACCTAGGTGGATACTTCGTGTTGGATTTGCGTACCCAAACCCACGGACCAGAGACAAATTAATTGACCCTGTCTAGATACTACCCCAGCAACGGTACTCACCGGGCTGCAAGAACGGAAGGCCTCGGACTGGACTGGACTGCTACGACGACGGACTACGAACTTCGGACTTCAGTTACGGGTGGGCCTCCGGATACCTCGGACCTTGGACTCTCGGCTTGGGCTCTGGTCGGGACTCGCCGCGTTCCTCCACCGCCTCGTCTGGATGCTGGACCGCAACCTCCGTCTCCTCCGTGGGCCTGAGGGATACTTGAAGCAGAAATATCTGCACGTGCACGGTATGGTTCCGTCACGGCTGCAGAGGGTCAGGGGGCTGGCGTGGCTTCTCCGGCGCGTGGGGAAAGGGCAAGTCCCTATTCGGGCGCCATTATGTGGTAAATAAATAATTAAATACCGGATCTATTTTTCAGGATATACAATAACAGATAGCTCAATAAATAAGAGTCAAGATTCGAGGTAGCTGGAGTTTGCAGGTTTTAATACAGCATAAAGGACAGCAACAGGACAACCTGCACGGGAATAGGATGGCAGCTGCCGGGGGCAGGATCTGGGCAAGAGTGGATCACTTTTAATAACAGTGCACAATATTTATAGTTAAACAAAATACATAGCATTCAGTACAGTAGGCGTAGCAGTGGGCGGGGCTTGTAGCAGTCGCGAAAGATAAGGCAGAAAGTAGGTGTAACAAGAGGCGTATACATAGACATGTGATGTAAACGTAACAGAATATGTCATAAACGGGGCGGAAACATGGAGGGGGCTACCTAAGGAGCCGGGACCTCTGACCTAGTGGTGCGCGCAAGCTGGCAATGACGTGTTACTAGGAGGAACTGGGGGCTATGACTTCTGCGCTAGAAGAGGAGACGAAAGTCTGGAGAGTCAGAGCGACATGTACCTAAACACTATCTAGTATCTGATGTTTAGAGAACATGTTGATAGAATCCAAAAGTTATCAGGGCAAAGGCTAACAGACTCTAAGACTGGTGCATGCATCATTCTATATGTAGTGCGTGTTGAGGAATATTAAATGACCATTAATACAGTATTTCTCTTACATGGAGACGTAAAGGCTAGACGATGACTGAAACTATTGATGCGATTCAGTAGCTTTAGGAATGCAGAGAAGGAGGGCTGGACTGATAACTAGAATCATAACATACTCTTGGCAGACTGGCAGGCAGAGCCAGGCCGAGCCGGGCACTGTGAGGCAGGAAGTAAGTGAAGGGTCAGGGATACAGGTGGGGGCTGTATCGCTCCTCAGCGAGGGTTCAGGAGACAGGAGCTGAATCTGGTGTCCGGGCCCTTTTGAGGCCTAGAAACGGGGACTTTATTCTGAATTAACGTGCACACTGTGAAACGTGGCAACGTAGCTTTACATAGGCCTAATACTCGTAGCTTTAACGAGAACTGAAAACTGGCATACTAGAGATGGACACAACTAAAATTGCGTCTTTAATCGATCATAAGGGAATACATATGCATATTAATCATGCACATATAACATAAGATGGGGAACACGTAGGGACACAGAACATGGCAAAATTTACTTTTCCACAGACCTATCAGGTGATACAATAAACATTTCCCCAATTCTGGGTCCAACAAAGATCAGTTGTACGACCAAAACAAAATCAACAAACAAAACAACGTTGCTGAATAACACCTTGTGCAGACACCTAAGGAGAGGGATCACAAATAACACGTGTGTGGCTGCCCTAATACAGGGGGGATAGCAACCATTTGTGTCTCGCATTGGAGCACCAGGAATTCCAAAGATAGATAACTGTCAGGGAATAACACAAAGAACATATAACATTTAGTTGCAACTTGACCATAGTTGGCCTCCTATCTGATAAAGAAGTCTAACCAGGAATAGCAAGGTATGAGAGGAAGGAAGGGGGAGAGAGGGAACAGAGGTTGCGTGAGTAATAAGGGGATGGGAAGGAGGCTGGGAGACAGGAAGGGGAAATGAGGAAGAACACTCTTCTATGAAATCCCGAGCATGATATAAAAGGAACAAAAGCTATGTTGTAACATACCAATGGTGCAACATCGAAAGGTACAAAGCTACATAATCCCATAACAATTTTAAATTAGGGTGTCTGTAGTCTGAGGTGTTACATTAGGGAAAAGCTCCACACTTCTGTTGGAGTCCGAGTTAGAGTTTATACTTGCGGAGAAGCTTGAGGAGGGTTTCCACTTGTGAAATTCAAGTGCTGACATAGTTGCCAGTTCTGTCAACTTACTCTCCAGGGCCTGTTGAGGTGAAGGTGCAGCCTTGGTCTGCATTGCCGAGGTAATCGTTGCAATCACCTCTGCGCGCGTTCTGCTGGAGGCAGATGTTGGCGCTCCAGCCAGTCCCAGACGGGCTTCAAAATTATCAAAAAACAAGGGGCCTTATTTATGCGCCCTTGTGTCACTTTTGCGCCGCCAGCGCGTCACTTTTTGTGACACACTAGCAACGTAAAAAAATGCGCCAGGTGGCGCCATATTTACAAAGTGATGCATCAAGGTAGATGAATCACTTTGTAAACTCCTGCACCACATTATACCTGCGCCAGGTATAATGTATGCAGGGTGACATTCCAACACAAGAAAGGGTCGTAGAAGTGATGCAGTGAAATCTATAAGATTTTACTGCGCCACTTCTAGGACGCAAATGCGTCAATATCTTATGCTTACCTCATGGCAGGCGTAAGACTGATGCAGGAACATTTACCATAGGAATTGCCCATGTGTAATGACCCATTGCTGGAGTTGCGTCACTTTTATGACACACTCCAGCAATGTGTCATTTTTGCGCCTACAGATACATCAGTAATACTGACATATCTGTAACTCCTTGCGAGATGATGCATCATACTGTAAATATGACGCATCATTGGTGTCACAAGAAGGGCGAAATGAAAAGTGACGCATCACTTTTTTATCGCAGCGATGTGTTACTTTTCATAAATGAGGCCCCTAGAGTGCTCAATATGTGTAGCCTTCAAGCGGGCTGGGAACATTAATGCATAGGTAAGGCTATCTGACCGTAGCAGCTACTTGACCGTTTGCACGATGCACAGCGTCTCGGCCCCTCTAATGTATAGTCTGGAAAAATGGGCACAGTGGAATTGTCTAATCTGATGTGAGCCGCCTCACTGGCTTTACGAAGCAGATGATAACGATCCCTATAATTAAGTATCCATGCCACTATGGGACAAGGCGGTACTACAGGGGAAGGGCGTTGGGTCATCACCCTGTGTGCTCAATACCCTGTAAATAGAGGTGATAGGCCCTAGGGGCAATCGTTTTTTGTAGCCATTGCTTGATGAATAAATTTGGATTGTGGCCCTCTGGCATTCCCACCTTACACACATAATTACGTCATGCTCAGCCTTCTGCATCCTCCGCTCTGTCATGGAGGGCCCTGAGTCGTTTCAGGAATTCGGTAATGGAAGTGAAATGGGCTGCCTGCTGGGGGAACAGTTCTGATATCGCAGTTTCTGCTTTGTGCAGCTCGTTCCACAGTTTACATTGATCTTTATGTAATATGCCAAGGTCTGTCAGCAGGGTGTCAATACGGTGTTGGATGTCAGACCGAGAATATGTGATATTTCAGGCCAATTTTATTCGGTTGAGGAGCTGGGTTCATAAGTAGAATACAATCATCCAATGTATGTGTTGAAGAACCATCAGATTGGCTTTTCAGTGTAGTCGGGCGACCCTGCTGGGAAGATGAGCGAGCAGGTTTGATGCGCCCCATGGTGCTGGTACTGATGGCAAGAGTAGTTCCTTATTATAGGTAGAAAAGTGGCAGGAACACTAACCAATATGGGGGTGCCCAAGGCAGATGGGACAATGTGAGCCACTCACTCAGTCAGCACAGAGGCATAGAAGCAAGGCAACACTCCACAACCAGGTCTAATGTAGGCCAGGCGACCAGCTGGCCAGCTGTCTCCCTGTTGTACAGACTTCGGGGATGAAGGCTCATCAATCAATGACATCGGGCCCAGCTAACCAAAATTATAAATAGGACAGCTTCAGAGGCGCTGTAGCACAGTCTATTGCAAATAATAGTTAGAGGGCATGCATCATGGAGTCCAACAGTCCCTGAAAGCCCATATGAACAATCAAGAGGCAGCACTTGATGTGTTGTTAGAGGCTGAGATTCACACAGAGTGTAGCGCTACTATGCACTAGTTGAGCAGTGTTGCCATGTTGGAGGTGGGACCAAGTGGCACTGGGTCATATGGGCCCAGTCACCCGGGACTCTAGGACAAAGGGTTCGCTGCGGCCCGCCCCACTCTAAAAGCTGTGGGGGGGCAGAGAAAATCACAGAATGTGTAGGAAGCTGCCAGACAGGCAGGCCGTGCCACCTTCTATGCCTTCTGACGACCCGCAGTCTGAGACAAAACAGTTAAAACTGTGCAAATCCCCCCGACAGCAAAACAAGTTCAGAAAAAATGTAGGAGGAAGGCAAAGAAGTGGGGGAAGACCATCCTAAAGTCTAACAGTCTTGAAAGATGTACACCAACAAAATATCTGCAGAAACTATTGCTCCCCTCTTATTTTGCAAATTCATCGAAAACCCATCATGGAAAACATAGCTTCTAGGGCATGTTGCAGAGACTGGCAGATGGGTTAAAGGCAGCCGGGATAGCGGAAGACTTTATGTCTGTTACCCTGCCTTTATTCCCACTGCCATACTTAGAGTTACCACAAGCACTACAGTTAACTCTAAGGGTTTGTATGAACCGCCATCGCTGTGGTTCATGCAAAGCCAATTAAACGTTTGCTATGCGTCCATCATTAGTGATGAACATTTATACCATACTTCTAAAAGATTTTACTTTTCCAAAAACAAACTCCCAAAGCTGGAGTTTATTTTAGGAAAGTAAAACCTAATGGTCCCAGCACCTTGGTAATTTTCTCTCATGGTCTGTTTTTGATTTTTTTTTGATTTTACTGTTCCTCAGTGCTAGGATTTTCCTGGTGGGGCAGACAGTAAAGAAGAGCCAACTGACAACCCTCTCTAAATAGGGTGGATGGTTGATTGCTTACTTCTACTGGCCCATACTGCTTTGGGGCGTCGGAGGAATGTTTACGTCAACAGAGTAAATGTTATTCTGTTGGCATAAACTAAGCATGTGGACTAGTCATAGGATGATGCTACTGCACCACCTGTGTTTAAAGAGGCATGACCTGTTGAATAAAGATCACAGTCTCCTCTGACTTTACCTCAGAGAAGTTGTCCTCTGACGGGCAACAAATAGGATCTCACAAGAGTTCACAAATGAGTAAGTCTTTTCACAGAGGATATTGCAACACTCATCCATATGGGCTCAGTATTTGGATGATTTGTTGCAATGAGTGAATGCTGTTCTCATATTCACTGTGTGTTTTTGTGAATATTTTTTACATCAGCTTAAATGTCCAAACCAGGTGATATCACTGCTGAGTCAGCTATGAATGTTCTCCAAACAAAAGATTCTCCTGAGGTTACCTATGTAGATTGTGTGGATGCTTCATCAGTTATTTCAGCTGACTTCTTATTTTTGTTAATCTTGCCTAATGCCTCTCTCCTAACATCTTATCATATTTTTGTGTCTCTTCCACAGTAGGCTTTGTGATGTATAGGGAGATAATGTTCCTTTTTCTTTGACATCAGGCATGTCTTGCAACTTTTACAAACAGCTTACAGTAGTGCTTTGTGACACCACCAAAATGCCCATGTATCCATTCGGAAATGTACTTCTTCTTTATCATCATGTTGTGTGGGAGTGCCTTCCTAAGTAGGTTGGCTGATGTGTTTTTCCACCAGAGACTATATTGTTTTTATATTTATTTTGGCTGCCTTGGAAGCTGTATTCAGCATATTGGGTTGAGGGGGCATGGTCTAAGGACATACTGTCCTCGCCTTTGATAGCATGAACGGCTTAACTGCTTCTCCCTAATGGTGAGTTGTGGGTGATTGTTAGTGTATTGCAACATTATTCTGCTCGTAAGTGAGGCCTGCCCGGGGAAGGCGGTCATTGTAAATATGGTATAAGATCTTTGCAAATAACAATACATAAAGTGTTGATGCCTTTTTAATTAATTTATATTAAGATTTTATTGTACTGATTTCCAAACTCTATCCATATATCTTCAAAATCACTAGTTCCTCTATATAGATTTTGTACTGTGTAATGATTATTTTTATGTATCTTTTATGGCTCTATTGTGCCGAAATAAAGAATATAAATGAAATGAAGTAAAGAGTTTTCTATCCTTTCTCTGGGGAATAAGGAACAATTATTTGTGCCATGTCAATGAAAATTAATATAGACAAATAACCCATTATTTGCAGTAGATGTATGAATAAACACACATCCTTATGTATTACTTTGTTATAACTACTGCACATGCAGGAGTATCTTTGCATACACCATGCATGCAGATCCAATGTGTATAATATGTTTTTATTACCATTGTTGGGGGAGACACGTGGCATCATGCCTCTTTAAGACTTTGCCTCTCCTGAATCATGGCCCCTTCACCATGCTCAACAAAGGTAATACACCGCATATTGCACTCTGAGCAGTGGCATAAATACTATTTACTGTTTAAGAATAATAATATCAGATTATGTAGACCACCCTCAAATGAATTAATGCTGGATATTTCGTTTAAATATTTTGTGCTAGGCACGCAGAAACACACAGAGATATGGCAGTGGTGGGCACACCACAGAGACATAGTTTGACACCGGTCCCCATGGTGAACTCCCTTCTTGACACAGAGAGATATGGCAATATGTCAGAAGTCCATGAGGCTCCAGGCCCCCTACTACAATCTCATATACTCTAGAGACCTTTAAAACATTGTTCAGGAGAAGGATGGTGAATTTGATCTTTGCAATTCATGAGTGTGCCATCAGGGTGGACGATGGGTTGTTGCTGCACTGCAAGTTTGGATAGGCCATGTTGGCCATAATGTAGCGTTAAAATGAAAATCAATAAAATGTGTCGTTAAAAAAAAATATTTTTTACTAGGCAGATTCTTAACAACTGCAGCTTCTCTCATGAAAAGACTTGTTGAATAAAAGTAGTGGGATGTTCATGATGCCTGAAGTAATTATTTTCCTCTATAGATTTTAGATCATAATTCATTGAGATGACTAATGTGGATTTAAATTAACTAATGCAAAATATGCTTTTGCGCACATGCTAATCGTCTTAGTTTTACATTTGCTGTGTATTTTATTGAGTAGTTTTATGATTATTCAGTCTATTAAAGCTAATTCTGGCTCACTAACCACGTAAAAAAAAGAAATCATAAAACTAATGTCAGCTCACCCTTACAGTCCAAACTTCCTATTCAAAACAATTCTTTGTAGGTAAAACTAAGACAACCCACAGATGCAGCATAGACAATTCTGAGGATTTCCAAGAAACTTAAGGAAAAGAAGAAGTCATGCTCTATTATATTCTACACGTCCACTTGGAATAATCTTTCCCTTCTGGGACTACCCCCTTCAATCCTTTTTATTTAGTTAATTCTTTTAATTGAAGAATCAAAACGAGAAATCTTAAAATAATCCAGTATGCCATATAGCCAACAGCATAATAGGCTGTGAACAATATATCAAACTAAAAAGATATAAAAAAATCAACTTAGATAAATCACCAAAAAGGCAATACATGGAATGATATTATAATAGAAAAGAAGAAGAAAAAAGTAGAAGGAGAAAACACTTGCAGTAAAAAGAAGAGAGTGGAAAGAAGAAAGATATCAAGTACATGTTGAGACAATATTTTTATATAGTAAGAGATAATAACCAAATATCCTCTTAAATCTGAGTGAACAATAACATGAATATTAACATGAATATAATATAAATGAAATTCATCAAAAAAGTTGGTTAGTCTTATGAAGACATAGTAGCATAAACAATAGCACTGTGAGATAAATAATTGGTAACCACAGTTTGTCACATTTACATTTTAACTGTATGGAGTTCAGATTTAATCTGTTTAATCTGTGGTTGTGGCATAGTAAATTCCACCAACAGTTAATAGAAATATTTTCTATAGATTTCTAGTTAGAAGTAATGACCTGTAAACCAATTGCTATTAAGAAGTCTACAAGATTTCCTAGCAATTTTCTAGGAGACCAAACAGAGTGTACCCCTCCCAAAAAGGTGAAGAAACATTGGTAATAACTTCAACATTTTGTAAAAACATAAGTTTTGTTAGGAAACTTTGGTTTGTCCATATTGCGTGCTTGTAGCAATTTGTATAATGCGGAAGCTTTTGAGAGCAAATTCCTAGAAATAGGATTATTCTGCACATGAGGATAGAGAGTGACGCAAGTGTGATGTGGAGGAGACCTTGAAGCTTACTATATTGTGTAAACATATTATTTGAGAGATTGTATGTGCTGGATAGTTCGGAAAAAGAAACAATAGAGTTATCCTTTAATAATTGTGAATTGGTGAAAATATCCATACCATCTACTTTTTCAACAATATGGTTTAATCATTTTTGGTAGAAAAAGGGGAACCAAAACCCACTTTTACTTGGAATATTGCAGACCAAGTCCACTAATTTAACCTGAATTTGTTGAATTCCAAATGGCCTGTGGTAAGTGGAAAATTCTGGAAAATTAACCGCTCCGGACACTTTGGGATTTTTCAGTTATCTAAGGAAATTCTAGTTTTCCTCCCATTACAGAGAAACTGAGATAATATGCTATCTAAGGTAGCAAAACAAAGGGGGTCATTAGGATGACGGGCGGACTTTGTCCGCCCGCCATCCTGTCGGAATTCGGGACCACCCGCCATTAGGGCGGGGGTCCCGTGGGGGGTATTAGGATGTGCCTGCCACAGTGGCGGGCGCATCCTGCATTTATAGCATTGTGGCGGGCGGTGCTCTTTGCACCGCCCGCCACAATGCTATACATGCATCAATGCATTTGCATAAACAAAGCGGGAGGCACCGCACGGTGTCTGCTGCTATGTTCATGCAAATGAAGGGGGGTACCACAGGTACCCCCCGTGTGCAGGCCCCACCTCTCCTTCACTCTGGGGGCCCGCATGGGGACCCCAGAGTGAAGACCGCATGGCATCATCGTAAGAAAAAAGTTTACAATTGGGAGAATCCTCATCTTGGATTTGTCACTGCGACCCCACCAAAATAAAAGTAAAGGAGACCATTTTTGTGTGAGGTGACAGACTTTACTATTTCATCCATGGTGGCTTTAAGATTATTTCTAACTTGATTTCATTTATTTTTTTATTTTTTTTGACATTTCCACAACATGGTACCTTTATTTATTTTTTATTTTTTTATATCTTTTTATTTACCAAGTTATGCACACTTTACATTACATTATTCAAGTTCATCATATATTTCATCATTTCATAGCCTTTATACTTACACAGTACATATATGCAATTTCATTACAAGGGTATATATATTTTATCAAATTCTGTGGAGACCCAGTCCCTCCTTCCATTTGTTTATTGGCTCCCAAATTCTCACCCCCAGGATCCTTCCTCTCCTGCCTTTCCATGCATAAATATTCTTCTCCATATTGTATGCAGCCAGCAGGTTAGCCAGCCAAGTTTGCATAACTGGAGGGTTTTTATCAAGCCAAGCCCTAGCTATGGTCAATCTATACACTGCCATTGCTACAAACATGAATTCCCGCAGTGCGACATCCCCATCTGAACCTACTCCAAGAAGGATCCAAGGTGAAGTAAGCGTTATTTGGATGCCTAATGACCTCCCCAAGAAGACCTCTATATCTCTCAGGAGTGTATGCAGTTGGGGACAGGGGGCAAAAATGTGGACACTATCTGCTTCAAGGGAATTACAACGGGAACAAGAGATACCCGTAGTGCCACCCCACTTTGCAATCCTGGCTGGCGTAAAGTACAATGAATATAAAGTTTTATAATGTTGGGACTGCAGAGGAGATGAACACAGAACTGTTCGACCCAATTCCAATGATTACTGAAACCAATCTGGATCACCACCCAATTTCTCCATCCATTTGTTACAATATTTATCCAAATCGGCCGTTTTCCCTTTAACCAAGCTTGCATAAAAGAATCGGATCGTACAGTCCCCAGCGAGCTTTATTTTCTCGAGAATCTCATTCCTACCAAATCCAACTGGCCCTCCCTGCTTACTACCTAAGAAACTCCTGATCTGGAGATACTTAATAAAGCCTCTATTATCAATACCATACTTGTTTCTTAAATCAGCAAACTGAAACACCCTCTCTGAACTAAAAAAATCCCCAATCTGTGTGATCCCCCTTGCCTCCCACTCTGCCATTGTTAGGTCTGCGAATATTGCTGGAGGGAATGACCTGTTTTTATAGAGCCTAGTGTATCTATTGTATCTCCCCATTCTTGACTTCTTCAAAAAGGCATTCCAGATCTTGATGGCTGCAGCAATCGTCTTGAACCTTGTTTTTTTAAAATATCCAAAATCGATGCAGTTTAGAAAGCAGTTTCCCGCTTATGCCCCTAGAACTACTGAGTACACATCCGTAGAGAAGCTGGTAGCCCTTCGGTCAAGATTCGCCCCTCTTATTAGCCCCTGCATATATTGTAAGGCTGCCGCCATATAATAAAGTCTAAAATCTGGGGCTCCCCATCCACCTCTTTCTCTCGGAAGAGAGATAAACCTATAAGCCCTACGCATCTTACCCTGCGCCCAGATAAATCTATTCAAAATTGCCTCTAATGCGTTGAACCAGCTAACTTCAAAAAATAAAGGGATAGATCTAAAAAGGTAAAGAAACTTTGGACGAATCAACATCTTTATTACATTAGTGCAGCCCACTAGTGACAAATGTAGATTATTCATCCTTTCTAAATCTACTTTTACCCGCGACATTAGTGGGGCCATATTATTTTCTATCACAGCATCCAGATTTGCCGATATCGCCACTCCCAGATATACCGCTGAACCAACAACCCTAGTATCATTGCATCTAGAGTACCTATTTTCTACAATCTGCGTTTTTGAGCTATTCAGGCTATAGCCCGAAACTTGTCCAAATCTTTGCGCCTCCACTTCCACCTCCCTAATAGCCCCTGCAGGGTTGGGTGTCAGAATGGCCACGTCATCAGCGTAAGCCAGTGTTTTTATCAAGCAGCCGTTTATAGCCATTGCTGGAATCTCTGCATTTCTTTCTAATCTGCGCAGGAACGGGTCCAGATAAAGCGCAAATAGCAGAGGAGACGAAGGACAACCCTGCCTGGTCCCTCTGCTGATCTTAACCACTGCCGAGTGCCCCCTGTTTACCCTAATCTTGGCCGTCGGATCTTTATATAAAGTCTGTATGGCCTTTATAAATCCCTCCCCTATGCCACTCCACTTCATGACAGACCATAGGTAGCCCCAGGAGACCCTATCAAACGCTTTCTCTGCGTCTAAAAAGAGTGCTGCCATAGGGTCTCCCAGGGTACCTGCTGCGTCAAACATCGTGACTACTTGCCTAACATGCTGTGTCGTACCTTTCCCTGGAATAAACCCGTGTTGGGAGGGGCTTACCAAACCCTCAACAACCCATGATAATCTTTTGGCCAGCATTTTAGAATAAATGTTTACATCGGCATTCATTAATGTAATCGCCCGATATGAGCCTGGAGCCGTTGGGGGTTTACCTTTTTTTGCTATTACAATGATGTCTGCCCCTCCCCAGGACTCAGGAACCGAATCCCCCTTCTGCACCAGCAACATAATATTAAACATCTCTACTAATAGTGCTGTTTGAAATACTTTAAAAAATTCCACCGGGATCTGGTCCGGACCCGCTGCTTTCCCCGCCGGTAGACTACCAAGAGCCGAAACAAATTCCTCCAATTGAAATGTAGCTTCTAGCTCCTCTTTATCATCCATAGAGAGCTCTGGAGGGAGTACATCCCTCAGATATCCTTCTGTCTCTACCGCGCCCCCTGTGTTATCTGAGGCATAAAGATCTGTATAAAATTGTCTAAAGACTTCCCTCACCTGGACTGCCTCTGTTACAGAGTTGCCCTGCACATCTATGATCTCCTTAATATCAGATGTAGCTACTCTCTGCCTAGTTCGAATGGCTAAGATATGGCCCACTCTTTCACTTAGTTGGTATGCGTTCTCCTTTTTAACTAGATATTTCTCAGCTGTTTTTTTAGCCATTCCTTCAAGGGCTTCTGCTCTAAGTGCAATAATACTAAGCAGGTATCGGTCCAGCGGGGAGTTCTGGCTTCTGGCTACTGCTAGATCTGCTTCCACTTTCAAAAGGTTTTCTAGCTTTAATTTTTCCTTCTTTTGGGCAGACAGTACAAAGCTCATTGTCTCCCCCCTGACTCCAGCCTTGAACGAATCCCAAACCACCCCCGGAGGTGCTGTCCCTCTATTTATATCCCAAAAATCCTTAATCCATGTTTCCATGTATGTCCGATATGCCTGATCTTGCAATAGCGCTCGTTCAAAAGTCCATTGTATAACTTTCCTTTGGACCTGACCCAACCTTAGTGTCAAAACTAACGGGCTGTGATCTGATATAATCCGGGGTAGTCTTTCAATTTTTGAACCGGAAATCAAACTATTTGAAATTAAAAAATAATCCAATCTAACCATCACTTTATGGGGGGCTGAGAAAAAAGTACTACCATCTAGTTGTGGGTGCCACTTCATCCAGGGGTCTTCCAGGGAATTATGAAAGACCAGATCTGACAGTGCTCTGTACGTCTTCTTTTTCCTTCCTAGGTATTGTCTCCCAGGTTGCAGAAATGAACTATAGGGGTCATGCAGATTAAGATCTCCGCAACACACAATTGGTTCGGGCCACTGCGCCAGTTCAACATCCAGATACTGAAAAACATCTGGATCATCCTCTGTTGACCCGTAGATTGTGACGAGCGTGATAGTCTCCCCTTTAAAAATTAATTCCACAATTACCCACCTCCCCCATTGATCTTCCTTCTTCCTTTTCACTGTTATATCCTCTTTTCTCCCCAGTACTGCCACCCCTCTAGTTTGGGTCCCTTGTTTGGAGTTAGCTAATACAGTAAAACCTAGTTGCTCCAGAAGGAATATTTTTGCACCCTCTATGTGGGTTTCCTGCAGGCAAACCAAGTCAAGACGCAGTGTTTTAAGAAATGCAGCCACTCTAAGCCTCTTGTTTACTTCATTAAGCCCACATACATTTATCGAGGCAATTCTACATGCCATACAAATACAACATTTGACCTACAAATAGAGCTGTTGGATCTTCGAGAAAAATCTGCATCTGTTGTTGCCTTGTATTATCTTTCATGTATCATCTTTCATCTTGTATTTTATTCCATGCATAAGTGTGTCGTGACAACCAAAGAATACATAACTTCGTGTACCTGTTTCACCCCTGTTCCCCCCTGTGCCCCCCAAGCCTGCCCCCCAAGCCTCCCCCCCTAGCTCCCCCCCTCTCCCTTGCCCCCCCCCATTACAGGCAAATAGGTCAAGAGACCTATGTGTGGTCACCTTGAGTTGTGCCAATCGCTTCCCTCTCCCACCTTCCACCAACCTATGCTGTGCTACCCTAATTCTTGTATCTATAATCAGCAAGATATCCCATACAGTCTTCAAAGCCTCCGTAAAGCCCGCCCCCAACCCCCTTTCTGCTTTTTAATCTCTTCCAGAAATTGCTGAGCTTTGATCTCCGAGGAGAACATCCATGTTTTTCCCTTTACAACTACCTTGAGTCTAGCAGGGAAGAGGAGGTACGCCTCTGAGCCCGGGGCCTGAAAGGGTGCAATCATCTGTCTGAGCTTCCACCTCCTCTCTACAGTGACGTGACAGAAATCAGGTCTAGCGAAGAAAGTGGTGCCTTCGAATGTCTTCCTGCTGTCTGGTCTTGCCTTGTCCATGATCTCTTGTCTCAGCAGAAAATTCCCGATATTAACAAGAATTGCCCTAGGCAGGGTCCCCTGACCATCACCCCTTGTGCCCCCAGTGCCTTGACCCTTCTTTAGCATAAATGGGAACCTGTGTGCCCTCTGGACCTCTCTATCCCACTGCCACTGAGATTCTGCAAAGGCCCCCTTAACAGATTTACCACGAACTGCCTAGTATCCTGCCCTTCTGACCCTTCTGCCACACCCAGCAGTCTAACATTGTTTCGTCTCTGCCTGTTTTCAAAATCTTCCATCTTCCAGCGCATGTCCTCTGCCAATTTCTCCTGCTCTGATTTAAATGACTGCCAGTCCCCAACTTCATCCTCCAGTTTGCCTGTCCGTTCCTCGACCTCCGTTACTCTGACCGCAATTTCATCATACAGTTTATTCACCTTCCTCAGGGTGCTCTGAATTTTCTTTGAGGCCTGCCTTGCTCTACGGCTTTCCGTTCTTGCCTCCCATTGCATCTGCTTGAGAGTGCTGAACAAAATCTCAAAAGAGTCTCGGCGAGGTGAGGCCTCAGGTAATGTACTCCCAGCATTGGTGTCATCCTGATAAACCTGTGAAGTGGCAGAATAGTCCCAGTCTAACCGCTTATTGGGGTGGAGGGGAGACCCAGACGCACGTCTCCTTGATTTTGAATGTCTTTTTTTCTGTGTAGATTCTTTACCTGAGGTGCTAGACCCTGAATTGGACTCCTCCTCCTCCTCCTCTGAGCTCCCCTCAGATGAAAGTACAAATTCTGAGTCTTCATTCACAGAGGCAAAACACTCCCCCTCTATTGAACCGCCAGCGCCCTTCTCTGGCGCCACGTTGCTTGTGCTTTTTGTGGGGTTATCTTTAGTAGCCAAGCTAACACTGCTGCCCCAGGTGCTGACTGAGTGTCTGGGGGAGTTCATTTCTGCCTCCATCAACAGTAAGGCCCCCAACATATCCGCACTCCCCGGATCTGTGGATAGGTGCCCCCCCGTGTCCCCCACTGGCTCCACCTGCCATACCTTGCATCGGCTCTCCTCTGCCGTGAGTCAGTCCTGCAGTGTGAACCTCCACCGCGTCTGTGCCTGATTCTGAGCCGAGGTCGGGCCGTTGCCAGGCAACCATACTCTCCGTGCTTGCTGCGTCCGTGCTTGCTGCGTCCTCGAGGACGTTCTTTTACAGATCCAGCTGATCGTCTGTGTCATCGGGCAGCGCAGAGACCTTCGTGGAGAAAACTTCTGTCAGGGTAGGTTGCCGCATTCCCTTATCCCTATTCTTGCTTTTGCCATCTCCTTTAGCTGTTAGGTTCAAGATCGTGCTCCGCGGCTCCGCGGCTCCGCGGCTGCGCAGGGCCATCAGCATAGCCTCTAGCGTCTGCACTCGCCTTTCCCCGCGTCTCCGTTTTTTTCCTTTCCGAGGAGGGTAATGCCTTACGGATCGCCCCAGGAGCTCTCCTGGCGCCAGTATCTTCCTTCGATGTTACAGCTGCCACTGCTTTAGGCGTAGGGGAATCTGGCCGATCTTTCGCCTTCTCCCGTCCTTTTTCCTGTCTTGCTGGCCTTGGGGGCATTTTGGGCGCCAGACCCTGCTTTTTTTTTTATTCCGACCCCGCTCATCAGGCTTGCAGTTTTTCTTTTAATCCAGATCCAAGTCGGTCTAAACAAGGGGATTTGCTTCCTGATTTTATTATATTCCTGCAGTCCTCGTAGCCACCAGTGATCAAAGGCCATCAGGGATACACAGCATCCTGCTCATAGATTAGTCCATTACTAGGCAGGAGAGGGAACAGTTGCGACAGCTCAGCACAGCTCTACAGCGGCCATCTTGCCTCCCTAACTTGATTTCAATACCAGATCCCCAAGCATTTGATCTTCTAGGATATCCCCGCTGCAACAAATGGCTCTTTCGTGCAATGTATATTCAGAGGCAAAACCTCTGATTCATCTACATCAAGTTTATAACCTGAAACCTCAGAATAAAGTTTTAGTTCTGTGAAGAAAGTTGGTATTGACAATTCTGGTTTTGAAACAAACAAAAGATATCATCTGCATAAGCAGTACATTTAATGCGTTGAGCATTAACTTTAAAGCCAGAATAACTCTCAGACTGTTTTATTTGAAAGAGAAATGGTTCTAATGCCAGAATAAATAGTAAAGGAGAGAGAGGACATCCCTGTCTAGTACCCCTGTTAAGGGGAAAATAAAGGGATTGAACACAATTTACTATTACTGACGACTTGGGAAAAGAATGCAGTAGTGAAATAAGCTCTAACAATGTGGAACTGAAACCCTGTCACTTCAATGCTTTCATACAAAACCTCCCAACTTTTTTTTACACAAATAATGTGCTTTTTTTTTTCTAATGAGGACACCATCCAGTATTGTGATGCATTATCTCCTGAAGTTAAACTGATTTATGAAAATAAATTCCACAGTAAAGAACAACACATACAATAGTTTGCAAAACATTTACATCGACAAATAGGCCAACATCATATGAACTGATGGTAAGATTGGCAAAGCTACACCTTGGGTATATAGATCATCAACCAAATTCAGAGAGGGAACATCTGAGAATTATCAAAATCTTTGCTTTCCCAATTACTGCACCCAACATTTCCCCAATTTACGAAACTGCCAGTTAACTCTGACAAAAACTTTGAAATAGCGATGGCCATTTTAGAAGCTGTGTTAATAATATTTTTAAATGCTTGTGTGTCTCTGTAGTATGCTCATGGCAGTGCGTAATAATCTGCCTTACACATATAGTGCTCAGTTGCATGCTTAGTATAGGTCTGACTTAGATAAATATCCCTTTGGAAATCTAAGCTAAAAAAAGAGATATGAAATTATATTTTGCATTCAATTCAGGTGTTATCAGGCTCAATGGCTTGCAGACCTCTGTTCTTCCGTGTGCGGACATGAGCCCCATAAAATGGCAGTAGAAGGAAGTTGGGGAGATTACATTATTATTTCCAAAACTCTCTTAAGGGTATATTGGTGTTTCACAGGTGCAACTGCTCCAATACACAGGAACAATCTAAAGAGCACTATTAAGAAAAATTATGATTCCACGTGCAAACAGGCCTAGCCAGTATTAGAGCTTGTGGGTGCCACTGGGGTGCCATTAGGGTGATTATGATGGAGGTGGTGGTTTTGACTAATTGAAATGAAACCCATGGGCTGAGGCAGATGAAAGCCACCTCATTCCTTAGTGGAAGCCACCATAAGTATAGAATTATTCATTCCAAGTCACATGGCTTAACTCTACCCTTGTAAAAAAAAGTATACATCCAAGCCTGGCTTTAATTGACAATGAAATACTTCTTTCCAACCTTTTTTACAAGAATAATATGCTGTTCAGCCTCTTATTGACCAAGGACTATTTAAGGGCACTAATCACACTAATAACATTGATGGTTATTTTTTCTAATGCTGACACCATCCAGTACTGTAGTGAATTATCTCCTGAAGGTAAACAGTTTTATGAAAATAAAGTCCTTGGTAAAGAACAACACATAAAATAGTTGGCAAAACATTTACATCAATAAATAGGCCAACCTCATATGAACTAATTGTAAGATTGTAAAATTGACAAAGCTTCTCCTGGGTATACAGATCATCAACCAAATACAGAGAGGGAATATATGAGAATGATCAAGTTCTATGCGTTCCAAAAACTGCACCAAACTTTCCCCCAACTTTCGGATAATTGGAAAACCTATTCAGGTGGAACAATGACAAGTCAAACTGACTATATACAAAGAATTTAACAAGAACACCAACAACTGGGCAGTAGAACCTCTGGCCAAGCAGGTGTTAATTATGATTGCCAGTGTCCCAATGCTAAAGTTCACATAACCAAAATAAGATTCAACGTTTTTTTGTTCAAAAAAGAATCTTGACTGAGCAGCCATCAACTACGGAACTTTAGGAAGACAACACAGAATTTCAGAGAACATGAACCCAAACAACTTAAAGTGATGACACTGACCTACAAAAACCTAACGTCAGCTAACAAGGTTCAGTTTTAGGTGAACAAATAGGAGCCCTTTTGTTGTGGAATATAAGATAAAAATTGAAGTTTAATCTGGTAGATGGTAACCAAATAGACAGATAATTAGTGTGAGAAACTAAACATAAAGGCAAGCAACAGAAAATATGTCTGCTAGCCCAAATAAATTGCTAACCACGGGTATCAAGGTTGAAGTACTTAATTTTGCATACCATTGTCATAACACTAGTTATGGTGCAATAGCCTAACAGCCACTTTGTGATTATTCGCAATAACAAGTCTATACATAAACTAGGATTTAAACTCTAATATGTGCGATTTTGTAAAATCCAAATTAAAAAAGAGAACGCATCACAATCAAGAACTATTTTAAACATTTGATAATTCATTCTTTTATGTTTGAATTTCTGACACCAAACACACAGTTCAAGATCTAGGCCTGATTTATATTTGAGCGAGCGACCTATTGTTCCGCCAGGGCGACAGAGTCAATTGCTCCGTCGCCCTAGAGGAAGAACCGCCTACCAGATTTATAAATGACCAATGTTGGAATTGGGGGTTGCCCAAGTCTCAAAGGGGGTAGCATGGCATCAAGCGGGCAGGCCAAACTTGGAGGACATGTGAAGCACTCACGCAGTACCCACAAACGACACACCAGGCACACCACAAAAGAGACGCAACTCCACCTTTAGTTGGAAAAGAATAATTTTAGTATTATCTCCAACCTGCAAGGTAAAAAGGAAAAATACACTGGTAATCATAACATGGCGCCAACTGGCACCCAAGCCAAGTATTTCAGTGGGGGATTATTTACATGGGACAAAAAGGGTTTAGTCCATAGTCCATAGTGTCTAGCTGAAATATAAAAGGGTTAGCATTTGGCATGTAACATCAGTGACACCTATATAAGGGAAAAATGCACTTGGCGTATTTGCCCATTAAACATGCAATCAAACATTAGGGGTAAGAACCCAAAATAGCTGGCATTGGCGACTCCTGCAAAAAGAATAGGAATCACCTGGCATTAACATTAGGCAGGAACACCTGTAATAAAACATCAGGTTTCTTCCCCCCCTCCACCTAAGGAACTATGCGTCAGGCAGGGCCAACTCAGGCCTTCATCCTCGGTAGCGGCTGTAATTACAACAGGCAGCATCCTGCATAACCCCTGTAAGGAAAGACATCATGGCATACCAGCATCCACTAGCAGGTGGGCATAACCATAGGACTCTTAAGCCACTTTCGCAAGCTCTACAGGGCATACAGAACCCCGGTGCTATAGCCTTAGGGAAAAGACCTGGGGAACATGACTCCTTAGCCCCCAACCTGCAACACAAACATCAGGTAGTGCATTGGCATTAATAACATTTGAACCAGGCTTGAATCCCACTGCACTTGGGCATCGATCCCCTAGCTTAGGCGTAACACTGGGCATTTCATCACAATGCAGCTTAGTCTACTAATCCTCCCACCGCAGGAGCAAAGGGGGGTAGTCAACCTCTCCCTACCTTCCCCTATTAAAACATTTCACAGGGGTGCAAGTCTATGACCCTGGTAGCTTCACCATAAACATTCCACCAAGCCCGCCCCTGCAAGAAAGGCAATAAAAAGGAGCTCAATTAGCATTTCCTGGAACCAGCACCTGCACATCATTTCAATAGTCACGGATCAACCAACAGGCAGGAAACATCAGGTAAGTAGGCACCTTTCCTTAGGAATTTACAATCACCAGCACCCCCAGCGCGGGGTTAATCCTTAATAGGCACCCGGCCCAGTTCTGGTACCTTAAGGGGGCCAGTCTCTAGTCCTTCTGAGGGGAGGGGCAGTTCTGGGTCCCCCTACTTGCTTCAGGAAGGCCCCGTTTCTGTGCCGGTTCTCCGCCCTCCCCGGGGCTTTACCTGCTATCTTCGGGCCTTCAGGCCCCTTGCGTGGACTTCTGGCGCCTACCTACAGGCATGCGGTTCCCTCAGTCGCGGGGCTCCTCTCAGCTCACTGGGGGCCCCGTAACCTTTCCGTTGCCTCCGCCCAGGCCTCTCCTTACTCCCGAGCCGGGCGGGGGACTCACCGGCAGTGTGGGCACCCGCTCCGGCTGGCCTCCTTCGCCGGCCACCAATCCCTGCGCGGCCTTCTCGGGGGCTCGGCCGCGCAGCCAATCCGTGCGCGGCGTGGCGGGGGCGTGGCCAATGACGCCACCAGGCGCCCCCGTCACATGACACGGGCCTGGACGGCTTCCAGGCCTAGCGCGGCCCTCACTCTACTTCGGCGGCCCCCTCCTGGCATCGGGGGCTGCCGCGACGATGCACACCCCAGCAGGGGGGTCTCCTCACGGCGGCGCCGGGCGGCAGCGGTGATTTTCGGCGCTGCCACACAGCGCGAGGACCGGACAAGGGGTAGGCTCCCTTTCTGGATATTAAGTCCCTTCACAGTCTCCTCAGCACCCGGGCTGCGACGGTGATCTCCGGCTGCGACAAGGGGTAGGCTCCCTTTCTGGATATTAAGTCCCTTCACAGTCTCCTCAGCACCCGGGCTGCGACGGTGATCTCCGGCTGCGACAAGGGGTAGGCTCCCTTCTTAATTAATTAATAATGCGGCAGACAGCGCGCTGAAACGAGGGTAGGCTCCTCCAGCGTGATTCTCCTCAGGAGAATGGCGCCATTCACAGCGCACTACTCCCTCCTCTGCCCACACAGTCCTCAGGGCCAACAGCACTTCGGGGGCCACATCATTCACAGGGCACAGTCCCTTGGGGGCACAATCCTCCCCAGGCAGCTCCACAGGCAGCAACAGTCTTTAGACATCCAGCGCTTATGGGATGATACGGCAGTTTACGCCTGTCAGCTGTCCACAGCCCTTCACCATAGGCACCTCACAGCCCAGCGCTTCCAAATTATAGCGCTTCTCACGGAGGGGGGCGAACAGCTCCACAGCCAGTCCCAGGGGCACACTCCTCACCTCCTGGGGGGTTCAAGCCCACAGTATTCCTCCTCTTCTGGGTACCTTTTTCCCTCAGCGCTGGCGTAGTCCAAGGTCCCACAGCGTCAGGGACCTATGAAGAGTCCTCCCTTGTCAGGGGCCCATGGGGACAGCAGCGGGGGGGGTTTATAGGGGTGCAGGGCCCAGCTCACAGGTCCATGTGGCGGTAGCACCTCACAGCAGGTCCCCCTCCCTTCCTTGTCCCAGCGCTGACTGACTCTCTGGTGACACTTCACCCTATTTATACCCTCCTCCCAGGCAGTGCCAGGACCTTCTAGAATGTTGGCACATCTAGCCTAAACTGGTTCTAGGGGAGGGGGTGAGCACCCTGGGTGCCAGGCTTTCCCTCCAAAACTAGGGGTAGCTGGGTAATATTATCTAGACCGCTGACCTATGTCAGTCCAGTGGCAAAACCCATGGCCATGGCATCCATTTTAAAAGCAATTCATTTCAGTCAGGTACATTTCCAAAATGGGAGTGCAGTTTTAAAATGGGGGATTTTACAAGTGCTCACATTAGGTCAGGTAATTACATTTTTCAAAAGGGGTCTCACACCACTCATGGCCTATACAGGTTTAATCCCATGGGGGAGACATTCAAATTAGGGGGTCAAAAGCGAAAAATTTTGGGGGACAAAGGCCAAGTCCAACACGACTCCCCCCCAGCCAAAAGCCAGGGTAGACATATCAATGCCTTGATGGGCTTCCCTGCTTGGGGCGGTAAAAGGTGGACGCAGGCCTGCAACTACAGGAGCACCTGCAGTCTCTCCTCCACTCGGGAACCCAATGGTTCTTTTTCGCATCCCTCCTTTCACCAACATCACCACCCCACTGGTGTTCCCTAGTGGGATGTCTCTCCTTCCTAGAGTGGGAGGCTCTAGCCTCAGGCTTGTAATTCCCTTGGACCACTCTCTTCTCTCCAAACTGCCACTGGTCCACCCATCTGGGGTCTACACCCTCAGACTGACCAGCCCTTAGGGGCGAGGCTCTCCTCCCCCTACTTCTCCTCCTAGGGTTCCTCCATCTCCTACGCTGGGGGACACCCTCACACAACTCTCTCCCCAACCTGGAGCCGAAACCCACAGGCTGAACCGGTGACAGGGGCGAGTCCTCCCTCTCCCTGCACCCCCTCCCAGAGTCCCGCACCCTCCTAACTGGAGTAGTACCCCTGGGAGTCACTTCCGGGGGGACTCTGGTTACAGAGGTCCCTCCCACCAGAGCAGGCAAACCCTGTCCCTGGCCACCCAACCCAGGATCTGCGCCCTGTGGCTGAGCCGGTGACAGAGAAGAGACCTTCCTCCCTCTGCACCCCCTCCCAGAGTTCCGCACCCTCCCACTGGGAGTAGTACCCCTAGGAGTCAATTTGGTAGAGATCTGCTTTACAGGAACCCCACCTTCCAGGTCAGGCAACCCCTGAACCTGAAACCCCAGTCCAGGATCTAAACCCTGTGACTGGTCAAACCCCCGAACCACTGGAGCTCCAATTAATGATGCTCCGGGTCCTCCTGACATGAGGGGATCCTTTCCACGAGAAGGCACACCGGGACAGCCTAGACTCCCAACCTGGGGTTCCCTAAAAGAACTCTCCAGTCCCTGTGACTGCAGTTGGGGCATCTCGGGACACCTCCCCGTCTCACTCCCTCCTTTAGATGGGATGTGAGGCCCTACAACCCGCCCACTATCCTGGGACCTAGCTGGGCTTCTCACCTCTCCCGCCACGCTGGGTCGGAAGATCCCTGCACCTCTCCTTTCTGGATCACTCCCCAATGTCTTCCCAGACGCTCTGGCACTTACCCAGAGGTCTGCCTCCCGTGCAAGTTCCCTGGGGTCTGAGAACCCGCACTGCAACAGATGGTGACGCAGTCTTGGGACACAACTCCTTAGCATGTGCTCCCGGATAACGGCATGGCACAGCCCTTCCCAATCCTCCACTGCTCTCCTCACCACCCAATCCTCCAGTACAGTCCAACACTCCTCCTCGAACTCTTCCCAGGACTGATGGGACAGCTTTCCCCTGCCCCTAAACACTAACCCGTCCTCCTCTTCCGGGGAATCAGGCACAGTCTCTTGGGCTTCGGGAGTGGGACTCCTTGCACTGGACCTACACTCGCTGCCACCACTGGATCCCACCCACCTCGGTGAATCCAGACTCCTGAAACCACTCTCAGGGGTCAAACTACCCACCTGAGCTGATCTCTCTTTGGCGAAGGCCCTCTCCGCCTCCGCCATCCTCTCCAGCGCTAGGACTTTTTCAGTCTCTAGTCGCTGCTCTTCTACCCTCAGCTGCGCTAAGCCCTCGGCATGCCTGAGCTTTGCCAGCGCCAGCTGATACTCCCTCTCTTCTCTCCTATCTACCCACTCTTCTGGGGACAGGGAAAGGGATGGGGCAGTGCCCCCGGGACTGGACCCAGTGCGAGACTCCCTATCTCCGGTGTCCTCCACAGCTACTGGCGTCTCTGCCCTGCTAGACTCTTCCTCCTCCTCATCGGAGCAACTACCTCCCTGGGTTCTGGATGGGGAGCCCTCTCTCTGGTCTCTAACCCACTGACCCTTCAAAACTTCGGGGGGGTAGTCAGACAAGTCCCCATTAACCTCTAAGGGCTCTCCCCTCTTGAGGGCCTCATAGAGAAACAAATTCCTCCTAATGTTCCCTACTGGGGGTATCCCTCTCTCCAGGAGGAAGTCTATCACCTCCTGTTCGGTGTACTCCATTAGTTCCACTTCCTGGTAAATCAACCCCATCGTGGCGAGGTACACCCGGGACACACCCTCCCAGTGGAACAAGGGGACACAATTGTCAAACACTTTCAGGAGGAAGCAACAATAATCCCCACAACAAGGCTCGGATTACCTCCAAAGCTCTATTTGCAGTGTAACCCGTGGCCGCTGTGGTACTGCGCAAACACAAGTCCTATCCCACCGCTCTGCCACCAAATGTTGGAATTGGGGGTTGCCCAAGTCTCAAAGGGGGTAGCATGGCATCAAGCGGGCAGGCCAAACTTGGAGGACATGTGAAGCACTCACGCAGTACCCACAAACGACACACCAGGCACACCACAAAAGAGACGCAACTCCACCTTTAGTTGGAAAAGAATAATTTTAGTATTATCTCCAACCTGCAAGGTAAAAAGGAAAAATACACTGGTAATCATAACATGGCGCCAACTGGCACCCAAGCCAAGTATTTCAGTGGGGGATTATTTACATGGGACAAAAAGGGTTTAGTCCATAGTCCATAGTGTCTAGCTGAAATATAAAAGGGTTAGCATTTGGCATGTAACATCAGTGACACCTATATAAGGGAAAAATGCACTTGGCGTATTTGCCCATTAAACATGCAATCAAACATTAGGGGTAAGAACCCAAAATAGCTGGCATTGGCGACTCCTGCAAAAAGAATAGGAATCACCTGGCATTAACATTAGGCAGGAACACCTGTAATAAAACATCAGGTTTCTTCCCCCCCTCCACCTAAGGAACTATGCGTCAGGCAGGGCCAACTCAGGCCTTCATCCTCGGTAGCGGCTGTAATTACAACAGGCAGCATCCTGCATAACCCCTGTAAGGAAAGACATCATGGCATACCAGCATCCACTAGCAGGTGGGCATAACCATAGGACTCTTAAGCCACTTTCGCAAGCTCTACAGGGCATACAGAACCCCGGTGCTATAGCCTTAGGGAAAAGACCTGGGGAACATGACTCCTTAGCCCCCAACCTGCAACACAAACATCAGGTAGTGCATTGGCATTAATAACATTTGAACCAGGCTTGAATCCCACTGCACTTGGGCATCGATCCCCTAGCTTAGGCGTAACACTGGGCATTTCATCACAATGCAGCTTAGTCTACTAATCCTCCCACCGCAGGAGCAAAGGGGGGTAGTCAACCTCTCCCTACCTTCCCCTATTAAAACATTTCACAGGGGTGCAAGTCTATGACCCTGGTAGCTTCACCATAAACATTCCACCAAGCCCGCCCCTGCAAGAAAGGCAATAAAAAGGAGCTCAATTAGCATTTCCTGGAACCAGCACCTGCACATCATTTCAATAGTCACGGATCAACCAACAGGCAGGAAACATCAGGTAAGTAGGCACCTTTCCTTAGGAATTTACAATCACCAGCACCCCCAGCGCGGGGTTAATCCTTAATAGGCACCCGGCCCAGTTCTGGTACCTTAAGGGGGCCAGTCTCTAGTCCTTCTGAGGGGAGGGGCAGTTCTGGGTCCCCCTACTTGCTTCAGGAAGGCCCCGTTTCTGTGCCGGTTCTCCGCCCTCCCCGGGGCTTTACCTGCTATCTTCGGGCCTTCAGGCCCCTTGCGTGGACTTCTGGCGCCTACCTACAGGCATGCGGTTCCCTCAGTCGCGGGGCTCCTCTCAGCTCACTGGGGGCCCCGTAACCTTTCCGTTGCCTCCGCCCAGGCCTCTCCTTACTCCCGAGCCGGGCGGGGGACTCACCGGCAGTGTGGGCACCCGCTCCGGCTGGCCTCCTTCGCCGGCCACCAATCCCTGCGCGGCCTTCTCGGGGGCTCGGCCGCGCAGCCAATCCGTGCGCGGCGTGGCGGGGGCGTGGCCAATGACGCCACCAGGCGCCCCCGTCACATGACACGGGCCTGGACGGCTTCCAGGCCTAGCGCGGCCCTCACTCTACTTCGGCGGCCCCCTCCTGGCATCGGGGGCTGCCGCGACGATGCACACCCCAGCAGGGGGGTCTCCTCACGGCGGCGCCGGGCGGCAGCGGTGATTTTCGGCGCTGCCACACAGCGCGAGGACCGGACAAGGGGTAGGCTCCCTTTCTGGATATTAAGTCCCTTCACAGTCTCCTCAGCACCCGGGCTGCGACGGTGATCTCCGGCTGCGACAAGGGGTAGGCTCCCTTTCTGGATATTAAGTCCCTTCACAGTCTCCTCAGCACCCGGGCTGCGACGGTGATCTCCGGCTGCGACAAGGGGTAGGCTCCCTTCTTAATTAATTAATAATGCGGCAGACAGCGCGCTGAAACGAGGGTAGGCTCCTCCAGCGTGATTCTCCTCAGGAGAATGGCGCCATTCACAGCGCACTACTCCCTCCTCTGCCCACACAGTCCTCAGGGCCAACAGCACTTCGGGGGCCACATCATTCACAGGGCACAGTCCCTTGGGGGCACAATCCTCCCCAGGCAGCTCCACAGGCAGCAACAGTCTTTAGACATCCAGCGCTTATGGGATGATACGGCAGTTTACGCCTGTCAGCTGTCCACAGCCCTTCACCATAGGCACCTCACAGCCCAGCGCTTCCAAATTATAGCGCTTCTCACGGAGGGGGGCGAACAGCTCCACAGCCAGTCCCAGGGGCACACTCCTCACCTCCTGGGGGGTTCAAGCCCACAGTATTCCTCCTCTTCTGGGTACCTTTTTCCCTCAGCGCTGGCGTAGTCCAAGGTCCCACAGCGTCAGGGACCTATGAAGAGTCCTCCCTTGTCAGGGGCCCATGGGGACAGCAGCGGGGGGGGTTTATAGGGGTGCAGGGCCCAGCTCACAGGTCCATGTGGCGGTAGCACCTCACAGCAGGTCCCCCTCCCTTCCTTGTCCCAGCGCTGACTGACTCTCTGGTGACACTTCACCCTATTTATACCCTCCTCCCAGGCAGTGCCAGGACCTTCTAGAATGTTGGCACATCTAGCCTAAACTGGTTCTAGGGGAGGGGGTGAGCACCCTGGGTGCCAGGCTTTCCCTCCAAAACTAGGGGTAGCTGGGTAATATTATCTAGACCGCTGACCTATGTCAGTACAGTGGCAAAACCCATGGCCATGGCATCCATTTTAAAAGCAATTCATTTCAGTCAGGTACATTTCCAAAATGGGAGTGCAGTTTTAAAATGGGGGATTTTACAAGTGCTCACATTAGGTCAGGTAATTACATTTTTCAAAAGGGGTCTCACACCACTCATGGCCTATACAGGTTTAATCCCATGGGGGAGACATTCAAATTAGGGGGTCAAAAGCGAAAATTTTTGGGGGACAAAGGCCAAGTCCAACAACCACCAAGCTGGAGGTCATTTCATTTATTAAGCATTGCCAAGAACCACCGTGATGGCATTGTACTGTTTGGCACAGGGCTCTGCCAGTAGGACGGAACCCTGTACCAAACTGTTTCCTGTTTTTAGTTTCAAAAAGAAAATCCAAAACGGGAATTTCTTTTTGAAAATAAAAAGCGCAATGCTCCCCTCACCATCGGAGTCCTCTCCCATGGCAATGGGAGCATTTATCAGTTTTCATTTCCCCTTGCTGCCTGGGTGAAAACTGACATGTCATTCCAACCTTCTAAATTAGGTGGGCGAAATGACAGGTCAACCTCCGACGGCCATTACTCCATTGTAGAAGCACAGGGGATGACAGTAGCAGGCAACCCTTTGTAGATATGGTTCTATGTTGTATTTCCCCCCCTGGCTCAAAGCAGTACAGCAAATTGAGAAACTGCACTCTGTTGTATGTAAATGTAACATATCTAGGCAGAGGACTGCAGATAATCTTAAATGATGAAGCTTCCCCTCTTAAGGAGGGTATCAGTCTCAAGCCCTAGTACATGCTGCACATTGAGCAATGAGTTTTTGTTCAATTTTCTTTTCTGTTACATAAATTCTTTAACACCATTGCCTTTTTTTACCTCCAACAGAATCTCAACCAACTGGCCAGCTTTCGTCTGCCATTATTACATTTTTGAGTGGACCCTATATTTATCAAGTCCACCAATTGCCAAACAGCATTAAAGTGATGACCTCTACTAGAACAAATAGTCCTCCTGATAAAAATATTCACCGAAATAACCCCCTGACTTTTAGGAAAGCCCTGAATCACTCATTCACTCGCTCACTCATGAATTCACTCTTTCACTACATTGGTAACTCACTAATTCATTGATTTACTAACATAATTTCCTAGCAGAAAAAGTACCAAATGCATCCAAGAATGTACCAGCAAATCTACTAGTAATGCATGAAGTGGCAGAATATCTAGGTTTAAGGGCTAACAATTGTTCTGGCTGCAAAACTTTCAGAGGAAAATTCAAGGGTACTTTTTTAGACTTGTCTGATTATTTGTGTTGCTTCTCTAAATGTGATAGATTTGTATAGGCTAAATGACCTGGGTTCACTTAGAAAAGAAATTTAAGGGAGGCCTTAGAATCTTCAAGGTACCAGAAAAGATGTGTGATTCCAACACTGTTGCACAGAATCCTGATTTACGGGAGTGAAAGGATATATTTCACCTCAATGGTTTTTATTCTCAATCAAAATACCTGGATATTAATGCACAGAGATGGGCGACTATGACCCAAAAGCATGGTAATGGCAGAGTCCAAAACAATTACGAGTTAATCAGACACAAAGGCAGGAAATTCTAGCACAGCAATATGATATTCTGGCAGTATGTAGGATATTGGAAGTAACAATGGTATATTCTGTCTATGTGATAGGAAAAAACTAGCAAAATAAAGTAGTATTCTTACAGCAAAGAAATAATGGGAATAGATAATATGTACTGGACATTATAAGGTTGCTGCAATTCAGAAGTTCTTTTCAAATGACATGGAAGTCTGCAATGATTTACTGTTTTAAAACATACAATTGGTGTTATTTTATTCCATACAATGTATGATTGCACCGTGACTCTATCCTCAAACTCCCTTTAGATCTGTGGACTGCTGGTTCTACTGGCTGCTGATTTGGAGAATTAATGCGAACTCTGCAAAAACCAATATGCATTTAGTAATGTGTGGCAGACATAGTTTAACCATCATGATATGGCTTAGCCTCTGCCTAACATACAGATAAATCCCTTCCAATATGTAATGAAATCTTACAGTGCAATAAATAAACAAACGTCCCTTATGGCTCCGGATTAGACAATGACTTGTATTTCTTCTGGCAATGGAAAAAAGAAAGGGAGCATGTGGTGGAGTGTTCAGGAATCTGCTGTTCATATTGTTTGATGCCAGTGAAAGTGACATTGTGATACAAACAATTCATTGTTAATAAATGATTACAGTAGAGTAGTGATGCCCTTTGCTTATTATATTTGAATAATCATATTAGAACTTGACTGAAAAATATGAAATTGCTAGGCAACATTTTGTAGAGGGATTGAATGTGTCCTTGTGTTTATATATGGGTTAAAGTGCAGCTTACAATACATTACAAGGATATTACATGTCAATGGGGAGTTCTGCTACCACAGGGAGTAATGTGGTCAAAGGCAAACTTCTTTATAATGTCTCAGAACTCTGTGGTGACTCAGGGAATGCAGTAAGGAGCATTTCAATGAAGGTCATTCCATATAATGACCTTCATTTAAATCCTTGGTGTATTGCTTTTCCTTACGACAAATATACTGTGTTTAGAGATGCATCCAATAAACGTGGCATTCTGATTGCAGTGAGTCGCAAAATATATTTTAAGTAGTTTAATATAAGTCGCTTTCAATTGCCAGATGCGGTTCATAATGTGTGGTATCATGTCTATAGATTTATACTTTGTACGTATTAAATCCAGTATTAGAATGTATGTACTTACAGCCATAAATGTCACCTTATCAACTAATGATTGACTGTACATTATTAGAACACCTGGTTTAGCAGTTATAATCCTGCTCTATCATTGATCTTTCGAACTATCTTCTGGCAGCAAACATTGTGACTCCCAACTCAACTGCAGAATTGATGACACAAGTAGACATGTACACTTGTATTACAGGTGTTTATATAATATAGCCTTATAGCCCGCCGTAGAGGGCTATTCCGGCTATTAAAGGCCCTCTCCAGCGTTAAAGGCCCCGAGCCGAAGGCGAGGGCCTTTAACAAGGGAGAGGGACTTTAATAGCGGTATAGCCCATCTACGAAGGGCTATAAGGCTATTAGAACATTCTGTCCCTGGAGGACAGAAAGCGCGAATATCTCCAAAAGCTAACACCTGCCCCATAGCAGTTCTTAGCCATGTTATCCAATGGTAGGTGGATAACATGGCTAAGAGCATTAGCTCGGTAATGCATGAATATCGCTGACTTTTCAGCGATATTCATGCATTTCGGCTGATTTTTATCGCTTAGGAGATAAACCTTAATAATAGCAAGGTTGCTAAGCGATAAAAATCGCCGCAGCTCGGCGATAAAAATATCGCCGCTAAACCAACATGGCGATAATTATCGCTAGTTGTTGGTAATATGCCCCTCAGTGAATGGGACACTAACATTTTCCTTTCGTACAAACCTTGCTATTGCTGCCAAATGACACCGTTACAAAGTTGAATCTCTTTCTTCCACCAACCTACGCTTTCTATCTATTTATCTCACTCTTCTTTTTCACCCAAGCTTTCTCCCTTTGTCACTGTATTTATATCTTTCAACCTTTTGTTTATTTCCTGCTATTTTCATCAAAGTCTAATGATGAAAAATAAGTCCTGATCCACAAATATGAGGGATGGTGTTCACCACCTGCAGTCACCTGCACAACTGAAGCACTGGCCTTCCCACCCGGTGATGCATGTACGCCACCCATTCATGGCAGCATGTGCACCGCTTTGGTTGATGTTGCATGGGTAAATGCTAACTTCCCCTCATCTTGCCTGAGTTGTCACTGTTGTAACACGTCCCAGGCCCACTCTAGCTCACTCCTACTTGTACACACTCCTCCCACCACCCTCTACCAGGTCCCAAACTCCATCCAATCCCCCTTATCTGTGTCCAAACTCCTCTTGACCTTATAATTCAAGGCTAAGCATCCAAATGGGCAATTCATTTCCTATGGTCATTTGTCTGAACCATAGAAGGGTAAGAGTGGAGAAAGATGAATGGGTGACAGCTGGTGTTGTGGGTGTCCTATGTTCTTCTCATTCATCCCCGGCACTCAAGTCAGTGTTGGTGAAGTGACTACCTCACTGTCGTTTTTCAACTTTCCCTTTCTGAAGAGAGCAAAATCCCTCTTCATACACTTCTACTCTGAGACTCAAAATTCAATAGCAACTGCTTCAGTAGACCTTCTGCTTAAAGATGTTCTGCTTTCCTTATTTAAATGTGAGATGGGAACCACTGTAGCACTTCCAATGTAATTACTTTTTTCTATGTAAGACTTTTATAGAACATAAATATTATTATTTGGTATTACACTGTCGCTAAATATATAACTGTACCACACAAACACCTACATATCTGTCAAAGCATCAACTGCACAGAAACTAATACAAAATACAAAGCAGTTCAAAAATAGCTTTAGAACATCCAAGCTTTCTAAATCTATTTTCACAAAAAGTTGACCACCACTGAGTATATTGAGACTGAAAGTTTGTTAAATGCCATTATTTACAAAGCCAAAAGGACCAATGTCAATATTTCGTTATTTAAATTGCAATGTTTCCAATAAGAAAGTGGCATTTTCCTCCAATTTGCTCGGGTCTTTTAAAATGTGGATGATTAGAAATGGAGATAAAAATGCATGTGTTGCCTTGTAAGTGCTTGGTCCTCCATTTGGGTGACTTAGGATCATCTTTACTAAGCACTTGTGTTGCCCTTAACTTGCTCAAGTTGACATAAGGCAACGTAAGTACTTAAGTGCCATTTACAAAGTCATGCAAATCAAGATTTGCGGGGCCTTGAGTCAATTTTCAGCTGCAAAATAACACAATGTAGCACCTTGCACTGCCTTGTGTTACCCTGCTATGGAGAGGCATTACGTTATGTTATGTTATGTTAGTTGCATTTTAATGCGCACAGCTGCTCCAGCGAAGGAGCGTCCTGGCGCAGGGAAAGGTAAACACAACACAACACTAGGTCCGGTAACAAAAAGCAAACAGTAAAAGCAAGAAACAATTAAAACAGGAAGGTTTTCAGGGCCCTACGGAAAGACATTAGGTCATTCAAAAGGCGGATTTCCAAGGGGAGCGCATTCCAGAGGGTTGCGGCTTTCACGCGGAAGGAGCGACCCCCCATCCGACTAAGTCTGAAGCGGGGGACGACCACCAAGGACTGTCCAAGGGATCGTAGTGAGCGGGTAGGAACATAGGGAGAGATCAGTGTATTCAGTATTCCGGGTGCCAACTCTCTCAGAATTTTAAAAACCAGGCAGAGAGCCTTGAATTGGATACGCTTGCATATCGGGAGCCAGTGCAAGGACCGCAGGGTGTTAGAGGTGGGGCAGGTTCGAGGCAGACCAACCACCGCCCTAGCCGCCGCGTTCTGGACTCGTTGTAAACGGAGAATCTCGGCTTGGTTCGCTCCTAAAAGGAGAGAACTGGCGTAATCCAACCGCGAGATGATCATTGCTTGAATGACCAGCTGTCTTGTAGGAGCATCGAAGAATCGCAGCAGGGGTCTTAGCCCGCGTAGTACTCCAAAACAGCAGGCCGCCACTCTCTTTGTATGAGTCACAAAGCTTAGCGTGAGGGGTATGGGAGTTCTTGTGCATCCACCCATGCATTTTGGCGCAAACCCAGATTTCCTATAGTCAATGAATCTGAGTTTACACCAACATAGTTGATCTACCTGACTTTGTTGTAATGAGGAGAAATATCTATATTTTTCCTTGTTACTTTCTTTTTACGTGTGCTAGATTCTGCAGCATACATACAAAGAGGAATACACCTCTAAGGACAGTCTTTTGTGCAGGACAGTGTTCCTTCCTGCATAAAAACAATTCTGACATCCACACAGGCACTCTTGTGCCATGACGCAAGGGGGCCTGTGTTGCCGCTAGGCTGCCACAACTGCACCACAGCAAAGAGAGAGCAGAACTGTGCGTTGCATGAACGTTTTGTAAATCTGGGCCTTAGTGCCCATTCCATTGTGTTTGTTGTTTCTTTTGACTCAGGGTGATTGGTTCAATAATCATTCACGAGGAATACACCTGAACGTGAAGTACTGCCTAGTACAGGCAAGATGCCAGGCTACATATTTGCTTTCCTGTTCTATAAGGTATGAACAGAAAATTACAGAGATTGTTGGTCAGAATTTATATTTATTCTCAGATTCTATAAGACGTGAACAGGAACAATCAGTTATTACCAATATTGTCAAAGTTTACATTACTTCTCCTATTCCATAAGGTATGAACAGGAAGGTTCGGCAAATTCTAGTAGTAAATTAGCTATCAGAGTTTACATTTGTTCCCATGATCCTCAAGACTTAAGCCTGAAAGTGTGGTGGTTACCAGTACCATAGGAGGTATTGGAGTTAATGTTTGTAATCATACTGCATAAGCCATGACAGGACAGTGCAATGATTAAGAGTGCTAGATAAGATGTCATAGTCTGAATTTGTTCTAATACTCCATATGTCCAGATCCTGAAAGTGCAGTGAATACCATTACTTGTTAAGGTTTCAGAGCTAATATTTGTTCCCAAGCTCCATAAGGCACGTACAGGGAAGTGCAGCGATAACTAGTACTAGTTAGGTTTTTAGAGTTAATATTTGTTCTCCCACTGCATAAGGTAAAAACCAACAAGTACAGTGATTACTAGTGCCAGAAAAGATGTAAGAGTTCATATTCATTCTCAAGCTTCATGAAGTACACATAAGGAACGCAGTGCCAGCTAGTAATAGACAAGGTGTCAACATTTGTATCTGTCCTCATAGTTCATAGTGCCTCGACCGAAAAGTGCAATTATTACCACTACCTTAATTTATATAATGTAATAGTGAGCCTGGTAGAGAGGATTGTGTAGAATGTGCTGTATCCCCATATCTTCTTTTGCTGTACATAGAAATAGGCTGGAAATTCTCAATCCAAAAAACTGTACTGCATAAGGATCAAAACTGCAAACCGTATGGCATAGAGGGTGCCTTGAAGATGAACGTCACTTTTTGTTTATTCGTTTACAGCTCATGGTTAGCTTCTTGCACAGGAAAAAAATCTTTAGAGGCATATTCCTCTTTCAATGTGTTCTACAGAATGCAGCACACATGTGAAGATGAAGTTATAAGGAGAAATAAAGATATTTCACCCGTAAGTACATCACTTTGGCGTAAACCAAGGTTTATAAGACTTTGGAAATCTGGGTTTTCATCTAAAGATATGGATGGATGCATGTAAACACCTATGCTCCACCCATGTACCGCCTACTGATGCAAAGTAAAGCAAGGCAGATCTATGTGCTGTGCTGCTTTACTTTGTATTTACTAAACCAAGCAAACCCACGCTAAGTGACTTTGCCTGGCTTAGTAAATGCCCCCCAAAAATTGTGTTGCATTGCACCACAGAAGTGAAAAACCCTGAGGCAAAATCATAGTAAATCTGGGCCAAAGTCATTTTAGAAGAGCTCAGCAGTGTGACCAGAACTTTTTGTCTGTGTCTTTGAGGCCTACTGATCCACTTGTGTAAAGTTTCACTATTAAATGTGCAGCCATATCCTTGCACTCAGATTGCATATGTGTGTCAAGTGTATGTACATATGTAATGTAACGCCTGCACTGTAATACGTTGTGGCTTCCAGTGAACCTGAGTAATGGAGGCAAGTGTGATGCATTTTCAATGCCCTGGCATAGGACAAGATGGAGTATTAGGACTGTGCTCCCAGGCCGTGGAAGTGTATTGCCTGCCTTCCTGTAGCTCTAAGGCAGACAACCAGACACTAAAGTGAGAAGTATAGGGAAAGAGCTACCTATGAGAATTCCATAAGGCCTTTCCTTTTATTAGCAAGGAGCTGCTGATTAGTCTTCCTGAGCACTGCCATTTGGTGGATGCTAGGCTTGAGGGGCGGGTCTCTGTTGGGAGAAGTGAGGAAGATTCTAAGTGAGGCCGCCCCTTTTGTCTGTCCCTAATCATTCTTTGTGTAGGTGTAGAGATGCTCCGGAGAAAAAAGGCCAAGCATGTCCCTGTTAACTGTTGGACATTCAGACAGAGCTGACTGCACAAGAGCAAGCTAGAGAGGGCTGTGTGTCTAGAGGGTCCAACTGAGCTCTCATCCAAGTTCCTGACTAGAAAAGCAACACCTTGGTTGTCAAATCCTAGGACGTGCTGCAACTGCTTGATCATCATAGGCATGAATGGGGTTGCAACTATTGTGCCTGTAAGTGGCACAGAAAGGGTTGACACCTGATGGGATCATCGGAAACCCAAACAGTGGTTGCAAGTACTATGGTTGTCAAATGCCCATTCAGTGTTGCACCTACCTTTGGTCCGTTCGGGACTGCATCTGCTGTGACCACCAGTAACCTAAACTCCAACTGCCCCCAGTACCAACAGGGCACTATCACTGCTTCTGCTGTGTCTACACTTCACCCAGTGTGCTCCACAGACAGAGGCTTGGCAAGTGAGCTGACTGATGCTGCTTGGCCCAGCTTCTTCCACGACCCACTGACTTACTGCTTGCTACAGCCCCTGCAGAGTCTCTAGTACTCAAAAGTGTCACCCACTAAAAAGGGGATAAGACTTAAAGACTGAGGAGCACATTTATAAGCCTTGTCAGGCAGTGCAGAGCACTGTGTGACAGGGAAAGGGCAGGAAATCGCAATATGAGGAAGAGGTGTGGCGCAGCGGCCAGGGCTACTGACTCCGGATCTTGGGGCTCACAGTTAGATCGCCGGCGCCGGCAGCAGTTCAGCCCAGCACCATGTGACTCTGGGCAATAGCTCGCTTAATCTTCCCGATGGCCCCCAGTGCAGGGACACCTCTCCGGGGTAGCTGTGCCCTTTACAAATACTGGACATTTGCATTTAAAAGAATACAGTGCATTCCTGTGTTTTTGCCCTGCACTGGTGCTGTTTTGGCTGCCTAGCACCAACGCACGCACCCTTTCACCATAGTGCAGAGGTGCCTGTGTTGCATGTAGAGGAGGGGGATCCTTCCTGCACAAAAACAACTCTGAGCGGCATATTTCTCTATCTATCTGTGCTGCAAATTGCACCACACATAGCATGAGGAAGTAACGAGGAGAAACACAAATGTTTCTCCTCATTACGACTCTCCTTGGGAGGTGTAGCATTTTGGCGCATTCACAGGTTTACTAGTTCTGGTAAATCTGGGAACGCATCAGAAAGCATAGGAGTTGCATGGGAACACCCAGGCAATGCCCATAGGATGCCTCCCTAGTGCAGAGTAAGGTAACACAGCGATGTGCACCTCGCTGGTTTACTTGAGATTTATGAAGCCACTCAGGGCCACGCAAAGTGGCCTTGAGTGGCTTCATAAATCTCATTTGTCAGTTGGGCCACATATGTACCACATTGTGTGATGCGAGCTCAACACAACTGGAGTGATTATTATAACCCTGAGTGTGCATTCAATTGTGAACTTAAAAACTGCAGCTGTGCTTGATTCATGCTCTCTTGATTTCCCAAGGGGTGAACCCAGGTCTAGCAGGGCCACCTAGGAGTGACTAGCAGAAGGTTTATGGAGGATGTAGTGCCTTGAGGAAGAATCACACCCGGGTCGCACTAATTTGGATGACTATCAGAATTGTGTATTATTATTACAGATGCAAGATTAAAGAACTTTCTTTCCTTGAAAAGGCAAGCACTGGGCTGCACACTGTAATTATTCGGTCTCTAGGTTGATTATTGAGTGCTGAGTTTGAGCAACCCCACACTACCTCTCAGAGACGCATGTGACCACTCGCCCTTGTTACCCTAAGAATCAAGTACCGTAGGAGTTGAACCTTCCCAGTTTGTAGCCATAGAAGAATGAGCCCCAGGAAATAAGTCACAAACAACATCCAACACTACATTTTGGGCCACGTCTGTCCTGTGGCCCCCTGAAAGTGATCTGGCAGGATGCAATCTGTCTATAAAGCAGGGTGGATTCTGCCAAGATAAGTTATGTGCTGTGTATGTTGTATATGAAGAATGATTGTGATTCTATATTTACCTTGTCAATTGTAATTTAAAATTTATAGAACTTTTGTTCCTTTCTAGTTCATAGGGCGACAGGTGCCTCAGTTCCAGAAGTATAGGGTGGGGGGAGGTAGGGAAGTAGGGGCCAGGACCGTTGTCCAATGTTCAGATTTATGTTTTGTATTGTTATTATTTTCATTCACTACTCACAGCACTCTAACTTATGATTACTACACATGCATCTCAACCCCGCACACTACAAGATGGGAAATAGAACCACACCCTCACAAAATCCTGAAAAAGATCCCCAGTGGGCCAATGCTCCATGACTCCCTTAGACCGCATGCTTCACATGACGCACACAGATCATAGGGGTGATTCCCTCTGAGTCCTGTCGTGGAACATCAACGGGTTGCTTGATCGCATCAAGCATATAGCAGTCTTGAAGTATGCCCAACGACATGCCCTTGACGTCCTCTTGCTTCAGGAGACCCATCTCCTGGGGACACAATGTTCCTTTCTAGTACACTTTGGATTTAACAGGGCGTGGCACACTGCGACTGATGTGGTGGTTAAACCCCTGGTTCCTACAAAGCAAACAGTTCAAAAAAGCTATAGGGAAAGAATTGCGCCAATTTTTCCCCATCAATCGAGTACCTTCTGGGAGGCAAGCAAAGCCACCATCCGGGGAGTAGCTAGAGGCCAGCTAAGGGCACAACGGCTGTCCCGGGATGGCCGACCAGCTCTTCTTGAAGCGCAAGAAATCCATCTGGAGACTGACCTCACCAGGGCCCCGGACAAAGCACAAGACAGGCAAGTTGCTGTTCTACACAAAGAGATTAAACAGATTTTGTTGGACTCGGCTAAGTTGCTATGGCATTCCCCTGTCACCCGAGTGTATGGCTTGGGCGACAAGAATGGGTAGCTGCTACATAGGCTGGCTTCATACCCCGGCAAACTGAATTGCCCCTGAAGTCATCGACCCCTCCGGGGCCATCCAACGCACACCACCCGAGATTGCACAGGCGTTCGCTGACTACTACGCCTGCTTAAACTCAGCGCGTAAGCTGGAGGCCTCCCTTCCGGACCTACTAGACCTAGGGACGGTTTGTCATCCCTGCCTAATGCACTCTTAAGTAGCAGGCCTGGACCTTCCCTTTACCCCAGAGGAAATAAATATTGCAATCTCCTCTCTAGCGTCCGGAAAAACGCCAGGCCCAGACAAGTTTCCACAGGAATACTATGCCACCTACCGGGACTTACTGGTCCCTCATCTCTCCAAACTATTCCAACAAGTCACAGAGATGGGGGTTTTATCCGCCTGAAACAGACGCAGCAACCATTGTGGTTATCCCCAAGACCCAGCCAACCTCGCCAGCTTGCGCAGAGTATCGCACGATTTCTTTCATCAACACCGAAGTTAAGACATATGCCACGATCCTGGCCCAGCGCCTACACCCATTCCTTAGTAAACTGATTCACACGGACCAATGCGGCTTCATGCCACAAAACAGCACTAGACACTGCTTGTGACGCCTCCACCTGGCCCTTGCAAATTGCCAAGTACTCACCCCCTATCAAATGTTCCTCCTTGTTGATTTTAAAAAAAAACCTTCGATCCAGTTGACTGTCTTTACCTAGAGGAGGTGCGAACAATGATAGGTCTGGGTCAGCATTTCCGTCATTTTGTCCAGGTCTTGTACTCCAACCCTAGACCTAGAGTACTCATCAATGGGGCCCTCTCAGAGACATTTCCGATACACAGAGGTAAAAGACAGGGCTGTCCCCTTTGACCACTCCTATTCGAGCTAGCGATAGAGCCTTTGGTGTGTCTCATTCGGGCCGACGATCTGGTGCAGGGTTGGACCGGAGGGAGTCACCACACAGACAAAATTGCCTTAGATGCAGATGATGTCCTGCTCTTCCTGGCAGACCGGGCCCGCTCTGGCCCGAGATATCTTCGAGCCCTGCAGGCCTTTGAGAACATCTCAGGCCTCCGACTCAACCCGAGAAAATCGAATCTTGTACACCTCCACCTCTCAAGGGAATGATTTGATTGGCAATCAACCATTCCCATTAGACAACAGTCATTTAAATATCTAGGCATATGGGTTGCTCTGCTCCCCAAGCTCGAATGGGCATAAACATTACCCCACTTGTCAAGAAGGCCACAGAGGACATCCGACGCTGGCAAACCCTACCATTTAACCCACTTGGGAAGGTGACATTATTCAAGATGATGATCCTCCCCCGTTGCTTATATATTATTCAAAACACCCCCTTCCACTTCCCACTAAGCTGGTTTAAGAAGATAGATAGCATGGTCACTTAGTTTCTGTGGGGAGGGGCGAGACCATGTTGAGCCCTCGCCCGCTGCGGGGTCCCTCCTTTCGATGGAGTCATGGACATGACTGATCTTTACCTATACCACTTAGCCACTCGGCTGCTCATCCTTCATGATTGGTTCATGGGGGGTTGGTCTGACCCAGCCTAAAAAACCAAACTAAGAGACATGGAATTCTCCCAAATCAAAGCCATCCTGTATGGCTGTCCGATACCTAGAGCGTTTCAGGCAGTGACTCGGGTGGTCCTACTAGCCTGGCGTTTGGCCCTTCGACATACACAATGAGACAACAAATTGAGTCGACAAATTCCTCTCTGGCAAGGTATATGGCTGGAGGAAGTGGCAGCACTAGGCAGATTCAAAAGATGGGATCACAATCGGGATATCACAACTGGTCGACATATGGGTGGGATATCACATTAGGACATTCCAAGACCTGCAGAGGCGCTATTCCTTCCACGCGTCACAGTTTTACAAATACCTGCAGCTGTGGCCTGCCCTCAATGCCCACATATCAACAGGCACACGCTCCCCGAGTTCAGTTCACTAGAGGCACAAGTCATGATGGGGAACGTTGGGAAGGGGGGAGTATCAAGGATATATCACACCCTTACCAACAATGGCCCCATAACGCTTGACCCGCTCAGGCACTGGTGGGAGGGATGGCTGGGCTATCTAGAGGAAGAGTACTGGCGAGCTGCCCTTATGGGCCCTAAGACCATCACCACTTCAGCCAGACTCCGTCGAATTCAATTATATTATCTCCATACTGCCTATCTCACCCCAGAGAGCCTTCACAAGGCTGGTTTGCGTACTTCGCCTGAATGCACATGCTGCAGACAGCAGCTGGCAGACTTTTATTACATGGTCTGGTACTGTCCCCGACTTACAAGGTACAGTAATGTCCTAGGCTGGCAGGTGCCCCATAACCCCCTACACCTCATCTTGGGAGTCATGGATGGCCTAGACGGGTCACGAGCAGATAAACTATTCTTGGGGACGGCCACAATGGTGGCCAAACATGATATTGCTGCGACGTGGACACAACCTGACCCCCCAAGAGCAGCTAAATGGCACAGGGGGTGGATTGGTGAGCCACCCAGGAAAAACCCTTGTTAGAGGCCAGGGGATGCCCAGCCAAGCACCAAACGATATGGGGCAAATGGATGAACCAATTGGGATGATTGGGTCTTTACGTCCGTCTCTTCTTTTTGAATGCTTTGTATACGCAACATAGTCCTGGATCGCTGTGCATGTATGTACACAATCACTTCTGGCATACTTGAAATGCCAATAAATATTGACAAAAAGTGCTGTATTGGCCTTTTTGTTTCTCCAAAAACCAATAAAGTTGATTATTAAAAAAAGAATAACTTGGGAGGGGAGGCCACTAAATGTGGTGTCGGTTTATATCCCACCGGCTCTGCATGCAGTCGCACTCCCGGAACTGGGGAAATTTCTGCTGGACCTCCCGGAGGGGGATCTCATAGTGGGAGGGGATTTTAATGCAGTGGCACACAATACCTTGGATAGATTCCCGGTAAGGGCTCAGGCTCCCGGGCCGTCCCGACTGACTGACTTCCTCGAAGCACAGGGCCTGATAGACCTTTGGAGAAGCTTCCACCCGACAGCCCAACAATATACTTACCACTCAGCGGTCCATCATAGTCTCTCAAGGATCGACTACTTCCTGGCGTTAGGCCACGGACTCCTGGCGGTCGAGGACGTACGGATTGGACCGAGAGGTGTCTCGGATCACTCCCCGTTGGCACTGACTCTTTCTAACCCGGAACGGTCCCGAAAACGCATTTACCCGATATACCCGGGATATCTTAAAGTGCCCCAGGTGACCAAAACACTTAAGACAACTACCAGATGTTACCTCACGGAGAACGAAGGCTCTGTCTCCTCTCCTTCCATCCTCTGGGAGGCCTACAAAATGGTGCTCCGGGGACAAGCTGTTTCTGCCATAACGAGACATAAGCGCACTCAGAAACAAGAACTGATACACCTAGAGGACAAACTCACTAAGGCCAACGATGACCACATGGCTACTCCGACAAATGCCACGCTGCACACACTTCAACTGTGTCAGCGACGCCATACTGATTTTTTACGCCAGAGGGTGGTAGAAAATGTGGCGGCCACAGCGCACAGAATATATGATATAGGGGACAAGGCCAGCAAACTCCTAGCGTGGCTGGAAAAGAAACGGGAGGGGCAGAGGTCGATTCTGCGACTGAGAGACCCGCAAGGGGGAATGCAAACTCGCCCCTCACTGATAGTCGAACTGCTTGCTGATAATTTTCAAACAGTGTATGCCCCTGAAATGGATGTGACGCGGGAAATGACGGAGACGGCTCTGGCGGGAGTACCCACCCGTGCACTGTCTCAGGACAGGATGGAGGAACTAGAGGCAGACCTCACTACTGAGGAACTGCAGTTGGCCATCGCAGCGCTGCACTCAGGGAAAGCCTTAGGCCCCAATGGAATACCGATCGAATGGTACAAGGCCATGTCGGAGACATTAGCTCCGCCCATGCTTCACATGTTTGTGGAAAGTCTGGATAGGGGACAGCTGCCGTTTGACCAGCGCATGGCAACCATCGTGGCTATCCCAAAGCCTGGCAAGCCACCTGAGGAATGCGGTTCCTATCGACCGATTTCCCTCCTCAACGCCGAAAGTAAAATACTGGCGAAACTACTGGCCACCCGGTTGTTGCCGCACCTAACACATCTAATACACCCGGACCAGTCGGGGTTCATGCCTCATAGAAGTACGGCAATGAATCTCCGACGCCTGCACGGAGTGCTGGCAAGAGCCCCATTACTGACTGAACCTACCGCGATCCTCTCGCTGGACGCCAAAATGGCGTTTGATTTGGTAGAATGGCGGTATCTCTTTGCGGTCCTACAATATATGGGCTTTGGCCCGAAATTCGTAGCGTGGATCAAGCTATTGTACAGCGACCCGGTGGCGCGAGTGACGGCAAATGGTCACATCTCGAGAGACATTCCGATAGCAAGGGGCACGAGACAAGGCTGCCTGCTCTCGCCGCTACTGTTTGCCTTAGTGCTGGAGCCGTTAGCCACGGTCATTAGAACCACCCGGCTACTGCGAGGAATAGATTGGGGTGGAGACTGGGAAGATAGAGTGTCACTGTACACTGACGATATGTTGGTATACCTGACTGACCCGGCAGAGGGAATTCCGGTATTACTGGCGCTATGTGAACGACATGGTGTAGCCTCAGGATATAAAATCAACTGGGCGAAATCAGTGCTCTACATGTTGCATGGGACTCCGCCGCACTTGCACGGGGAATGTCCTCTGTTACTGGAGACCGCCTCCTTCAGGTACTTAGGGATCCAAATCACCCAGGACCACGTGGCCTTTCGGGAACGGAACTTGAAGCCACTGCTGGACAGACTAAAAGCGGATGTCCGGCACTGGAAGACCCTCCCGTTAACGTTATTGGGCAGGGCGGCGCTCTTCAAGATGATGGCGCTGCCCCGTTTCCTTTACGTCTTGGAAAATACACCCGCGATGGTCCCGCCGTCCTTTTTTAGGCAGGTATCAGGGCAGTTGTCAGGCCTACTATGGGGAGACCGGCCGGCTAGGGTCGCTCAAGCGAAGATGAACAGAGACTGGTACAGTGGAGGTATTGCGCTCCCGAACCTAGAACTGTATTATTGGGCGGCGCATCTCAAGGTGATTAACCAATGGTTACATGCACCACAGAATGACCCGGCATACCTTGCTGACAGGAGGCAGCTAGGCACTAATACCCTTCTGGCCCCGCTCTACAACAAAGGGTTAATGGCGAAACTGATAGGCCCAACTAAGCACACTGTCACGCTATGGCACAAGGCCCAAAGACGTTTACTCTGGGAGGGTGTGATCACACGGCTTACACCTTTGTGGGACTCCAAGGCCCTGGGCAATCTACGACACAGCAAAGGCTTTACCCAATGGGACAACATAGGGATCTCCACAGTGGGTGACATGTGGTTGAGAGATGAAGTAATTCTGTTCGCGACCCTGAGAGACCAGTACGAGCTGGGCGCTACTGAAACGTACCGGTACATACAGATCAGGCATGCTCTACTGGCTGCCATTACCCCGGGCACTAAGGTCCCAGAATCGGCTCCTTTGGAAGACCGACTCCTTACAGACTACATGGAATCCAGCGCCACCTCCCTCACGTATCGCAAGCTGGTGAACAACTTGCCTGACCCATTACAGAAACTGAAGGACAAATGGGAGGAGGAGCTTGGGGACTTGGACGAGACAAACTGGAATGCGGCGCTAGCGTCGCCTAAAGAAGCTGGTATCTCGATGAGATTCCGCTTAGTGCAATTCAAAATACTACACCGGGTGTACTACACACGCACCACCTTACATAAAATCCAGAGGGCAAATCACCCATACTGTCTGCGAAATTGTGGGGAAGAGGGCACACTGTTTCACACCCTATGGACATGTCCCAGCATGGTAGAATACTGGAGGCGGGTAACACGTACTATTGCCCAGACTCTGCAGCTCCCCTTCACACCTGACCCTAGAATCTGTCTGCTGAATGTCTGGGGCCCGAACAACCTGACTCCGCAGGGGCGGCACTGGGTGGTCATCGGACTGATGCTAGCAAAGCGGGACATAGCACAGAAGTGGGGGGCCTCAGAGGCCCCGACTTTGACGCAATGGTGCAGAAACATGGACATGCTCATGGTGACGGAGCGGGCGGTATACCAGCAAAGAATCAGCCCACGTAAATAGAACAAGATATGGATGCCATGGAACATGTATCGAGGGGAAATTTGTGAACCACTGCCAGAGGAGGAAGATGTAGATAGTTCGGATGAGGAAGGGGATATGGGATAGGTGAGGGAAGAGGGAGGGGGCTGCAAGCGCGGCGGGAGGGTACAGAGTATCCCTTGCCCTCCTGACATGGAGGATGAATGTACTATCTGTGGAACAATAGGCCTTACTCGATATGTTGATATCATGGGATGTAATACTCCGTATACTGAATGCTACCTAATTGCCAATCTATGACCTTAAAGTTGAACGTTATGTTAAAAAAAAAAAAGGAAAAAAAAGGGAAAAGTTGCGATAACGGTCGGATGCAGCCGAATGTTGAAGCGGCACCGACAATTATATGACAATGTACACTATTTCTCTGACTGCAACAATAAAAATAATAAAAAAAAAAAAAAAAAAGAATAACTGAAGAACTTTAGTGTATTGTTTGAAGATCCGAAAGAAGTCATATAAATGAAAAAATAAGTTCTAGATGGCTTTTGCTGCAGTTGGGGATGCTCATTAACATATCAGTCAGCAGAAACCAGAATTTCTAATCAGAAAGTAGTAAGACACTTGCTGAAGGCTCCAGCTACCAAAGTGAATTTTAGTATTTTGTACAACCAAGATGGATCGCACACCGCTAGCCTCTCCTCCGGGTCGCCCCTTAGCACTCTGGTACATGTAGTGCATGTAGATGGACGAGTAAAAAGTAGTTCACCACAGTTGGTGCGAGTGGTTACTCGTTATCCCCAAGATCTCTGGACCCGAGACATGGCCCGGGTTTCGGGACAGTTTCCCTCGTCAGCAGAGCAGTGTTTGGGGTGGATGAGAAGGCCGCCAAGTAACCGTCACAGGCCCTGATGCCTCTCCGGCGCGCAGGTGCGTCTCCAAGAGCTCGTCAGCTCAAGGCTCACGGGAGCCGTTTAAGTACAACCAAGATGTATCGCACACCGCTAGCCTCTCCTCCGGGTCACCCCTTAGCACTCTGGTACATGTAGTGCGTGTAGATGGACGAGTAAAAAGTAGTTCACCACAGTTGGTGCGACTGGTTACTCGTTATCCCCAAGATCTCTGGACCCGAGACATGGCCCGGGTTTCGGGAAAGTTTCCCTCGTCAGCAGAGCAGTGTTTGGGGTGGATGAGAAGGCCGCCAAGTAACCGTCACAGGCCCTGATGCCTCTCCGTCGCGCAGGTGCGTCTCCAAGAGCTCGTCAGCTCAAGGCTCACGGGAGCCGTTTAAGTACAACCAAGATGGATCGCACACTGCTAGCCTCTCCTCCGGGTCGCCCCGTAGCACTCTGGTACATGTAGTGCATGTAGATGGACGAGTAAAAAGTAGTTCACCACAGTTGGTGCAAGTGGTTACTCGTTATCCCCAAGATCTCTGGACCCGAGACATGGCCCAGGTTTCGGGACAGTTTCCCTCGTCAGCAGAGCAGTGTTTGGGGTGGATGAGAAGGCCGCCAAGTAACCGTCACAGGCCCTGATGCCTCTCCGGCGCGCAGGTGCGTCTCCAAAAGCTCGTCAGCTCAAGGCTCACGGGAGCCGTTTAAGTACAACCAAGATGGATCGCACACCGCTAGCCTCTCCTCCGGGTCGCCCCTTAGCACTCTGGTACATGTAGTGCGTGTAGATGGATGAGTAAAAAGTAGTTCACCACAGTTGGTGCAAGTGGTTACTCGTTATCCCCAAGATCTCTGGACCCGAGACATGGCCCGGGTTTCGGGACAGTTTCCCTCGTCAGCAGAGCAGTGTTTGGGGTGGATGAGAAGGCCGCCAAGTAACCGTAACAGGCCCTGATGCCTCTCCGGCGCGCAGGTGCGTCTCCAAGAGCTCGTCAGCTCAAGGCTCACGGGAGCCGTTTAAGTACAACCAAGATGGATCGCACACCGTTAGCCTCTCCTCCGGGTCGCCCCTTAGCACTCCAGAGATCTTGGGGATAACAAGTAACCACTCGCACCAACTGTGGTGAACTACTTTTTACTCGTCCATCTACATGCACTACATGTACCAGAGTGCTAAGGGGCGACCCGAGGAGAAGCTAGCGGTGTGCGATCCATCTTGGTTGTTCTTAAACGGCTCCCGTGAGCCTTGAGCTGACGAGCTCTTGGAGACGCACCTGCGCGCCGGAGAGGCATCAGGGCCTGTGACGGTTACTTGGCGGCCTTCTCATCCACCCCAAACACTGCTCTGCTGACGAGGGAAACTGTCCCAAAACCCGGGCCATGTCTCGGGTCCAGAGATCTTGGGGATAACGAGTAACCACTCGCACCAACTGTGGTGAACTACTTTTTACTCGTCCATCTACATGCACTACATGTACCAGAGTGCTAAGGGGCGACCCGGAGGAGAGGCTAGTGGTGTGCGATCCATCTTGGTTGTACTTAAACGGATTCCGTGAGCCTTGAGCTGACGAGCTCTTGGAGACGCACCTGCGCGCCGGAGAGGCATCAGGGCCTGTTACGGTTACTTGGCGGCCTTCTCATCCACCCCAAACACTGCTCTGCTGACGAGGGAAACTGTCCCGAAACCCGGGCCATGTCTCGGGTCAAGAGATCTTGGGGATAACGAGTAACCACTCGCACCAACTGTGGTGAACTACTTTTTACTCGTCCATCTACATGCACTACATGTACCAGAGTGCTAAGGGGCGACCCGGAGGAGAGGCTAGCGGTGTGCGATCCATCTTGGTTGTACTTAAACGGCTCCCGTGAGCCTTGAGCTGACGAGCTCTTGGAGACGCACCTGCGCACCGGAGAGGCATCAGGGCCTGTGATGGTTACTTGGCGGCCTTCTCATCCACCCCAAACACTGCTCTGCTGACGAGGGAAACTGTCCCGAAACCCGGGCCATTTCTCGGGTCCAAAGATCTTGGGGATAACGAGTAACCACTCGCACCAACTGTGGTGAACTACTTTTTACTCGTCCATCTACATGCACTACATGTACCAGAGTGCTAAGGGGCGACCCGGAGGAGAGGCTAGCGGTGTGCGATCCATCTTGGTTGAATTTTAGTATTTTTGGGGGAAGAGAAGTCTGGTGCTTCCTGGAGAGTAGGCTCCTAGTTGCACATTATAACCGTACGCCCATTCACTGTGTTAGAGTGACCTGTACGAGGTGGATGTTGCCCAAAATTCCATTCAAATGAATCTGTAAACTGCTATTTCTGCTCTTTGCTTTGTTATGAACATTTCTATTCTCTTGGAGGAATATACACAAATATTTGAAATGATAAATTCAACCCAGAAATATTTTAGTTAATACTAACAGTACATATCCTCATGAATGTCAAACACCAAGTTTTTCAGTCTTTTGCAGCAGTGAAGATATTTAAATATTTTACAGCAATATTGGCTGTCTACATATACATCACAAATGATTGCTGATGCATGAATTATGGATACTGGAATTTTACAACTCAATGGGGCTTACTTTTGGGACCTGAGAAGGATAATAATCTGAACATGCCTGCTGAGATTCAAATCTCAACAGCATGTTCGGGAAACATCCTTTACCACACAGTCAATACCACCTAGATCCTTTACAACGTGGCACTATAATGACTGCAACGTAACCAGTTACAAGTTGTTATAACAAGTTACTTTAGGGAACATGGTGTTGGACAGGTGTTAGATTTTAAGTCCAACTCCTTCCCTACTGATACACAGACTGGAGTTTGAATAGTAAATGATACAATTCCAAAGTTCAGCGCTTCCCTTAAGCAAGTCATTGTAACAAATTGCATGCTAATGGAACGCGTATTAATGACCCAGTAGTTTAGACTGTGCCATTAAGGCGTGCATGGTTTAGGCATGTGTGGTTCTGTCATCCAACCGCATGTTCTCAACTATCTGACTTATTTTATAAGTTCTGAGATTTGATGCACCCCAAACCACAAATGGTGCCACGATCATTGCAGCCTGGCAATCCTCCATGTGTTCTAAATGGCATTGATATGCCATAACTTCACATTGAATGGAATGTAAAGGAACATCTTACTGTATGGTTACAATACCTTTCCTGCCCTGGACTAGCCTTCACCTAACATTACATTCCCGACTGTCAAGGATTTCCATGCTTGCCCCTCGCCCTTTATGCTTCCTCCTATAGATTATTAACAGGGTTGGCAATCAGTTTGTCGTGAAGGTAGACTCAAAAATTATTTTGCGACTACCTTAAAAATATATTTTCAGTCAGAAACATAATTTCCTACTGGCCCACTAATTTTTTGGGGGGGGTGTTGTTTTATGCTCTTTTGTACTCTGAAAATTGTTTTATTCCTGCCTTTTGTAAGAGTAAATTTATGTGTGTTTTCAGTGCGGGAGTCCCCTATGTCCCTGAAGACCCAGAGAATTCTGGCTGCCTGGATGTTGGCTTACCCTCTCATACCCCATACATTCTCTTATCCCATATCTACCCCTACACTTACAACTGTAAAATCCACCATAGCAGAGGCAGGGCCGGACTGGGAATGCAAACCGGCCCTGGCAAAGGAGTCGAACCGGCCAAGTTGGGGGGGGGGGGGGGGGGGGGGGGTTGGGGGTTGCGAGTAGAAAACACTGCTGCTATGCTGCAAAACTGGCCCCCTGTAACAAAAACGTCCCCCAGGGGTCCAAAACCGGTCCCCACCCTGACAGCCGACCGGGGAAACACTCAGTGTCCGCTACGGTCAGTCAGGCCCTGTGCAGAGGGCTGCATTGGACTATTTGACTGTAGGGCAATCTGGCAGTGCCCGAACGACTGGTCAGACCATGTTTGAGTCATGTTTTTGGCTGTTTGTAATGTAGGCCTGTTTTAGGGTACGGTGGGCCGGTTTTTACTGTTGATTTCCCCAATACTACCACAAACATTGCCAGCAATGGGCATAATGCAGTATCGCGTCTTTGTAAAACAGTGCTTCTTTACATATTCAAAACTGCCCCGATTTGCAAATGTGGGTCTTCTTATTAGCTGTCTGGTTTGCTAATGTGACCACTTTAATTTTCTCTTCCAGTCGAACCCCATTCCCCTCCTCCCCCCACCACCACCCACTATTAAGTAGAATTTGCAGTCCATAATAATCCACAAATGTTGATTTTGAGCACCAAAATTTGCAATTTCCTACAACTTCCCACATCCAATAATATTTTTTAAACTGGGTTTCTCAAATAGTTCTGATTACAGAGCACGTTGACATACAAAAAGAATATTAAATACTCTACGGTATACATTTAGCATCTATATCTGAGGCAAACATTATCTGCTGACCTTAGAGAATTTGAAGCATGCGAATGCAGCTTAAAAGCAGAAGAAAAGCGCATGCATAAACATTTTTGAGAATACAGATGGTATTTGTAGAAAATGGTTTCCTAATGTATTCCTCAGTGGGCGCGAGAAAAGCTTGCATAAAGTGGCCGCGCAGATTCCTCACACTGTGAAGTACCCAAAGCTACAAGACAGAAACATCATCTAAATACGTCCTGGTTATGTAGCACGGTTCTTCTAATGTGCTTTAGTGTTCTCAGAAAACAGCTCTTCATCATTTCATTGTTTGAATTATGCTGTGAGCACTGACGTAATTTAAGATGATGGCAGAATAGGATAAGGTCCCCACCGAGTCTCGCTAGCTCACTGATATTCTTTGGATTTGAGCTGACTGGGAAGAGTTGCCCTCCACCCCTCCCCCACGACCGCTCCCCCCTACTCCCCCAGGCAGTGGTTTATTTGTAAAAAAATAAGTGCAAGGGCTCTCATCAGGAGGCAGCTTACACCAGCATATTTCTCCTGTAACGCCGCCTAAAACAGAGACAACTACTAACCCGGAATGGGGGAAGGATGTGGCGTAATGGCCAGAGCTGCCGACTTCCAAGCTGGGGAGCTAGTTTCGAGTCTTGACATCCTGTGATTCAGTGTAAATCAATTCATCTCTTCGTGCCTACCAAAATTGAGTGATTCCTTAACTGGTGTTCATTAAACTATAGCCCCGGTGTTGATGATTAAGTGCCGGTGCTCAGCACCGGAAACCACCGGCTCAAATTAAGCACTGCCCCCCCGGTAGGGGGTGGCTGGGCTAAGTCTCTGCCTGGGAGAAAGAGATACTTTGGGAAACCAGGGCTGTAGGGCAGAGACTCCTGCCGCACAGGGCAAAAGGAGAGGCGACCAAGCTGACATCCAAATCCCCTGGGAGGCAGAGTATTTTCAACTCCCTGAGTGGGTGAACTTGGCAGCAGATTTGATCTCGAGTAGTGCCTGGCCACAAGGTTCATCATGGACTTAACATACCAGGAGGAATAAAACAGAGAAAGACAGCGGCTGCTCCTCTGTTATGGTGGGGGAGTGTCGTCACCTGCCAGTAGCCGCAAAACTTGAAAAATAAAATAATAATAAAATAGATTTATTATTGTTTGATTTTTAACACAAACGGGTCTTGGGGGCAGGGCCATACGATGACAGGCTGGAGGAGGAGTGTTGGGCACTGCTGTCAGTGCGCATGTCAGTTTGGTTGGCCGTCTAAGGACGGCCAAACCGATATGCACAATGCGATGTCTCCAACCCAAGCTGCATTGTTGGGTTGGAGACAGCAGGTACAAGCTCCCTGTCTCTGAGAATGCACATCCAGGGTGCTCAGGCCAATCCTGATGCTGTTCTCATGCATGAGATCGGCATGTGGATTGGCCGCAGGGGATTCTTGGAGCCTGCAGTGTGCAGCAGAAGAGCAGCAAGTCGGCGATGAGGCGAGCGGCAGGTAAGTGTTTTTTTTTTTGTTGTCGTCATCCGTCATACCCCCGCCTCACCATTCTGCACTGATACCAGCCACTACTGGAGAAAGGTAAGTAACTGTAATAACTTACATGAATGCTCCAAGACTTCTAAACTTCATTTTCAGCCTTGCATGCTTTGTGCATAATGAGCAAGTGGTATTGTCTCTCATAATTTTGAGACTATCTGATACAGTTAGTATAGCGCAGGGAGAATCAGCAGCGTGCTCCCTTTTTAGGTCAGTCAAAATACAACTGTTTCACCAGCCTCTCTTTATAAAAATAAATCATAAATAAAATATACATATATGCACCTAGAGGGGCTTTGTATCAGACCTTTTTCATCCATTGGTCAGTTCAACTGTTATTTGCATTTTTTCCACCTCCACGGTACATGGAACACTGGATAAGCCCTCTTCAGGCATTGGCTGTCTTTCACTGTGAGTGACACCATTTTGCCTGATCACATGGGCAAGTCTGCAGTACCAGGCCTTGTGGGCCAAACCTTAATTTTTCCACAGTTTGTTTCATTAAATGTTTTATTCTTTTTTTCTTTTAGTCATTACTTTGTTTAAACTGTGCCTTTACAATAAAGCAATTCAATGACAATAGCACTTTACCTTAGTGCCTATAAGAATCATATTTTTCAAAGATGCGCACTAAAACTAACAAGCATTTGTAATGCAATAGGTCTCATATTTGCGAGAGTTTGAGATATTGGCATTGTGAATGACAATGCCTTTTATTTCTGTGTTTTGAAAACCTGCAAACAGTGCGTAAACACGCACTTTGTACTTACAGTTGTTGCTTACGAGGAGCAAGGCTGGCAGTAACTGCACCTCTTACTGTCAGCCTTGCTTTTCGTAAGCAAAGACTAGAAGTGCAAAATGAGTGTTTACGCACCGCTTGCAAGTTTTCAAAACACATAAATAAAAGGAATTGCTATTTACAGTGCCAATAGCTCAAACCCTAGCAAATGCGAGACCTACTGTATTTAATTTTACACATGCGGGAACACATCCTAAAAAACGAAGGAAAAAAGTAAACAAAACTAAATATGCTATCGCACTTCAGAAGGGACAACATTTGATCTCTGCACATGATGATTTAAATATATATCGGAACCCAATATTTGGATGTATTTTGCCTATTGGCCCTGGTGGCCGTTGATAGAGGTAGACGACGGATAGTTACCTCACATTGGAAGCTATGGAGATGTGTTGTGGCCTGCTGGTACAACCCGAATCAAGTGTGGCATTGTGGCCTGCTGGTACAACCCGCATCAAGTGTGGCTCGGGAGATCCAGATTTGTAAATGCAATGGTAAAATGAATACAGAACAACCCTATGTTTATCAATGTGTGTTGGTTGGGTTGTAATAAAAGTTGGTCTAATGCTGTGTGTTTATCAGCATAAAGGATGGCGTTATCTGAAAATTACTGAAGACTACGCAGTGAAGACCAGCTACTTCTATGGTGTTTTTGTGTGGGAAAAAGGGGGGGGGGGCAAAGTGTTGGGGTCAAATAGTACGTGATATGCCTACTAATTGCCATGGAATAAATCACGGGACCCAATCCACTCCTGCCATTAACGCTTCGCCATGTTGCCAAAAATAAAAGAGAAAAGTCACAAGCAGCAGAGAGATTGCTCTGCAGATGAGCAGCCTTTGGCCTGGGCTGCCCTCCTGCAGGGAGAGGTTACACAGGCAGGAAGGCACAATTAACAATTAACCGAGACGATGAAGGAACTTGAAAAGTGAGGGCCCTTCTGGGCAAACGAGATGGAATCCAGTAAACGGCCAACAACAGAGTTGCTGAGGCTTTGGCCACATTTTGTCTGCTTTCAATGGACAGTGCGGTTACAAAGCTTGTTTGTGTAGGACAAATGTCACACAATTTGTATTATTTTGTGTGTTTTTTTATCGTCGTATTTTGGAGCGGTCTTATCTAGTGTTCAAGTTGGAGATCACCTGAGCTCCGATGCCAACTTCAACAGTTGACCACATTCTATGTCTCTGGGGTAATCACTATCAGACCTGATTCACCAAAATGGGAATAAACACAAGCTGAACAGCAGAAGTGTATTTACTTTAGCATATAGTTAATAATGATGAAGATACAAGTGACACATTACAAATCCTATATTACATAGCCTAATAAAAACAGAGCAAAACAGAACACAGCAGAACACAACATAGCGTAGTATGAAAGAAAATTAAATGCAACACAGCTCAGTGCAGCTTTTCTCAGCAGAGCATAACATAGCACAGCATGGCGTAATACAGCAAGTGCACCCATTAAGAATACTCCCCTAACCCTTACTGCAGACGTGTGAACAGACGGCAATAAACAGAAATTCCTCTTTAAAAGGTGTAATTGTAACATAATATCCCATAAAGTGCAACCCAGTGTCTGCAGACCCCGTCAATATATACCATAAACCATGGGTGCCCAACTTGGTTCCAGGAGGGCCAGATACTTCCTAGATTTTCAGGATTTGCACATAACATCCTTATGTATACATTACACCTAAATTGAATTCGTTAACATAGTGGTTAGCCTGAAAACCTGGCAGGGAGCTGGCCCTCCTGGACGTACAATGAACACAAAAAATACAAAATCCTCTTACCTGACACATAAAACTATGCATGCTGCAGGTACGATTGTACAGAAAAGGGGCTTCTTTGGGCATCTCAGTAACCATCAGCAGTTGAATAGAAAGGGTGCCATGATCCCTAAGGCAAGTGACAAAAAGGGAGATCCATGCTCCAGTTAGGTAGTGAAATGCAGCATCAATAGGGTGCAGAGGACCTCTCATACTCCTGGGCTCCAGAGGCACTCCACATGCTGCATACTCCTAATCCCCATGCCACTCCACTTGCTGCACTATAGATACCTAACCCTCTGCGCAAAAGAGCTGCCCACTTCCTAACATTTAAAAAGTTAGGTTAATCATCTAAATGTTAAGGATATCTTTCTGCACTTTTCGTTTTCACGTTTATCTGCCTCTTTCTTTACCATTCTACTTCTTCTTAGAAGTCTTTAAACCACTTCCCTTCGTCCTTCTCCTGCTCCAACCCCCTCGCCCTCTTCCTGCCATGACCTTTAGTCCCAAAAACTGCTGCATCACGTAAAATCCAGCTGTAGCGCGTCCCCGGGATGAAGCCACTTTCACATCACCGCAGCAACAAACAATGCACTTGTGACTAAAACTCGACTCACAGGCGAGTCACCGTGCGCGCTCCAGTCCAGTTCCAAGTAGCCACCGTCACCCAGAGACGCACCCACCCCACTAACGATGGCACCGGGGAACGCTTGCCCAGGAACAACCCTGCCTTCACACGCCGACTCCAAGGATGAGAAGAGTGCGCAAAAAGTGACGGGGAACAAACATGGCTGTTGTCCTCAGCAGAGCTCAACTGTATCCTCATGGAAAGCGCAGCAGCCGTAAATAATGTGTGGCGCTTAGGGAGGGAAACACATGAAGAAGAAAAGTAGTCTGTAGTAATCAAGTCCACAATAAACAAGATACGTTGAAGTAAAGGTTTATTCGTGATACAGGTGCTGCGCAGCAGCTGGCTGGAAAACGGTAACTGACTCTTTACTCTCAAACCAAGGTTCTATTTAGAATGCCTTAGGTTAGAACATGACACAACAGGCATTCTGATGATAAGGAGAACATTGCATTATCCTATTCCTTAAAAATAATGGAAAAAGAGAAATAATAGAAAGGAAAAGAAAGGAAAGGAAAGAAGAATAGAAATATAAGAAAATAAGAAGAAAGGAAATACGAAATAGTTCCAAGAAAATACAATCTAGTTCCAACAGGAAAATAGATGTTCCAATAAATTCAATGTATGAAAGAAACATTCCAACGATATCTAGCAGGAATAAAACGTTGATGACAGCTCCTGCGTAAAACCTCTACAGAGGGAAGAGAAGAAGTTGAAAAAGACGAATCTTTATCACAAACAGAATCAGAAGTATGACTGGCACGTCTAGTAACTTTTACCACTCTAGAGACATTCTACCAGTTCTTGAAGTTGACTCCTATAGCATTGCCACAGACTTTATCCAGAGTGAAAGGTTCAGAGAATTTAGAGCTACCTTTCCTACTGTGAACAGGGATTTTAATTTGAACTATGTCACCAACAACAAAAGATTGTGAGACAGCTCTTTTCCTGGAGTCAAAATCCAATATCTGTTTAGCTTGGGCTTGGGTCACATTATGTCTCACAAGCTCATCCACATCACACAGAGAATCCAATTTTACCCATTTGGACATCCATCCAGGACTGATCTTTGAACAAGGTTTTCTCCCTCGCAAGAGTTCATAAGGAGACACTTTTGTGGACGAGTGAGTCGGGGTGCGATAGAACCATAACATGGATCCAACCGCATTTTGCACATTACACTTCTCAGCAAGAGCCCATTGCACACAATTGTTTAGCACTCTATTTATGCGCCCTGCCAGCCCATTGGCTTGTGGATGATAGAGCGCACTTTTGGAATGTGTTATACCACTTTGGCATAAAAAACAATTGAACTCCTGACTGACAAATTGGACACCATTGTCACTCACAATTGTGGAGGGGAAACCTTCTCGCAAAAAAAGATCTTTCACTAAATCAATGACATTTCTTGAATTTGGTTTGCTAAAGAAACTTTACTTCTAGTCCTTTAGAGTAATAATCTATGGCCACTATAGCAAATCTAGAAGAGGACGGAAGCATATAAATGGTCCAACTAGACCACTTGCATCCACAGTAATGGTGCACATAACGTTGGGATTAAAGGGCTTAAGTACCTTTGGGCTGACTAACTGCTGCTTTATCCATACAAAAACGAAGTCACAGTGAACGTCCCAAATAAAAGGAACATCTCTCTTGAGCATATTAGATAAAGGTTGCACTTTTGAGGCGTAATCTGGTATAAACCGTGAGTAGAACTCACATAGACCAATGAATGACTTAAGGCCAACTTTATCCTTGGGAGGAGGACTATCCACTATGGCCTTGACTAAGCCTGGCATTGGTTCAACACCATGTTGAGACAAAACATGACCAAGGTATTCCGCTTTCTGTGCTCTGAAAACACACTTATCTTTCTTCAAAACAACACCACCATCACGCAAGGCTTCTAGTACTTGAAACATTATATTATCAAGTGAGTCACACGTTGCACCATGAGCTAGCACGTAGTCCAGAAAAACAACCACTCCTTTTATATTTTTTAGAAGATTAGACATTATCCTCTGAAAGACTGCTGCCGCAGAGGCCAGCCCGAATGGCATGCGACAGTACTGAAAGGATCCAATGGGAGAAACAAAAGCAGTGAGATGCCTAGAGGAGGGATCTACAACCACTTGATGATAAGCTGAAGCTAAGTCCAGCTTGCTGAACCACTTTGAATCATTAATCAGAGACAACATATCAGGTATCTTAGGGAGAGGGTGAGAATCCAACCAGATATTTTTATTGAGACTGCGTAAATCTACACAGACGCGAAGATCTCAATTTTTTTCTTGGTGACGACCAAGGGAGAAAGCCAATGGGACGAGTCTATCGGTTCAATTATGCCTTTCTTGCAAAGACTGTTGAGTTCCTGTTCCAACTGGTCCCTAACGCTGAAAGGAACATTTCTCATCCTGTGCTTAACCGGTATGGCACTGTCTTTGACCCTGATAGTATGAGTGAAACCTTTTACTTCTCCAAGTTTATCACCAAAGACAGACGGAAAACGTTCCACTAGTTTGTCAACAAAATCATCAGTATGAACAACAGACACAGGATCCTTTGTGCCTGGTCTAAGTACCATCTTAAAGAGACCCTGGTGAAACCACCCAAGAATGTTTAAACCTTTGATGGCTACATAAACCTTACCAAAAATGTTCCTGCCTCTAAATTCAAGAGTGTCTTCAAAATACCCTGCTAGTTCAATCCTCCTACCCTCAAATGAAACAGGGGATCTATCTGGAGGTTGTAATTCACGACAACCCCAAACTTCTTGAAACAATTCTTGTGTTAACATAGTTATCCTAGCACCAGAGTCAACTAGCAAACAAACTTTCTTTTCACCAATTCCAATATCAACATAAGGATCCACACATTCAGAAGACGAGTTAGAATCATCACACATGTCTCAAACAACAACAACCATGTCTCTTAAATCATCTTGGATGTTACTGAAATCATCCGACTTGTATTCAGAGACATTGGCAACAGAAGAAGGAGTACCTGTGCTTTGTTTGTTGTCCTGGGAATGAGCAAAATTGTGCTTCCTATTCTGACAAACTTTGGCAAAATGTCCTAACCTTCCACACAATCTACAAGTGACTTTTTTTGCAGGGCAAGGACGCCCAGACCTGAAATGTGGATAATTACCACATTTAAAACAAATATTTGTTTGCTTGAAAAATGTGTTCTCTGAACAGGTAATCGGGTTGTTATTAAATTCTTTAGTTATCACAACATTAACAGAATCATCCTTTGGTGTTGTAGATGATACCTTTTCATCTAGTTCCTTGACAGACGACTTTGAAAACTCAATGCTTTTAGCAATACGTATAGTCTCTTCAAGGGAAGGATTACCTAAGGAGAGAAGTTTCTGCTGAATGCTTTTGTCCGTGCACTTACAAATATACTGGTCTCTAATCAGTTGATCACTAAATGCTTCAAATTGACATTCTGCACTTAACATTCGCAGGGCAGAGATAAAATCTTCCACATTCTCTCCATGTCTTTGTTCTTGATTAAAGAACTTGTGCCTGGGTTGTATGTCAAAACGTAGTGCTAACCTCTTTAATGTCTCTACAAATTCATCAATTTCTTCTTCTGAGGTACGCACTAAAGGTGGTAAGTGTTTAAATATAGATCTCCCTTCAAACCCAAGTGCATGTAACAAAAGATATTTTTTTCTCTCAGCTCTGTAGCGTGACGTACCAATGGCACCAAGATAGGTAATAAAAGCATCATACCATTTTTTCCATGAGATGGGAGGTTCACATGGCATCTCAAGGAAAGGCAGAGGTGGAGAAACAGATTGCATGTTGAACAATTGAAGAATAGATAGAGGATGGCAATTCTAAACAAATTCCTACAAACACACTCAGTATACGATATGCAAAAAATATAAAATAAAAATAAAAATGAACACACTAAAAAACTATTTTTTTTAAATATTCCCAGAATGAAATGTTCAGGTCGTTTCAGAATGTGCACTTTGCTGAAAAGCAATCTTCAATAGAGTTATAACTAAGTAATTGAAAGTTTATATGTCACACCTCAATTGTAAAAATAAAAAAAACAAATAAGTTAAGCATAAATCAGAATCTATCTTCTGCCGCCTAACTAAACTCCTTGGATATAGTTAAAGAGGTGTGTGTGTCACCGAGTGCACGCAGTAATAAACACAATATGACTTCTGTCACTGTTTTTTATTTTAAACTGTATGACTCTTAGGATAGTAAATGAGGTGTGCGTGTCACCGACACACAGTTCTGCCATATTTTAAACAGTATTTAGTTTAATGTAAAGGTGTGCGTGTCACCGACAATAGGCACTCAGGCTAAATGGCCCTCTCAAAAAGTATCTGAACACCTTACTTCGCTTTCGACGTTCTCAGTTTGATTTTACCGCCACTGACAATACAAGAGGTGTGCGTGTCGTGGTGTGCGTGTCACAGATAATGCACACACATAATCTCTGCCACGGATACTTCACTTTCGTTGGTTATGTTATAACAGTGACACGTCGCACTGCAATCCACTGTTGAACTAATGCCACTCTCAAGATGGCGTTGACCTTGATGATGTCATGCGTTACTAAAGCGTCACGTTCTTTCACGAAGTGACTCTTTGCACGTAAATCCCCATACGCGTTTACAACTAAGATGGCGGCTTTTAAAAAACTAAAATGGAACGCTGAATCTCTTCTCCACACAGTGACGTCTCTACTCTTGTCGTTTTCCACCGCTGCTGCAAATAAAAAAACAATAACAGTACCTGATGATACTCTTCTCCGTCGCGTCTTTACCTTCATGAGCACTTATCCACTTCATCGAATTGTGAAGGAACAGACCGGCCAAATGACGCTGGATTTAACGAGATGAAATTCAGGTAACAGCTGATTCTTTTTCTTCCTCCGTAGGTCCAGCAGACACCTGTACCTCGTCGCCACGTTTCTTGTAGTAATTAAGTCCACAATAAGTATGATAAGTTGAAGTAAAGGTTTATTCGTGATACAGGGGCTGCGCAGCAGCTGGCTGGAAAACGGTAACTGACTCTTTACTTTTAAACCAAGGTTCTATTTAGAATGCCTCAGGTTAGAACATGACACAACAGGCATTCTGATGATAAGGAGAACATTACATAGTCCCCAAACAAAGACATAAGAACTTAAAGCATAAGTATGTAGTACTTAGTCGGTGCTGCATGGAGAAAACCGGAAACGATAAAGGAGGGACAAAGACGGCGAATTGTCCATTGAAAAGCAAATATTTTTAAAGGACACTAACCAAGACAAATAAAAAGTAATCAGCAAGGAATGGGTGGAGTTCATCTCCTAAAGCTTACACAACAGGTCTCTAAGCGACAGGGCAAGCGATGTACGCTCGACCTAAAAAGGGCTTCTATGTCTGCTCTAAGTATACCTGCCTGCTAGAGGCTACTGCTACCGCTCTATTAAACTTCTATGTGTTGGTTAATCATTTTTTTAAAGTAACATTTTTTGTACTAGGGTATGACCACATGTCTAGGTAACGCATGTTTTCTTTTTTTTTTCCTTTTAATTTTTGTTTGCGTATACTTGCAATGAAAAATATAAGAAGTAATCATCACTCTAACTTGCCAAGGCTATATCTATTGGCTTTGTCAATGTTTGCTTTAAGTATGTATTTGATCTTTATATGCCACAAACCTACTAAGACAGAGGAGCGCTGTATAGGGTCAAAGGTAAAAACATAGTCAACGTGTGACGGAAGGGGCTTGTTTCTGAAAGAAAAAGTTTACTTTTTCAGCTGTACTGGTGGAATTAAGCAAAATCTGCACGGTGTTAACTTTGCTGATGGTTAAGTAGATAATTCATCTTAAGATACTGTGAATGGACCATTTGTGCCATATAATGCAAAGGACCCCAGTTTTTGGCATGAACGCTACACACTGTGACTCTACGAGTGGCCTCTCAGCACAAATGAACCGGACTATATAGCCCCGAAGTATAGAATGATTAGAAAGGCAGGCCTGGCTTTTTCTGTGCTGGCCAATCCAGTGTACGACATGCTGCATGCATCCCTCTCCTAAGTAAATGATGATCTGACAAGAAAAAGATTTTTGTTATATCCTACATATTTATATAATATGTATTCTAGCCCTGCTGCCTCTAGCTGCTCAGCCAGAGTGTGTCTTGGTATTAGAATGTTGGTGTGCCTGTGATGCGTGAAATGCCTGGGTGACTGAGTGGGGTGAATGTGGCAGTTGGAGATGGGCTGAGAAGCTGGGGAGGCTGCTCCTGGTGGGGCTGGTACCACACTAGGCTGGCTGGAGTCATCTCAGATGTAACCTGATTTGAAGACTGAATAAACTAGTCTTGAATATTCATCCTGGCTCCTGGTATCTTTCCACTAAGGATACAACAATCTTCCTCTTTACAATCTAGTATGTTCAAGGACAATACCATCCTCTTCAATATGACCAATAACTGCTCAGTTTCAAACCACCTAGAGGCTCTTTTGATCATAAATCAAATTTTATGGGACTAAGGGACGGGTGAACGGCCAGAATTAACATGTGCAAACGACTTTGCGACCCATTTGCGCATGCTAATTCTGATAGGGCCATGAACAAACACTATTTTGCGAGTCGCAAATAATTTGCGACTTGCAAAATAGTGTTTTGCAACTCAATATTAGGAAGGGGCGTTCCCTTCCTAATAGGAAGTCACAACCATTTACCAATGTGTTGCCACCTCAATTACGGTCGTACAACACTCACAAATTACCTTTGCAGTCAAAAATGAAAGAAAATATTTTTTTTTTTTATGCATTCTGTTTTCCTTTAAAGAAAATGGCCTGCATTTTTTTTTTTAAATAAAACTGCTTTATTGACAAGCAGTACCAGACATGGAGGCCTGCTGAGCCCAGCAGGCCACCATGCCTGGGAGGCCCAGCCATTCCCAATGGGGTCGCAAATTGTCAGTGGCTCAATAATATTCACGAGCCTCGCATTTTGCGACCCCATTGGGAATCGCAATCAGTGTCTCTGACACTGTTGTACATTGTAAATTGCGCCTCGCAATTTGCGTCTCGCAATTGAGCGCAAATTGCGAGGCGCAATTTACAATGATCGTACATCTGGCCCCATGTAAGCTTAACTCCGTGTTTTTGTTCTACTGTTGTATTGTTCACTGTGCAAGGTACTTGTTCCATTTTGAATTGTGAATAATAACTGTACCTACAAACAATTATGATGAACATAGCACTATGTCCAACAGTACTGGTGTATGTGAAATGTTGAAACTGGTTTATATATGCTGTTTGTGATCCTTCTTTCACACTCATTGCTTACAACCCCAGGCTTAAACATATATGCTGCTGTGCCAAGCCTAAAGCGCACTCTCTGGGCCTCACATATGGCACTAAAACTTATCCCCATCATATCTTACTATTATTAACACCCATCTCCCTTCCATGAATCATCCCAAGCAACTATAGACCTATAAGCTTGTTTGATGTGGCACAAAAGATTTTTTGTAAGCAAGCCCTAAACTCTCTCCAAGATTGGATTAATGAAAAAAACTGATTTTCTGAGCTTCAGTCCGGTTTTAAAAGTGAATGGACACGGTCAATCACGCCTTCCGGTTCAATTATCTTTACAGGAAGACAGTAGCAGTCAATAGAGGTCGACTTTTTGTTGCTTGTGTTGACTTGTGTGCAGCCTTTGAACTGTTCTCAGGACTTTGCTGTGGTCAACACTGGATAAGATGAGTATTTAGCAAAACTGATTGGTGATCTTAGTATGTCCGCATGAATGGAACCAGGCTAGGATTCTGTGTGGGACCAGGGGCAGCTCACTTCTCGAATAAGCAGTCTACAAGGGCTTAGGCAGGGCTTTGTTCTGGCCCCTACTTTTTGTGGATGGCACTCTCATGATCTCTAAATCGCTCAAAGGCATCCAACAGTTGTTGGCTGACTTCAATTTATTCTGCAGCAAACTGGGTTAGAACTGAATAGTTCTAAAACAAATGTCATGGTTTTCCATCTGAAAAGAAGTAAGAGGTATGGATGCAAGTTGTTTGTTTATACAGTCCCAATAGAACAGGTTTGTAACTTTGATTATTTAGGACTTAGAGTAACTCCTGCCATGAACTGCTCCATGCAGATCCACAAATCAGAATGTTCATTGATTTTCCATACAACAAAACTGCTGGCGACTTTCAACAAAACTTTCTCTAAGAAAGCTGCACCAGCGTTAGAAATATATACCAGGTGACACTCTATTTGGAGCTGAATTGTCGGCCCATGTTTATTGCAACAATGTATCAATTGCGGAAAATAGATTTATTAGCCTATTATTTGGCCTTCAAAAAAAGAACGCCATTGATCCCATTATTTCTTGATTTGGTGGTCAAGAAAATCTCATGAAAAGTTGCACTTAATCTCTTACTCTATTGACACAGGTTATGATCATCCCCTGATCTTGAACCCTACAGAGAATACCTTAAAGATCTATTAGCTGTGCCTAGAGCCCAAAATGTACAGTGGTTTATACACGTAAGAATAAGTCTTAAAAAGTTAGGGTTGGAAGAGTTTTGGATCAAACCGGGAAGTATTGTCTCCATTTAAAAAATAGCTAATAAAGCAGCATATTGGCAGAAAGTAGGTATCAATACTGTGTGCAACAGTAGAGGTACTCTGACCCTTGATTTTATGAATTTTAAAATGTTTCCCAGTTATGAGGGAGCAATTGATGAGATCACACTGCCTCTGGCTCGGAAAATCTATCTACAATTTAGATACCAGACTCTTCTACTATGGAATTCTGTGCGAACTGTGAAAATAAAATATGTATCGACAAGGAATGCCCATCGTGTAGGGGTACATCTGAATCGGTAGCTCACTTGTTTTTTTTGTCCTACATGTGGCCCTCTGCGAAGATAATGGTTATTGCCATTATGCAGTTCATTGGGTATGAGGAGACATTAGGATGCCCTTGTGATCCTTAGGTCTGATACCACAAGGTTTGTAGTCTTCAACGTTGCGAGTTACCTAGAGGCTGTATGGTTTTGAAGGTCTAAGTGTATTTGTGCCTGTGTTGACAAGGATCACTAGGTTGAGCATACATATGAGGTAATGTTACTTGACTCATCTAAGTAATCTTATAACATACTATGCATAAAGTCCTTCCTGCCTGATGTGGACCCTTACTTGTATGCCCTTTTTATAAGTTGTTTGAATACTTCCTGTATATTCCTATGGGGAAACATTGTTTACAACGCACGCGTTACAACGTGTGTCATTACAATGCATTTTTTACATTGCAAAATCTCTTACAACGCATGTCATTACATCGCAAAATCCATTACAACGCATTCCCCAAAGTAACGCCCCAGTGGAGTCAGAATAGTAATTGCGTTGTAATGGCTTATGCGTTGTAATGGCTTATGCGTTGTAACGACATGTGTGGTAATGGATTTTGCGATGTAAAAAATGTGTTGTAATTACAGGCGTTGTAACGCATGCGTTGTAAAGTGTCATATTCATTGCTATGTGATGGCATTCTAATACTCTTTTCATTAATTTTATTGTTCTTAACTTATCTGCACTGATGCTTTATGCGTACTATTATTTGCTCCTTCCTCTACAAAAATGTAAGATACCGTGGCAATAAGAGATGCTGTTATTAGCTGTATTGTGTATAGTCCTTGGGCAGCATCTTGGTCTCATTAGAGAGGAATGGGGTGACTACTGTATAATATATATATGTACATAACCAAAATTAGCAATAATTGCTTTTATGAAATTTGCATTTGTATTGTGCTTTTATGATCTGTTTTGGATCTCGATAAAGCTATTATAATGGTGATTGCATATTGATTGGCGAGAAAGTGCTTTGGGCTAAGAAAGTTCTATAAAAATGCTAGAGTATTATACAACACAAAAGTTACCCACATGATCTTGCATCCTCAGCTATAAAAGAACACAGGTACTGCTCTGTGGTTTGATTAACCCTCTCAGTCTGTTCATCGTATTGTAGAATAAAATTGTTAAGCAGATGAAGAGAAAAAACTAGTGCAGTGCTGATTGCTTTATAAAACTCAACTGTGAGCTGCGCTAGCTACTTTGTCAGAAGAGATATCAAAAGGGACTCTGCGCAAAAGAACCGCATGCAGTAAAATGCCTGACACAGAATCAAAGCCGAAGGAAACCCTTTGGAATAAAATGTGTTCATTTGGTGAGTGTATCTATCACCACTAGATGATCAGTGGCGCAGCCATCATTACTGGACAAGAAAGTTAAAAGGTCCATTGAAAATGTATTTCAAAAAGTGAAAGTTGATGTTAAGACTAAAAGAACAGCTGTCACAGCCTAGCAACATTTCCTCTGGCTCGCGTTTCACAATTATCTGTGTATAACTTGTCATATTGGATTTTCTGGGTCATCAAAGACCATTAAGATGACACAAGTATTTTAATAACATCAGGATCACCTGCTAAGGTTGAAACAGGGTGCTGTTTCATTGGCTGTTGTTGAAGAATTCAACAAGGTATAGAGTAGACCCCTAAGGATTTTGCGGTTTTGCTTTGCAATTTTAGCAGGAAAAAACGAAGGGGTATATTATCAAGACCAGCGATAAAATTATTGCCGCTTTAGCGGCAGGAAACTGCTGCTAAGGCGGCGATAATGGGCTTGATAATAGGCCCTTGTGAATTCCCATAGCAGCCCAGGTTAACACTAGAACCTGGGCTGATATAGGAATTCACAAGGACATATTATCAAGCCCATTATCGCCGCTTTAGCGGCAGTTTCCTGCCGCTAAAGCGGCGATATTGTATCGCTGGTCTTGATAATATGCCCCTAAATTTGTGCCCGAAACCTTCAAAATTAGCATCATTTTTGTGGTGGCCAAAATATGTGCCTGTCACAAAAATACTGAAGACCTATGCTCTGTCACTGCTGTAGACTGTGCTATGTCACAGTCTGTGACGTTGCAGAGTCTCCAGCAGCACAGCGCCTTGAATTGGAGAATGTCTGATGCCAAAGAGAGATTACAATATGGAACCTGCTCTTGTGGGCAGCAAATAACCTGCGTTCCTTGCAGTGTACAGGGGTGCGGGAGAATGGGGCTGCATTGTGAGGGATGGGCACACAAAGAAAATCAAAACAAAGACGAGACATGGGGTTAGGGGCTAACAGGAGACAAGAGGGGGGGGTGAGTGAGAGGAGTGTAGTGTAGTGGGAGCAGGAGAGCCTTTAAACAGCCTGCACATTCTGCAGGGTGCACACTGAAACTTGTGTGGCAGGCTGTAGGCTAACTGCGCAGGAGGGGTCTCTCTGCATTCGAAAGGCAGGCAACAGAGGAATTTAACACCTCTGCTGCCTGTTAGCCTGTTGCTTACCCTCTCTTTACAGGCCCAGTGGCAGCACAGAGCCAGTGAATAAAGGGTCAACCCCAAATTATTTTATAATTTGACCCACATTTTGTGGGCACTACTATAAAAATGGAGGGACTTTTACAAAAATGCTGATTTGGAATTTTTTGCAAATCGGGAAATTGTGATATAAAAAATTGTTGCTTAAAAAAGAATGAAAAATATGAACTTTCTATAAAACACAAAAAAAATTGCCAACAAAAATAATGAAAAAAGTATTGTAAAACAAAAATATCGACAACAAAAATATTGAAAACAAAAATATTGGTAATAACTGGAAAAACTGAAGTTTACTAACAAACAACATGAATTTATCAAAAATAATAGTTTTAAAAATGAAATCATGAACAAACGTATAACCCGATGTTATACTCAGTACTACATTCCATTTCAAAACATCCAAATTTAAAACTTATATTAAATAAAACATTCATATCCTGAAAATTTTTATAACATGACAAAACAAGCACAACATTTTCTATAAAGTAAATAAAACATACACCAATTAAAAATAAACATGACACACCTAAATATACAAACTGAAACGCATTACTAATAACTCATTATATTTCTTAATACAGGCACATTACCGAAATATATGTTAAATAAATGAAATCACTCACAGTTGTGATGCTGAAGAAAATCTAAGTAGGCCATTTTTCCAGAAATGATAATCTAAAATATATATTCCACCAAAGAATGCAAAATACTTTTAAAGACAAGGAAATTAAAAAATAAGCTTCTGTATCAAATCCATCAATGCCATACAAAACCTGAAAACTATTTCTTTACAAAAGGTCCAGTAAACACAAAAGAAGAAAAACGTGGAAAATTATAAAACTGGATGGAAAACCAAAAAGTAACACATTTTCTTTAAAGTAACCCTTTAGAAATAGTATTAAACACAACTACAAAATGGGAAATCTTTGGTATCTGTAACATAAACCAATGGGCCCACTTGACAAAAGCCTTTACCTGTTTGTGTACTCAAAAGTGCAATTCACAAAACTCCAGATGTAGATCTCAGCCTCGGCCTCTGCTAGCTTTTCGTTATAGAGATCTCTGTTCCAGTGGTGGAGATCTTTGCACCTGGAGGCATACATTTTATGAGTAAGTGTGGAAGGAACAAAGGGGAATGGTGCAAAAATGGGGAATAATTACCAATAAATGGGCGGGGTGCAGGGAGGCACGTGCCTATTCAAAAACACACCCACAAATGATTAAAACAATTAAATAAATGCACACCTAATCTACTCCAGTATTGCTACTGAAAAAACATCTACTTCCAAGAATTGGTGTAAGTCAGGCATTACACGCATGGCCAGCCATTCGTACTGCAACACACTCCTATAGAAAAAACAGGGATAAGTTTAAAGCAACTCCCAAAAAGCACGCTTTCTGGACTAAGATCTAGCTTTCTTTGTTAGCAGAGAGAGTTGCTCTCTCTGCTAACAAACCCCGTGAAATTTTTTCTTTGGTCCATCTCCTTGCCAACCCCGACTGCACTAGCACCAGTCTCGTCCCTACCCAGGCCTTCTGCTCTTCACTTAACGATTATTTCATTGACAAGATTGCCAATACAAAGGCCACTATTCCTGTGGTGCGTCAACCCGGTGTCTCCTGTCCCCTCCCTTTGCCCTCCTCTTCATTGGATCATTTTCCTCCTATTCCCATCGAGTGTTTTCTTAACTTGCTCTCTAAAGTCAAGTCTGGTTCTCCGGCGGACTGTGCTCCAGCACGGATCCTCAAAGTTCTTTTTACAAGCTGTCCCGCTCCTCCCCTTGCCCTTCTTAACGCCTCTTTGGCCCTGGGTTCAGTTCCTTCTCCTTTCAAAACCGCCAGTGTTCTTCCTATTCTTAAGAAACCCGGCCTAGACCCCTCTCTCCCCTCTAATTTCAGGCCTATTTCTCTTCTTCCTTATTTGGGGAAGATCTTTGAAAGCTACGTTACATCTTGCTTGTCCTCCTATATCGAGGAGAACCACCTTCTGGCCTCCCATCAGGCGGGCTTCCGACCAGGACACTCTACGGAGGCAGTGATCATTGCGGTCCTGGACGAACTTAAGGGGAAAGCTGACACCAATCTTCCCCAGGCCCTGGTTCTCCTCGATTTGTCCGCTGCGTTTGACACGGTCGACCATGCCATCCTTCTCGACCGTGTCAGCGCAGCGGGCATTCGGGGCATAGCCTTTTCTTGGCTCGCGTCCTTTCTTCAAGGCAGGTCCCAAGCGGTCCACCTCTCGGCTTTTCCGCTCCCCCTCGCTCAGTCACCTGCGGGGTCCCTCAAGGCTCCTCCCTTTCCCCTCTCCTCTTTAACCTTTATATTCACCCCCTTATCATTTCTCTCCGCGAGCTGGGGGTCTCTGTGTATAACTACGCGGAAGACCTCCAGCTCGTCTTTGATCTCTCCTCTCGCTTGGATTCTCTTCCCAAATTCTGTTCCACTTTAGTTTTTATTTCCGAATGGATGAGCTCCAACCATTTGAAGCTCAATCCTGACAAGACGGAGCTTGTCCTTACGGGTGGCCCCTCCAATCCTTGGTCCACGATCCACTGGCCCCCTTCCTTCGGTTCCCCTCCCTCTCCGGCTCCCTCCGTTCGGACCTTGGGCATCAAGGTCAGCTATGACCTTACCATGCATGCCCAAGTCAGCTCCGTTGTATCTTCTTGTTTTTTGTCCCTTCGTCTCATTCGGAAGATCTCCCGGTATTTTTCTGCGGACGCCCTTAAATCCATAGTCATGGCCCTTATCACCTCCCGCCTTGACTATGGGAATGGCTTGTACGTGGGCATACCGGCTTATGAAAACCGACGCCTACATGCCATCCAAAATCAGGCAGCCCGCCTCATCCTCCGTCTTCCCAAATCTTCCCACATTATGCCCGCACTTAAATCCCTCCATTGGCTCCCCGTCCACCTCAGATCCTTCTTCAAACTGGCCTGCCTGGCTTTTCGGGCTTATACTCATTCAGCTCCCCTCTTTATTAGCTCTATGATCACTCCTTACACCCCGACCCGCACTCTTCGTTCCTCTTCTCTCTCCCTCCTGCACGTTCCCCGCTTCCGTAAATCCAGAACGGGGGGCAACCGTTTCTCGGTTTTGGCCCCCCGGTTCTGGAACAGCCTTCCTCTCTCCATTCGTTCTATCCCCATCTACACCCACTTTCGTAAAGCCCTGAAAACATTTTTGTTCTCCCAAGCATTCCCCGGTTAGCTCCCTCGGATTCCTCTGCAGAGTCAGATCTAGTCCCTAGCGCCAGGAAGCCGCTTGGCCGCAGCGCGCTTTATTAAGTTTCTTTTTCATTTCATTTCATTTCTTTCTACAAAATATGGTGTCATTCCGTTCAGCAGTTTTTGCATTATCTCTGTTCAATTTTCCTATGGAAAAGTAATGGGGAAATGTGTTTTGGGAGGGGAACAGTCGGAACACCGCAGTCTAAACCACGAGTGTTCTGACTCCTCAAGCCCTACCACGCATGCCTTAACCACACATATGCCTTAACCACGCATCTGCTCAGACCCCCTCGAACACCAGGGCCACCACCTCCCAGGGGCTGCATACAAAAAGTTAATTGGGAGGCCGTGGAGATCCCCCCCAGCCCCAGGACAGCCACCTCACTGGGACATAAATACATCTTCAAGCGGGTCTGCACGCAGAACCCCTGCAACAGGGACCACCACCTCTCCTGGGATTTTTATTCATTTTAAGTAGGGGGGCTGCCCCCCTCCAGGCTGTTCCTGGCCCCAGGGACCGCCACCTCCCCTTGGCATAGCTGTTTGCTGAGGCTTGGCGGGAGCTTTAACAGTTCCCGCCAAGTCACAGCAAGTGCTCTGCTTCCAGCAAGCGAGAGCTGATAAATGTTCTTGCTTGCTGGAAAGGGAGGTTTGTCTGTTTCCCTTCCTGCTGTCAAGCGGGCAGGAAAACATAAGAAAGGATTGCGCTGACAGACAGGGAGCTGCATGTTCAGCAGCTCCCTTTTTGTCAGAGCAATGCCAACTCCCACAGGAGGCAGGGAGCTGGCAGGGACTGTGGGGGGCCTTGAGCCTCCCCCACCGGACCCAACAGAGGTCTCTGGGTGCCCTGGGTGGGATCAGGGCACCCACAATCGAGGCCAGGCCCTGGAGGATGGGGTCCCTGGGACCAAACTGAGCTAGGGAAGGGGTATCAAATGGCCCCCTCCCCATTTGTCAATGTCTGGGTCCTGAGGACGGGGTCCCTGGGCTGGAATTGGCCAGGGGAGGCGGGCCATGTGTCCCTGATTTCCTTTAGAATGTAAAAATAATAAATCCGGGCCCCAGGGGAAAGGGTTATCTCCGGGCCGAAATTGGCCTGGGGAGGAGGGGCATGTGGCACCCCTCCCCCATTTGTTTAATGTTGATCCTCTCCTCCATTGAGTTAAGGCCAGGCCCCATGGGATGGGGTCCCCGGGGCTGCATGTGGCTAGGCATGAGGGCCACACGGCTTCCTCCCACTTTAATACATTTATTTTGAGGTATTGGGCCCAGGAGGTTTGTGAGGCCCCAAGCACACATTTTTAAATTAAAGCCCAGGGGACGTGGCCCTGGGGCCAGCAGGGATCCGCATGGTCCCCCAGCATTCATATAAACATATGGCCCGGGAAGGTGGTGGTCCCCGGGGCATAGAACTACACATGGATGGGGGCCACATGCGCTCCCTCCTTTAATTTAAAAATATATCGACATGCCTCCAGGACCTGGCCCACCGAGGGGCTTTTTCCTTAACAAGTGCAGTGACACTCATGCACCCATTAACAGACCCACTAAGACTAACACACTCAGAGACTTATGCACTCACTCACAGACCCACTGAGACACTCACAAACCCACATACAGAGCCAATGAGACACGCATACACCCACTCACAAACCCACTCATGCACCCACTCACAGACCCACTCAGACTCACACACCCACTCATAAACCCACTTAGGCATTCATGCACCCACCACAGAACCACTCAGAGAGTCACACACCCACTCAAAGACCCACTCACACACCCAGTGAGACACCTATGCAGCCACTCCCAGACACCTGCAGACACTCACATACCCACTGAGACACTCATGCATTCACTCACACAACCCCTGAAACACTCATGCACTCATTTGCATATTCACTCTCAAAGGTTACAGGTTACAATTAGAAACTAAAATGGAAAAACCTTAGAAATTCACTTACAAAAAACAAAGTTTAGAGGGACGTTATAGTTAGGAAATAGAGTTTAAAAAATCGTAGACACTCACTGAAAAAAACAAAGTTTACAGGGATGTTATAAGTAGGAAATAGAATTAAAACATTTTGAAAAATTCATTGAAAAAAAAGGTTCCAAGGACGTTATAGTTAGGCTCAGATTTCACAGGTACAAAACCAGAGAAATTCAGCAGTTATAGTTACCTGAGCTAACTATAACTTACACCTCCACAGCCCACTGCTTATGACCTCACAAATTACATCATTCATGACATGGCCAGTGATATCCCAGTGGCCACATAGATACACCTGTGGAAATACAGGTAGGGACTGATGATGAGGGCGAAGACCAGGACCAGCTGGAGGAAGGGCGGGATGAGGTGCCTTTGAATCTGCAAAGTACTTCATATGGCCAGGCCAGTGCTGTGTCCAACTCCCCACAGCCAGCTGCAATTGAGGTTCCGGGTTCCCAACAGCCTGCTACTCCTCAATACATTCCTGTCACTAGGGTCCGGCAGCTGCGCCCAACACAACAGACGTGTAGGTGCCAGCACAGAAGGCAGGCCTCTCGCTCCCAAGTCAGGATCCAGCAACCAATGCTGCAGGTTCAGTGCCTGCAACAGAAAGAGAGCAGGTAAATAAACAGTACGCTGACACAGGGATTTACCACCATTACCCAGCAGTTGTCTGATATTCAGGCCCACCGGGATGCTAAATCTGATGCCCTTACGGGGGCAATTTGGCAACTCTGCACAGAGCTGGCAGAGGACTTAAGACAGTAAAGCCACCGGGAGCATAGCAGAGGAACCAGGTTGGAGGCAATCACCAGGGCAATTGGCTAGCCCAGGCAACCACTCAGCATTCTCGATACACCCTGGCCCTGCAGGTAGAGATGGACCACTACAATGGTGACGTGTAATGAGGCCTGCAATAGATCACTGCAGTGGTGGAGGCAATTCAGATAGCCAGCATTGAAATTGGGGACAGTGAGGTGTCAAGCCTCGGGAGTATGTCTGCCACAAATACACATATACTGTGAAGAAGCAGCAGCCACCAACCTGCACCTTTGACTCGCAGCACCCCCCATGCTGGATGTACATCTAAGAAATAATGGCACAATGACAGTGTGCCATAGTGGTGTTTCCATTATTGTTTGTGTTTGTGGTGGAGTAACAACATGTGCACTAATTTAAGTTATGTTTATTATGATTGGCAGGATGTTCATCAACTATTTTTGTGAACCCTGACATTAAATGTTGCATATTGTGAGAAATCAAATAGTTGTATTGCAATGTATTTTATGTACTTTTATGGAATTTCAATAACTACGGAAATCCGAATAAAGACAATTTGATTTGATTTGATTAGTTGTATTGTCATTTATGGAGAGTATTGTGTAAATGGAGATTTCTTAAAGTGCAAAGTAATGTCTGTTATGTGGTCCCTGCACCTTCTCCTCTTTGCTGTCTGCTTCCCTCGATTGACTGTTGGGCAGGTGGGCCAGGCTCATTATCCTCCAAGTCTGATCCAGACACCTCTATGGGTAAGCCTCTCTTGCAGGCAATGTTGTGGAATGTGGCACAGGTCATCACAATCTTTCACGCAGTCTCAGGCAGATACTGCAAGGCTCCCCCACTCTTATGAAGGCACCAGAAGCACATTTTCAGGAAGCCATTTGTGTGCTCAATCGCAGATCTGGTGCACCTATATGCCATGTTGTAGTGCCTTTCATGTGGGTTATTGGGAGACAGGTAGGGTGTGAGGATCCATGGCCGCACGGCATATGCACTGTCACCTGGTGAGATACATATAAGTGTGAGACAACATACAGAGTAATGATTCTGCTTATACATTTTACTATGGAGAATACATTCCAGTACCTAGTAGGTATTCTTCATCAAAATTCCCTCTTTCTAGTCGCTGGTATATGTCACTGTGTCTTAACATGTAGGAGTCATGATCGCTCCCTGGATATCTGGCCACAATGCCTGTGATGATATTGTCTGCATTGTAGACAACATGGATGTTCAGGAAATGGATGCTCCTGAATATGTATTCCAGGCAGTATGGGCGACATATGGGCACCTGGGTACCGTCTATGCACCCGATGATCTGTGGAAATCTGGCTGCCGGTAGAATTACATTTTGGTATTTTGCACTTCCGCATCATTCCTGGGCAGGTAGGTGTGCTGGTGTATGTAGAGGATAATGGCGTCTAGGAAATTGCTAAATAAATGCGAAAGCACACTCTGCAAAACTCTTACGGCCACTGCTATGACATTTAGTTAACTACAACTGGCCAATAGGTAGAGGGAGCACAACATCTGGACATGGGAGGGGCTTGCATTGCTGCACTGCGTACTGCTTTCAACATGCAGCGTTAAGGTAGATATTAGCTCCAAGATCACATTACTACTCAGCCTGTCTTGGTCATATATCTCATTCTCAGTCTTCTCAAACATGGTTAGCCTGACTCTGAATATCCTCTCCTGTCTCCGCCTCCTCTGCTGAGCAGCCAGTATCTGCATCCTCCTTGCTATCACATACAGGGCAGCCATTGTGGAAGTCCCTGAATGTTTTTGGGGCTGTTTTTATAGTTCGGGCCTATTTCCACCTGCTTTGAATTGGTGGTAAATTGCATATGCAAACTGATCATTTTGCGAATATTAGCAATTTGTGACTCACTTGTACATGTCATTTGCGGTTTGCAATCAGGGATTCTCTAATCTTGACTTGCAAAATTTGGTTGTTATATTTTGCGAGTCACAATTTGCGTGCATCGCTGTTTTTCATTTAACAAATGCTTGTCACACATGGAGTACAGCCGTTTTAGCATTCGCAAAACAAAGCGCGACCGATTTGCAACTTGCAAAACAGTTGTTCTTGTGACCCTAGAAGCCATTTGCTAAATCGGAGCCTATGAGACCGAAAAATAGCATTTGGATATGTATAAAACACAAATTGCAATACGGAAAGTCATTACTGAATTGCAAAATGTGTTGCTGAGTACATAGCAAATTGCATATCGAAAGTTGCATATTTAGGTTGTCCATCCCAATTTGCAATTCCTTAAGCTATGTACCGAGGTTGCAAAATATTAATAGGCTTCCTGACACATCAAAGGAGGTGGTAATGTATACACAAGTGTGAAGCAGTCCCTTTTGTGAATGTTGACAAAAACATTTTTAGACGAGTAGGTAGTGGTCCAAGAGGTGGCAGTGCATAGCAGTGGGTCACAATTTGTGGCCTAACTCATTAATATTTATGAAGTAGGTCTAATTGCGGCTTACTATGATTCAGTATTTTGTGTACACACCTAGGAATATTCGTAAAACACCAATGCATCCAATAAAAATTGTTGCGCAAATTGCTACCGCTTTTATTGAATACATTCTTAGTACCTAGGGCCTTCAGTTCTCTTCTTATGGAACTTAACTAAACCTTATCCCTGAAAGGGATAAGGAATTAAATTATTTGTTTCTAATTAATTTACTAGGACATTAATTTGGGGTGGGGGATTTTTTACCCTCGAAACTTTAAATGGCAAAAGAGATAGGCAAAGAAGAGACTGGTTACCGTATACTTTGAGCTGGCCATCCACACTGCCACCCCAGCTCCATCCTTCTTCCAAGTTGGATGGCAAATCTTGTCACACAATTCTGTCTAGGTGGGGGTTTGGTGAGCCACTAGCAGTGTCCAGAGCCAGACTGGGAACCAAAAGCAGCCCCGGCAAAATGCTTGAACCAGCCCTGATCCCTTACTCCTGTCACCCCTCTCTCGTTCCTGAAGCCTCCTCTACCCCCCAGAGGAAGCTGGAGCAAATAACAGAGACACCAGCAGCAGCCCCCTGCATCAGCAACCAGCCACCAGAGGCTTTAGCCCACCGGGGAAATTCCCAGTGAAAAAAACAGACAGTCCGGGTGTGGCAGTGGCAGAGGCTGGGAAAATGCAATTTGATTGGCGGTATCCCTACTGCCATCATTTCAGACCGTAGGACCATGACAAAGAGAGGGTACCAACTCTCTCTACCAAGGTTTAAAATGACACTCTACATCTCTTATTTACTTTCTTTAATTACCATAGCTTAACCTTTTGCAGCAACAAATAGGAAGGAGGTTGTTAGGCAGTTGATGTTGAGATAAGGTGTCAGCCCTGTGATATAACTTGGGTCAGAGCACAGACATCTTAAGGATTTTCAGGTCCCTTGGCCAAACCTATTTTGGGGGCCCCTGTTCGGCAGAACTTTGAATTTGCAATCCAATTTCAGCTCTTTCAAGCTCTCTGGTGCCAGATCACTGAGGGGCATGTGTACAAGCGCCTATTGCCACCACAATGTTAGTTTTTACGATGTTGTTATAGCAATAGGGGCCTTGCCTCATTTACAAGGCAGCGTTAAGCCACTTCATGTGGCTTAATGCTGCCTTGTAAATAAGGTCCCCTTTCGCGCTATGCTTAGCGTGAAAGGGATGGGCAGTGGGTGTTGCGGTGGGCGTTCCACCGCAACAACCAGTAATTTTGATGCTGCCCCTTATTTACAAGGGCAGCGTAAATAGGAGGCTGCTGCCAAATTAAGGCCAGGCAAAACCTGGTCTTAAGTTGGCAAAACGTGGAGAAATTCGTTATTTCTCCTCGTTTTTGCTTTTTCCATGTGTGCTGACCTGTGCAGCACACATGGAAAAAGCAAAATGCCTTGGATTGTTTATGTACAGGAAGGTCCCTCTTCCTGTGCATAAAATTCCATGTTGTGACTTTCATGTGTGCTGCAATAAGCACAGGGCTGGACTGGCCATAGCGGGGAACGGGCAATCCCCTGGTGAGCCGCACGGTTGGGGGCCGGTTTTGGGCCCCTGGGGGCCGTTTTTGTTACAGGGCCAATTATGCAGCATTGGCCCTGTAACAAAATCGGCAGAAAACAGGCCCTGGCAAAGAGCTCGACGGCACCACCAACCCGCCTGGGGGGGGCGGCCGAGCACTTTGCCAGGGCCGGTTTTGGTTCCCAGTCCGGCCCTGATTAAGCAGCACACATTGAAGTGACAAAATAGCATTTAAAGATTGTTCATGTACAGGAAGGGGGACCTTCCCGTACATAAACTATCTTTCCCCTGCACGCAGACACCCTTGCACTATGGTGCAAGGGTGCCTGCATTGGTGCTTTATTGCTAAGTGTAGCGCCATGCTAAGTGTAGCGCCAGCGCAGGGGGAAAACGCAAGACTGTGCCATATCATTGTAAATATGGTGCAGCCTTGCGTTTCTGAAGTGGCGGAGTGAGGCGTTAAGCCATGACAGCTCACACCTCACTCTGCCACTTCCTTGAACATATGCCCCTGAGAGTGCAGTGGCACCCTCGTCCGAATTCTAAATGTGTTAATATCTAATGTTTGGGGATAGTAACACGTGTTTTCAATATTGTAACACAGCATCAGCTGACTAACACTTCTACAAATAATCTCTGTGACACCCTTCAATGTCTCATATACAAGGTCCTGATTTGATCTAAAAGAAACTTTTTTATGGATGTTGCTTGAAACATAAACACAACAATTCTCTACAAAATGTCTGCAATAGACTCTCACACATCACCCACATTAAACATAAATTAAAGGAAAACAGATTTAAAACAATCTGTTTAAGAATTATTCAAGGTAATAGGGGGAAGATTCTGTGCAGAATAGATATGCCTCTATCAGGGGCTCCCCTGAAAAAGTCTGGGGCCCTGTGCCAGAGCTCATTTTGCCCATGCCTTAAAAAGTCTCCGGGTCAGAGGGTGCAGGACGTCACTTCTACCTCTGGCCTTTTGTAAATTCGCGTCCATGTCGGGAACTACAAGACAGACGTGCTTAACGTGCATAAAATTTCGATATATAAAAAAAAAATCGAATTGTGCAGTCTAGAGAAAAAGTTTAGGCTTGCGGACAAGCTGCAACCACCGCTCACAGATTGTCTTTGCCTATTTATGTGTTCCCAATGTCAGCCGGTGCCAATGCTGGAACATCGGCCATATTGTGTTTTGTAAAAAGCAAGAACAAGGCTCCCCCACTGGGAAGTTTCAGAGAAGTCTGCTGGAGAAAGCTTCCACACTTACAGCCTAAGGCGCCAAGGCTGCTAAGGAAAAACGAATACATAGTTTATTATGATTTCACTTTCCTCTCTGGGGCTTTGTCGGTGTGGGAAGAAGGAAAGAGCGCGCTTCACGAGAAGAAAATGCGTTTGAGCTCTCGGGGCAGGAGGTGTCTGGCTTTCAACCCCCAACTATGAGGAAACCGACGAACATGTTTACCTTTCGTGGCCAGCACGAACATTTTCTGCACTCAAAATGAACCTTCCCAGACATATGAGGGCTTAATTGACCTAAAAAACAAAGGATGGTGAGTGACCTCAACTGGTAGTGAAACATCTGGAATAGAATCCTTTCTAGGAGGGGAAGCGTGAAGTAACTTCTTATCTAAAACAGATTTTCTAAGATGTCATTGAGTATGCAGTTGCAGGAACCGAAGGGCTGTTTTCACACTAGAAATCAGGGATGTTGCTTCCATTTGTGGAGCAGGTGCAGTGGCACCAAGGCCCAGAGGTCTGAGGGCCCACTGAACCCTGATTATTGTTGCATTTTATAGTTCAAACAGCACCAAAGGGACCAATTTACTTCCTTGCATCAGGGCCCATGACACACTAGCTATCTACAGGTAGAAATGCAGATTTTCACAGCTCTAGAATCTGCAGTTCTTCAGAGTGTACCCCTCCCAGATGTGTGAGTGTCCATCAGTCTCTACTGGTCTTCCTCATTTTATTTATTTTAAAAGTTGTATATAGCGCTGGCTAGACCCGGAGGTATCAGAGCGCTTTACATGAGCATCAGATCATAGTTACAGGTTACATCGTTACAAAGGTTACACAGTTCTTAGAGCATGGCACATAGATACTTGTAAGGCACCCTTTTTATCCCATCTCAGTAAACACAAGTTGAATCACTGTTGGTGCATAGCGGCCGCAGTTTATTCACAAACATGGAACATAAATATCGCATTTTCATGGTCAATCGTACGCTCCATGATTTTAATACTCCATCACATCTGTGATCTTTGTCAAACAGTCTGATTAATGGGTCCACAATAACTATTACAGCACTTTCCGCGCCCTTAAGCAGGTGTCCAGGGTTCGTGGCCTCTAAGGTTCCCTTGCTACTGAGGTTTGAGTGCATGGCTGTCAGGCCTAGCCCAGGCTGCAAGTGCCGTGCCTATCTGCTGCTGACCCTATGCTGGCTATTCGCCATAAGGCATCCCAAGGACACTGTTTGAGTGGCTCCTCTTCCTAGGCTATTGTGCTTTCTTGGTGGTCTAAGAGTACTGTTGCCATGGCCTCCTTCACCATTCGCAACTTGTGGCTGCGACGGGAAACATCCTTTACCACGCAACTTTTACCACGCAGTGTTTTTACAACGCAGGTTTTACAACGAAAATCATTACAACGCATTGCACTGGGGGGCGCTCTAGAATAAGTAATAGTTTAATTTACTATCCAACACCTTCCCTACTATCCACGGGGACTGGAGTTGGAATAGTAAATTAAACTATTCACTATCCAGCACCCCCCAAAGCAATGTGTTGTAATGGCTTGCGTTGTAAAATTTGCGTTGTAACAGCATGCGTGGTAAAAGCATGCGTTGTAACAACGTACATCCGCTGCAACGCCCGCAATCCCGTATGGGTGGGTGGGTCAACATGGAGGTGTCAAGGAATGCCCAGGGTGTTGCACTCTGCCCTTTGAACCCTCTTTTTCTGCGGTACACTTCCTTTTGATTGGGGGATTTGAACCATGCCGCCCAATCGCCTGCTTCCAATTTCACGGGCTTGTGACGATTTTTCATAAGCTTACCGCCTTCCGTCCCCTGGCAGGCCTGCCCTCGGGAAGCGTTCATCGTGAGCCCTTTATTGGTCCGGCTTTGCCTTCCTGTCCCGTGACCTTTCTTGAAAATGTTCCAAGGAAAAGGACACATAGCAGACATGACTGGATTAACTATTAGTAATCTTCATATGGGCGGGATACCCGTCACCCCCTCCCAACACAAATCCCAAGAATCGGAAGACGGAAACGGTTCTTGAGCTTTTGGAAGGCGGGGAGGGAGTTACCCTCACCGGCCGTATTTATTAAAATATGAAACAAAAAATTAAAACATTAAATTAACAGTTTCATATCATGTACAATTTCATTTACACATTACGATGCATTTTCTCAAAATCAAATTGTACATCCTAGCATTACGGGCCAACGGCAAGGTCGTAACCGGTGTCAGATCCCTAATACCATAACTCCCCCCTCACTTGTGAGGGGCGGGTGCACAGAGGACTGTACCTCTGTGCCAACTTCCAATTTCCCTTGTCTTAACGGGGGCCCCATATTTACTCGGCGCCATCTTGGTGGTCGTCCGAGGACTCGTGTGAGGTGTCTAGAAGGTAGCGTAGACCCCCCTCCCACCCCACACTGCTTACCACATCCGCCGTCGCGGATGTCCTGGCCCCGGGAAATTCCCAGGAGGGGCCCGTAGCCCCTCCTCCCCAGGGAGGGGCCGATGACCGCCTTCCCTTTCGGCGTCCCCATCCTTAGAGGGTACCGCCTCCCCGTGTGAGGGGCCAATGGCCGCCTCACCCCGGGCGCTCCCATCCATAATGGGTGGCGCCCCACCTCTAGAGATCTTCCAATTACTGCTCACCGATCATGACCTTACCGCCACAGGCCGGATAGTTGACCGGCTATCCGGACCCCCCAAAAACTCCTACTATAGGTCATGGCTACTCAAACTTTTTAACCAAGCTAGGAAGTCCCCTATGAGTAAGACATTTCCTTCCCGGGACAAATGGACCCCATCCTCCAGATACATATGGTCCCCCCGGATACATCCATGTGGTACACAATGCAACTTTCCTGTGCGAAACAATCTACCTAATTTGCTATTAACCTTCTTTACCGAGTGATTCAAAGCTGACACAGAGAGGGCCCCCCGCCACACCTTCCGAGGAATCATGTGTGACCATGCGATCGTGCACCCCGGAACCCTCCTTGCCAACCAGCTTACCGAGGCCAAGATTAACTCAAGAAGTACTCGTCGACCAATGGTCACCAAATCATTGCCCCCAAGATGTACTATGATTACAGACGGCGGTGACCTTGTCCGCCCTAACAAACCCTCCATAAAACCTTGAAACTGGTCAATACAGAGCCCGCCCCTTCCGTGGAAGGTCACCCTGTACCCGTATTCCCCCGCAACGTGAATCATGTCACCTGCTTTGAATACATCCGCGGCGCGCCTCACGTATGAGTGGCCAACGACCCACACCACTCTTTCTTCAGCCGGTGAACTTTGACCGCTGGTCCCCAGGTGTCGGGTCAACAGCACTGACCGCCCCGCAAGGCCTGCTCCTGCAACTGAAAATCAAACAGAAAACAAGAAGCGTGAGTGCATGACATAGGCTTCACAACATGTGCAACCGCACATACCTCTTATAGCAATTCGAGGACCAACCCCCCAATTGTTTCACTTTTTCAACACTCAGACCCCTGGCTGTAGCCTCCGTAGCAGCCCCTATCCGGAAGGAATGGGTCCCAAAATCGCTCGGGTCCAAGCCCGCTGACGCGATTGCCATTGTTAACACCCGCTGAAACTGAAACCTCGTCAGTGGGGTGGCATCGGTGTGTCTCAACAAACTCCCCCCCCATGATGCCGCCCTCTGCGCTAAATACTCCTCCACGCAGTTTACCGGGCACATGGGAGACTCCGGGATCCGCTGGACTACCACACTGTCCCCGATGGCTTCCTGATCGGTCTTGGAACTGGCTATTGTGACCACCATTGTGTCACCCTTGATCTGAATGTGGTCTCGACACAGACTTCCCCCCGTATCCCACTTATTCCTTGCTACCAGCTCGCTCACCCGCATAGCCCCATGGAATGCTAATGCAAAAGCGGCCCGGAACAGCACCGTCTCTGATTGAGATGAACAAGTCGCAGGGAGTACGGACATTAACAGGGACAACCTTGCCAGATCTATCGGGTGCCTTCCATCCACTCTCCGACCCTCAAGTCGTTGCCACCCACGCAACGCTCTTTTCGCGTTGTAAAATTTGCGTTGTAACAGCATGCGTGGTAAAAGCATGCGTTGTAACAACGTACATCCGCTGCAACGCCTGCAATCCGGTATGGGTGGGTGGGTCAACATGGAGGTGTCAAGGAATGCCCAGGGTGTTGCACTCTGCCCTTTGAACCCTCTTTTTCTGCGGTACACTTCCTTTTGATTGGGGGATTTGAACCATGCCGCCCAATCGCCTGCTTCCAATTTCACGGGCTTGTGACGATTTTTCATAAGCTTACCGCCTTCCGTCCCCTGGCAGGCCTGCCCTCGGGAAGCGTTCATCGTGAGCCCTTTATTGGTCCGGCTTTGCCTTCCTGTCCCGTGACCTTTCTTGAAAATGTTCCAAGGAAAAGGACACATAGCAGACATGACTGGATTAACTATTAGTAATCTTCATTACACCAAATCCTACTCTTCCTCGTCATCATCCTGATAACTGAAGTTTATCATCCATGGACAAGTGTATAGTAAGCCTAATATTATAAATTAATATATTTTTAAAACATAGTACCCCCACCACCCTGCAACTCTAAGAGTAGGTGTTAAACATAACCTGTAATGTAAAAATAGCAAGCCTTGTAGTATGGCAGCAACACAAGGGCACACTCCACACACAGGAGCTTAGTAGGGGCGCAGGACTATGACGAGAACAGTGTAATGATCACCGGTGAGTAATTCAGCCATAATCCCTTACCCACTCATTGTCGTCACAGTCCTGTCAAATGAAGATTTTGCAAGCGGCTAGAGCAGGCGCCAAATAAGCATTAGCCATGTGGAGGCAGGAAATGCAAACTTGCAAGGAAATGGAATAAAGGTAAAGTCTAGCACAAACCTCACAGACCTCTTATCAGTGAAGGAAGCCACACTAAGCATATTAGCATCAAGTGGAGGAGCAGACCCAGCCAAATAATAGCGTGACACTAAAGTATTTGGGGAAGCTCAAACCACAGACTTTCAAATTTTGAACATTGGCATCCCCTTGTACTTCACCCACGTGGTACTATACCCTTTGTTGAACACCCTTATTTATTTCTAAAGTTGTATATAGCACGAACTAGACCCTGGAAGGGTATCAGAGCGCTTTACAAATCCCAGAAAAAGGTACAGGGGCCAAATTACTGATGATATGATGGTAGAAAGAGGAGGAGTACCCACATATGGCCCTGATAATAGGAAACTAACTAAGTCCGTTTTGTGGAGCATCTCGGTTTGAACCAAATACACTCTCGCCGCCTCCGGTTGGGGCAGCTGCATCATGAGACATAGTTATAGGGCAATATGCGGTTCACGGGGAAATGTGAAGGATTAAGATGTCCATAACACAAACCCTTTCAAAAGTATTTTGAAACAGGGTCTGCTATAAAAGAGAACCCCAATCTCACCAAAGTAATGCAACACTAAACCTTCCTTTAAGGGCTTTAGCCAGAAGCACCAACAGAAGATCCTAGGAAGGAACCAACAGCCAAATCCTAGAACGGGCAAAGTAAATATCCTCTGAGGAAACATGAAATGTAAGCTTCAATAAAAGTCAAACCCCGGTGGCTCTCTGATCACCCAGGTAGCGGCCAACTGGGCGCACAAAGGCCTTTGGTAAAATCCGACACCACTGAGTTCAGAATTTATCAGGAGCGATAATTATTGCCTTTTCCAAAGTTGTGCCCTCACACACAGTGCTTAATATGTGCATCATTTTTGTAATTGCACCAAGTCTGCATAACCTGGTATTTACCGGCCATGTTTCCCACACTAAATACAGGCAGGTTTAACCTGTCGAAATGTATCAGAGAGATGCATGTTTTATAGCACCTGCCAATTAATGGATGTGATAAAACCCACACAAATCATAATTCTGATATGTGCAGTAACAGGTGTTGCCCGGGCATTAGAGGCAGAGTGAGACCAAGCAAAACCTCAAAATGTAAAATACCCAAAGGACGCAAGGGGTGAAAATGATGGGCAGAGTGAGTCACCTCAGGCACAAAACTTCCTCAGAAACTGTTTTAAAAGTACAAAGGGTGGGACAGTATCTAGAAATCAGTGTGGCCACAGCTGCCTCTCAGGACCCTTCTAACCACAGGATGCCTATCCATTCGGCCTTCCTCAGCCTCAACAGGTACAAATGAGAGTGTCAGTACCAGGCAAATATGAACCACCAGAATCACAGATGATCCTTCCCTTCTGATCCTGTAGAGTACTCTTGGAATGAGAGGGGTTAGAGAGAAGGCAAACAACCCCCCCCAGGGGCAGTGGAATGACAGACCACCTCTTTGCACCCCCTCCATCGAGCAAAACAGTGGCAAGTGACCGTCCTATGAAAAACAAACACGGGCATCTATAAAACTGCCAACTATCCCACTATGTCTCTGAACACTTTAGATGAAGGCAGAAGTTCCTTGATGATGCAAATACCTGACCAAGGGCACCAGTTAGAACATTCTCTGACCCATTGAGATGCAATTCCTGTTTTGAAAGTAGACGAGTCTCCACCCAACACAGTAGGGAATGGACCAACAGTGCCAGAGTCTTAGGCCTGTTGCCCCCTGCATCTGTTGCTAATTGACTTTATGACCTGATGGCCATTTGAACGAGAGGAACCTCCCTCTGAGCTCAAAGAAAACAACTGCATCACCATCCACACATCCATCAATCCCTTTAATTCAAAGACATACCAATCTCCTGGTCCTCAAGAGAACCTAGAGTGATTACAAGCCCAGAGCAGCACCTCAACCCTTGGCACGTGTACCCGAGGACAAGCCTACAGACTGAGAAAGAGGAAATTCTATTACCCCTCACCCCCAAACTTGCAAGGTGACGCTCCACTAACCACTAATAGAAAGAGGCCCTGAGAGGAGCAAGTACTGGAAGAGCAATTCATAGTTCTTGGCTTTCAGATCCAATTGAGACAAATTGTGCAAAACAAGAGGTTTAAGGTGAATCCAGGCTAAAGCCACTACTGATACACACATTTCCATGTCCCATCAGCAGCATAGTCAAAGGAGAACAGGAGACCTCCTTTGAACTATTACAGAGAAAATATTGACAAACAGAGGCTTACAATCGGAGTGTGTATTGGCCTCTCTGGTTTTTATCCTGTAATTTGCAGATCTCCCTGATGCAATTAGAGTTGAGGGAATTCACCCCCCAACTCCCATCGGCCCCAAGATTAAATACATTTTGCATTCAATCACTGCAATATGCAGATGATACAGTCCTATTGGACTACACTGCGACAGGCCTCCATAATTCTTTACTAGCCATAGATGAATTCAATAAAGACTACAAATTAACAATGAATGCTACTAAATAAGCGATTATTAGTGATTAGTGGCAAATTTGGCAAAGTGAAACACTGGAGAATGGGTACCACTATAATTGAGAAATAATAAAAATACTATTATCTTAGAGTATGGATTGCCAGATCGGCCTGCTCACACAGAACCTGGCACATTTCAAATAGGCATGGGTGGAGTTCGGTGACCAAAAAACTCCACCGCGTTACGCAGAGTTGCGCAAGAGGCAGAGTACATTAGTTCACGTCATTAGCGCTGCTTTTTAGGGCCGGGTGCTTGTACTGCACTGGAAAATCAGCGCGAATGGCACCATGTGCAGCGCAAGAGGGCCCTGCTTCTTTCTGCCACTCGAGTAGATATTCTACTCAAGCAGAAGCTTCCTCTATGCAAACGGATGGCTTCTCAAAGCGAGCGGTCACGACCATCCACGACCGTCCGTGTTGGGAAATCTTGCTGGGGGATGGTCTAGCATCGGATTTTCCTCGCCCGCGCTCGCCAACTTAACGTTGGCAAGAGCGAGCAAGAAAAAAAACTCTGCTCTGCATGTAACACGGAGTGCGGGAAAATTCACAAACTCTACGAATGGAGCAGAGTTCACTGCTCAGGACTAATTTCAAAGTGAAGTTTCTGTCACTCTGCTTTGATCTTCGGCGCCTATTTAGTAACCATAAACAGTTGTGGCAGTTGTGGCACTTGTTTCGCCGACAATTATTTCATCTTCCTAATTCTAGCTTCAGCAACCGACATTGAAGCTTATGTCCCAATTTTTTAACCACCTGCAATGCAATACACTGCAAATGATAATACCTTCAAATACCACATTTGGCACACCTTATAGCTATGGAGGTCGATTCACCAAACACTAGGGGTAGCGCAAGTGATATCATATGCGATTTGACCCCGCCCTTGACAACACAGGAACTGACACCATCTAACACTTCTTCTCAGGAAATGTTGTCACATATGAGGAATCACATAATTAAACTACAATGAAGGCACAAATATTTAAATACCATAATAGGTACTAAACGAATACAAGTGTGTTTAGTGTGTATGAAGAATTTAAAAAAATTGGAAATAGCGCCGGTATTATACATTTTCAGCCTGATTCATGTAGCCAATAGCGCTCGCAAAAGGGCCAGAGAGTGCGATTTTTGCATTTGGTATTCATGATCCCAAATGCAAAAATCGCTATTTAAGAATTAGCAAATATGCGAGGAATAGCATTTAAGGAATCTCTATTAGAGATTCCTCAAATGCTATTCATGACACATCAGGAAATTGCGATTTAGCACTTTTGGGGCTGCTATTTACCGAGAGGTCAGACCTCTCGGTAAATAGCAAAAACTCAGAGAAATGCTTTTAAAAGCATTTTTCTAAGTTGCATGTTGCACACACACATGTCCTTTGGACATGTGTGTGCGCAACACCTGTTCAAATGTGCTTTTTAGGGGTGCTACAGGGTGTCCTTTGGACACCCCTGGCACCCTTAAAATCGCTATCTTATTTGCGAGTAGCAAATTGCTACTCGCAAATAAGGGATACTCCCCATTCATTCCTATGGGCCTCTTGGCCCATAGGAATGAATGGGGAGTTTTTGCGAGTAGCAAATTGCTACTCGCAAATAAAGAACATGTAGGAATCGCTATTTAATTAGCAATTCCTACATGAATGCCGTTTTGCGTGTCCTCAATAGCGAGTCGCTATGATTCGCTATTAGGGCCACGCAAAACGGGCTGCACATGAATCAGGCTGTAAGTCTTTTAACTCAGTGTGTCAAATACCATTAATTTATTTAATGCACTAAAATATGTTTAGAGACTTATAGCTCTGTGATGTCTCCTTGTTAGATCACACTTCATAATGGCAGTGTTCTGGAGTGATCAGATCTGTATTGTGATCTAACCATTGCATTATGTGTCTTGTTTACACCGACACCAGCTGTCGTGGCAAGTGTAAGGGTGTAAGGGGCAGAATTGTGTGGAAACTGTGTAGACAGAGTATTCTGTTGGGATGCACAGCCACAGGCACATTTCATGTGAGAAAAGGAGGTGTTGAAGAGGTGCAAGCCTTCTTGTAGAGAAAACAGTCAGTAACAAGGTTCAACTTGGCACAGTAAACATAGTGTGTGTTTATATCATGCCATTTATTTTCTGATGCCATTGTCTGGACCAGAAGCCACGTTGGTATGTTTATTGATAGGGGCTCCATGCAGTATAATCTGATTTCCTGTAAGGTCATCATTGGGTTACAAGTTATGTAATTTCTGCTAATTAGTGATTTTAAAACTGAAAATGTCCTACCTCTTTCTGGTCACAGACTGTTGGCAGATATGCAGCTCTGTACCCCGTCACAGGAAAGCCACACACATGAAGGCCTGTTTTGCTGAGTGTGGTTCTCTTCTCTCCTTCCCAGGGCGGAGAAACGCTGCACGGGTAGAAAGGAATTTCAGCAGCAAAAGAGTTGGTGAAAAACACACTCTGCAGCTATTGCAGACCTGAAATGAACTGGGTTTGTTTGTAACTCATCAGCAGAAAAGAAGCATTTCAATTCACTGCAGTGTGCATTACATACACTTCTGAATGCATCTAGCAGCAAAATAAACCCATTTTGTGTAATGCAGAACCTAATGAATTAAAATGTCCCAGTTCTAGTCAAGCAATAGAAGTAAACAGCGCTTATCTGAGCCCTGTTTCACTTCTGTTTTCGGGTCTGCCTTTGCGATCTCTGAATCCAGGAGTCGCAAAGGGACTGCCGGGGGTCACATAGCACCTGTTACCCTGGAAACACCTAAATGACGTCCATGCTTACAGCCCCCAGTACACTCTATCAACCCTGGCAACATTCTTTAAAGAGATCTCTCTCCACCTTGTGACTGTGTGTGTCAAGGGACAGAGAAATGTATGGTTTACTTTTTGAACATATAATGCAACAAGCATTTGCAATGCAATAGCTCTCGCTTTTGCGAGAGTTCAAGTTATTGCCTTTGTAAATGGCAATGCTTTTATTTATCTGTTTTGATAATTAGCACATAAATAAAAAGCATTGTCATTTGTAAATGTTAGACCTTTTTCATTTTAAAGAAGCGTCCGCCATTGTCGCGGGCTCCCTGGACAGTGAAAGCATGCATGGCATGCTGAATGTTGCAGGAAAGCATGTCATGCCTGCACTAGGAGAAACTCATTAAAGAAAATAGTGCTTACAGACTAAATAAGACATAACGTGTAACAACAGAAGTAAAAGGCCCAGTCCTCATGGGATGCTACAAATGAAGACAAGGCGGTACTAAGGAGGGACTAACAAGCCTATTAATGAATCAGGAGCCAGCATTTACAAAGGACAGTGACAGAAGCCAATGAAAAATATGGGTGGATAGTGGGTGGAGCCTCAAGTACATAATCAAATCCAGCATGCCTCGCCTGCGCTGCCCAGGCTCAACCTAAAAACAGGTACAAGCTCTTCAAAAAGTAAAGGACACAACATTGTCAATCAGGAATCTTGGATGTGACATGGTGAGAGCTTTTCTGGGGATAAATTGCCTCTCCTGCTCTCTTTCAAATTCATTGAGATTTGTTAATATGTGCTTTCTGTGCTCTCCTTTAGTGGACTTTAGGCAAGTATGGCCATCATATAGAGGCCCCTAAAATGAATATGCCATGTGACAATGGATGCGTTTAGAACACATGCCATTACAACATGGTCATTACAATGACCACATTGTTACATCACAGACCATTTTAATGCAAGTCATTACAATGACTTGCTGTACGGGGAGGGTGCCGGATGTTGGAATAGTATAAATTACTATTCCAACTCCAGTCGGTGCAACAGTAGGGAAGGTGTTGGACTTAAAATCCAACACCTCCTCCCCCCACAGCAAGTCGTTGTAACGGCTTGCGTTGTAATGGCATGCGATGTAACAACGCGGTCACTGTAGTGACCATGTTGTAATGGCATGCAATGTGTAAACATCGTTGTAAATTATGTTTACTCTCTCAAACCAATGCTGCCTGTACAGTTATAAGCTAGAGTCACTGAAGAATATAGTTTACATCTGCCCTGCTGTTTTACCCGAAAGGCGTAGGTGGCTGTGGCTGCATTTTATAGAAGAGGGGTATCGCTGTGTAAAGGTTGCAATAAAATATGCTCTGAGCTGAGAGGATCTTCAATTGATGGCTTCCATGGTAAACTTCAAAGAGAAAGCCCTGTCTCTCTTGAAGGCTAAAGTACCACTGAGATCAGCCTAATTATCAGAATGTTTTGAGTTCTGATATCCTTCTGACTCTCCCTTATTAACGTTGCAGATGTAATAAAGTTCCTTACACGATGAGGGGGGGGATAGGCTTCAGGACCAAATTTCGCATATTTTTTTATCTGCAAGTTGATGGACTGAATTTGGCTGCCTGATGTATATTGCACTTTTCACTGTTTTGTATTATTCCATATGTTTTAAAGAGCTAGGTATGGTATGATGTATATTTGTTACAGGCTTATGTATTTTATAATTTTAATTAATTCTACAATAAACTTTCTAAACCTTGAACCACTGGCAATATTGGCACCAAAAGTCTGGGATCTATGACAAAATATGGCACCAGAGAGGACCCTTTTGAGTGATGCTTCTACTTTCTTGTCAGCAAGGTCATAAGGAGCATTATTGTCCAAAGCTGTATTTGTGTGTGCTGAAAAACTGGGTGGAAGAGAATAATGTTAGGGGTTTTCAGGGACCTCTCCACCAAACCCCAAAGTCAGATGAAGCTTCTGCTAGGCACAGGATTCCTCAAACCACAAAATTAGGTAAAGCTTCTGCCAAGCACAGGAACAGCGATCTTCTCAGGTTCTGCCCATTATTCAAGAATTCATGGACAAGTGCTACACAAATGCAGCAAATCAAAAATAGATGCCGGCCAATACCTACTAAATTCATGATCCCACTCTGAAGCAAAGAAAATACAAACCTAGAATATAGAAGGACTTCTTGGAGGCGTACATAGACCTGAATAAGGCTCAAGACCTCAGCTAATCACCACCCTTATGTACCTTGTCGAGACATCAGAAACAGTTTCTTCTTCACCACCTTTTTCAACAAGTACCATTGGAAGAGGTTTGAAGTCTTATCTCTGTACATATGTAGAAAGAGGAGCTTTCGGCACATTTCTTAAGTGCCTTTACAGTGGCTTCAATAAGCTCCTTCAATGTATTATTCATCATGGGCAGCAGGGCTTGCATAGCAGGAGGAAAGGTAGGAGGACAAAGCACCAGTCATCAACAATAAAACAGCAAGAATCGCAATATTTTAAACAGTGACAATAAAATGGGATGGACGCACTCTGCAAATGTAAGTCTGTATTTGTAAATTGTTTTTGATAACTCACTGCTGGAGATCCAGAGCATCACCATCACCTAAGCCCGGAAGTTCCCATGTGGAAGTCATTTCAGATCGTCCTCCCAGAAGCCCAGCGTCAATCAACCTTCTAAAGGCTTTTCTTAGGATTGCTGAAAAAAGTCCACTAAACAGTTTCCACCTCTCATTGAATATCAAACCCATTTTAACTTCCTACACTGATGCCAGCAGGTCCTAAAGACATCGTTAATATGAGAACGAACCCAATGTATGGGTTACACCCAAGTTTCTTACTTTGGCAACAGGGAAGGCTACAGATCCCATGTCTTCCTACTAGATGGTATTTGTGCAAAGGTAGGAGGGGGACCCAGTCCAATTCCCTTATTTCTTGCTAGAATTAACCCTGGTAAGAGGCACCTGCAGCGCTCTATTTTTCATGTTCTATGTTTATTTTGGGATTATTACCGGAATCCACTAAGAAAACAGTTATCCAGGCTTTGCTGGTATTTCGCCTGGACTATTGTACTGTCCTCTACCTGGGGTCTCCAAAGACAGACTAGGGATGCTCCAAAGGGTACAGAATGCTGCAGCAAAGCTACCCCGGAAATTTCCCATAATTATCGTCCATAACCACAGGACTTGCCGAATTTCATTGGCACCCTGTGAGGCATAGTTTTCTTCAAAGCACTCTGCTTTGTGCATCGGATACGCAATCAGAAGGGCCCAAGATATCTTTTTCCTTTGATTCAAGCCTACACTCCCACCAGACTCCTTAGGTCTTCTGGGTCAGTGCTGATGGTGGTTCCTAGTGTGAATAGAATGCGCATGAGGGGTAGCTCTTTTAGAATCCTAGCAACTAAACTTTGGAATTCCATGCCTTGGGACTTGAGATTGGAGCCATCTAAAGCTCGTTTTCGGAAAACTCTTAAGACCTTGCTATTTAGGAAATAGCGCAGGATAGATCTGCCTTGTTACAATACCTGACTGACTGTTACTTGGAGCTTTGTGTAGCTTCTCCTTAATGCAGGAACACGCCATCTGGAGCCACCATGTGCTTTATAAACCTCCTAACATGGCATACCATACATGGAGAACAAATAGAGAATCTCTAGTGCCAACCAAGCAGTACATCGATGAGGATAGTTTCTGCAAGCAGCTTTCATCTTCTTGAAATAAATGGCTATCCTCACATTGTTCCATAAATGAGTTTTTCATGCTTTCTGGGCTAGAGACTGCATTGGAGGGTCAACACTGTCAAGTGTTTGGAACGGCTTAGGATGTCACTGCCTCATTTTCTAAGCTGAAGTGTCATGCACGCACCTTTAGTCTCAGAAGAGTCCTGGATCCACGACGTTAGACCCCCTGATTCCCCTAATCACCCTCCAGGCGTCAGGATAAAACACTAACGTCCAAAGAGTGACCCAGGGAACACAGGGGAACAAAACAAGGGTAGGAAGGGGAAGATAAGACAGACACACCAAGGTCTTCGTCAGCGTAGAATTAGTAGGCTTCACTGCTGTGGAACTTAATGCAGAAGAACAAGAACCGTGTATCACAGGAAAAGAAAACGACAGGATCTCTGTACTGCGCTGACTGTAGGCTTTTAGTGTCTGATCCCCTGAGCACCGGATAGGTGCACCGTAGTAAATCCAGAGTCAAGACCGGTAACAATGAAGGGACATAAAAGAACCCGATCGACTTATTCAATAAAGGAAAGCACCATAAGCAACCAAGACGACAACCGCTAACCGCGGGTAAATGAAAGTTCAAACGGATAACAAAAACAAAGGGACGAAGTGAATGGAAGCTATAAGCTTCACCACTGTAAGCAAGACGCTGAAAGGTACCTGAACGCCAAACTCCTAACTCCTCTCTCCTCGGACGCCAAATAACCCGGAACGACAAACTCAGGCTAGCTAAACGCAAAGCAATTTCCTGTGCGCGTAGGGCGGGTTTTTATCTTCACCGCTACTCTCCCGCGCATGCGCATTCTGCTCTTCACGGTTTTTGCCAACCACTGCCAACCACCGCTCACTTCTCTCAATGCGGACGGAATCTTGATGGTCCGCCATGTGTACATGACAGGCATGACAGAACACCCCTCCTACAACGCCCCCCACCGGTTTGGGCTTGTAGGGGTATCTCCTATGAAAGGCTCGTAACAACCGAGGCGCATGCACTTGAGCGGCAGGCTCCCAAGACCGTTCCTCAATTCCGAACCCCTTCCAATGTATCAAGTATTGGAGACGGTTTCTCACTCTCCTAGAGTCAATAATCGCTCCCACCTCATATTCATCATCCGAATCTACCGGGACAGAAAGAGGAACAACAGGAAGACGAGTACCGGGCACCACAGGTTTCAGTAAAGAAACGTGAAAAACAGGATGGATTTTCATCGAAGGGGGCAGAGCCAATTTAACAGCCACTGGATTGATTAATTTCACCACAGAAAAAGGGCCTATGTATTTAGGCTTGAATTTACATGCTCCCTTCAATGCTATGTGCCTGGTGGACAACCATACCTTGTCGTTTCTTTGATACACCGTTCCTGCTCTTCTATGTGTATCAGCCTTGTTTTTATACTCCGTTTTGGCTCTGTCAAGGTTGGTATGTATGTTGGAATGTACCACTTGTAAGTGTGCCACCATTTCCTGAGCAGCCGGTATGGCGCATGGCTTCAACGGAGGGAACGGGAGGACTCTGGGATGAAAACCATATGATGCATAGAAGGGTGTGTACAAAGTGGAGAAGTGGTGGCTGTTGTTATAAGATAGTTCTGCCAACCAGATCAGGTCATCCCATTCCTTTTGTTCCTGCAACAGCTGACACCTCAGGAATTGTTCAAGGCTCTGGTTGACACGTTCTGTCTGTCCATCCGTCTGCGGATGGTGACTGGAGGACAAACGCACCTCCATCTGCAGGGATTTGCACAACTGTCTCCAAAACTTGGAGATAAATTGAGAGCCCCTGTCCGTAACCACAACAGACGGTAAACCATGGAGGCGTACAACATGTTGCAGGAACACATTCGCCAACCCCACCGAAGTAGGGAGACCTTGCAGTGGAATGAAGTGAGCCGCCTTAGTGAACATGTCCACCACTACTAATAGCGTAGTATTGCCCCTATGTGTTCTCGGCAATTCCACTATGAAATCCATAGAGACAGATTGCCAGGGTGCCACAGGTGTAGGAAGAGGCAACAACAGACCCACGAACCCTTCATGTGTGGGCTTTCCTTGAGCACAAACATGACAGGTTTGTACGAACAACTGAATGTCATGAGCCATATGGGGCCACCAACAATGCCTCCGGATTAATTCCAAAGACCTTTTATAGCCTGGATGACCCGCCACCCCATGAGAGTGACACCACTCCATAACTTGTCGTTGTAGAGGAACCGTGGGAACAAACAACCCCCCTTTAACGTACATCAAGTCTGAAACGAGGCTGCCTTGGTGTGTCCGTGCAAGGTCCCTAGCCACAGGGTCAGACTGAGCGCTCCTGACCTGAAGGAGAAAGTCCTCTTCGGTACTAATGGCGCCAATCAACCTGTGAGGTGCAACAATACAAGGAGGGTCCTCAACTAAAGGGTCAGGATCAAAACCCAAACGAGACAAAGCGTCGGCCTTCCCGTTTTGCCTCCCAGCTCTAAAGTGGATTTTGAAATCATACTCGTTAAAAAACTGTGTCCATCTAAGCTGCCGCATGGACAGTGCTCTGGCCGATTTGAGATACTGGAGGTTGCGATGATCTGTTAGGACGGTGACAGTATGGTTAGTCCCTAGGAGATACTGTCTCCATTCCTCCAATACCTTTTTAATAGCCAAAAGCTCTCTATCCCCCACAGTATAATTCACCTCCGCTGGGGTCAATTTGTGGGAATAATAGGCCACAGGATGTAATTCACCGGTGGAAGCCTCTGCCTGAGAAAGTATGCCTCCCACCGCCACTTGTGAAGCGTCAACCTCCACTATATAGGGACTGGAAGGATCAGGGTGTTTGAGAATGGGAGCCTGAGTAAAAGCTGTCTTAAGTAAGGTGAAGGCGTTGTTCGTGGTCTCAGTCCACTGGAACGGAACCCCTTTTCTCAATAATTTGGTGATAGGAGCCACTAGATCTGAAAAGTGGTGGATGAAGCGCCTATAAAAGTTTGCGAACCCAATGAATTGTTGGATTTCTTTTATGTTTTTAGGAGGAGGCCAATTCAATACTGCACTGACTTTACTGGGATCCATGCTTAGACCTGTTGCTGATACTATGTAACCCAAAAAGGCAACTTGATGCCGGTGAAAGAAACACTTATCTAACTTGCAAAATAAATCGTTATCAAGTAACAACTGAAGTACAGATTTAACATGGCTCACATGGTCTTCCATGGTTTTGGAGTATATCAACAAATCATCGATATAGGCTATGACATGTTTGTCGAGATACTCCTTCAGCACCTCGTTAATGAAGTATTGAAATGCTGAAGGAGCATTGCATAGCCCGAAGGGCATCACCAAATACTCGTATAGCCCATACTTGGTGCAAAAGGCTGTTTTCCACTCATCACCCTCTCTGACTCGAACCAGGTGATAGGCCCCACGTAGATCTAACTTCGTGAACCATTGGGCATCCTTCACCTGGTCGAGCAGAGAGGAGATGAGCGGCAGAGGGTACTTGTTTTTAATAGTGATGTCGTTCAAGGAACGATAGTCAATGCAGCAGCGCAAGCCCCCTTCCCGTTTCGGGATAAAAAATAAAGCTGAAGAGGCCGGGGATCTAGACGGCCGAATAAATCCCAGATCTAACATGGAGTCAAGATACTCTCTCAGATATGCATTCTCTTTCTCCGTCAGGGAGTATACCCTACTGGTAGGGATGCGAGCACCATGCTGGAGATCTATCCGGCAGTCATAGACTCTGTGCGGCGGTAAACAAGTGGCTTGCTTTTGGTCAAACACAGTGTGGTACTCGCTATACACTGAGGGCAGGATTACATCGGGTTGTTCTACTTGCTCTGTTGCTGAAAAAGATTCGGTGGTCTGTGGCAGGGGACCCTGTCTGTTAGAGGATATGAGGTTGTACGATGGCAGGGAAGTGGGACCTGTCTCTATAGGAGGCATCGGTTCTTCTTGCTCCGGAAAAGAAATGCTAGCCCGCCTCCAATTAATGTGGGGATTATGGAGGCGCAACCACGGAAGACCTAAGACCACAGGGAACTGGGGAGATTCTATTAAATCGAAAGGCAATGTTTCTATGTGTGTGGAACCTATGCACATCTTTAATAGAATACTGGAATGGGTGATGGGTCCGGAGGTTAAAGGACTCCCATCTATGGTAAACACTTCCTCGGGTGTGGTTTTTGGTTCGACAGGTATACTATTGGACTTGGCCCATTGGTAGTCCATGAAATTACCAGATGCACCGGAATCTATCATAATGGCTAGGTTAACCGATGATTTCTCCCATGACAATATGGAGTCAACATAGAAATGCCCCTTGTTATCCATTACAGAGGAGACCATTTGTACTATAGGACCCTGCGGTACGGTCTCTGTTACCTTAGGGTCTGCTAGTTTTCCGATTTGCGAAAGGGCTTAGGCTTGACAGGACATTCTCTGAGGAAGTGACCCCCTTTTCCACAATATAAACATAATCTATTAGTTCTACGCCTTTGTTTTTCAGCCTCACTCAAGGGGCCTTTGATACTCCCTATTTGCATGGGTTCCGGTTCTTCGTTTTTTGCTTCCACTTCTAGTTTCTTTTCTTTGTGGCCATATCTAGGATATTCAGTTCTGCCTCTATCTTTTCTTCTTTCACCCAGTCTATGATCTAGCTTTACGACTAAATCTATCAACTCTGGGCAGGTTGCAGGAGGATCCACTACATGAGCCAACTCATCCTTAAGTTCATCTCGTAGCCCTTTATAGAACAACGCGCTTCTCTTGTTAACAGGCCAGTCAGCCTCCACCACTAATCTGTTAAAGGTTGTGATATAGGTGACTAAATCTTTCGAACCCTGTTTCAGATGTAGTAGCTCCGTATCAGCCGCGTGAGTGAAAGTATGTTTGTCAAACATTTTACGCAGTTCTCTGCGAAATGCAGCGTAATCCAATAACATAGGGTCATCTTTTTCTATCAAGGGAATAGTCCAATTAGCGGCTGACCCCCCTAAATAAGATAGTACAAAAGCTACCTTGGCTTGATCGTTAGGGAAGCAAGCAGCTTTACATAGAAAATGCAACTGACACTGAGTCAGAAAAGCGGCGCATTTTGATGGTTCCCCGTAAAATCGTTCAGGTGGGGCCAATGGAATGGAATGGGGCGTAACCACTTGCACTACTGGTGTGGCATTACTGGTTCCTGCTCTCTCTCCATCCTGGGTGCTTAAAACCGCCAACCTATCTGCAATGTTTTGGGTCTCTCTTTGGAGATTACCCACCATAGTAGCGACATCCTGCAGCGTGAGCTCCATGACTCCTGGGAGACTATATTTATAAGGCTTTGCGTTCTGTCATGCACGCACCTTTAGTCTCAGAAGAGTCCTGGATCCACGACGTTAGACCCCCTGATTCCCCTAATCACCCTCCAGGCGTCAGGATAAAACACTAACGTCCAAAGAGTGACCCAGGGAACACAGGGGAACAAAACAAGGGTAGGAAGGGGAAGATAAGACAGACACACCAAGGTCTTCGTCAGCGTAGAATTAGTAGGCTTCACTGCTGTGGAACTTAATGCAGAAGAACAAGAACCGTGTATCACAGGAAAAGAAAACGACAGGATCTCTGTACTGCGCTGACTGTAGGCTTTTAGTGTCTGATCCCCTGAGCACCGGATAGGTGCACCGTAGTAAATCCAGAGTCAAGACCGGTAACAATGAAGGGACATAAAAGAACCCGATCGACTTATTCAATAAAGGAAAGCACCATAAGCAACCAAGACGACAACCGCTAACCGCGGGTAAATGAAAGTTCAAACGGATAACAAAAACAAAGGGACGAAGTGAATGGAAGCTATAAGCTTCACCACTGTAAGCAAGACGCTGAAAGGTACCTGAACGCCAAACTCCTAACTCCTCTCTCCTCGGACGCCAAATAACCCGGAACGACAAACTCAGGCTAGCTAAACGCAAAGCAATTTCCTGTGCGCGTAGGGCGGGTTTTTATCTTCACCGCTACTCTCCCGCGCATGCGCATTCTGCTCTTCACGGTTTTTGCCAACCACTGCCAACCACCGCTCACTTCTCTCAATGCGGACGGAATCTTGATGGTCCGCCATGTGTACATGACAGGCATGACATGAAGTCATAGTAGGAAAATATTCTCAGTATAGAAATTAAGGGTCAGATTTGTCAAAGGATTGTCTTGCACTTGTGTCACGAAGGGTGACACAAGGGCAACACAATCCCTACGTCAGATATACCAATCAACGCTAGGCCACCGTGCGTGGCCCTTCATGACTAGTTAAATCTGGAGTAGTACAAGGCAAAGCAAGTCACTGCCTTGTGTGACTCTACGTTGGAAAATGCAAAAACAGCAGTTGATGGACAGAATGCAGAACAGGCTGGATGGATGGATCATGAGTGTTCCCAGACAACGACCATATTGGAACGAGAATGCACCAATACATGGATATTGGTGCATTCCCAGATTTACCAACACTGGTAAACCTGGGAAGGTGTCAAAATGCTGAGCCTCTACCAGCGAGGTGTAACAAGGAGAAATATTTTTGTTTCCCCTTGTTGTTTCCTCTTTATAAGTGTTCTGCATTTTGCAGCACACATAGAAAGAGGGAAATGCCTCTAAGAATTGTTTTTGTGCAGGAAGGTACCCCTACCTGCACAAGAACAATCCTGCCTACAATGCAGACACCCTTGCACCACGGCACAAGAGTACCTGCTTTGGCGCAAGGCAGCACATTGTGCACCATGGTGAGGAGATGATAAGAATGATGCCATAAAATGTTAAATATGGTGCATTCCTGCCCTCACTTTTTAACTCTACAAAGCACAGCAAGGTGTCTTGCTGTGTTGCATTGAGTTCATTGAAAGATTGATAAATCTGGCTCTAACCGTGGAAAGTGTGAACTCAACTTAAACTAGGGTTGCTCACTCTTTGTTGGTGGCCTAGTACACAGAGTTGTTTTTTGAGTTTCTAGGTAGATAGGGGCAGATTTACAAGCCCCTTGCACCACTTTTGCGTCACTTTTAACATGGGAAAAGTGACGCAAAAGTGGTGCAAGGGGCTTGTAAATCTGCCCCATAGTATTTAACACATGACCACTTCTCTAAGACAATTTTTCAAGTATAAACTAACTGCTAGTAATTGTGCACTGATGCTTTTACCATTTTAATTTCTGAGAGACCGATTGGCTCTCTTGTTCAGATTTATTGGAAAGAGCACTGAATTAGGGATCTTACCATTTTTATACTCACTCTGCTGTATGCATGTTTGAAACTAAAGGCCTTTTTATAGTCAACTATGTGCACCTGGGTGGCTACTTTAGAGTCAGCTGAAACTAAGTATACTGGAGGAGAAAATTATTGAAAAGTGATACAAACAACTGAGTGAGGGAACAGCTATCTTTTAGTAGCTGAAGGATGTTGGAATAGGGGTGACTTCAAATATTTCTTGAATGATAAATTGTCCTCAATTTTGTTTTCTTTCAAGGTCAATGGGCATTCTGCAACTTGGAAACTATCCCTTCCTCTGTTTCTAAATTTGGATTTCTTATTGGTAGGGATTACTCGAAATTTTCCCTTAGCAAGATCTGAGGGTCCTAGTCACAGTGCATCTGTGAAAGCTTTCGACTACTCTAGATCTGGCTCTTATTCCAAATTGCTACATGGGTAGTGCCCCTCTGCTTGAATTAGATATACTGGGAGCAAGTGGAAGCTCCTGAGAATAGACTAAAGGTTGTATAATGAAAATATTTGCACATGACTCATTTCTGGGCGATTTGGCATTTTTTTGTCATTTTTGCTGAATGTTAACCGGTTATATTTCTTCTTTGATTTTTAAGCTTTTGTTTGACAGTGCAGCTGCCAATCAGACCTATTGCAAATTAAATAGAATGGGCTTTTGGTCTGTCCCTTTCATCTATTGCCTTTCTTGGGCCAGCCTTTATTAACCATCGACTTGACACTTTGTCATCACATCTTGGCTCAACTTAGTGGTGTATTCATCTCTCACCTAAAGTAATTGGCAGTTTTGGGGTATCCTACCTCTGCCATTCAAGTGCTTACATTGAACTTCATTAGGGACTACTTGACAACTACAGTTCTCTCTGCCCACTCCTGCTAACTCCCTTCTAGGTGCTTTGAATTAATATGGTAATGCTGCATGTGTTAGATTAAACACAGGCCTGTTGGTATTACCTATGTTTGCAATTTCATATTTTGTGTGTTTGTAAGGTACTGTAATGCTCCTTGAAGAGCCTCACAGAGCTTTGGGATGATACATGCAGAATCTTCTTGAAAGCAGAGGTGACACAGGTACGACTTACTATGCAACATCAATGTGGAGCAGTGTTAGTGACATAGTGCTGGTGAAATTAAAGTGTCAGCAGTGCATACCTGAGGAGAGATTGACACAGCCAATACTCCCCATATAGGTGCTGGTATTCTGTAAGGAAGAAATGGAGGGGTAGGGTTTTTTAAATCTGTAATTGTATACCAAGTGGGAGTTTTGAGGTGCTGTCCTTGCCGCAGCTATGTGTTTCTAGCAACATTTCTGCCACTGTTCCAGGTTTCCTGCCAGATCTTTCTTTGTGCAGAAAGTTCAGTGTTTCTAAGGAGCTGCTCTCTCACAACGTGTAAGAATCCATTTACTAAATTCATAAGAGCGGCCGGTTTCAGGTTTCTTATTCTTGATTGATGCCTCTGTTTATCGACATTCTGGTTGCTGTCCTTGGCCCAACACTCTGTTGCCGCTTTTCACCTTGTGGATTCGCAGCCCAGCTGTCTCCTCGGCTATTGTTACCAATTCTTTAAAAGTGACAACAAGAAAAATAGTAACCATCCCTGGGGGACTATTGCTTTCTCACCTCATTCTATTGGCTGGTTGTTGTTCCATTCCGCCTCCGGTAGAGTGTTGGCTTTGCAGCACTGAGTCCTCATACATTACATAATTTGACACACAGGTGCACTTTGTAAAGAAAGAACTAATTTTTTTTCTCCCAGTGCAGAGACTTTTTAATGTTTTCATTATGACTCAAAATGCCAGCCAGGCCTCTTGGCTTTCCCAGTGTTTGTTAACACTTGTTGCACTTATGTCTCTGCTCATGTGGCTTTTGTGACACATGTGGGCTCACTTTAACACTAGCCCCTGTTGCTAAATGACGTTCATCATGTTTTTCCCACCGCACTTCCCACAAGCCTTTAGAAAGTGGGATGGGCAAATGCAGTAAGTAAAGAATGAGGTAACAACAGAGGCCAAACTACGCACGTTATGTCTGTCCCCATTTTTAGCACACTTGAGTGCTACAGGTGAAACTCCACGACCGCTGCGCTGTGCAAAAGTTCTTTGAACGGTGTGCTTTTCAACCAGAATTTTACACAAATGTCTAAATAGCCCCATGTGCACTTTGTTTCCTTTTATATCGGTGACTGAATTGTACTCTGTTCATATGGCCCCACCTATTCCCAGTTTTAATTCTTATTGTTTTTAATCCTTATTTAGGCTCATACCCAAGTGGAGTGGCTAGTATTTTCGATTACTTACGTTTTAAATATAGTTGAATTATGGCCATTTGCTATTTCAGGATCCAGTGCTTGTATTAGTTGTTGCCATCGATGCTATTGCACTGATGTTCTCCATACTGAATTCTGTAGTTTTTTTAACATGTTTTTATTGTCATTTATAGTTTACAAAAACATAGGGGCATATTATCAAGGGGCTTTATCTCCGCTTTTTTGGCTTTAAAAGCCAAGAAAGCGGAGATAAAATTATCTCCCTATTACCAAGCTGTCGCTAACACCAGTTAGCGACAGCTAATAGGAGATAGTGACCATCTTGGGCCCCGCTTTGCATGTCAGTGATATTTATCACTAATGACATGCAAAGTGGGCGTGCCAAGATGTTAGCGACTGAAAACAGTCGCTAACATCGCTATCTCCTATTACCAACTTTTGGAGATATTCGCGCTAAGCACGAATATCTCCAAAAGCTAACACTTGCCCAGGAGCAGTTCTTAGCCATGTTATCCAATGGGAGGTGGATAACATGGCTAAGAGCATTTGCTCGATAATGCATGAATATCGCTGACTTTTCAGCGATATTCATGCATTGCGGCCGTTTTTTATCGCATTTGCGATAAACCTTGCTAATAGCAAGGTTTATCTGCGATAAAAATCGCCGATTTGCGGCGATAATTTTTGTCTCTAAATAAGTTAGAGACAAAAATTATCTCTATTGGTTGGTAATATGCCCCACAGTGCGTTAGGATACATTTGGTTTGACTGCATTCCTTGCATTTTACATCATTGTACATTGCTATCCACACATTAGATGGACAAGTATCCTGTCATTATTAAGGTCTTACGTTAAATAATTGCTATATAGAACTGGGATGCAAAACTGGGGGAACGTTCATGGGATTCTGGGTACGGGCGTCAAATGGGGTGTCAGGGCGATATGCGTCTCGCTAGTTGGTATGTCTGTGTGTTACTGGGGATAGGGGGGGAGGTGGTTGGTCCTGCTCCAAAGTCAGGCCTTCGAGTTTCATGTGATGCATGGTAATAATAACAAGCGAAGTTACGTGCGTGCTGCTGGAGGAGATCTTGTGTGTGTGATTGCGGTCTAGGCTTGTGACTGTTGGTTCGTCGGGGTGTGCGGGTAGCCGCCTGAGTTGTCATGGGTCGGTGGCTGTTTGAATTGGTGCAGTAATAGGGCCCACTCCATAGAAATGGGGTGTTTACGTATCCGCTTCACCTCTTCCTCTCTTAGTGTTTCTTTCTCTGCCGTGGCCCATTTGTGTGCTACTCCCACCCATGCCGCGATCGGTGGGCCTGTGGGGGATCGCCAGTGCATGGCTATACTCCTTTTAACCAACAAAATTGCCAGTGAGACAAATCGGGTTGGCACTTTGGGTTGCTTCCGTTTCCGGAAAATACCTAGGGGCAGATTTATGAGGCCCTTGCGCCACGTTTACGCCGCTGTTGCGTCAGGCAAGGCGGCGTAAACGTGGCGCATCCCTATGAACGATTTACAACGTGACGCATCTAGGCAGATGCGTCACGTTGTAAAGCCCTGCGCCGCTTGTGGGCGTTCCGGCGCAGGGTGGGCCTTCCGGGGCAGGTGCGCCTCGCAAAAGTGGCTGAGTGAAATCTATAAGATTTCACTCAGTCACTTTCAGGCCAATGCTGCGTCAAAAGCCTGCGCCTGCTTGAAGCAGGCGTAGGTCTTGATGCAACATTGGTCAGATAGGGCACCCCCGAGCCTTGCTGGAGCTGCGTCGCGCTTGCGACGCAACTCCAGCAGTGCGCCGCCTTTACGGCACAGATGCGTCACGCATCTGTGCCGTTTTTGCCCCATGGTGCGCCGCATTGTAAATGCGGCGCACCATGGGTGGCGAAGCTGTGCCGCACTGTGGCTCACATTAACTGGCGCAGCCCTGGGGATGCGCCAGTTAACATAAATCTGCCCCTAGTGCACAGGCTTCCCAGGTGTTCAAATGTGTAAGCCCTGTGAGATCTCTGAGTGACTTGTGAACACTGTGCCAATATGGTTGTAGTGTGAGGGGAGCTCCAGAACATGTGATGAAAATCAGCTTCCTGTAAGTGCCATCTGGGACAAAGGAACTGGGTGTCAGGTAAAACCTTTGTAGGCGTGCTGGCGTTAGATACGCCCTGTGTAGGATATAGAATTGTATATTTTTAAAACGTGCGTTTCTAGACACCTTCTTGGGGTATTCAAGGGCTATCTCCCATTTTTTCTCATGCAGTGGATGCCCTAATTGTTCCTCCCAAGTAGCCCGTAGGGCCTCTAGTTGTCTGTTTGTAAGTTCCCGAATGACTTTATAGAGCCATGTGGTCAGGTGTCGTCCCGCTCCCATATGTAGGATTGTGTGGATGACCGGGTGAGTAGCAGGCTCTCCCGTCAATAGATCGTAGTGCGATCGATAGCTGTCTAGGAGTTGGCGGTGAAGTAGAAACTGGCCAGGGAGTCATCCATAAGCTGTTGGAAAAGTCTGAGCTGTCCGTCCTCGAATAGAGACTCCATTTCGGTGAGGCAACAGTCCATCCATGTGTGAAGCATGTTAGTTGTGTACTAGTTTTCATGTTTGGGCCAGCCCACTAGCGGCAACAGAGGAGAGTACAGAGGTTTCCCCGGGGACATACGGTGTATCCTTTGCATGCATTTGCGTGCCACTGCTACGTGTATGGGATATGTGCGCCTCAGTTTAGTGCCTGGTAGTAATAGGCGCCGGACTTCTGGGATGGGTACTTGGCCGGTTGCGGTGTATGTTTCACCTATATGTCTGCCTGCCATCCAGGAGGATAGCCACTGTAGTTGTGCTGCCAGGAAATAGGATTCGTAGGACGGGGTGCCCAGTCTTCCTCGTGTGGTGAGCAGTTGTAGCTTCGTTAATGCTATCCTACGCCTGTTTGTTCCCCATATTAGCGAACTGAGGAGTGAATCTAAGTCTTGGAAGAATGCTCTGGGTGGGATTATCGGTATATTCGTGAAGTGGTACAGCAACCGTGGGACTATTATCATTCTGGCTATAGCCACACAGCCGATTTGGGCTAACAGGAGGTTCTTCCAGAATCCGACCGCTGACCTATTGCCGGCCAGTGCTCTGCGATGATTGTCTTGAAATATGTCGGCCGGGGAGTGGTAGAGACGGATCCCGAGTTATCGGGAGGCTCCGCGTTCCAGGCCACTTTCTGGTCGCCCAGCCAGATATCTTGAGGGGGAAGGTTCGAATGTAGTGGGTAAACTGTGGATTTATCATAGTTCACTCTTAGCCTGGAGGCTTCTGTAAATTCTGTCAGTGTTGCCTAAATGGGTGTTATGTCCTCGGTAATGTCTCAAATTTATAGTAGAAGGTCATCAGCATACATGGAGACACTGTGTATGGTATCCGCTATGGGGATGCCCCAGTGTTCCCCATCTCGTCGCAACCGTATGGCTAGGGCTTCTACAGCGAGGGCGAAGAGTAGAGGCGAGAGCGGCAGCCCTGCCTCATGCCTCTCTGTACCATGAATTCTGACAATATGTACTGCCCTATGCGAATACGCGAGGTGAGGTTGGTATATAGGAGTTGTGTATACGCTAAGAGGATCGGACCGAGTCCTGCTCGTTGTAGGACTGAGAATAGATATTGCCATGTGAGGGTATCGAAGGCCTTCTCGAGGTTTAGGATAAGGCAGGCTGTTCTGGGGAACGTGCCACCCATTTGATCTTGGATATGGAATAGTGGGTGTATATTCTGGTATGTGTTTCTGCCCGGAATGAAACCACATTGATCTGGTGAACCAGGGGTTATAGGATTTGTGTGTATCTGTCTGCTAATATCTTCCCTAGGATCTTACAGTTGGCGTATAGAAGCGTGATGGGGCGGTAGGAGGCCATCTGTTGCGGGTCTCGGTTTGGTTTCAGGAAGGTCACGATGACTGATCCCCAGAGGGATCTCAGTAACTCTCCTTTTTCTAATGCGGTTGCAAACAACGCCACCAAGCGGGGGACCAATAAGGGGGAGAAGGTTGTGTAATATTCCAGGGGAAACCCGTACAGCCCCGGTGCTTTGTTGCAAGCTAGGGCTTGTAGGGCTTGACTAATGTTGGCAGATTATATCTCTGTATCTAATGCCGTTCTGTCTGCCTTTGTGATTTGGGGGATCGTCAATGGGTCGAGAAAATGATCTAGTATGTCCTGCCCGGTCGATGCTGGGCTACGGTAAACCTCTCAGTAGTAACGCCAAGAGGATCTCATCCTGGGACCGCACTAGATTTCCGAGAGGGTCCATCACTTCAGTTATCAGTCATGTCGGTGTCTTGTTTAGCTAACCATGCCAATAATGTGCCCGTTTTATCCTGCTCCTTATGTATCCAGGTTGCATACACCCTGAAATTGTACCGACGGAGGTCGACGCAGGCAGCTAGGTACTCTGTCTTGGCTTTGGGCACTTTTGACACCGCCTCTTGGGATAAGTCGTCTCATTTAGTGGCGGTGGCTAGCTGTGTTTCGGCTTTTGTGAGTGCCTGTTCTAGTGTCAGTTTTACCCCTATAATTTGTTTATTACATTCTCCCCGGGCCACTACTTTGAATGTGTCCCACTCCACTAACGTGAGGACGCTGTCCCTGTGTTATTAGTGAAGTAGTCCTGTATGCTTTGCCCCTGTACGTGTTTGAAGACTTGATCCGTCAGGCAGTCCCGTGGTAGTCGTCAGGTGGGAACTGGGGGTGTGGGGATCTCCAGTTTAACCGCAGAATATGGGCGTCATGGTCAGAGATAATTCTACCCAGGTAGTCTGTGTGTTGAATTTTGGGTAGAATCACTACTGAGCAAAAAATCTGTATAGTCGGACTCGCAGGTTATGTGATATGGAGTGAAACGAATACAGTCGCATCTGTGGATGACGTATTCTCCATGCATCGGTGAGTGCCGATTGTGTGACCCAGGCATTAAACCGTTCTGTTTGTTTATGGGCTGAGAGTGTGTGGGTGGGGGATGGGAGCGATCGAAGGTGAGATTTAGTGTGCAATTATAATTGCCCCCTATTGTCCATGGTATGGAAGCAAATTGGGCCAGAACCCCAGTGAGGTGGTTCCAGAACCTGTCTTGCTCTATGTTCGGGGCGTATATACTGCCCAAGAGTACTGATTGCCCATTTGGGAGTTCCTCTAGTAGGGTGTACCTACCCTCCTTGTCCACCAACGGTCTGAGTTCCTGAAATGGAGTCTCTGGTCGAACCCAAATCAGCGCCACGCATGCGTATGTGGAGTATGAGGTGGCACATATGGTTCCGCGCCATTTGGTCTGTAGTTTGCCTTTCTCGGTAGTGGTGAGATGCATCTCCTGTAAAAACGCGATCCGAGCGTTTTGGCAGTTGACCCCAGGACCAGTAGGTCTCACTAAGAGCCAGTGAGGCGGCCCCCTTACACTTCCTGAGGACCAGTTAGGGAAAGCCCTGTACTTCTGTGCCCAGAGCAAAGTCCAGAAGGAAAGCTGGCTCAGCAAGTCAGTAGAACTAGCTCCCGGTAGATTACACTACTTTGGAGTTCATCACCAGGAGTAAAATGAACCCAAGATCATCCAAATTGGCCCAATAAAGCCTGTGTTATGGCACTTTTAAGATTGGCTATGTTTGACCATTCTCAAGATCCAACATACAAGGGGTTCCGCCGCATCTTTTAGAATTACTCCCAGGGTGGTTTTGGGTCGGGGTCGGTGCAGGATGAATTTCATTATTAGCCCCAGGAGGAAGTGTGCATGGGCCCCCCTCCCCTCATCTATAATTACCTCCAGGCGCCCCCATTTCCAGCCAGGGGGGCAATGCAAATGCAGACTAGGGAAGTGTCGTCAACCACTCAACAAAGAGAAAAGGGGCCCTAGACCCCACTGACAGGCCCCCACAGGTGGTTGGCTTGCTGCTGCTCCCTGTGGCCTTGTCTGGGGCAGCATTAAAAGCCACTGCATCAGATGCGCGGGAGCCGGTGGGGTAGCCAGCAGTAGGCTTCCTGAGCTGCTCCCAATGATGGGACCACGTGGGGCCGGAAACCTCCACTACTAAAAAAGAAAAAAAAAGAAGTAGCAAGTACCTCTTCCCAGCACAACGGGAGAGCTGCTTACAAAACTTTTACTGCTCCTAGCTGAAGAAACCCATAATGCCCTGTGGGGTTGTTCATATAAATATTTTCCTTGCCTTATGTTGGCCCCAGGTGGACAGGGGCACCATCAACACCTTTAAACAGTGTTGTGGGGGCTGTAGAAGTGATAGCAGCCACCCAGAAGTAATCTTTGCAAAACTGACCCTACGTTTACAAAGACAAGCAATCAAGACCCTCTGGGAATTTCACATAATTCTTAAAATCACTCCTAAGGCTGGAGCTTACTCTCTAACTTTGGGAGTGCAATGCTTTCCAGGGGCTAGTTCCATGGTTGTATTTCATGTGATCAGAAAGTTATTTTCTGTAGGGGCTGGCTGTATGATTGCATTCTAAATGGTCTGAAAGTATATACGCATTGCACATGAACCTATATTATGTTAGTTTTAAAATATTTAGTGAAATATTAATGCTTACAGTGTTTACTGATTAAGATTGATATGTTTTATTGACAATTATACTGGCATGCACCCATGGTTATAATTGATCATTGCATTTACTCACAAAATAATGGTGTTTTTAAATGTGGTTTGTTGTTTTGGTAATATGGGAGTCCCTTGGTAAAGCCAATAGGCCTCTTTTATCAAAAGTGATACCACCCAAAATGGTGATTTTTTATTTTGTTGGGGTTGGGGGGCATTGTTAATGTAATTTTGGAGATAGTGATCCTTTAGAGGTTAAAAGTGAATACACAATGTCATGTACAGTATTTTCAATCTTTTTAATGTATATATTTGTAAATGAATGTGTAGTATTCAGTGGTGTTAATGTAAGAAATGTACTTTTCCTTTTTCTGATGCAAAAGCACTGACTGGACAATCAGTTATTGAGTGTTATTATTGCGTGCCTGTGAACAGTGATTATTAGCCCACACCACCTCCCCTGAGTATGCCTTGGACTGCCCTACTAAGCTACCCTGAGAGAGACACGCATTACAAAGAGGTGCTTGGTTCCCTGTATGGGGAAATTGTGGACAAAATACTTGAACAGTTCTCACATCCTGCACAACTAATAACCCAGTTTCCTACAGCACTGAACTAAAGAAATGTTTATACCAGATCTAAGTAAACCTACCTGCCAGGAAGCATCAATACTTTTGTATTAAATTGATATGAGATGGTTATATCTATTTGTTAATGTAACACTTTTATAGCAAACATATAATTGTAACATTTAGGTGGCAGCATATATTCTTTATTTTCCTTCTTTTTACTTTAGTGGCATATCCTTGAAATAATAAACAAAAAATAATTACCCTGCACAGCAGCTTGCCAAGGCCAGATGCATTTAGTTTCTCCAACGCTAATTATTTATGAGCTTTTATTTGGATTTTTCAAATACCACTATAACAGGCACATTCCATAAAGCCCCCACGCTATCGTCAATCAAGCTCCTGAATGTGACCAAAGCCCCCACACCTCTGCATGTCCCAAAGTAACTGTAGTACTGAATGCTTCCCTACTGCAGACATCACACTTGACACCACATCCCACGACCACACATATCAATGTTTTGATAACTGTGCTGTGTTTTTTTCTCGGTTTAATTCATTGCCATCTCGTGTTTCATTGGTGTTAAGAAATAATTAGAGCAGATTGAAGTAAATTAGAAATGCAAACATGAGACGGTAGTCTGCGGTCATCTAAGAAATGCTGAGCGGCTTGAGAACTACATAGAGCCAGTGTGCTTTTTCACAGCATAGTCTTTAAGGTCCAGGAAACAAATGCTTTATCTGAGAAGAGGAGGGGGTGGGTGATGATTAACTGCAAATATGGAAATGCAGTTCCTGTGCAAAGGGCCAGACTGAGAAACCAAAATGAACGCTGATGAAAATGCTCAAACTTAGAGCGCGCGACGCGGCGGACAAGATGGCCGCCCCTCCCTGAGCTCCGCGATTTCGGCGGCGCTGCACTTACGGAGGTCCCGCTTTCAGACAGCGTTTCAGTTCGGAAACGGCGGAATTCGATGTCGGGACTGCCCCCCAACACATGGGTATGTTCCTGACTGCGAAAATGCATCCCTGGTGTCCGAATTATGCATAATTGTCAGCGCCTCGGTTCCGGCCGCCATTTTGTTTTTTTTTCTTTTCGTTTTTCCTCAACTATCCCTCCACTACTTTTTCAGCTGCTTGTGACTTTTTAATGAACTTTACTTTACTGTTCCAGGAGGTTTTTGACTTTCTCTGAGGCGTCTTGTGGTATTCTGGCACTATTTTTGGCGTTTGCTCCTGCCCTTGAATTAACATTGTGCCTGCCTGCCTGGTGCTCCACTACTTCAGCTCTGTGCGCTATTCTCTGCCACGTAGATTCATTGTTCTTTATTGGGGGTGTTCCTGTTTCCATTTCTGCAGTTCGCCTTGCTTTTATTCCCCCCACTGCCTGGTAGGCTGCTTTGCTCTTTACCCCACGCTGCTCTTCCGCCTCAGTCACCATGCAGCAGGCACACAACACTAAAGCCTCCACCGCAGCTTCTTCGACGCGCAAGGATCCTACAACACCAGGCAAGCGTCTTAAGACGGATCCCCCGTCCCCTTCTAAATCACCGTCTCCAGTTACCCTTGAGGACCTTATGGATGAGCTTCGTCTAATTCGTCCCTTTATTGCGGATACTACTACTACTCTGCAGAGGTTAGACGACAAATGGTCCAGCCTAGATCAAAGGGTCACCAATGTGGAACAAACATCAGTGACGCTCAGGATGTCGTCGCTAAGGTGGATCTCCTCACCAAAGAAGTTCAAGTCCTCAAGAAAACGACCGAGGATTTGGAAAATAGGAATAGACGCAATAACCTGCGTATTTACGGCGTTCCGGAGAATTCAGAGGGGTCCGACATCATCCTCTTTTTGAAGTCACAAGTCCTACCAATAGTTGGCTTGCCTAAACATGTTGACCTGAATATTCAAAGGGCACATCGTCTTGGACCAAAAAATTCCTCTTCTTCTTCAAAACCTAGAGGCATTATTGCTTATTTTTTTCTTTATTCTGACCTCATGTCTGTTTTGCATTCAGCCAAGCAACACAAGCAATTACTTTGGTCAGGACATAAACTTTTTTTCTCTCAGGATGTCTCCAAACAGACTGCGACGCGTCGAAAGGAATTTCTGGATATGCGGCCTACACTACGCTCCATGAATGCTAGATACGGGCTTATTCATCCCTGTTTCTTCAAGGTCACATACAAAGAAAGGTCTTATAGCTTCGAGGACCCAGCAGATCTCCGCAGATTCATTCACTCTCGCAGAGAAGACTCCATGGAACAAGGCGTTCCTTGATTTCTTCATGTCTTCCTCTCTGTGCTTCGCATATTGTTCATATTGGTGTTGTTTTTTTTTTTTTTTTTCTTGTTTTATTTCGTATGGTCTAATTGGTTTCTTGTCTTCCGTTGTCTTCTAGGTTTGAAGTCCTATGTTCTGGTTGTTTGCCCCCTCATCGTACTGTCCTGTCTTCGTCTTCAATATTCCAATTCGCTGTTGTTCTTGCCTAACTGTTCGGTAAGTCTTCTCCATTTGTTTATATTGTCGTGCTCGGTCTTGGGTTCTATTTCCTTTATTCCTTGTTCTTATTCTTGTCTTTCTCTTTCATGTTCCTCGGACCGGGCTCTTTGACATTTTCCCTTCTGTGCGGTCGTCTTTCCCTGCTGCTCCCGCTCTCACTTTATTGTCTCTTTTCTCCGTTACTTGTTCTGTATGGCTGGAACATTTTTGGTTTCCCTTGCCATCCTTCTTCTTTATGTCTTTTTTTGGGTAGCGTTTTGCACCCACTTCCTTTTTCCTTATTTTCCTCTCCTTTCCCTTTCTTTTCCTTTTTGGTTTCCTTCTCCTTTTTGGTCTCTCTCAGCATCCTTTACTTCACTCATCTTTCCTCTATTATTCTTCTTTCCTCTTCTCAGACGCAATGGTGCTTTTTTCTACTCTACCTACCTTAATCTCCCTCTTTTTTCCTCTTCCTTTTGGCACCACGTTATTACTCACTTCTTCTCTTTCTCCTCCATTTATATTTCCTCACTTCTCCTTATTTCACTTCCCTATGATGGCTTCTCTCCTATTTCTTTTGCTCTTTTTACTTGGGGTTCTTTACTACCTCCACTGTTCCTCTTTTTACTATATATGGCTTGTTTTTACCTCTCCTTGCCACTCTTTCTATATATTTTCCCTTTTTACCTGTCTTACTCTCTCTTTTTACTTTTCCCTTAATCTCCTCATATGAAAGGTTTCCGACTCATTTCTTGGAATGTTAAGGGTCTTCGTAACCCTATCAAGAAGCAACGTGTTTTATCTCATCTTGCTCGTTTAAAATGTCAAATTGCCTTTTTACAAGAAACACACCTTTCTACTCAAGAGTTATCGATGTTACGCAGACAATGGGTTGGGGATGTTTTTTGCTCTCCTGCTATTAATCACAAAAATGGTGTTGTTATTTTATTTCATAAAGCGTTGTCTGTTCAAATTTTAAATGAAACTATTGACTCTAATGGCAGGTGGCTGTTCCTTGACTGCATTGTTAATGATGTTCATCTCTCTCTCTGTAATGTCTATGGTCCGAATGGCATTGATTCTTCCTTTTGGAATGATTTCTCCTCCCTCCTCTCTTCTAATGCAAATGATGATTTGATTGTTGGGGGAGATTGTAACCAATTGATGGACCCTTTTTTGGACCGCAAATCTCAAGCTCGCTACATTCCCAATAAAATGCAAAAGTCCTTCCACAAAGCTATCTCCTCCAGAGGCCTCATAGACTCATGGAGGTTGTCCCATCCTGACTCTCTAGAATTTTCCTTTTTTTCTCCTGTGCATAATTCCCTCTCCCGTATTGATTACATTTTCTCTCCCACCATGCTTTCCAATTTATGACCAACTCAGAAATAGGCTCTATCCTCATCTCAGATCACGCTCCAGTTATTTTAGATATGGACTATCCCTCTCCCACGCCTCAGACCCGCAGATGGTGCTTTAACAACTCCCTTTTACTTGACCCCGCTTTCATTGAACACTTTACTCATTTCATGGATGATTTTTTCACTACTAACTTACACTCCACCTCTGACTTTCATTTTCTTTGGGATGCTTTCAAGGCCACCGCTCGGGGTTGGATTATTGACTTTGTTTCACGTAAAAAAAAGAAAGCGCTATCCCAAGCTTCCTCCTATTTAAAACGCATTAAAGAACTAGAGCATCTTTACTATACTTCTAACTCTCCTGATTCCCTTTCCTCTCTCATTTCCGCTAAACTGCAATTTAATAAACATTCTTGGGAATCGGCCTCCAATCACCTTCTTCAATTTAATGCAAAGGTATATGGTGGTCGCAATAAAGCTGGTAGGGCTCTGGCCAATTATCTCAAAATTAAAAAACTGAAATCGAAAATAGTCTCGGTTAAAGATTCACAAGGCTTGCTTCAGTCTTCTGATGCTAACATTCTGGATTGCTTTGTTCAATTTTATTCCTCTCGTTATACTCCTGAGTCTTCCCCCTCTGCAGAGCAATTAGACTCTTTCTTTACCTCTGTCCCCAAATCTCCTAATCCTTTGTTGGATCTCTCTTCTCTCGATGCCCCGATTTCAGGAAAGGAAATTCTTGCTGCTCTCTCTCTTCTCCCCAAAGATAAGACACCTGGCCCCGATGGCTTTACAGTTCGTTTCTTTCGCCACTGTAAATCTATCTTGATTCCTCATTTTCTTCAGTTAATTAATCACTTTCTCTCCTCTGGTGAATCTAAAGGCTCTTTTTCGCAGGCTATGCTTGTTCTTCTCCCCAAGAAAGATAAAGACCCTTCCCTATGTAAAAATTATCGACCCATCTCCCTCATTAATACTGATTGTAAATTGTATGCGAAAATTCTGGCCTTGCGGATTAATTCTATTGCCCCCGATTTGGTTAACATTCATCAATCCGGCTTTGTTAAGGGTAGATCCATTACAGACAATTCTAGAACCCTTCTGAATATTATTCATCTTTCCGCTAAAATGGATGTCCCCTTGGCTGCTATTACTCTAGACGCCGAGAAGGCATTTGACCGTGTCAACTGGGATTTTATGTTTGGCGCCCTTCGCTGGCACGGTTTCAGTCCCACTTTTCTTAAATTTGTTAAGTTGCTTTATTCTGCCCCTTCTACTTCTATATGGATTAATGGTATGCAATCTGACTACTTTCCCCTTCATAGAGGTACCAGACAAGGCTGTCCACTTTCCCCCCTTCTCTTTGTTTTGGCACTCAAACCTTTCCTTGAGAAAATTAGACAATCCCCTTCCTATTCTGGCTTTCTCTATAAAGATGTTGAGATTAAGTTTACTGCTTATGCAGATGATATTTTGCTTTACATTTCCAACCCTGTTGTTGCCCTCCCCGCTTTCTTTTCTTTATTACATGATTATTCCTCTGTTTCTGGATACAAATTAAATATTGATAAAACTGAAGTCCTTCCCCTCAATACATTTTGTCTTCCTCACATGTTTCAGAATTCTGGTTTCCAATGGAACTCTGGTTCTATCAAATGTCTTGGCGTTTTATATGCTAACACTATTAGAGAAACTATCAAACTTAATCACTCCGACATCCTTAACAAGCTTTCTTCTCTTATAGAACGTTGGTCCCCTCTTTCTCTCTACTATTAAAATGATGCTCCTTCCTATTGTGAACTTCTGTCTCTCCATGCTTCCTATTTCTCTACCCCATTTCTTTTTTAAGTCTATCAATAGTCTCTTTTCCAAATTCCTGTGGAATAAGCGTAAGGCCAGAGTCTCTCTCCTCCGTCTTCAACAACCCAAACATCTCGGTGGTGTCAACTTCCCCAACATCTCACGCTTTCATTCTGCTTTTACTCTCAAGCAAATTTGGCCTTTTCTTCTTGAAACCTCGTCTCCCCCTACTACGGCTTGGAGCTCTCTGGAATTGGCTCAACTTCACCCCTTCACCTTCCTCATTGCCTCCAATCTCACTCAACCACCTCCTAAGCTACTTTCTCCTATTTTTAAACACTCCAAAGCTTTAACACTCGCCCTTTTTCGTTCATTCTCTGCACCATCTATTCTTCATATGAATACCCCACTTTGGTATAATAAGTCTCTTAAATTACGCAATCGCGCACTCTTTTGGAAGGAATGGATTGACAAAGGAATTCTCACTTACCAACATCTTCTTTCTGACAATTCCTTATTAACCTTTCCAGCACTTCGCGATACTTTTGGTATCTCTAACAAATTCTGTACTCGCTTTCATGAACTTCTGCCCAAACTATCCACTATTATCCTACACAATATCCCTTCGTCCTCTTCACCTCCCCTCCTTGCCTCTCCACCTAACTTTCAGGTTCCTCTTAAGGCCTCTGCTATTTACAAATTACTCTCTCCCTCACTTACTGATAGGCCTAAAACTAATCTTGAACTTATCTGGGAATCGGACCTCAATCAAACTTTCCCCTCACTTACTTGGGATTCTATTTGGTTCAAACTTCACTCCACCTCTCGTTCCGCTAGTACCACACAAACCCTTTATTTTTTCTACAATAGATTATTCTATACTCCCTGTGATTTGTTTAAATTTAAATTGTTAGACACCAAGAAGTGTTGGTCCTGTTCATGCACTCCTGGTGACTTTGTTCACATGTTTTTTCTCTGTCCCAAGGTCCAACGCATGTGGTCCCATATTTGGGCTACACTTAATAAGATTTTATCTACTAATGTTCCCTTTTTTATTTCTTCTGTATTCCTGGGTGGTTTGGCCCTAGTTTGGGATGTCCCACTCCATGCTCGTAAGTTTATTGATCTTTGCATTGCTATTGCTTTTCAAATCATAACAACTAATTGGAAAGACACTACAAACGTGGTTTATAATGCTTGGTGGAATTTGCTCTGCCATCATCATAGACTAGATCGTGCATGTGCTTCTTCTATTCCATTGTTGATAAAACGTGATTTACTCTGGTCCCCTTTAACAGATTTTATATCTAAAAGTGCCTCTTGATCACATGTTATTGTTATATTTATTATTACTGTTATTATTATTACTGTGAACTTCTCCATATTTCATACTTCTTTACTTCTCTTATCATAACTTTTTCTATTGCTGTTCCCCTTCTATTCCCTCCTTTTTCCCTTTCTTCCCTCTTTCTTTCTCTCTTTCCTCCCCACAAAATGAAAAGTTATAAAAGCATTTTTTCCTTTGTATAGCGCTTTCCCCTTTTTGGGGGTCTTTCTTGTTTCTTGGCACATTATTCTCCACAATTATTTTATTCCTTCTGCTCTTAATTTGTGCTATTGTACTGATGTTTTACATTGTTGCTTCAACTTAATAAAGCTTTTCAAACTTTAAAAAAAAGAAAATGCTCAAACTTGCCCCTCCCTTCATCTCCTCGCACAAACGCTCTCTTTCCATCCATCCCATCTTTCTCACGCCTTCTCTTATCTGTGTCTTCTCCCTCTATCATCACTCTCGCTCTCCTTTCCCCTCCCCTGCTTCTCTTTCTCTTTCTCTCACTCTTGAAGCATTCCCATGCCTGCAGCAATTAACCTTCTGGAAACTAGGGAAAATGAGGCTGCCTGCATTGTACGCAGTGTGCCCTTGTAAGAGGGCAGCCACCTTAGTGCTGCATTCTGGTACTTCCACCATACTCCACTCGCTGGGACCCTCCCCTCCATGGGAGTTCCCCATGTCCGCCGCACTTACCTTGGCATTTTAGGCACTAAGGGGGCTGGGGTAAGGTACTTATACCTGCCCCACCCAGTGGCCGTCCTCTTTATTCCTCCCCGCTGGACACGCTGTGGATGTGTCACGTCCCTTGTTCCGGAGTTCACGCCTGTCGCTGTTGGCGGTGAGTTCGGAGCCTTTCAAGGTCAGGGATGGTAAAGGGCATTAGCTACCGTCGCATTGCAAACATTATTATTATTATTATTATTATTGGGAGGCAGGGACAATTGAGCAGCATGTGGGTGGCTCGCAGCCCCTCGCAGGTCTTGCAGAAGTCTAAAGGTGGACAGCGTGGTTAACATGCACTTTGTGAGCCACCTTGTGTCTTGTCTAAGCCTGGGCGGAGTCTGCGGAGTGGCACTCTGCAGAGTTCCAGGGAGTTAAAAAAAAATTCTGTGGAACTCCCTTCCGCCCGCGTCTCACCAATTTTTTTTTTTTAAAAGGGTAAAAAAAACACTTATTTTCTCTCTCGTGTCTGCGGGCCACCCTCCTCTTCACTGTGGTGTCTCCTCATTGCCGCCGTCCTCCTCCTCTCTGCCGGTCGCAACTCCCTACATTTTACATCTTGCGTGGACTGCAGTTCACGCAAGGCATAAGGGTTGCGACCGGCAACGAGGAGGAGGACGGCAGCAACGACGAGAAACCACAGCAAGGATGAGGGCGGCCCGCAGACGTGAGAAAGAGCAGGTAAGTCAGAGACGTTTTAAGACATGGGCAAAGAGGGCTCTGGCCCAGGGTCCCAGCTTTCCAGGGAGGCCCCCCTGATAAAGCCAGCACTGTTCTGCAGTCTTGCCCTGATTATCGTAAACAGATTGTTTTTAATACAGTTTTCCTTTCATTTATTTTTTGTGTGGGTGATGTGTGAGAGTCTTTTACAGACATTTTGCAGAGTAATGTTGTGTTTTTTCTTTCTTGCAATATCCATAAAAAAGTATCTTTTAGATCAAAACAGGACCTCACATATGAGAAATGGGGGGATGTCAAATAAATGATTTGCCTTAATATTAGTGAGCTGCTGCTGTGTTAAATACTGAAAACACCTATCACTATCCCTGAATAGTAGATGTAAACACGTATAGAAGTTGGATCAGTTAACCTGTGCACTGTCAGTGACCTGGTCATAGAAGGCATAAAAGAGCTGAAATTGGATCATAAATTCAAAGCTGTTCGGAACAGGGCCCCCCAAAATACGTTTGGCCCAGGGCCCCCAAAATCATTTCCCTGAGGGAAGTGTTTTTTTTACCCTTTTATTGGACCCGTGGTGCAGGGACTTGATGCTGAGGGACTCACTCCGCTCTGCCACGGAGTCAGAGTTTTGCCTCCACTTCGCGTTTCGAGCGAAGCGCGGAGTTGGTAAAGGTCCGCTGGCGGAGCGGATTACGCCACCCAGGGTTAGTCTTGTGCTGCCTCCAGGCATTTGAGATAACAGTGCTAATGCCGCCACGACCATGGTTTCGAAACCTCATCCAATGCACCCTTCGGGATGGAGGTAAGCGCTGGGGCAGCTGTTTTTTCTGCAGAAGTTAGCGTGTTTGCAAATAGATGGTAGTGTGGAGACGTGTGTGCCTGTGTTGTGCGGTGGGGAGGTGATTTGCGGCCTGAGTTGCCGACTTGAAGTTTGATGAACCGGGCTCTGGTTTTGGAGTCTGCAACACCCTGTGATCCTCAGCGGTCATGTGGTCCCCTGTGCATGGTGTGGCGCTGGTGAGACTGGTTGGGCGGGCAGTGATGAGGCCTCACTTGAGCTGCAGGCTAAGGCAAACATTGGTCCATTGCGAGAACCATATATCTAGCTCCAGGTTAAAGTTTGCTTTGCGTGCTGATGCCCTCCCTTGCTATGCCAGTTTTGCAGTGCGGACTGTAGGGCCCACCAAGTTGAAATGCATATTTTGCGGTGCAGCGGGGCTGCTGCAGTCGATTAACTATGTCCGAGTTTGTCCAGGAGGTGCGTCCAAGAATTGGGTCCTTATTTTGTGTGCCTTTGCAAGTGAGCTGTGCCTTGGCGTGGTTCAATCAATCAATCAATCATAGCATTTGTAAAGCGCTCTACTTACCCGTGAGGGTCTCAAGGCGCTGGGGGGGGAATGCTGCTACTGCTCAAAAAGCCATGTCTTGAGGAGTCTTCTGAAGGTCAGCAGGTCTTGGGTCTGCCGTAGGTGGATGGGGAGAGTGTTCCAGATCTTGACAGCGAGGTGGGAGAACGACCTACCACCGGAGGTCGCTCTTCGGATGTGGGGGACTTTGGCAAGGGCGAGGTCGGCGGAGCGGAGCTTGTGGGTGGGGATGTAGAAGCTAAGTCGTCTGTTGAGATACGCTGGTCCGGTGTTGTGGAGTGCCTTGTGTGCATGGGTGAGGAGCTTGAAGGTTATCCTCTTGTTGACGGGGAGCCAGTGCAGGTCTCTCAGGTGGCATGTGATGTGGCTGCAGTGAGGGATGTCGAGGATCAGGCGTGCAGAGGCGTTCTGAATGCGTTGAAGTCGTTTCAGGAGTTTGGCCGAGGCTCCTGCGTAGAGGGCGTTTCCGTAATCCAACCTGCTCCTAACGAGGGCCTGGGTGACCGTTCTTCTCATGTCGGTGGGGATCCACTTGTAGATCTTGTGGAGCATAACGGAGGGTGTTGAAGCGGGAGGAGGAGGCGGCGTTGACCTGCTTTGTCATGGAGAGGGTGGAGTTGAGGGTGACCCCTAGGCTGTGTGCGTGGTTAGTGGGTGTTGGAGCTGTTCCCAGTGCGGGCGAATGCTTTCATTCCTTTGTGGCGGTTAGTTTTGGTGGTGTGGGGGTCCTTGGTGAGGGAGAGGATCAGCTGGGTGTCATTGGCGTAGGGGATGATGTTGAGGTCGTGCAGTTGGGCGACGAGGGCGAGTGGTGCCATGTAGATGTTAAACTGCGCTGGGCTGAGGAATGAGACCTGGTGTATGCAGATGATCTTGGTGGCTTCGGAGCAGAAGGGGGGAGGCAGACGCTCTGTGTTATGCCGGAAACGATCTAGGTGGTCCAGTCCAGAGCCTTCTCTTGGATCCCGGCTTCGTGGAGGCGTGTGCGTAGTTTGCAGTGGCAGACCGTGGCGAAGGCGGCTGACAGGTCCAGGAGGATGAGGGCTGCGGTTTCTCCGTTGTCCAGAAGGGCCCTGATGTCATCGGTGGCAGTGATTAGGCCAGTTTCGGTGCTGTGGTTGCTGTGGAACCCGGAATGGGATGGGTCCAGAATGCTGTTCTCCTTGAAGTAGCGGATAAGTTGTTTGTTGACGGTCTTCTCGATGACCTTCGCCAGGAATGGGAGCAGGGAGATGAGCCAGAAGTTATTGAGGTCTTTGGGGTCCACCTTGGGTTTATTGAGTAAGGCATTGGGATCCCTCTGTTTGGCGTTGAGATGCTCAGTTCAGGCCTCGGCTCGACCTGTCATTTTTTGGCACCTGGGGGCGGCGCTGCTGGTGGGGTGCGTGCCGAGCATTTTTTGGGGTGACGGCGGGACTGACCGTAATAGCACTTTCCAATTTGTTTGTGTGTGTTTGCCTTGTAGAGGCCCATTGGTCTGAGGACTGGGCAGTGCGGCTTTCCATTCTCAGGTCTTTGAAACCAATATATTTGGGTGTTTATGGCATCTTGGAGGGGGGTACTGACGCAGCGGCGCAGATATTCAGGCCGGTTCCTCAACTACTTCAGTTGTGACTATTTCATGGATGCTTCAAAAGTTTTAAAAAATTGAGGTTTTATCCGTGACTTTGATTTTTCCGCCATATGGGCTCAATGCCTTCTTGGGGCATTTTTCGGTGTTGCGTGTTCTGCAATTTTGGTTTGGTGGCCTGCCCTGCGGCCGTTGGGCTTGCCCCTGTCCTGTGGGGGCAGGGTGGCACATGGGACAGCTGCCCACTTCCACTGGGCAGAGTTTGTGCTGGGGTGCATTATACAGCTTACACATGAGGTCTCCATGGTATAAAGCCAAATGGCTTTATGAGCCACACCTGTGGGGTTGATGGTCCTGTAGCAGTCCTCCGAAAGTGGATTCCAGCAGGGCAGGCAATGACCTTTACCTACCTGAGAGAGAAGGGGACCTGCACCGAGCCGGGCAGAGTAATATCTGTTGGTACCGCATTTTTGCGCAAAACCGGCCCCCCTTGTACTTCTCACAAGTGGTGACGCTAAGTTTGCTACTTACCTTCCCTACTAATTTCAAGACAGATGGTCTTTTATTGCTTGCTAAAAAGTGTGGAGGGGAGTAAAACAATGCACGATTATATTTTCGATTTGCTCATGCTTTAAAGGACTACAGACTCTGAATTCCAATTATGTAGATTTATTATAATTCCAAAAATAATTGAATATAAACACACCACTATATCAAAGTATATAGATACATAAAAATCAATACCGAGCCGAATCTACGTATATAATTCATTCGGCATAAGAGGCATAATATGATGAACTCCAAAATCAAAATGCAACAAAGGATAGAAACTGAGTCCATTCCTCTTTTCATTTGAGAGAAAACTAAACGTATCTTTCCCTACTCTACTCTAAATGAAAGTCCTATTTCCCCAATATCCTATCCCAAAGGTGTCAGCACGTGTTGACTTCCTAAGTAGTACTCACGGTAAATGGGTCTGATAGCTTAAAGGTATGGAGCTCACTCTAAGATGCTCCTTCTCCTCCAAAATAAGCAGAAGTCTCTATTATACAAAAAGACAATGTTCAACCCACAATACGTCACATGTTAAACGTTTCCATTTGCACCATCTTTCAGTAAGTTTCCACAGAAGCTTTAATTAATTTGACTCTTCTTCCAGTGGCCTTGGTTCCCAGATAGGCCAGACATGAAAGGCGCCCTTCCTTTGCGCCTTCTTCAAAGACATTCCGGGTATCTCCTTAAATCTAAGAATAACGAGGTCGAATTCCTGCACCTTCAGTAGGATGAGGACATACTGTCTTCGAGCACAAAAGGATTCATTTAATTATAATTCTTGAGCAACCAAGGAGAAACAAAACTCAAAACAACCTACAGTTTGGGCCTACAATTCATTTAACTTAAACTAAATACGAATTACATTACACAAGTATAATTTCATCCTGCACATTACACATACAGGAACTATAAGTTTTTTAATACATACAAAGGCCTACTTAAATGTGCACACTACATTTCGATGCCAATATAACCCAAATAAATTCATCTTAATAATCATGTAACACTGCAAACAATAAAAATACATGTGAGTGCGTTTAAACCATGAGTATAGTGCACCCATACAATTTAGAGTGCTATAAGCGCTCTATCACAAGTTGATATGGCGGGAGGTTTGCTCCCCATCATGAAAGGATGTCAACTTATTGCGCTGAGACAGGTGCGCACCACAGGCACACGGGGAGAGCCTCTCATCTTGAGTACACTAGTATAGTCACCACAATAGCAATTTGGTATAGAAGCGGGACTCCCTGTGTGGTATTCTGAGAATGGGGCGGGCCCTAGAGCAGTGAGTCTGCACCGCTGCTGACTTCCGGTATGGGTGTCATGTTTACCAGTATATTATTGTTTGGAAAGCACCTGCTGCTTCATTCCTGGCCTCCAGCAATTTTCAGGCAACAGTGAAAAGGTCAAGAGAACTCCGGTGATTTATGTTCTTCCTTGAGAGATTGGACATTTGCCTAGTGGAAGCTTTGACTTAAGTAAGGAACTGCAGTAGATTAAAACACCTGCGGCAAAGAACGTATACCAGGCAGATCGCAAAGTGCATATAATGTGAATAGGTCAGTGTGTTACTGCTCTTGTCTGAGATCCTTTTGTTACTGCAGTTATAAGTTAAAATCTATAATAAACCTAGCATAGAACAGCGAGCGATTATTCGTCATCAAAGAGCAACATGCAAACTACAAAGTATAGATTAGAGTGTTCTGAAATTTTCATCAGTCTTTCAACGAGCACTTTAATAGGGTGTCTCCGCTGCATTAGAGGGCACATCCTGCACCGTGCATGATGTGCACTGCCTGGGGGCAGACACAGCAGTGTGCAGGCAAAAACAAAGAATTTTGGGGCATATTATCAAGTAAGGGCGTTACATTATCGCCGCTTTTATCGGCAGGAAACTGCCGATAAAGCGGCGATAATGGGCTTGATAATATGCTCTATGAATTCCAATCGAAGCCCATGTTAGATGTGAAGACATCTAACATGGGCTTCGATTGGAATTCATAGAGCACATTATCAAGCCCATTATCGCCGCTTTATCGGCAGTTTCCTGCCGATAAAAGCGGCGATAATGTAACGCCCTTACTTGATAATATGCCCCTAAGTACTCTACGCCATCCCAGGATTAGCCTCACACAGCACAGCGCAACAGCATTTTGCAGGCAATACCCACTTTTACTTCCTTTTTGACTGGCCAGTGCAGAGAATTATTATTTGGTAGTTACTGAGTGATGCATGTGCAACTATTCCACGCTTAAGAAATACGACAAGCATTAGCTTCCTGTATAGAACACAGATATGGTTCTAGTGACTTAGTGGGCTATTGCATCCATGGTAAGGGCCTGTGTTTGACCTCTGGGTCACAGGTTTGCATCCTGGTGGGTCTACTCAGCCTTTCAACCTTTTGTGGTAGATAAAATGAGTACCATTGTGTTAGGTTTCCATAAACATCTCTATTCAGCACCAAGATACTCTTTGGGGTGACCGTGCGCACAAATACACTTTATGTTTGGCACGGCCAACCACAATACTTTTAGGCTTGTCGCTAGCTCCTCTGATTGGCCACTTTTCCTCGTTCCGTGTTAAGTACAGGAAGCACAAAGATATAGTAGCATCTACCAGTCACAGCGCAGAGATAACAAAGTGCGGTCAGAAGCACTAGGTAAAACACGTTATTGATGTAAATGAGAAACTGAAATTTAAACAGAATAAGCAGCGAACGCACTCATGCCCCACCACACACACAGAAGTACATTCTTAGTAATGGCATTACGGGCCTCTCTCATAAGGCATTAAGCAAGTAAAAACGGAGAAATAACTGTAACAGGCCAAGCTCACAAAGTTAAAGCACAAGAAACAGCACATAGCCCTAAATGACAAAAGGTCATGGGTACACCCGAAGGCCAGTTTTTATGCAAACAATATGTTGCATTCTAGGACTCGTAGTGGCACTTGAACATGCTACTTATGGCCTCGAAGCCGAGCATGCGAAGAAGGCATACCTGGGGCCTTGGGCTCAAAGTACTGGCTCTACAATAGGAATAATGATGTGCAAAGTCAAAACATTTTGTATTTTGTATAGCTGCAGGACCTCAGGCCATTACTGAATGTCCCTCTCAAATCACAAGCAACTGCAGGAAATCTCTAAAAAGGCCCTAGGCATCTGAACCTTCCTAGATGTTCCTCTAGAATGAGGTGCAACTGCTTGAAATTGTCACCAAGCTGCGGCAGGCCAAGTTGTTGCCAAGGTCTTTCTTGCGTCTCATGCAAGTGCTTTAATAGAGCCAGATGGAATACCCAGGTTACTTACAGTAACCAGAATTTGTATCTCAGAGGCAATGTCTTCAGCTTTCGGTGTCACAGGTACCTGTAAGGCAAGGGTTCAAGTCACAGCAGTGGCAAGGTCATCTTATAAATAGCGGGCGACAAGATGCCGCCGGCAGGATGCTTAAGCCCCAAGACACCTGCAGCAGTGAGTAATGCTTGCTGAAAGTCCCTAAGATATGAGTCTCAAATAGCATTTCCAGGTCCCACTGGGATTTCAGCCAAATGGCCACTTGCACTAGCAGATTAAATGGTTATTTCTGAGCATTTTTATATTGAGTAAAATGTTACGTATCAATAAGTACAATGTTACTAGAAAGTATCCCAGGGACAAGGCAGGACTTTGATTCTGGTGGAGCACAATTAATTCTTGGGATAAACAAATCGAACCAGGTCTAATTTATATATTAAGCAACCAGGGTCACAGCTGGTTAGCACCTAATGTGGGAAGATCCACATTGGGGGGCAGATGGGATTAAACTGCTATGTGGATGTGTGTCACAAGATGGAACAGTGGACATGATTGGCTTTTCATGCAGTGTTGCCGGGGCCTTCATGTCCGCTTAGTCATAGGCACCTGTAGCAATGAGTGTTACTTGCCCTCAGTGTAGTTGATAGGATGGTTATATTACCATTTACCGGTCACACTGGACTTGCTGCCAGCGGGCCACTTATGTGAGCAGGTTAACTGGTGTTGCTAAAAGGGAATAGGATGGGTGATAGCGTAAAACACATCGTTATGAGAAACTGAATCAGGGACCAGCGATTCACACACAGGAGTTAAAAACATCTGGTTAAAGATGTCAGATGTCATACACAGTTGCAGCCATTAAAAACGATGAGGACATGCATGAAAAACAATACACTTTTCACTATGTCATATTCATTATTTACCTACACGGGCCAGTAGCCAATTATACATGTGCTGGAATAACTAACTCATGGATGTCAACGCTGCCCACTTTTTCTTAAGTTGGATCACAACATCGCCATCTTCTCTTATCTCAAGGCCATGGGCATTATGTGATGCAGCAGCAATTTCACAGAGCTATGGACCTGCATCATTAACCATTCCAATACTTCTCAAATATGAAAAACGGTGAGGGTAACCGAATTAGCACAGACAAAAACCAAATTCCTGTGTCCAGTAATTGCCAATATGTTTATGATACGATGTCAGCTCTATACCTCAACTGGATCCACCGAAATAATCCAGTAACGTCCAAAAATGTATTCAAAAGCAATTGAGGGAGCGACTAAGTTCAATCATGAAATCACAAGGTTCACAGATGTGAATTCCCAAAAATGTTCTTTATTCAATCTTGTTCAACAGAGATGATGACGATCAATTAATGGTACATCTTCATTCTTTCGTGAATCAATATACAACATGTACAGCCGACGCGTTTCGTCCACAGATGGACATCATCAGGGCTGTAATTACCAAAAAACATGGAAAGAATTAATGACCTTTACATACATAAATTATGAAAAATACAGCAAATATTACCAATAAACCACAAGTATTCATCAGTAATATGTATTCCAGACACCTGCCTATTTAACAATCTACAAAAATCCGAGACCATATGTATATTAAACATTTTTAGCGTCCTCCCTAGAACTCCTATTTAATTAAATATTGGTGATGAAAAAGTGTTTAGCCTACCTCCTGTTAATATGCACTTTTCAGAAAATGAAGTCTTTTTTCTGTATTCAAACAATCCAACTGCGGTACAACCTAGTAGTAAATTATTGATAAGATTTCATCCATTATATCATAAAAACATGGTACACGAAAATATAACCTCACATAGATCTCGGACACCCTATATTTAACAGAGTTCATAAGGTGAAAACCACCTTCTATCATATATTAATTTATACATGAATTTCCTATACATAGAAATGAATCCATTCCCATTCGATTTCACATTGATTGATAGTCAAATACACAAAAGAGAGTGTTTCGCTAAATACATGGCTAAATAACCTTATAACATATATGGAGTTGTTTTTTCTAAAATACAATAAAGAATACGACCAGTTCTAAAAGAACATCTTAACTGAAAATAATACTTATAACAAAATCTTTGCCTGAACTTCCCCTTTCTTTTTTCTCAAATGTAATTCTTTTTCTTTAAGTCACTGTAAGATTTAAAAAGATACATTTATAAAGAGCTGACCTAGTAACTGGAGGAAGCATCAGACTTCAGTCTAAATAACTGTGAGTTACACTACTGGAGACTAGCAGCCTGATTCATCAAGCCGAATTGCGCTCGCAAAGGGCCAGATTCTGAGAATCTTGCCTTTTGCGAGTGCAATTTTTGCATTTGGGATTCATCATCCCAAATGCAAAATTCGCTATTTAAGAATTCGCACATTTGCGAAGAATTGAATTTAAGGAATCTCTATTTGAGATTCCTTAAATGCAATTCATCAACCATTTTTTAATTGCTAATTCGCAATTTCGGGCCGCTATTTACCGAGAGGTCAGACCTCTCGGTAAATAGCAAAAACTTAGAAAAATGCTTTTAAAAGCATTTTTCTAAGTTGCATGTTGCACACACACATGTCCTTTGGACATGTGTGTGCGCAACACCTGTTTCAATTTACATTTAAGGGGTGCTACAGGGTATCCTTTGGACACCCCTGGCACCCTTTCAATCGCTATCTTATTTGCGAGTAGCAAATTGCTAATCGCAAATAAGGAATACTCCCCATTCATTCCTATGGGCCAAAAGGCCCATAGGAATGAATGAGGAGTTATTCCTTATTTGCGATTAGCAATTTGCTACTCGCAAATAAGGAATGTGTAGGAATCGCTATTTATTTAGCAATTCCTACATGAATACCGTTTTGCGAGTCCTTAATAGCGATTCGCTATGAATCGCTATTAGGGGCTCGCAAAACGGCCCGTTGATGAATCAGGCTGTAGAATTCTAAGTTAAAAAAGAGAGAAGGCAGAACACTTCCATTATCAAATATCACTCTACCTGTATTAGTTATCTTACTATTAATCAACGCCCAAAAACCTCCATATATAATACATGCACCTCACCTAGTATCAACGTATTCCACAAGCACCATTCCTATTAAGAGACAAAATACAAAATAATCCTTAAAAGCCAGCCTTTGGCTAAAAAACAAATAAATCAAGTTTAAGTAAACCATGAAGTTTTACACAGATACTATAACTAAACCGGTCTACACCTCACCTTGCATCAGTATAAAATTCTTGTATCCTGGGGAGTCTCGGCAGGCGACGTCTGGCGTCCTTCATCGACAGCGTGCAAAGACCCAACTTCTGCTGTCTCCATTTATTTATTTATTTAATTATTTATTTAAACCATTTATAGAGCGCAACTGTCGCCTGGCAGGCATCCTGGCGCTAGGATGGCTTACTCCAAAGATGGAAACAGTAGGAGAGTGTTAGACGGTAGTGGAAGGGGAAAGGGGAAAAAGCCAAGTCTTTATTAGTTTTCGAAAGGGCAGGAGCTGTGAAGTGTGACGAATGTTAGCAGGCAAACTGTTCCAGAGCTTTGCAGCCGCCACTCGGAATGATCTTCCCCCGATCCTAGCTCCCTTGAATCTGGGTACTATTACAAGTCGAGCGGCAGCGGATCGAAGAGCTCTGGTTGGTGTGTACCAGGTGAACATCCGTTGTAGAGGTATGGGTCCTAGCCCGTGTAATGCCTTAAAGACCAAGCAAAGAGACTTGAAGGCAATACGTTGCTTCAAGGGAAGCCAGTGCAGCTCGGCTAAAGCAGCCGTGGTTGAGGATCTCCTGGTCCATCCAAGGGCCAGTTTGGCTGCTGCTGATTGGACGCGTTGGAGACGATCCAGCAGTACCAAGGGGGAGTCAAGCAGGAGAGCATTGCAGTAGTCAATGCGACTGAGGATGGTACACCTGACTATCTGTGCTTTAGCGGATCGTGGAAGTAGTGGCAGGATTTTACGTAGTGATCGCATAAGGGCAGAGCAGGTGGCAACTGTTCTTGATACCTGCGTTTCCATGCTCAGCTTGTTATTCAGCATGACGCCCAAATTCCGAACACTGGCCACAGGTGGCGGGTTGTCTGAGTTTTCCGGAAGCCAGAAATCAGCAGGCAAAGGGCGAGGTATGCGGCTGGCTGGGCAGAACAGGACCTCGGTTTTTGAGGAATTAAATTGGAGGGAGTTATGGTGTAACCAGCCAGCAGTATCTCTCAGACAGTCGTGGAATGCTTCTAAAGTAATAGAGTCTTCACCCTCCCAGGAAAAAATAAGCTGGGTATCGTCTGCGTAATTTACTGTGGTCATGTTATGTGATTTAATGAGAGAGACCAGTGGTGATAAGTAAACATTAAAGAGAATCGGACTGATAGAAGAACCCTGGGGTACACCGTGAGGGACTGGGGAGAAAGCAGATTGAAAAGGGGGGAGGGATACAGCCTGTTTCCTGTCACTGAGAAAAGAGTGGAACCAGAGCAAGGCTGAGCCATCAACCCCAGCCGCTCTCAACCTCTCTAGCAGGATCACGTGGTTGACGGTATCGAATGCGGCAGACAGGTCCAACAGGATCAAGGCCACCGCCTGGCCCCTGTCTGCGCGCATTCGGAGTTCTTCCATGGCCGTAAGTACCGCTGTTTCAGTGCCATGGACTGGACGAAATCCAAATTGGAAGTCGTCCAGGACGTGATTCTGCTCGAGGTGAGATGACAGGCAGGTGCTAACCCATCGCTCCACCACTTTCGCCGGAAAGGGCAGAAGCGATATGGGTCGAAAATTGGAAAGACATTCTGGATTCAGGGATGGTTTTTTCAGAAGCGGGGTGATTAACGCTTGCTTCCAGGGGTTTGGAACCACTCCACTGCGGAGAGATTGGTTACAAATCCTCCGAAGAGTGTGGAATAGCTCGTGCCCGTAAGCCTTCCAGTTTTTTGGGGGCAGTGGGTCAAGAGGAGACCCAGAGGTAATGCTCAGTGCCAGTCTTTCAAAATCTGCTTCGGGAATCTGGGGGAGAGCCAGAAGACTTTCCCTGGGCAGACCGACAGTACTGGGGGTGTAGTTTGAGGGGCTGGTTGCATGGGAGGTAGGCGGGTATTGGGATGGAGAGAATCCCAGATTATTGATAATTGTCCTAATTTTATCCAGAAAGAACTCTGCGAGATTATCACAGAGCGTCTGAGACGGAGGAATATTTTTCTTCGTACAGTCTGGGTGTATGAGATTCTCTAAAATCTGAAATATGTTTTTTGAGCTATTAGCTGCATTGACGATTGTGGAGCAATAATAGGCCGATTTGCTCACTCTAATGGCCGCTTTATATTCGGTAAGTTTATTTTTCCAAAGGGTTTTATTAATGTCACAGTAGCCGTGTCTCCACTTCCTCTCGGCTTGCTTGCAAGCTGACTTGAGGGTTTTCAGAGAGTCAGTAAACCAGGGAGCAGATCCTCGCCCCTTAAAAATACCGTGTTTTAAAGGGACAGTGGAATCCGTAATAGCTGTTATCCTGCTACTGAAGGTTCTGTAGTTGTTTTCCACCGAGCTAGTGGGGGAGACACTGTCATCTGTATTAAAGACTGGGGTGGCAGAGGCGGGCTTTCCTAAAGCTTTCCAGTTCCGGTATGTAAATTCAGCTAGACGACAGTTTTTGGGTTTATTGGCGTTGGTGCTGGTGATGTATATTTTGATGAGTGAGTGGTCAGTCCAGCTCATCGGCAGAATGTTGCCCACTTGTGTAAGGCCTGCACTCGAAAAAATAAGGTCTAGTCGGTTACCTGCAGAGTGGGTGGGTTGCCTAATTAACTGGTGAAGCCCCACACTGTCACAAGAAACCAAGAGGTTATCTAGTGCTGTGTCAAGGTGGCCATTAGGCCAGAGATTAAAATCTCCCACGATAATTAATTTGTTATGGGAGGTTGCCATGTTTGTAAAAGTTGTAAGTAGTGCTTGTTGGTGCGAAAGGGAGAAGGCTCCTGGGGGTCGGTAGCAAATAATGACCGTAAAAATATCTCCCAAGTGGCAATTTATGGCCAGACCAAGGAGCTCGACCCCAGGCACTGGATCTATGTCTATAGTGTCAACAGTCCAAAAGGCACGAAATATAATACCAACTCCGCCCCCACGGCCTTTTGGTCTAGGGAGGTGCAGGATATTAAAGTTGAGTGGACATGCGGATGCAAGATCAATATTACAGTCGGCCTGCGTCCAAGTCTCGGTTAGAAACAGGACATCAAGGTAGTGTGATTCTATAAGGAGGCTGATCTCAGTCGCATGTTTAGGTAATGATCGGACATTCAAAAGGCCTCCTGCGATCAGGCCCCTATGGGAGAAGTCAGTGAGGGGAAACGCAGTGTCCTCAAAGGTGAGCGTACCTTCAGGTGCGGAACCTTGTAAGTCTAGCAATGTGTCTCGGGTATAGCTTGAGGACTGCGAGTCGATTTGACCAAAGGTGGAGGCGCTGGTCGCGGTCTCGTCGCGGACGAGCGCAGACGAGCTTGCCTTTAGCGCGCCTTCGGCGCGCAACCGGCGCGCCCGCTGCGCTCGTCCGCTGCGCTTCCGGTATTGACACATGGTTTATAGTGGCGACTGATGACGTTGGAGGGGGCGTTGCCAACAAGTGTGGGCGTGGCTACACTCTCCCTCGGCGTGCCAATGGCGCCCAGAAAGCAGCGTTGTGAGGGACAGGCAGTGTCAGCTAGTTGTCAGCTGCACTGCGTGATCAGGGAAGTGCGAGGTAGAACAAGTGCAATTTTCAGTTTTAAAAATACAGCAATACACAAAATATTTAAAATTAGGCTCAGAACAAACTCCCGGCTTTCCGCCTCAGGAGTAGCACAATAATAAAGCGCCGCTCGTTTTCAGCGCGCTTTATGCGATGCGGTAGCGGGGGGCGTGGCCAACAAGTGTGGGCGTGGCTACACTCTCCCTCGGCGTGCCAATGGCGCCCAGAAAGCAGCGTTGTGAGGGACAGGCAGTGTCAGCTAGTTGTCAGCTGCACTGCGTGGTCAGGGAAGTGCGAGGTAGAACAAGTGCAATTTTCAGTTTTAAAAATACAGCAATACACAAAATATTTAAAATTAGGCTCAGAACAAACTCCCGGGTTTCCGCCTCAGGAGTAGCACAATAATAAAGCGCCGCTCGTTTTCAGCGCGCTTTATGCGATGCGGTAGCGGGGGGCGTGGCCAACAAGTGTGGGCGTGGCTACACTCTCCCTCGGCGTGCCAATGGCGCCCAGAAAGCAGCGTTGTGAGGGACAGGCAGTGTCAGCTAGTTGTCAGCTGCACTGCGTGGTCAGGGAAGTGCGAGGTAGAACAAGTGCAATTTTCAGTTTTAAAAATACAGCAATACACAAAATATTTAAAATTAGGCTCAGAACAAACTCCCGGCCAATCCCCCTATTGGCCAATCAAAAAAGCCGGCAAGGCTGTTCCCAATCACAGTCTCCTCCATAGTTTCCAATCCGGTCCGTCCTGCCTCCTATGCTCAGTAAACTCCTAATGAGCTCTCTACAGCGCCCGTCCCTAAATTCAGCGGACGAAATAACATCCGGTTTCCATGCATATCCGGTTACGGATGACTCCAACTTTTTATATCCGGTATTCATACGTTTACGGTGTGGCAGTAACCAATGAAATAACTACGCCCTCTATAGCCTCCGTATCTAAATTCAGCGGGTGAAAACAAACCCGGTTACAGTGTATGTCCGGTATCGATGCCATAACCTAACAATAAAAAATTTTTTCCTAATCCATTTCTTCGAACAACATTACTTATAGTAACTAATAGGTATAAATTCCCTATATTGAGGGATTGAATATTAACCATTCCAAACATATTTATGGGGTAATCAGTCCATCGATAATATGGCAACGCCCAGTTTCCAAATTAAAAGCTGCATCCGGTTACGGATGACTACAACTTTTTATATATCCGGTATTCATACGTTTCCGGTATGGCAGTAACCAATGAAATAACCACGCTCTCTATAGCGTCCGTATCTAAGTTCAACGAGTGAAAACAAATCCGGTTTCAGTGTATGTCCGGTATCGATACCATGACCTAACAATAAAAATTGTTTTCCTAATCCATTTATTCGAACAACATTACTTATATTAACTAATAGGTATAAATTCCCAATATTGAGGGACTGAATATTAACCATTCCAAACTTATTTATGGGATAATCAGTCCATCGATAATATGGCAACGCCCAGTTTCCAAATTTAAAAACTGTACCCAACCCGCAACCTATGTTCCATCGCCCGTCAAACTCGCAACAATACTCAAATGTATATCCCTGCTTATAATATCACCCCCTAAATATAAATCGTGACCATTAGGATCTCACAACTAGTAATCCATCTCCAGAAGTTACTCTAATCTAATAACCTTACAGCAAAACCAAAAAGAGATTATGTTATCTGACATACTATGATAGACTTCTACTGGATAATACCCTAAGGGAAATAACAGATCCTGTACATAAAAGATCCATTAACCCTATAAGAGTTCATCCCCAAGTTATAAAAAGTAATAAAATTCATTTTCAGTATTTAGTCCCAATTTAACCAATCTACAGCGTGCAATCCATCTCGCCTCAGTCTGCATTAATCGGAGGATCCAATCACCTCCCCTTTTCCACGGTAGAACCTTTTCTATTCCATTGAAACTTATCCTAGTCTTGAGAGGATGACAGACCCTGATATGCTGATAAAGAGGTGATCTCTCATCTTTGTTCTGAATGGATCTTAAGTGTTCTTGAATTCTCACTTTGAGTTTCCTCTTGGTGCTACCAATATACACCTTGTTACAATCGCACTTAATAGCATAAACCACGCTCTCACTATTACAATTAATGAACTCCCTAATTGCATATGTCCGATCAGTATTATAGCAAAAATTCTTCACCTTATTAGATCCATAGTCACACACATTACATGTGCCACAAACAAAAAAGCCAGATGGACGTTTAGTTAACCAATCAGGATGTTTGTCTCTCATTGGTTCAAGATAATTTCTGCTAATGAGTTCCTTAACTGTGGGACACCTTTTGAAAATGACCTCAGGACGTTCACCAATAAGACTAGATAATGCCGGGACTCCCTTCAGAATGTCCCAATGTTTGCCAAGTGCCTTAAATATATCATCCTTTTGCGCACAATACTTAGTAACAAAGGCTACCTGTCCCTTAGTAGTAAGCATTCTTTCTTTCTGAATCAAAGTAGATTTCCTGTCTATTTTATTAATTCTATTTTTGGCTTTGATGAGGTCAGATTCAGGATATCCTCTTTCAGTGAGTCTGTTTTATAAAGAATTAAGTTCTGTATAAAAAATCACCATCCTTGCTACAATTTCGACGAATCCTAACCATCTCACCATAGGGGATGCCTCTAGTTACTGATTTTGCATGATGGCTATCGAACCTCAAAATGGAGTTAGTGGCAGTGGGCTTTCTATATAGAGTACTCATAATTTTATCACTTTCAATGAACAGTTCAACATCAAGAAACATAATACGTGAGTGGCTATGTTCAAGTGTCAAAGTTACATTAAAGTTATTATCGTTTAAGTAACATAAGTATTCATGTAGTTCATCCACTGATCCTCTCCAAATCATAAGAATATCGTCAATAAAACGAGTCCAAAACAAAATACTGTCATGCCATTTGCCAGCTTGTCGGCCCCAGGAATGCTCCCTCTCAAACCAACCCATGAATAGGTTGGCGTAAGAAGGAGCAAACCTGGAGCCCATCGCTGTCCCTGTCGTCTGATGATACCAAATATCTTCGAACAAAAAGTAATTGTTCTCCAGAATCAATTTAGCCATTTCCAACACCATATCCGAATGCTCTCTTAAACTCACATTTCTGCTTCCCAAAAAATGCTTCAATGCCACTAAGCCCATATCAGTATGAATACAGGTGTACAACCCTACCACATCCATAGTGACCAGGATGTACCCATCTTCCCAAGTAACGTCCTCCAATTTATTGAGGACGTCCATGGTATCCCTGATATATGCGGGCAGGTTCAATACCAGTGGCTTCAAAAACATGTCCACAAATTCTGACATGTGTTCAGTGATACTACCCATACCAGCTACTATGGGTCTACCAGGCGGATTTTGTCTAGACTTGTGTAACTTAGGTAAAACATAGATGAAGGGGAAGGTAGGTTTTGTGACGCATAGATATTTAAATTCTGCTTCGTCCAACATCCCAACCTCTTTCCAATTGTATAGTCTATCATTAATGAGTGAGGATGCCTCCGGAATAGGATTAAAGGTGAGTTTCCGATAACACGATGAGGTACTGGGTTTTTTAGAACCGGTACAGAACCGGTAACCCAGCGGTGCCAGGGGATCAACACACCAGAGACCTCGGGTTCTCCTGAGTCAGACCTACAGAAACTTCAGAGTCTTCCAGGTGAAGTCAAAGATTCGTTTATTGGCTGCAACCAAGGTGACAGGGTCCTAGAAGTACGATACAAGTATATTCAGGAGACTGCACACTTTCACAAAGTCAGGCTTCTCTTCTTATACCTAATATTCAGCCTTGAGCAATACATTCCTTGGATTCGTGGCATTTCATTTATGGTTACTGTTTACAAAAGAAAAGCAGAGTCATGATGACATGTACATATTTCACGTCGTGCTGCTCATAACAAATCATCCGGCAAGGCCCAACATTTCATCAGATATCGCTGGACCCCTAATAAAAACGGTCACCTCCCCGTCATAAAGCAAGTGAAGGAAGGAGTGGAGAAAGATGTGAGCGAGATATGGCAGGTGTGCGCGCTGAAATGGCTTTATGGCCCTCGCGTTATCCGAGACGCGGAGGCGCGAGCCCACCTTGGCGAATACTTGCACCAGCAGCCGGTAAGAAACCAAAATCTTGGTTACCGTGATTCTCTTCAAATGAAGCGTGCACGCTGAGACCAAGTTTAGTAACACGCGTTCTTTTCCTTAGAACGGACGTGTTTACCTACGAAGTAAAGCGGGACCGGCCATTTTCTCCGTCCCGCAGGTAAGCGGAAGCGCCTTTTGAAGGCGAAGACAGGCAGCATTCTTTAGGCAATATTTTTAACTCCCACTCCTTAATTCCTATGTCTTGCAGGCAACCTTGTTAAAACAGCGACTTACTGGGGCTAAAATTTACACATACCCTACAGGTAAATAGCATTTTCTCCCTGATTGCTTGTTCAAACTTTGCTACAGTTGAGCATGTATTAAAGGTTCATTATAATATGTCCACTCACGTTTTTTCAGATTGGACGCATTTTTGACAGCTTCAGGTGAGCGCCTTAGATTTACATAAGTGATGGCAATTCACTAACAATCAGAAAATTGATTGCATTATTCGCAATAAATAACTATACTGGTTCTTCACAGAACTTTGCAGGGAGAAGACATTGCACACTATTTACAATAGTGGCAACACGCAAAACAGCAATAATTAGGTAAGCAACATGTAAATAATTAGAGACTTCGCACGCATACACTTATCCTCCTCGATATCAAGAGTAATAAGGTTTTCTTTTTTTCTTTCTTTCTTTCCTCTCTACACAGTCCCCTGACGAAGGGGCATGGCCCCGAAATGCATTGGGTGTTATTGCAATGTTTTGAATACATTCTATGATTTATTGATCCAATATTGATGTTTTGATGCACATATGAACCTTTGTGATTTTTCGTGATTTACTGTACAAAAACATATGATGATTGAAATAACATGAATTTTTGTGATGAATTATACTAGATAAAATACTTGATAGCTTGACTAAAGGAGTATTTCATAATTTTGTTGTGCGTGTTTGGAGTCCTGGTGGCCTTCAGGCACCAGGCCATATTCATTCTATATTCAAAGTGTGCAGGCACTAATCCTAACACAGCACACACACTGGTTTAACTTGTTTAAAACTTGAACACTTGAGTGCAGCCCCCGCTCATACATTTTTATGGCCGGTTGGGCCTAGATGCTATCTTGCTCGGCCACTGGGAGGGAACTGACCTAACGAGCTCGGCCTGGGGCAATGGTTCTAACTTGTACTGGGGTCAGGGAGAAGTCGATTAAGGAGTATGTGTCCTCGTGGAATCAAATTCAACTGGATTAAGGCCTATGTAGAGGGCAACATGCAGCTAAGGGTTTAGAAGGTAAATGACGATTTCGAGGTGAGATCGTCACTCGAATATGCCGAAAAATACATGTACTTGATGTACTCGTCATTCTCGGTCTTTTGATACCAAATTCGTCCTATTTCGACGAAGTTTTTATTCTCGAGTCCGGTACTATTATATGAATCCAGATTTTTTAGAACCACAGACCCTCCTTTTGCCCTTACATAGGCAATTAATCTATCCTCATGTTAATCTGAGTCCAGATCTATATTCCTAAAGTCATTGAGATGTTGCTGCAACATCATTCTAGTGCTGAGCTCATGTCTTGACACAGGCTTCCTTACACATGATGTAGCACAGAGGCCACATATTGCAGGAGCACACTGTATGCATAGACAGAACAGGAAAAGAATGGCTAAGACCATCCCAATGACCATCAGAATTTTCCATCCCCAGGCAGATATCAGTCCCCAGAACCATCCCATTAATGACCAATCTCCTTTATCCACATGAATATATTCGGAAATCTTATGTAGTTTGGAGATGGCCCCGTACACTGTTGGAGCATTATCTGGAATAAAAATGCAACAACTGGACTGGATCAATTTGCATACTCCACCCCGGTCCGCAAGTATTACATCCAAAGCGACTCGGTTCTGAAGGGTCATCAGTCGATCCGACTGGAGCTCAGCAGTCAGGTTACTAAGGGCACCAGCAGTTTCAATCACGGTGGATTCAACTACCCTTGTCAATTGCCTTATGTTTCTGCTGTTAACCATGGCTCCCCAGAACGGCAGAACACCCATTGCAAAGTCACCAAATTCTTGACCCGTAGTGTCTTCTTTACTCAAAACACCTCGAACTACCCTTGTCCGATGGTAATCCGCCGCTGCTGTGTAGGTGGGAGGTAACAGGAATGAAACAAAACATGAGCCCGAGAAGTCAGGGGGCAACCATGTATAGGCTCTATCATGACAGATGAAATAAGTACCCTTTGCGGCTAAAAAGGCAGGGGAAGTCTGAGATCCAAAAACATACGTTTCTGTACAGACACTCTTCCCTAGCTGAGCTCTGGGATTCTTACCAATACCTTGCAGACACAGGTGACCTTGATGGGGTACGATCCAGATTGGGGACGATCTCTTGGCTTGCTGTTTCTCACTTACTGTAGTGCCATATCCGGTCACATTCCAACCTACATATGCAAGTATCTCATCATCCGGGGTATCTTCGTAAGAAGTTACTACCTTGATCATGTCAACTATACCCTTGACTAGGGCGCTAGTCTTGAGGTTGTCTTTTACCGAACGTAGGGGTTGGATTTCTCGTGCATATATGAACATTGTCCTATATGCCCATACTGACCCATTGCGACTAAATGGTAGGACCAAATAGGGGATACCTCTATCCGTGGTGTGGGGCATGAGACCACACACCCAACAGTTGGTTGTGTTCATCACAAGTTGGTGTTGGTGTAATAGCTGAACGAAGGAGTTATTAATGAACTCTAATCTCCTATTTGATTCGTGGTCAGGCAAAGAGTGGAAAGAATGAGAGGAAACAGTAGGGGGAGGTATGGGTGATGTAGTGGGCGTGAATGTCACATGAAAAGAGAATAAAACATAGCTTATAAAAAAGACCATTACGCTAAATAGCATAAAAATACACATCATTATAAAAATTCTCTTCCTCATTGTTTCCAAAAGTCTCTGCTTAAAGTTCATTTGTTTGGCAGTTCTCTCCACATCAGGAAACTCCATCCTCTCTAAGGTGCTGCCCGCGGCGGTAGGTTGTTTCTGCTAAAGGATGCTTCCGTCAGTCTAGGGTGACTCCCTTGGACCAACTGGAACCAGCGACCTATTGTCGTCAGCTGCACCCAAAAGTCTTTAATCAACCGGGACCCTAGCAGCGGAACCCGGATGGCGGTTCGAAAAAAAACAAAAATAAGCAAGTTACCTAGATGGGAGAATCTGCACTTTCAAAAATAGGATTTTTGGAAAAAAAACTTATTTTTTTATTAGTCCACAGGTTTTTCTCTCGGATCATAAAATAAATCACTTTTACTTTAGTCTGTTTTTCTCGGTCGTAAATTGTAGCGTCTTTTCCCGGGTACTGTCTGGTCCGGAAATAGTAGCTCAGGTTCCACAGAGTTCAATTGTTCTGATGGCGGCGTAGTTTCTTGAAAAATGTTCCCACTTTCATAATCACGTTTAGCTTCTTTTACGCGTTCATCAGTTGTGCGCTTTGAGTCAGTGCCTCCTGTTCGGACCCATTGGTCATGTGGCAGAGGGAAAGGTATTTTCTTACAATGGATCCCGTGGACCCAATTGGCCTTCCCCTCCACTCTAACAGTCGACCTTGTGGACAGGAGGACGAGGTGTGGCCCGGTCCATCTGGGCTGGTCGTTTCTTGTCCTCTGGAAATTCCTGACCAGCACCCAGGAACCGGGGTCAATGGAGTGACCCGATGTCTCAGAGACCGGAGGCAAGGTGTTGTGGACCTGTTGATATAAAACACGCAATTTAGCCGTCAATTCATACAAATAGTCAAGCAAAATGGGGTGTTGCAGCTCGCTAAACTTCATGGGCCTAGGCACTCCCCATATGTTGGCTGGCCGACCAAAGATTATTTCATAGGGGCTGAGTTTCATTCGCGAATGCACAGTCATTCTGGTGGATAGGAGTGCTAAGGGTAGAGCGTCAGGCCATTTAAGACCTGTGCTCGCTTGGATTTTGGCCAATTTAAGTTTGAGCGTGCCATTGTAACATTCCACTAATCCAGCTGATTGGGGGTGATTTGCAGCGTGGAACTTCTGCCTAATGCCTAGCCCTTCACACACTCTTTTCATCACACAACCCACAAATTCACTTCCGTTGTCCGACCAGACCATTCTAGGCATTCCGAACCTGGGGAAGAACTCTTTCACAAGGGCTTTCGCTGTGGACAAGGCAGTATTGTCCCTTAGGGGATAGGCTTCTACCCACCTTGAGAAGGCACAAACAACCACGAGCACATATTTTAAGTTGTTGCACCTCTCCATGTGTATGAAATCTAGCTGCAAAACCTCGAACGGATACGTAGGAGGTGCAAAATGACCAGCTGGAGTTGGGGTTCCCCTACCAGGATTGTGCTTCAGACATACCATGCAATTCTTGACAACATTCTCTGCACACTTGGGAATCCCTGAATTCTTCCACACTGGGGCCAACAACTCGCAAATCCCTTTCGCGCTGATATGGGCCATCCCATGAGCCATTGTAACCACTGCAGGCACATATGCATCGGGTAACAACCATCTCTGTTGCTCTGTCGATTCAATCCAACAACCATTTGCATCCATTCTCCCTGTACTTTCTCTCCACATGCTTAACTCTTTCTCCGTGGCCTCAGCTTGGATGGACTTCACACTTTCTATCGTGTCTTCACATATTCCAACATCACCAGTCCATCTTTCTGGGCTCGCAACATACATTCGGCTCATCATATTCTTTGCCGTTTCCTTAGCAGTTTCATCAGCAAATGCATTTCCACGACCAACATCATCAATCACTTTCTTGTGTGCACTACACTTTACGATCGCTACTTTCAGGGGCAACGTCAGTGATTCAAGAAGCTCATTCACCAACTGACCATGCTGAATCTTAGCTCCATGCGAAGTCAGGAACCCACGTTCTCTCCACAATCGTCCAAAACTGTGAGCCACTCCAAAAGCATACTGACTGTCGGTATAGACAGTCACTCTCATTCCTTTGGATAACACACATGCTCTCGTTAATGCCACGAGTTCAGCGGCTTGAGCTGAACCATGTGGTATTCGCCCGGTTTCAACGATGGTGTGCAAAGTTGTGACAGCATATGCTGTAGTCACGTTACCATTTGGGAGTTTAAAGCATGAACCATCCACCCACAATGTACCATCACATTCAGCAAGAGGAGTGTCGAATAAATCAACTCTTCCTTTTGTCTCTTCCTCCGTTCTGAGGAAACAATCGTGCTGTTCTGAAGCATCCGATTCCTCAGCAATTGGTAACAATGTGGCTATGTTCAGGGTACTGCATCTTTTGATGTGCACATGGCTCGCTAGTAGCGTCAACTCATAACTGGACAGTCGAGCACTAGTTAAGTGCTGTGTCTTGGTCCTATTTAACAATGTGTCTACTGCATGCGGGACCATCACGATTAGTGTATTATTCATTACTAGACCTGCAGACTGTCGAATAGAAACAGCTGCTGCTGCTGTGGCCCTTAAACAACTTGGCAATGCTCGTGCTACCGGATCCAAAGTTGACGAAAAATAGGCGCATGGCCGCTGTCTATCTCCGTATAACTGAGTCAGCACGGACAATGCACAACCCTCCTTCTCGTGGACATATAATGTGAAAGGTTTACTGTAGTTGGGGTTACCTAACACAGGGGCCGAACATAATGCTGTGCGTAATTCGAGAAAACTTTTCTGACACTCATCAGACCAAGGAATGGGATTGACAACAACTGAAGATCTCTTGTTTATATGTTGTTAGTTTCTCTGTCCACATCCCCTTTCCCTTTGGGAAAAGTTGACTCAGTCAGCGTGTAAATTCCTGATTGGGTTGGTTGATCCTAGAGGGAGTTGGGAGTTTGCAGCTTAAAGAGGAAACGTCAGAAGAGTCTCACAGGAATTCCCAACAGTAGGACTGTATGTGATAATGCCCCGCAGCCACCTGATGAGAGGTTAAACCTAAATAAAGTAGTTACAGCCAGTCTGCCAGGGGGTAGTAGGTCAGCAAGGATAACATCAGCACCAGCAAGTACGTTAGGGGGATCTGTGCCTAAGAAAAGCAGTTTTATTAATCTTCCACCAGACTGTGCTCCTTATGTTGTCGTGTTAACTAATGTTCCGCCTCTTGAAAGCTGTCAGTCTCCAAATCCACAAACCCCCCAGGAGTCACATGATTCACTTAAGAACAAAACCATTTCATGGTTGCACAGGCAATGTGGGTTCCCAACCAATTACTCGGACCAAATATTAACAACAAGAAGAGTTAATTGGATTGGGAACTCAAGAAAGCCATGTAGGGGGGAAAGTGTTATTGTAAATTTTAAATACCCTCAGCACGCCGCAACTGTCCTGCTTAGAGCAGCCTCCCTAACCCCGAATGAGAACTATGTACTTGTACGCCCTCTGGGATACTTTTATAATCATCTCAGTTAGACGCATCATGTCACCAATAGAGGTATATCTTTTACTACCAATCAAGGTGCAATATCTGCGGTACCATTACAGAACAGATACCAATCTTTGAGCTGTCTGGATCAAAATGATTGACATTCAAAGGTCATTCCACCCAAGCGTAGCTTTTCCCTTGATGTCCAAGGAACTTACTTAGGTGGGCCTGGTATAGTTCTGGGAGAAATTAAGGATCCCATTCCTATAGTGCTTGATAGTGGTCTGGTATCTGACCCGGTTATTGAGAGGGGAATGATTAATCAACAATCAGGAAATGCTGAGGTTTTTAATGTTGGCCCTATTGAGGTTGATGTTAACCCCATAGTTGATCAAGATGAACCCAATAATTGTAATATTGAGGGAATTTCCATTGTGAGTTGGAACATAGCTGGCTGGGCTTCGAAAAAGAACAATTTGGGATGGGAGAATTTGATCAGGTCCTATGATGTTTTATGCCTTCAAGAAACGTGGTGTGTTACAAAACCTAGTTTTGAAGGGTATGCATGTTATAGTTTAGAAGCTGTAGAGTCAAGACAAGCGAGAGCTAAAGGAGGTTTAATTTTACTACTGTCAGTGAATCTGACTCTGACAGTAGTAAAACATACAACAGATGGAAATCATTCCCAAATCTTATGGGTACAATTGAAAGATGGCACGGAGGTGCTTTTAATTAACTTCTATAACAATATTTTTAATAGTACCCGGCACAATGTTATAGATGAATTGGAAAGTGCCCTCGTGAAGCTAGTAGCAGAAGCAAAATGTATTTTTACTTACATTTGGTTAGGCGATTTTAATTTTTCAATTTGCCCCTTATCTTTTTCTAGGGCTTGTGGGGTGCAAAATAATAGTGGCGAAAATACACCCCACTTCCCACATAATGTCTATGGGGAGGCAATTAATGGTATTATGTCAGCTTATGATTTAGAGTTGGTACAGCCTGATAAAGATGCTAGTGGTCAAACTATCTCCACCAATACTGGGAGAGACACTACATTGATCATATCATGGTCTCAGCTAGTATAGCATCTTATTGTTCGGCAGCTGTTATTGAGGTTCCTAATTTAAGTGACCACAACTGCCTAGCCATGAAAATAGAAAATTGGAATTGTAGGAATCAGCGGACATTGAGGACCTTAGATAATATCGAGCCTCATAGGCCAAACGGGACCAGGCTAAGGTGGAAAGGGGAAAAATCTGCTACAGTTCTGCCTATTATTGTATCCAGATCTTTGGCAGACATTAACGCCATTTTATCAACAGGAAGTGGGTCTGTCCCAATTGTAAATCATTTTGTCAATATTAACAATACTATTGATGATATATTCATGGGTAAAAGAACAGGTTCGACCGGTCACGGTAAGGGCTGGTTCGATCATGCGTGTACAGCCCTTTTAACCCAATTGAAGCAGGCACTTGCCCTTAGACCAAGGGATAGGAATAAGGTTTTATCTTTGAGACACGATTATAGACTGGCACTCACTAAAAGGAAGAGGGAATTACAACAACAAGCTTGGGATAGTCTAACGCAGGTGGCAGAAACCTCTGACAGCTGCCTGTTTTGGTCCACAGTTAATTCCCCCTTCCTTAAAGATGACAGAATTCCCCAACTTTCATCTAATGTCAGTAGTGAGGCTTGGGTCTCCCATTTTTTAGTCATTTTTCAAGCCAATGGTACAAATGAAATAGCGCATTGGCCAATAGTTCCCTTGGATATTACCCTGGGAGAGGTTGAATGCAGCATTAAAGCCAGCAAGGGGGGTCAGGCACAGGGCCCCGATGGAGTCCCAATTGATGTTTAAAGGACTCTTCCTTTATTGTGGGGACCAATACTTACTTTGGTTCTCAATGCAGCTGTTACAGCCTTTATTCCACCTATCTGGGGAAACTCGATTATTGTCCCTATTCACAAGAAGGGGGACAAGACAGCCGCATGTAACTATCGTCCCATGAGCCTACTTGACTCATCGGTGAAAATCATGAGCCGGGTGCTGCTGTTGAGGCTGGAAGATTGGGCAGAGGAGAAGGGGATTCTTGCTACCTCCCAATATGGCTTCAGAAAGGGACGTGGGACCCTAGATCAATGCCTGAATTTAGAACTATTAATCGGCAAGTATACCAAGGCTAAGCCAGGTAATTTATATCTCTGCTTTGCCGATTTAGGCAGCGCATTTGATCTGGTTGACCACTCGCTACTTTGGCAAGTTCTGTTAGAGCTTTGCCGATTTAAGCAGCGCATTTGATCTGGTTGACCACTCGCTACTTTGGCAAGTTCTGTTAGAGCTTGGCGCTCCAGAAGAAATCATCTATTTTTTAGCCAGACTATATAATAAATTGCAGGCCTGTGTGCGGTACGGGGCTAGTGGGGAGTGCACCCCTAATTTTAGCGTAGGGCGCGGGATAAGACAGGGTTGTGTTCTCGCCCCCCTGTTGTTAACTCTATTTATAAATGGCATAGACTCCGTCTTGAAGGCTGTTAAGGCCGATGCCCCTCAGGTAGCTGGGTCTGGCGTGCCAGTTCTGCTCTATGCAGACTATGCCGTACTTCTATCACGGACCCCTATTGGCCTGCAGCGCCTGATGGATCAGTTTTCTGCTTTTATAGGGGAGAGGAAGCTATTGATCAATAAGAGCAAAACTCATCCCATGATCTGTCGGGTCAGACCAAGTAGAAACCACGCCTTCTATATTGAAGGGGTGAAAGTGCAGCAGGTGAAAAAATTCTGTTATTTGGGAGTTACTTTTTCTTGTGACGGAAGTTGGTCCCAGGATCTATTAAACGTTAGATCGAAAATGGTGAAAAGCTCCTATGGCATTTTCAAATTCGCCTCTAAGCTAGGGGATAGGCGAATTAGAGACATGATGCAGATTTACAAGGCAAGGAGTGTCGCTATTGCATTATACGGGGCGGGGTTGTGGGGTTACACCAATATAGGTCTGTTGCAAAGGGAAGAAAATATCTTCCTTAAAAAACTTTTGTGCCTACCTACCTCAGCCGCAATAGACCTGATTCATAGGGAGGTAGGGGCAGCCTATTTAGGTGACCTCATCCCCTTAAGGCCTTTGATGCTTTTCCAATCGATTTGGCGTAAGGAAGAGACAGTGTTTAATCAACTTGTTATCAGGGATTGTCTCAACCTGGATAACTGTACCAAGATACCCTGGCTTAAATTTGTTGTGGACAGTTTCCAAACTATCAACGGGATCAACATACTGTCAGATCCATGTTCTGCCGGAATTATTTCTAAACAAGAAATGAAAAATATGTTTATGTTACATAGAACCCAAAAACGTTTACCAGTGAATGGTTGCCTTATAACAGTCCAGCTTTACAATAAATATATTGAAAGCGAAGGCTACCAGCTGTACCTGAGTATGGTAACTAGACCAAGCCATAGATTTGTCTTAACAAGACTCAGATTTGGAATGGCCCATGTTTTGGTGGCCTTTCCTCAAATAAAAAAACGCCCTGTTGGACCCTGCCCATGTGACGGGCACTCGAAACAAAGCACCGTGCACTTTATGCTCATTTGCGCCCTTTTCTCGAATGTTAGGGTTACTTACTTGAAACCTCTGTTTGTAAAGTATGGTACCTATAATGTGAATGATGCAATGAAATTGATCTATAATATGAACTTCCCAGACATATGTTTTTATACTGCCACTTTTATATATAAATCAATTGAACTTAGGAAAAGTATGATATTTTAATAACTGGTCTATTTTAACCTTCTGTTTTAACTTGTATTTTTAACCTACATTTGCTGCTTCGTATTGTACTGTTTACGCTTTTATGGTCATGTTTTTTGCACCGAATAAAGCTTCATGAAATGAAATGAATAACAATTAAAGCTACAATAGGTAGGTTAATAAAAATGGTTGTAAAACACAGGGACACATATAGAGTACGGTTAGTGAATAACTTGTATGAGTGAATTTGTGGGAGGGGACTGCTAAAACATCTGGGTCCTAACATGTTAAAATGTAGGTATCTGTGCAGACCCATAAACTTTACCAGCTGTGGGATGCACCACACCCTTCCACGTAACAGGATTATTAAAGTGGAGGGCAGGACATTCCAAGTTAAACAAAGATGCCTTTAGACTCTGTTACCTGCCAAATTTGCTGAGTTTCAAAGGCAGAGGGCAAATGGGAGGCTATGTCTTCGGGCTGAATTTGCTTCAATTTTATTTTATTCGAACACTGGAATGGGTGCTCAGAACTACTTCCAATTTGCAGTTGGAGAAACGAAATGTAAAGAAATAGCTGTGAATGGCCTGGTTATAATCGGCAGTGATGAAGGCATAAATAAATCACATTTCTTGTAATCCTGGAGTGTGACAGAAGCAATTATTTTAACACGGCTAAAACCAATCGAGACACTTTAGATGGCGATGCACAAAAGAATACTATCCACTGATACCGGATTTGACACAATAATAATTTGTTAACTATAGTTTTCTTAGTCAAATTGTCTGTGCAAATTTAGTGGCCATTTTAAATAGAAGATTTGGTCTTTGTAAGTGAGTGTGTGTAACAGGATTCTCCAGTTAAACTAAAAAGTTCCCACTTCACCGCCGTTAATGGTAGGTGGAATGCGTTAGTTTGTCATTCTAAAAAGCGTGTTGCAGTTCCAAACGTTTTTGGGAAACACAAGTTTAGAGCGGAAATGCTGACAATTAGAAAACATTTGGCACTTTCATAATTTAAGAGAGTGCAGGTATATTTGTACACATACACAATCTCACCATCCAAAAGGCTTTACATCTTTTGTCTGCATTCTGGTATACCTTTACCAGAAGTTTGGCACTGGGCTACCTACACTAGGGTGGGGACACCAGTACGGCGACACAGCATCTCAAGATCACAGTCATATTGATGGGTTTGCAGGCAATAAGGACACAAAATTAAGCAGAATACTAGGAGTACATTAGCGGGACCTTGGGCCACACCACCTGTTTTAGATCCACCCCTGACTTGGTTTGGGTGGGAAAGGGACACCCGGCATCCTCAAAAGGACATACATAGCATAAATACTCACAGACATGCGATCTAATTCCTATGATTGGGAGGGCCGTGCCTAAAGTGCTAGCTTGAGCAAGGGGGGTACTATCTGGCACAAGACTCTACTCTGTCCCCTCCCATTAACCCTCTCCAGTGGGTTCATATTTCACTTGCTGGTGCGGCATATGGTTATCATTTTGAACCCTGAACTTTGGGCCTTGTCAAGCTGGGGTCAGAGACCGGCAAAGGGATCGAATCTTCCCAAGATGTGGCAGAGTTGTCAGCAACGTCAGCACAGAAGGAATCAGTATAGATCTAGGATTAGGAGTAGAACTCTGGACAGGCATTATCAGGGGCTGGGTGACAGGGGAGATCCCACCGGTGGAAGACAAAGATGGAGGACAATCAGGGGACTTGGAGACGAACTTCAAAATGGGCTCTGTGTCTCTGGGCTCTGGAGGAAGGGCCATCTGAGTAATGTCTGAGCAGATTCTCACCTGACTTCAAATGGAGGGTCACCGTTGATGCATCTTCGCTTTCAACTTACCTTGTGACATAGAGCGAGACCAAGATTTGTGCGGGAGCAACCCTGTCATCAGAAGCAGTCACATGACTTGGATTGGGACTGCTGCTTCAAACACTAACTCTTCTTATGTTCTGTAGCGTACTACTTTGTCTCCCACATTGTGATCGACTTCGGGTACATCAGGGCACCCTTGTCACATTAAGCAGAGCAGTGGCTGGAGCCAAGGAATTAGAGACACACATTGTGGAGATAACAAGAACAACATCGGCATACTGCAATGGTAACCTCCTCTATTCAACACATATCCCACTGTGTTGGTCACCTTCATGCACTTTTCCAGTCACTCATACTACAACTATGCCAACAACAGACGAATTATCATCAAAATTAGTAAAACATAAAGCTCAATCTCAAAAGCATAAAGCACTACATATAAGAAATACACATTTGGTGGGCATATAGCATTGCCTAACATCTACTTCTATTCCACTGGCTAACTACATCCTGCAGATCCTAGGGACTAGAAGAACTAGACATTTGGATAACACATCTAACAGGAATCATTAAATAAAATCATTTTTGCATGTATCCAACAAAGTGCATTTACATCTCCAAGCAGGGAATACCCACACTTCACAAGAGCACTCCCATCCAAGCAATAATGCACAAACATTCAGAAAATCCCCAAATAAAATGGTAGCACCAATTGGGTTGGCCACGGTGCCGTTTGGCCCATTGGGCGGGTGGGCAGCTTAGGTTACTCATCACTACCTGCCCTTGGATCTCCCGTAAGTTAATCGATCATGTTGGCATATTTCATGTATGAAATAAACCTGCAGCAAACTGTTTTCCAACAAACTTTGTGTGGTGTGATTATTTAAGGTAGTGTGTACTAACTACCTTACTCTGTTATGGGGGTTTGTTCCTGATATCGGCACTATGACAGAGGCGTCAGAAGTGGCCCTTGGAGATTCAAAACAGGCCTTCAAAGAGCTCCAGTCTACCGGTAGAATGCCGGGTGGAATAAAAGGCTGGGGAATAAAAGGCCTATCCGGCCCTGCCTGCACTCTGTGCTAAGTGACGCAAACACTGAGGACCTGACTCACGAAGGTAAAACTACGCTTTTGTGTAAGTTTAAGATTATTTGCGATTTACAAAGGAATTTTACTGGTAGTAGCTTTACGACTGTGGAGTCTACACACATAGAAAGTAGGACAGATTAACTTTTTTTGTGCGGAGACTCCACAGTCATAAAGATACTACCAGTAAAATACCATTGTGAATAGCAAAGAATCGTAAACTTACACAAAACTGTAAGTTTACTTTAGTGAACCAAGCCCTGAAATACCTTCATCCTTTACGGCTTGTGAAGAAAATAAGCCCCACTCCTAACAAAATGATATAACTTACTGTGATCATTTTATAAGAGGTTCAAACTGTTCATACTCCTGTTAAAAAGATAAAAGCATAACTATGCATTTTATAGATCTTTGCCTTAATAAAATGCAGAAATGTAATTTTTCACCATTTTTAGACAATGTCTTTTACCTATGTGTTTTGGTTTGGAGTGTAAAGAATGTACTACTGAGAGCTCTGGTGCACACCGATTGTGGTGAAAATAGACTTATTAATTCAAATATTTCTGAATTTGCTCTTTAAGATTGACTGCCGAGACTGATCTATACATCTCCAACAACGGTGATATCAACATATAACACATAGCATTCCAGAGCTCCGGCGCCACTGCACCTCCTGTACCACTGATCACTTCACCCCTGCGTTCCTGCCATCGCATGTGAGAATATTCGCATACTGACAGCGACCAACTTCCGGGCTTAAAGTAATGGTCTTTGTGTTTCTGATAAGAACACATTAACAAAAATGTTTCGAAAATCATTGAATTAAAAAATGTCGACCGTGAGGAGAGAGAATTCGAGAGAGCAATGGGAAGAAACGGAAGGGGAGAGAGATACGGGTTAAAAGCCGACACAATAGAGTGCATTAACAATTCTCAGCATGTAGGGAGTGGTCGCCTGAGATCACAGTGTTGACAAGCATGGAGACATCCTAAAGTAACAAAACACAGTGCATCTCCTGCTGGCCGCCGCATCCGCCTACAAGAAGGATGTATACACAGCTTCAGGCTATAGTGGAAAAAAACAGGCCATGGGAGGGTGATTGCATACTGCGTGTGCTTTGACTGTGTATACAGTGTGCACAGTACAATTATGTACCCCGCTAAAATTCTGTGCTTAGCATAGTGTGCAGCCCGAATGGGATTGCGCTGCTTCTGTCCATTCAAACGGGTATATAACACAACACTGTTACATTCCACCTATAACAAGCCAGGACTATTGGCTTTATCAATGGTTGTAAGTTGCATAAGATAAATATGAAACAACTATCAGTTCGTTCTATATAATATTGAAAACGCTGCTGACTCTTGTGGGCAAAGTTGTGGCGTAAGGCTAGAGCAGCCTACTTTCGAGGTGAGAAAAAAGAAGTCCGAAAGGCAGATTTACTAAAGTTGCACGACCTGGCTTTACATGGAATTCTAGCACCAAATGAAACCACGCCCAGACAGAGGGCAATTGGATTATTGTAATATTTTAAACTACAGTAACGTGTAATTTTTGAGGTATTGATTAAATAAAGTAACTCATGTAAGCCACCAATAGTTCGCATGGGCACTGTGGTGCAAAATATGAGAGTGGAGCTATTTGTAAAGCAAGTGTTATTGATGACAATATCCACACGCACCTCCTAGCAAAAACAGAGCTGCTCAATTCTCTTCTGGGTCTGCAACTTTGCATTTTCACTAATGGCTGCTTTACCGGATTTTCAGTCAATCTTGGCCACACTGCAGTACATTCGGCAACGTAGCGAAAATATGGAGACTGCTTAGCCGGATGATGGAATGAAGTTTCGAGTAGAGAACTCCACAAAATGAATTGTGCGCCAACACATGTTGCACAGACCAACCTTTTTTTCAAATTCATATTTCTGTTTAAAGGAAAAGACAAGCATTAAAATGATTGTAGATAGTGAGATGGTTTGCTGACTTTTCCAAGGGTTTGGCTGAGAGACCTTGTTCCAAAGTTGGGTCTTCAGGAAGGAGTGGCAAGTGACTTTGTTGTTACAGGTGGCGAGCAGAGTGCTGGAAAGTGGAAGATGTAAGAATGAAGCCAGAAGCTGGTGCTCTGTGAACATAAGGTACTATAAAGTGAAGGATGAGGAGGGCAACATAGCATGTTCTGTGTAACGCAATGAGGGCTTGAATCACTCCATGCCCGATGCATATAGCCCGTGCTAAGGCTTACTCTTGCAGTACACCTGGTTTACTCGTGATTTTCAGAAATACTAAAACTCTGGAGGATGCGTGTGTTCCTCGAGGTTTTCTGAGGTAAGCCAGAAATACTACAAGAGTAAGAGACACTTATTAATAACAAAATCTTTGTGAATCAGTGGAAAGACAGGTGTGACTTTGGGCCTGATTTAGACCTTGGGGGGACTGGTCCCACTGTTGCTTTTTTGGCGGTCTTCCTTCCTGCCGCTTTGGCGGTCCAAAAGGTACAAAAGGGGAGTGGTGATGGACGGAGCATCTGAACCAATCAAACACTCACACCCAGTCAACAGATCTGGGTTTAATCCATCACCATTCTTTAGCCCACTCTGCCACCCCAGTTCAAACATGGCCATATGCAAATCAGTCTGACCCTGTGCCTCATGGGAACAATCCAGCCCGAACTGCCAAGCCACGCCTTCCCTGGACCGGAAACAAGCTTCCTAGGACCGGTTTCTTGCATTTCAGCCGTCTTCAGCCAGGCTTGCTTGAATCCAGTGGCAAAGTGAGCAAGGTACTCACGTCTGAGCATACCCTGCCAACTTATGGCGAACAAAGCGGTCGGCCCGCCTGATTTCGATGTTGGCCAGGCCTTGGAAGGAAGGCCACGCTGTCCCGCTGACTCCACCAGGAACTGTCTTCCGCGTCAATGGCGTCAGAGGCTGAAGCAGCTGCTGGAGGGAGTACCTCCGAGATCCCCACCATCCAGAATACAAAGTGCCTTTCCGTCGAGGCAATTGTGGTGGGGAAACCTCTGAGCTTGGTTTGGCGAAAATAAAGGAAAAGAGGTGAAAACTCACCTTTTTTTAGGGTCCCACCACCCTTTCCATTTTTAACGCCATTCTCCAGGTCCTCGCTGTACTACAGCTACTTGACCGTGACGATTAGCCACCCAGTTCTTGCCGGAATGTGAGGTAGGCTATTGTGGTGGGTGTGCGTGTACAGTGCGCATATGCTGTTGGTGTGCAATGTTATATGCATAAATAATGGCCAGTTCACATTACATATATGTACATATTGACGTATACACAACATATACGTGTAGTCAGATGTAAATAAGTAGTCCTTACCTGTTTCCACACCATCATTTCCTCACGACTTCAGAACTCTGCCACAAGGACACTGTCACCACAATGGTAACATCTAAATTGGCTCAGCGTAATCCCACCGGCCTGACGGAGTACTGCTAGCCAGCAGAGAAGACCACCACAGCAGTGGTTCCTGTCTCTAGCCGCAACATCTAAATATGGTGGGCAGGCTGCAGTCAACTTGACGGAGTACTTAAGACCGCCGTGAAACGGAGGTAAGACAGCCAAGACCTAAATCAGGCCTTTAATGTTGAAGTACTCTTGGCTTACACGAGAATTCCAGGGGTAAGCCACGAGGGTTACTAGGCTACACCTGGATTACTTCTGAATCCCTGGAGTAAGCCAGGAGTACTACAAAAGCAAATCATAGCAACATTTGTGAATTGCCTGATTGTTTTGAACTTTGAACAGCAGTTTCCTTTATATTTAGTGCCAGGATTTCTCTACAGATCAGAATTCTGCAGCATACTTCCAGACTTTTTAAATTCTGCCCAGAGACTTTTTAGGTGGCAAAGTTAGATTGGAAAGGCTTATTTTAGTTTTGTACCACTCTAGGCTCAGACTTTGTCGTAAGCTGGGTTGAATGAGAGAGAATCCTAAAGGAGCAGAAACTGGTGGTGGAAGGCATAACGGGCGACTTTCATTTGTGGATGCAGAGTGAGATCATCCAGACTCCTAGGGGGATATGTGCAATGAAGTGGCGGAGCGTGTCGTTAGCCTCCTGGGCTTAACGACACGCTCCACCTCTTCCGAAATGCAAGGCTCCACCATATTTACAAGAATGTGGTGCAACCTTGCGTTTCCCCCTGCTCTGGCGCTAAGTTTAACAACTTAGCACCAACGCAGGCACCCTTGGAACATGAGTGCAAGGGTGTCTGTATGCAGGGGAGGATTAGTTATGTGTAGGAAGGTGTCCCTTCCTGCACATAAACAATCCTAAAATGCCATTTTGTAACTTTCATGTGTGCTGCTTCATGCAGCACACATGAAAGTTACAAAATGGCATTTTTTAAAAAGGTTTGTTTATGTACAGGAAGGACACCTTCCTGTACATAAACAAATCATGGCATTTTGCTTTTTCCATGTGTGCTGCACAAGGCAGCACACAAGGAAAAAGCAAAAACGGGGAGAAATAATGCATTTCTTCTGGTTTCGCCAACTTAAGACCAGGGTTTTCCTGGTCTTCATTTTGGGGCTGCCTCCTATGTACGCCACCCTTGTACGTAGGGGGCAGCGTCAAATACAATGGGTGTTTCGGTGGAACGTCCAACACAACACCCACTGCACGCCCCTTTCACACTAAACATAACGTGAAAGGGTGCCTTATGTACAAGGCAGCATTAAGTCACGTTAAGTGGCTTAACGCTGCCTTGTATATAAGGCAAGGCCCCTACTGCCACGGGAACATCACAAAAAGTGATGTTCCTGTGCTCACAGGGGCTTATACATATGCCCCCAAGTGTTTTGTCAATTGTTTTGGACTTGGACAAGAAATGTAAAATGTTTAACGACTTAAGTGTGGTGCAGCCGCAGTCGGTAGTGGGATGACCTGCAGGGCGGTGAAGTGGGGAGGAGGAGGGGCAGGGTGGGGGGTAGTAATGTATGGATTACGGAGTTTTACAGGTAAGTAAACATATAAATAAATAAAATGAATTTCGTTGCGTGCACTGCATTTGAATTTGAATTTAAAAGCATTTCTATAGCGCACTTTTACCACGCGGTTTCTTGGCGTTTTACCGAATGCGATGCAATGCGCGCAACGAAATTCGTTTTATTTATTTATATGTTTACTTACCTGTAAAACTCCGTAATTCATACATTACTACCCCCCACCCTGCCCCTCCCCCTCCCCACGTCATCGCCCTGCAGGTCAACCCACTACCGACCGCGGCTGGTGTGGTGGTGTGTTTAGCCTGGTTAATATGCTTTTTCACTTTTCCACACATTCCAGACCTTTGGTTTGGTTGTTTCAGTTGCCTAGATAGTCTGTCACTTTGAAACAAGGCTGTGCGTCATCAGTGTAATTGGCGCACACTAACATTTGATGCTCTAATAATTTCGAAATGACTCGTTAGAGACATTGAGAAGATCAGAAAGGCTGGGCGCAATGGGCCCCTCTGCATTTCACATTAATTGCTAGGTAGGAGAATGGCTGATATTTTATTGTGACCTTTGGTTTGGTTGCTAGTGAAAAAATAAGAATGTATATTACTTCTTTGACCTGCCCAGGACATGCTCATCATAGTGTAGATTTTTGGGGAGAAATTTCAAAAATAGTCCTGCATGGGTAATTCCTTACACGGGTGGAGACTTCTAACGACCTTCACCTCATTGACCAGAATATTAATATTGAGTTACTTTTTTGGTCGGGTCGGGGGGCATGTAGCATATCAAATCATTGAGTGGGTGTGAGAGAGTTGTAGGTTTTTCAGAAGAGGATTTTTTATAAGAAGTCAGTTGAGCTACTACTGAAAGTCCCACATGCACCAGAACATTCTTAAGCTGTGTTTTTACTTCAAGTGATGGCACCCCCTCTTTGAAAATGTTATGATAGCTGTTGGACATTTTTCTGACCAGATGAGGCAATAGCTCCCCACGTAAAACAAATGACTTAATTTTCATATCCTACCTTTGCGGGTTTTTTTTAGTTCTAGTGTCAGATAACATCTTAAAAAAATATTATACACACAAACACACACACACACAGTGGGCGTTGGGTCAGCTTCTGTCTGTCATTGTATTTTTATGCCACTGGACTTATGGGCTACTCGATTGAGACATTGTCAATTACGCCTTGCAAGAGTCGAAAGGAGGATTATGAGTTCAATATCATTCAGGTGATTATTTGGCGGTATCTGTTCTATAGGATGCCCTGGGCTCAATTTTACGTCTAAAATGTGCAGTCAATTATCACACATTCAGGGCCATATTTATGAAGGTCTTGCAACACTTTTGCGCCTCCGTTGCATAATTTTTCGTGAGGCAGCAGAGGTGTAAACAATGCGCCACGTTGCACCATATTTACAATGTGACGCATCTAGGCAGATGCGTCACCTTGTAAAGCCCTGTGCCACATTATACCTGTTTCAGGTATAAAGTGTGCAGGGTGGGCATTCACCATCTGAAAGTCTCGTAGAAGTGTTGCAGTGAAATCTAAGAGATTGCACTACAACACTTCTGGGCCATCAATGCATCAAAACCTTAAGCCTGCCACGTGTAAGGGTGGCGCAGTGCCAGAGGCACAGGCTTACCCCAGGCATTGCTGGAGTTGCATCATGCTTGCGACACAACTTTAGCAATGCATGACTTTTGCGCCAACAAATACGTCAGGATTCTTGGCCTATCTGATTTCCTTGCAACATGGAGCGCCGTACATTAAATACAGCGCGGTACAAAAGGGGGTGGTGATGGACGGAGCATCTGAACCAAACAAACATTCACACACAGTCAACAGATCTGGGTTTAATCCATCACCGTTCTTTAGCCCACTCTGCCACCCCAGTTCAGACATGGCCATATGCAAATCAGTCTGACCATGTGCCTCATGGGAACAGTCCAGCCTGAACTGTCAAGCCATGCCTTCCACTGTTCCCATGAGGCACAGGGTCAAGGCTGATTTGCATATGGCCATGTCTTAACTGGGATGGTGTGGTGAGCAAAAAAACGATGGATTTAGGCCCAGATCTCTGTACTTGGGTGAATGTATGACATTGTTCTGCATTCTGTCCATCAACTGTTTTTTTGCATTTGTCACCCAGAGTGGGACGGGTATGTTCAGACGTGAGTCCTGTGCTCTCCACGCCACGGGAGTCAAGCTATCCTGGCTGATGACGGCTGATAGCCAGAAACCGGTCCTAGGATGCTTGATTCCGGTCCAGGGAAGACATGGCTTGGCAGTTCGGGCTGGACTGTTCCCTTGAGGCACAGGGTCAAGGCTGATTTGCATATGGCCATGTCTGAACTGGGGTGGTGTGGTGAGCAAAAAAACTATGGATTTAGGCCCAGATCTCTGTACTGGGGTGAATGTATGACATTGTTCTGCATTCTGTCCATCAACTGTTGTTTTTGTACATTAAATACGGCAAGGAGGGCACAGTGAAACTGTTGCATCACTGTTTTGTCGCAGCGATTTGACAGTTTTTATAAATTAGGCCCTCAATTTTTTTCTCATGAGAAGCGTCACTCACTAAACATTCAACACAAAATGCTCCTAACCGCTCCGTGGGGCTGTAGTTTCCTTTCCGATGCCCAGAAACTCTGCCTTAATCCCTTCCAGCCGGCTTCTCCTACTTGACACTGGGATGCTGCTCACAGCACACAGTGCGCATGCCTTACAGCTCTTCTCTTTATCTATGTTATCCAGTTGTGGGCTGTACCCTGTATTTCAGTGTCATGAAGACGCTGGGCTGACACTTTGTGGTCAAAACCGATGAGAGGTCAAGCAGCAGCAGAGCAACATCCCCATTTTTGTCAACAGTCTGTATGGTCATCCCAAGCAAAGAGTAGTGTTGATTCCATGCATCTTCCCAGTCTGATTCCAGTAACTGACAGTGGATTGTTTTGTTCAATGAAAGGTGATAACTGTCTGATGAATGCAATAATTGTGCCAGAAATGGTACAATTAGCTATTTGCATTTATTTAGACATGTCTAATTAGGTAGGTCAGTCTGATCACAGCCCAGTTTCATTGAATGAGTTTAATGTATGGAATTTGTATAGGTCACATGGAAATTCACCAGTTGATAGGGAAGAGTAGTGATCACTCTTACAGCAATGTCTGCAGAGGGCTCAAGTAGGGTTGTTTTGGAGATGTTTGACTGGCAACGTTTCGATTGGGCACCAGCTATATATATTAGTCGGTTTAATTAGGTAATAGTTTCCTTTTTGTGTTGGTAAGTTGAGTAAACTCATTATAGGTTGAGGGCTCAGGGTAATCTTTTTGTCTAAGGAGCCAAAATGTGAATAGGAGGTTTGAAAAATCAGAAATGAATACTTCCATTAGGCATGTTTTGGCTTGAAGAGAAAATCATTACGGAAGCAAGTATGACTATCCTAATGCAAACAGTACATTAATGAGAGGGAGAAGGAGGAAATAAGACTAGGTCGCCCTCCTTAAACAAGTAATCAAGACACAAACCCAAAGTGTCAGGTTCTGAGACCTAGCTTATGAGAATGGCTTCTGGCCAGTGCGGTCAACAAAGAGCCAAAAGAAAGAAAAAAATTCCTTTCTTGAGTCCCCTCACTCACCAGGGTTTCCCCACGGTGGCATGCTTCATCATTGGGGCCATCCAAGCTCTCTATGAACTGGGGCGTGCTGCGACTTGTGGAGTTACGTAGGAGCACTATTTTTGTGGAAGACTATGTGTGGTGCAATGTGTAGTGGAGTGGGTGTAAGTGGTTAAAAATACCGTGTTAGTGGGCCTCAAATATGTTATTCTCGCTCCTAGGCAGGTATGGTTAAAAATGGGGTTGACACTGTGTACCTATCTGTAATGAGAAGGAAATCAGTGTATGGCCTACATATTTCGAGATTCCCCTAGTTCTTCCTCAGGACCACACAGGGACCAACCCTGTGTTTGCCACTCCTGTATAAACCTTCATAGGAAAATAGAAATAAGGGAAAAATAGTGAACGCTGCTACTAATAAAGGCATGCGCTGAAATACATACGCTATGTCTCAGAACCCGACACTTTGGGTTTGTATCCTAATGCAAAGACATCTGTTTCACACTGTCAATTTTGTAGTGCCTTTGGAGCCGCTTTTTACCATTGGGGGTGAGTGTTTTCCTTCAAAGTCGTTCAAGGGATTGTGGTCTGTTTTCCATAGTTTTACATCCAAGTTGAACTAGCCATCTCTCTTTCTTTTAAGTCAAAGACATGTAGTTTTCAAAGGGTCCACATTTCCAAAAAGTCCCATATAACCTTTAGTGAAACTGTTTTACAGACCGTTCCATGTCAGTGTGTTTGGAGGGGGGATGAGGTGGGGGAGATGGATTCTTCTAATAAGCTGACAACACATTTACAAAAGAATCTTGCAGGTTGAATTCAAGACGACAGAAGGTTTGGTTGCCATGAAGATATCCAGTGAAAATAACCCTAAGCAGACCAGTCTTGTCATCCCCCAAAAAGTGCCAATCTAGTGTTATGTGATCCCACAACGTGAGCACCAGTGAGGCCTTGCCTGGCAACCGCACAATCTAAACACCAACCAGGAACAACCAAGAAACTGATTATTGAACTTCTCTACATTTTATTCATCCATTAATCCAACACAACCCCCTAGCTCCTGTCTGCAAATCAAGCAATATCTAGTCATGTACTTAAAGGTTTTAAGGTACTATGGGGTCTATTACGCCACCGCAATGGCAAAAGGGACTGCCCGCCATAGGTGCGGCGGTCCCACCATACAAATTAGGATGCGCCCGCCACACTGGCGGGTGCATTCCTCATTTATTTACATTGCGGCGGGCGGTGCTGTAAGTAGCACCTGCCACAATGTCAAAAATGCATGTTGTGCATTTGCATGCACAACGTGACAGGCACCGCAAGGTGCCTGCCACCTTGTGCATGCAAATGCAGGGTGGTACCATAGGTACCCCCCCCCATGTGCACCCCCCAACACCCTGGCGGCCCACAACGGGTCCCCAAAAGCAAAGACCACATGCCTTTTCATGGTGGCAACGCCACCATAGAAAGGCTGATCTCCTCCATCAACATAATATGGATGGCGGTGTCTTGCAGAGACTGCCACCATATTGAAGCCCTTTTCCTCCCGGTCACCTGTGCGACCGGCAGAAAACCTGCGGATGGGCTTTCTGTCCACCAGGGTCCCCCCGACATCGTAATATGGTGGGGGGGAAATGGTAGGCGGGCGGTGGAATATGGTGGGTGGATCGCCACCGCCAGATAGGCGGTGGCGATCCGCCCGCATCCTAATGACTCCCTATGTGCAGATTTGACACCCATGGAAAAGTGTGAGATTAATGGTGGTACCCCGGAACAGCCTTGGAAGAAGTAAATTCCAAGCTATAAGTATTTGCCCAAATATATATTTATACATCTACTTCTAGGCACTAACTGTATCACCTAGTACTTCAAGAAACATTATGTTGTTGCCATGCCTAATTTATCATTTTAGGTCGAATGGTCATTTTTATTTTATTTTGTGTGCCTTTTTACTGTGATCAAGGTACATTTTTACATTATTGCCAGGCAGGTCTGAAAGGATAGAGATAAGGAGGAACACACAGAAATAAATATCAATGAACACATACCTACGGTCGGCACAACATACACATATTAAATACCATCCATACTGTGAAACAGAATTAATTTAATTAAAATTACCTAAAACTCACCAGCTTAGTTTGTTTATATTACATCAAAAATATTCCCCGAGTTTCTTCACTGGACTATTTTCCCTACCATGCGTGCCACCAAGATCACAAGTGGTGACCCATAAGCTAGTGATTCCAAAATGTTCGACTCCAAGGAGCTATATTTTTTTAAAGTTATGTGTTAGCGCTACGTTCTGTTACAAAGCACTATAGACTTCGTTCTCCTTCTGTATATGCTATTACTCATTTTATTATAGTTTTAAAAAGTGAACAGAACCAAGACGTTCTGTAACTCTTTACTATAAAAAATTAATAATATATAAAACATAAAATATTATGTTTATTGGGTTTTCGTTTATTGAATTTGTGAAACTTAATTGTAAAGGCAATTGTTTATGTGCTCAACCAGCAACAGTAATTAAATTAGCATGCATCATCCACTTTGTAGCTAAAATGCATAAAACAGAACACACTGCACAGACAAGAATTAGAAGTGGCCTTCAGACAGCAATAAAGCGGCAGCAATTAAACACTAAAAGTATGAATCCCATTAAGCAGTAGTGAAATAGATAAAAATATGATAAGACGAAGTCAAAAATCAGAAGGACACTACAGTTAACAACAACAAAAATAGCACTCAAGCAGTCAAGCTAAGGGCCCGATTCACAAATCCATACAGGTCATAAACGTAGGTTTACAGCCAACAACGACTGGATCTTTGATTGTAAGGTATCTACAAAAGGGTACCTACTAGGCGTAAATAAATACTTCTATGACAACAAAAAATACCACACCCACGTACAATTGTGCAATAGTAAACTCCCCGTAAGGGATGGCAAGCGGTGGGATAACGTCGTAGTTTGTCTTGTGAGTTTGTGAACTCCCTCATACATATTTATTTGCGGGCATTCACCTCACACTGGTAAGAGGACGAGTGAATTCTCTTCTGATGCAGGGAATAAAACAGTAACACACTTGGTGAAAGTGACTGCAAGTAGAATCTTTGTTGAGAAAAGGTTTTCATCCTAGAGGGAAAGAAATGTACAAATCTTCCCCCATTCACAATTATACTGCATGTGCAGTTCTACATTGGGAAAATAAGAGTGGGTAAAAATGTCACATTTGGCTCGATTCACAGAACTAACTTAAGACAAAATCCTAAAGTTACTACCATTTCGTTATTCACAGAAGTTAGGACACCTAACTTTAGGACTCCGAAATGCATTCTGTGAATATCGAAAGTCTTAAAGTTAGTATTTTTCTCAGTTTAAGAGTAGTAAAGTTAGGACTCCTAACTTTAGGACTCCTAAATGCCTTCTGTGTATACCAAAAGTCTTAAAGTTAGTATTTTGTTCAGTTTAGGAGTAGTAAAGTTAGGACTTCTAACTTTAGGACTCCTAAACTGAGAAAAATCCTACCTTTAAGACTTTCGGTATTCACAGAAGGCATTTAGGCGTGCTAAAGTTAGGAGTCCTAACTTCTGTGAATACCGAAATGAGTAAGTGCCTTCTGTGAATACCAAAATGAGTACGTTTAGGATTTTGTCTTAAGTTAGTTCTATGAATCGGGCCCACATTCTTTTGCCTGTAGTACGCCTGGAAACCTGTGACTGGGTCAATTTTCAGGTGTACTGATGACTGTTTGTGAATTGCAAATAGTAGTAAACTTGTCCCTGTTCTTAAGAGTAGCATTACAAGGGTGTATTTGTTTACTATTTTTTGTAAACCTGGCCCTGCGTAATTACAAATACCATCAGTCACATTGATCCATCCATGAAGTACTGAGGCAAAAACCTTCAACTCTTATTCATTAACTATTTATTAATTTATTAGGTCTATTGAAAATGAAAACAATTGTGAATTGGAGTAGGCAGTGGAAATTGAGCCCTATTTTAGCTAATATCAAGTACCTTATACGGTCCAACACAATCAAATCATGAATCAAAAGAGCAAATGTAAATGTAAATGTAAATGTATTTCGATTTATATAGCGCACTAATCACCCAGGGGTCTCAAGGCGCTTGCTTAGGGAACCCGTCCTGGTATTCCCCTGTGAGATACCCCAGCAGGGTATTCACAAGGTGAAAGCCAGGCATCCCGCCGCGAGGGGCCGTAGTGGAGATTAAGCAAGCTATTGCCCAGAGTCGCAGAGTGTGACCCCGTGAGTCGAGTAGGCACCGGAGCGAGAATTGTCGAGTCCGTGGAATTTTTGAGCCCGAGACCCGCCGAGGCGGGGAATCGAACCCTGGTCCACGGCTGATCTCAGCTTCCGGGTCTGCCGCCTCTAACCACTGCGTCACGCTTCTCCAATGTCGCAAATGTCATAGAGACTGCTCAGTCTTAAAGACAAGAACGAATTATGAAGAATCTCCAAGTATTGGATGAAGAGAACGCTGACATTAAGGGCATCATTACGATGGCGAGCGGACAAAGTCACCCCTCCATCGTAACGGTATGAGGGACCGCACCTGCAATCATGATGCCACTGCAGCAGTGGCATTCCCTATTCCCAGCATTGTGGCGTGCGGTGCTCACAGCACAGCCCGCCACAATGCTGGGAATGCACGTTGTGCATTGGAATGCACAAGGTGACAGGCACTGTGCGGTACCTGCCACCTTGTCCATGCCAATGTACCCCCCAAGTGCACCCCCCACACTATGGAGGCCCACGAAAGGGCCCCGCAAGCAGAAACCGCATGCCTTTCCATGGCGGCAACGCCGCCATGGAAAGGCACATCTCCACAATCAGCATAATATGGGGGGAGGTGTCTTGCAGACACCGCCACCATATTATTCACGTTTTCCACCTGGTCGACAAGTCGACCGGCGGAAATGCGGCAGACGGTCTTGCCGTCCATCGCGGATCCCGCAGCCATTCTAATATGACGGGGGGTCCTTTGGGTATGGATGGCGGGCGAATCGTCCCCACCGGGCCAGAGGTGGCTACCGCCGGCCCGGTGGGGGCAATCCGCCCTCCATCCTAATGAGCCCCTATGTTTGTCTAAATGAATAAGGAAAATAAGCATTGCCACACATCCCAAAAACAACAGTTTGATAGCATTTCAGTGTCCCTAAGCATGGTGTGAAGTGGCACCATGGGTTGCACTAAAAAAGGACATTTACATGAAACAATCATTAACTAGACAAAAAAGCTCACTTTTAACCACCCTCTAAAAATTAATAAACAGGTAGAACCTTTAGCCTACATACAAGTGGGAGTGACATTGCATTACTGTTAGAAATCGTATATTTAGTTGACAGAGATATGCAGCCTTTCCAGGTAGAGTCACAATCTTAGTGCAGGGCAAGTCACAACACAATCCCAAATTACACTGTACTCACCCCCTGGTAGCTTGGCACAGAGAAGGCTGGCTTAATTTAGAAGGCAATGCGTAATCTAATTGTGCAATAACTCATGGAACAACACAGTAAATACACCACTAAAAGACTCCACATCAGTTTAGAAAAATAAATAACATTTATCTAAGTAAAATAAGACCAAAATGACCAAAATCTATCAAGTAGAAGAAAAGATTTTGAAGGTTGCAGGAATAAATGCAATATAGTGATTAGAAGCAGGTAGCGCTAACAAGGTTACTTCAGGTTGCGCGGGTCCGGTGCAAAGCCAAAGTTCAGGCTGACCGCTATCGAGCATGTGCCGGTTACAAGGACACACTTTGGCCCACTGAACACAGAACCTCGGATCCTGGTGCGTAGTCTGTGTGACGAAGCTAGGCGTTGCCCGGCGTTGGTTCCAAGAGGCTGTGCGGCAAGGCTTTGCAGGGCTTCGCACTGCTTCACGTTGGACTTGGCAGTAACTCAGGTCCAGAACCCACTTCTAAGGCCCAGAACTTGGATGGGGCACATCAGTCAAGGGTAGAAATCACAGAAAGAAAAGTCGATCCGCATCAGCTGAACTGCAGGAATTCTTTTGTGTCCCTGACACTTCAGAAACAGGAGGCAATATAACAAGCTCTAGAAGATCACTTTGGAGGTCAGACAGAGTTCAGTTCTCCTTCAGCAGAGCCAGAGAGCCTCAGGCCACAGGGCATCAATCAGGCAGCAGTCCTCCGAGGAAAGCAATACAGTTGAGCCATTTGAACAACACCGCAGTTCTTCTAACAGAGATTCAGTGTAGGTCCAGAAGTGTCTAATTTGGGAGGGTCAGTCAACCAGTACTTATTCCCAAATGTGCCTTTGATGTGGGGGAAACTTCAAAGAGTGGTTTGGAGATGCATGAGTACCCCTTTCAAAACAGTCCTGTCTGCCGGGTTATCTAGGGGGAACACCTGCCATTTGTGTGGGATCAGGTCATTGTTCTTTGATGTCCAAGTGTGAGCCCCGTTTCCTCCCGGCCATCAGATTGCAGATTGAAGCCGGTGGATGTAGTCACCCTGGCCTTCCTGTGTTTAAGGCTGTATGGGCTGAATGCATGATTGGGAACTGTCGCCCCATCCAGATGTGTATTGGAGACAGGCTGGGGCACAGAGAGCAAAGTTAAGAGCAGAAAAATGCCCACTCTCTAAAAGCATTTGTAAGAGTGGGGGGTGGGCCCGTTCCTAGCACCCAGACTGAGCCTCTTTAAAATTAAATCAACAGTTTCAGTGTCTAGGTGCTGAAATCAAATTATTATGTTTTGCTGTAAGAACCACATTTACAATTAAAGTGGCCTTTGTGATTTAGTTCACACTCATTTCTCTATTTAGAAAATGATTACAAACATTAATCGCATGTCTTTTTTGAAGGGCAAACATTTTTCTTTTTTTCATTCATACATTTTACAATGATGATTAAACATACTTGATTGTTGTTGGATGGCTGCGGAGAACCCCGCCTCCGTGTAGCCATAGGTGACCGCTGCTCCTCCCCTCGCAATGGAGCTTGCGGATTCCCGCACCTGGGCGTCAGCGTCATGGAACTGAGGACTCGGCCGGCTGGCGTTTTATGGTGTTTTAACCTGTTTTTGGGCAAGGGCTGACATTTCTAAGGTAATCATGACGGTGCTCATTACGGAGGGCCTGCAGTGCGACAGGAGACGTGGCTGGAGACCGTGCCTGCAGTTGTTTGATTCACGCCGGTTAGAGGCTAATGAGTGGACGGAGATTGGCGCAAAGCGAGGCGCTGCAGAGTTGAGCTTTCCACAGCCTCCGCGGTGATTGATAATTGGGGAAATCTCAGCGCCTGGGTCAGGAAGTGGCAAAAGTGCAGAAAGGACGAAGCCGGTCTGCAGAGGTGAGCCCACCAGGCAATAATTATATCAGCTGATTCAGCTACCAGAGGAGGGCGAGGGGTTGTCTGTATAGTCAACTTCAGAGGTCTGATGGTCTTAGAGTCGGCAGCTTTCCCCCCTCAAGGTCTAGGTTCATGGGGTGTAAATACTTTTGTTTATTAGTTGGGGCTTTGAATACCTTGCAAACTGGACCCAAGATCCAAGGGAAAATAGGAAAACATTTAAAGCAGGTGAATGCTATTGCAAATGTTGACTCTGAGGTAGAGCTCAAAGCCAAAACTCACTTAGCCCAGGCAAAAGCGGTGTCATCGGCGGCGAGAGCTGGGAATACTCTAAATCAACCTGGCCTTAATTCAAGTTTCGAGAGCTCTGAAGAAGAGACGTCTAACTTTCATCAAGAGGGGGTGGATCCCACTGTACAGAAGCAAATAGGTGGCTCAACCTGAGGGGAGAAGGAACAGACAGTCGAGTCTACAGCAGAGACAAACAAGGACGAGATAAAAAACTCCAAAGACTTTCCATTATTTTCTAAAAAAGCATCCCAGCTGGCTTCAGCCAAATCTACGGCAAAACCGCTGCAACCTATAGAGGGGGGAGCCAGTGGGTGCCCCAACTAGCCCCTTGCAGACTTTAGATGCATCTCCATGAGTCCAGGCCCCTGTACAGGCTACTTCTGCAGTCGCTCTGATATCACAGCCGTCTGGTCAACCTCCGCACGGCCAGACTGCATCATCAACGCCACTGACTCAGGCCTCGGCACTGGTCCAGCCACCTCCCAAAGACATCATAGTGCAGCAGCTGGAGGCTCAGGCACTGCCCTAGACGTGCTGTAAGGCTGGTCCAGAACTCTCAGACCAGCTAGCCGGGATTCAGAAGCAAGATGAGAAGTCACACCAGGATGTGTTCCAATCATCAACCAAAGGAGCTAACATTCAACATATCGATATAAAGACCATGCTGAATCTTATCTTGGAGGAGATAAGAGAAATGAAGAAATTCCAAGAGAATGAGATAGCCTCCCAGCACCAGCGTCTTGGGAAAATCGAAGAGGCTGTGGCTTGTTTTCCAGCAATAATGCAAGAAGCTGAATCAAGGATTGCCCTGTTGGAGGATCAAATGAACTGTATGCTCCTGAGAGTAAAGGAGGCAGCAAAAGATAAAATCTTTTTAGAATATAAACTCGAGGAACTTGAAAATCATTCTCAACGTTTGAATTTACAGATAGTCGGGGTACCCGAGGGGAGTGAGGGATCTCATACTCTTCAATGGGTCGAGTCGTTTATTAAGCAGAATGCCTTGCCCGAATTTACTGGAGACCTAATGATAACAAAGGCACATCGTGTCCCCTCACACCCCCTGCCCAATTCAAAGTTCCCATGTACGATCTTGACTAACTTTGCTGACTAACGCATCAAAGAGAAGATTCTGGTTAAGGCAATACAGCAAAGACAGTTCTCTATCAATGAGGTCTCAAAATGTCGGATATTTGCTGATATGTCTGTGGTAGCCGCACGCAGGCCCAAAGAGTTTGTGAAACTACTATATCTTTTTAAAGCTCAAGGGGCACAGGCTTCAATAGCCCAGCAATCTAAGCTTCTAGTCCTCGTGAGAGGGAAATTCCATATATTTTCCAATATAGAGGAAGCACAGGAGCTGTTGATAGAGATCTCTTTCTCAAAATGAAGATGTGTATAATTTGATGCTAAGGGTCTCCGGGTGGGATTATCACCCAGGGGGCAGCTCCGGGGTACCCCATAGCGAAGTATGGGGGTGAGATGTGGCTAGCGGGGTCTAACACGTTTCTTGGGGGGTTTTCGGGGGAAGGGTGGTAGGAGGTCTATGGCAGTAAAAAGAGCAGAGGCAAAGGAGACAAAGAAGAGGAAAACAGGGTTTGGAACTCGAATGATTATTGCTGCTATTTAAAGCATAAAAATGGCTAGTAAATGTAAATGGTATGTTAAACAAACAAAAATATGGAGGGCTCATAAAATGTTTGGCTTCCTTTATGCCTCAAGTTCTCTTTCTCCAAGAAACTCACCTTAAAACAAATTCACCGAAGCTCTTTCTCTCTAGAGTTTTCATGAATGCTTTTTTTGTGTCAGCCGGTTTGGCAATGAGAGGTGTAGCTATTAACTTCTGTAGAAGCGTGGTTTGGGAGTTTGTCCAAGTTCAGAGAGATCCTCAGGGAAGATGGTAATGGGTTGTGGCTAAATTAAATGGGAGTACATTGAATTTTATTAATTACTATGTCCCAATTATGGATGACCCCTCAGCTTTGATGAATGTTAATGAACTGCTCAGGAGAGCCCCCGGTCAGATCGTTCTTGGAGGGGATTTTAATTACATCCTAAGACCTAAGAAAAGACACTTCCAATAAAAACAAGAAACAACTGAAGCCAAAGACTAAAAAAGTTCTTGATGGCACAATACAGGATTATCAGCTGATTGATCCATGGTATAAAGTCAATCTGGCAGCATGCGATTATACTTGCTATGCCCGTCAAGTACAGACAGCATCTCGTATTGATTTGTTTTAAATATCTCGGTCCCTGAATCTCATACAGGCAGAAATTGGGGCGTATTAATTTTCTGACCACTCTTATATTAAGCTTGACCTAGAAATCGAAGAGGGGAAGAGGACTAGATCCAGGTGGCAGATGGATTGTCTCCTTCTCCTAGATCACCAATGGGTATAAGGCTTAAGAGAGTGGATACTTGACTATTTTAGGATCAATGAGGGGACAACAGAACCATTCTCAGTATGGGGGGGTTCAAGGCGGCTGTGTGTGGGCAAATGATCACATTTTTGGCCGCTCAGTCCAAAACACAACCTATTAAAATAGCTGAACTCCAGCAGGCAGTCAAAAGTGCCCTAAATCAGAGAAATGCCCCTCTATGGGGTCAGCTTGAAAAGGCTAAAAAGGCGTTAAAGGATTTTTTTAAATTTATTTATTTATTTATTTATTAAAACATTTATATAGCGCGAACAAAGGCCCTAGGGCATCTCGGCGCTGAGGTTTCTGCAATGTATAACCATCAAAGGGACTGAAGTTTTATTGTTTAAAAAGCCAGGTCTTAAGCTGTTTGCGAAACATCCAGAGAGAGGTACTCGTTTTAATGGCAAGTGGGACAGTATTCCACAGTTTCGGGGCAGCTACAAGGAATCTTCTATCACCCCACGCTACTGATTTTGTGCGTGGTACCAGTAATTCCTGTAAAGAAGATGAACGCAACGTTCTAGCAGGACGGTAAGGGATGAGATTTTGGGTAAAGAAAGCAGGTCCGATATTATGTAAAGCTTTATATACCAGGCAAAGGGACTTGAATTCAATCCTCTTTCTCACCGGCAGCCAATGCAGCTGTCTTATGGTGGCTGATACCGACTGGTATTTTGGAATGCGCCCAAGTAGCCTGGCGGCAGCATTCTGAATGATTTGCATTTTTTTAAGCACCTTCTCTTGGGCGCCCAAGAACAGAGCGTTGCAGTAGTCTAAGGTGGATAGAACCAGGTGAGTGACCAGGGTTTTACCAGCATTTTCAGGTAGGAATGGCAGGATTTTTTTTATGAGCCGTAATTTATGAAAAGCTGAGGAGGAGATCTGATTTGCATGAGGTAGGAAATTCAGGCGGTTATCGAACACCACCCCTAAGTTCCTCACCTTATCGATCGGATCCGGGGGCTGGCCCATAGATGAAGGCCACCAGAGTGAGGGCCATTCCGGGGATAATTTGCCAAAAATGACAACTTCTGATTTGTCAGAATTTAGTTTCAAGCAATTGGCAGCCATCCAGCTCCCAATTGCCTGCATGCCTTGATTGAAATTACTGGCAATCTTAGGCCCATCATTCTTGACTGCTAGGACCAGCTGGGTGTCATCTGCATAGGAGGTAAGGCTCATCCCATGTGCCTTGATGACTCTGGCAAGGTCCGACACGTAAATGTTAAATAAAGTCGGACTAAGGGATGAGCCTTGAGGAACTCCGCATGGCAGTGACAGAGGAGATGATTTGAAAGGTCCGATGGTGACCACCTGGGACCTTCCCGCCAGAAATGAAGCGATAAGTCCTCTGGCGTTCCCTCGGATGCCCAAGCCTCCGACACGGTCAACCAAAGTGACATGGTCGACCGTGTCGAAGGCTGCCGATAGGTCCAGCAGAATAAGAACTGCTGTTCCTCCTTCATCCCGGATAGATCTAATATCATCCGCTGCCTTAACCAGGGCAGTCTCTGTTCCGTGGAATTGGCGGAAGCCGAACTGTGATTCATCCAGTAACCTATTTTCCTCGACAAAGGAGGATAGTTGAAGGTTCATAATTTTTTCAACTACTTTCGCTAGGAGTGGAAGACTAGCGATAGGACGATAACTTTTATTATCATCCTTGTCGAGGTTGGGTTTTTTAAGGAGGGGTTTTACTAGGGTCTTTTTTAAAAACTCTGGGTAAATGCCCGTGCAGAACATAGAATTGCAGATCGCGGTCATGGACGGAAGAACTGTTTCAATAATCGGGCGTAGGATTTTCAAGGGACATGGGTCCAAGGCAGAGCCTGATTTAATGGATGATATGATATTCCGTACCTGAGGGAGATCTACTTCTGTGAACTGCAGGAGGTTGGGACCATTATGTGAAGGGGGAAAAGTGGGAAGAGTAATTGCATTATTTGCGAAGACTCGGTAAATGTCCTCGACTTTACTAAAGAAAAAATTCGCTAGGTCGTTGCAAAGAGATTGGGAAGGGGGAGGGGTCAAGTCAGAAGAAAACCCAGCTAACTGTTTGGTGGTTTCATACAATAGTTTACTGGAATTTTTGGCTGATTCTATTTTTTCACAATAATATTTTTTCTTTGCCTCACAGATTAAGATTTTGTATTTGGCCATTGCATCTTTATACTTGAATTTGGCTTCGTCAGTATAATCTTTCCGCCAGTGCCTCTCGCTGTTCCTGCACTGTTGCTTCTGGATACGTAGCTCAACTGAGTACCAAGGGGCCGACGGGGCAGATCTGTTACGGGATCGTTGTTTGGTCTGAACTAGTTCCGAGGCTGCAGAGCTTACCCAGTCATAGTATTGGGATATCGCAATGTTGGGATCAGTGGATAACAACGGGGTGGTATCGGTGAGGTTTGATTCTAACCTAGAGGTATCTATGTCGTCCCATGCCAAATAGGGTTGACGGGGATTAAGGCATGATTTGCCTGCAGGAAAATCCTGTACTGACAATGATGCCAGGATAAGATGATGGTCAGTCCAGGTCAGAGGAAGAATTTGGGTGACTTGTAGGCCCACTGTATTAGTGAATATGCCATCCAAGGTGTGGCCACCATCATGCGTGGGAGATGTGACCAGTGGGTGAAGGCCAAAAGTGGTCATATCTGCTAGAAGAGTAGCCGTATCTGGATTTTCTGGGAAATCAAAATGAAAATTAAAGTCACCCAGGATCGTGAGAGAGTTCTCAAGGGCGGATACTTCCAGTGTAGATCTAAGATCTGAAATGAATTCATTCCTGTGCCCCGGAGGGCGGTATAAAAGGATACCTTTAAATGTGTAGGTTGGGGAGAGATTAATGGCGAATTCTAGGGCTTCACAAGAGGATCGGGTGATCGTTTTGGTCCTGACGGAGAAAGTATCACGTGCAATAATGGCAATGCCACCACCTTTTTTCTTGAGCTGTCTGTCCAGTCTGTATATAACATACCCGCTAGGTACAGCAATCACTAAGTCAGGACTGGACGCTTCGTCCATCCAGGTTTCAGTTATGAAGAGTAGGTCTATTTTGTGGTCACTGATCAGCTCGTGGATGTCCTGGCGATGTTTACCTGCTGAACGGACATTGGAGAGGGCAATAATGTAAGATTTCATATTACAGGGGGGCATGTTATAGGTAGAAGGTATAGGGGCTTTACAGCCCCAGCAGCGAGAGACCGGGCTGGTAAGCAAGGAATAGGGATTTGAGATAGTACAAGCCTGAAGGATCGGAGGACGTAACTGCAGAAGCTGGAGAGAGGTGTAATAACCTCCTGGTGGCAGAGGGTGAGAGCCAGGGGGGGTGGCCCTAGGCCCGGGCCAGGCGCGGACGGGCGCAGACGGGCTTGCCTTTGGCGCGCCTTTGGCGCGCCGCCGGCGCGCCCGCTGCGCGGTCAGGTAAGTCCCTTGCTTATATTCATGGTAAAAGGGGCGTGGGAGGGTGGGAGGGGCGCCGAGCAATCCGGCCAGCCTTCCCAATCAAAAATGGCACCTAAAGTTATGCTCAGGGGTTCCCAGCGCCTGGTAATAGCGGCGTGGTGGGATGTAGATGAGCCTCGGCGATGTAATCTCGTCTCGAGGTAAGGTCAGGAATTAAAAACGCACTATATAAAATATTGTACACAGTTTTTAAAAAAAAAAGCGATTATCAAGTCAATCACCTTTTTAAATGCCACAGAGTGCAAGGGAGCACAGAGTACCTCCGGCTTTCCGCCTCAGAGGGAAATAACAGCAGAATCACTGGTGGCTGAAAGGCCTCGCCCTTAAGTATCCAGGGAGGGCGGGAGGGGCGCCGAGCAATCCGGCCAGCCTTCCCAATCAAAAATGGCGCCTAAAGTTATGCTCAGGGGTTCCCAGCGCCTGGTAATAGCGGCGTGGTGGGATGTAGATGAGCCTCGGCGATGTAATCTCGTCTCGAGGTAAGGTCAGGAATTAAAAACGCACTATATAAAATATTGTACACAGTTAAAAAAAAAAAAAAAGCGATTATCAAGTCAATCACCTTTTTAAATGCCACAGAGTGCAAGGGAGCACAGAGTACCTCCGGCTTTCCGCCTCAGAGGGAAATAACAGCAGAATCACTGGTGGCTGAAAGGCCTCGCCCTTAAGTATCCAGGGAGGGCGGGAGGGGCGCCGAGCAATCCGGCCAGCCTTCCCAATCAAAAATGGCGCCTAAAGTTATGCTCAGGGGTTCCCAGCGCCTGGTAATAGCGGCGTGGTGGGATGTAGATGAGCCTCGGCGATGTAATCTCGTCTCGAGGTAAGGTCAGGAATTAAAAACGCACTATATAAAATATTGTACACAGTTTAAAAAAAAAAAAAGTGATTATCAAGTCAATCACCTTTTTAAATGCCACAGAGTGCAAGGGAGCACAGAGTACCTCCGGCTTTCCGCCTCAGAGGGAAATAACAGCAGAATCACTGGTGGCTGAAAGGCCTCGCCCTTAAGTATCCAGGGAGGGCGGGAGGGGCGCCGAGCAATCCGGCCAGCCTTCCCAATCAAAAATGGCGCCTAAAGTTATGCTCAGGGATTCCCAGCGCCTGGTAATAGCGGCGTAGTGGGATGTAGATGAGCCTCGGCGATGTAATCTCGTCTCGAGGTAAGGTCAGGAATTAAAAACGCACTATATAAAATATTGTACACAGTTTTAAAAAAAAAAAAAGCGATTATCAAGTCAATCACCTTTTTAAATGCCACAGAGTGCAAGGGAGCACAGAGTACCTCCGGCTTTCCGCCTCAGAGGGAAATAACAGCTCCCTGACTTTTTAACAATGTGTATATGAAGAAAGCCAAATAGTCTGCAAATTGTTAGCTACGTCTACTAAGACCAGGCAGGAAGCCGCCTTAGTTACAGAGGTCATATATCCCAAGACTGGAGTCGTAGTGACGAATAGGGATTGGATTGCTCAAATTTTCATGGAGCATTATCAACAGCTCTACACTAACAAATGTGCGGTCAGGCAAGATTTAACACACCATTATTTCAAAGGCGTAAATCTCCCAAGATTGTCCAACTCCCTCGTGGACCAGTTCAACTTGACATATCAGGCGCTGAGATCTTGGCAGCCCTGAATTCAATTTCCAGAGAGAAAGCCTGCCAAAACGATGGGCTGCCCATCGAATTTTATAATACTATATATAACAAGGGAAACCCAAAGTCGCAATAGGCATGGGACCTTGGGGGTATGCAATATTTCACAAAACAGTGGTCCCAAACTTCACTATCAATTTAAAAACAGAGATACAAATAGACCAAAATTGGAATCTTTGTTCAATGTCCAGCCGGACATGTTTTAATAGTAAATATAATCAAATGTGGCAAAATATCTGACAATTTCCAAGTGGGACTCAAGCCTGTGTCCAGCTACCACATATACACAACCATAGACAAACAAACAAATGCAAGGCAGGAAAAAAGTCTGTAGATTGATCAAAAAATTAGAACAGACAATTAATAATTGAATACACTTTCTGTGATTTCACAATAGAGGAGTATACAAATCAGCAGGTGTAAAGTGTCGACGACGTTTCGATCCTTATTTGATTCGGGACCATCATCAGGACATATCAATACATGCCTTTACTGAATATTTAAAAAGTTGCCATACATAAAAAACACCAAAACATACATTAAATGAAAACAACACAGTGCAAAAAAAGATGGGAAAAAAAAGGAAAATTCACAGATTAGTACATTTCAAAATTACCATTAATATCAGTTCATTTACAAGACGAAAAGAGCCAATCACTGTACGCTGAAGTCTATACAACTCAAAATGTGAAATTGCAGGGACTCAAAAACAATTAAGCTAACACTGTAAATCAGAATCTATGCATCTCGAAATTTACGGCTATATAGGCATCCCTAAGTTTATACGTGAAAAGTTAACTAACAGGGCTCCTCCAGTGTGTTTAAATGATCTAGTACAAAGGCAAGGGAATTAAATTACTGTATTTTGGTTTAGAGTTAACCGCTTGAGCAGGGCACATAATGGTTCTAGGTCACACCTTCATAGCATAAAGTAGTTAGGCGCCACGTACCTCTAGTTGTATTTCGTTCACCTAATGGTATTTTAGGCGAGGGTGACCAGTTTATATCTAGAAAGGCATAAGAGTGAGGCTATAAGACCGGGGAAATATAAATGCGTGGCCATTAGTTATTTGGAAATATAGATAACCACGAGTTGCTTACCAAGCGTAGGCTCCTCAAATTTAGTAAAAGGGGGTGAGGCACTATCGTCGGTAGAAAAGCAAATGCTTTTGTGTTGCACTCCTGCAAATAAAATAAAGCAAGGCGTGCTCAGTTTATACTACTTCCAAAATTAAGTAACTAGCAATACATTACTCGAAGTCCCTCTTACCAATAGATTAAAGTAGCAGCTCCAAAAGTGGGGAGTCTTGTGCGTTTTGACGACGAAGTAATAAATAAATAAATAAAACTTCTACCCATGGAGTTGCTCGATTACTATCCGGTCATAGACCTACAAAACAAAGCAAAACAGGCCGGAGGGGCGCTCAGTGTCGGTAAAAAAAAAAAAAACTCAGTCCACACTGACAATTAATTGTGAGCTCGGCTGGAGGGCGTCTTACCGGTAGCGTAGAGTGGTGTTCCCGTAATAGGGGGTCTGATGCACCCGATGAGATAATACTCAATCCGTGCACGACGGCAGATTACGTTGTTTAAAGGAGGCCTAATGTCACATGGTAAAGGTCATGTGATGCGCAAGAGTAAAGAAAGGACATCCAATGGTCCCAATAGATGCCATCTTGAAAGGAGTAGTAACAATTGAGATTATACTATGAAAACATTTCCCATAAAGAGGAAGTGAGCACTCGGGCATTATGCTGCACCAAATTTTCATGCTTCATGCGCTCAATCTATAATGTAATATTAAGTCGTGATATAAACTAAAAAACGATTAATTGCCAAATTATAATACCCCATGGGGGCTGACAGCCACCTCAGTATCAAGTCACCGAGGCTCACCTTGGACCATCTGTCAAACAGATGGGATGTACGAGCAGCCGTTTTTTAGTGAAGAGTAACAAGCAGCACAATGGGGACATAGCATTCAGTTACAGCGGCCTTTTTGTAGTGGAGAATATAACAACCACAACATTCATAAGTGACCCTGTTCAAAGTGCAATTCTACTGTTATTTGAGACAATCACATTAAAAACAGATGAAGAAAAACCTTTTAAAGTGAAGCAGATTACATTTAAAATACCATATGGAACCAATTAAAGTGTCAGTGTAAAGTTGCCTCGTGAAGTTCAAAATAAAGGAAAAATTACCCTTAATTAAACATTTTGCGAGAATCCAAAGTAACACTTTTTCAGTAAGCTTGCCACCCCCACAAGTCTAGGAACCATTTATGAGTTAACAAGAATTCATAATCACACTTTGCCATCTCCATATATTTAAAACAACACAAATACTTTGGCCAAATTAGGGAGCAGACTGAACCAGAGACTTGTATCGAATATTGGGATTCAGAGTTCAATGTACATTAGAGCAATGAGGTCCAGTCCTCCAAACGATTCAGGCCGGTATGGATACTTTTGGTCCTCAGGATCCATTTTAATTCCTCCTTATTGAGTAGACAGCCAATATCACCTCCCGTTGGAGGGCGTTTTACTGCATCAATGATTGTCCATTTCAGTTCGGATTCACTGTGGTTTTTCTTGGAGAAATGATCCACTAACGGTGCGTTAGGTGTTTTACATCGAATCCGACTCTTGTGTTAGCCTAGAAGAGCTGGGGCGCTTTTTAATCCAGAACAGAGTAATTTCCTGGCAAGATGTTCAGAATAGATGGGGTGGCTGGAGCAAACCTGGCTTTTTTGAGTATTTACAGATTATATATTTTCTAAATAGATATAATCTTTCATCTAGTGGTGCCCCGACTAAGCTGGTGGCCTCTCTATTTGGAGCAAAAGTAGGAGGGTTGGGTGTTTGGTACCATCTTTTGTGCACCCAAAATTAATCTCCACTGGTCGAGAAATTCTTAGAAAGAGTAACCCGGGAAACTCAATGTACCTTTTCAAGTCAGGATTGGCAGGCTATATCACAGTTAGGGAGGTAGGCTTTAAGAGCTCACAATTTTAAAAGAATGTTCTTTTTTGACTCGGTGGATGGCTTACTATACACCCAAAGCTCTCAACAAAAAATATCCAGAAGTAGAGAATAGATGTTTCTGTGGCCAGGCAGAAGGGGAAGGAGCTTGGCCACATATATTCTTTACGTGTCCAAGGTTAGGGCTATTCTGGGTTAGGATTTTTCGGGCCATTATCCGGGCTCGAGAGGCCGAGGCCGCCCTCTTCGTCATTACCAGATCTAGGGCAAACTTGACAAAAGTGGAGGAGAATTTTCTATCTATTTCCTCCCTCGTTGCTCGCTCACTAATTCTTCAGAATTGGAGGTAGGCGGAGGCATCTTCATATGCAAGGTGGCTAAACAAGATGAATCGAACCAGGATTTTCAAAGAAGCATATGCAAGGCGGGTGGGCACTACATAAAAGTTCACTGCGATTTGGAAATACTTAGCGAATCTTGAAACTATGATGGAATAGAAGTCTTATCGACCTTAGCACTTTAGCATTTTAGCAAGTTAGAATTGCATATCCGTATAAAGTTGGGATAGTAACTTAAGCGCTTTTTGAAAATGGGTATTCTGCCAGATTATGTTTGCAATATGCTTTTTTGCACTTATTTGCACTTTCATTGTATTTGTTTTATTCATGACTTGTATGTTCTGATCCAAAGTTGTTTTTAAACTCCCTGTTATTTATTATCATTGTCATACCCCTTATGCTCTGCTCAATAAAAATTATTTTAAAAAAAAGATGATTAAACATACTCAATAGTTCAGCTTGACTCACAGCGAAACAAGTCTCACATTACTTGATGTAGAGGTCAGACCCTCGGATATGGGATTAATAACCACTCTATACACAAAACCTACTGAAAAAACACTGCCCTTCACTTCAAACCTTTCTACCCTAAACGTTTGAAAGACAACTTACCGTATGGTCAGTTTTTGAGAGTGAGATGCAACTGCACACGAAGGAAGGACTATGATCTACATTCACACATGTTGATGGAAAAATTGAAAGAGAAAGGCTAGCCTCACGAACTATGAAAACACTCAAGGAAAAGGGCTTTGTTCACTCCAAGAGAGGAGTTGTTGCACAAAAAGTCCAAAACTCCAATGGATAGATCGGTAGGCGTAAAAACATTTGGCTCACACACAAATGCGTTTAAAAAGATCATTTGTCAGAATGGGCATCTCAGTAAAGGAATGGATGATGGATTCGATATACCACTCTTCGCCTTAAAAAAGAACACCAGTATTGTTGATATCACTCTCTAAAAGCGGTGTCTCTACACAAGTAGTGTTAAATCCAACCCCACCAGCAAGGTGTTTTTATCACTTATTATCAATGCTTAGTCTAAAAGGGGAGTAGAACAGAAGTGAAAACGAAATAGACTGCTTTTCACTACCAGGACATGTCAAACATAAAAGTACAGATCCTACCTTTTACTTACATAGCACCCTGCGCTTTGGTTTACCAAGGGCCTTCCATAGGGTTTACTTTAATAAAAGGGAAGTTTAGGGCTTGGTAAATTGCTTTAAATGCCAAGTCAAAGTTGCAGTAAACTGCACACCCATGCATTGCAGTGGCAGGCCTTAGACTTGGTTAGAGGGCTACTTATGTGGGTGGCACAAGCAGTTCTGCAGACCTACTAGCAGCATTTAATTTACAGGCACGGGGCACATCTAGTGCACTTTACTAGGGAATTATAAGTAAATTAAATATGCCGATTGGGTATGAGCCAATGTTACCATATTTTAGGGAAAGAGCACATGCACTTTAGCACTGGTTAACAGTGCTAAAATGTGCAGAATCATAAAGCAAGCAAAACGAGGTCTCGAAAAAAGGAGGAAGAAGGCAAAAGGTTTGGGGGAACACTTCAGAGAGGGCGATTCTCCCACAATTACTAAATAATTGCTGCTTGAAAATATGAATAAGGCACTGCTCTGCGAGCAAAGACATCAATGTTGTATATTGAAATATTATATGCAGCAGCAAATGTTTAGGTTGAATATTGAAAAAAAATATTGTGATACAAAAATATAGTTCCAGGAATATCATAATGTCAGAGATATTGTGAACATAACTATCAAGGTAAGTATATCATTATTAGCGCCTTATTGTGAGTTTGGTGGTCCGTCAACTGCCATACACGCAGTCACTGTCAGAACGCCGCAAGCTCGGCTGTACGACCGCCATATTAGGACTTGGGAGGATTGTGATTGCAAAGACAGCAGCTGAACCGCGGATACCACCAGTACACCACTGACCGCTGAGGTTGCGGCTGGGGAAAAGCAGCTGCCATAGAGCGGTGCAGGGCATTTTAACTGTCATCCGTATTACGAGTTGGCTTTTCTACGAGCTGACCACAGTCGTGAGACTGCCAGCTTCAAGTCTGCAGAAACAAGTATTTGTGGTGTGCATTTACCCTGTTCCTGTGATTTTGGTCAGAGTTTGACATGGATCCCTTTCTTTAAGTTCCCCTTCACAGCAGCATTTTCACCCCAAGTATTACGACCCTGTTTGTGGAGATGTACAGGTGAGTCATTTTAGAACCATATACCCATTGGCTGGACTGCCCACATATGGGCCCGACTCCAGCAATGGATTGGTGGTATTTTTCCACATGTATCATGCATATATGTGCGTCTGACACAAATACATTTGAAATGCTCGTTCAGTCACCGATACATATGGAAAAATAATCACCACCACTGCAAAATCTCTACAGCCACAATGCGGGCACCACTGTAAACTCGTAATACGGCGGTCAGAAGACCACTGGCGCTGTAGTCTCCTGGCGGCCTCAGCCGCTGTGAATGGGCGGTCAGCCCGCCAAACTTAAAAAAGGCCCTTAGTCTTGTTTTTGATATCATTGTAAAATATATTGTTTGCTAAAATATCATTGTATATAATGTTGATATTTACAATATATTTGTTAAATAGTTAGGGTAGTTTTTAATTAATTTTGTATGTATTTCATTCTAAAATATTTGATGAGGTGTTGATTTATTTTAAATAGTTTGTTGTAGTGTTTATTGTATTTCATTTTTTATGTGTTCATTGTAACATTTTAAAATAAAAATATATGTTTAATAAAACTATTAGCAGTGGTATATTAATTTTATAGGCGAAAGTGTGGGGGGATTTTAAAGCATGTTTTTGTAAATATTTTTTTTTGCATATTTATGATTTTAATTTTTTATTTAGTAATTTTATATATTTTTTATTTACATTTTAAATATCCTTATTTATAGTTAACAATTGTTTTTGCTGTTTTTCCAAATGTTTTCGATTTAAAGGTTTATTTGATTTAGGCCATACATTTATGTTTTACATTTTCCTATTTCAAAATGTTATTAAATGTAGCTATTACATTTTTTGTTTATGTTACATTATTTTATGTATAATTTGTTTTTGATGATTAGAATGGAAACATATTAAAAATATATTGAAGTATAATTTCAATTTTTAGTTGTTTTATTTCAAATTCTAAATTTATTTATTTGTTTTTATAAATAAATGAATTTACATTTGTATATAAAAATGTACATTTAATATATTAGTTCAATAACACTTTATTTGATGTGATTTTATTTTTTCAATGTTAAGGAAAATGATTAATAATATTTTTAGTCGTGTGATGATAGGTCTATTGGGGAACAGAGTGGGACATTTTTTGAAGTATTTGATATTACATTTGTATTTTATGTAATGTTTAACATACTACATATTGTGTTTGCAATTTCTTTTAATGTTACATTTTTACATTGTGTTTGTTTACAATTGTTACATTTTATATTTTACATAAATTAGTTTTTTACTTTTGAATAATTTATTTTATATGCGTATATAAAATATTATTAAAATGTTTATAATGTAGTCATTGTTTGCATACATTGTGGTAATTTTTTATTAAATTATGGTATTTTAATATTTAGTTTTCTTAATTTATATAAAATATATAAACTAAATGTGTAAGTTTTTAGTTGGTAATTTATATGATATTTATATTGTTAGTACATTTGTTGCAGAAAATTAAATTATATTTGATAAATATTTCACTTATGTCATTATTTACATTTTCATTTTAAATATATACCATTTATAAATGTTAGTTTTTCTTGTTTTTAAATAATGTTAACATTTGCTATTGTGTTTTTTTTATATTTATTGTTTGATTAATTAAATCATTTGTAAATATTTATTGTAAGTTAAATATTATTTTTATTGCTATTCATGATTTTCAAAAAGTATGTATTCTCTTGTAGGAATACTAATGTTACCCTTTTAATGTCCAACAACTTCCAAAAAAAAGTTCAGATTGAAGTGGGAATTGTAAATGTAATATCTTTAGTGAACAACATCTTCCCTAAAATAGTACAGATTGGAATGGGAAATCTAAATATAACCCTATAGTGTCTAACAACTTGTCCAACATGGTTTACATTGGGGTGGAGATGGTACATTTGACTCCTTTAGTGTCTAACATGTTCCACAAAATGGTTTATGTTTGAGTGGGAGTAGTAAATTGTCCTCTTTTGGTGTCCAACATCATCTCCAAAATGGTTTAGGTTGGAGGAGGAATAGTAAATATAACCCCTTTAGTGTCCAACACCTTTCTCAAAATTATTAAATTGTAGTAGGAATTATACATTTGACCCCTTTAGTGCCCAATACCTTCTTCACAATGCTTTAAATTGAAGTGGGAACAGTAAATGTAAACTCTTTAGTATCCAACACCTTCCCCAATATGGTTTGTAGTTTGTATTTTTGTATAGTGTTTTACAATAATAACCAACACATGGCACGTTTTTTTACATATTTGTATTTATGTATTTTATTTAATGTTAATTTAAAAAAAAAATCTTTTTGCCACATATGTTAACTTTGTAGCCTGTACCCAATAAAACCCCTAAAATAAAGATTTGAAAAATATAGATAGAATGAGCTTTGGCTATAAGCAGGGAAGTATTACCCTTTCACCACATAACAATGAGTATTTAGTGTATCATTAATTCCACTTCTTATGGCATGCTTGCAATGACATCCATTAGGCACTATTTTTAATGTCAAAAGTACACTGAATTATCACACATTATATTCTTTATCCACAGATGCATTGTATACAGGCAGCAATCATTTTTGTTTTGGTTATTCAACACTGCAGTGTTTTTCAAAATGTAAGGCAAACCTTTACTCGTTCATTTTACTTTAGGAACTCCATGGGAGCAAATAGCGTTTTTTACTCTCTTCCCATGCACTCCTTTTGTGCTTCTTACTGCCCTCTCCCACTCCTTCTTCCACTGATCCCCCGTGTCTCCCTGTTTCACAGTTTAAAAAGAAAAAAATATTCCTTTACATGACTTCTGCCAAGGAAAAGTAGCTGCCCATTCTTTGCTTTCCCACTCCAGCCCATTACTACCTCCTTTTTTATATATATTTTATTTGTTTAAATTGTTTTTGCAAGGGTCCGGTAGCTACACAGTTATTGGCAGCTCATTTCTTTTAGTGTCTGCAGCTTCTTGTGCAAGCTCATTTTTTTATTTAACTTTCTGAATTGGTTGTAAGCCATATTGGAATAGTAAATTGAAGCACAAAAAATCCAAAATGGCCACTCATGAATAGAAGAAACGCCTGCACATGCATTCTGATGCAGCAGCAACTATTTTGGAATTTATTTCACACAAAACAAACAAGCATTTGCAAAGGCAATGGTCAGGCCCACTGGAATTATGCGATTCGGCAACTGTAGTGTTATGCCAATAATTATAGATTTGCCACATTTTCCACATATTCGATCATCTTGTTTCAATAGTCTTTATTCATTTGTAACATCGACCATAAAAACACAGATTTAAAAATACAGTACAAGCAATCAATATGCTTTTGGAAACAAGATAATTTGAGCCAGTCTCACAGAGCTATTAGACATCTATAAAACATAGAAGCAAAAATTACCATGTCATAAAGTTTGACTTTTTCTCAAGTTAATAGCAGCAAAATGTGGTTAATAACAACTAGCAGGTTTGACATATCGTAAAACATATCTCTTCTCAAGTTAATAGCAACACAATATTACTGGAAACAGTGAATGTGTTATGGCGGGGACTGGATGTTTTTTTAAAGAGTATCATCCCTTCTTAATAAAAACAAAATGCTCATGATTTTCCGATAGAACATAAAAATTACTTTATAAACAGACAAAGGGTTTAAATGCCATAAGAAAAAAAACAATCTTATATGCTAAAAAAGCCACAATTCATATATAAAAACCCACATAAAACCTATTTTAAAACATATCTCTTTCTCAATTTGATGGCAGCAGAAACATAGCTAAGAACAGTAAAGCAAATTATAGGTTAAGTTAAACATTTTTGAAAATGCATCCCTTCTTGATAAGATGTAAGGTGCTCATGCTTTAAGATTGGACATACGAAAGCAAACGCTCAAGGTGCTATATAAAGTGCAAAAAAGCATGATATACACTGTCGATTGGGACGTGGTGCCATTACATGGGCAGCTTGGCAGGGATGTCAGCAAAGATCCTGAGAGCAGAAAGGTCACTAAAAAATTTATCTCATTTAGGACCTGATTATGAGTTAGGGGGTCCCTGAAACGCAGTACCCATGGTCTGACCGCCGCGAGCTTGGCGGTCCGACCGCAGTATTATGAGATGGTCGGATTACCTTTGCAAAGACCATGGCTGAACCTCTGCCACCAAACTCTGACCACGGGGTCCGCGGAATGGGCCAAAGAGGCTGTGTGAGTCTCGGAATACCAGTGAAACTGCCAGCCTAATTACAAGTTGCTAAACAGCTGGCGTGCTTGTGGAGGTTCAACCACCACATCTGAAACGGCAGAGAGGGAGGAATAAAAGGGCGACTCTCACCTTTACTCACATCTTCTGCCATCATGGAGCCCAACGTACACATCCTGTCACTGCTGTACCTGCTCAATCGTGTCCAAAACCCACTCCATCACCATCGTGGATGAAATCAGCTGTAAGTCATACAACTAGCAGTTTCCATAGACTCCTCAACAAAATGATGTCCGCCATGGACAAGGCAAGGGAGTTGGGGTTCCTAAGTAATTTACTCCCTTTCTGGGATTATTTCATATGAATAAAAAAAAAAACTGTAGGGTGCCCTCCTCGGCAAAAACACTGATACTGTACACCAATGGACATGTGTGTACAAATCATAATCAGTGACAGTGATGTGTGCATTAATTTGTGTTCCACATCAGAACCTCCTTATTAATAACACACCTATCAATGTATGTGACACACTTTTTTTGCCCCTTCGCACTTGTCTGCCATGTCACAACTGATGGTCACTCTTCATGCAGGTTACCATTTGTCAAGTCCTGGTAAGTCCACATAGAAATTACTACAACTACCATGAGACCCTGTGACTGCACCACAGACCAAGATGCCATACTCCTTTTGCCCTTTCTCACTTGCCTGCCATGTCACTACTGATGATCACTGTTCATGCAGCTTACGATTTGTCAAGTCTTGGTAAGTCCACATAGAACATACACCAACTACTATGAGGCCCTGTGACAGCAACTCAATCCAAGATGCAATAGTGAAAGTGACACACTCACATTGTACACATCCCAGGTCCTGTTTCGATGTCAAAGAAACATCTGTATGGATGTATCATTAAACCAAAACACACCTTTTCTACTACAACCCTTATTTGATTCTCACCCATCACCCACATGAAAAAACAATGTCAGTCAATGGGATTACATAGAATCAGTGTGAGAATAATTTTAATGGCACAATGGAAACACTCTCCGCAGGATAGGTATCACTCTATCGGGGGGAACCCTGCAAGATTGGGGCCCTGGGGCACAGTACAGCTTTGCATATGCCTGACAAACTCACTGTGGACTGGACCTGTGAATTGAAGTATATCAGGGCAAACCAATAGGATTAACAAATGCCATGTATGTGTGGGGAATGTGTAAGCGCAACTCATGAAAGCAAACTCAGCACTAACAGCATGTGTTAAACATCTAGATAAAGTAGGTGTAAGGTACACACATGAAATTTGGCACATGTCCCCGTAGCACTCCAGAAATGTATGATAAGTTGACACCCTCCATGCCTGGACAAACAAATATCCAACTTGAACACACCTCACACATATCCAACAAACATCTTGGGGATAATGGCATCCTAAATGATGTTGACATTGGCACGGACAAGCTGAAATACTTACCATATCACATAAGTCTGTACCAATTGCAGTTCATCCCACATATACATCCATACAACATTACCCCTTGTTCTGCATAAGTCCAGCACTAGGCCCAAGAACACATCAAACTAACCACTTCAAATAGATCAGAAATCAGGGATCAAACAAACACAACTGTAGTCACAAATCACTAACAATACAAGAACATCAAATAGTTAGAATAGTAATGGCAGGACCAATGTCTTAAAAAATGAGAAACAGTTTATTTATTCTCCAACAACTCATCAAGGGAAACAAAGGCCAATGGCCAATCCATTCTCATGTACAGTGCCACAGCACAATGCTGTGAGATGTAACTTGCCCTTACTGACAAAGCCAGGGAACCTCCTCACAAAGGGGCATCCATTGGGCACAGAAGGTACCTCGAAGATGGTACTTGGAACGGGGGGTTTGAGGGTAGGGAAGGGTGGGTTTGTCCTTGCCAGGGTTTCTTTTTTTATGGTTTTCTGGATTTAGGACTGGTTTAGTGGGGTGTGGCTGCTGTTCCTCTGCAGTCGAGTGGCAAGTGGAAGGGGGGGTTTGTCCTTTGTTGAGGATTTCAATGTTTTTTTTAATTTTTGGCTGCGTTCAGAGGGGTGGGGATGCTGTTTCCCTGGGGTGGACTGGGAAGTGGAAGAGATGGGTTTGTCCTTGGGAGAGGTCCTTATATATATTTTTTTTATTTTGGGCTGGGTTCAAGGGGGTGGAGGTGCTGTTTCTCTGTGGTGGAGTGCGAAGTAGAAGGTATGGGGTTGGGTGTGAAAGAGCTTTTTGGGACTTTGGGAGGGTGGGGCTTGGGTTTCTGGTGGGTCGTGGTGGTACTATACGTATTCTGAGCCACACCTGTGAGCAAGCTATGGTTAGGTGCTGCACAGATGGGTTCACAGGTGAGGAGAAGGGTTCCCCAAAGGTAATCCTAGTGGGCCCTGAGAATGTGGACAGAGGGATCCAACTGGGCTCAGCAAGGCGCAGAACAAGAACATGCCCCTGCTGTTGTGGGCCAGGTCTATGTTCTATTGCCCCAAGCAGGGAAGTCCATCAAGGGTTTGATTAGTCTACCCTAGTTTTAGGCTGGGAATGGGTTGTGTTAGACTTGGCTTCTTCAGCGGGTTTACCCCCAGACATTTTGCTTTGTTGAGTTGGCCTGCAGTCTCTGCTTCTGTCTTGGGCAGGGAAAGGACTGGACTGTTCTTTCTGCATCCCACATATCTCCAAGGGCTTGATGTAGAGCTTGCCTCCTGGTAGAAGTCTCAGGGAAACCAAAGACTTCAACATCTTCTGGAACTGGATGTTTCAGCTGCCACAGAGGAGAAAGGTAACCCAATGCAATCAACAACGACTCTGCCGACTCCGTTACCTTAAGGCACCATAGAGGGCACCACTGTAGTTTGTATCGCAATCCTGGTCTCTCCGTGCGACCGTCCAATGCTGCCACCGAGCCACTGCTTGCACCACGACCTGTGGGTACTGCACTCCGCACTGCCTCACTTCACACTGCTGTCCTGGTATCCCCGACGTTGACACGACGCCGACACCGATGCTGCTGCCTGCACCATGACATATAGACACCGCTCATGGAGAACACAGAGTATCGTCCCACTTCGAACCGAAGACCTGGCCTCACCGACGAAGATGCTCCAATCTGACATAGACGGTGCTGCTTTCACCGTGGTTTAGGGGCACTGCTCGTGAGTTACACGATGTACCGCCCCGGCCCATACTGCAGCCTTGGCTCACCAAAGCCAGCGCCATCGACTCCAGTTCATCAACCGATGCCACTGCCTGCACCACTACCTGTGGGCCCCGCACACTGCATTGCCCCATCTTGCAATGCAGCCTTGGGTCTACCGACAACAGCGCTTCAGCAATGACGACACTGCTGCCTGCACCGTGACCTGTCAGTACCGCAACAAGCACTGCCCCGCTTTGCACCACAGCCCTGGTCTCACCAACGCCGCTGGAAAACCATCACCAAGCCACTGCCTGCACCGTGACCTGAGGGCACCGCACGTTGCACTGCTCCGCTTCACCCTGCAGCCCTGACGCATGCCAACGATCTTGACTTCAAACTCACGGAGTTCGGCTTGCAACATTTGTGACTTCAAGGGACCGAAGACTCCTGTAACGACTTCCAGAACCAACGCCTGCCAACACCACTCTTCCAGGGTTCACCGCAAGGTCTGATGCCCTACATCTCCAAAGGCACTCTTTTACTGGTCTCCCCGACACTGTAGCTGGCTTGTGATGTGGCTACCTGCCGGAACCTTTGGATTTTGTTTATTCACTACGCTGTGATAACCCCAGACGGATCTATTGACTTCAAGGAACTGTATATAAAGTCTATTTTTGCTTTATTGGTCTTGTGGATTGCTGTATGTCGGATTTGTATTGTTTTGGTCTTGTTTTACAAAGATAAATATTGCATATTTTTTCTAAAACTGGTGTGGTGTCCTTTTGTAGTGTTTTCACTGTATTACTGTTACGTGCAAATGCTTTACACATTGCATCTGAGATAAGTCTGACTGCTCTTGCCAAGCTCCCAAGGGGAAGAGCATGGGCTATTTTAGACGTATAATCCCCTTATCCTGACTAGAGTGGTGCATTTTGCCTGGCTTAGGTGCATACCCTGGCCAGCCAGAAAACCCGTTTCTAAGTCAGCGAGGATGCAACTTGCATTTGCACTTGACCTACAGTGATTGGTGTACACTACTACCATATCACAGATCACTATATACCACATACTGCGTTTTTCTTTTTTGTTCTATGTTTGTCTTTCTCTGTTTTGAACTTGAACTTCCTAATGCATCATATCTTAGTAAAAGGCATTGTCAGTTACATTCCTAGCATTGTTTTTGGAGGAGAATAGGTTGGAAACGTACACTGTATAGGAACTATAGTCAGTTTGCAAAAACCTCTAAAACCAAGTTAAAGACCTCATCAAAAAGCAAGAGCTACAGAAGGCGCTGAGGGTCTGGGTATCATCCTGGAATGTCATTGAGCATTCTGAGGATCCTAGTGTGGAGACTGTTAGAAATGGGGGTCTCTGGTTGGCAGAGGTAGGTACCTTTGTCCAAATAGGGACCCTTGCTTCTAGTCAGGGTAAGGGGGATACAGTCCTAAAAAAACCCTGCTGACCCCCTTGGTAGCTTGGCACGAGCAGACAGGCTTATCTCAGAGGCAGTGTGAAAAGCATTTGTGAACACATACAGTAATACAGTGAAAACACTACAAATGGACAACACTCCAGTTTGGAAAAATAAATAATCTTTATCTACACCAAAACAAGACCAAATGACAAAAATCCACAGTACAGTTATCAAGATATCCTCAAAAATAGGGTATTCACTATAATAAAGCTTGTAACAACAAATATCTCCACTTGGAGTTAACACTTGTTGTGACCGCCCCACAAAGAACAGTACCTTGGAAACGATGGAAACAAAGACAGTACACGGCGTCAGGGAGGTGATGCTTCGTTGGCGCCGCGCGGTGTTGGTACTTTGCGACCCAGGGGTAGATGGAGACTATGGTCAGCGCAGGGGAGGCGAGACGACTGTTCCTTACTGCATCGGGGAGGTGACAACTCGATGACGCCGAAGCCTCTGTTCCTTATGATGGCACAATGTTGATGGATTCGGGGATCACCCACGTTGAGGATCGGCTCTGTGATGGTGAAGTCGACTTCGGAGTCGATGCGGCACGGCAGAGAGAAATGCGCATGCTCGGGCGTCCGCGCATGCGCAGTTTTGAAGAAGAAGTCGCAATGTAGGAAGAGGGAAGCCTAGGGCCGCGGCCGATAAGGTAAGGTAATTTAAATTGTTATTTTTTAACATTTTAATAGTACAGGAAGGATGCGGGTGGGAGGCCAACTCCGCTCTGCTGCGAGTGTGCGGAGATTTGCCTGCTCCGCCAACTTCGCAGAATGCGGAAAAGGCAAAATTACGCACATTCCGTGGGCAGGACGGAGTTGTCCGCCCACCCCTAGTGTTAACCAAGCTATAATTTGCCTTACCATCCAGTGCCTTAAACAAGTACCCCACACTACTCTCCTCAGATTGGCAAGACAGTGTCTGACTGTCACTGTCACTTAGACCACACTTTTCTAGGTGGTCTCCACACTCCCACACCAGAACTTCTACCAAGGGGGAACCCCTCTTCCTGCACCTCTCATTCAGAGTCAGTAAAGTGTACCGCCCACCAATAGGACTATGAACCCCTGTGCTAGTTCCCCAATCCACCTCAGGGACACTGCGCATCGCTGGAGCTACCTCATATCCTTGAACCCCCTGATATATGTTAAACCCCTCCTTCAAGTCAGGCCCCACATCTCTGGGTGTGCCTACTGCTCCCTCAGCACTAGAAAACTCAATTTTGCAGCCACCATCTGAGATGGACTACACCTCCAACCCAGCCAAACTCACTTCCTGAGCTTCACACGCTTTTTTTTCTTGGGTTAAGGCCCTCTTCGCCTCAACCCTCTCGAGCTCCTCATCAAGCTCTCTCAGCCACTGCTCACAAGCCAGAAGCCAGACATCCTTTCCTGTCTCTCCCCCACTTTCAGGGAAGTCCTCCTCCTCAGACTCCACTGGTAGTGTTGGTCCCCAGCGGGATAACTCATAATGAAATAGGGATGCCTATAGATCCTCCCTGGGCCTTCTCTTCACAGGCAACCCCCTTTCCTTGCAGTACAAACCTAGCATCTTCATTATGTAGATGAACATGTGCCAGAAGTTAAGTTCCATTTTCCAACAAATAACCAGAGTCCTAGTATCAAAAATACTTCCAGGACACAAGAAAACAGAAAAAACAGTATATGGATGCCTAATGGCCTGCACTCACTAGTGGTGTACACAAATCACTGTATGTAAATCACAAATGCAAGTCCAGTATCCTCACCGCTGAACACCAATGTTAGAAATGTGGTCTGTAGTTGGCAGAGGTAGGTACCTTGCTTCCAGACAGGGTAAGGGGATAACCCCTGCTTACCCCTTTGGTAACTTGGCACAAGCAGACAGGCTTATCTTAGAAGGCAGTGTGTAAACATTTGTGAACACATACAGTAATACAGTGAAAACACTACAAATGGACACCACACCAGGGTAGAAAAATAAATAATCTTTGTCTAAACCAAAACAAGACCAAACAACAAAATTCCACATTACGGTTATCAAGATATCCTCAAAAAATAGGTCATTCACTAAAATAAAGCTTGTAGCAACAAATACCTCCACTTGGAGTCGTAACGACATTGTGACCGTTGAAAATCTCAGAGTACGGCGCCGACCTCGAGGTGTGCGGCGTCGGGCCCACTAGGAACAATACCTTGGAAACGATGAAAACAATGACTGTTCGCGGCGTCGGGGAGGTGATTATTCGTCGGTTCCTTACGACCCATGGGGAGGTGAAGCCTCTGTTCCTTACTGCAGTGCAGGGGAGGCGAGACAACTGTTCCTTACTGTGTTGGGGGGGGTGATGTCACAATGGCGTCGAAGCCTCTGTTTCTTACGATGGTGCGATGTCGATCGATTCGGGGATCACCCACGTCGAGTATCGGCTCTGCGATGATAAATTATGCTTCGGAGTCGATGCGGCGAGGCATCAGGCATCGGGCCTACATCACAAGTTGGAGCAGCGCTCAATGCTTCGGTGCAGGTTACGGCGTCGCTCGCGTCGGTGTTGCAATTTCCGTCTGTAGCAGCTGAAACAGTAGTTCCAGATGCAGAGAGACAGAAGGGGTGAAGTATTTGTGTTCCCGAGACTTCAGAACAGGAGGCAAGCTCAGTTTCAAGCCCTTGGAAATATTTTTTCAAGCAGGTGACAAAGCAAAACAGCAAAGCCCTTTTTCTTCTTTCCTTGGCAGCAGGCAGCCATGCAGGCCAACCCCAGACAGCAAACAGCACTGGGGCAGTATTCCTCCTCAGTTTCAGTCTTCTCGTTGGCAAGGGTCTCCTCTTGATTTCCCAGAAGTGATCTAAAAGTCTGGGGTCTGGGCCCCACTTTTTATACACACACATCCTTTGTTCTCTGAAGGCAGAGAGTGTCTGTACCCAGCCAAAAGCAGTTCTGTCCTCACTGGTGCAGCTTCCTGGCAGGAGGTGGAGATAGCATTGTTGAAGGCAGACCAGGCCCAGGCAGGTGAAAGGAAATATCCTCCCCCTACTCTAAATACAACCCAGGTCCATTCAGCCCAGCCCTGACTCATCAGACTTCTGGAGCCACAGCCTTTACCTAGCCCCTCTCATCCAAAAGCCAGACATGCAATACACAAACCTAGCAGAGGCTCACTGGATGGTTGGGCAAGAAAATACCTACTATCTAAAAGTGGTATTTTCAAACACTGAATGAAAAAGTCACCCTCACTAAAAGGTGTCCTTTAACATTCTGAGTTCAGGCATACTAAACTTTATTTTTCCACCTTGTTCCCAAGGCCAGTTATGTTTATAGTATGTTATAAAGAAACCCCCCATTCTGTCCTATGGAAACAGGTAGCCTTGCAATAGTGAAAAATGAAATTGGCAGTAATTCACTATCAGGACATGTTACACACATCAGAACATGTCCTACCTTTCACATAAAATGCACCATGCTCACAGGGGTACCTTGGCCCTACCTTAAGGGTGACTAATATGTAGAAAAGGGAAGGTTTAGCGACTGGCAAGTGTGTGCACTTGCCAAGTTGACATGGCAGTCACAGACTGCACACAGGTTCTGCAATGGTAGGCCAGAGTTACATTTTACAGGCTGCTTCTGTGGGTGGCACAATCAGTGCTGCAGCGCACTAGCAGCATTTGATTTACCTGCCCTGGGCACACACAGTGCACTATACTAGGGTCTGACAAGTAAATCACATATACCAATCATGGAATCACCAATCCATAACAGCAATGTACATAGAGAGCATATGCACTTTAGCACTGATCAGTAGTGGTAAAGTGCCCAGAGTCATAAAACCAACAAAACAGGTCATAAACAATGCAGGAGGAAGGCAAAAAGTTCTGGGGTGATCCTGCAAAAATGGCCAAGTCCAACACGACCCCCTTCCAGCCTAAAAGCCAGGGTAGACTAATCAATACCTTGATAGGCTTCCCTGCTTGGGGAGATGGAACATGGACCCTGGCCAAGCAACTGCAGGGGCATATTTGAGTTGCACGCCAATCTGAACCCATTTGAATCCCTCTGTCCATACTCTCAGGGCCCACTAAGCTAACCCATGGGGAACCCATCTCCTCACCTGTGGACACCATCTGTACAGCACCTAACCGTAGCTTGCTCACAGGTGTGTCCCAACAGACACACAATACCCACATAACCAACACAGTGGTCTGGCCCAGTCCACCCCCGGGGTGTAACTCCTGTCCCCCTCCCAGGGGCAACTCTGTCCACCGGGACAGCAAGCCACAGTGGCCACTGACAGCTGTCAGTGATGAGAGCCAGGCCCCAGGCCTTTCATGGTTCTACAACCTCTGTCGCATCAGAGAGTGGGGGAAAGTAGCCCCAGGTGCTAGGCACCTTTTGTCCATTCTGTCTCCCGTCAGGTCAGGGATGACATACTGACTCTGACCCTCCAGCCTAGGGTTTGTACCCTGCGATTGGACAGGGGACTGGGGTAGGCTCTCCCACACCTGGACCTCCTCCCAGGGCATTTAGCTCCTCCCACCTGGAGCTGTATTCCCTTTCAGAATTGTCAGGGCATCTGTGACAGGTGTCCTGTGCAATTTGCCCACCAGTTCAGGGTTTCTAGCCTGCAACTGGGATTCCAACCTAGAGTCTGTACCCTTAGACTGGGTAGAGGTCAGTGGTGTGGCTGCCCTCACCCCGCTCCCCTTACTGGGGCTCTGCACCCTCCCACCTGGAGAGGTGCCCCCAAAAGATAAACCGGTAGGGGCACTGTTAGCAGTCGCCGCTTCCTCCAGGTCAGGGGGACACCTTGAACCTGGTCCCCCAATCCAGGGTCTGCACCCTTAGGCTGGACCTGTGCCTAGCAAACCAGGACTTCTGGGGGAGTACCCCAACCCCCCAAGGGAAACACAATCCTCTGGAGTTGTGTCGGAGTCTGCCTGGCGCAGGTCTTCAACCTCCTGTCCACCTGACAGAGGTTGAAGACCTCTCTGGCCAGTCATGGCCTCACCAGGGTTAGTCCTGGGGGGTTCTGACCTCAGAGCTAGCAACCCCTGACCCACTGGGCCTTCCACTGGGGACTGCATCCCCCTTGCACCCCTCTCTCTGGACTCATGCACCCGCCCCACTGGAGCAGTGCGGCCAGACATCAGAGCTGGTAGAATGATGGTTACAGCAGTCTCCCCCAGCTCAACTGACACCTTGGGATCCCCCCAGGGGATAGCCTCCCTGTAAAAACCAGCCCCCCCTGTTGGTCACTCATAGAACTTTCGGGCACCTCGGGACACCGTCCACTCCTGCTCCTTCTCCTTTGAGACAGGACATGGGACCCTACAACCCTCCTACTACGCTGGGACCTATCTGGGCTACCACCACCCTCACCTACCTCACTTGGTTGGAGATAACCTGAGCCACCTCCTTTAAGATCACCCCCAAATGCCTCTTCAGACCCTCTGGAATCACCCAAAAGGTCTGCCTCCAGTGTGAGTTCCCTGGGGTCAGAGAACTCACACTCCACCAGGCGTTGGCATAGCTCTGGAAATTAGGGACTAAAAATATGTCCTCCATGAATTGAATCATACAACCCCACACATGTGTTAAACAATTTAAAACACCAACCTTATCGGCGGCATCCCAGGGCTTACCTCTCCCTCCACCGTGCCTTCTTCTTGAAAACTGTGCATGCGGGGCGCCACGCATGTGCATTCCTTGTGAGAAATACGAATTCCGGTGTAGAGGGCATTGCCGTAGTCCAGTCTGCTGGTAATGAGTGCATGGGTGACGGTCCTTCTGCAGTCGGGGGGAATCCAATCCACTTGAAGGTCTTACAGAGGATGCAAAGGCAGTTGAAACTAGTGGAGGTGATGCGTTGATCTGGCGGTTCATGGAGAGGGAGGAATCAAGGATGATGCCGAGATTCCGAGCGTGGTCTGTAGGGGTGGGTGGGCTCCCGAGGGCAGAGGGCCACCAGGTATTGTCCCAGGTGGAGTTGCAGGGACCGAGGATGAGGACCATAATATCCTCTGAGTTTAGCTTCAGGCAGCTGTCCTTCATCCAGGCTGCGACGTTCTTCATGCCTTCCTGGAAACAGAGTCTGGTGTCTTCGAGATTCTTTGTGAGCGAGAGGATGAGCTGGGTGTCGTCAGCGTAGGATACAATGCAGAGCCCATGCTGTTGGATGATGGCAGCGAGGGGGGCCATGTAGATGTTGAAGAGTGTGGGGCTGAATGATGATCCCGGGGGTACTCCGCAGTTGATTTCTGTGTGTTTGGAGAGGAAGGGAGGGAGTCGGATCCTCTGTGTTCTGCCAGAGAGGAAGGATTGGATCCAGTCGAGGGCGGCTCCTCGAATTCCCGCGTCTTGCAGTCTGGCTGTGAGAGTGCGATGTGAAACGGTGTTGAAGGCTGCGGAGAGGTCTAGAAGGATGAGGGCCGTGGAGTGTGCCTGGTCGAGTAGCATGCAGATGTTGTCAGTGGCGGCAAGGAGGGCAGTCTTGGTGCTGTGGTTGCTGCAGAATCTAGACTGGGAGGTGTCCAGGACGGAGTTCTCTTCTATGAAGCCGGTCAGCTGGGTGTTTACGATTCTCTCGGTGACTTTAGCCGCAAAGGGGAGGAGAGAGATGGGCCGGTAGTTTTTCAGGTCTGTTGGGTCGGCCGATGGTTTCTTGAGGAGGCGGTTTTACCTCTGCCCATTTCCAGTCATCTGGGCAGATGCCTGATCTGAGGGAGGTATTGATGGTGCGTCCTAGTTCGGGTGCGATGACTCTGGCGAACCTGTGGTAGATGTGTGGTGGGCAGGTTCTCTTCATGGTCGCTGTGATGAGTTCGATGGTAGCGGGATCTCAAGATGTGATGGTCGGCGTATCGGCGGCAGTGGGTAGTGGGGTGGTGCTAGTCGTTGGTTCGCTGAAGTTGTCATAGAGGGCCTTGATCTTCAGATGGAAGTAGGAGCTGAGCTTGTCGCAGAGTTCCTGGGAAGGTGGGACATCCGTGGCTTAGCAGGTGGGTTTTGCGAGCTGCTGTATGATGTTGAACAGTTCCTTGACATTGGTCGCGTTGGTCTGGACTTTGTCTTTTATGTAGGTCCGTTTGGTGTCTCTTATGCACTGGTGGGATTCCTTCAGGGTGCTCTTGTGGGGGTTCCGTGCTTCCGTAGTTTTCAGGTTTCGCCAGGTTTTTTCTAGGCGTCTGCAGGAGCGTCTGGCTTCTTGAAGTTCTGTGGTGAACCAGGTGCCTTTCAGCATTGTTTGGCTGGGGGGCAGAGGGGTGCAAACTTGTTGGCGCAGCGGGAGACCCAGCAGTGAAATTCCCAGGCTGCGGCATTGGTGTTGTTTGCAGCGATGGGATGGTATTGATGGAGGGTGGTGTTGAGGTGCTCCTCTGTGACCTTGCTCCAGTTCCATTGTGGCAGGCGGAGGGCGGCTTTGGGTGCGGTGATGTTGTTGAAGGTGAAGTGGACGCTGTGGTGGTCAGTACAGAGGGGCAGGGTGGTGTGGCAGAAGCAGATGTTTGTTCCTCCCGTGAAGATGGGGCCGAGGGTGTGACCCACTCTGTGGGTGGGCATGTTGATGAGCTGCTTCAACCCTAGGTTGGCGAGGTTGGCGAAGAGAGCAGTGGAGTCGGGGTTGTTGCCGCTGTCGAGGTGGAAGTTCAGGTCACCGAGTAGAATGTAGTTCATGGATGTGATAGCGTGGGGTGCGGGGAGCTCGGTGCTGGTAGTTGCGTGGTGGGTACAAGGTCCTGGCGGTCTGTAGATGTGGGTGCCAGGTAGCTTGGTCCTGGGGCTTGTCTGGATCTGGAAGTGGAGGGGTTCTGTGTTGGAGTGGGGGTCACTCATGCAGGATGTGGAGAGGCAGAGGGGGTCTTGGGTGAGATGGCGAGTCCTCCTCCTCGGCGGTATAGACTGTCCTTTCTCTGGATCTTGTAGCCATCAGGGATGGCGGTGGCAAGGTCGCGACCGGAGGTGGAGTTGGTCCAGGTTTCTGTCGGGCAAGAGGGTGTTGAGCAGGTCCCAGATCTTAATGGCGTGTTGGTGCAGGGAGCGCACGTTGAGCAGGATGCAAGTCAGGGTTTCGGACTTACCTCTGTGCGGCCATATTCCGGAGTTTACTACCCCCCACCCTGCCCCTCCACCGCCCCACGTCAGCGAGCGACAGCATTCCCACCATGGGCCGCTATTGCCGAAGAGGGCCTGGCTTGTAGGTAAGTGTGATCTGTCCTAACTTTGCGTGGGTGATGTCAGGTAGTATAATCTGAAAGTGTGTAACTCATTGTTGCACTTCTGGCTATCTTCCATCTAGGAGACTCAGCATATCCCAATGTCCATGGTTGTTGGCACCACTGAAGAATTCTACTACACCAGGGGAAGTCTGCTTTAATGAGGCCCATGGAAGAACATGTCGGCCTGTGGAGCCGGCCTTTGGGCTCCTGAAAGCCAGATTGAGATATCTGGGCAAGGCTGGGGAGCCCTCCTCTACTCACCCGGGTAGGTATGCTAGATCCCCATTGCCTGCTGCATGATCCACAACATTAACTTGTGACAGAACATCCCTTACATCGCAGAGGATGCAGGCCATAAGGAGGCACTGGGTGAGGAACCTGAAATGCCAAATAATTATAGTGTTGAAGAGGAAGGTGTAGACCTGCGTCAAGATCTCATACAAAACTACTTGTCCTGAGTGTAAGTGTGGTGTGAGATGTGATGACTTTGATTAATATTGCAACTCTTGTTGTGATGTTGCGAGGAGGATGTTAATGCAACATACTAAGAATATATGGGCCTGGCAACATTTGGGGAAAGGTGTTTGTTTGTTAAGTGTAGCTTTGTTTAGCTGTAAATGTTGTCTGAGACTGTATCTCTAGGAGTTGACAATGTCATTTGTACCATTTGTATGGTTGATTAGCTAATCCCTCTCTGTGTTGGTCTGTTTTAGATTTCTTCACCAAGGCATCTTCATTTAGACATTTCAGAGTTGTGACATTAGCAGGTATATGATGCTGTTTAGAATTGCAAAATGGACATGGATTGTCCCTAAGATTGTCTGTCACAGAGTTTGGGTGTACAAAGCTGGTACCAAGACATCTTGCACAGCGAAAGGATGGAAGTTACCTGCCTTCCATTGCACTTGTTCCTTTTGGCGTATTGGTCCTAAAGCAATATGTGTGCCATCATGTGAGCCAAATTAATGTTGTGTTGGGCCCAATTCATGCTATCCTGCCTTCACCTTGGCTAATTCCTCATTGTGCATGAACTGTATATAACTGTTGATGTGTCTTCTCATTGTAGGCCAAAGTGCTTTTGACACATCACTGACATTTGTTTGTGACAGTCCAGCAAATGCAAGCAACACTGGATTGAAATATACCTGTAGTCAGAAACTGTTGTACTGACATGTGGCTGTTTATTTGATATAGGATTCCTGTTGTGAGGTAGGCAATATGACTCGAACGGATGATGTGGATCTCATTTATTGTTGCATATTGTGTTGATATTGTCAGATGTATTCCCTCCTTCCATGTTGTGAATGTCTGCAAGTGATCACTGACACAGAATACATAACTAAGTAATGTCTTATTTGATATGTTTGTGACATCATGTCAGCCTATGATTTGAACATTGGAATAAAGATGTTATCAGCCCAGACACTTGTATGTATGTGTTGCTGTGACATGGTCGTGATCCTAAGTTGAACATTGTTTACATACAATATACCCATGCTTCCAGAAGTACCTATTTTTGACATTGCTAGTACATTTACATTGTTATATGTGAGAATTACAACAGGGGACAATGATTTGGTGACATGTTTTTAATGAAGTGAACAAGGATAAGATAAAGAAATTGACTACAAATTACAGTGACATCTAAAAGTGATGTCTTCAGTCATAGTGGATGAAACCATTGTAATAGAGTCCATATTGTGTGGAGTCCAAAGTCCAACAGTTTCCTCCCATCAGATATGGAAAAGTGGGCAGGAATAGTCCACAAAGTGACTGTGTAGCACACACAGGAGGACATTAGGGGCAAGGTTTCCTACTAGCGGTTGTGAGTGTTTTGCCATCCCCAGCTCTTGGACTCTTGCGTGGAAGTCCCCTATTTCTGACAGAGGGGGATAGGCAGCTTCTGAGACAGGGGCACATGCAGGCATGCCCTCCATTGACAGGGTATTTCTTCGTGTGGCAGATGTTGACTGCCTAGCTGGACCACAGGAAGAGGTCGATTCAGGTGGAAAATCCCTGCAGTGGGTGGTGTTGATGCCCCACAGAACTCCAACCAGGGAGGCCATTTTGGTGCAGATGCCATCCATCTTGTGTGTATGCCAGCCACCTTGGTGTGTATGCCGGCAACCTCCTGGTATGTGTTCCTTTGCATCTCCTTAATTTCAGTCAATACCTAGACCATCACTCCTTGGGTCCCCATGGTAGACTCCCAGGCCTTGTGTGATGTCAGCCTGGGTGTCCGTGGCCCCAATGGGCTCACTCTGTGGGCCCACAGTTACCCTCCCACTATGCCTACCCCCACGACCGTACCCTTGGCACAGACTGCACTCTACTACTGGGTCCTGGTTCCTCCCTGACTAGGGTTGTGATAGCCGCTGCAGAATCCCGGACTGGGAGCACAGGATGGTACTGATTGTGCTTGGTACACAGGTTGAGGGTGCAGTGGTTGGCTATGTTGTTGTAGCTTGTTGTGGGCACAGTAAGCCCCACTGTTGCTGTCTGTCCTGGCTGACCAGATGGGCCAGAACGGTCATCCACACCCACATTTCCAAGAGCGTTGTCATCACTGAAGGCTTCATCCTGGGGTGCAGAGGAACTTGTTTGGTTTCCAGGCACTGTGGCCAATCGACCTGTTGAGAAATAGAGAACATTGTAATTGGTGCAAGTGAGGTATCTACATCCACGTTGTTTGTGTCAAAGTAAATAGGGACCTAGAATAAAACAAAATAGGTAGAGGTTAGTGTTGTCATCTAATTGTATGGAGCTAAAGTTGGTTAATAGACATCTGAAGACATTCAATACACGTAGTATATTTCAACAGCTCATTAGATGGGCAGATACGTGGCATTTTGCTTTAGGGATAGACATGACATCTCCAAAACAATTCAACAAACACAGTTGTTAGACCTGACATCCTTGGCGTGGTTTCCCCTGACTTTTTGCTTCTGCCTCCTATATTTTTACTTGTATGCTGAGCTTCATTTTTCAGTTTTTTGAACTCTTGGCACTTTACCACTGCTGATCAGTGCCAAAGTGCATGTGCTCCCTGTGTAAATTGTGATTATGATTGGTTATCCATGATTGGCATATTTGATTTATTGGCAAGTCCCTAGTAAAGTGCACTGTGTGTGCCCAAGGCCTGTAAATCAAATGCTACTAGTAGGTCTGCAGCACTGATTGTGCCACCCACGAGTCACCCTGCAGCCATGTCTCAGCCCTGCCACTGCAGTGTCAGGGTGGGTAGTTTTAAACTGCCATGTCAACCTGGCAAGTGCACCCACTGTCCAGGCCACAGTCTTCCCTTTTTCTACTTGCAAATCACCCCTAAGGTAGACCCATAGGTAGCACCATGGACAGGGCGCAGTGTATGTGAAAGGTAGGACTTGTAATGGTGTGTTTTACATGTCCTGATGGTGAAATGTTGCTAATTTCATTTTTCACTATTGCCAGAACTATCTCTCCCACAGGTTATCATTGGAGCTGCCTTGTAACACCTAACAAGTGTAGCTTTCAATTGGGAAGAAACCGAGATTTAGAGTTTGGGTTCACTGAACTTAGGATTTAAAAATACACCTTTCTGTGAGGTGGCTTTTAAATTGAGTGTTTGAAAATACCACTTTTAGAAAGTGGGCATTTCCTTGCTTTACCATCTTGTGCCTCTGCCTGCCTGTGGAATCCACGTCTGATTTAGACTGATAGCTGGGCTGTTTGTGCATTCACTCTAGACGGTCACACAAAGAGAGCTGAGGTGCGCCCTGCATATCCTTATTGCCCATCACCAGGCTGATGGGCCTTTTTGAGCTACAGTGGTGGAAGGAGTTGTCACTTGCACCTGAATATGGCTGTTCCTGTCCTCTCACAATGCTGTCTCCCTGTAGTGAATCTGTAGCCAGGCCATGGCAAGGCAGGATCTATGCAAGTCTATCTTTTGAAGTATGCCTACTTCAAAGGCTGAAAGGGGCATAAGTATTAGACCTATAACTCCACCTTTTTAGGATACTTCTGGATCAAGAGGAGAATCTGCCAAGAAGAGCTGGAAAAGCTGTAGGAGAACAACTGCCACCCTGCGTGTTGCTGTTTTGTTCTGGCCTGCTGCTTGCTGCTTCTGTCTTGGACAGAGGAAGGACTGGACTGTACTTTCCTGCTTATCAAGGTTCTCCGAGTGCTTGTGTGTGCTTGTTCCTATTGGAAGTCTCAGGGCCATCAAAGACTTCATCTGCAGCTCCCCTGTACTCCTCTGCTGGGAGTTCTGACCTATCAAGTGGTGCCAATCCCAGTTCTGGGCACTTGGAGGTGGTTTTGCTAGTTCAAAGACTAAAAGTCCATCCATTGCCCTTCAGCCCTGTTTTCCCCCCTGCAATCTTGCCGCACAGTTGAAAAACAAACTCATCACCATGGTGCGGCCGAAGAATTGATGCATAGGCTGCCATGTGACTGTGAAATCACTGCAGCCCAAGTCCTGAACACCATGTCTCCGATGTCTAAGACCCCCACACAGACTTTGATGCAGGCCCTGCTGTGCGGATGAAGGAATTGATGCATCACATGTCTGCGGTTGTGAAAAACGACGTAGTGCCTGTTTCGCTGATGCATTGACCCAGCGAGCCTGAACATTCCATATAGAATATCTGTGCGCTAAATCTCCAGCGATGCTGTAAGCAGCCGAATCTGCGTTTTCAGAATTCGACACATGGCTTCTCCCTTCTCCTAACAAAAAGGAATCGACGCAACACCTCTGCATCCAGCAGAACTGAAACCTCCATTCCCCTGGGACTCAAGAATCGATGCATCGCTCCTCAGCGGCTGTTTTTTGTCTTGGATTTTGCCACATCTAAGGGACTTTGTGCTAAAATCGACACATCCATAAAGTTCTATGCACAAACTTGCTTAAACCTTTATAAAGTGATATTTATGCTTATGTATGTTGGTTGTTTTGGTCTTGTTTCATTTCGATAAAGTTTGGTTATTTTTCTAAACAGGTGTGGTATCCATTTGGAGTGTTTTCACTGTGTGTGTTTTATGTACAAATGTTTTACACTGTACCTCTGAGATAGGCCTGACTGCTCGTGGAAAGCTACCAAGGGGTTATCTTGGGTGTGTATCTCCCTTACCCTGACTAGAAGGAACAGTCCCTACTTGGATAGGGTGCCAGCCACTGCCAACTAGAGACCCCCATTTCTAACAGCAATATAGTTATAACGTGTATTTGTCCATTCCAAGGTCTAGCTGAAATACAGGCACACACACAGCTTGGTTGTATATTTAGCACTGTTCCTCATGTGAGGGGTGGAGAGTCAAGTGGTCACCTGTCACTGCTAATCAGCTGAGTTTAATTCATGGCTTACATATATTAGGGGTACACAGTTGTTAGGGTGTAACTCAAGTCATCAATAGTTTCAGGTGATGAGACCAGGACACCATCAAGCAAAGTGTTCAGACATATATCTGAGGGGAGCGTTGTCTGTACATTGCATAGTCCATGATGAGTGTGGATCAGTAGTGACATGGCAGACAAGTGAGAAGGGGCAAATGAGTCTCACATCTTGGTTAGAGTTCAAGTCCCAGGGCGTCATGGTAGTTATAGTCACTTCAATCTCAACTTACCAACACTTGGCAAGTGAACTTCAGTAGTAACATGGCAGACAAGTGATAAGGGGCGAAAGGAGTCTAGCATCTTGGTTAGAATTCTAGTCACAGGGCCTCATGGTAGTTGTAATCACTTCAATCTAAGGCAAGCCCGTCTGCGCCCATGCGCGACCCGACCACGGCCAACGCCAGGACCACTGGTTCGCTGAGCCCTCATCGCTACAACTCAATCACCCTCCACGCACTCAACCCCGGTAGACACGTCGACTGCACAATATCTTCACCGAACAACACACACGGGCAGTTCTCGTGCAGACCCTGCCGCACATCCTTCACCATCGACAGAGCCCCCGAGACCGCCATAGAAATGCCTGATGCACACACCACCAAAACCCTGACCTGCATCCTGCTCAACGTGCGCTCCCTGCACCGACACGCCATTGAGATCTGCGATCTACTCAGCATCCTCTCGCCCGACGTCGCATTCTTCACGGAAACCTGGACCAATGACACCTCCGGCCCGACCTTGCCACCGCCATCCCTGACGGCTACAAGATCTAAAGAAAGGACTGATCACAGCACCCAAGGGGAGGGCTCGCCATCGCACACAAGACCCCCCTCTGCCTCTCCACATACAGCACAAGTGACCCCCACTCCAACACAGAACACCTCCACTTCCAGATCCAGACGAGCCCCAGGATGGCACTACACAGCAACATCATCTACAGACCACCGGGACCTTGCACCCACCACGCAAAAACCATTGCCGCGCTCTCCGCACTCCACGCCATCACCTCCATGGACTACATTATGCTCAGTGACCTAAACTTCCACCTCGACAACGGCAACAACCCCGACTCCACCGCTCTCTTCGCCAACCTCGCCAACCTAGGGTTGAAGCAGCTGGTCAACACACCTACCCACAGAGCAGCCACATCTGCGTGGGAGGAGCAAACATCTGCTTCGGCCACACCACCCAGCCCCTCTAGACTGATGACCACTGCGTCCACTTCACCTTCAACACCACCACCGCACCCAAACTCGCCCTACGCCCGCCACAAAGGATCTGGAGTAAGGTCACAGAGGAACCCCTAAACACCAACCTCCTCCAAGCCGACCATCACGTCCTGGGAACCTGTGACTGTCTAATGCAGTGGTTCCCAAACTTTTTCGACCTGTGACTCCCTTGACCTAATTGGCAGTTGCCCGTGGCTCCCCACCATTTTCTACTGGTGGGAGAATTTAAGCCCGACCTCGGGAGTACTTCCAGTTTTCTCCCTGAAATTAATTGGGATGCAGCCAATGAAGGTATGTAAAAAGACAAACTACAAGCGCAAGAATGCACTACTAAAAGCTCAGAAAAGAGCCAAAGAGCAGCTATATGCATGCCAGTTCTGTGCATTAAAGGAAGCTTACATTGTTGCAACCTCAGCTGTATCTGTTTTATGGTCAGTTAATGACGCTTTGTGAAACTTTCAATTATGAAAAAGCCTGCTAAAAGCATCTTTTTGTTGCTGCAGTTCCCCTTCAGAAATTATTTTGCTTTCCTCTCTCTGCCTTCATGTCCTGCTTTCCTTCTCTCCCCCTTTGATTCTTTAACACTTTGTTTTACCCCTGTGTATTTCTTCTCCCACCTGCTGCTTGCCCTTGTTTTCTCAGACTGAAAGTCTTGGTGTCACTTTTAGTTTCCTGTATTTCTCATCCCTCTACACACTCATCTTCCCAGAAATAAAACATATGTGGCCCAGTCTCTGTCCCTCCCCTGGCTTGCTGAAAGGAAAATACATTTATATGCGGCTGCTTTTATGTTATGGGCTCATAAATACACAGATTTGTGCTACGTTGCTACGATAACCCCGCTACAATCAGGGCTACTGGAATAATGCAGCTGTGAAAGGTCAGATTATAGGGCAAGAAAGAGGGCATATGCGGTAAACATGTGGAACCTCTTTTCACTACAAACCACCTCTGCAGAACTGTAAGCACATTTTATATTTATTATGTATGTGTTTCATTAGGAGGTTTGCTGGGATTGAAGAAAAAGGGGCATAAACAGGTGCAACCTGTTTGAGCTTCTTTGATACTCCGAGTGCCTGTTAAAATAAGTGCATTAGTAAGAAGAGTGTCAGTGATGTAAACATGGATTTGTGTTAATGCTTTAAGAAATGTAATAATGATAAAGAGATCATCGCTGACCCGCTTGCCCCTCGCCTGCCCCTCACATCTTCCATTGAAGTGTTTCAGGTTTTTGTTTCATGGTGCCGGCAAAAGCCCTCCCACAGTGCATCTGATGGGAAAGGTCACACCCTTTCTGCAACTTTTCCAGCTCTTTAAAAGACAAATTACAGCAATCAGCGGTGCCCCTGGATACTCTTAACGGCGCACCAGGGCGCCGTGGCGCACAGTTTGGGAACCACCGGTCTAATGCATCACACCTACCATGAAAAAAACCCACTCTGGAGCCCCTACGGACCCCTGCCCACCACACATCTTACACAGGGCCTCCACCGTCATCGCACCTGAATTGGGACGCACCATCAATGCCTCCCTCAGATCCGGCATCTGCCCAGATGACTGGAAACTGGTAGAAGTAAAACCCCTTCTTAAGAAACCATCAGCCGACCCTACGGACCTGACAAACTACCAGCCCATCTCTCTCCTCCCCTCTGCGGCCAAAGTCACCGAGAGACTCGTAACCACTCAACTGACCACCATCATAGAAGAAAACTTCATCCTGGATGCCTCCCAGTCGGGATTCTGCAGCAACCATAGCACCAAGACCGCTCTCCTTGCCGCCACCGATGACATCCGCATGCTACACGACCAGGGGCACACCGCGGTCCTCATTCTGCTAGACCTCTCCGAAGCCTTCGAAACCATTTCACATCGCATCCAGCAGCCAGACTACACGACGCAGGAATTCAAGGAGCCGCCCTCGACTGGATCCAATCCTTCCTCTCCGGAAGAACCCAGAGGATCCGACTCCCTCCCTTCCTCTCCAAACCCACGGAAATCAACCGCGGAGTACCCCAGGGATCTTCGCTCAGCCCCATGCTCTTTAACATCTACATGACCCCCCTCGCTGCCATTGGCCGACAGCATGTGCTCAGCTGCCTTTGACTCCTCCGTAAGACCTTCGAGTGGATCCCCTCTGACTACAGAAGGACCGTCACCCACGCACTCCTCACCATCAGACTAGACTACGGCAACGCCCTCTACGCCGGAATCAACAAAACCCTCCTGCAGAATGCTGCAGCAAGACACCTCCTCGGGATACCGTGCCATGAGCACATGACCCAACACCTACGAGGCCTCCACTGGCTCCCGGTCGAGAAAAGGGTCACCTTCAAACTCCTCACCCACGCCTACAAATCCCTACATCGGTCCCAAATAACTCAACGAAAGAATATCCTTGCACGTACCCAAGAGGAACCTCCGCTCCTCCGGCCTCACCCTGGCAGAGGTCCCCCGCATCCGCAGACACAGAACTGGAGGGAGAGCTTTCTCCTACATCGCAGCTAAGACCTGGAACGAGCTCCCTGTGAACATCAGATGCTCCCCGACCCTGCACACGTTCAGGAAGGACCTCAAGACTTGGCTCTTCGACTGATCCCGGAGCCGCACCCCCCAACGCCTTGAGACCCTCATGGGTGAGTAGCTCGCTATATAAACCCCTGATTGATTGATTGATTGATTGATTCAATCTCACTTTACCGACACTTGACAAGCGATTAGTGTAGCATACCTGTTGGCAACATGCATTTAAGATGGACCATACATTTACATTTTAACACATATCATGGGTCCTGGAATGACATTTTTATGGTTATCCACTTACAGACAGCATTGCAAAATGTAGCATCTCATGGAGTTGGAAACATGTGCTCTTATATGCAATAATGCACATTGACATAGACAAACCTACATTTCAGATACTTTGAGTACTGTATGTTAGGAAAGTAGATAAAGAACACAATAGTAAAAGCAGAGTTGACAGCAAAGAGGAAATTGTGATATTGTGCAAATTATTAAAGTATAACTTACCAGACTTCACTCCCCCAGTTATTCCGGTCAACACCTTAGCATTCAGGATGGCCAAGACCTTCTCAGGGAAAGAATTGTAATGGGCTCTAGAGGACAAGGACACGGCGTTCAGGCAGTCAAAACACCAAACTCGTAATCAGACCCTTAGTCTTACCCTTGTTAGATAAAATCTGTATTCTGGGTTTTACGCCCATGTTAAGTAAGGTTCTGTTGGACTTGGCCCTTTTTGGCAGGTTCACCCCTGAACTTTTTGCCTTAAGCTCTGACATGGTGGTAGTGGTTTTAGACCTCTGGGCACTTTAGCACTGTGGTCCAGTGTAAAGTGTGTGCGCTCTCTGTATACGTGTGTAAGATTGGCCAGCCTTCCCATAGGAATGCATGGGGGTAAGTGTGTCCATGGTAATTCCTGGTATGAGAGGAGTGCAGGGGCGAGTTTAGTAAGTAAGAACTTGTGAGCATAAATGCTGCGCAATGGTGTGCGCAGATTTATGGTGACTGGTGGAGAAAGGCCACTTTTAGAAGTTGCCACTTCTGTGTGCTATGTGTCTGCCTGCCTGATGTGAATTGCATGTCTGGCTCGTGAGTGACAGGGGCTGTGAGGTGTGGGTGGCTCAAGGAGGGGCAGGGTGAATCAGCGCTGAGCTGAATGGGACACCTGGAAGAAGAGCGGTGGGAGGGGTAATCACCTGACTCTGAATAGGGTGGTGCTTCCCTAGTAAGTGCTGACTCCACCCCCTTGTGGTGTGTCTGATGGCGAGCCCCCATCTGACAAAGGGGAAGAGGAGCTTGCCAAAACAAAGTTCTCCAAATCCCCCCTAAACCAGTTGAAACTGGTTTGCCCAAGCCCTGCACTAAAGACAAAGAGAAAGGGTGTGTAAAAGAAGGGGCTGTGACCCCATAATGTTGTTCAGTTTCGGTGTGCTGTTGCTGCCAGGGCATGCTGCTGCTGGGGCGCAGGGTGGGCCGCCATGAGGGTGTCTGTCTCCCTGGGTCCTGCATTGCCCCCTTGATTGACTTTTGGGACCCTTTTGCTTGTTATCCTCCAGGACGTTGGAGGAGTTTGTTCTACATTTTTCCTCCTGGGAGCGCTGTGTTGGTTTTACTTCTATTTGCCCAAGAAGAGGAGCGTGTATGCTCTGCACAGCGCTGAGCTGCCATCTGTGTAGAGGGAATCCCCGTCGTAGGGATTCCCCCGTGAAACAGGCCTCATTGCAGGTGCCCACCCGGCTCTCCTGCTATTTTATCAAAGGCGGGTGCCCACCCTGCTTCGTGGATTTATTGGATATGCGGGTGCCCACCCCGCTTATACGGTATTTTAGAGGGTCCCTACCCCACGTCTCCGCTATTTAAAATACACGGGAGCCCACCCCGCATTTCACTGCTGCAGCCTGAGCCAGCCACAGCGACCAGGAACCAGGCGAGGTGCTGCCTCGGCCGCCAATGGCGGCGCAGCCAAAGGTGAAGGCTGCCGCGGCCGACCAATGACAGCGCGGCAGAAGGACGAGGCGACCCGGAAGTGCACGGGGCTCCCAAGAGATGAGGGAAGCCCCCGACACACCGTAGAGGATCCCTGGTGTCTGCCCCAAGTCCCAGGGAGGCCAGAGAAGTCCCAACAACGTGACTGGGCGAAGAGGAGAGGCAGTATCGTCGGCGGGCTCCAATGCCTGGAGAGAGCCCCACACACTGCGAGGAGACCGGGAGAAGTAAGACCGGTCCCGCAGCGAAGAGGAGAGAGAGTCCCAGAGGAGTCGGGGCTCTCCTGATGCCTGCATGCCGAGCGAGGGAACAGAGCAGAGTCCAGCCTCCAGAACAGCTCCAGTGAGTAGGGGCTGCTGAGGGCACACGAGGGGGAGAGTGTCTTGTGCCCAGGAGGAGCCTGTTGAACGGGCTCCTTAGGCACACTTGGTGCAATTGCCTATTTCTCTAGCGGCCTCGCCTGGTAGAGGGCTGCTCCAACATGGGGCATAAGCTTTACGTAGGGCCCCAGTGGAGGGACAGGAGGGGCCCGTTTCCCCCCACATGTCGAGGCACATTGTCGATGCCTGAGCGGTCCAGCCGCTGTGGGCCGCTCCAACGAAGGGGGCAGTTCGAGGTAGAGAGCCCCATTGGGGCCCTAAGGGCGCAGTCGTGCTAGGGGCCATTTGGTGATCCCAGCTGCCCAGCAATTAGTCGGCAGCTGCTACATTTAGGCTGTCAGTTCTTTGGGGGCATGTTTGTAGGAGATATGAGTGAGAAACACTCCTGCCCCAGCGCAATTGCTCAAAGTGTGGATTCTGCTGCAGTAGCAGCCGCCCTGACATTTTGGGACAGAGGGCATTATAGCCCCAGCGACAGGCCAGTTGACTTGGGGGTCATGTTGTGCACCGTGAGTTATTACACACTGTGTTGCTGAAGGTTATTGCCAAATGTGATGTATGCACCTGGTCAGTTTACTGTGGTGCACTGTGTTTTATTGCATAATGTGTTTATGCTTGTGATGCCTAATGTCATGTTGTAATGTTTTCGGTTGTACCTGTTTGCGTAATGTGTTTATGCTTATGGGGTTAGTGCATAATGTGTTTATGGTAGTGAGGCCCATTGCGTAATATGTTTATGCTGATGAGGTTTGGGACTAATGTAGGTTTATGTCTAATGCTAATGTGATCATGCTTAGGTCATTATGGTACCAGTAATTACTGGTTTTGTTTTGCATTTACTTACCTGTTCTGATGGTTTTGACCGTGGCCCGATTGGCCCAGTCCTGTATATAATCCCCTGTGAATATTGCCCGTGCCAGTTGGCACAGTGTAAATGTGTGATTATGTTTCTTTTTTTAAAAAATTTTTTATTCACACCAGAGAAGACATCTTCATAGTACAAAAACATAAAACAAAAGCACCATATTGCAAAACAAAATTCCTGGAATCTACAAATTATAATATTACGATGCACATTACACAGCTTCATAGCTAAGAGAGGAGAAGAAAAACAAAATATATGTAACATGCTCACCTATAATGTCTATTTTCGTTCTGTATATGGGATATGTGGCCTAGAGCAGATTACCAACCTCCTATTACATACAATAAACCTATGTCAATCCCCGCCCCGCCACATCCCCACTCCAACTTTCGATACCGGCCCAGATTTTTTCCCCCCGCTTTCTGGCGTTCCTACCTCCAGATGTATAAAGAGCTGCCTCCTGTTTCCAAACTCCTAGCAACCGTGCTAGCCACATCTGAAATGTGTGTGGTTCCTTATCCTTCCATCGTGCTGCCAACATGATTCGAAATATTGCTGTGCGTATGAACAAGCAATATTCTTGCTCCTTATTACAATTGAGTGAGCTGTCATGACCCAGGATTACCAGTGTGGGCATAAGATCAAAGCCCCTACCAAATATGTTTCTCCAGAATCCCAGGATCCCCGATTTTAAAAGGGTCAATTGATCGCAATCAAAAAACATATGCTTTAATGTAGTTGATCCTTCCCCACACCTAGGACACCGATCATCGTCCCGCTTTCCCCATCTAAACAATTTTGCCGGTGTAAAATATAGATTAAATACCGTCTTATATAGTTGTGCTTTTAGATTACAGGATAAGAAGGTTTCTGCCGACAGATCCAAGGTTCTATAGATATCTAGGTCTGGATTACTCAGTTTTCCTGCCCAGGATGTTTCTGTTTTCTCCAGGTCATCTGGCATTTTCGCCAACAAAAGCTTGTATACCGCTCCTATTCTACATATTCTTTTACTAATTACCTCCATTAGAGGAATTTTCTCAATCATTACCCTTGGCCTATATGCCATTAACATACTCTTAACCTGTAGGAATTTAAGAACTTGATTTGGCTGTATCACAAACCTATGTTGTAAATCCAAAAATTGCGGCTGTTGGTTCCCCCCCAAAAAATCTCCAATGTTGATTATGCCCTTAGCCTCCCACTCCCGCCCCACTGAGTCAAAGGCGGATTTTAAGAAAGTTGAGCCATACCACAAGGGTGTATACTGTGTCACATGAAGAATTCCCATAAATTTAGATATTTGTTTCCATATACGCCCTGCACTCCTTATGATCTTAAACTTCACTTTATTGTAATAACCATACTCAACTTGTTTTAACAGTAATCCTGCTGCATCCTTTCCTACTGCTAACTCGAATATTGTTGGGATTCTTTCCCCTGTATTCAGGCACTCTGTTTCGCCCATTCTCAGTAAGTATGATATTTGATGTAAAAAGGCAGCCCAGAAATATAATGCAATATTCGGGATTGCCAGTCCCCCTCGCTCTTGCGTCAATGCCATTAATTTCAAGGACCTCCGTATCTGACCATACTGCCAAATAAAATTTGAGAACATCGAGTTCACATTTTTGAGAATACTATCATCAATTGCTACCGGAATTGACCTAAACAGATATAAAACTGTAGGTAGGATGCTCATTTTCAAAAAAGTTCCTCTTTTGATAATTGACAAATGAAGGCCGTCTATCCTTTTTAACTCCAATGCTACAGATTTGATAAGTGGGTCAAAATTAGCTTTTATTATATTATCCACATTTGCCATAACCCGTACCCCTAGATAAACTGCAGAATCCGCTCACCTCTCGTCCTCGTAATCCAAATTCTGCGTACAAACCACAATAGTTTTCTCCTCGTTCAAACTATAACCTGATATTTTACCAAACATCCCTGTTATCTGTGTGATTTCTTCAATTGCTTCCCCGGGGTCAGTAGTTATAATTGCCACATCATCCGCTTGGGCTAGCACTTTTGTTTGATAACCCCTTGTGAAAACTGGTATAATTTTGTCTTTTCGAAGCAATTTTTCCAGAAGAGGATTTATATATAGAGCAAATAAGATGGGTGAGCAGAGGCATCCCTGCCGGATACCCCTACCTATCAGTACCTCCCCTGACTCCCTGCCCATTACCAGAATCCGGGCTTTAGGTCCGCTATACATGGCTCTGATTGATCTTATAAATCCCTGGCCAAATTCCTTTAGCTCTAGGATCCCCTACAGATATGCCAATGTGACCTGATCGAATGCCTTCCCGGGGGCCCATGGCCATCCGTCCCCCCGTTGCTGACATGATATCAAACAAGGAGATTGTTCTCCGAACATGGTCAGTTGTTTGCCTTCCTGGTATAAAACCATGTTGCCACGGGGAGATCAGATGGCCAATGACCCCTCCCATCCTGGTTGCCAAGATTTTTTGAGTATATTTTTATATCTGAGTTATTTAAGGAGATTGGTCTATATGACCCTGGGTTCTCTGGTGGTTTCCCCTTCTTCGGGAAGATGACAATTCTAGTCTCTCGCCATGATTCTGGGATAATTTCATTATACTCAATCCCCTTAAACAAATCTAATAAGAGAGGTATTATTATGTTGCCCAATACTTTATACAGCTCAAGGGTATTTGGTCAGGGCCTGTGGATTTTCCAGCAGCGAGGAACAATAATGTATTTTCAATCGCGCTTTGTGTGATATCTGCTTCTAGTTAATTTTTCTGATCCTCATTTAATACATCCCCCAATTCCTCTTTTGATACGACCCGTCTAATATCCTCTGGCGTAATATTTCCTCTCCCGCCCTCCTCAGCGTATAGTAGTTGGTAGTATTCTTGAAAGGCTTTAGCTATGACATCCTTCCCACTGATTCTCCGCTCTCGTATAGCCTAATACGACCAGATTGATATTTCTCTGCTGCTCTTTCTGCAAGCCACCCATTGATCTCTGCCTTGAGAACCAAAATCTGCTCCTGCTCCTGCCTTGCCGCCTCCCCCTGCCTTATTGTACGTACATGCTCGTCTTCAGCTGCCTTCAATCTTCTCGTTATCTCCTTGTTTTTCTCCTTAAACATTGCTCATTTTCTGGCAACATAGGCAACGGTTTCTCCCCTTATGCCAGCCTTAAATGCATCCCAAACTATTATTCTTGAGGCACTGTATCTGTTAAGATCAAAGTAGTCTACCGCCCATTTTCGGATATGTTTAATATAAACCTTATCGACAAGTCACTTTTTATCAAACGTCCACCGTCCCCTGTGCTGACTTCCATCTGTTACTTCCACCCCCAAGACTAATGGATTGTGGGTCTGATATGATCTTAGGTAGGATTATTATATCAACCTTATTGACAAGTCCTTATGTGCAAAAGATATAATCTATCCTTACATACTTCCTATGGGGAAATGAATAGAATGTAGTACCCAAACCCGGAGAAATAGTTTTTGCCTGCCACATATCCACTAACCTGTGACTCCTTATCAGTGATGTAAGTTCTCTATAAACCTTTGGCTTTCGCCCTTGATACCTCCCCTGATCATTGGTGGCAGACACAGTATCTAAAGCAATGTTCAAATCGCCACATAAAACTAGAGGTGTAGGCCATGTTCCCAATTACACCTCACGATCTTCGAAAATTTGAGGGTCATCATAATTTGACCCATATATTGAGCATATGGTAACACCTATTCCCAGCACCGCTATAGCCCACCTTCCATACTTATCAGAAGCTTTGTGCTTAACTGGTCCCAATGACGTTTTAGCCAAAATGGCTACTCCCCGCACGTTTGATGTTTGCGTTGTAACTGATAATAAGTTATACCCCTGCACATTCAGTAAGTAACTTTTCCCCCAGGGAAGATGGGTCTCTTGAAAACAAATAACATCGAATGGGTCTCTTGAAAACAAATAACATCGAATGCGTCCAATTTCACCAACTCCCATTACTTTCCCATTTTGGCTGCATCGTTCAACCCTGCCACATTAATCGAGCAGATTCTTATTCTCCCCATCCTAGTTTGGCTCTACCTTTTTCCAACCCTTTCTAACATGTGCATTAATCTTGCTTTCACACTTCTTTACCATTAGATTCACTACTTTATTCAATTGTTTTTGTACGGTATTTATCTGGCGATCACATAAACATCTTCTCTGTATGCGTCTTTTCCGAATCTTTACCCCCGACCCCCCCTCCCACTCTCCCCTCCACCCATTCCCCCCTTCCCTCCGAGAGACACTCAGACATTGGTCTGTGTGTGATGGATGCTTCGCACCAACCCGAGTGCCCATGTACAGCCCATTTCTACAACTTTTTGTTTTAATCTACTCGTTTAAATTTTTCACCTGTGCCTAAAAAAAAACCCAAAAAACTGTCGTAAATCAACCATTCGATTGAAGGGAACCCCCACAATAAACACCATGAGACCATGAAACCAAGGTTACTCTTTCCAGCCTACTCACCTATATTATTTCGTCCCCCTCTCTCATACCACTAGGCTATCAAGGTACTCCTTGGCTTTTATCTCTGACTGGAAGAACCTGGTTTGCCCCTTCCAAATCCCCTTCAGTTTTGCAGGATTATTTAAGAAGACCTGAGCCTTCTTATCTTGGAAAGGCCTGATCATCTGCCTCAACCTCCACCGTCTTTTGACAGTGGTGTGGCAGAAATCAGGCCTGACAAAATATGACACCCCATCTCTAGCACTTTTGGCCTCGGGCCTTGCTTTTTCAAATACTGCCTGCCGTAACAGGAAGTAAGCGAAATACACCAATATAGCTCGGGTAACGACCCTGCCCTAACTGGAAGCTTTTGCACAAAGGGTACCCTATGTGCACGCTGAATTTCAAGAGACCAGTTCCAATCTGTAAGTTCTGGGAGTGAGTCGCTAAACAGTCCGATAACATATCTGCAGATATCCTCTCCCTCTGCCCCCTCAGGTATCCCCAGAACCCGCAAGTTGTTCCGTCGTTGGCGATTCTCGTGGTCTTTCAGTTTCCACTGGATAGCAGTTAGCTGTGCTTCCTGGGACTTAGCCAACCCCTGGGTGCTAGCCAGATCAGTTTCAGTTGCGCTCATTCGTGTTTCCAAGTCTGATACTCATTCTCCAAACGTACTGCACATTTTAGACAGTTTTCGCACAACCCCCTGTAACTTCCTCATCACGGCTTGTGCCTTACGGCTATCTTGTCTACCTTCCTCGCGATGGACACATATTGCCTGCATAATGGCATCAAGTGTTGGTGATGTGTTGGCATCGGCACGACTTGCTCCCACCTCCGGAGTACCTGCCAGCTGTACTGAGGCACTATAGTCCCATGAAAGCTCTTTCTCCTGTAGGCCTTTCCTCTTCTGGATAGTCCTGAGTCCCCCATCCTCTGAAATCTCCTGCTCACTATCGCTCATTTCCATGTTACTGCTTTCTGTGGCCTCATCGGTCCATTCTCCTCCATCCGAGACAGAGTAGAAATCCAGCTCCTTTTCCGAGTCTTTCTCCAGGTTTCTGATGCTGGAACTCCCCAGATCCTTTTTTGACTCAGCCTGCCGCAATATCCGAGAACGGGCATCCATATTATTATTGTCTGCTCCCCCTTTAGCAGCTTGCGCACTGGTGTTCACATCTATACAGTTACCCTCAGACTCAGCTGTGTTGCCACTAGGTCCACCTCCATCGTCCCCATCCACCATAACCGGGTTGTTTTGTTCAGTTTGTTCAAGTTGTAGTTCTTCACGAGATGTGGCACTACTATATTGTATAGTAAGTGTGTCTTTAGCTTCGCACACAGCTGCCGCCGTTGTCACTACTGACCCCGCAATCTCCCTGGAGCTGCTGGCCCTCAGGAGGTCTACTACTGTATGGCTGGTCTGCCTCGTCGCCATTCCGCATTTTTTTTTCTTTTCCGAGAAGGTTTTGACCCCTGAACCTGTCCTACTCCCGGTCCCGGTGTCCACTCCTCCATGCGGCTTTGATGATGCTGGTGGTGTATTCAACGTTTGATCCACGGGTGATTTAGCTGTTAGATTCTTTGAGGCCAGCCTAGCTTTAGCCTTTACAGATGCTGCCGCCACTTTCGGGGCCATCTCCACTCCCCTGCTTTGTCGCTCTATACGCTCTGTATCCCCAATTACTATGGTATCCTTTGCACAATGCAACCACTCAGCCTTAGATCCAAGGCTACCACAGTCACCTTCTAATTTTCTCAGGCTTAGCTGTTCTGCTCCTGCTTGCGCAGTATGCACAGTCTGTGCTTCCACTGAGCCAAAATAAGCACTGTGTATCCCTCAGATGCAGACACAATTCCACATACCTCCCTGGTTGAGTCGGTACCTTTTTGCCTCGAGTTCGGGAGTCCTGAGGCCAGCAGCAGCGGGAGTGCCTAAAACGCTGATCTCCAACCCAGCGTCAGTAACAAGCCTCGCAGCCTTTGCGAGCCGAGCAACGCCGGCCTGACGCAGGCCGCCAGTCGCAGACTCCGCACCTGCAGATTCCACGGAGTCAGCGGAGGCAGTGATTATGTTTCTAATGTGTTTATGATAATACAAAGGCTATTTTTTCATATAACCTTGTGTGGAGTTCCTTTTGCGGTGTGCCTAGTATGTTGCTGCTGTGTGCGTGTTGCGCAAACGCTTTACACATTGCCTCTGTGATAAGCCTGACTGCTCGTGCCAAGCTACCAAGGGGGTGAACAGGGGTTATCTTCAGCGTGTAACTCCCTTGCCCTGACTAGAGTGGTGGTTTCTGCCTGGCTTTGGCGCAAGCCTAAGCCAACCAGAAGTCCCATTTCTAACAGGCTCCATTTCAGAGGTTGTCGAAATTGGCATGTAATTGAGTACTGAGGCCAGATCTAAAGATCTCACAATTCTGCCCCTCTCTCTGTACAAAATATTTTTTTCTTTACTATAGCCTTTGTTTGGGGCTTGATGCTATCTGGAGAATCGAAAGGTGTTCTTAAATCCTAATCAACAAAGGTTCTTCTGACATATGCCAACCACGGGATAGAGTTTCTATTGTGCAAAATTAAACAGTTCTCCAGGACGATCCTAGAAAAACCTGCCTCCGGGGTATTCCATATTTTGATTTACAGTAAGACAGGAGCCATTTTTACTGTGTCTTCTAAAAAAGCCCATACCCAATTCACAGTGGGAGATGAGGCTTGAGGGGGACTTAGGGATAGAAACTTGTTTTCAGTTGCCTGCAATCTTGCCGGAGCTTTATGCCCCCACACATCTGCTCCATATGTACCCAGTGGCGTAACATAAGCCCCAGCAGTGCCGGGGGGTCCCAAGATCCAGGGGAGCACCTCAGGAAAGGTGCTAGGTGGTGGGCCAGGGAGGGGGGGCCCAGTAGCGGCTCGTGGAGGGAGTGCCGCCGGGCGGTGCGGCGGGGCTGGGCGGGGAGGGGTAGGGTAGGGGGTAGTAAACTCCGGCTCACGGCCGACCGGAGTAATGTAAATAAATAAATAAATAAAACGAATTTCATTACACGTGCTGAAACACCAAATGCGTGAGCCGAAGTTTACTACCCCTCACCGTACCCCTCCCCTGCACAGACCACAGATGCATCTCCAAGACAGCTCACCTCTGGGGCGCACTGGAGAACAAAAAGCACCCCTGGCAAAAATGCTCAAACTTGCCCTTCTCCCATCATCTCTTTGCGCTATCTCCCTCTTTCCATCCCTCCATCCTCTCTCCAGCCCTCTCATCTCTCTCACACCCTCTCTGGTTGCTTTTTCTCTACCTTTCCCCTCCCTCCCTTTCTTGAAGCCTCCCTGACCCTGCTGTAATTATTTACTGGGAGATGGGGCAAGTGACAGAGGCAACAAGACCTGCCCTGGTCTTTCAAAACGGGTCTTCATGGGCTCCAGCTCACATGGCAATTGCTTTGCGGAATGAAAGGCCTGTGCGGCCGGCCCTGGCTTGCTGCTACACCAGGCCTTCATAGTGGTTCTCCCCTCGACTTTACAGCAACATTGACCATCTCTTGGGGTTTAAGAGCATTGCATGGTTCTTTAATACTGTACCTAAAATCTCTTGGCCATATGAAACATTATGTCCTCATACAAGCGTTCTCAGGGTTTGTCTCAAGAATTATGGAATTCCTGTCACCTGAGTACCACATGACTGGCTCCAGACATTCAAAAACGGTCTTAGAAAACTGTGCTTCGTCGTCACTTCTCCACGTGGATGTCTGAACTCCTGTAACTGTAAACGTTCCAGGAGCTGCAACTGTAGCTGAACTATTTGTCTTTGAGACCAACCTGCTGCTGGACCTCAAGAAAAGCACTTTTGGGCATTTACAATTTCTATTTTTAATTGACTGATTTAAGTGGCACCCGCCATTTTAGCTTGGTCAATGAAACAATAGAAGATAATAGAACCCCCATCATTCTGTAGGAGCCCACATACATGGTGACATATTGGTGTGGCTACAGAATTACAAGACAGCCAACAGCGGCTACATCATTGCACCTTTTTTTTGGCGCTATATAGCATGGGCAAAAAGGATTGTTTTTCACTGAAGCTTTTTCAGTTTTGCCAAAAAGCTTTGACAACGGCAGTAGGCACCACAGGCTAGGCCTATTGGGTTTGCAAATGCTTACTTCACATATTAACACTGTCTAGGCAAAGGTTTCACCTCATTAGTATCACTTTCATGTATAAATCACCAACTGAAAGGCGACCTGCTGCTGTACAGCAAAAAAGATGGGGCAATGATTTTATAACATTTGAGTTGTTTGTTTTAAAAACAATACATTTTTGTTAAAATGTGTTCCAATGCAGAACCTGATAGAATAGGAGAGGTCATTATACGTGGCTTTTATGAACATCTTCTGTGCTTTTGACCTGTTTGATAGGGGAAAGTTATGGAATTTGATGGAGCTAGCTTGAGTGGAACCCCCATAGCTGAATCTTACTAGGCGTCACCACTGCGATACAATTACTAAGGTACGTGACACACAACTAGGCGATTGCACGTGCCACATAAAGTTAGCAAGAGGAGTAAGGCAGGGCTGTATATTGGCTCGGATTCTGTTTTTATTATATCAATTCTTTAGTCACAGCCCTGGACTCGTGCAGTAATACCCTGAGAACAGGCTCTCACATAGTCACAGACAGTCCTTTTATATGCAGACCAAACGCTTTAAATATCACAAACAGCAAATGGCCTTCAGAACCGTTGAAATGGTTTTAATAGTTTTATGACTAACTAAAGCTTAAAAGTGAACCACCAAAAACCGTTTATTTTAACTTGTGACGCTAACAATATTAAATCTAAGACTTTTTGGGGGGTGAAACTGCAATTACCATGATTTCCTACTTCCACTACCTAGGAATTCTGTTTGAAGCCAGACTGACATGGTGTAGGGTAATTTACTAAAGAATTACGAAAATGAGGGTAGTTTGCAAGTTGATGTTTAGATCTGCAAAAAAAATTGAGTCACAAACATATTAACGAGATGATTTAACTTTACAAGAGCAAAAGTCTTGCAGTAGGTACATACAGTGGCGTAACAAAACTTGAGCGGGCCTCCTGCAAAGTACATCGAGAGAGGCGTGGGAGCCATTTGAGAAGGATAAGAACAGGAATGCCATGGATGGATTGCCTAGTGCCCCGACAACAGCAGGGCAGTACCTTGGTGGACAGACCTGAGGGACACTAGCCAGATCTTGAATAAATTGGAGAGAAGGGTATTTTGACAGTGCACTCTGAAGGGGACCAAGACTTTGGTTGGTGTCTGAAGCCTCTGGGATGAAGTTGCTGATACCTTGCAATAGCTTGAACTGATTTTTTGCACTTTTGGCTAGGTTAGACACATGTGCTGAAGGTGAAACTGTATAAATCAGTATAAACAAAACCTGAAGATGTTATGTTGTCAACGATTGAAACCTAATGCTGGAACCCCCAAAGGCTGTGTTGATTGGATGAAGCCTATTCAAAATTCCAAAAAGGAACAGGAGGGTCCTAGAGAGTTCAGAAGCTTTTGTATTGGTTAAAACTGGCTCGTGTCTACTTCGTTGTCCTGTATTGCTGCTCAATTCAACAGACGTGGGAAGCAGGCTTTTGTTAGACTCCATAAAAATCAGACTGAACTGAATTTCTGCCTTTACAGTGATTAATATGCGAGCACTGTTTTCAATAATGCTTTTAGAACCTGATTTACTGCGCCGGAGGCCATTTGCAGACAAAGCGTTCTTGATTAACTGAAAAAACGAAAGAATGAAACAACCGCGGCAAATGTATTCCCTATTTTAATGACTTGTGCCCCGGGCTAATGGACTGAGTGCGCGCTGTTCTATAGAAGAAAGCGGCAAGCAGATTAAATCCCACATGATATGACAGTTTCTGTTTGCTAAACATCTGCGTAAAGTCACGTGGTGGGAAGAAGCCATGTAACAAGCTGAAGGTAAAGAGAGGGTATTTCTGTGGGATGTAGTTTTTGTGATGGGACACAAGAGAAGAAATACTTCTCAGGAGGCGTCAGTGTTGCGTAAGAACCCAAAGGGTTAGTGCCAACATCGGCCCATACCCCAGACCACTCACAACAATTTCCCATAATAACAGACACCACACAATGTTTTGTTGGAGAAAGTTGTTGCAGCTTTATTTGCATAAACATTATGCCAACATGTTGGGTTATCTTACGGGCGATCCAGGGTCAGGACGCCGCTCGCGACCTGCCCACCTGATGAGCCATAATCCCCCTGTGGTGTTGACCGCGGGGGCGTTGTCAATTTTGGGGGAAGGGCTAACCCTCTCCCCCGGCGGTCCTCCAGTCCACCCCTTACTCACGCCTCTCCCCCTATGGGGGGCGGAGCATTGCAGGCAACCCCCGGTTGCTCAGGTCCACAACTGCCCGAAGGACTAACGGGGCGCCGTCGCTCCTCCAGGATCCCACCGAGGATCTCCCTGGGGATAATTGTCTCTCGCACCCTTCCTGTGCTCCTGTAGAGGCTACCCTTCTGTACCTTCCAGCATTGGATCGCCCTGTAACTCCGCCTGCAACACAAAGCAAAATAGTATTAGAGAACTACCCCCCCTGCTGCCCGATAGCCGGGTTAGCGGTAGGGAGGGAAAACAGCATCCGGGCAGCATCGCTCGTCGGGGTCAAGGGTCCGTCCACGCGGCCGGTCAGGGATCAAAGAGGGCACAAGGCCCGTGACCCCTGGCCATATACCCTCGGCCCGCCCCTCCCCCGACGGAAGTGATATCACTGGGGACCCTCCAGGTCCCCGACACTAGGCCGCTCCTTGGGGTCTGTGCCATCCTGTGGCACTAAGGGTGGCCGCCCTCTTAGGTGGCCCTCTTCGGTGGCCTGGGGCAGCCTGGCATACTCAAGGGCCGGTGCCATAACCAACGCCGAGCCCCCGGAAGGAACCGGTTTTTAGCGCCCTAGAGCGCCCACAAGCGGAAAAGCACCCCGTGCCCCCAACTGCAGCCGTCAAGAAGGCGCCAGGCCTCCCGTCCAATGGGGGGGCCGGACAGGTACAAACCCCCCAATGGGGGCAATCCGCCAGCTAGGTGGGAAGGACTCTGGAGGGGTGGAGGGGATATAAGCGCCGCTCCCCCAAGGTAGCTCCTATCTTTGTGGAGCAAGGGGAGGAGCAGCGGCGCACAACAACATTTTGTAACTGATCGGAGTTGCAAAGCACCGCGAGGTGGTTGTCCGCGAGGATCCAAATGACTGCCTCTGCTGCCAGTAGAGAAGAAGAACAATTGTGGGAAGTGCTGCCCACCCCCTCCTCCACTTTTTTGTTAATCTAAGGCTGCCGGCGTAAAGAAGGCTCCCCACCTCCTATACTGCACCGCAGAAGATAGCAGACCTCCTCCTTCGACTGGTGGTGGGGCAGCCGTGGAGGGAAGCTGTGAATGGCAGTGGGGAGTGCCCTGCCCTGCCGGTGTCCCTCCAACACCATGGCTGACTCCTGCAACGTGGGCCACCCAGGAAGAATACACGGTGAAGTAAAGTTGTCGTCCGGGCTGGTGGCTGTCCAGATACTCTTGCGAGAAGCGAATCCCTCCTACCTGCCTGAAGATAGAGGGCCAACCACGTGGTGTCCTCGTCAGGGCCCGTGCTATGGTGCCCGCGGTGGGGGCGGGTCCTTGGTGGAGGAACGCGGCAGCTGAAGAGCTCTGCCCAGCAGGATGGCAAGAAGTCTATGCTCAGCCAGCTGACACTCAGCTAGGAAGGAGGGGCCGTCGCGTGTGAGTGCAGCTGGGACAGCGAGTCCCTTAAGCGAGCTGCTCGGCTCTTTGGGGATACAGCTCGGGGGTGCTACGAGTCTAGGTGATCAGCAGCCCGGCAGCACACATCAGGGAGTGGCAGGAGCACCAAGCGGGACCTCCCAGGGGGCGGAGTTAAGCAGAATAGAAGGAATAGGGCACACCTGTGGGGAAACCGGTAGTTAAAAAGCACCGGTGGCAGTCTCAGCAGGCACAACACAAAGTAGGCTGAAGGAGCAGCAAGTTGCCTGAGGGTGGCACCTCCAACAAGCATTGGAGCTAGCAAAAGTAGCAAAGAGCTATCCTCAAGACACAAAGGATACTGAGGGCATGCTCAGGCTCAATTAGGGCAGCACTTGGTGCATAAGAACCAGCGGCAGCACCCCGCTATAGCACAGGTTGGTGGTACTGGTCCACAGACCCAGCCAGGCAAAGTTTGGTGCATAAGGACCAGCGGCAGCACCCCACTACAGCAGTGGTTGGTGGTACTGGTCCACAGACCCAGTCAGGCATAGTTGGTGGATAAGGACCAGTGGCAGCAACCGCTATAAAAAAAAATTTAAACGAGGGGCAGGTACTCGCCCACTGACTCAGCCAGGCGTAGCGTGGGTCAGACAAGGTGCGCTGAAGAAAGCAGCAGCGCGCAGCAATGAAACACCAAAGGGGCCAAGGACAACCAGGGGACCTGAGAGAGTTGCTGAGGCGAATCCAAGCAGCATTCGAGGTCCACGGGAGAGAATGGCTGCAGCCACACTTGTCGCAGGACGCCGGGGAAGGACCGAGTAACCAGCATCCCGATGATGCCGACTCGCCAGTACCCAAGAGGAGAAGGAGGGCGCCAGCAAAGCTAGCGGGGGCAGCGGCACACAAGGAAGCGTTCCAGAGAAAAATCCTGCCGCCTGTAGCCAACCCGGCGAAGGTGGGACCAAGCAGTGGGAATGCGACGCAGAGACAAGGGGTGAGCATAATAGTTCAATAGTGCAAGAATGCTTCAAAACAATGGCACCATTGTTCAAAGGGTTGGGTGCACAGGGTCTGGGGACTGAAGGAGCCCTAACAGAGGGGGAGGTATCAGGGCTGCCTTGTCACTTAATAGACCCAATGTGGGCGCGCCAGGAATGCTTGAGGGGCCAGGGCACTCAAGAGGCTCAGGGGAAATAGTGTCCCCCATAGCGGCATGGGGTAAGTCAACCACAACAAGCAACCCACCCAGTGCTTCCCCAGCGCCAGAACCATACACTAGGCCCTTACCCGGTCCGGCATCCATGACCACTAGGGCCACAGGTCTAGCAAGCCTTATCCTGCTGCCAGTCAAAGAAAGGATATGGAGGAAGGAATTTATTGACATTTTTACACTATTAGAGATACAATTGATGGGCTGGAGCTGACAGTCTGTGACAAGAAGGATGAGAATAGAAGGGAAAGGCGAAAGGAAACCACAGAAAGAAACTTTGACAATTGGCTGGACGCATTTAGGATAATGGCATGCATAATTGTAGAAAAATTCCCGCGCTGCGCAGCCGACCTATGGCTCTACGAGGCCAACATACATAAAGCACAAAGGCAATTCCCTGCAGATGCATGGCTAGAATATGATAAAGCTTTCCGTTTATAGATGCAAACACACTCAGAGATGAAATGGAACGAGGAGGATGTGTCTGGGTTCATACACAAAATGATAGTAGCTAAGGAGGCCAAGGCACGGGCAGCAAAAAGCGAGCAGCCCTTTCGAGGTTCCTTCCTTAAAGGGAATGGTAGGACATTCCACAAACCCAAACCATTCAGCGCATGGAAGGCCTCTCCTCCTAGCGGGTCAGCAGCAATATGCTGGAAATACGAGTCCAAAAAATGCACCTGGGGTCCTCATGTAAATTTCAACACTTTTGCTCCACGTGTGGCGGAGGACCCCCGGCAGCAGGGTGCAGATGCAAGAACAAACACAGGGGGGACAAGAAAGATAAGAAGAAAAAGCAGAGAATCAACCAAAGAAGACGAGGGTGGATAGAAGGGAATTCACAGCTGCAGGTTAGCCAGATCTCCCATCAACACTCACCAACTACTCAAGCTAGTCAATAAGTACCACAACAGGACAGATGCTGCAATACTAGTACAAGGGTCCTGATTCACAGAACTAACTTAAGACAACATCCTAAACTTACTACCACTTTGGTATTCACTGAAGGCCCTAACTCATTTTGGTATTCACAGAAGGCACTTACTCATTTCCGTATTCACTGAAGTTAGCAGTCCTAACTTTAGGACTCCTAAATGCCTTCCGTGAATACCGAAAGTCTTAAAGTTAGGATTTTTCGCAGTTTAGGAGTAGTAAAGTTAGGACTCCTAACTTTAGGACTCCTAAATGCCTTCTGTGAATACCGAAAGTCTTAAAGTTAGGATCTTTCTCAGTTTAGGAGTAGTAAAGTTAGGACTCCTAACTTTAGGACTCCTAAATGCCTTCTGTGAATACCAAAAGTTTTAAAGTAAGGATTTTTCTCAGTTTCGGAGTCCTAAAGTTAGGAGTCCTATGTAGTTCGAGCTTGAACTTATAAACTATGGCATACCTTTAAAAAACTGTACATTTGCATCCCGAGCACTGAACGCCTTCCCCAAATGCAAGGTCAGCTCTTTGTGATATAAAATATTTTATTGCACCTGAAAACAGAGATCAAATTCTATATGGAAAAGTCATATGACATCCCAAATGTACTGTTACTCCACTTGGTTTTTTATCAAAATCAAAAAGGGCAACCACCTTACCCAAAACTAATCTAGTAAATGCGGGCGCCCCATTTCAGGCCAACTCAATAAGTGTCAGTCAGAATGGCATGTGCATAAGGCCTATAAGAGTTAAATTAACATGATTAGCCCAACGGAACACAAGAAGGTCAGCCTGCTACTAACAATTACGAGGTAGCTGACTAACAGAAAGTCATATGCAATCAGCCCCATTATTCGACCAAGGGAAGTGGGCCAGCTAGCATATAAAGTCTGCACAGCCAACATTCACCAATCCATATTTTTTTGTGATTTACAGTGCATTAATCTTTCAACAAGACACCCCTACATTGAACCATGGCCAAATCCAATACAATCTATAAGAAACAAAAACGAAACATAGGAAGCAGCGAACTTAGTGAGAATGGAAACATGTAACAAATACTTTCATGAGGATAACGAAACGTGACAAACAAGCCCTCATATTGTCTGACCCGTTATTTGAACATATGTTTGGGAGGAATCCTTCCCAGTGCTCAACGTTTCGCTATCTCCATATCCCCCATAGCCCTAAGGCACGGGCCAGAATAGCTATTAGTGCACCCAGATGCCGGGGGTCTCCTTCCCACAGCGTAGTAAACACCCAGTCCCGCAAGAGGTGGCGACATCAGAATTGCCAAACAACCATAAGAATACCCGAACGTTTCACCAAGCCACTTACCACAATGCTAATCTTGCTGTGCAAGCGGGCGCTGCGGGACGGGTCAGCGAACCGGCAATCAAAGTTCCATGATCCCCGCTGCTCCTTTTAAATAAAGCCGCGTAAGCCCAACAAACCAGATCAACGGTGTCACGTGACCCGGCAATTGCAAAACACGTCATGACCGTCCTTCTATCGTGGCAGCCATATTATAAGGGTGAAAAGTATAAAAAGAATGAGGTGTTTACCGAGATGAGCCCCATAATTATTCAGTAAATTATTTCAATGATGAGGATAGTATTAACGCTTCAATTAATATCATTAATACAAATACCATTATTGATGAATACACCAAGTTACAAATTAACGTACGTCACTGCAGGATTTACCTATTTTAAAACACCTGATGAAAACCTGAAGGCCCGATAGAGCTGGGCATTACTATCAAGTGTTCCAAGTCTAGCGAACCCCGTCATTTGAACTACCCAAAAGTGGCCGCCATCTTATAATGAAAAGAAATACAAATAGACAGTTCTATCATACGAGGCCAATTAGCCAAACTAAGCTGTATTAAAGTTAAAGATTATCACCAAGAATCCCGATATGAATATTCAATCGAACAGTCACCATGTAGGTGATTAACCATATCGTGGTCCGACGAGAGATGCAAGATACATCCCAATGCCAATCGTGGCACAAGCAAGTAAATAAACATGTACAAGACATGTAACTAGGCAAAGTCAGTCCTAGTTCACAGGAAATGGTCAGCTCCACCTGGTCCATGCTTCCCACATACTCAGACACTCCACACAAGTGGGACCATGTTATAATGTGTTATATGTGATAAGGGCAGGCTCAGCCAACACTATATAAAAATAACGGGCAGACGCATACATGAATTAGTATTTTTCGGAGAGTAAAGATAGAAGAATGCAGTGAAAGCCATGCATAGAGATAACTAGGGACCACACATCTTGTCCGCCCATTCCCATCCGGTATGATAGTAGTGACCACTTGTAAAATCCAGAGAGAGTGGAAGTAAAGGGCAACAAAAAAACACAAACTGCATAAATTCGTACTAGAACAAGTATCTGGTATGCAGAATGAAGGGGATATTCGGAATCCTGGAAAAGAACAGAGAGATTTCATCATAACAAGTTTCCTACAAGAAATAGTGCATTTCATCATCATTGTTAAGGCCCAGTTCAACACACCGCAGTCTACAAATCCATCCTGCTTCTTTCTTTCTTAGGGCCAATTCCCTATGTCTACCCCTTGGGCGTACCGGGATGTGATCTATTCCCGTGAACCATAGCTCCTCGTTCTCTGTGTGATTTTCCTGCATATGGTAAGTGAGGGATAATTCAGATCCCCATTGCGACGTGCCCGTACATGTTCTTGTACCCTAGTCTTCAAAGCTCTCTTTGTGCTGCCCACATAAATCTTGTTGCATGGGCAGCCCAAAATATAGATCACATATTTGGAGTTGCAATTAATCAGATGATTGATTGTATATCTGCACTTGGTATTGAAACAAAAGTTTTTAATTTTATTCTTGCCTAGCTTACAGACATTGCACTCATTACATGTGTAAAAGCCTGTCACTGTTGATTTAAGCCATGTTCGAGGTTTGGGAGTGGTTACATAGCTGGGGCAAAGTATATTTCGTAATTTTTGGCCCCTCCTGTATGTTACCTTTGGTTTGGCAGTCAGCATCTCACATAGGCTAGGTATTTCAGCTAATAAATGCCAGTGTTTTCTGAACATGTTATAAACCCTGCTGCTTCGCTCATTGTATTGTGTGTTAAAAGCAACAGGGGCTAACTTGGCCCTATCATTCTGGTTTATTTTCAGGGTTGCTTCTTTGGGGATTTTCATCACTCCGTTACGTGCTTTATTGAGAGTGGCCTGTGAGTACCCTCTCTCAAGGAAACGCTGCTCCGTCTCTCCTAGGTTTAGTGTAAAGTTCTCATCTGTACTACAGTTCCTTCGCAATCGGATAATTTCCCAGTAGGGATATTGTTGATCACGTGTTGGGGTGTGTGATTTGGAAATGCAGAGTGCTATTGCAGGCTGTGTTTTTTCTGTGTGCGGTTATGGATCTGATTGTCTTTTACGAAAAAAGTGACGTCCAAGAAATCGATCTCTTCCCTGCTGTGATTGATGGTGAACTTTACATTGAATGGGTTATCATTCAGATGAGCATGGTAATCCGCAAGTTCAAGGGCAGTCCCATCCCATAACATGATCACATCATCGATGTACCTGCCCCAGAAAACACATGCTCCATCCATCTTGCTGCATGTCGACCCCAGGCATGCTCCCGCTCAAACCAGCCCATAAAGAGCCCGGCATAGGCGGGAGCAAATCTGGAGCCAACGCCGTGCCCTGGACTTGGTGAAACCATACAGAGTCGTGGAGGAAGACGTTTTCTGACAGTATAATATCCGTCATTTCCAGCAGGACCTCGTTATGTGAGTAAGGGTCCACTGTCCTTTGCTCCAGATAGAATTGCAGGGCTTTCCCCCCAAATTATTTTTTAATGCATGTATAAAGACTAGTGACGTCCAGTGTCACAAAGGTCAAAGTATCAGACCAACTGAAGCCCTCAAACTTGCCCAGAATATCCTTCGTGTCCTTAATATAAGCAGGTAGGTTTTGCACTAAGGGTTGTATATAGTGATCCACGTATTCGGAAAGTTTCTCCGTGGGGGAGTTGACGCCGGAGATGATGGGGCGGCCCAGTGGCAAGGGCCCCCCCTTGTGGATTTTGGGCAAGATGTAGATACAGGGGAACGTGGGTTTAAGGATAGTTAAATATCTACATTCCTCCTCACTTAACAACCCAACCTCTCGCCACTCCACAAGTCTCATGTTTATGTGGGTACACAAAGTAGTGGTGGGATTGCCTGCTAGTTTGATGTAACAGAAGTTATCTGCTAGTTGATGGTCTATTTCTTTCATGTAGCTATTTTTGTCATTATCACTACATTCCCCCCCCTTATCTGCCTCCCGTATGACAATAGAGGGATCAGACTTGAGGCTTTTTAGAGCCGTGTTGTCTGCAGCTGTGATGTTACGCCTTCTCAAATTCGGAGGGATAGGGTGTTCTAGTATCTGGTATAGTCCTTGTGTGATCCTGTCCCTGAATGTATCAATGTTGGGGTGTGTGCCCACCGGGACAAATTTTGATTTAGGTTTTAAACCGCTATCCTCAGACACATCCTCCAGAATATCTAGTTCATTTCTTATAAGTTCAACATCAATTGGTGTTTCAAATTCAACAGACATCATTGTCTGAATGACATTTATTTCATTAACAGTGTGACTCAGTGGAACATATTCATTTACAGGCTTCACAAAAGTGGAGGGATTTCGAGAAAAATGGTCCTTCAACTTCAACAGTCTGATAAATTTAGATAGATCCACAAAAACATCAACATCTCCCCCCATTTGATTTGGGCAGAAACCAAGTCCTTTACTAAGTACTGAGGCTTCATCCTTGGAAATTCTCCCATCCGACAGATTTACAATCATTAGTCTCTTGTCCATAGTACATTCATCCCCAATGGAACTCACTAATTCACTATTTTCTTCGATCTGGTCACTCTGCCCACTGGTTCCTGTTTTGTTGTTTAGTTGTTTCTGTTTAGATTCCTGCCATCTCCTCCTCCCTTCTGGTGTTAGGTCTTTTGGCGTCGATCTTGTACTTAGTCTTAGTCTTTCCATCTCCAATAAAAAAATATTCGGCCTAATCTCACTCTCCACCACTGCTGCTGAGTCATCCGTGGCTATTGAACTGGCTATGGAAGAGAGAGAGGGTACACTACTGGCTTAGGTAAATTCCAGTGTCTTTTCTCGCGGTCTTTTGCCCTCCCCAGGTATCTTAACATTGTCATATCTGTGAGAGAAGGTATATACTCTTCCATCTTTATAATCCTTGTCATCTCTTTTTATTTTCTTGACCTTCTTGTCTCTTAAATAGATTTGGTGACTTTCTAGAATTTCATCCAAGATGGCATAATTTTTTTTAACTACATCTGTTAATTCAGAGGCTGCTATTTCTTTTTCTAATTCCTTAAATTCTTGTTGTAATTTGAGGCCTTTCTTTTCCGCATTCTTTATCAGAATGCGCATCATATTAAATGACGCATTCCGAAGGTTTCCCTCCCAGTCCTCCAGTTGTTCTTTATCCAGGTCCTCAAATGTTGGAAAAATCAATATCCAGAGGCCCCGTGGTATTTACTCATTCTCTATATATTTTTCCAGGGTGGTGCCGTCCCACCATCTGGACATTTCATGTTTCTTCATTTTTTCAAGTTTTTGAAACTTGATCTTAAGGCCCTCCACTTTTGGGGCATTAACATTTGTGCCTACTGATTTAGAACCAGTGGCAAAGACATCTTGTACTAGTTCCTGCCGTCTGTCTTTAAAGCCTGGCATGATATGGTTCTATCACTTGTTTATGATAGAAACAATTTATAAAAACAATTTATCTAAGTATATTTGTTGCAAATTCGGGTAGTGCTAGTGAAGGGTAATAGATTCAGAACAGGAAGAACTGACAGTGGAACCTTCTAGCTAACATCACCTTACCCGATTTTCAACTCCTATTGTACCCACATAAACATGAGACTTGTGTAGTGGCGAGAGGTTGGGTTGTTAAGTGAGGAGGAATGTAGATATTTAACTGTCCTTGAACCCACTTTCCCCTGTATCTATATCTTGCCCAAAATCCACAAGGAGGGGCCGCCCCATCATCTCGGGCGTCAACTCTCCTACAGAGAAACTTTCCGAATACGTGGATCACTAAATACAACCCTCAGTGCAAAACCTACCTGCTTATATTAAGGACACAAAGGATATTCTGGGCAAGTTTGAGGGCTTCAATTGGTCTGATACTTTGACGTTTGTGACACTGGACGTCACTAGTCTTTATACATGCATCAAAAAAGAATTTGGGGTGAAAGCCCTGCAATTCTATCTGGGGCAAAGGACAGCGGACCATTACTCACATAACGAGGTCCTGCTGGAAATGACGGATATTATACTGTCAAAAAACCTCTTCCTCCATGACTCTGTATGCTTTCACCAAGTCCAGGGCACGGCAATGGGCTCCAGATTTGCTCCCGCCTATGCTGGGCTCTTTATGGGCTGGTTTGAGCGGGAGCATGCCTGGGGTCGACATGCGGCAAGATGGATGGAGCATGTGATTTTCTGGAGCAGGTACAACGATGATGTGATCATGTTATGGGATGGGCCTGCCCATAAACATGCGGATTACCATGCTTATCTGAATGATAACCCATTCAATGTAAAGTTCACCATCAATCACAGCAGGGAAGAGATTGATTTCTAGGACGTCACTTTTTTCGTAAAAGACAATCAGATCCATAGCCGCACACATAGAAAAAACACAGCCTGCAATAGCACTCTGCATTTCCAAAGCGCACACCCCCAACATGTGATCAACAATATCCCCTACGGGGAAATGATCCGCATGTGACGGAACTGTAGTACAGATGAGAACTTTACACTAAACCTAGGAGAGACAGAGCAGCGTTTCCTTGAGAGAGGGTACCCGCAGGCCACTCTCAATAAAGCACGTAACAGAGTGATGAAAGTCCCCAGAGAAGCAACCCTGAAAATAAACCGGAATGATGGGGCCAAGTTAGCCCCTGTTGATTTTAACACACAATACAATGAGCGAAGCAGCAGGGTTTATAACGTGCTCCGAAAACACTGGCATTTATTAGCTGAAATACCTAGCCTATGTGAGTTGCTGACTGCCAAACCAAAGGTAACATATAGGAGGGGACAACATTTACTAAATATACTTTGCCCCAGCTATGTAACCACCCCCAAACCTCGAATATGGCTTACATCAACAGTGACAGGCTTTTAAACATGTAATGAGTGCAATGTCTGTAAGCTAGGCAAGAATAAAATAAAAAACTTTTGTTTCAATACCAAGTGCAGATATACAATCAATCATCTGATTAATTGCAACTCCAAATATGTGATCTATATTTTGGGCTGCCCATGCAACAAGACTTACGTGGGAAGCACAAAGAGAGCCTAGAAGTCTAGGGTACAAGAACATGTACGGGCACGTCGCAATGGGGATCTGAAATATCCCCTCACTTACCATATGCACGAAAATCACGCAGAGAACGAGAAGCTATGGTTCATGGGGATAGATCACATCCGGGTACACCCAAGGGGTACCCTCACTTACCATATGCAGAAAAATCACACAGAGAACGAGGAGCTATAGTTCATGGGGATAGGTCACGTCCGGGTACACCCAAGGGGTGGAAATAGGGAATTGGCCCTAAGAAAGAAAGAAACAGGATGGATTTGTAGGCTGCGGTGTGTTGAACTGGGCCATAACAATGATGATGAAATGCACTATTTCTTGTAGGAAAGTTGTTATGATAAAATCTCTCTGTTCTTTTCCAGGATTCTGAATATCCCCTTAATTCTGCATACCAGATGCTAGTTCTAGTACAAATTTATGCAGTATGTGTTTTTTGTTGCCCTCTACTTCCCCTCTCTCTGGCTTTTACAAATGGTCACTACTATCATACTGGATGGGAATGGGCCGACAAGTTGTGTGGTCCCTAGATTATCTCCATGCATGGCTTTCACTGCATTCTTCTATCTTTACTCTCCGAAAAATACTAATACATGTATGCGTCTGCCCGTTATTTTTATAGAGAGTTGGCTGAACCTTCCCTTATCACATATAACACATTATAACATGGTCCCACTTATGTGGAGTGTCTAAGTATGTGAGGAGCATGGAGCAGGCAGAGCTGACTATTTCCTGTAAACTAGGACAGGCTTTGCCTAGTGACATGTCTTGTACATGTTTATTTGCTTGCTGTGCTACGATTGGCATTGGGATGTATCTTGCATCTCTCGTCGGACCACGATATGGTTAATCACCTACATGGTGACTGTTCGATTGAATATTCATATAGGAATTCTTGGTGACAATCTTTAACTTTAATACAGCTTAGTTTGGCTAATTGGCCTTGTATGATAGAACTGTCTATTTGTATTTCTTTTCATTATAAGATGGCCGCCACTTTTGGGGAGTTCAAATGACGGGGTTTGCTAGAGTTGGAACACGTGATAGTAATGCCCAGCTCTACCGGGAATCAGGATTTGATCAGGTGTTTTAAAATAGGTAAATCCTGCAGTAACGTACGTTAATTTGTAGCTTGGTGTATTCATCAATAATGGTATTTGTATTAACAATATTAATTGAAGCGTTAATACTATCCCCCTCATTGGAATAATTTACTGAATAATTATGGGACTCATCTTGGTAAAAACCTCATTCTTTCTCTACTTTTCACCCTTATACGAAGGCCGCCGCGATAGAAGGACGGTCATGACGTGTTTTGCAATTGCCGGCTCACGTGACACCGTTGATCTGGTTTGTTTGGGCTTACGCGGCTTCATTTTAAAGCAGTAGCGGGGATCATGGAACTTTGTTTGCCGGTTCACTGACCCGTCTCGCAGCGCCCGCGTGCACAGCAAGATTAGCATCATGGTAAGTGGCTTGGTGAAAAGTTCAGTTATTCTTATGGTTGTTTGGCAATTTTGATGTTGCCACCTTTTGCGGGACTGAGTGTTTACTATGCTGTGGGAGGGAGACCCAGGCATCTGGTTGCACTAATAACTATGCTGGCCCGTGCCTTGGGGCTGTGGGAGATATCCAGATAGCAAAGTGTTGGGCACAGGGAGGGATTCCTCCCAAACATATGTTCAAATAACGGGTCAGACAATATTGGGGCTTGTTTGTCACGTTTCGTTATCCTTATTAAAGCATTTGTTACATGTTTCCATTCTCACTAAGTTTGCTGCTTCCAATGTTTCGTTTTTGTTTCTTAAAGATTGTATTGGATTTGGCCGTGGTTTAATGTAGGGGTGTCTTGTTGATAGATTAATGCACTGTAAATCACAAAAAAATATGGATTGGTCAATGTTGGCTGTGCAGATTTGTATATGCTAGCTGGCCCACTTCCCTTGATCGAATTAATGGGGCTGATTGCATATGGCTTTCTGTTAGTCAGCTACCTCCTAATTGTTAGTAGCATGCTGACCTTCTTGTGTTCCGTTGGGTTAATCATGTTAATTTTACTCTTATAGGCCTTATGCACATGCCATGCTGACTGACACTTATTGGCCAGAAATGGGACGTCCGCATTTACTGGATTAGTTTTGGGTAAGGTGGTTTCTCCTATTGATTTTGATACAAACCAAGTGGAGTAACAGTAAATTTGGGATGTCATATGACTTTTCCATATAGAATTTGATCTCTCTGTTTTTAGGTGCAATAAAATATTTTATATCACAAAGCGCTGACCTTGCATTTGGGGAATGCGTTCAGTGCTCGGGATGCAAATGTACTGTTTTTTAAAGGTATGCCCTAGCTTATAAATTCATGCTTAAACTACATACTGGGCTTTTGGCCATCTTTGGCTTTCTTTACATGCTAACTGGTACATAGCGCATGGAATTGTTACCAATATTGTCTTTCTTTTAATCCTGTTGAATTCAGAAAATTTGGGTCGAACTACCTATATTGAATTGCGGTCGAATCGGCTGAAGTAGACGGTATTGTCGTGGGACGTGGATCTGCTGGTGGTTATTATTCGTTGTTGCCCAGATATATACAGTGCAACATTTAAAAAAACAATGTAAGTGAATGGTACATTGGACGGATGATCTGACTCGCTCTTTATACTCTATATTCAGAAATGTTATTTGACTTCGATCTTATATCTTTTAGACCTCTTTGATTGTGGGTTTCTAAAGCGCTAGAATCGACTCCCGAAGGAGTATCTCTGCGCTGTAGACCGCTGGGGAACCCGTCCTGGCTTTCCCTGTGAGATGGTCCCTACTGGGTATCTCCAAGGTGAAACCAGGCATCCCCGGCGTATGTGGGGGGCCATTGTGGAGATGAGGCAAGCTAATGCCCAGAGTTGCCGAGTGTGATCCCTGGTTAGAGTAGGCACCGAAGCGAGAATTATCAAGTCCGCTGACCCTGGTCCTCGACCCTGCCGCGTCGGGAATAGAACCCTGGTCCTGGGCCGTCCTCTGCTTCGGGGTCTGCCGCCTCTAACCAGTGAGCCACACCACTCCACTTTGGATGGGGAACTGTTCTCTTAAGAGAAACCAAACCCCCTCTGTCTTCTATGAGTATTCGGAGGGGTTTTGATTCCATTTCAGTTCAGTGGTGGGTACCGCTTTGACTTTACTAATGGTGTGCTTATATAGTCTATGTGGACCTTGTTACCTTACTCACTGCTGCTCTACTTCCCTGAACCCCCTACAGAATCTCCCCCCCTCCGCCTTCTTCCTTTGTATATGTGTGTGCTGTATCTGACAGCTATATCACTGCCATTCTACTGCTCTGGCCCGCGCACCTACCCATCTCCGCCATCTCCCCCGTTCCTCCATCATTGGTGTCTTCTCACCCCTGGATTCCTACAGGGATCCTCGGGTGAGCTCCTTCTGTGTTTCTCCTCCTCCTTTTCTTTGGTTATTTCTACTCTATCCGGACCAATTGGTATTGGTTGAACCTGTATTTTAATTAAGCACATAATCCATAGGACACAAAGGGTCTCCAGGATAAATCAAGTCCCGGCTGGGACATTCTTAAATCTTCTATTTGTGTCTTAAAGTATCAAGCACTGTTATGTCATTGATCCTTTGCAAATAAGGACGTGTTATAATGGCTGAAGATAGTATCTGTCTGTCTTTGTTATGTTCCTTGGGTAGTTAATTAAGCCCGGTTGTTTTTATGTATGAATTGTCAAAAAATCAATTTTCTCCATGTTGTAAAGTTTGTTCTTATAGTTGTATATTTATGTATTTGTACTTAACAGCCCTGAAGAAGTCCTGTATAAGGACAAAACGCGCCGGCTGTTCGCTTTGTTGAACACTGTGTTTTATCCTGAATGGAAATGAGACAAAAATAAAGAAGGAAAAGAAAAAAAAGGAAATACCGAAGACTTTCTTTACTTTCTGGATATGGACAATGGATTTGTTTATGTTGATACAAGTGCTTCTTTGAGTGGTGCACCTTTTTAAAAAATCTCAAAGCAGCAGTTCAACACCCAGGGGTAGTCACTAAGAAATTGGAGAAAGAGAAAGAATTAGGCAGGGCCCTCTCCCACCTCAAATGCAAAAGGGGCTGGTGATCTCGCCATTAGGGGTGGTCCCCAAAAACGAACCAGGCCAGTTCCGCCTTATTCACCACCTGTCCTTTCCTGAAGGGACCTCAGTAAACGATGGGATCAGCATAGAAGCCTGCTCTGTGGATTATGCTGCAGTTGATGACGCCATCGACCTAGTTAGAGCATCGTACCACGGGGCCCTCATGGCAAAGGCATAGAATCCGCCTTCCGCCTACTCCCGGTCCACTCCTCGAGCTTCCACCTTCTTTGGTTTCGGAGGGATGGGGAGCTGTACTTTAATAAACGGCATGCGCGAAGGATCAGCGCTCCGGAGACGCCGAACGAGACGAGTACATTTCTATCATTAGGAGTCAAGCACATAAATCAAAGAATTCTTCAAAATACGTTTGGGACGCCCTTCAACTGAGCCCCGGTGCCGACTTTGCACAGGCCACCTTTCCAGATCTCGTCCCTGTCCAATCGTTGAACCTGACAGTGGAGAACAACTCCGTCTCTGACACTGGGGGTCCGCTCAGACTGAGCGAGTGCGACCACGCCATTTCCGAAGCTGAGCGCCACCGGCTGCGCCCATACATTCTACACCCTTTAAGTGGCCTTGCAGACCAGTAGGATATTTCCTTTGGCCCTGATGAGAGTCCCCCCATTGTGTAGGACTCGAAACGCGTAGGCCCCTTCACAAAGTGTTGCTCTCTTTAAATTCAAAATCCAAAAAGTGACAATTTGAATGCTTTAATCTGTGTATATACAGTGTGTTTCATCATTTAAGTTGATTGTGATTAATCTGCCAGTGTATATATATATATAGATATATGGTATATTACAGATGTTTATCGTTTGAGCAACCTTTGTCTTTTTTCTTCCTACCATTTTTCTTCTTACCATTACGTTCTTTTTTCCCTGTGGTAATTCTTTACTTTTTAGTTTTGTGTACATATGGATGTCTGATTTTGCATGATTGTGATATGGATGACTAGTCGAATGAGTTTTGTATGAAATAATGGTGTAGTATTGTATATAAAATGAAAAATTTTCTTGTAAAAAATTACTCTTAAATTGAATGAATAAATCGCTATTTGCTAGCAACATCTCAGGTTGGAATGAGTTTTTCTACCTTATAGAGTAAAATGTATTGTTTAATTTACATATCAGTTCTGGCATGTCTTTTTGGTCTATTGTACTTTAATAAAGCCATGCCCATGGGGTGCTCGGTGTCCTGCGCGTACTTTGAAAGCTTTAGCACCTTCCTAGAATGGGCCCTACATGTCAGGCACCCCCCAGGCGGGAAACTTCATTACCTAGATGACTTCTGCTTCACAGGCCCTGCAGCGTCGACCGAGTGTGGTGACAACCTGGGAGCATTTCAAGAGTTAGCAGAGTAACTAGGGATCTCCCTGGCAGTTGAAAAAACAGTGGGTCCAGCAACAAAAATCACATTATTGGGGATAGAGCTAGACTCAGTGGCAGGAATGTCCAGACTCCCTGACGAAAAGGTGAAGGAGTTCAGGGAGGAGATTAGGAGCCTCTGCGGCCACGAGAAGTCAAAGCTCAGGGAGCTCCAGAGGTTGATCGGAAAGCTCAATTTTGCATCCAGGGTAATCCCCGTGGAGAAGGTGTTTGCCAGGCGATTAACTCAACTAACAGCAGGACTTACCCTCAAGCACCACCATGTCAGGCATGGGGCGGGAATCAAGCAGGGCCTGCTGATGTGAGACCCATTCCTGGTGGACTTCAATGGGGTATTAATCTGGAGAGAGGGCTGGGTCACAAGCAGACAGACAGCGCTGTTCATGGATGCAGCAGGCAGCACTGGCTTTGGGGCTATCCTGGACAGCAAATGGTGCGCGGGCCAATGCTCCAGCAGATGGCGCAGGCAGGACATCACCAGCAATATTACATTTCTTGAGCTATTTCCCATCGTAGTAGCCCTGACAATCTGGAAGCATGAATTGCGTAACATGAAGCTGACACTATGGTCAGACAACAAAGGGGTGGTTCAAGCAATTAATAGAGGATCAGCCAGGTGCCTAGACACACTGAGATTAATGCGCAAACTGGTTAAATTGCATTTGGACGGAAACATAGACCTGAGAACACGCCACGTACCACGGGGGAGAACGAGGTGGCAGACGCCCTGTCAAGAGCATGGATGGACAGATTTAGGGAACTGGCCCAAGGGGAAGACCTGGCCATGACCCCTTTCCCAGTACAACAGTGGGGCCTGGCGTGGTAGACGTGTCAGATTTGGTAAACCAAGCCCTTGCCCTGGGAGCAGCCAGCCGTTATAGGAAGTACACTGGGACAGTGATGCAGATAGGGGGTATCCAGACCCTGGAGGTTGTGGGCGCCACAAGCAGGGGATTCATCGAGAAGTTCTTCCAATGGGTATTCAACTGCAAAAAATCCAGGTCATGGGCACACTGTGGCATATTACACAAAACATGAGACAGGGCATGACCCCATGGCTTCTCATTACATCAAAGCAGCTATGAAAGGGTGGAAGAGCGCAGAAGGCACAAGGAGGGACAGCAGGCGTCCAATAGACTTCACAAAGCTTGGCCTGCTGTTGAAAACACTGGGTGAAATAACAAGGGACACATTTGAACGACTGTTTAAGGCTGCATTCTCCACAGCATTCTTTGAGGCATTCCGCCTCAGCGAGCTTGTGGCGCCCAGGAGGGCTGGCCAGCCGGACACTGCTTGCAGGCAAGTGATGTAATGCCCAAAACAACGGAACTAGAGATACTACTGAGACGGTCAAAGACAGATCAGGCCAGCAAAGGGATAGTAGTACAGCTTCAATGCATCATAGATCAGAGTTGCTGCGCAACAAGTACGGCAGCCACTTAAGCAAATTCCAATTCACAGCAGATATACGTCTGGCCCTCAGCAAAGCGGGAATACCCCCAGTGGCATTTGGGTCACACTCATTCAGAATCGGGGTAGCGACATCAGCAGCATAACACGGGATCACCAAGGCAAGGATACAGGCAGTAGGCAGATGGCGGTCACAGGGATACTGGACCTACGTGGGACCACAATTCCTGTAGAACCACCTTGACTGCCGCGGGTGGGGGGGAAGTTCGCCTCCCCCAAGGGCAAGCAGCAGTCTGACATTTGTGATCATTGCTCCAGCAGGTAGGAGACCGCGCCTGGTGTGGGTGGTGGGCCATACCTTCGTAGCCAGAATACAGTCCTCGTGGCGGCGAGGGGGCCACAGACAGGAAGGAAGACCGGTGGACACATACATCCGATGGCTGGGACAACCAGGAATGAGATTGGACCAGCTGCCAGTTACCCTCACGGACCTGCAGGCGGACGCAGCATGGCATCTGAATGTCTTGATAATCCATCTGGGTGGTAACAACCTGGCAAAATGGGGGGAATGGCGGGGGGAATGGCGAGGAGCTGAGTCACAAAAGTCAGTCAAAAACTCGAGGAGGAAGCTGAACATCAAATTCTGCAAAACCAATGGTTTAAAAAGTATCAGGTACAGGCTCATCCAGCCAGGCCGCCCGGAGCTCCGTGAGCGGGACGGAGTCCATCTGTCAGAAGAAGGCATTCGAGTGTTCTGGGACAACCTGTGGGGCACCATGGCTCTAGCAGGTTGCAGATAAAAAAAAATGAAAAAAAGAAAAAGATGTGCGGGTGGGAGCTGTAGGAAGACGTAAGCCTCCCTGACGGCGTGACGAAAAGCTACGGGTACAATGGTTGGTTATGGAGGCACACCGACGGGCGGTGTGTAGGAGTAGGGCCACTCACTTTGGGATGCCTCACAGCAGGGTGAGTTGGCCTAACTAAAAAGGGGGTAGCAAATGGAGACGGCACTCGCAGCCCAGCCCCCCACAGATGGCAGGGCACAAAAGAGTCTAACAAGGTAGCAAGTTGGTGGCTAACTCCGGGAAGAAGCTACCCCCGGGTAAAGAGAGCGCAAATCTTACCGAACAATGAGATGACCCAGAAGGGACAAGAAATGAGATAAACCTGCAAAAGAACTAATCAACAAACTGTTAGTCCAATTTACTAATTGGTGATGTACATATGATTTATGGCAGATAAGGTGTATGACAAACAAGCATATGATTTATGATCAAAGTATGACGGTTCACCGATGATGATTTATGACCAAGGTCATGCAAGTGATGACAAATGTATATTCATGTATTCCTAATAAAACTGCGGCCAACAATGACCACTACTGTTCTAAGGAATGCAGAAGTGGGAAGTGGGATTTTTGCATGTACTCTGGAGTGGGCACAGTGCGGGGGATATCAAAATTCAGAACGATAACAGACACATATTGAGCTCATCTGCGAGTAAGGGTAAACAGGCAGTAAGTCCTACAGTTTATTTGCTCCTAACCATAAGTTCAATTGCAGCTGCCAAAGGCGGTATTTAAACCCAGTTCATATCTAGGGCCTCGGTACGAGTGGTCTGTTCATTCTGATGGGGCCAATAACTGGGATCGCCAGGCCCTTCTGAATTATGAGTTTTGTGAAAACAACACGAGTCTGTAAATGTAAATGTAAATGTCATGGTACTTATAGAGCGCACTGTCACCAGACGGTCACCTTGCGGTGTCGCCTATTCGGCTTCCTGGCGCTGATACTCATACCGCTGTGGAACCCCTCCTGGCTTTCCCTGTGACGTGTCCACTCCTGGGCACCCCCAGGGTGAAGCCAGGCATCCTTAGCGCTGTTGGGGCCGGTGTGGAGGCTAAGCAAGCTATTGCCCAGAGTTGCAGCGTGGGGCCCGTGATTAGAATAGGCACCAAGGCGAGAATTAACAGGTCAGAGGAAATTGAGCCCGAGACCCTGCCGAGGCGGGAATCGAACCCTGGTCCCTGGCCAGAACTCTGCATCAGGGTCTGCCACTCTAACCATTGAGCCACACTCCTCCAGTCTGCCTTGTTTCTTCTACAGCTTCCAGCTGTTTATAACAGCTGTAAACTCCGAAGTAGTTATGGGGAAGAGGGGGGAGTTGCCTGATGAACACAACGCAGAATTACAGGGTCATCCCTAATAGCGCGCGCCCAGGGTATTTGCAACAACTTTGAAAGCAGTTTTAACTGCAGCACTGTGGTTAGTATAGACAAGTACCACCAGGTTTGATAGGAGTGAGCACTATTTGAAATCATCTTTTTGAGGGGCACTATTGTAAGAACAAATGAAAATCCCAAGTAAATGGTTCTGAATGATACTGGAAGTGTGCTTCGGAGAGGGAAATAGTCAGACAAGATGGGTGTGTAGAGGTCTTACCTGCTGTCAATCAGTAACTATGAAATTCATAGCTTCCTTATCAAGACAAAGTTGCAGTCATAACACATGTAGGTTGGCGACATCCAGTTAACCGTCTCAAAACAGTTATGTTCCATTATTGGAACATCGGTATTAGCAGTTCTCATGAAGTGCTGTGAGATGTATGGCTGAGCTCGGTCTGATGAACTTAGAATCTAAGGGGCATATTATCAAGAACGGCGTTAAAAATTATCGCTGGTTTAGCGGCAGAAAACTGGCGAATTCCAATAGAAGTCCATGTTCTGGTGTGAACATGGGCTTCTATTGGAATTCACCAGGGCATATTATCAAGCCCATTATTGCCATTTTAGCGGCAGTTGTCTTTCGCTAAACCGGCGATAATGTTAACGCCGTTCTTGATATTATGCCCCTAAATATTGGTGCCACTCTATCACGTCACCAGTCCCCCACACATGAGGATTGCTGGAGAACAAGGGTAATGTTAGGTTGCACTTTAGTAATAGTGTGTTTGCATTGCTGAACAAGGTTCGGCCTCCACGTCCAACCCAGTCTGGAAGAAAAGTGGAATTTTCACAGCATTACCAATTACTATGTACTATGTAATGCAAAGTTTTTTAAACATTTTTATTTGCTTTTTATTAGTTAACAACATAACAGACATGTCATCATTGGTCAACTCCCTTTCCCCGTCCTCCCCCTCCCATCGAGTAACACCATGAATAGCAATGCATTTCCCTTCAGCACAGGTAGTCTCAGCAAAGATCGTCCCAGGTCCAAGTCTATGGTAACTTAGCCTCTATCCTCGAATTCCCTCCCACCTCCACATGAGTACCTTCGTAATTGTCCAAAATCAGAGTCCTCCGTCTAGACCATGGTATCATGCAAAGTTATTGTTGTGTGTTTAAAGGACCCCTTATCAACACCAGCACACTTTCTTCTGCCTCATTCGACGTAGTATTCTCCTAGATGCAGGCAGTGCTGCTGGGTAGACCGCGGCGGAACAGTCTGTCTGTCTAGTGGCGATCTGTATGTTTGGAGGTTGCAGGAATGAGATGTCACTGAAACAGGAGGAGCTAAACTCCTCGACGAATCACCAGGCTGTTTCTGACAGGAACAAAAGACTACAGTAGATTGAAAGTGCTCTTGCGAAGACTGTTTGACCTGCACAGGACGTTGACTGGCACAAACTGCCCTCTTATGCTTCCGGAGGTATGTTATCAACACCCCTGAATAAGGTAAGACTATGGTGCACCTCTACTACTGTTTGACTGAAGCTATCAGCACTACTTCTCTTACATGGGTCCCCTACTACTCTATATGGTGACCTGTGAGTGACTGGCTGACCCTGGACTCTGCCTAGCAATATGCCAAAGAAAATACATAAACTTGTCCTGGACCAAGTTCTGGTTTAAAATTCCACAATAATTTATGACCTGCCTAAATTTCCCCTTGAATGGCAACAACGTGATTTGGCCTTTTCTGACCCTACAGCTAAATGTGAATGCTGCACGGGTTTCCTCCTGGAAAATTACTGTTGTTATGTATAGTCTCACAGAGAGCCTCTATCGTTTATTTTATTTTCTAAATCGGATAACTCAATGCTATGACACTGCTATGGTGTAGCAAGAGTTGATAAAACTCGTTATCTACTGTTGCCACATCATGAAGGCCTTCCAGGTCAGGCCGACAGGGCTCTCTGGGAGCCTGTTAGCACAGCCCTGCTTCTCTTCTTTGAATGAAAGCAGAAGGCACAGCTGCAGGATGGGGAGAGAAGGTAGGGAAGGTGCTGGGGCTTGATCAAAGATGGCTGGTAAGGTAGTTATATTGTTTTTGCCTTTACGACAAGGATACATAACAGAGGCCATGCTATGTATGGCTCCCTCAATACTCCTCTACCACTGCGTACGTAGCATTTGAAAGCAGTCCTCCTCACACATACCCCCACATGCATCAATGTTTCCGTTTGCGAATTCTTAATTGCGAAAATTAAGGAATCACAATTAAGAATACGGCTATGCATGAAAAATTCGCAATTTATTTTGCGATTCCTTAATTTTCCTTAATTGCGATTCACAATTTGCGAATCGCAATTAAGGAATCCCTTTCCATTGACTCCTATGGGCCTAGGGGCCCATAGGAATGAATGTGAAGGTATTCTCATTTTGCGATTCGCAAATAAGGAATCGCAAAATGAGAATGCAATTTCAAGGGTTCAGGGGGGGTCCAATGGACCCCCCCTGCACCCCTGAAATGTACCTTAAAGTGTTTTTTTCACACACACAGTGTGTGTTTAAAATGGAACTTTCAAAAATGCACATTTGTGCATTTTTGAAAGTTTTCTAAAATTACCATGAAGGTTAACTTCATGGTAATTTACCACTTCCAATTTGCGAATTCGCAATTTAAAAAAAATCATGCATTGCATTTAAGAAATCGCAAAATTCCGATTTCTTAAATGCAATCGCAATTTAAGAAATCGCGAATAAATTGCGATTTCTTAAATTGCGAAAAAGCCAAAAATGTTAATGCATCCCAAATCAATGAATTGCATTTGCAAACGGCCGAATTTTGCGATTAGCACCGTTTGCGAATGCAATTCAGTTTGATGCATGTGGGCATTAGAGTGCAGATAAGTAGGGAACAGAAAAATCACAAATACCAAAAAAGTCCCTAAATTTAAAGTGCAAATGCAGATACATTATTAAAATAAATAGTCAAATCCTGGAAAACTGTCAAACTAATATAAATTTCCTATTGCTTCAAGTTTCTTATCTACAAGTGTCATGAACTTTGCACATCTTGCATCCAGCTTCTTATTATATCCATTTAAACATTGAATAAGGGTTAGCTGAAAAGTACGGACTCTGATTTGATAAAGCACAAAGTAAACTTTTCAGTTTGCCTGCAACCCATGCTTGATTTGTAAAAGAATAACTGCTGAGCCTAAAAGATTTCTCAGAAGCTCATGGCTGGTGCTGCGAAGGTAAGGGTGCTGAATTCCAAGGCTTTGCAGTCTTGATTTCAACTCATGCCTCTTCATCCCACCACCTAATACTCCCTTCCTCTTTATCTCACTCTTGCAGATGCTTTTTTAATCCTACTTTGCCCATTCTCACCGTTTTCTGTCTTTCTCTTCCTATTTATTTCATGTTTTTGTATTTTTCACTCTGGTGCTGGTGAGGAAAAATAAGTGCCAGTCCACGAAAATGAGTGCTAGTGGGCCCCACCTGCAACTACCAGCTCAAATTAGGCACTGTCTGCAAGGGCAGTACATGGGTACAATTTGTGCAAGATCTTTCATCCTTGTATTTTTATGAGCTGCCTTCATTAGCAAGTGGCGCTTTCAAAGGAGGATTTGGGACACCAGTTGGTCAGCCAAATCTGTAGAGTACCAATTTGTAATTAAGGCAGTTTGAAAATTGTTTACAGAAGTACGGCTGCCAGGGGTTAGCGTCATAAGTGTTAGTGATAATGTTCAGATTGGTAAGGTGGGCCCTCTGGCAATGAGTGATGGGCCAGTATCTGAATTGCAGCTGAGAGTTGCTTTTCAGGCAGCATTGTTATGTGCCCGGGTTAGGTCCATATTGTGAAGTGGCTCATTTCCTACGTTGCCCTATTTTTCACAATAACATTTCTGCTGTGACCTTTCGCACATATTTGCATGCATGACAATGTTGGATTAGTTACTCTGAAATTACTTTGTTTATACATCTAGGTGCACACATCATCACAATGACTCTAACATCATGTACAAGGCCCTTAAATGCACTGGGGCCGATCCACAGAACTAGCTTAAGACAAAATCCTAAACGTACAACTTTTGGTATTCACAGAATGCACTTACGATTTTTGGTATTCACAGAATGAACTTTAGACAAACTTAAGACAGACTTAAGACAGACTTAAGACAAACTCAAGACAGACTTAATACAAACTTAAGACAGACTTAAGAAAGACTCACGACAGACTTAAGACAAAATCATAGTTTGTCTTAAGTCTGTCTTAAGTTTGCCTTAAGTTCATTCTGTGAATACCAAAAATCATAAGTGCATTCTATGAATACCAAAAGTTGTAAGTTTAGGATTTTGTCATAAGTTTGTTCTGTGAATCGGGCCCACTATTACAAACAAAGAGCATTCCAAGGGATTAGCAGAGGAGGCACTTCAGCTGACACTGAGGGTCCCTGCATGCTGAGACTTCACCACGCAGTGGCCTCACATCTCGTGAGGGGTTCCCAGTTCATGACCAAGAAGGGGTCCTTCATTCTCTCCTGCCAGGTAATGGGGTTGGATTGTCCCTTGGGTGATTCTTGGCTCTACACTTACACACAGTCTAGGTACACTCAGAGTAGACTTTACACGGTAGGAGTTCCCCCGATTACTGCCTTGCTCATATGGATGAATATATAGACTGTTTTAGCACTATGGTAGGACTGTATCTATATTTACTATGGTGCTTGTAATCACTTTCATCTGCTTCTCTCTACTGATTATCGCAGCACATGCATTCTATACAAGAATAACGTTGGTTCAATAAATATATTGAAAACATCCCACTGTGTATTCTGTCTATTTCTCTGAGCACTAGCAAGCCCGAGTGACTAAGCGAAAGGTTCTGATCTGTTAACACAATCCCTGAGTCATCAGGGTTTTCATGTTCAATGGTAGCCAGAAACCATTCGCCTCCTAGTAAGGTTAGGGGGGCTTACGGTGGCACTGTGAGTGAGCTTTTCTCTAAGGCCCAAATATCCTGCGGGTGCCCAGAATAAGTCTAGGCTCCTCGCCCAAAGGTTATGTTGTCCAAGTAACGCACAGGTCCTACAGATTAGTGGGAACTACTAAACAGTATGGGGGTCCATGTGGGCTGTGTCTGTGCTATTCAGATGCTGTCAATGGCCCAGTGGGGGCCTGAGAGGACTTACCAAAGGCAGATGGGCCTCTATTACCTCCATTGTACCAACAGAAAGGAGGTGTCATTCCCAGTCTCTAGCTGGGCAGGCCCATTTATGCATGCATATTGAGTAGGGGCAGGGGCCTTGAGCAGAAGTGGCATCACATATTCAGGTGTGGTTCACCAGTGTGAAATAATTCGTGCATAAAGAGTTCTGGCAGCATTTGTATTTTTTTTAATCTAGGGTGAAGTTAAGAAAACATACCTTTTTTATACAAACCTTCCCCTTCTTTTCATAATACTTAAAACACTGAAGCAGTGTTTTGCGAAAAGGTGTCATCCGCAAATGCCGGCCACTTTTGTTTAGGGTGCCCGGACCTATTTTGCATCACAATCCAACCCAGTTAGTGATCATCCAATAATACGACAGTTTGCGAAAATCCATTTTGTCTTGAATATGTGAAGCAATTTGGAACATTTCTTCGACACAGTCTATCTTACCAACCGAGCCCAAAGTTCCTTCAAGTAGAAACTTTGGGGCACTGTTTCAAAATCATTATTCCAGGGGCCCTCTTTTTTTAATTTGTTATTTCGATCCAGATAAGTGATTTAATATTTGTGGTTGTGCATCCCTCAGTTTATGAAGATTTTAAAAAAAAACAGCTGTGCTATTGATTGTTTAATGAGCTCAAATGTTTCCAAATTAAACATTTAATATGTGCCCTTATTAGTGAATTTGAACTGTTCTGCCTGTTATGTAATGTCTATAACTTAAGTGCACACAGGGAAGCCACAGCAGCAATCAGACAAAGTTCAGGCCCAGGAGTGTGTCCAGAAATCGGTTTTACTGGAAGACCTATGAACTTTAACATTCCATCTTACAGTACTGGATATAATAAGCCTCACTCCACTTTCTGGAGCGTTCTGTAATACCTCATACCTTTTCAGCTAATATAGATGATATAATACTTAAAAACACAAATTTTTGTCCAATTGTTTAAAAACCAGAAACATATTTGTTACCTGTCATTCACACATTTGACTTGCGACAATGAGTTCCATGGGCTTCAAAGTAGGGTCCCAGTCCAGGCACTCTACCCACCCCTAATCTCTCCCTCTGTCCCTGCGGTCTGAGGGTTCTTGTGGCATACAGGGCATATCTACCATTGTTACAGTAGGTGCAATGGCACAGGGGTCCAGGACCCTGAGGGGCCTATTGAACCATGACAAAGCTTTATTTTACAATCCGGATAGTAGCCAGAGGGTCAATTTTCCATGCTTTTACCAGGGCCCTTAGCATTCTTGATACGCTACATATGTCACAGTCACTAGATTTAGGTCTTTCAGTTTGAGAGCATCAGTATTTTGATCCTAGGACACTAATGGTAAATAAGAGTAACCCTACCAAGTAATACCCAATAGCCTGGGATCAACAAGATAAGAACTCACACTTGGATTTGGCAGTATCTCCAGTCCCCTAGTGATTCTTTTGACCATGAGGCAACTTGGGCCCATATTTCTCAATATTTCACGCAACGCAGCAAACCACCTTGCTGCACTCCTCTGCGTGAAAGGGAGATGGCAGGAATTCGCTATATTTAACATTATACAGCGCATTCCTGCTCTCTGCCTTCACTGGTGCACAAACTGCTGCCTAGCACCAACGCAGGCACCCTTGCACCATGGTACAAGGATGCCTGCGCTGTAGACAGGATTGTTTTGGTGCAGAAGGGTCACCATTCTGCACAAAAAGCAATCTTCAGAGGCATTTTCCTCCTTTTATGTGTGCTGCAGAATGCATACATAGAAAGAGGAAACAATGAGGAGAAATAAAGATATTTCTCCTCATTGTGCCTCTGGTGGGGAGGTGTACAACTCTGATGCATTGCAGGCCTACCAGTGCTGATAAATCTGGCAATTGTGTTTGAATGCATGGGTGAATGTGTGGGAACACCACGCTCCACCCATGGCACTCCTCCCAGTCATTTGCGCTGCCTTACGTTACTCTAAATTTATCAATCCACGCAGAGCTACGCAACGTGGCCTTTTGTGGCTTGAAAAGTCTCATTTAGGCTTTGCGTCGCCCTTCCATCCAGTTGCATAGTACAAGGGCAATGCAAAACCTTGATAAATATGGGCCGAGGTTTGCTATAACTCCTTACTGATTAATAAATAAATATGCAGCATATGGATAGGCCCATTCTCAAGACATATCTGTAATAATGCACTTGGTGTCACTAAAGCGTCCCTATGTTTTTTGTCGAAGATGGAAGGTTATATCTTCAGAATTTACTTGGAAATTATGTAGAACAGAATAATTTTGTCAACAAGCGCACATCCGCACATCATTATTTATTAGAAATTGTTAGGAAATTGTCATTGAATGGGAGTGTTTTTTTCTGAAAAAAGCAAGTGAATGTTTTTTATATGAATCAATAACGTTGTGCTGTGCATCCCTCCACAAACAGAGGGTTCGTATTTAAATAGATGTGTTGTCAGCCCACAGATGTGTGACCGAGGTCTTAAAATATGCTCGTGACGAGATCTTTGCGCTGTTGTGACCAGTAGCTCCTTTCCTGACTGTTCATAATAAATAAATAACAATTGCTGCATTCCAAAACATCACAATACTATTTATATTATATTTAGCTCATTCTCTGCCATCAGCATGGCCTTGCAAACCTATCGGAGCTTGTGCATCTTTACAATCCGGCCTAAAAGATTCTGGGGGTTATTTACAAACCCCTTGCGCTGCCAGAACGTCACTTTTTCCAATTTTAAAAGTGACGCACCAGCGCCGCAGGGGGCTTGTAAATAAGCCCCTCTGTCACTGACTGTGTCTAATTTATCTTTCATTTCTGTTCTATTTTCTGCCTTTGTGTGCTGGGTAACCAGCAGTGTGGGTGTGGGTAATATGCTGCTTTCATAAGTGTGTTTGTTCCTACTACAGTGGTTATTTCTTTGTGGTGTGGTGTCCTTTGAGAGAATTGATATGGCAGTGCACAGGTTAAAAGATGAGTCTGAGGTAAATGAGAGTATTTTGTCTTGTTAGGATCCACGTAGCTTCTTTAACCTATTGGCCGCCGTGATGCAGCGGTTCTCCGGAAATAATTTCTAAAACCATGACACCTTTCCCTGAAGTACAAATTCATACATATACTCAACAGTGGGGTCATTCACAAAATACTTACACCCTACTTCATGGATCGGTGTAATTTAAAGGAGAACTGCTGTATCATAGCGGGGTGTCTAAAACTATAACTGAATATTTATACTATTTACACCTGCAGTTTAAATGAGTTTACCATGGGTTTCATTAACAAACATTTATTGAGACACGCCGCCACTGTGGTTGACGGATCTGCTAGTAAAAATTAGGCACAGGAAAACTCAAGACCAGCTTAATTCTCCATTTATCTAATTTTTATTAAAAGCAAATATGTCTAAAAGTTTATTCACTTCATTTATTTCTTTATTCAAAAACGATATTTAAAAGAATAAGAGTTTTATCTCAAACTGTTATTTTCATTTATTTTCAGAAAATTCAGAAATAGACATTTTATTCACATTTCAGAAATGCAAATATTTTAGCAAAAGACAGATAGTTCCCAAAATTCATTCTATCTCCTCACTTCCCTAACTAAAACCCTTAGCTAGAGTATAACTCTCATTCAAAAGAAATAGAAAAATTATTCAAAGACTTTTTATTCCTTTTTCACTAGCTCCATCAATCTAAAAAAAGTAACCTTCAGCATAAATTTGAGTTCTAATTGGACAATTTGGGGTGCATGAGCATCACCTCATTATTACAATATTTGTTCCTCTTCCGTCAGTTACATTTTTAAATGGGTCATTGTTTTGGGCCATGTCCGGCCTAGTCCTGTTCTCAACTAGCAACTTCTCAAGATTTTCACACGTTCAGAACCATTGTGCTCATCCTTTTGACAGCCATCTAGACTTCCAGGCTACATCGTCCTTGAACTTGTATCAACTCCAGGCACAAGCAGCTCGCATTCGAACTCGGACTTGGGCTTGCGCATGCTCAGTACATTTTCTATTCGCAGTTCAACAAGTCAGCCATCTTTTTCTAGGCCTCACAGGCCAGAATGGGAACTATCATAGAAACAAACACAAAAGAACATTAATTTTACAAATGTAACCTTTCTGTTTACCTCCCCCTTACTAAGGTTTTCCCTATTAGTAGTTACCTAGCAAATAAGCAACATTTAGACGTAATATACTCACCTATTTCCACGTTTTGCCACAAAATACGGAAACAAAGGCACATTTATGCTGCATTCCGTTATCTCAAAAGCTGCTTATTAGTTTATGACATGACAGAATCACATAATTAGTTAATTATGATTGCAACATAAGCAAAATTAATTCCCACGTGTATTCATGTAGGTGCATTTCTTATTCTAAGTTGATTAATTACACATATCGCTCCATTAGTTCAAGTTATGGTTATGGAAGTGTGATTTTGCAAGGGGTACACAAAATTGTGTTTCTCCACCTTGCTCCATCAACTCCCCCCTTTGGTGATTTATCACCAAATATCTCCCAAAATTTAGCACATTTTTTATCAGAACATGTTTCAAATTCTGAAGATTAGTATATATTTATCCTTTAGTATCTTTTTCTCTAGTCTCTTTAAAAATCTTTTCTCTGAACTCCTCCATTTCTATGTCACCTTTTTCTCTTTCTGTTTCTCTTTCTCGTTTTTCTTGAATTATCTTCTTTAATGACTTTCTAACATTCCTTTTTCTGTATATGCAAAATAATCTTATCATTAGAATCACTAATACTATTATTGTTACTGGAATAAGTATTTTACCTATAATTGAACTACCTATTTCTTGAAACCAATGTTTGACTGCTGTAAAACCTTTACCAAGTTGTTCAAGAATACCATCAACCTCCAGTGGTTCAATTTCTCTATGCAACTCTGTAATATTTGTAAAGTACTTTTCAATGTTTTGACTTTTATCTGGAATGTAGGTGCAGCAGTGCTGTACCTTCAAAATTCCACAAACTCCTCCTTCTTTTGCTAATATTATGTCAAGAGCAAGAGGAATTTGCGTTACCATAGTTCTCATACCAATCATTTTGGTGTTTACCATTAAGAATCCACCTGCTGTGTCCGTTGATAAACGATCTACTATCGTTGACAATCTTCGAATTCGATTTGCATTGAAAGATATTCCCAGTGCTGGTATCAGTGCTCCAAACACATCACCTATTATTTCTATGACACTGTCTCTTTTTCTACGACTCAAAGGTTTGCCTATCTCATGGATACCATTAGTACCTCTATCTACATCAAAGATTTTAGGAAAGATCCAAACCAAAAAGGAGAAGCGTAGAGGTACTGATAGAATCACCCTCCAAAGTAAGCTTTTATAACCACAGAGATTCTATCAAAGAAAAGTGAATGAGTGATGTTTTTATATATATTTTTATCATTTACAACAGGGTGCTAGGCTCTCTCTTACACATGGAAAGATGGGAGCACAATGTGCTTTTTAAAATACCCCTCACACTCTAAAAAAACCAAGTAGAGTCATGCTTCATCATAGGGGTCTTCCCGCCCCTATAACGGGACGGGGCGTGCTACGACCAGACGAAATGCGCGGGAGCACTAAGATGTGACAGAGGCTATGTGTGGGTGTATAGGAATCAGTGAAAGTGTAGGGACCTAACACTAGTGAGTGTGTAAAAAGTGAAAAATTGAAAAAGATTAAAAAAATTCCCTGGCTTGGTAGAAAAAAACAATTTTATTAGCTTCTCCAGCTGGGAACATTAAGAAGGGGTTGTGTGGTAGAGCATTAGCCACTACCTTGTCGACATGTTTCGTAAGCAGTCCCCTACTGCTTACTCATCAGGACCAAAAGAGAAGTCCCTACTGGTATTTACTCAGTTTCTAACAAGTGATGCCTACTGTCCTATAAACAGCCAACAAAAATAAGTTGGCTGTTTAGGCCTCAGGGCATGAGTTGGCCCAAGTGAGGCAGGAAAAAACGACCTATTATGGTCTCTGTAAGGAAAAAGGAAGAGAAAGACCAACATAAATTTATGACTGGACATTGTTTTCTGAATGGAAAAGAAAACAAACAGACAAACGAACAGGTTTTTTGTGTAGAGGACCACAATTTCAATTATTCAAAGCGGTTCTTTTTTCATACATGAAAATCAACATGTAATTATGTGTCTCTCGGTATCACTGCCCTTTGTGGGAGACAACAATGGTATCGTTTTGTCGGGACCTTTATCGTAGTGTCACACACACACAACAACAATCGTGACTCAATGCATTTACAACAGACTAACAGAAGAGAGGGGAGGGGGACCTCCTTGCTAATGTTTCTGAAATAATAATGGTGACATACTTATCTCAGCAGTTATCTATGCCCCATGAGGTTTTGCAGACGAAGGGTAATCTGCGCAGTTTACTATGGAAAACAAGATTTCATTTCAGGTGTTTGTTTCAAAAGCGCAGCGAGATATCAGTGCGTTTTTTCTGCCCATGCGACCCGTTTTTTAGAGACTCAAGGTCGGAGTCTATTACTTACGTCTCTGCTGCAAAAAGAAAGCATTGTTCCTACCCCCGTGCACCTCCGAGGATTGCCGGGATCAAGTGACACGGTGTTTTTGAAAGCCACTGTGCTTCCGCATTCGTTACGCGCTGGGTGCCGCCCCTTTCCTTGTGCTAGAGCGTCAACCATCTAATATGGCGGCGTATTTTTGGCACGGCGGAAGGGCAGAGGAAGCGGAAGTCTTTTTTTTCTTTTCTCGATATCGTTTCAACAGCATACAAGTGAAGCGATCATTTATATACCCTTGTTATACACAGATTCCATGTGGATTACAATTGATACAGTGCTTTTTGATGTATTTCAAATTGTTTTTAAAAGGGTTTTGTTATTGATACAGCAACATCGTAGTAATTGATATTTCCAAGAGATAGGGGGCTGAGGCTGAAATGCTGGTTATAGCAATATATGATCGAAGGCTTTCTTCGGGGCTTGATACTTGTTACGACAGTAGATCTGCATATATGGTGATTGCGCAGTATGCTTATGCAGTAGACATAAAGACTTGTCACATGGTTAGATCTCATAGTTAGTAGAATTGACTACTGAAGGGAGGTACAGTAACACTAACCTACAATTGGCTCCAGGGTATGTCATCGTTTAATCCATGTTTGTGTGACTGGATGCGAAAAACCCATCGTTGTTCTTTTTCCAACAGAAATCTCTCACTACTTACTAGTTCTATTACTGTCCATTTGATTTCCTCGGGTTTGTGGTTCATTTCGAGGAAATGGTTGGTCAATTTTGTACTTGTTTTTCTGCATTTGATTGTGCTCTTATGTTCACCAATCCTTACTTTGATTGCCCTGCTTGTGATGCCTACATATTCCAGTTGGCATGGGCAGGTAATTAGATATACAACATTCGCACTATTGCAGTTACTGAATGCCCTCTGCTCCCAGACGGTGCCATTCCTGAAAGTTATTTCTTTGCTTTTCTTGGTTAATCCGCATACCTTGCATCCGCCACATGGGTAGTGACCCTGGACAAAGTTGGGGTCTCTTTGTATGTTGATGTTCGATTTTGGTCTTGTGTGAACCAGGACATCCCTCAAGCTCTTTGCTTTCTTGTGTGCGAACATGGGTTTCGATATGTCTAACCCACCACTGTTCAGGATTTTCCAATTCTTGTTAATGATCTTAGTAACTAGATTGGAACTGGTGTTATAAGTGGTCACGCAGATCGGACGTTTTTCTTCCTCTTTTGCTGTTTTTTCTTCCAACAGGCTTTCCCGGCAGTTATTCCTTGCTCGTGTGTAGGCCTGATTTATAACATGGTCAGGGTACATCCGTGATTTTAGTTTCTTTTTAAGGTCGCTTGACTGGGTTTTAAAAGTCTCAATCTCAGTGCAGTTCCTGCGTAGGCGCAGGAACTGCCCATATGGTAGATTGTTGCGCAGATGTTTAGCATGGAAGCTATTGTACATGAGGAGGCAGTTCTTGGAAGTGCTTTTAAAGTGAGTCGTGGTCATCAATTTCCCGTCTTTGGGAAAGATATTTAGATCCAGAAAAACCAAGTTGCTCCTGGATACTGTGCTGGTGAACCTTAGGAATTCGTCCTGCAAATTTAGCCAGGTTAAGAACTGTTCCGAACCCTTTTCATCTCCATCCCAGATGATAAGGATATCATCGATGTAACGTTTCCATAGTTTTATCTTTGGTCTGAATGGGTTATTGGGGTTCAATATTTTTGTTACCTCTAGATGATGTACGTACAGACCAGCTATACTAGGGGCAAATGTACTTCCCATACTGGTCCCGTGCTTTTGTATATACAGGGTGCCTTCGTACTCAAAAAAGTTCTCCTTCAAAGCCAATGCACAACAGTTCATTACCACATTACGCGGTGTTTGGTATTCCCAAAAGTCCTCAAACAGGACATCCTCAATGATGTCTAGGGTTGCTTGGTGGGGCAGGCTAGTATACAGACTTTCAACATCACAGCTGATTAGCAGCTGGGATTCAGGGTCAAACCGTATCTCTTCCAGAAGGTTTAGCACTTCTTTTGTATCCTTCAGATACGTAGATGTTTTTTGGACCATTGGTCTTAGAAATGCGTCTGCGAACCTAGAAACTGTTCCAGAACCGACCCAATACCCGAGACGATCGGTCTCCCGGGAGGCTTCTGGAGATTTTTGTGGATCTTTGGTAGGGTATAGAGGGAGGGGGTTCTCGGATTTTTTTGAATTAGGAAATCACCCTCCTTTCTGGTGATCCAGTCATGTGATAGTGCCTCCTCGACCATGGTGCCTATCTTTGTTTGTATGCTGTTAGTAGGATCATTATTAATGACTCTGTAGTTTCTTTCATCCTGTAGTAGCCTCCTACACTCCTTGTCATAGTCTTCCACGTTCTGTATCACCGTTGCACCACCCTTATCAGCAGGTTTTATGATTAGCCTTCTGTTGTTGCTCAGATCGCGTAGAGCTTGTCTCTCTTCACTGGTAATGTTCTGAAAAACGCGTTTTTCATTTGGGTTTATGTCCTCCAACTCTTTCATTACTGCCTTTTCAAAGGCAAGGAGTTCGACTGGAAGAGTGCTGTCCAGGGGTGTAAAATTGGATTTCGGTCTCAAATTTGTATCCCCATGATCTGAGGTGTCCTCTTTGTCTTTAAAGAACACTTGCAGTTTTAAACGTCGCATGAATTCTTGGACTTCTTGGCAAAGATGGAATTTATCCATGTTGGCTGTAGGCACATATCCCAGGCCTTTTTCCAAAATCCTTCTTTGTGGAGGGGTGAGTTCAGTGTCTGAAAGGTTGACAATCAAGCTCACTTCTTGCTCGTTGTGGCACCCGTCATGCTCCTTGTTGAGACTCGAGGAGTTTCTTCTTCCTCGGTGTTCCAGTGGACTGTAGACCCTCTCCGGTTCCTTCCTTTCGTTCGTCCTTGGCGCGCCCCTAAAAAAGGAGCCGATGGATCAAAGTATCCATAGTCCTGTTGCTGATAGCCCCAGTTGGGGTATGGTCCTTGTGGATGCTGGAAGGGTGGTGGTCCATATGGTTGTTGCTGATGGTACATCGTGGGAGGGTTGAAGGTATTCCATCCTCTTGAACCCCTGAAATTGGGTCTGCGGAAATTCCTCCTATTTCCACGTGACCTCGGGCTTCTATTTTTACTCGAGCTTGAGCTGTTTGAACCTGAGTCAGATGTTTCATCATCTGTTGCGTTGTCATTGGTTGTTTTATAATCGTCCCTGATATAGGGATAGATTCTCTCCTTTGTCCATCGGCTGTTGTCTTTTTTTAGTTTATCATATTTACTGTCTTTTAGATTAGTTTCAAACTCATTTAAGGTTTTGTTCATTTCGTCTAAATATTTCTTGATATCAGCTGGAGATTCATAGCTTTTGATACGTACTTCTATGGTCTGTATCTCCACTTTTAGCTCACTAGCCAATCTACTCGCTGTTTTTATAATAAGGACTATCCAGTCCCTAGTACATCGCCATGAAATTTTAGACCAATCTATTTTAAAGGTTTTGTCATGTAAAAAGATAAATGGTTCGTTGCGGACAACAAGGCCAGATGGTGCGGTATTTACCTTTAAATATTCAGACATTAGTAATCCATGGAGGGCTGTCTTAATTTGTGTCTTCCTTAGCTCCTCCAACTCATCCCAATCATTGTTTTTATTTGAAGGGCCAGTAGTGTTCAGGCCGTCGAAGGTTCCCAGGGATGCCATCAGATTCGAGATTTCATCTTCAGTGAAGGCTAGGCCTAGGTCGGCCATTGTAGTGCGCGGTGATGTCAATAAGGGGTCCCCTTTGTCTGTCAGGAGTTAGTTGTGTAGTGCAGAATCACTTTTGAAGTAGCGGTGAACCAGAAAAAATGTTCAATTCTTAAGAAGCTCCTGCAGCTGTGCGCTGCCAGTAGATCCAAACCAAAAAGGAGAAGCGTAGAGGTACTGATAGAATCACCCTCCAAAGTAAGCTTTTATAACCACAGAGATTCTATCAAAGAAAAGTGAATGAGTGATGTTTTTATATATATTTTTATCATTTACAACAGGGTGCTAGGCTCTCTCTTACACATGGAAAGATGGGAGCACAATGTGCTTTTTAAAATACCCCTCACACTCTAAAAAAACCAAGTAGAGTCATGCTTCATCATAGGGGTCTTCCCGCCCCTATAACGGGACGGGGCGTGCTACGACCAGACGAAATACGCGGGAGCACTAAGATGTGACAGAGGCTATGTGTGGGTGTATAGGAATCAGTGAAAGTGTAGGGACCTAACACTAGTGAGTGTGTAAAAAGTGAAAAATTGAAAAAGATTAAAAAAATTCCCTGGCTTGGTAGAAAAAAACAATTTTATTAGCTTCTCCAGCTGGGAACATTAAGAAGGGGTTGTGTGGTAGAGCATTAGCCACTACCTTGTCGACATGTTTCGTAAGCAGTCCCCTACTGCTTACTCATCAGGACCAAAAGAGAAGTCCCTACTGGTATTTACTCAGTTTCTAACAAGTGATGCCTACTGTCCTATAAACAGCCAACAAAAATAAGTTGGCTGTTTAGGCCTCAGGGCATGAGTTGGCCCAAGTGAGGCAGGAAAAAACGACCTATTATGGTCTCTGTAAGGAAAAAGGAAGAGAAAGACCAACATACATTTATGACTGGACATTGTTTTCTGAATGGAAAAGAAAACAAACAGACAAACGAACAGGTTTTTTGTGTAGAGGACCACAATTTCAATTATTCAAAGCGGTTCTTTTTTCATACATGAAAATCAACATGTAATTATGTGTCTCTCTGTATCACTGCCCTTTGTGGGAGACAACAATGGTATCGTTTTGTCGGGACCTTTATCGTAGTGTCACACACACACAACAACAATCGTGACTCAATGCATTTACAACAGACTAACAGAAGAGAGGGGAGGGGGACCTCCTTGCTAATGTTTCTGAAATAATAATGGTGACATACTTATCTCAGCAGTTATCTATGCCCCATGAGGTTTTGCAGACGAAGGGTAATCTGCGCAGTTTACTATGGAAAACAAGGTTTCATTTCAGGTTTTTGTTTCAAAAGCGCAGCGAGATATCAGTGCGTTTTTTCTGCCCATGCGACCCGTTTTTTAGAGACTCAAGGTCGGAGTCTATTACTTACGTCTCTGCTGCAAAAAGAAAGCATTGTTCCTACCCCCGTGCACCTCCGAGGATTGCCGGGATCAAGTGACACGGTGTTTTTGAAAGCCACTGTGCTTCCGCATTCGTTACGCGCTGGGTGCCGCCCCTTTCCTTGTGCTAGAGCGTCAACCATCTAATATGGCGGCGTATTTTTGGCACGGCGGAAGGGCAGAGGAAGCGGAAGTCTTTTTTCTCTTTTCTCGATATCGTTTCAACAGCATACAAGTGAAGCGATCATTTATATACCCTTGTTATACACAGATTCCATGTGGATTACAATTGATACAGTGCTTTTTGATGTATTTCAAATTGTTTTTAAAAGGGTTTTGTTATTGATACAGCAACATCGTAGTAATTGATATTTCCAAGAGATAGGGGGCTGAGGCTGAAATGCTGGTTATAGCAATATATGATCGAAGGCTTTCTTCGGGGCTTGATACTTGTTACGACAGTAGATCTGCATATATGGTGATTGCGCAGTATGCTTATGCAGTAGACATAAAGACTTGTCACATGGTTAGATCTCATAGTTAGTAGAATTGACTACTGAAGGGAGGTACAGTAACACTAACCTACAATTGGCTCCAGGGTATGTCATCGTTTAATCCATGTTTGTGTGACTGGATGCGAAAAACCCATCGTTGTTCTTTTTCCAACAGAAATCTCTCACTACTTACTAGTTCTATTACTGTCCATTTGATTTCCTCTGGTTTGTGGTTCATTTCGAGGAAATGGTTGGTCAATTTTGTACTTGTTTTTCTGCATTTGATTGTGCTCTTATGTTCACCAATCCTTACTTTGATTGCCCTGCTTGTGATGCCTACATATTCCAGTTGGCATGGGCAGGTAATTAGATATACAACATTCGCACTATTGCAGTTACTGAATGCCCTCTGCTCCCAGACGGTGCCATTCCTGAAAGTTATTTCTTTGCTTTTCTTGGTTAATCCGCATACCTTGCATCCGCCACATGGGTAGTGACCCTGGACAAAGTTGGGGTCTCTTTGTATGTTGATGTTCGATTTTGGTCTTGTGTGAACCAGGACATCCCTCAAGCTCTTTGCTTTCTTGTGTACGAACATGGGTTTCGATATGTCTAACCCACCACTGTTCAGGATTTTCCAATTCTTGTTAATGATCTTAGTAACTAGATTGGAACTGGTGTTATAAGTGGTCACGCAGATCGGACGTTTTTCTTCCTCTTTTGCTGTTTTTTCTTCCAACAGGCTTTCCCGGCAGTTATTCCTTGCTCGTGTGTAGGCCTGATTTATAACATGGTCAGGGTACATCCGTGCTTTTAGTTTCTTTTTAAGGTCGCTTGACTGGGTTTTAAAAGTCTCAATCTCAGTGCAGTTCCTGCGTAGGCGCAGGAACTGCCCATATGGTAGATTGTTGCGCAGATGTTTAGGATGGAAGCTATTGTACATGAGGAGGCAGTTCTTGGAAGTGCTTTTAAAGTGAGTCGTGGTCATCAATTTCCCGTCTTTGGGAAAGATATTTAGATCCAGAAAAACCAAGTTGCTCCTGGATACTGTGCTGGTGAACCTTAGGAATTCGTCCTGCAAATTTAGCCAGGTTAAGAACTGTTCCGAACCCCCCCAATAACCCATTCAGACCAAAGATAAAACTATGGAAACGTTACATCGATGATATCCTTATCATCTGGGATGGAGATGAAAAGTGTTCGGAACAGTTCTTAACCTGGCTAAATTTGCAGGACGAATTCCTAAGGTTCACCAGCACAGTATCCAGGAGCAACTTGGTTTTTCTGGATCTAAATATCTTTCCCAAAGACGGGAAATAGATGACCACGACTCACTTTAAAAGCACTTCCAAGAACTGCCTCCTCATGTACAATAGCTTCCATCCTAAACATCTGCGCAACAATCTACCATATGGGCAGTTCCTGCGCCTACGCAGGAACTGCACTGAGATTGAGACTTTTAAAACCCAGTCAAGCGACCTTAAAAAGAAACTAAAAGCACGGATGTACCCTGACCATGTTATAAATCAGGCCTACACACGAGCAAGGAATAACTGCCGGGAAAGCCTGTTGGAAGAAAAAACAGCAAAAGAGGAAGAAAAACGTCCGATCTGCGTGACCACTTATAACACCAGTTCCAATCTAGTTACTAAGATCATTAACAAGAATTGGAAAATCCTGAACAGTGGTGGGTTAGACATATCGAAACCCATGTTCGCACACAAGAAAGCAAAGAGCTTGAGGGATGTCCTGGTTCACACAAGACCAAAATCGAACATCAACATACAAAGAGACCCCAACTTTGTCCAGGGTCACTACCCATGTGGCGGATGCAAGGTATGCGGATTAACCAAGAAAAGCAAAGAAATAACTTTCAGGAATGGCACCGTCTGGGAGCAGAGGGCATTCAGTAACTGCAATAGTGCGAATGTTGTATATCTAATTACCTGCCCATGCCAACTGGAATATGTAGGCATGACAAGCAGGGCAATCAAAGTAAGGATTGGTGAACATAAGAGCACAATCAAATGCAGAAAAACAAGTACAAAATTGACCAACCATTTCCTCGAAATGAACCACAAACCCGAGGAAATCAAATGGACAGTAATAGAACTAGTAAGTAGTGAGAGATTTCTGTTGGAAAAAGAACAACGATGGGTTTTTCGCATCCAGTCACACAAACATGGATTAAACGATGACATACCCTGGAGCCAATTGTAGGTTAGTGTTACTGTACCTCCCTTCAGTAGTCAATTCTACTAACTATGAGATCTAACCATGTGACAAGTCTTTATGTCTACTGCATAAGCATACTGCGCAATCACCATATATGCAGATCTACTGTCGTAACAAGTATCAAGCCCCGAAGAAAGCCTTCGATCATATATTGCTATAACCAGCATTTCAGCCTCAGCCCCCTATCTCTTGGAAATATCAATTACTACGATGTTGCTGTATCAATAACAAAACCCTTTTAAAAACAATTTGAAATACATCAAAAAGCACTGTATCAATTGTAATCCACATGGAATCTGTGTATAACAAGGGTATATAAATGATCGCTTCACTTGTATGCTGTTGAAACGATATCGAGAAAAGAGAAAAAAGACTTCCGCTTCCTCTGCCCTTCCGCCGTGCCAAAAATACGCCGCCATATTAGATGGTTGACGCTCTAGCACAAGGAAAGGGGCGGCACCCAGCGCGTAACGAATGCGGAAGCACAGTGGCTTTCAAAAACACCGTGTCACTTGATCCCGGCAATCCTCGGAGGTGCACGGGGGTAGGAACAATGCTTTCTTTTTGCAGCAGAGACGTAAGTAATAGACTCCGACCTTGAGTCTCTAAAAAACGGGTCGCATGGGCAGAAAAAACGCACTGATATCTCGCTGCGCTTTTGAAACAAACACCTGAAATGAAATCTTGTTTTCCATAGTAAACTGCGCAGATTACCCTTCGTCTGCAAAACCTCATGGGGCATAGATAACTGCTGAGATAAGTATGTCACCATTATTATTTCAGAAACATTAGCAAGGAGGTCCCCCTCCCCTCTCTTCTGTTAGTCTGTTGTAAATGCATTGAGTCACGATTGTTGTTGTGTGTGTGTGACACTACGATAAAGGTCCCGACAAAACGATACCATTGTTGTCTCCCACAAAGGGCAGTGATACCGAGAGACACATAATTACATGTTGATTTTCATGTATGAAAAAAGAACCGCTTTGAATAATTGAAATTGTGGTCCTCTACACAAAAAACCTGTTCGTTTGTCTGTTTGTTTTCTTTTCCATTCAGAAAACAATGTCCAGTCATAAATTTATGTTGGTCTTTCTCTTCCTTTTTCCTTACAGAGACCATAATAGGTCGTTTTTTCCTGCCTCACTTGGGCCAACTCATGCCCTGAGGCCTAAACAGCCAACTTATTTTTGTTGGCTGTTTATAGGACAGTAGGCATCACTTGTTAGAAACTGAGTAAATACCAGTAGGGACTTCTCTTTTGGTCCTGATGAGTAAGCAGTAGGGGACTGCTTACGAAACATGTCGACAAGGTAGTGGCTAATGCTCTACCACACAACCCCTTCTTAATGTTCCCAGCTGGAGAAGCTAATAAAATAGTTTTTTTCTACCAAGCCAGGGAATTTTTTTAATCTTTTTCAATTTTTCACTTTTTACACACTCACTAGTGTTAGGTCCCTACACTTTCACTGATTCCTATACACCCACACATAGCCTCTGTCACATCTTAGTGCTCCCGCGTATTTCGTCTGGTCGTAGCACGCCCCGTCCCGTTATAGGGGCGGGAAGACCCCTATGATGAAGCATGACTCTACTTGGTTTTTTTAGAGTGTGAGGGGTATTTTAAAAAGCACATTGTGCTCCCATCTTTCCATGTGTAAGAGAGAGCCTAGCACCCTGTTGTAAATGATAAAAATATATATAAAAACATCACTCATTCACTTTTCTTTGATAGAATCTCTGTGGTTATAAAAGCTTACTTTGGAGGGTGATTCTATCAGTACCTCTACGCTTCTCCTTTTTGGTTTGGATCTACTGGCAGCGCACAGCTGCAGGAGCTTCTTAAGAATTGAAAATTTTTTCTGGTTCACCGCTACTTCAAAAGTGATTCTGCACTACACAACTAACTCCTGACAGACAAAGGGGACCCCTTATTGACATCACCGCGCACTACAATGGCCGACCTAGGCCTAGCCTTCACTGAAGATGAAATCTCGAATCTGATGGCATCCCTGGGAACCTTCGACGGCCTGAACACTACTGGCCCTTCAAATAAAAACAATGATTGGGATGAGTTGGAGGAGCTAAGGAAGACACAAATTAAGACAGCCCTCCATGGATTACTAATGTCTGAATATTTAAAGGTAAATACCGCACCATCTGGCCTTGTTGTCCGCAACGAACCATTTATCTTTTTACATGACAAAACCTTTAAAATAGATTGGTCTAAAATTTCATGGCGATGTACTAGGGACTGGATAGTCCTTATTATAAAAACAGCGAGTAGATTGGCTAGTGAGCTAAAAGTGGAGATACAGACCATAGAAGTACGTATCAAAAGCTATGAATCTCCAGCTGATATCAAGAAATATTTAGACGAAATGAACAAAACCTTAAATGAGTTTGAAACTAATCTAAAAGACAGTAAATATGATAAACTAAAAAAAGACAACAGCCGATGGACAAAGGAGAGAATCTATCCCTATATCAGGGACGATTATAAAACAACCAATGACAACGCAACAGATGATGAAACATCTGACTCAGGTTCAAACAGCTCAAGCTCGAGTAAAAATAGAAGCCCGAGGTCACGTGGAAATAGGAGGAATTTCCGCAGACCCAATTTCAGGGGTTCAAGAGGATGGAATACCTTCAACCCTCCCACGATGTACCATCAGCAACAACCATATGGACCACCACTCTTCCAGCATCCACAAGGACCATACCCCAACTGGGGCTATCAGCAACAGGACTATGGATACTTTGATCCATCGGCTCCTTTTTTAGGGGCGCGCCAAGGACGAACGAAAGGAAGGAACCGGAGAGGGTCTACAGTCCACTGGAACACCGAGGAAGAAGAAACTCCTCGAGTCTCAACAAGGAGCATGACGGGTGCCACAACGAGCAAGAAGTGAGCTTGATTGTCAACCTTTCAGACACTGAACTCACCCCTCCACAAAGAAGGATTTTGGAAAAAGGCCTGGGATATGTGCCTACAGCCAACATGGATAAATTCCATCTTTGCCAAGAAGTCCAAGAATTCATGCGACGTTTAAAACTGCAAGTGTTCTTTAAAGATAAAGAGGACACCTCAGATCATGGGGATACAAATTTGAGACCGAAATCCAATTTTACACCCCTGGACAGCACTCTTCCAGTCGAACTCCTTGCCTTTGAAAAGGCAGTAATGAAGGAGTTGGAGGACATAAACCCAAATGAAAAACGCGTTTTTCAGAACATTACCAGTGAAGAGAGACAAGCTCTACGCGATCTGAGCAACAACAGAAGGCTAATCATAAAACCTGCTGATAAGGGTGGTGCAACGGTGATACAGAACGTGGAAGACTATGACAAGGAGTGTAGGAGGCTACTACAGGATGAAAGAAACTACAGAGTCATGAATAATGATCCTACTAACAGCATACAAACAAAGATAGGCACCATGGTCGAGGAGGCACTATCACATGACTGGATCACCAGAAAGGAGGGTGATTTCCTAATTCAAAAAAATCCGAGAACCCCCTCCCTCTATACCCTACCAAAGATCCACAAAAATCTCCAGAAGCCTCCCGGGAGACCGATCGTCTCGGGTATTGGGTCGGTTCTGGAACCAGTTTCTAGGTTCGCAGACACATTTCTAAGACCAATGGTCCAAAAAACATCTACGTATCTGAAGGATACAAAAGAAGTGCTAAACCTTCTGGAAGAGATACGGTTTGACCCTGAATCCCAGCTGCTAATCAGCTGTGATGTTGAAAGTCTGTATACTAGCCTGCCCCACCAAGCAACCCTAGACATCATTGAGGATGTCCTGTTTGAGGACTTTTGGGAATACCAAACACCGCGTAATGTGGTAATGAACTGTTGTGCATTGGCTTTGAAGGAGAACTTTTTTGAGTACGAAGGCACCCTGTATATACAAAAGCACGGGACCAGTATGGGAAGTACATTTGCCCCTAGTATAGCTGGTCTGTACGTACATCATCTAGAGGTAACAAAAATATTGAACCCCAATAACCCATTCAGACCAAAGATAAAACTATGGAAACGTTACATCGATGATATCCTTATCATCTGGGATGGAGATGAAAAGGGTTCGGAACAGTTCTTAACCTGGCTAAATTTGCAGGACGAATTCCTAAGGTTCACCAGCACAGTATCCAGGAGCAACTTGGTTTTTCTGGATCTAAATATCTTTCCCAAAGACGGGAAATTGATGACCACGACTCACTTTAAAAGCACTTCCAAGAACTGCCTCCTCATGTACAATAGCTTCCATCCTAAACATCTGCGCAACAATCTACCATATGGGCAGTTCCTGCGCCTACGCAGGAACTGCACTGAGATTGAGACTTTTAAAACCCAGTCAAGCGACCTTAAAAAGAAACTAAAAGCACGGATGTACCCTGACCATGTTATAAATCAGGCCTACACACGAGCAAGGAATAACTGCCGGGAAAGCCTGTTGGAAGAAAAAACAGCAAAAGAGGAAGAAAAACGTCCGATCTGCGTGACCACTTATAACACCAGTTCCAATCTAGTTACTAAGATCATTAACAAGAATTGGAAAATCCTGAACAGTGGTGGGTTAGACATATCGAAACCCATGTTCGCACACAAGAAAGCAAAGAGCTTGAGGGATGTCCTGGTTCACACAAGACCAAAATCGAACATCAACATACAAAGAGACCCCAACTTTGTCCAGGGTCACTACCCATGTGGCGGATGCAAGGTATGCGGATTAACCAAGAAAAGCAAAGAAATAACTTTCAGGAATGGCACCGTCTGGGAGCAGAGGGCATTCAGTAACTGCAATAGTGCGAATGTTGTATATCTAATTACCTGCCCATGCCAACTGGAATATGTAGGCATGACAAGCAGGGCAATCAAAGTAAGGATTGGTGAACATAAGAGCACAATCAAATGCAGAAAAACAAGTACAAAATTGACCAACCATTTCCTCGAAATGAACCACAAACCCGAGGAAATCAAATGGACAGTAATAGAACTAGTAAGTAGTGAGAGATTTCTGTTGGAAAAAGAACAACGATGGGTTTTTCGCATCCAGTCACACAAACATGGATTAAACGATGACATACCCTGGAGCCAATTGTAGGTTAGTGTTACTGTACCTCCCTTCAGTAGTCAATTCTACTAACTATGAGATCTAACCATGTGACAAGTCTTTATGTCTACTGCATAAGCATACTGCGCAATCACCATATATGCAGATCTACTGTCGTAACAAGTATCAAGCCCCGAAGAAAGCCTTCGATCATATATTGCTATAACCAGCATTTCAGCCTCAGCCCCCTATCTCTTGGAAATATCAATTACTACGATGTTGCTGTATCAATAACAAAACCCTTTTAAAAACAATTTGAAATACATCAAAAAGCACTGTATCAATTGTAATCCACATGGAATCTGTGTATAACAAGGGTATATAAATGATCGCTTCACTTGTATGCTGTTGAAACGATATCGAGAAAAGAGAAAAAAGACTTCTGCTTCCTCTGCCCTTCCGCCGTGCCAAAAATACGCCGCCATATTAGATGGTTGACGCTCTAGCACAAGGAAAGGGGCGGCACCCAGCGCGTAACGAATGCGGAAGCACAGTGGCTTTCAAAAACACCGTGTCACTTGATCCCGGCAATCCTCGGAGGTGCACGGGGGTAGGAACAATGCTTTCTTTTTGCAGCAGAGACGTAAGTAATAGACTCCGACCTTGAGTCTCTAAAAAACGGGTCGCATGGGCAGAAAAAACGCACTGATATCTCGCTGCGCTTTTGAAACAAACACCTGAAATGAAACCTTGTTTTCCATAGTAAACTGCGCAGATTACCCTTCGTCTGCAACACCTCATGGGGCATAGATAACTGCTGAGATAAGTATGTCACCATTATTATTTCAGAAACATTAGCAAGGAGGTCCCCCTCCCCTCTCTTCTGTTAGTCTGTTGTAAATGCATTGAGTCACGATTGTTGTTGTGTGTGTGTGACACTACGATAAAGGTCCCGACAAAACGATACCATTGTTGTCTCCCACAAAGGGCAGTGATACCGAGAGACACATAATTACATGTTGATTTTCATGTATGAAAAAAGAACCGCTTTGAATAATTGAAATTGTGGTCCTCTACACAAAAAACCTGTTCGTTTGTCTGTTTGTTTTCTTTTCCATTCAGAAAACAATGTCCAGTCATAAATTTATGTTGGTCTTTCTCTTCCTTTTTCCTTACAGAGACCATAATAGGTCGTTTTTTCCTGCCTCACTTGGGCCAACTCATGCCCTGAGGCCTAAACAGCCAACTTATTTTTGTTGGCTGTTTATAGGACAGTAGGCATCACTTGTTAGAAACTGAGTAAATACCCGTAGGGACTTCTCTTTTGGTCCTGATGAGTAAGCAGTAGGGGACTGCTTACGAAACATGTCGACAAGGTAGTGGCTAATGCTCTACCACACAACCCCTTCTTAATGTTCCCAGCTGGAGAAGCTAATAAAATTGTTTTTTTCTACCAAGCCAGGGAATTTTTTTAATCTTTTTCAATTTTTCACTTTTTACACACTCACTAGTGTTAGGTCCCTACACTTTCACTGATTCCTATACACCCACACATAGCCTCTGTCACATCTTAGTGCTCCCGCGTATTTCGTCTGGTCGTAGCACGCCCCGTCCCGTTATAGGGGCGGGAAGACCCCTATGATGAAGCATGACTCTACTTGGTTTTTTTAGAGTGTGAGGGGTATTTTAAAAAGCACATTGTGCTCCCATCTTTCCATGTGTAAGAGAGAGCCTAGCACCCTGTTGTAAATGATAAAAATATATATAAAAACATCACTCATTCACTTTTCTTTGATAGAATCTCTGTGGTTATAAAAGATTTTAGGAAAGACCAGACCCACATAACATGTCAGATACCAGTGGTCAGGCAATCTATAATAAGCCTTATTTCCACAAATGAAATAAACACCAGGAAAAACTGGATATTTTCCCCCTTTAAATCCTCAACCCCCTTGGATTCTATAAGTGTCTTTACATTGACTTGCTCCCACAAAATAATTGTCATACATAGTGTTGTCTCTACTAATACAGAATTTTCCTAACAATGGAGTGTCTATATTTATTGCTACATTCATATTTCTTTCATCAATATTCTCATCATTAAATGTCCAATATTTAGATTTCTCATGCTTTACTTTTTCTTTTCGTTTATAGGCAATTCGCCGTTCCTCAACCATATCTAAAAATGCTTTCTCTTCCACTCTCATTTTACATGTCAAATTATTTTTAAATGCATAATTCGTCTATTTCTAAAAAGTATTCGCCCATAACTGTAGCAGGCTTTTTCTTATTCAGTGCCTTATCAATTTTCAATTTTGCAAAGACTTCATCCTTATTAGAATAATGGTATTCTAATTTACCTGTCTGATAAAACAGGCTTGCAATCACACTACACGTGACTCCATATGTAAGTGGAAGGTGATGATATGTCACCCCCTCAGAAACAGATGCATGTAACTTTTCACACACATAGCAGTCACTAGCATCCATTGTCCTGACATACTCAGACAATAATCTTGAAAACGTATTTTTGGTGAAATCACTAATAGAACTATCCTGATGTATTTCTGGCCTACATACATGCTGCTTGTTAGACTTTGATTCCACATTTTGGTCACCTGAACTCACATTATGTTTTAACTTCACTAAGTTATCCTGAAAAGAAATGACAATAGCCAAAATTATCCATATCAATATTAGTAATCCAGTACATACTAGACATGATCTACACCATTTTCTAAATATAGAACATTTCGTTTTATGCTCATTGGTATCCATTTTTTTTTACACAGCGAGTTTTGCTAACAGGTTTTCTTTGACCTTATGTCACCTACAAGCTTTAATTTCCTAACAAGTTTCTTCGATCTTGTGTCACCTACAAGCTTTAATTTTCTAACAAGTTTTCTTCGACCTTGTGTGTGAGAAGTTGGCCTGATGTGCAGTGTTCACTATTCTAGTGATCACTATATATCAGTCCAAACAACCCTTATTGATGATTGGTTGTAAGTCAACCTTATAGACCAGCTATCCTAGTAGCATGGATACGAGCAGTCTAAGGCTAAGACTCTAGAGGGCGTGTTAAGCCAGCTGTTTTACCATCACATTACCCCTTGAACACCCAGTGAAAGGACACCACACAAGTGTTATGAAAATAAACAGTGTATTTATTAGAATCACAACAACCCTGTACTCTTTATGAGGACAGGGTGCTAGGCACACAACAAAACTCTTACGAAAATACTTAAGTTAGCACGTTATACACAAATGCCCGAGGGGCACGAAAAACCATATACTTAAAAAGTGGAATGCGAAATTACTAGCAGGTAAGTACAGTACTAATAGGCTTTGGAATCGCTAGGACTTGACTATAGAATCGTTAGATTACTTCTAGGAGACCTAGGGGACTCGGGTGCAGAGTGTGCACTCTCACGCGGGATGCGGGACAAAGTCTATGGAAGCTAGTAAAGGCGAAGTTTAGTGTTCACGGGCGAACCCGACCTGGTAGGAAGAAAACGACAGTGGATCCTGACCCTAGGATAGTGAGGCTATGCTGGGACACCGAAGTGCCGAAGTTACCTAGCCCAGGGGCTGCAGCTGCATAGGTCTGAAAAGACGTCGGGGATCTCGTTGCCGGACCAGGAGCCTGGGAGAAGGAAGTTGCTGGCAGGCGACCAGTGAAGAAAAGTTCGATGGATCCAAGCCTGGATCAAGGAAGAAGAAACCTGAAAGCAGAGGGGACCAAGTTCTTGAATCACTAGCCAGTGATTAAGTGGGCACCAGGATGGCACCGGGCGAAGTCACCTCGACTAGGTGAGTGGGCGACGCTGGCTCTGCAGATCTCACGGACCAGGAGGCGTTGTCGGCGACCAGGATGGAGAGGCGAGCTGTCCCACGATGGATGAAGCTGTCGGCGTCGAAGTTACCCAGGATTGGGCAACAAGCCTTGGCTAATTCAAGCCCACGCGGTGGACTCAAAATGGCATCTTGAGTGGACCAGGAGGGTCCGGGGTGCTCCTCTTTTGGAAGGGAGCAAGGGCCAGCCTGGAGCAACCAGACCAGCAGCAGAAATGTCGTCGGGCGTCGTTCAGAAGGCCACAAGCCAGCGGGCTAGTAGCCAAACAACGCGGTGAGCAGCAAAAAGCAGAAGGGCCCCACGCAGATCGTGGAGATGCTGGGAGGCTGCACTTCGGTGCTGGAGCTGCTCAGGGTCGGGGCTTCTCGGACCCCAAAGCACTCACCAGGAAATTACTCGGCGGGCTTGCTGGAAAGAAGTCGTGCAGTCTTGAAGATGGCCGGTCCCTCGAGGTCTCGTCACACCCACGAATCTCAGCGTGACTGATGATGTAGGTAGAGGTCAGAGGTGCCAGGGAAGCCGGTTCTCGTCGAGCTGGGCAGTCTTGATCCGGAGGAGAGACTTGCAGCAGACCGCAGTGTTCTTAAGATGGTGCCTGCGGATGCAGGGTGACTACTCCTTAGTCACAAGGGAGAAATCTTAGGAAGAAGTCTTGAGTTCCTTTCGTGGAAAGTAGTTTCAGGATTCAAAGATGATCTGATTTGGAAGGGGGCCAGTTCCTACCTTTATCCTGTAAAAAGGGGCTGGCACGCGACTAAGTCCTGCCCTAGGGGTGGGACTAGGAGGGGGGTGGTTACACCCACTTCCTTGGCGGGCTTTTCCCCAGCACAGGGTCTGGAGTGACCCTGGAACTGGTTCCAGCCAGCCTATGCACAGTGAGCACCGGGGTGCCACGTGCAGTCACCTTCCTCTAAAGCCCTGCCTACCTACAATACACAAAACCCTGTCTGGGACGGTGCTGGCACCGCCCCTGGCAGGAAACCCTTTGTCCTTATCTCCTGCTCTGGGAGGACTCCCAGCAGCAGGAGGGCAGACTTGTGTCTCGGTGGCAGCATCCATTTTGTGGAGCTGAGGCTCTGTTGGACTTTAACCGGGGTTAGGGGTTACATACATGTCGTGTCCCTCTAGAAGGGTGGAATGCTAACCCCGTCGCCAGAATTGGCGAGGGGTTAGTATTCCAATTCGTATGACACCTTACTCGACATGTTTTGATAAAGCGATACCAGAGTTGGCATATAACCGCGAGGATTATAATGCACTTAAGAGTATATGGTATGCGATATCATGGAAACGGCTAAGGGATGGATCCCGAAGCCGCAGACAGGCTCAGCTCATGCCAGAGCACCATCTCACACGATTCCAAGCACTCTGCCTTCAGGATTGTTAAGGCCTGCTATAGGAGTGACTGATAGGAGATCTGTGTGTCCATTTTAGGGTTAGATATAGGTATACTATATCTACAGCAAAGGGTGATTACACCACCTTGCCCCAGCTGTCAAGCAGCCAGTTGTGTCAGTTTAGTTAGTCAGCCCAGGGGTGGCATAATACATGCTTCAGCCCCTGGGAGACTTCTGGGTACACCTCAGCCCTGGGTACAGGGACTTGGAGAGGGCCCAGTGCCAATTCAGTACTTGAGTACAATTTGGATAGAGAGAACAGCTAGGCTGTGGGTCTGATTAGCAGGCCCACAGCCAGGGAAAGTCGAAAACCAGTGCAGCAAAAAGCAAAAATCTGGGTGATCATAGGATTGCAGACCCTACTCTCCTACATGACCCCCCCCCAAACTTTGGGACAATAAACTAACCTTGACCAGGTGAGTCTTCTTGCTCTAAGTGGAAATACCTGGAGAGCCCATCAGCATTGCTGTGATCAGTACCAGGTCTATGCTCCACTGTAAAATCCATCCCCTGTAGGGAAATGGACCACCTAAGCAGTTTGGGGTTTTCACCCTTCATCTGATTTAGCCACAAGAGGGGCTTATGGTCTGTCTGAATGGTGAAGTGAGTGCCAAACAAGTAGGCCCTCAGCTTCTTCAGGGCCCAGACCACAGCAAAGGCCTCCCTCTCAATAGCTGACCAATTTTTCTCTCTGGGTGTCAACCTCCTACTAATGAAAGCAATAGGTTGATCATTACCATCAAAATTCAGTTGAGACAGAACAGCCCCCACACCCAACTCAGAAGCATCTGTTTGGACAATGAATGGCTTGGAGTAATCTGGACTCTTTAGGATAGGTGCTGTGCACATGGCCTGCTTTAGGTCATTGAATGCTTTCTGACAGCTTGCTGTCCACTGAACTTTCTTTGGCATCTTTTTGCTTGTCAGGTCATTAAGAGGGGTCACTATGGACCCATAATTTCTGACAAACTTCCTATAGTGCCCAGTCAGGCCCAAGAAAGCTCGAACCTGAGTCTGGGTGATTGGAGGAGTCCAGTCCTTGATGGCCTGTATCTTACTCTCCAGTGGCTGAACCTGGCCTCCACCCACAAGGTGGCCCAGGTACACAACCTGTGTCTGCCCTATCTGGCACTTTGTGGCCTTGATAGTGAGGCCTGCCTTTTGCAGGGCCTCTAACACTTTCCTCAGGTGGACCAGGTGATCCTCCCAGGTGGAGCTAAAGACAGCAATATCGTCTAGATATGCTGCACAGAAGTCATCCAGCCCAGTGAGGACTTGATTCACCAACCTTTGGAAGGTGGCAGGTGCATTTTTCAGTCCAAAGGGCATTACCACAAATTGATAATGCCCTCCAGGGGTAGAAAATGCTGTCTTGGGTTTGGCCTCCTCAGCTAACCTGATTTGCCAATATCCAGCTGTCAAATCAAATGTACTTAAGAAGTTGGCAGAAGCCAATTTATCTATAAGTTCATCTGCTCTTGGTATTGGGTGGGCATCAGTCTTAGTGACTGCATTGAGGCCTCTGTAGTCTACGCAAAACCTCATCTCTCTCTTACCACCCTGGGTGTGAGGCTTTGGCACTAGAACTACTGGGCTAGCCCAAGGGCTATCTGAGGGCTCAATGACTCCCAGCTCCAACATTTTCTGCACTTCAGTTTTGATGCAGTCTCTAACATGATCAGGCTGTCTGTAGATTTTACTCTTGACAGGCAGGCTGTCTCCAGTGTCAACATCATGGGTACACCAATCAGTTTGGCTGGGTGTCAGAGAGAACATATGTCTGAAGGATTGCAAGACTTGCCTGCAATCCTGTTGCTGATGTTCAGTGAGGCTGCCACAAAAGACAACACCATCAACTGATCCATCATCAGGATTCTGAGTGAGCAGGTCTGGGAGAGGGTCACTCTCTTCCTCCTGTCCCTCATCTGTGGCCATGAGCAAGCTCATGTCCTTCCTGTCAACATATGCCTTGAGCCTGTTAACATGGAGCACTCTGAGAGGGCTCCTGGGAGTTCCAAGGTCCACCAAGTAGGTAACCTCTCCCTTTTGCTCAATGATGGTGTGGGGCCCAGACCATTTGTCTTTCAGAGCTGCTGGGGCCACTGGCTCCAGCACCCACACCTTCTGTCCTGGCTGGTACACAGTCAGAACAGCCTTTTGGTCATGCCAAGCTTTTTGAAGTTCCTGGCTGGCCTCAAGGTTTTTAGATGCCTTTTCCATGTACTCAGCCATCCTGGAGCGGAGACCAAGTACATAGTCCACTATGTTGGTTGCAGGCTTTTTGAGAGGTCTCTCCCATCCTTCCTTCACCAAACACAGGGGTCCTCTTACAGGATGCCCATACAGAAGCTCAAAAGGGCTGTAGCCAACCCCCTTCTGTGGGACCTCTCTGTAAGCAAACAAGAGGCAGGGGATCAGGACATCCCATCTTCTCCTAAGAGTTTCAGGTAGTCCATGAATCATCCCTTTCAGGGTCCTGTTGAATCTCTCAACAAGCCCATTGCATTGTGGGTGGTAGGGTGTGGTGAACTTGTAGTTCACACCACACTCCTTCCACATTGCAGTCAGATATCCTGACATGAAGTTTGTACCTCTGTCAGAAACGACCTCCTTAGGGAAACCCACTCTGGAGAACACTCCAACTAGGGCTCTTGCCACTACAGGTGCTGTAGTGGTCCTAAGGGGAATAGCTTCAGGATACCTGGTGGCATGATCCACCACCACCAGTATAAACTTGTGCCCTGATGCTGTCTGGGGTTCCATTGGACCAACAATGTCAATCCCCACTCTTTCAAAGGGAACCCCCACCACAGGTAGTGGTATGAGGGGGGCCTTTGTTGTGCCACCTGACTTACCACTGGCTTGGCAAGTGACACAGGAGCGACAAAACTCCTTGGTATTCTCATTCATATGGGGCCAATGAAAGTGTGAGACAAGCCTGTCCCAAGTCTTTGTCTGACCTAAGTGACCTGCAAGGGGAATCTCATGGGCCAAGGTGAGGAGGAAACCTCTCAGAGACAAGGGGATGACCAGCCTCCTGGTTGCACCAGGCTTGGGGTCTCTTGACTCAGAGTACAGGAGTCCATCTTCCCAGTATACCCTGTGGGCACCTGTGGCATTCCCTGCAGCCTCAGCAGCAGCCTGCTGTCTGAGGGGTTCAAGGGAAGGGCAGCTCAACTGTTCCTTCCCCAGGTCTGCTCTGGAGGGTCCCCCTGAGCCCAGAAACTCAACTTGATCAAGTTCAAGCTCTTTAGGCTCAGTTTCCCTCAGTTCTCTCAGATCAGCCTCCTCAGAGACTTGATCCTCAACCTGGGGTAAGGGGGAAGGCAAAGCCTTACCCTTACTGCTCTTCTTCTTGGAAGGTGTCTGGTCCATAATTTCAGGATCCAGCACCTGTTCAGTGGGGCATTTCCTGGCCTGTGACCTAGTCACAGCAAGCACATGTGCTGGCAAGCCTAACATCTCCATGTGAGTCCTCTGCTCCACTTCTGACCATTGTGATGACTCCAAATCATTGCCCAACAAACAATCAACTGGGAGGTCTGAACTGACTACAACTTTCTTTTGTCCCTTCACTCCACCCCAGGAGAAAGCCACAATTGCCACACTATGACTAGTAGTGACATTGCTGGCATTGGTCACCAGGAAATCAGTACCTGGCATGATCTGTCCAGGGTCCACAAAGTTAGGTGTCACCATGGTGACACTGGCACAAGTGTCCCTATAGGCCTGAGCCATTTTGCCATTTATCAAAGGTGTCTGCCTGTATTTGCCCAAAGTATTGGGACTTATTTCAGGGGACATATCCATATCCCCTGTACAGACAAGGACAGCCTGAGTGAGTGTGCCAACTAAGTTGTCAGACCCCTCAGTACCCAAGGTTAACCCAACTAATGCCTTGGGAGGTACACTACCACTACTGACTGTACTAGGGGGTGCAGTTGCCTTAGGGGCTGTAGTGGCAGGAGTTTGTCCTCCTCTTTTGGTGCACTCACTAAACCAGTGAGATTTACTTTTGCAGTACTGGCACCACCTTTTTGACTGGCCTTCTTGAGTCTTCTTCTTCTGGGAAGCCTGACCCCCACCCTCTTTGGTTTGTTGGGGACCTGGTGAAGACTTCTGGTCATTTTGTTCACTCTTTGCATTACCCTTCTGGTCTGCTTTCTTCTGACCACCCTGGTTCTGGTTCTGGTTCTGCTTGATCCTTGTCCTGACCCATTTGTCTGCCTTCTTTCCCAATTCTTGGGGAGAGGTCAGATCTGAATCAACAAGGTGCTGGTGCAACAACTGGTTCTGACAATTGTTTAGAATTTGTTCTCTCATCATTAGATTATACAATCCTGTGTAATCTGTAACCTTGCTACCCAGCAACCAGCCCTCCAAAGCCTTAGTGGCACAATCCACAAAGTCAGACCAGTCCTGAGACTGAGTTTTCTGGGTGTCTCTGAACAGCAACCTGTACTGCTCAGTGGTTAAACCAAACCCATCAACCAGTGTATTCTTCAGGACCTGGTAATTGTTAGCATCCTCTACTCTTGTAGTGAGGAGCTTATCTCTACCTTTACCATCAAAGGAGAGCCACAGTATAGCTGCCCACTGACTCTGGGGAATGCACTGCACAGTGCAGGCCCTCTCCAGAGCAGCCATCCATTTCTGGATATCATCCCCTTGCTTAAAGGGGGGCACTATTTTAGTCAGGTGTTTAGTATCTAAACCCTTCTCTCTATCTCTTGGGAGATTGCTGCCACCAGTGGGAGCTAACCCACTCATCTGCTGCTCTCTTGCCAGGACAAGCTTCTCTTTGGCCAGGGCAATTTCTTCCCTTTCAATCCTTAGTTCAGCTTGTCTCATCCTAGCTTCATGCTCCCTTCTCTGAGGGGAAGTAAATCTCCTCTGTGGAGGATTCCTTCTCCCCTGAGAAGAGGCATTAGAGTGCAGAGATCTATTGGAGTCCCTAGAAAGAGATCTATCTCTCCTAACTCCAAGGTTAGGCCCACTTCGGGTTAGTACTGGGGGTCCCCCAGATCCTAGCCCAAGTAAGTCCAAGTTGGTCCTGGTTAGCCTTCTGACTACCTCAAGACCTTTGTCTACCTCATCCCCAGAGAGTTCCTCCTGATCCTCCTCCTCCTCAACTGCATTGGCAATGTTGGGGAGGTCTGGATCCCCAGAGGTACCCTCTAAGGCTGGCATATTCCCATCTAGCTGAGAAAGCTTTCTCGCATCATAAGTCTCTAAGAGACCTATTAAAAAGGGAATGGTGGGGTTAGACCCCTGCTTCAGTTTTCTGGAGACACAGATTTGTCTCATCTCCTGGAAACTGAGAGCTGCATATCTTGAAGTGACCTGTGGAGGGTCAACACTGACCAGGGGAGTCTCAGTAGATTCTCCCTGGGTAGACATGCTTTTCTAGTGAGGTGTAAGTGGTGCACTTACCTACACTATATGTTTGCCTACTGATCCCTTGCTAGAGTTGTAGTTTAGGGTGTGCTAGGCCCTAGGAGCTACAACAGCTGGTTCAGTAGAACTCAGAGTATTCTAAGCTAAGTTATATGTACCTTTAGTACTTATGTGATCTTTCACAAGATATTCTTAGGGCATGTGTGGTAAAACAACAGCAAGCTCAAATCCCACCGCTGCCACCAATGTGAGAAGTTGGCCTGATGTGCAGTGTTCACTATTCTAGTGATCACTATATATCAGTCCAAACAACCCTTATTGATGATTGGTTGTAAGTCAACCTTATAGACCAGCTATCCTAGTAGCATGGATACGAGCAGTCTAAGGCTAAGACTCTAGAGGGCGTGTTAAGCCAGCTGTTTTACCATCACATTACCCCTTGAACACCCAGTGAAAGGACACCACACAAGTGTTATGAAAATAAACAGTGTATTTATTAGAATCACAACAACCCTGTACTCTTTATGAGGACAGGGTGCTAGGCACACAACAAAACTCTTACGAAAATACTTAAGTTAGCACGTTATACACAAATGCCCGAGGGGCACGAAAAACCATATACTTAAAAAGTGGAATGCGAAATTACTAGCAGGTAAGTACAGTACTAATAGGCTTTGGAATCGCTAGGACTTGACTATAGAATCGTTAGATTACTTCTAGGAGACCTAGGGGACTCGGGTGCAGAGTGTGCACTCTCACGCGGGATGCGGGACAAAGTCTATGGAAGCTAGTAAAGGCGAAGTTTAGTGTTCACGGGCGAACCCGACCTGGTAGGAAGAAAACGACAGTGGATCCTGACCCTAGGATAGTGAGGCTATGCTGGGACACCGAAGTGCCGAAGTTACCTAGCCCAGGGGCTGCAGCTGCATAGGTCTGAAAAGACGTCGGGGATCTCGTTGCCGGACCAGGAGCCTGGGAGAAGGAAGTTGCTGGCAGGCGACCAGTGAAGAAAAGTTCGATGGATCCAAGCCTGGATCAAGGAAGAAGAAACCTGAAAGCAGAGGGGACCAAGTTCTTGAATCACTAGCCAGTGATTAAGTGGGCACCAGGATGGCACCGGGCGAAGTCACCTCGACTAGGTGAGTGGGCGACGCTGGCTCTGCAGATCTCACGGACCAGGAGGCGTTGTCGGTGACCAGGATGGAGAGGCGAGCTGTCCCACGATGGATGAAGCTGTCGGCGTCGAAGTTACCCAGGATTGGGCAACAAGCCTTGGCTAATTCAAGCCCACGCGGTGGACTCAAAATGGCGTCTTGAGTGGACCAGGAGGGTCCGGGGTGCTCCTCTTTTGGAAGGGAGCAAGGGCCAGCCTGGAGCAACCAGACCAGCAGCAGAAATGTCGTCGGGCGTCGTTCAGAAGGCCACAAGCCAGCGGGCTAGTAGCCAAACAACGCGGTGAGCAGCAAAAAGCAGAAGGGCCCCACGCAGATCGTGGAGATGCTGGGAGGCTGCACTTCGGTGCTGGAGCTGCTCAGGGTCGGGGCTTCTCGGACCCCAAAGCACTCACCAGGAAATTACTCAGCGGGCTTGCTGGAAAGAAGTCGTGCAGTCTTGAAGATGGCCGGTCCCTCGAGGTCTCGTCACACCCACGAATCTCAGCGTGACTGATGATGTAGGTAGAGGTCAGAGGTGCCAGGGAAGCCGGTTCTCGTCGAGCTGGGCAGTCTTGATCCGGAGGAGAGACTTGCAGCAGACCGCAGTGTTCTTAAGATGGTGACTGCGGATGCAGGGTGACTACTCCTTAGTCACAAGGGAGAAATCTTAGGAAGAAGTCTTGAGTTCCTTTCGTGGAAAGTAGTTTCAGGATTCAAAGATGATCTGATTTGGAAGGGGGCCAGTTCCTACCTTTATCCTGTAAAAAGGGGCTGGCACGCGACTAAGTCCTGCCCTAGGGGTGGGACTAGGAGGGGGGTGGTTACACCCACTTCCTTGGCGGGCTTTTCCCCAGCACAGGGTCTGGAGTGACCCTGGAACTGGTTCCAGCCAGCCTATGCACAGTGAGCACCGGGGTGCCACGTGCAGTCACCTTCCTCTAAAGCCCTGCCTACCTACAATACACAAAACCCTGTCTGGGACGGTGCTGGCACCGCCCCTGGCAGGAAACCCTTTGTCCTTATCTCCTGCTCTGGGAGGACTCCCAGCAGCAGGAGGGCAGACTTGTGTCTCGGTGGCAGCATCCATTTTGTGGAGCTGAGGCTCTGTTGGACTTTAACCGGGGTTAGGGGTTACATACATGTCGTGTCCCTCTAGAAGGGTGGAATGCTAACCCCGTCGCCAGAATTGGCGAGGGGTTAGTATTCCAATTCGTATGACACCTTACTCGACATGTTTTGATAAAGCGATACCAGAGTTGGCATATAACCGCGAGGATTATAATGCACTTAAGAGTATATGGTATGCGATATCATGGAAACGGCTAAGGGATGGATCCCGAAGCCGCAGACAGGCTCAGCTCATGCCAGAGCACCATCTCACACGATTCCAAGCACTCTGCCTTCAGGATTGTTAAGGCCTGCTATAGGAGTGACTGATAGGAGATCTGTGTGTCCATTTTAGGGTTAGATATAGGTATACTATATCTACAGCAAAGGGTGATTACACCACCTTGCCCCAGCTGTCAAGCAGCCAGTTGTGTCAGTTTAGTTAGTCAGCCCAGGGGTGGCATAATACATGCTTCAGCCCCTGGGAGACTTCTGGGTACACCTTAGCCCTGGGTACAGGGACTTGGAGAGGGCCCAGTGCCAATTCAGTACTTGAGTACAATTTGGATAGAGAGAACAGCTAGGCTGTGGGTCTGATTAGCAGGCCCACAGCCAGGGAAAGTCGAAAACCAGTGCAGCAAAAAGCAAAAATCTGGGTGATCATAGGATTGCAGACCCTACTCTCCTACATTGTGTCACCTACTTTATTTTTCACTTATAATGCCATCTCTTCTAACAGGATTTTATGTTTTACCTTTACCCTATCTTTTAATCAATTACCACTTTTCTCTGTGCTTCAGTTTCTCTACTCACTTTTCTCATATGTCTTTGTGCAGTTCAGATTCTCTTGACTGCTGTTAACTTCTTCAATTGGAGGTAGTATTATGTAGGTCCACTCAGGTGATTTGTACTTCTGATTTGGTCTTCTCACTCTTTTTGGCCTTTGGACAACTTCTATTCTTTATCCCAATGATTCTCTTTGACTGGTTATTTCATTGACCAGTTCCTCTGGCTTTCTTTCTTTATTAACCAGTTTAAATGTCAATCCATCATTTCCTTTAGGCCAATTATCTCCTTTGCAAAATCTTCTTGTCTTAGGTTCCATGGTGTTAAGTTCCACTCTCCAAGCCCTTTTTCTTGAACTCTTTCTTTTTTTTTTTTTGTTCCAAGACCTTTATTGCACAGTTCAAAGTGACACAGCATAGAGCCTACAACCCCGAGGACCGGCTGCGGTACATACAGGTACTTAGTAAGATTCCCTGAGCAACACAGCCATTCAGCCGACATCCCGGAGGTTCGGTGGCGTGGTAGCTAGGTGTGCACAGAATAGTCAAAATCGTGTACCGGATAGTCCAGAGGTCTATGGTATTTTCATTGCAAACAAACATAACAAATCGAAACAAAGGACACATGTATATGAGCCATTGCAGTCAGCATTCTTCGCCACAGAGCACGCACGGCACGGTAGCAACCATTTCCACACTCACCGAGGGATGACCTGCCTGGTCATAGCCATATCTGCCGTCGGGGAGGTACATAAGTCGCCCCTATAGGTATTCCATCGCCCCCACTTCTTATCCCAGACTCCGGGACAACCCCTAGTTTTGTAAACTGATTTTTCTGACAACATGCACACATCCATTGCAGCCACCCACCGAATCAGGAGTGGTTTGCGTGGTGAACCCCACTGCATGGCTATCTCACGCTTTATGAGAAGGAAGCTGAGGTTCACCCAGCGCTGTTCTATCGCAGTTAGGTCTGTGGGGTCCCATATAGTAAGAAGCGTGCATTTGGGAGACAGAGGGACCGGTTTCCCGAGGGCATCAGTCATTTTCAGGACAGCGCGGTTCCAAAGGTCTTGGACTGCCGGGCATTCCCACAGGATATGATAGAAAGTGCCCGTTGAGCCACATTGACGGAGGCAAAGGTCAGACGGACGTCGGCCTATTTTGGCTAAGAGGGGACCCGGCATGTAAGTCCTGTGTAGTATTTTCAATTGTATCAAGCGGAATCTATGATTAATGGCTGACTCTCGCGGGGACATCAATGCTGACTGCCATTCTGCATCCTCCATATTGCCAATGTCAGTCTGCCACTTAGCCCGGAGGAAGTGAAAAGAGTTTGGCATGTTGTTGCACAATTTACGGTACGTGTAAGAGATCGCCTTAGCTTGTAGGGGTTCGGACCAGAGTCTATCCTCGAGGGGTGAGGACTGTGGAAGGGAGGCGAGGTCTGGGATGTTGGTGAGTATAGCGTGTTTAATTTGGAGGTAGCGGAAGGTCTCAGAAGTTGCCAGGTTGTATGTGTTTTGGAGGTCTTTGAATGTCAGTAGTGTACCCTGGTGGAGTAAGTCGCCAATAGTGGATATATCTATTGTGTCCAATTTATCAAAGCCACTACAATGACAAAGGGTGCCTAGTCTGTACGAGGTCCAGAGTGGGGTGGATAGCGTGAAGGTGTTAGCCCACCCGAGTCGCTTGTTTGCGCGGTGCCATATGGATAGCGTATGGGACATCAGGCCTATATAACGAGTACGGGAGTGTTTGCCGTATAGAGCCTCGAGGTACCCGCCACAGCTTGTCTGGTATTTCTCCAAGTGGAAGGCAGGGTTTGTAGGTGTGCTGTAGATCCATGAATTGGTGGCGACCAATTGGGTTGCCCAATAGTAGAGACGGATGTTAGGGAGGGCGATACCCCCGTCATACCATCCTTGCGCGAGAGTGATTCTTGAACTCTTTCTTAACTGAGTTTCATCTTCACTGTCGTCAGTTTCACTTTCAGTGTCCTTGACAGTTTTGTTTACAACAAACTTTACAACGTCTTTTCCTTTTTCAGAGTCAGTTTTCTCTTTTGACAGTTCTTTCACCCTGTTAGGAACATCTCCATAGCTGGTACTTGGAATCTCATCCTTATCGTGAGTTTTTCCTTCTTTTCCAGTGTCTGGATTTTCGTCCCTGCTTCCAGAGCTTTCAGACTGCTCTTTAGTATGTTCTTGATCACCAGTTTTATCTTTGTTTTGCTCAGTGTCCTTACTGGTGTTATTCTCTACCAATTCTCGATCTTCAGATTGATCTTCAGAATTCGGTACTTCAATAATTTCTCCTTCTCCTTCAGTCGCAGAGCTAGCAACTGATACTTCCAGATATCGACGTTCCTGCCGATTTTCAGAATTTGGACCTCTCTCTGTTTCACCTTCAGAGTCAGAATCAGTTGTGCTTTCACCTTCTTCGTTTGGATTTTCAGGTTGAGGCACACGGATAGTATGGCTTGCGTGTACCCATCTCTTTACTCCGGCACACTTAACTGCAGTGGTGCTAATCAATATGACCTGTCTCAGTCTCTGCCAACGAGGCACCAAACAGTTTCTTCTGCGGTGTACCTTTATTCGCACCCAGTCTCCAGGAACTAGGTCATGAGCTGGACTTTTCTCTTTCGTGTTTGATTCAGTTCCCACCTGATGGAACACAGAAGTCACCACGTCAGCCAGGTTTTTGCAATAATCCAGTATGATATCATCATTTATTGTCAACAACTTATCAGCTGGTACAAATGCCTGTCTCATCACCCTGCCCATTAAGATTTCATGTGGACTCAATCCAGTTTTTCTGTCAGGTATGCTTCTTAAGGTCATCAAAACAAGTGGCAAGGCATCTGGACACTTCAGTCCTGTTGCCAAGCACATTTAAGCAATCCTGTTTTTAATAGTTCCATTTACCTGTTCAACTACTCCTGAAGCCTCAGGTCTGTAAGCACAATGCAGTTTCTGACGAATCTCCAGTGCTTCACATACCATTTGCATGAGTTCATTTTGGAAATGAGGGCCACGATCAGTCTCAATCGTCACTGGGAAACCAAACCTAGGGATGATTTCAAGCAGAAGTAATTTTGCAACAGTTAGCCCATCATTCCTCCTTGTGGGGAAAGCCTCTACCCATCGGTAGAACAAACAGATGATCACCAAAACATATCTAAGCCTGTTACATGGCGGAAGCTCGATGAAATCCAATTGCATTCGTGTAAATGGACCTCCCTCCGGTCCTATGGTTTCCAAACTCAAAATTGTTCTCCTGTTTGGATTAAACTGCTGGCATACAAGGCACCTCTGGCATAAGCTTTCAGCAATCATTCTGAACTTTGGATTGTACCACGTTTGTCTAAATAGACGAAGCATGGCATCTCTCCCAATATGAGCTTGACCATGGTACATTCGGGACATATTTGAGATCATGCTATCGGGCATTACTGGTCTTTCATCTTTGTAAACCCAGATTTCATCTTCCTCTCTCTGTCTACATCCTGCTTTTAACCAGACATTTTTCTCTTCCTCATCAGCTTCTTCCTGCATTTGCCTCACTTCCTGTCAAATTTCAACTACAGTTGTTAGCATTAAAGGACTTTTCCCTGCCCCGATTGATGGATGCAAGATTTTTAGCACAGTATTTGGCAATTGAGTCGACATACCTGTTACCTCGGGTGATGTAGTCATCCCCTTTTTTATCTGCTGCACACTTCATCACAGCTATTTTGTCAGGCAGTTGAATTGCATCAATCAACATTCTCACAAATTCTGCATTACGTATGGGGGATCCTGCAGAAGTCAAATAACCTATTTGGGACCACAGCTGTCCGTAGTCATGGACAACCCCAAAACCATACTGACTATCAGTCACTATGGTAACCTTGATCTCCTTTCCCAGTTCACATGCTCGAATCAAAGCAATCAATTCTGCTATTTGAGCAGAACAAATTCCTTTCAGACAAGAAGCTTCCAGTACATCTGCCCCTGAACAAACAGCATATGCTGCACTCAAAACACCCTCATCTGTTCTCAGACACGAACCGTCAACAAACATCACATAATCGGATTCAGGCAATGGCTCATCTCTGATGTCTGGTCTTGGATTGGTACAGTATTCAAGAACATCAGAGCATCTGTGATCAACCTCATTTCTCACTTCTGTTTCCATGGTATCAGGCTATAATATGGAAGGGTTTACATTTACACATCTAGAGATTGTCACATTTTCTCCTCCCAGAATTACCTTTTCATATTTGGTCATCCTATTGTTGGTCAAATACTGTGTTTTTGTTCTAGTGAGGAGAATCTCCACACAGTGAGGTACATACACTCTCACAGGAAATCCCATCACTATTCCTTCACTTTGTTCTAGACTGACGCTTGTGGCTGCTACTGCTTTTAGACATCCTGGCAATGCTTTTGCAACAGGGTCCAAAACAGCTGAGAAATACGCTATTGGCTTTCTCAGTTTTCCATGTCTCTGGATTAGTACTGACAATGCACATCCTTCTTGTTCACTGCAGTACAGTTCAAACTCTTTTTCATAGTCAGGCATCCCTAAAGCTGGTGCTTCACATAAACTCGTTTTTAACTGTTCAAATGCTTCCATCTCAGTTTTGGTCAGAACTATATTGTCTCTGATATCTGCTCTGGTTAATCTCTGCAATGGCTTTGCAATCAGTGAGAATCCACTAATCCACTGTCTACAATAACCTAGCATTCCTAGGAACATTCCCACTTGTCTTTGAGTTTTTGGTGGCTGCATTCCTTGTATCATTTTAATGCTTTCTTCAGTAACTTGTCTTATTCCTTTGGCAATCTTATGACCTAAGTATTGCACCTCTTTCTGACAAAATTGTAATTTTGATGGAGACACTTTATGTCCCTCTTCTGCCAAATGATTCAGCAATGTAATAGTATCTGTTACACATGCATCTTTTGTCTTTGATGCCACTAGGAGATCATCAATGTATTGAACCAATACAGACTCTCCAGTCATGCTCAAACTTTCTAATGATTTCTTTAGCAACTGATTAAACATAGATGGACTTTCAATATACCCTGGAGGAATTCGGCACCATGCCAAAATACAATCTCCGAATCTGAACGCAAAAATTGGCTGGCTTTCTGGATGCAATGGAACTGTAAAGAACGCATTACACAAATCGATTACAGTGTACCATTCTGCATCATGGGGAATTTGATACAAAATCACTGCTGGATTTGGTACAATCGGACAACATGGGACAACTATCTTATTAACCTTTCTCAAATCCTGTACAATTCTAAATGTTCCATTTGGCTTTTTCAATCCCATAATCGGTGAATTACTAGGACTACTCTTTATTTCTCTCAATATGCCTTGTTCAATCATTTTGTTTATCACTGGGGTTATTCCTTCAATTATTTCTGCGGTCATTTTGTACTGGGGAATGTTCGGGTAATTTGCACCTTCTTTTACAGAGACTTTTACAGGATCTACATCTTTCATCAACCCAATATCGTCTCCTGTGAAATCCCACACTTTCTCTTTCACTACCTCTTTTAATTCATCAGGTATCTTTTCTCGATCAAACACAGGCAACAATTTGTTTTGCTCTGCTTCAAGCATAAGCATTGTCATTTTATACAGGCTATCTTCATCTGGGGTTTGCAACTCTATGCCATCTGGTGAACAGTATATGGCACAGTTCATCTTACACAAAATGTCTCGACCTAGCAAATTCACGGGGCTACTATCACACACCACAAATTGGTGCATGTCTTAAAAATTATTTCCAATTCTACTTCAACTGGTTGTGGCAAAGAAGTTTTAATCTGTCTGTTAGGTACACCTACAACCTGGATATGATCTCCCGAGAGAGGAAGATTTTGGACTTCCACTGACCTACAGTAGAACGGGTAGCACCAGTGTCCACTAGGAAAGTTATTTCTACATCATTCACCTTTACGTTCACAAATGGACCCGACTGATCTACCTCAAGAGTGGCTCCAAGCACACACTCTTCTTCCCCTCTCAGGCACTGTCAGAAACTTTCATCTGACTCACTCGCACCTTCCTCTTGTAACCAATACTGGGGACTCACATTCACTCTGGGCGATCTATTTACCTGCTCGCCTCCGCTGAATCCTGTCTCTGCACTGTATCTTTGATGGATTACACTGTGTGGAAGTGGCGGTTGTGGCACCTGACTTTGCTGATTAACTATCTGGTGCTGTTGTGGTTGCTGTTGAATTACCTCATTCTGCACCTGTGGATTCAATGATGTATTTTCTGGATTAACTCTTGTTAGATACTTACACTCTTTTCTCCAATGCCCTATTCTGCCGCAATTATGACAAGGGAACTTTTTCTTAAGCTCTTCTATATTTCCTACTAATTTCGTTTTGTTGAAATTTCCTTTCAATTTTCCCTGATTTGCATCAGTATTTTTATTTTCCAATTGTGCCACTTGGTGTTCTGTTACCTTCACTTGTGCCCACATAGCTTTTTCTTTCAATTTCTTTTGTTTGGCATCAATTTCTTCACTACAATATTTGGATTTTCTTAAAACATAATCTACAGAACTTGACAGCCATCCTATCATTCTATGTCTGATCATGTCTCCAATTTCTGGTCTTAATCCATACACAAATTGATGTATAAAATGACTCATGTCCTTTTCACTCAACTCTTCATATCCACTGTATTGTTTAAATACCAACAACAATCATTCATAAAATGCATGCACAGATTCTCTTGGTTCCTGTGTAGTTCTATCTATCTTTACCCAATCTGTTTCTTTTGGTGAAATTTTATTCTTCAAAAATACTATCACTTGTTCATATTTCCTCATTACTTCAGGTGATGTAGCACCTGTAACTTTGTCTCGAGGATATTCCTCTTTTGGCCAATTCACAGTTATTTTACATTCGGTCCATAAATCAGCTGGCACAACTATGTCAAATAATCCATCCAGATCAACCCATAGTACTTTTGAAACTTTCATAAATCGATCCATCTGTCGATACCATTCTACTGGTTTTTCTCTCAATCTGGGGAAATCATTTGTAAATGATAATATATCCTGTCTACTCCATGGTACATGTACATATCCTCCTCCAGGTATTTCTCTCATAGGGAACTAATTTGTGACTGTCTCTTTTTCTCTGACTGGGAACGCTATTGTGGATTTATCACTAGCCTCCTCTTTCTTCTTTGCCCATTTCACTCTCCATTTATTCACATCTCCCCATCTTCGTAACAGCACAATTAATTCTTTTATTTGGGTTAACCTTCCGGCAGTATTCATGTTTTCAATGTCTTTTTCTGAAAAATCTACTATAAGATTTCTGCAATGTTTTATTCTTTGCAAATTCTATTTCAAATTCATTTGCCAAGCCTTCTAATTGATGATGTACAGACTTCGCTTTCCATGCTTTTACACATGAACATGAGTTCATCATCTTGGTACGTTTTTAATCTGTCTGTTCCAATTGTTCCAATAATTAATTCTTCCATATCGACTTTTAATCTTGCTACATAGAGCACTTTGGGTTCATGCTCTTTTAATTTCAGAGTTTTAATCCAGTCACTTAATTCCTGTTCTGATGGTCCACCAGGGGTTTGCGTTAAATCTATTTTCTCTATACTCTTTTCAGGTGTAGCAGAGTCAGACTCTGCTCCGGTTGCATATTTATAGGGTAAACTCTGATTGAAAGTTAAATCAGGCGGATTTACATTATTGGTTTGTATAATTTCTGACAAATCTGAATAAATATTTCCTCTCACTTTTTGCAAACTCTGTTGCAAAGGGATTGTCAAACTTGGTTATTTTGTTCTTTGGTTTTCAAACACTGGAGTTACAGGTCCTATCGTTACTGGGACTGTTACTGCTTCTATATTTTTCGTAAGTTCTTGTATCTTTTCTGTCAATGCATTTGTAGTCCGTATATATTCAGCAGTACTTACTTGTTCTTCAACTCGTTTTTCTACCCTATTTACACTTTCTCGCTCATTAATTTGCTTTGGAGTACCGGTAAGTCTTGGTTCTGTTATTGAAGTATTCGGATTATATCTCACTTCCACTCTTTCTGGTACATCTCTAAAATTAGAAAATTGCCTTGGGGTTTCATTAATTCTTTCATCTACGGGTGGAGCATTAGGTGTAGTCCATAAAGTACCTGGTTGATATGGTGGCGTTCTCCTATTTAATATTTCTTCTAACACAGCATCCTCTGATTCACTTTCACCATAACCTTCTCTCCCTGTTTCTACATTTTTCCTCTTTCTGTGCATTTCCGCCCTTCATAATCATCCACTAGTCTGACTGGATACATGCCATCTCACATGTCAGCATTTCTCCATCTACGCATTCTACTCTTATGTGTCTCTCCCCATAAATTACGAAACCTGATATGTCCTTTTAACCTCTTGCTTTCCAATTCATGCATCTCATCTTCCCATTCAACTAAAGCTTCAAACTGAGTCGGTCTAGGTCTTGGGTCAAGTTTCATCATCTTTTCTCTCAAATTTCTCGAAACTGCCACATCAAAAGATCCTCCTTCTGGGAAAGCACACCATCATTTCTGGTATACCTTACCCAATTCTCTAGCCAAACACACGTATGGTAACCATATTTTGACGAATACAAGTGCTGTCAATTGAAAATTGATTGCATCCCTAGGGCACACTTGTATCTAGGGGTCATATGCCTCCACAATCTTAAAGAAACGAATCTTGACAATTTGTTTGAATTTAAAAGAGTAACGTTTTAATCCAATGCAGTCATTAGAGTATGTTTCTCCACATACTAAACACGAATCATAATATCCATAATCATTTCATCCAGCTCCAATGCATTTCGGGCATGGCCCTTCATCTGGGAGCATCTAAAAAAAACGACATATATAAGCACCTATGTATGTTGTTCCTGATCTTTAAACAGACATATCAATTTAAATGCAATCAAAGTACGATCTTAAATAAAATCATACGTAGTGCGAACTGTGAAAATACATGAATGATGTCGATATATCGGTCTCTGCGCGGTACAGTGCTAAAACATACTATTAACAGGTTAATAGAAATAGAAAAATTCAAAATTCAAAGTCTTACATCTTGGGAAAAATCAGCATACGGACAGCATCTCGGTAGGAAATAGAAAAGGAGTTTTTTCTTTACTAAAACCAGGACTTTTTATACCTTTTTCACTAGCTCCATCTATCTAAAAAAAGTAACTTTCAGCATAAATTTGAGTTCTGATTGGACAATTTGGGGTGGATGAGCATCACCTCATCATTACAATATTTGTTCCTCTTCCGTCAGCTAGATTTTTAAATGGGTCATTGTTTTGGGCCATGTCCAGACTAGTCCTGTTCTCAACTAGCAACTTCTCAAGATTTTCACACGTTCAGAACCATTGTGCTCATCTTTTTGGCAGACATCTAGACTTCCAGGCTACATTGTCCTTGAACTTGCATTCACTCCAGGCACAAGCAGCTCACATTCGAACTCAGACTTGGGCTTGCGCATGCTCACTTCATTTTCTATTCACAGTTCAACAAGTCAGCCATCTTTTTCTACGCCTTACAGGCCAGAATAGGAACTATCTTTAGAAACAAACACAAACGAACGTTAATTTTAGAAATGTAACCTTTCTGTTTACCTCCCCCTTACTAAGGTTTTCCCTATTAGTAGTTAGCTAGCAAATAAGCAACATTTAGGCGTAATATACTCACCTATTTCCACGTTTTGCCACAAATTACGTAAACAAAAGCACATTTATGCTGCATTCCGTTATCTCAAAAGCTGCTTATTAGTTTATGACATGACAGAATCACATAATTAGTTATTTATGATTGCAACATAAGCAAAATTAATTCCCACGTGTATTCATGTAGGTGTATTTCTTATTCTAAGTTGATTAATTACACATATCACTCCTTTAGTTCAAGTTATGGGTATGGAAGTGTGATTTTGCAAGGGGTACACAAAATGTTGTTTCTCCACCTTGCTCCATCAGCTGCTCAAATTTTGCCGCAGCGCAGGGGAGGGGCGGGGGGTGATGAACGCGGTGCTTCCGTGCTCATGACAGCGTGGTTCCGTCACGGCCCCTCCCGCTCATTAATTCGCCGGCACAGTCGGGGAATCAATGACTCGTGGGCGTAGCAGCAGAAGCAGGACTGAACCACGCCGTCATGAGCACCTGCCGCCCGTGGCTCATGACGCCGTCGTTCTGTCATGCGCATGCAAGGGGTTAACTGACGAGTTTTGGGTGGGTGTTGTTTTAGTGCGTTTCTGTGTTTCACAGAGTGGTATATTTTTTGTGAGCTGCCACTCATACTTGCCAATAGAACTGATTCAGGTGTCAGACTCCAGATTTTTTTCAGTAAAAATCGCTTTATTTTTGGTTTCTTCCTCCTAAAATTGCCACCTTTTCGCTATAAGCCAATAGAGAAAATAAATTCCTATGTACTGATTATCGCAGAACATGCATCTATACAAGAGTAAAGTTGGTTCAATAAATATATTGAAAATGTCCCACTGTGTATTCTGTATATTTCTCTGAGCACTAGTAAGCATGAGTGGATGAGCGAAAGAAATAAAATAAATAAAATAAAATAAATTCCTCCCGCTATTTTTTCAGAAAAATACCATTTTGAAATTGTCGGCATGTATGGTCACTTAACAATACTTCTATGCTTTCATGTTACAACAATACTTTGTAACAAGCAGCATATTTTCAGTGAACATCGTAAAATACAGTAACTGCCAGCTGCGGCTCAGGAAAAGCTTTCAGTGTCTAACTAAGCACCTGCCTACTTTCAAGGACAGGCTCGTTGGCTAGACAAAATGTATGGAATAGCGGAAGATACATCAAGTGCTCTTTGACCCAATGCCATTACAGGGTGGACCTATTGTCCTATCAATCGTCTTTTAATAGCAGTCAATCATCTGCTGAGGGAAGGGAGGATGCAGAGCATAAACTAGAAATAGTAGACAGGACTTTCAGAGCCTTGTTTACTTTCGGCTCCTGCCATTGTATTTATAACCACTGATGCTAAGTGTTACAATTGAAGTGTTAATTATACAAACCTGGGATCATATGTGCTACCCTTTGATACGTTAGTTGAATACACGGCGTATAAAGGTGTGTGAGTAATAATAATTTGAAGGTGTCGCGTAATTTATAAATTATAGATATAGGTATATGTTTAAAACGTTACAAATTTGTGTCGTTTAAATTTGTTTGTAATTAAAGAATAAATAAAATTCAGTAAATTCGCAGTGCCTAATGCATACATTGTACATATTACTGTAACTTTAGAATTTGTAATGTTTGTGGATTTTTAGATACGTTCGTATAGAATGAATACATTTTCCTAACTATAACAAAGGTTAAACCTTTGCTTTTTTTCTTTGAATTCAATATTTTTCAAAAGATTTTTATAAAAATGTGTTCTAAATCGTAGAGTTTGCTGTCATGGAGTGGAATTGCATTAAGTGGAGCGGAGTAGAGTTGAGTAGTATAGCGTACACTAAAGTACATTGTTATAAGGTGCAGTGGCATGTTGTATAGCATAATGTGTGGAGTGCACTTGAGTGGACAGAAGTAGTGGAGAATCAAATAAAGTGTTATAAATTAGAGTCGAGACTTGTACAATTCACTGGAACCTTGTGTCGTAGAGTGTTTGAAAGTGTTGTAGAGTGGAGTAGAGTGTTGTACACCGGCATGTTTAAGGCATAGAGTAGAGTACAGGGTTGTACAGAGTAGTGTTGGGACACAGAGTGGAGTACAGTGTTGTATAGTGGCACACTGTGTGGTTGAGTCTTATAGAGTGGATTTGCATAGAGTGTGGTACTGTGGTGCGGTGCAGAGTGGAGTGTTGTACAATGCCATAGAGTGGGAGAAAATGTTGTGCAGTGGAGTACAGTGGAGTGGAGTCCAGTGGAGTGGGGCGCAGCATAGAGTGAAGTAGTGTGGTCTACAGTAGAGTGGTGTGGAGTCGAGTAGCGTAGAACTGAAACTGCCTTTACAATGCAGTCATTACTACGGAATTCATTTACCACGCATACATCATAATGCATATGCCTGTACCACGCATGCCTTTATAATGAAAATGCAAGTATTTTGGGGGTAAGTGTAAATATATTGCCTCCTGGCAGCTGCCAGTAGGTAGTTCTAGTTAGGACCTAGTTTCCATAGACATAGCAGTTTGAGTTTGGCTAATAACTTTGGTGATGTTAGACAAATCTTCATTAAAATTTCAAAACTAGTATGCCACTCACTTCAGCTGCTGTCTGGAAAGCTTCAGGGCGTTTGGGAGCCAAAAAAAAGAGGGGGTCCCAAAACACTTTTTCCCCATGCAATTCCCCAAAGAGATTTTTGACACGACTACAGCCTAAACCGCTGAACGGAATGACACCAAATCTGGCAGAAAACTAGATCTTGGCCCAGAAAAAGGGCTTTTTGTAATTTAGTGTAAATCTGTTCAGGAGTTTTGAAGTTGTTGAAGAAAAAAGATTTCTGTATATCTAGAGACGCAGAACCACTGCGGATCTACTGCGATGGATCCCCAGATCCACAGTCCAATGGCAATGCCGTAATTGGCAGGTCACAAAGTTACGGCCTCCATTTTGTGTATTGGGTCGTGATTCCTGGGAGGGGGATAAAGTATACATTTTATATAAGGGGTCAAGATGGAGGTATTCTGCCCCTATAGTACTGATGGAGGGTTCTGTGAGAGACCCCTCATGAGCAAGAAATTGTAGGAAAACCTTTTTTTGTGGGCGCAAGGATTTGCGAATCCACTGCGACCCTCAGCATGGCCCTTATGTGATTCAACTGTAGATACAGAACCCAATTAAACACATACACCCACTCAGACCCATTCCCACACTTCTTTACACATCCACATAACCAACCACTCACACATCCATACACCTACTCAGATACCCATGCAGTCACTCATACACCCTCTTATACACCCATACAGTCACTGATACATCCACTCAGAAGCCTCGCTCACAGACCCACACAACCACGTACACAGCCATTCACACACCCATAAAGCGAAATCACTGACACAGCCACTTAAACAGCCTTACGACCAGTCACAGGCCCACACTGACACTTATACACCCAATCATACACCCACACATCACACATTCACACGCCTATTTACACACCCAAACAACCCCTCACATCCACTCACTCACTTATTCAGCCACTCACACACCCACTCAGAGACCCAGAAAACCACTCACACACCCAGTCATACAGCCATACAGCCACTCTCACTCACCCTCTCACACACCCATACAGTCACTGACATATCCACTCAGAAACTAAGAGAATCACTTCCACCCACTACAGACCCACACAGGCACTCACACACCCACATCACACACTCATCCAGCCACACACACACACACACACACACACACACATACACACACTGTATTAAATGTGTTGTGGTTTTGTATTGAATGTATGCTTTTAGATGGGAATGGATCTGCATATATGTTGCGGATCTGCCTGCAGCATAGCCAGCAGACTCATTACCTCCATGGATCCCAGTCAGAAATTTGAGAAAAAGGATTTGAAAACAAAAAAACACAGTGTTTGGGAAAGGTGTTGACTCTGAGAACAACCTTTGCGTTCATGGTGTGTAGATGACAACTACACATAGAACAGGATGCAGTATTTTAAGTTGTTGAGGAGCACCCTGGTGCCTGTGTTTGTGAAATAGACTCTGTCTTTTGGATATACTCCGTCAATGTCGAAGCTTAAGTTGTTATGATATATAGAGTCCATGTTGTTGTCTTGGAGAAATGCAGAAACTGCATGTTTGACATGTTTCCTGGTTTTCTCTATCTGTGAGCAACATTGGGTTGACTACTGTCACTTTTGTCTTTAGCAAATGTTGGAGAACACCAAGGCAGTATGTGGAAAAAATACATCCACAATCCCAACAACGGACTCCTAGTTCTGCACCTCACGCTAGTTCCGACAGAACCTGATCTTGCGCACTACTCCCCAGCACCAGCCGTTGTGTGGCGCCTCTGTGATCCAGATCCAGATAGATTAATACAAGTGGGGGTGCGTCAAGCAATGAAGTCCAGTAGACTTAATGTAGTATCAAAAAATCCTTTATTTCAAAATGCTTTTTCAAAAGGTCAATAGCAAACAACCTCAGCAAACGCGTTTCATTCCCTTTAGGGGAACTTCATCAGGGCTGAAAATGATACATAAAGAAACAAAAATCAAAATAAGAACATCAAAATAATTAGGACCTGTGAGAAAGTGCCATCTTTCTTTCCTTGGTATGCCCCCACTTTTTTTCTGAATTGCTGATGTGCTTTGACTGAGTGTGCCCTGGGCTCCTTCCAACCAGGTACCCAGGGCCTGTGTTCCTTCCCTAAAACTATACTGAAACAAAACCCAATTGGCATCTATGGCCACCTATCAGCCCCTAGTAGTTGGTACCCTAGGTACCCAGGGCATGGTGACCAGAAAAGACCCCTGAGGGCTGCAGCACTTATTGTGCCACCCTCAGGGGCCCTGTACCCTGGCACCCACACACTGCCTTTGCAGGCTGAGTGCCTAAGTACAGAACTAAAACCAGAGTCGGCATGGCACACAGGGATGTGTGCCATGCCCAGAGAACCCACTGCCCTGGCATACTTCAATCACCCCTCTAGCTGAATGCCCTATGCCAGAGGTGTGGGCACAGGTGCATGAGCCCCGTGCCCCTACATTACCCAGGGCCATTCCTGGGCACTGTAAGTGCAGTAATGCCATTAAGAGTATATGGTGCTGGGAGGTTGGCATTACGAACTCCACAGACCCATAATGGCTACACTGAAGACTGACAAGTTTGGTATCAAACTTCTCAGCACATTAAACCTGCACTGATGCCAGTGTGGGATTTAATGTAAAATGCACCAGAGGGCATCTTAGAGATGCCCTCTGAAACCCTAACCTACAATCCACGTCTGGCTGAGTGGCTGCAGAGGCTGCCACACAACAGATATGTTGCTGGACCCCTGGGTAGGAGAGCCCCCGCTCTCCTGGGCCTGCAACAATGCACATACTGGGCGAGGTGCTAGGTCTCCTCCCCCAGGATGGGCAGGGGAAAGCTTCAAAGGCATGCCGCCTCTATGAGCTTCTCCAGACCATTTGATGTAGCCAGCAACCAGCCCCCACCAGTCCTGCCCCCCACTCTGGTGGGAAGACTGGTGGGAAAAACTATGTCAGGAAGGGGGGGTGCCAGCCTGTGCCAACCCCACCCCTCAGGTGGGGGAGACGAGGTGAAGCACAACCCCGGGCTAAAGCCATCTTGAAGATGGGGAGCCCTGCCCGATCACAGCTAGGCTCCTGCCCCCCTACCACGGGAGAGGAGCAGGCTAGGGGGTGTACCCACCCCAGGGCAGGGACCCATTGATCCCTCTCCTTGCCCTACCTGTAACGCCCCTGAATTCAGTATTTAGGGACTCTCTGAATCTTCCTTCCTCAGATCCCGATACCAAAAAAGAAGAAAGAAGATCAAGAAGAAGACCCGCCGTGCAGCTGCTAACGACAGGCCCCAGCCCTACCGGCCTGTTGATCCTGGAACCTGCTCCCCAGAACCAGGGTCCACCCCAACTGCGACCAGCAGAGGGTAAGCTTTTCTGACACCCAAAGACACCCCTGTACCCGGTGCTCTACAGCCCCCTGTGCCACCCTTTGGGGTACCTACCTGTGCTCCAAGATCCCAACTTACCTCTTGAAATGCTAGTCGCCCCTGGAGAGTCTGCGTCCCCGAGCCTGCAGCCTTTGTTCCTTTTTGACCTTTCCCATTGGATAACATTGAGCGCCCGATGGCTCAAAAGCACCCTGCACCCAGCCGCCCGAGTGCCGCTGGCTGTGATCCCTGTGTCCTATCCTACTTCCCCCTTGCCCTGAGCAAGTGACCAGGAGCCCAGCTCCGACAGCCGCGTGGCCTGCTAGCCAGCAGCCACCAACTGAAGGCCCCCCTTCCCTCTTTGGATATCATTGGGCCTACCTACCTCTGCACCCGGCCGCCCCTGTGCCGCTGGGAGTAAACTAACTGTACTTACCTGACCCTGGGGACCTCTGAGTCTATGCCCAGAACATTAACTTCACCAACTAAGTACTCACCTGGAAGCCGGTAATTTACTTGGTCTCGTGCCATGCGTGTCGGGGCCAACACATGAGAAGGGGCACACCCTGGATCAAGTGTTTTCATCTGTTCCACCCACGGAGGTTGCTACCCGGCAGATGCTTTGGACTGACCACCGGCTGATCAGCTTCTCGGTGGTGGAATCTGCACGCTCGGACTATAGAGCGCCCATTTTGCTCAGACCAGCCTCGCGAGCACTTTATAGAGTGACACCAGACCTGCTTGAGCAGGCGCTTCTGGATCACCCTTGTCATCTTGTGGGTGATTTGGATAGTGATGTGGAGTCTCTACAGCGTTGGCTTATAGACAGGTTGGATGATCTAGCCCCCAAGGCTGCCCCCCGGTCCACGGTGGTGAGGCAATCGGCCCCGTGGTTTACGGAGGCGCTTCGTGTGGCCCGTAGTCAGTGCAAGGTGGCCGAGAGGGCCTGGCGCCGTATGTACGATGGGGAGGCCAAACTTGCCTATAAGGCAGTAGTTAAGGCCTACCATCGGGACATCCTGGGTGCCAAGAGGGAATATCTGGCGAGGAGGATAGAGGCATCGGCGAACTCCTGTAAGGAGATCTTTAATATCGTGAAGGAGTTTACTATCTCCAGCTCTCATCCGCCCCCGCCAGCTTCAGCGGATGTTTGGGCGCATGATCTGGCTGGCTTCTTCACAGGTAAGATCAAGGCCATTCAGGCCACCTTTGAGGAGGGACCGGAGCGAGGCAATGGTATTAGGGCGGATGGTAGTCTACCGCAGATATCTGCGGCGACGCTATCCGATTTCCCTACTGTTGCCTGTGATGTCTCTCAGGCGTTATTGGCCAACCTTAAATCTGGCTCGCCACTTGACCCCTGCCCTGCCAAATTTTTGGCCGGGATGGCGGCGGTGGTGAATCCTATGGTCAATTCTGTCCTCAATTCCTCCTTGGAAGAGGGAAGGGTCCCCAGCTCTTGGAAAAGAGCGATGGTGATCCCCCTCCTAAAAAAAACGGGTCTTGACACCGAGGTTTTGGCGAACTACAGGCCAATCTCACTTTTACCTGCACTGGCGAAGATCACGGAAAAATACGCCCACGGAGTCCTGTCGGGCTTTTTGGAGGCTAACCATCTGCTCCACTCATCTCAATCGGGTTTCCGTCCTAATGTTAGTACGGAAACGGCTCTGTTGGAGGTGACTGAGATTATCAGGGAGACTCTGGATGTCGGCGGTAGGGCCATGCTGGTCATGTTAGATCTGTCGGCGGCGTTCGACACCGTCCCCCATAAGGCGCTTTTAGCGAGGCTTTATGACATCGGCCTCAGGGGGACGGTGCTCAGGTGGTTCACCTCTTTCCTGGAAGATCGCCGCCAGACGGTCTGGGTTTCCCAGAGCTCCGCCGAGATGCCGCCACTGGGAGTTGGGGTTCCACAGGGTTCTGTGTTGAGCCCCACGCTATTTAACATCTTTATGTCCCCTTTGGCGGCCTTGGTGGAGGCCTGTGGGGCCCAGATCGTCTCCTATGCCGACGACACACAACTCCTCTTCACTTGCGGGAAAGATCAAGAGTTTGATGGAGAGAGAATCCGGGACTGCCTGGCGTTGGTCTTCGACTGGTTCCAACGGAACAGTCTGAGGGCCAACTCGGGCAAGTCTGAGATTTTATTTTTTGGCTGTGTCGTCGAGCCTGATTGGCAGCATTGGTGGCCGTCTGACATGAATCCTCCTGCTCAGTCCTCCCAGGTTGCTAAAAATCTGGGTGTCAAGCTAGATAATCAGCTGGCGTTGCGAACTCACATCCTTGGTCTGGCTGGTACCTGCTACGGAATCCTGAAGATGCTTCGCAAATTTTTGCCCCTGTTGTCGGAGGAACACAGGAGGATTACCGTTCAGGCTCTTATCGGCTCTAGGCTGGATTATGTAAACGCCCTCTTTCTTGGCCTTCCAGATTATCTGGTTCAGCGCCTTCAGGTGGTGCAGAACTCTGCTGCCCGGGCAATTTTTGGTCTTGGCAGACGTGCCCGTGCCTCAGGGTTGCTCCAGAAGCTTCATTGGCTCCCTATTAGGAAGCGGATTCTGTTTAAATCCTTGACCCTGATGCACAAAGCTTTGCATGGATCAGGGGCGGGATATTTACAGCGGAGACTGAACTTCTATCATCCAGTTCGCTCTCTCCGTTCGGAATCCCTTTTTAAAGCGGTGGTTCCACTGGTGAGGAAGGCGCGCGCTGGAGGGCGATCCTTCAGCTGCCGAGCGCCTCAGGTGTGGAATTAGCTTCCGCTTGCGCTGCGCAGTACTGCCAATCTGCTTCAGTTTAGGAGGAGCCTGAAGACTTGGCTTTTTAATCCCTAGTCTGTTTTTTTAATTAAATTGTTTCTTTTTCTTCCTTTTAGGATTTTGTGTTTTAGCTGTGTTGTGTTACTTTTATGAGCCACGGGTGGAAAAGCGTCGGGACACTCCTTTCGAGTAGCCGTACGCTATACAAAAACAACGTAACATAACATAACATAACTTACCTGCCATTGGATAACATTGACTCATTTTGACCTGAAAATTTTCCAAGTGTGAAGTTTTGAAACCTGAAAATATTCACATAAAATCAGCCAAAGTCCGAATTCCGAAGTACTCATCTGTGATCAGGGGAGAAGCCAGCGCTGTACCTTTCAGCCCAGTACTGAACCGCAAAAGTAATCCCTAGCGGGGTTACTAGTAATCTGTACTTTCTCCAAAGGAACCCATTGTCTGCTTTTCTACGAAATTTCTTCTAAATGTCTACTTTTGAAAACTTGAAATATTCTTAAAAAATCACACGAAATACTGAAACGCAATTACCTACCTGTTTTGAGTTAAGACCCCAGTGCTGGCCCTAGGATACCAGTGCTGGGTTACAAAAGTAACGCGATCGTACTTTACCTGCATCCTGAATTTTCTCCCATTGAATAACATTGTCAGATTTCCTTTGAAAAGTTTCTAAGTGTGAACTTTTAAAACAGATTTATATTCATGAAAATTCACTACAGTAACTAAAACGTTTTTCCTAATCTGGTTTCAGCTTAGACCCCAGGACTGAATCTCAGATCTAGTCCTGGGACTACTAGAGTCTCTATATAGTAATCAACTGTACTTACATGTGGAAAACCCATTGAGCTCAATGCTATAGTGTGTTTTAGGATTGTGTTGCTTACTGTCAATACTGTATTAATTGTGTGCATGAACTTTATTGCTCCTTTGCAAAGTAATTACATGAGAGAACTCATAACAAGAAAAGTATATTTTTATAACTGTTGATCCTAAACATAAAACACCTATATCTGTGGATATAACAACAATTGGCCTGGAGTTCAGTCCTTGAGTGTGTGAAACCTTTTGCTGACTGAATGTGTACAATAAATGCTTTACACTGTCCTCTGGTACTGCCTTACTGCTCGACAAAGCTACCACTTTGGAGAGTAAGGTCAGTTCTGACTTTAACCTCTGTTATACCTCTGGGGTTGGTGGACTCTATACACACTGTACTTCATTCTAGTCCAGTGTATATAGAGCCACTTTCTCACAGCACCAAAATATGTTATAAAACGGCACAAGACTCAAACGTAAACAGAGACAAGGGCCAAAAAAACACAAATATCTCCTTGGAGAGGTTACACACTAGACGAGTGCACATATTTATATTTCATAGTGATTGACATGACACTTTGAGCGTATAAACACATTAATATGTACAAGTTAGAAACAACCGAAACACATATATTGATCCAAATCAGGACCGCAACCTTGTCCCATTAAATAATGGAAGTAGTTTGGGAAATAACATCCCCTACCAGACACAAATTTATGTACATTTCCACAAGACCAAAACATTTATATATATACATATATATATATATATATATATATATATATATATATATTCACAAAAGCACCTCCGAATGGGGAGCCCCCGACCCTACAGGGCGGCCTCTTGCACCGGGCACGGAGAAACCCGGCTTTGATTCCGTACAACGAAGAAACACAAAAGAGGCCCTTTTCAGTGTCCAGAAAGCATTTTAATGAAGCTTGTAGCACATTAGATCCATAGTCCCCAACTAGTTTCGGCACATCCGGCCTTGCTCACGGGTGGGAGTGTCGACGAGTGTGTCTGTGACTACATATATATAAAGTTCCTGGTCACCTGACCGATTGTGGCATACAATTCCCAAAATGCACCTTGTTGAAAGGGTGAGTCCTGGAAAATGTCTCTTTGCAGCTGTCAGTAAAGTAAACTGTTCAGCACCCTTGTGCATTACTGATGGGGTGACGGCATATTTTCCAAGTGGAAATCGGGCAGGATTCCTGGTAGAGGCATAGTGCACAATGGAGAACTTACTTCATTATCGTGCCTCTGTCTCTGAACGATTGGCGGAGAAATCATCTCCGACCAAATCCCTTCCAGCGTTGCCGTCGTGATACCGTCGTGATACCCTGTGATATATATATATATATATATATATATATATATATATATATATATATATATATATATACACACATATATATACACACATATATATACATACATATATATATATATAGTAGCAGAAGCAAGAGAGACCATATCACAAAAAACAACGGGAGGCTAGAGTAAGCCCCAACTGACATATGCACAGGGGGTATATAACCAGCATTCTATATAAAAGATGTCACAATAAAAGGGATAAGTGAATTGCGACACAAGTATACCTTATAAAATCATCAATGTATATCATGAAGTATGGTGGCTTATTAGTATTTCTCTAGTATATTGCGCTGGAAGCCATTGGAGTTTTCACAGGTATAATAACACCTGCTTGTTGGAAACCTATTCATACAGAGAGCCTTTGTCATGAAAAGGAACTGAAACGGCAAATCAAATCTTTTGGCCACATATAAATGTATATCCAGCACCAGATGAGCATAATGGTAATGGTCCCATTCTGTTTTAAAGATGTTAATAGTGCCCCCTTGAGCCCAACAATCTCATCCGTAATGAGCAATAATCCATAAGGCGGGTGCTCAACCCTATGTATACAAGACTTACGGCAGTTGACAGGACTGATGGCCAGTCCCCACAGTCCCCCGCTACAATAACAAGAGTGAGAGTGTGAGCAAACATAGGTTTTGGTTGCATACATAGCAAGAACTAAACCTGCACAAGCATCCCTCCGTTGCAACAGGTCCCTTTGATGGATATTTAAGCACCAGATTGACGTACCCCTTAATCCCGGATCACAGTGGTTACCGTCCCATATCCCAGTGAGCACAGTCCTTTGTGCCGGACAGTCATTGCATGCAATGCGCGGCCGTTCGTGTAGGCACAAATTCATGAAATTCAGCCCCTCTTTTTTAAAATGCCATAAGTCTAGGCAACCAAGTAAAGCCAACCACAGTCAGCGTACCCGATTACAAAAAAGCAGACAACTTGAGGAAGAGAGAAAACAGGGAGAACCAAGCGTGCATCAATGTATTAGCTCCCATATGTGTATATACTAACAACGCCCCCAAGTTTAAGTAAGCATCCTGTCTATAATGCACCAGTACACTAACTGCATCACCTCCTATGTTTGCAGCCCAATATGTCAAACTAGCAGTAACAGGCGTAAATCAGCAAGCCTGCTGTGTCCAGCGCGTGTAATTCCTTCAACACTACTGATACTAGCAAAGTGTTGCCCCTAGAGATACATAGCTAACAGTCCCCAATACCAATTATCCGTTAACACTAGCCAACAGCCCTCTCCTTACTGTTAATCCGTATGTCCGGCCAAACTCCAAAAATAAAGTACGCGCCCTTTCACTATTAAAAACCCTGCATATGCATCACAAACTTCAACATAGCAGCCAACCGTGTTACGAAAATAGTGCAAAAACACTGGTGCACCCTTAACAGTGGGAAACTGAACATCCCCACACCCATGTTCTCACACAGAAAAGGAAAAACCTAAGAGACATCTTGGTACACGCCCGCCCCAAACAAGAAACTATAAGACCCAACAAGTACTGAGTACCCTACCGATGGGCCACCATCCTTGTGGGAACTGCAGTGTGTTTTACCTAACTTCCACTACAAAAAAAGTAACTTTTAACAACAAGATGAGTTGGGAGTTATGCAAACTCACTAACTGCAATACCACAGGGGTTGTGTACTTGATCACATGCACATGTAACCTACATTATGTGGGTATGACCACCAGAAAGTTTAGCACCAGGATAGGAGAACACCGCAGAAACATTAGGTGCCATTGGGTCACCACAAAAATGGCGTCACATTTCAATGAAGTGAAGCACACCACTAACGATCTACACTGGGTAGTGTTAGAAGATCTCAAACACATTGACAACCGAAAAAAAAGATTGCTAGAGAAAGAGCAGCGGTGGGTGTATAAATTGCACACAGACACTGAAGGATTGAATGATGATATCCCGTGGGGGCAGTTCATTAACAAAATCAGGAATACACCTTCTGCCAGACTTTGGGGCTGATTCCGATCTGGGTCGGAAGGGCACCGAATGCGATCCGGCTGGAAAAACTACAAGACGAAGGCATGTTTTCCGGCCGACTCGTACAGCTGTACGAGCGAGCAAGTACAATGCGAGCTACGTGATATTCACCGACGAGTCATTTCCAGGTCCAACCCGCTCCGTACGTCTCAGCCGTAAGCTCACCGTGGCGTGTAATGGATGCGATTTACGACCGAGGCAGTATGATGCACGCATCGGACAGCCGGAGTGTCCAGCTCGCAAATAGTCCGGGACGTTGCCTTTGGGGGTCCGCGTCGCACCCCCTGTCACCTGCAGCTCTACGACTCGGACACAGGGGGCCCCCACACAGGCATGTATGGTGCAGATGGCACTGATGCGTACCCACTGTAGGGGGTGCACTTGTCCACGACGGACCCATTCAGTCAATCGGAGCCCATGTACACGTCATACAACCGGCTCCCATTGACCTCTATGGGAGTTTGACCGAACTGAGTCCGACAGCATACGGCCGCATCGTACCCGCTTGGTCGGACTGCAGGACTCCGGCTCAGTCGGAAAACACTCCGGATCCGGCTCGGTTGGAGTGCTTTCCGACCCGGATCGGAATCGGCCCCCTTGTAGATTGTTTGAGTATATCACTCCACTCAAAATGTAATAGAAGTAAAGGTCCAACCGAATGTGATACTCACACTAACGTAAATCATAACGCTAATAACACATGGGTACCACTTAATCTAGGATGCCCTATTACCCAGGAAGGCCCCATCACCATTCCACTAGCAGCAGCTCTTTTGTGAACAGCAGACTGCCTATTGGTGGCATCCAGACTCCAACTGACAACAAGTCTACTAGTCCATACATAATGTCTTGCATTATCCAGTAATCGGGCATTATTTATGACTTCCACCTAACAAAATATGAGGTTTAGTCATTACATGATGTACATACAAGCTATTATGGGAAGAGCGCAGTCCAGCTGTTAAGTCCAAGGGTCTTGCGCCTCATTCTGATGTACCGCCTTATCCAGGAATCTGGCATTTTTATGACTTCCCCTAACACGATGTGAGGTTCAGTAATTTCATGATGTACATACAAGCTATTCTAAAAAGAGCACAGTTGAGCTGTTATGTCTAAGGGTCTTGCACATTAATCAAATGTACTGTTGTGCACGCAACATACTGCACGAATCACTACTCTACATGGTATTTGAGTGTCTACTTTTATCCCCCTTGTAAATGTATCTCCCTTGTTAGTTTTATTTTATTTTCATCTTTTTTGTCCACAATACCCGACAATTTGGTCATTCGCCTAAGATGGCCCCGCTCCAGTGCCAGTCACAGCAGCCATTTTGTGAGAGCCATGGTCTAGCTTTTGAAGTAAGCATGCCTAAGCTGATCCGGGTCTATTTCATTCGCCCAAGATGGTCCCGCTCCATTGCTAGTCACAGCGACCATTTTGTGAGAGACCGGGGTATGAGGACGCGATTCGTACGGTCCAGGTCAGGTAAGGGCGATTCTTATGGACAACCACACAATCACATACACACTGTTGTGTACACCCATTGTCTGCAGGGGTACAGTGCATACCCCTGTGATCTTGGGGTGTATGCACCGTACCCCACGATCATGGGGTGTACACAACGCACCCCATGATTGCAGGGTGTACGGCGCGTACTCCTGCGATCATGGGGTGTACGCACTGTACCCATGATCGCAGGGTGTACGACCGTACACCCTGCGATCATGGGGTGCGGTGTGTACACCCCATGATCGCAGGGGTACGCACTGTACCCCTGCAGACATGGGGTGTACGCACTGTACCCGGGGGGGCCATTCCTTACCTGTTTTGATGCGTACTCTGCTTCTCCGTAAACAAAGCGTCGTGCGGTGCATACCCGACACGAATCGTACTTGCTGGGTCGGGAAAACTTGCTTCGAACTGTATGGATGTCACATACAGCGGGTTCCGAGGGAGAATCGTGCGGAGATTAGAGTCGTACGATCTTTGTACGATTCGTACGGAGTCCTGCTCCTGGTAAGAATCGTACTTCATCGTACGTACGGGGAGGTTGCAGGGTACGATTCGTACGGGAAAAACGCTCCGTACGGCTATAAGGAGTGTGTTTTCCCGAATCGTAATCGGCCCCTAGGTGTGCATCTCATTGTTTCCTATTAACAGGATTCTTTAGGAGTGGTACGCACGGGGATGGCCCTGAAGAAGAGCTTTAAGAGAAAGCTCGAAACATGTCGACCCAGTACTAGAGACACCTTACTCATTACAGTTAGGTCTTTCACTAGTATTAACCCCTGATTTTAAAACATACCGACTAGGAGCAGGAATAAAATGTTAGCTCACTAGCTAGGTATTTTTAACCTTTTTTTCCCACTTCACATCACTGCACCACACATATTTTCCAAAAGCTAAGTGCTCCTACATAGTTCACAAGTTGCAGCACGCCTCAATCCGCTGCAGATTGAGAGGACCCAAATGCTGAAGCATGCCTAGTGGTAGCCCTGGTGGGTGAGGGGACTCTAGAAAATATTTTTTCTTTCTGGAAGAGGGTTTTTCACACATGTTCAGTGGAATCCCTATTCCTCCTATGGTTAGGTTTCTAATTCCAGTATTCTGGATGTTGTGGAATTGCATTCAGTAAAGAGGGTGAACCTAACCTTAACCTCTACCTCCACCCGTTTTTTGATTGTACTCGACTTCATTGCCTGACGAATCCCCACTTGTATTAGTATGTGGAAAAAGTGTCATTAATTTACCAAAGTTATCCTTCATTAGGATGGTCCACAATCTAGACTCTGATCATTTTGGAGACAAACAGGGGACTGCAGCAGAATGAGACAGTTTTGAAGATAAAGGGCAGCTACAATGGAGGACAGTAAGTAAAATATAAAAGTACATATTTGATTGGATGGTGGAGATGTACAGAGCACTAAAATTAGGTAGTGACTGTAACTAAAAAGTAACTACCTCTGTGATTGGCTTTGGAAAAATAGAAAAAATATATGTTGTTTGGAATATGCTTGGAATTGGTAACAGTCAAACATACCTGCTACAGTTAATGTGAATCTAATATTCTGTTTAGAGTAAGCCTTGTGAATTTTCCAGCTACTGGTAGGCATGGTCACTAGAAACATGGTTACTATGGAAACAGAGCTTAAAGATTATTGGGGGGAAAGAGCAAAAGAGACAGCTGTGTAAAACAGAAAATCAGACTTATGTGTACAACAATTGCTCAGTAGGGAGTGTATGTCTTGTAGCTGGCAATATTATACAAAAGGAAATATAATTAAAAAGGGTGAACAGTCACAATATCGAAAAAAAAATATCGACTGGACAGAATATCGAGTTTTCTATATAGAATGGACAGAAAATCGAATTGCAAAAATATAGTGAGGCAGAATATCGAAATTCAGGTAAGAAATATCGATTTTCATAATATCGAAGTTAGTAATATTGACAGTCATAATATAGTTGTTAAAAATATTGCATTTTTTGGGAGGAGGAGCCTAGCTCGAGGACGTAATGGCCGCCTTTTAGCTCGGCTCCGTCGGCCCTCCGGCCAACTTCGACTATCCTGCCATATATCCTGCACTGCGACGCTACTTCCATACAGAATTCGAACTTTAAAGACCCACTCTTACTCACCGTCTGGTCCGGAGGTCCCTGTGTGCTGTGGATCCGCAGCTGTGCCCTCGGTGGGATTGAGGCCTCCGGGCACTTGAGACCGGGACCTCGCCAGCGGGACCCGACCGGCGGAGAAGAGATTCCTGCGGGACCCGACCGGCGGAGAAGAGATTGCCGGCCCCGGCCGCGAAAGTGAGCCACTGGTGGGAACCGTTGTGCGTGTGCCCCGGAGATCCTCGACCGGCCCCGATGACTGAGCCGTGCAGCTGGAGGGGGACGAGATGTGTTGGGGGTTGACCGTGTGAAGGGGTCCCTTCGCCTTTGTCCTGTCCGGCGGTCCTGGACCCCGCGCCTGGCTCTCGCCTGTGGGGCCTGCCACTGTTTGGAGGGCCCCCCCCCCCCATCGGGCGCTCGCCCATCCTGTGCCGATGAGGCCGATGTTGGGAACCTCCGGAGGTCTGTAAAGTCCTACATTTGGGAACTGTTTGGGGGCCCACGGTGGAGTGTGGGGCGGCGAAACTCACAAGATGGCTGCCGACAACGTGGGGAGTGCTCCGCTCTGCACCGACGCTCCTTGCCGGACGGATTGTGCGGAGGCCTGGGTGTGTGCTCGGGCGCCCACGCCCGGAGATGTCCTGGACGCCTTGCTGTCATTGCACGCTGTCTTGGCCCCCGGTGCCTCTACCGACCCCATGCGGCTCGCCGCCATTTTGGGCCGCCGCTCTTTCATGCACCCCTGTCGTCCTGATGCCGCCATTGCTTCGCCCCCTTCGGCTGCGCCAGGAGTTGCTGTTGTTGTTCTTCGGCCGCTTGATGGGCCGGTGACTCTTGATCCACTGCTTCCTCGCCGCCTGGACTTCGAGGACTTTCACACGACGCGGAGATCTGCTCCTTCCCGGGTACCTGGAACTCGTGGTGAGCCGCTGTTTGCTCCCGCTACGTTGGATTCGAACTTTTGTTCTGGAGGGGTACCTTTGTATTGTCGGATTGCGCACCTGGACTCCGGCTTGCTATTGCTTGCCCTGTCGTTACTGCTACAATTGACTTGTTTAATTGACTATTTGTATTCCCTCCGTACGAAGGCTCTACCTGATTTATATCACTGTCGTGACTCTGGACTACGTTACGATTCTTTTGTGCTGGGTGGTACGCTCCACATTATCCTTTATTGGGTTGGTTTTGTGGTCAGGAAGGGTTGGGGGTGAGTTGCACGACATGATAGTCTGCTGGTCTACCTGCTCGTTGTATTGATGTTTGTACTCCCGACACGGTGAAACGTTACAATCTCTCCCCCCTCCCCCTCCCTGTGGTTTTTGCTGTATGTGAAGGTGTAGAACTGATTTGATACTTCTTCATTTGTTGGTCGGGGGTGGGTCGTGGCCAAATGTGTTTGCTCATATCCTCTGGCTCCTCCCTCATATTTTCTTTTTGTTTTGTATTTCCTTTTCTCCTCTTTTTGTCTTTTTCCTCTACCTTTCTTTCACTATATTTCGGGTTTCGGATTAGGGCGACAGGCACGCTGTTTGGAGGGTGGGCCGTAGCCTTCTGCAGGGGTGCGGGGTGGGACGGGTGGGTGGGGTCTTTCAGATGTTTTCTTTTGGTTCTATGGCCCTTTTCTATCCCTTTATAGCGGTGCCGCTTCTGTCCTCGCTTCTCAGGCATGGGTGGGTTGGGGTCTGTTGCTATGCCACTTTTCTCGGTTTCGATGCTTCGTCGTAACTGCCATACCCTTCTTTTCGCCAGCTTCCAATTTCTTCTGTACTATTAGCCGTGGGTCGCCTGGCCCGGGGTGGCGCCCATCTCGCATGATTGTGTTTTTCCTTTTATTTTTCTTTCTTTTGTTCTTTTCCCTTCTTTTCCCCCCCTTTCTGTCCCTTTTTGGTTTCCTCCCCCTTGTTTCCTTCCTATTTTTTCCCCCCCCTTTCCTTCTTTCCCCCCCCTCCCCCTTTTTCCCAGGCTCGTATTGAAAGAAGTGGGCTCGATTCGTACAGTTTCCCGCTCCCCTTGCCTCCGTTAGCGTGTTATTGGGTGGGGGTCATGAGATCTTGGTAGCACTTGTATGCTTCTCCACTATATTTTGTGATTGTTTTGTGCTACGGTCATATCGTGCCCTTACAACCTCTTCCCCCCCACCCCTTTCCCCCTCCTCTCGTTTTGGCATGGGTGTAATCCTGTTTTTGGGTTTTTCCGTATTTGTGAGTCAGTCATGAGCCTTGTCCCCTTATTATAAAATAGACCTCACTGATCCTGATGTTGGGCCGTTATTGCCGCTTATCCCGTCTCTAGCACTGTCCAATTATGTTTGCTTGCCTGCCAACTGGCCTTGTGTCGCTTATTTTGATTCTTGATCGTTTTTGACTTGTGGCCGGCCGGATTGGTTGTAGGCCCATACATGTTTAACCTAATACTGCAAATAAAGGTCTTCAAAAAAAAAAAAAAAAAAGATATTGCATTTTTTTTATAGTGTTTTAAGTGTTAGTATATGTGTTAAAAGTATGTATTATTTTTGTAATGTATGTTTGAATTTTATTAAAGTAATTAATTTTATGTTAATACATTTTTGCGTCAGTTAATTCCGTAACGCGTTGTGGGTTTATAGGGGAATAGGGTGGGAAGTAATTTAATTATAGTAAATTAAATATTATTTTTTAGGAATTATTAATTGTTTTTTAATTTAATTGGGCGTTTTAGTTCAGTAGCTCGTTGTAAGTTTATAGGGGAATAGGGTTGAAAGTAATTTAATTGTAATTAAGTATTTATATATTTTTATTTATTGGTTTTGATAATTAATTTATTGTTAATTACTTATTAATTGGTAATTAATTTTTATTAATTGGTAATTCATTTTTGTTGATTGATTAATTGAGAATTATATTAATTTAAGAATGTATTATTTAGAGTGGGTTGTGGGTTTATAGGGGAATAGGGTGGGAAGTAATTTAATTGTAATTAAGTAATTATTTAAATTATTTTTGTGCATTGATAATTAATTTATTGTTCATTAATTATTAATTGGCAATTAATTTTTAATAATTGATTAATTGATAATTATATTAATTGTATTAATTTATTATTCAGAGCCGGTTGTGGATTTATTGGGGTAAAGGGTGGGAAGTAATTTAATTGTAATCAAGTAATTATTAAAATTATTTTTGTGTATTGATAATTAATTTACTGTTAATTATTAATTGGTTTTTTATTACTTATTAATTTTAGGTATCGGAAATTAATTTGTTAATTAATTATTAATAGGTAATACATTTTTTATAAATAATAGGTCTTGGTATTCATAATGAATTATTACATATTATGTAATTGGTAATTAATTTTTAATTAATATTTTATTGGTATTGATAATTCATTTATTTTTATTTCATTATTACATTAATTTCCCTACTGTTGCACTCTCTGGAGTGGGAATAGTAATTTTTACCCCTACGCTATCCAACACTTTCACTACTGTTGCACTCACTGGAGAGGGAATAGTAATTTTTACCCCTATGCTATCCAACACTTTCCCTACTGTTGCACTCACTGGAGTGGGAACAGTAATTTTTACCCTCCCGCTATCCAACTCTTTCCCTACTGTTGCACTCACTGGATTGGGAATAGTATTTTTTACCCTCCTGCTATCCAACGCTTTCCCTACTTTTTCACTCACTGGAGTGGGAAAAGTAATTTTTATCTACCGGCTATCCAACACTTTCCCTACTGTGGCATTCAATGGAGGAGGAATAGTAATTCTTACTCTCCCGCTATCCAACGCTTTCCCTACTGTTGCACTCACTGGAGTGGGAATAGTAAATGTTAACCTCCCGCTATGCTAATATTGAATATTTTTTAATATTATTAAATTAATATATATGCATTAACCGCTTAACCGCACACACTCAGTCACACCCCCATAAAACCATTCACACACCCATTTACTCACCTATACATCCAGTTAAATTGTCATTCAGAAACTCATCCAAGCACTGTCACACCTACTCACTCACCTATGCAGCCATTAAGGTACCCAACACTCAGACAGTAAGTTACACACACACACTTATTCACCTATACACCCAGCTATACGCTCAGTACCCCACCCTTACAGCCGCATACATACCTATTTACAAAACCATAGAGCCTTTCACACACCCAATCTGGCAGTTTCAAAGGCCCTTACTCATACATTCACCCACCCACCAGCACTAATGTATCCACTACTAATACAGTCACTTGCACATACTGTTACACACACAAACAGCCATTAACACAGCTAGTTACCAATCCATACAGCCACTTATATGCCCATTTAGACACCCATATAGTCACTAACACACCGAGTCGCACACCCATACAGCTACTTAGACATCCAGTGGCACACCCACTCAGGCACTGATAAACTCACTCACATATCCACTCAAACCACGCTCACCCAGTTACCCACATGTGCAGCCGCTCATATACCCATTTCAATTAATCAATCAATCAACCATTTGTAGAGAGCACTACTCACTCGTGCGCGGTTCAAGGTGTGGTGTGGGGGTGCTGCCACTGCTCGAACAACCAGGCCTTGATGAGTCTCCTGAAGGCCAGCAGGTCCTGGGTCTGTGGTAGGCGGAGGGGGAGGGTGTTTCAAGTTTTGGCGGCGAGGTGGGAGAAAGATCTTCTGCCGGCGGTCGTGCGTCGGATGCTGGGGACAGTAACGAGGTCAGCGGAGCGAAGCTGGCGGTTCGGGGTGTAGAAGGTGACTCGTTCGTTGAGGTACGCTGGTCCGGCGTTGTGGAGTGCTTTGTGAGTGTGGGTGAGGCGCTTGAAGGTGATCCTCTTGTTGACGGGGAGCCAGTGCAGGTCTTTCAGGTGGGCTGTGATGTGGCTGTGGCTGTGGCTGTGGCGGGTGATGTTGGGGATGAGGCATGCAGAGGCGTTCTGTGTTCGTTGTAGTCGTACCTGGAGTTTGGCTGAGGTCGTAGAGGGCGTTGCCGTAGTCCAGCCTGCTGCTGACGAGGGCCTGGGTGACCGTTCTTCTCGTTCCGGTGAGGATCCATCTGTAGATCTTGCGAAGCATGCAGAGGGTGTTGAAGCAGGAGGAGGAGAAGGCTTTGACCTGCTGGGTCATTGATAGCGATGAGTCCAGGATGACCCCCAGGTTGCGTGTGTGGTCCGTGGGCGTCGGTGCAGTTCCCAGTGTGGCCGGCCACCATGAGTTGTCCCAGGCAGAGGGGGTTGATCCGATGATGAGGACCTCCGTCTTGTCAGAGTTCAGTTTCAGGTGGCTGTTCTTCATCCATTCGGCGATGGCCTTCATACCTTTGTGGAGGTTGGTTTTGGCGGTGGTGAGGGCCTTGGTGAGGGAGGGGATCAGCTGGGTGTCGCCAGCGTATGAGATGATGTTGAGGTCGTGCGATCGGACGATCTTGGCAAGCGGTGCCATGTAGACGTTGAAGAGTGTCGGACTAAGGGACAATCCTTGGGGTACGCCGCAGATGATCTTGGTGTCATTAGATCGGAATGGAGGGAGGTGGACATTCTGGGTTTTGCCGGTGAGGAAGGAGGTGGTCCAGTCCAGGGCTTTGTCATGGATCCCTGCGTTGTGGAGGCGTGTGCGTAGGGTGTGGTGGCAGATAGTGTCGAATGCGGACGAAAGGTCCAGGAGGATGAGGGCCGTGGTTTCTCCGTTGTCCAGCAGGGCCCTGATGTCATCAGTGGCGGCGATGAGGGCTGTTTCGGTCCTGTGGTTGCTGAGGAAACCAGATTGGGATGGGTCCAGGATGTTGTTCTCTTCGAGGAAGGAGGTCAGTTGCCTGTTGACAATCTTCTTGATTACTTTCGCCGGGAACGGGAGTAGGGAGATGGGCCAGAAGTTCTTGAGGTCGTTGATGTCCACCTTGGGTTTCTTGAGTAAGGCGTTGATCTCGGCGTGCTTCCAGCTCTCCGGGAAGGTGGCAGTCTCAAAGGAGTTGCTGATCATCTTGCGGAGATGGGGTGTGGTGGTGGAGCTTGCTTTGTTGAAGATGTGGTGCGGGCAGGGGTCTTCTGGTGAGCCGGAGTGGATGGTGTTCATGATTTTGATGGTGTCGCCGTAGTTGACGTGGGTCCAGGAAAGCAGGGGGTCGATGTGGCTGGGGGACGGTGAGTCTGAGGTGTTGGTATCTGTCGGGGTATGGTTGTTGAAGCTGTCATGGATGACTGCGACCTTGCGGTGGAAGAAGGTGGCTAGGGAGTCGCAGAGGTCTTGTGAGGGCAGGATGTCATTGGAGTTGGAACTGGGGTTGGAGAGTTCCTTCCCAATGTTGAAGAGCTCTTTGCTTTTGTGTGCATTATTGTCTCTGCGTTCTTTGAAGGAGGTCCTTTTGGCGGTTTGGATGAGTTGGTGGTGTCTGCGGATGGCGCTCTTGTAGGCTGCATTGCTGTCCAGTGTCTGTTCCTGTTGCCGCTTCTTCTTGAGCTTACGGCAGGCCTGCTTGGATGCCTGGAGGTCGGCGATGAACCAGGTGGGCTTTCTCTGTCGGTGTGTTTGTTAGGGGGTATCTTGAGTGGGGTGAGAGTGTTGGCGCAGTCATCTATCCATTGCCTGAGGTTGCGGGCGGCAGTGTCGGGGTCGGTGATGTCTGTAGGTGGGTTTCTGGCGAGGGTGGTGTTTAGCTGGTCTTCGGTGATTTTGTTCCAGGTGCAGCAGGGGGATGGTTGTGTGGTGGTGCACGGTGGGCTTCTCGAAGGTGAAGTGGATGCAGTGGTGGTCTGTCCAGTGGAGTTCAGTGGTGTGGCTGAAGATGACGTGGTTGCTGGCAGAGAAGATGGGGTTGAGCGTGTGTCTGGCGGAGTGGGTGGAAGTCGTGACGAGCTTGGCGATGTTGTCGAGCAGGGTGGTGGAGTTGCTGTCGTTGGTGTTCTCGAGGTAGAAGTTTAGGTCTCCGAGGAGGAGGAAGTTCAGGGACGCAAGGGCGTGTATGCTGACGAAGTCGGCGATGGAGTCGCTGAACTGAGGTTGGGTTCCGGTGGGTCTGTAGACGAGAGTTCCTCTGAGGGTGGTGTTAGGGTCGATATGAATCTGGAAGTGCAGGTGTGGGGCGCTGCTGATGGTGTCATCAGTGCTGGTCGAGATCCTGAGGGTGTTCTTGTGGATGATGGCGATTCCTCCGCCGGCTCCGTTGGTGCGGTCCCTGCGGGTGATCTTGTAGCCGTCCGAAATGGCTATGGTGATGTCGGGTGCTGAGGAGGCATTCATCCCATACAATTACAAAGCCTCTTACACACTGAAAAAGGGGGTCATAAAAAGGCAGTTTCCCATGTTAATTCCTATAGAGATGTTAGACACGACTACAGCCCAAACCACTGGACGGAATTACACCAAATTTGGCAAAGAGCTAGCTCTTGGTCCAGAAAGAGACCTTTTTGCTATTTGGTGTACATACATTTAGTAGTTTTGGAGATATTAAAGGATAACCAAATTTGAATTTCTAGAGGAACAAACCCTCTGCAAATCTTACTGATATCATGCAGAGATCGGATTGGCTGCCAACACTTCAACCAGGAAGTGTTGGAAGCCAGCTTGGGACTCAAACTCAGCAGAGTCACAAACAAGTGGGAAGGAAAACAGATGAAAGAATTGCTCCTGCTAACAGGATACAGCAGTTTTGCTGCTCCCTGTGTGCAGGAGCAATGCTGGCTCCCGCTGCAGCTGGAGAGCCAGCAGGGAGCGCAGTGGCTTTGAGGCTCCAACCATGGGCCCAACAATACACACTGGGTGCCCTGGGTGGGCTCCAGGGCACTCAGAAAAAGTCACGATCTATGGGGGATTAATAAAGAGACGAGGTGGTGATTTACTTTTTGTAACCTCGTCATCTACTCTTGATGTGGATTCATGTTATCACAGATTTGTGGATGAAGATGAGGGGGGAACAATCAAATTGCTGAAATTACATGACATAAGGTCATTGGCGACATTATCTCATGGTCCTTTACGTAGCTGTAGTGTAGAATATGCACTAGACATTTACCCAACAAAGTAGCACTAACTAATTAACCAGTAGAAACTACTCCATTTGAGTAGACATTTTTGGCAAAGCTGTGGAGTCTTCTTGGAAAAATGAGGCTCTGTTATCGCCCTGATGTTCATTTCACAGAAATTAAACTTCAACTGGATGTACTTACAAATATAAACGCAGCAGGTGCCCCAGTTAAAGGTCAACTTCTGTAAAGCACAAATGATCCTAATTTCTTGGGTTGGCAAAGGCAAAGCAAGTGTGTTTCCTCTTCTATTCTATGCTGAAAAACAATCTGAAATCCTTAATGGAGGTGAATGTGTAGTTGATCTATTGGAGCGCAATCTGATCTGTAGTCACTGTGACGAGTAGTTTATTTCTTGTCTTGAGAGCAGAGTCCATGGTTTTGCCTTTTAATTATCCTGAGTATGCAAATGGCCAAAATTATCTGCAAAGTTTTCCCGTTAGGCCTGCCCCGTTTTTCTTAGTACTATGCAAAGGTCTTCCCACCTTTACCCATGTTGAAGGATAGCTTAGAAAAGACCTCCGAGCATGTTTCCCAACAATTTTAGTTACACATTCTTGATTTAGAGAAATTTTTAAGGACATCACAATCAAAGCAGCCCTTACTTCATTTAGTTAGGAGGAAATACCCTTGTTTGGTGAAGATTACCCTCTTTGCAGTCTCGTACTGTTCTCTAGACAAGAATTCATGTTATCACAGATTTGTGGATCAAGACAATTGAGGAATAATCACATTGCCAAAATTACATTCACAGAAGGTCACTGGAGACATTTCCTCATGGTCCGGTCCGATAAGCAGCTGTAGTGTAGAATATGCACTAGTTATTACCCAACGAGGTAGAACTTACTAATTAACCAGTTGAAAGTACTCCAGTTGGTTAGACTTTTTCAGCAAAACTGTGGACTCCTGTAGGCTAAAGGGGCAGGTGAGATTCCATTTTGGCCCAGTCACTCATACAACTACTAACACACACACACAGACACTAAGACAACCACTCACATGCTGGTTCAACTACTCTCACATACACTCACACATCTACACTGCCACTCAGAACCACTCACACACCCACATAACCACTCACATTTCCACTCACAGACCTATACAGCCACTCACACATCCACTCACATACCCAGAAAACTTCTCTAACATAGCCACTCACATATCCATACAACCACTTACACACCCATTTAGAGACCCATAGAGCCATTTACATACCTACTTACAGATCTATACACCCACTCACACACCCATTCACACACCCATACAGCCAATCATACACCCACTCACAGACCCATACAGCCTGTTACACACTTTCTTACAGATCTACATAGCCACTCACACTACCCTTCACAGACCCATACAGCCAATCATATACCCACTCACAGACCCATACAGCCACTCACACAACTGGTCACACCGCTACTCATGCATCCACAGGCAGACCCATACAGCACTTACACACCCAGTCACTGAGCCATACAGCTACTCATACACCTACTCACAGACCTATACAGCCACTCTTACACCTACTCACAGACCCATACATACACTCACACACCACAACCTCTACAGCCATTCACACACCCACTCTCAAAGGTTACAGTTAGGATATAAAATTACAAAAACCTTAGAAATTCACAAAAAAAACAAAGAAGCAGGGTAATTATAGTTAAAAGATAACATTTAAAAACAGAAATTTACTAAAAAAAGTTTACAGGGATGTTACAGTGAGGAAATAACATTAAAAACATAGAAATTCACTGAAAGAAACAAAGGTTACAGGGACGTTATAGTTAGGAAATAGAGTTTTAAAAAACCTAGCAATGTTATAGTTAGTCCCAAATTTCACTCATACAAAACCAGGGAAATTCAGCAGTTAGAGTTACCTGAGCTAACTATAACTTACATCCTAGCAATGCACTTCTTATGACCACACATATTACGTCATTCATGACATGGTCAGTGACATCACTGATGAATAACTAATGATATCTCAAATGAGATCACTGATGATATCACCCACAGAACTTGCATACCCAATCACACAACAACACACACAAATACTCATATACCCATTCAACCACTAACCCACACACCACGCAACCTCTCACACACCCACTCACAGATGCATACAACCCCTCACACACCCACTTACAGACCCATACAACCACTCACACACCCATACAGCCACTCACATACCCATGTATATACCCACAAAACCACTCACATACCCATACAAGCACTCATGCCCACTTACACACCCAACCACTCACACACCCGTAAAACTTACACACCCACTTGCACACTCATAAAACCACTCACACACCCAATCATGCACCCAGAAATGCACTCTTAAACCCATTCACAGACCCATACAGCTGCTCACATACCCACTAATAGACTTACACAGCCACTCATACACACAAATCCATACAGTAACTCACACACCCACTCAAACTACCATACAGCCACTCAGACACCCATTCACACACTGATATAGACAGTCACAAAGCCACTCAAATGACATATGTTAGAAACAGTATCACTCATTAGTAGTAAAGAAAGAATAGTAATGTAACTTATGCTGTAGCTTAGTATATATCTTTAAGTCTCAAAAACATTAACAAGACACTTACACTCACTGGATGATGTCATCAGTGATGTCATCTGTGAAGTCATTTGAGATGTCATGAGTGATGCCATTAGTGATGTCACTGACCATGTCATGAGTGATATAATATGGGAGGTCATAAGCAGGAGTGAGGCACATTGGAGTGGTGTAGAGTAGAATAGCTTATAGTGGAACAGAGTACAGTGGAGTGGCATACAATGAAATGGCATAGAGTGGAATAGCATAGAGTAGAGTGGGGTGAGTGGAACTGCGCGCAGAGAAATAGTTTATACTTGAGTAGCGTACAGTGAAGTAACCACCTATACAGAAAGGAGCACTTCTTCATAATGTTCACAAGCTGATGCTTGTGGATCCTGCAGTATTTGAGATAATGATATTAGTCGTACTAAACATTTCAAGTGCATTACCGATAGGCAGTCCCACATATGAACTTTAACAGTTGTGGGGTTGTTTATGTGATCATATGTGAATGCTGTAAAATATGCATAGGAAGTACTAAAAGAATGCTCAAAACTAGGCTTCAGGAACACTGTCGTGCAATACTGAGTGGCGATGTCAGGGTCCCTATTTATCAACATATTAAGGATAATCACCCTACTCAAACAAGTGTTAAGTTTCATAGTATCCAAAGAATCACTCTGAATGTAGGAGGGATAGATTGGGAATTAAATTGGGAATTGAAACTCAGGCAGGAAAAGGCCAGATGGATCAGCAGACTTAGGAACTGGGACTGAACAGTGACAATGAGTTGCATTATTTCTTGTAATGAGTGCTAGGTCGAGAGCAGCATTGGAGATAATGTATTTTCCTCTAAAATTTAATGAGCTCCAGGGTGGGGGTCTCGATACCTTGGAGGTATTGATCATTGCAAGGTTAGACGCGATTGGGATGCATGTTACAATGAAGAAATTATTTTGGGGGTGAGGGTGATTACAGGTGGACACTATACTAGAACTTCTAGCATTGTTCTGAACCGAATTTGTGGTTGGAAAATTGAATTTTTATGCAGATAGAGGATTGCAGTGGATAGAATGGGTGCAGGTTAGAATGTTGAATCGCCTTAATTGTCTCAGGAGGACGAGCAGCCTTGATGATTGGAGGGAAATGAGCATTCAGGGAAAATGGAGGAGAGGTTATGGTTTATACAGTTGTGAAGTGCTAATGAATACAGATTGTTGATACTACGTAGCAATAGTTAAACGGTGGCGGCTAATATTGATGCTATTGAGATTTTTACTCATTACAGAGAGTTGATGAAGGGCCACCTTCTGGAATCGTGGCAACAAGGTAAAGCAGTCTTGAGGTCCACGAATGAAAGTCGCATGATGATTAAAGTCTCAGTTGATTAAGGGTCACTTTCTCTATTCGCGGGTGCAATGTAAAGCATGTCCTGAGGTCCGTGACGGAAAATGTCATGATAAAGTTGAAGTGAAATATTGTGAAGTTAGACTGTAAAAGGGCAGCACCAACTTGATGTTGCGTGAACTTGCATAATTAGACTGGCTAGGATGACACAAAAGCAGTTAGATATGAGTGCTGGCCACGTCCATAACCAGGTAGACCAGGTGAGGAGTACTACGGATATAAAGGAGTTTCCTCTATTAGTAAATTGAGCAGTCAGGTTGTTGTGATAATTTGAACCGATAAGATTATGGTAGGAGGGTGGACGAGAGATGGAGCACCGGAACAATATGTAAAGCTTAGGATTGAAAAGGCCACCACTGGATTGGTTCATTTTTGTCTACAAATAGAAGACCACATTGTGTGCGGTGGCCAGGAGAGCCATGATTGGCACACAGTGGGACAATATAACCAATAGGAGTTTGGCACGAATTAGGAACAGCGAGGAAACACTTTGACAGCGTATAGAACGTGAGGTGAGAAATACCACCATGGGATTTGTCGACGCTGGATAATATGAACCAATGAGATTATGGTAGGAGGGTGGACCCAAGGGGGAACTTCAGAACAATATGAAAAGTTGAGGATTGAAAGTGCCACCACTGGATTGGTCCGTTTTTGTTTACAAATAGAAGGCCAGATTTTGTGGTTAGTTTATGATGGGAATTATCGCACTGGCAAGAAAGGATGCTGCGTTGAACGTGAACGCACCGAATCTCAGGTTGGATTAATAAATGTAAGGAAACATTGTTTTGGGATGGCAGTCACCATAACTGCTGAACGGTTGGACGGGTTGTGCCTTTTGTTGTGCAGTGGTACTGGGTATTGGCTCTGCATGGGCACTCGGGGGAGGGTCGAGTGTACCCCCGCCAATAGCTAAATGACTGCAGTAAAGATTATAAAAGCTTTCAGTAGTAACAGATTGTGGGTGGCAATGTGTGATCCTGATGTGATTTACCCATATGTGTGTATTTTATATTTTTTTTATAGCTAGACCCTCAATAAGGGGCTGAATGGCTAGAGCCTTAACAGGTATCACAGAGTATGGAAATTGGAGGTATGCAAGTTCTGCTTTCAGTTCAATGGAATACAGGGGGATTGGCTGCGGGCGCTTGGGATGCGACCTGAAATAACGAACCCTATAGGAATATAAATACTGAAGATTGGAAGGTATGAAGGTATGCAGATTGCAAGCATTTTTTGAAGTTAAATGATTAACTTCGGACCACGGACATGGGTTTGACTTAGGGCCATCAGTAAAAATAAGTGGGATGTGATGTAAATTATTTTGTGTTCTCACAATGGGGTCAGTATACAGAATAATAAGGTGTTCTGAGAAGGCAAACTTTTTTGCACAAAGACTAGTTATGATTTCAAGAATGGATATAGGCAGGTATCACTGTGGATGTAATGACATAATGGCATAATTGTTGGGAATGCTTATATATAAAATAATGTTTTTGTCTGGTGCTTGTAAAGGGTAACACCATAGAATTGTTTATTGATGTATTTGTGTTCTTTCAATCTACAGCCCTGATGATGTCCAATGTGGGCAAAACGTGTTGGCTAGATTGTCCATTGTAATGGTTTCTAGATGCAATAATTGGAAGATTGTTGAAATTAAACACAAATTGGTTGTTCATGAAAGACTGCCTATGGACTTTTCTTGAAGGATACGAACATTGAAGCAATTAGCTTGTGAACATTATGAATAAGCGCTCTGTTCTGTATAGGTGGTTGTAGTTTATTGATGGTCCAGTGGCGGTGGGACCATTGAGAGTAGAGCGCAGTGGAACCAACTCGACTGTTAGTCAGTATTTTACACCAGTGCGCACGCTTCAAAGCCCTCACCACTGCTCGAATGGAGGGGGTACAGTGAAGTAGCATACAATGGAGTGGCGCAGACTGAAGCAGCATGGGGTGGCATAGAACGGAGTGGGATAGAGTGCTGTGGAGTGGTACATAGTGGAGTGGCATACAAAGGAATAGCGTATAGTGGAGTGGAGTGGCATAGAGCAGGATAGCATAGAGTAAGTCTTGTGCAGTAGAGTTGCATACAATGGAATAGTGCAAACTGGATTGGCATACAGTGTAGTGGTGTAGAGTGGAGCAGGGCAGATTGGAGTGCCATATAGTGGAGTGGCATACAGTGGAAAAACATACAATTGAGTGATGTACAGTGCAATGGTGCACAGTGGAGTATTGTGGAATAGAATAGATTGGGGTGGTGTAGAGTGGAGTGGCATAGAGTGTAGTGCTGCAGAGTGGACTGGCATAGAGTAGAGTGAGGTACAGTGTAGTGGCGCACAATTGAATGGCGTAGAGTGGAGTGGCTTAGAGTGGAGTGGTCTACAGTGGAGTGGCACACAGTAGGATAGGATACACTGGAGTGGGGTAGAGTGGAGTGTCATAGAGTGGAATAGCAGTGAGTGGAGTGGTGCACAGTGGAGAAATGTACAGTGGAGTAGCGTAAAGTGCAATGAGGTACAGTGTAGTAGTGTACAATCGAATTGCATAGACTGGAGTCACGTAGAGTGAAGTGGCATAGAATGATGTGGCATTGAGTGGAGTGTTGTAGAGTGGTATACCATAGAGTGGAGTGTTAAAGAGTGGAGCGGGGTAGAGTGTAGTGAGGTAAAATATAGTGGTGTATAGTGTAATGTTGAGTCTTTAGAGAGGAGTGGCATACAATGGGATAGTATACAGTGTAGTGGCATTAAGAGGAGTGGCATAGAGTAAAGGGGCATACAGTGGAGTAGCGTAGAATGGAGTGGTGTAGAGTAGAAAAACGTTGAATTTACTGGAGTACAGTGTATTAACGTAAAACTGAGTGGCATAGAATAAACTGGTGTAGAGTGGAGTGTCATACAGTAGAAAACCTTAGAGTACAGTAGCTAGAGCGTAGTGACGTGGAGTGGCGTAGAGTAGAGTAGCGTAGAATGTACAATCGCTTAAAACATGATGCAGATTTCTTTTGTACAGCCATTGAAAACTGTGCTAGGGCTATATGCAAAATTCATAAATCTTTTTTTAACCATTTAGGTAATAGCATGATGATCAGTCAAAGTGCTATATTTTGTGACAAGGGGGTTTATAATGGACAGGAGAAAACCAAGAACAGTCTAATAGAATTTGAGAACAGGTACACACCCAAACTTAAACTGTACTCATGCTCTGGTAGCTTGGCACAGAGAAGTCAGGCTTAACTTAAGAGGCTATTTGTTAAGTATTTGTGCAACACTTAAAACAGTAAAACAGTGAAAACAACATAAAAAAGGCTAGAAAAGTGGTCTTCCAAGGGTTTTGACCGTTGGGACTTGATTGGGATCTCTAAAGTGGGGGATGTATATTCTAAGGGTTCTGTGCGCCCGTTTCAGGCCCTCCAGGCTGACTACGGCCTGAGTAGTCGGGAATTCTTTCGTTATTTACAGATCAGGCACGCTTTGGTTTCGGTGTTTGCTCCTGGTGAGATTCCGCCTGACTCTTCCCCACTTGAAGACCGTATCCTTGACGAACATCTTCCTGATAGCACTATCTCCCTGATCTATAAAAAGTTGATTAACAATCGGACTGACTTATTGGCCCGACTTCGGGAACAGTGGATGGGAGATGGGTTGGAACTTGATGATGAGGATTGGCAATCGGCCCTCTCCTCTCCGAAGGAGGTGGCTATACCGGCTCGACTCCGTCTGGTCCAATTGAAGATCCTTCATCGGGTGTACGTGACGGGACCGCGACTGATGGTGATGGGCTTTTCCTCCGATGGACTGTGTAAGCGTGGATGTGGTTTGCGTGCTACTTTCCTGCATATTCTTTGGGAGTGCCCGATGGTGGCTGCTTATTGGGTGGCCGTGCTTGATCTGATGACTGTGGTGACAGGGATATCCTTGCGACCGGAACCTCGTCGCTGTCTTTTGAATGTTTGGGAGCCCACGGACTATTCGGTGGCACAGACTAGATGGGCCACCCTGGGCTATATGATTGCGAAGCGAGATATTGCGCAACTCTGGGGGGCCTCCAGGCCCCCTGCCCTCTCGCAATGGGAGGATAATATGGATTGGTCCATGTTCCGTGAGAAAACTGTCTATGTGGCCAGGGGTAGACCCAGGGCATGGGTGAAGGTGTGGGGTCAATGGAACGAATACCGTGGCGACATTTGTACTCCTCCCCTCGTGGACACTATCGAGATTACCCTATCTCCTTAGGCTGGCGTTCCCGGAATCTTCATATAGGGACTGAGCTGGTGTCTCCGGCTCTTCCCCCCTTCTTCTTCCTGATCTCTGCCCCTCTCCCCTCCCCCCCCACTCCATACTCCTTAGTGCTTAGGATATTACTACTGCACCTCCGCTGCTGTCCCCCCCTTGCGCCCCTTGGGCTGACCTTCAGTGATACACTCTCGCCTTTTTGTATGTTTGTTCTTTCATATATATAAAACCTGTTTTGGTCCTGTATATAATGTGGAGTATTGCATTGTTGATTGACGGTTACCTCTGCGGGCATATGTGATATGTTTCTACTCCTTTTTAGCGGCTGGCCCGTGTGGTTGTAGGCCCATCCTTGTACATTTCTGCTTGCTCAAATAAAGGTTTTAAAAAAAAAAAAAAAAAAAAAGGCTAGAAAAGAGGTGCCTAATGTAATGAGCAAAACAAGTAGTAAATGACAAAAATGTAATTAGTAGATCCTGAGAAAAGCAATTTGAAAGATTTAAATGATAATAGCGTACAAAAGCTCAAAGCACAATCGGTGGTTATCTGGTCATGACAGACTGGATCAAAGTCACAAGTTCAGGCCGACCTGGATGGAGCGTGAGTCTGCTACAGGGACTCACCCTTTGCCTACTGAACACAGTACCATAAGTTATGGTGAGCATTCTGCACTGTGTTGCTTTGCAAGACTTTGCATCATTCGGCATCGGTTCCAAGAAAGACCACAGAAGACAGACTACCCTAGGCCTACTTCCAAGGGTCCAGGACTGGGGTGGCACTACTTGGCAGGGTACACTCACAAATGGCAGAGTCCAAGTGCTGGAGCAGGTGAGTTGGAAGTCTTTTGTGTTAATGGGCAATTAAACCCCATAAGGTCACACCGAAGCTTCCATTGTGTGTGGCTGTCTAGAAGGAATTCACATGGTCCAGCTGTCACCCACCTCAGGAGTGCATGCAGACACAGGCAGAAGGCACAGACACTTTCTAAAAGTGGCATTTTCAGACTTGCAACTTAAAATCCCACTTTACCAAGAGTTGTGATTTTAAATTGTGAGTCCAGAGACACCAAACTTAAAATATCTATCTTTCCCAATTGGAAATGACACTTGTAAAATGTAATAAGGCAATCCCAATGTTAACCTATGGGAGAGATAGGCCTTGCAGTAGTGATAAATGAATGTAAGAGTTTTTCACTACCAGGGCATATAAAACTTACAGTACATGTCTAACATATAAAATACACTGCACTCTCCGCGTGGGGCTGACCAGGGCCTACCTTAGCAGTGACTTTATCAAAAAGAAAGGTTTGGCCTGGCAAGAGGGTTAACTTGCCAGGTCAAAATGGCAGTTTAAAACTGTACACACAGGCTCTGCAATGGCAAGCCTGAGTCATGTTTAAAAGATACTTGAGTGGGTGGCACAATCAGTGCTGCAGGCCCACTAGTAACATTTAATTTACAGACCCTGGGCACATGTTGTGCACTTTATTAGGGATTTATATGTAAATTAAATATGCCAATTGTGGATATGCTAAGGTTACCATGTTTTAGGGAAAGATTATACACAATTCAGCACTGGTTAACAGTGGTAAAGTGCCCACAGTCCTAAAGCCAACAAAAGCAAAGCAGCAAAAAGAGGAGGAAAGAATGAAAAAAGTTTGGGGCGACCCTGCAGAAAGGGCCAGGTCCAACACAACCCCCCTCCAGCCTAAAGCCAGGGTAGACTAATGATGGACTTCCCTACTTAGGTGATAGAACGTGGACAGTGGCCCATTACTACAGGAGCACTGGTCAGTTCAACGCTTCACTGAAGTCTGTTGGATCCCTCTATCTATACTCTCCTGAGCCACAGAACTGACCCATGTGAAACCCCTCTTCTCACCTATGGACCCCATCTGTGCAGCACCTAACCTTAATTTGCTCACTGATGCATACCACTCAGCAGACAGTACCACCATGGCCAACAGAGTGATGTGGCCCATTCCACCCCTTGGGTCTGACTTCTGTCCCCAAACAAGGGAAAACTGTCCACAAGAAAAACAACCAACAGAGGCCACTGACAGCAGTCAGTGTCCAGAGTCAGGCTCCGGGCCATCAAGGTTGCTCTGACCCCAGTTGTGTCTCAGAGTGGGGGGCAGTAGCCCCAGGTGCCTTGCACTCTTTTGCTACCCACCAGCTATGGATGTGGTATCCTGAAACTGGTCCTTCAACTCAGGGTCTGTACTCTTAGGCTGAACATGTACCTGGCAAGACAAGACTACCAGGGGAATACAACCCCCCTAAGGGAAATAAATTCTGCATGTGTTGTGCAAGAGTCTATATGGAGCAGGTCCCCAGCCCTCTGTCCCTGTGGCAGTGCATGGAGCCCCCTCAGGCCAGAGGTGGCCTCACCAGGGTCCGGCTTCAGGTGTTCTGATCTCAGAACTGGCAACCCCTGACCCACTGGTCCTCCCACTGTGTTCTGCTTCCACCTCCTGCCCCTCCATTGGAGCCTTTGCACCCACTGCTATGGAGTGGTATCCTTAGAAAACAGAACTGGTTGGGCACTTGTAGCAGCTGCCCTTAGCTCTCCCAACACTGTGGAGGTCCCATAAGTGGATGGTCTCCTGGTACAGACCAGGTCCCTCTGCTTGTGCTCCCTCTGGGAACAATCTAAGCTCTGTGGCTTGAAATAAGGCACCCTGGGCCTCTGCTCACCCCCCATTCCTCCTCCCACTCTTAGAAGGGACATGGGACCTGTTCCCCCTACTACATTGGGATCTGTCTGGGTCACTGTGTACCTCCCCCTCACTTTGATAGAGAAAACCAGGGCGACTCTCCTTAGGATCTCTCCCTGTGCCTCCTCATTCACTCTGGTACTCAACCAAGTGTTGGTGTAGCCCTCGGAAACAGTAACTGAACATGTGCTCTCTGGCAATCAACTTGTACAGCCTCTCAAAAGTGTTTACCATACTACCCTTCAGCCAACCATCCAGTGCCTTGAAAAAGTAACCCACAAATTCGCCCCAGGACTGGTGAGACAGTTTCTGACTGCCCCTGAATATCAATCTGCACTCTTTTGGGGTGAATCCATATCTTCTGATAAGGGTCATTCTTCATGGTGGGATACCTCAGCAGGTACCCCTACCATCACCAGGTATATGCCTCCATAGGACAGCTCCCCAATCCTCCTCAGGGACCCTGTGCACTTCTGAAGTGACCTCATGTGCCTCAAACCACCTGCCGATGTCATCTCCCTCCTTTAGATCAGGCACTAAGGGGTCGATTCCGATTCGGGGAAAAAAACGTCCGTACGATTTGTATCCGGAGCCCTCTCCGATCGAATCGCACCCGTCCATCCGAGTCGCGTAGTACGATCCGTATTCCGTGAATCCGTATGAATCGTCACGATCCGTACGTATTGCAAGGCTGAACCTGTGAACTGTACGACTCGTACACATGCCGTACAACTCGTACACATGCCGTACGACCCGATGAGTACGATCCGAACCGGGGTATGAGGACGCGATTCGTATGGTCCACGTCAGGTAAGGGCGAGTCGTATGGAAAAGCACACAAACACATACACACTGTACGGTCCGTACACCCCATGATCGCAGGGGTACGCACCGTACCCCTGCGGATCATGGGGTGTACGCACCATACCCCATGTACAATGGATGTACGCACCATACACCCATCGTACATGGGGTACGCACCGTACACCCATCGTATATGGGGTACGGTGCGTACATCCATCGTACATGGGGTACGGTGTGTACACCCATCGTACATGGGGTACGGGTACGGTGCGTACACCCCATGATCGCAGGGGTACGCACCGTACCCCTGCGGATCATGGGGTGTACGCACTGTACCCGGGGGGGGGCGTTCCGTACCTGTTTCGGCGCGAACTCTGCCTTTACGGCTGTTTTCAGCTCCCGTAGGAAAAGGGTCGTACCCGACATGTATCGTACTTGCTGGGTCGTAAAAACCAGCCGCGAACCGTACAGATGTCGCGTACAGCGGGTTCCGAGGGAGATTCGGATGGGGATTTGATTCGTACGGTCTCTGTACGACTCGTACGGAGTACGGCTCCTGGTACGAATTGTACTTCGTTGTACGTACGGGGGACGTTGCAGGGAACGGCTATTCGGAGTGGTTTTCCCGAATCGGAATCGGCGCCTAAGTCTCTGGGTGTGTGAACTCTTCCTTCAGCACTGGACATGACACTTTGGCACCCACAATTCCTGCCAAACTCTACTAGCTGTCATGTTTTCAAGTTCAGCCCTCTCCTACTCAGTTTATGAGCCAGCAAGATTTTTTTCTCTGCCATTGCCCTCTCAGCTTTACTTGCCTCCATGGCATGTTTTTCTCTGCCCAAGCTTTTCTCAGCCCAAACCCACCTCTGATCTATCTCCAGGTTGGCCAATTCTAATTTTTACTTTCTCTCCCCTCTCCTGTCCTCCGACTCCTCTGGAGCCTCTGAATGAGATACAGCTTCCTGCAGTGGATCCAACAAGGGACTCCCACTCTGTGGGCTTCCCTCTCTCTTTTGGGCCCTCTGCAAAGTACTTTTTCTTCTCCCCTCATCCTTTTCCTGTGGTGTCACAGGTAGTGCATCCTGAGCTTCTAACCAGGCCGTCAGTGACTTTCGCAGCCCACCTTCCTAGTGAAGCCTTTGATAGAAAGCCCATCCTCCTTGCAGAAATCTTAGAGCTGGACCATAGAGTAACTCTCACGTTTGGCCGGCTCAAAATCCACTTTTGCAGGTACAGATGTCAGACCGCCAGTTAAGGACATGATTTTAAGAAGAAATAAAAATGCCACTCTGGAAGAGTAGAAAAACTAAAAGTGCCAAAAGGAAGAAAAAGGGCAATGAGGATCAGTGACAATTGATTTGAATTAGTTTTATCTGTGGACGGTAGTCTATACCAAATTACTGGAAGACACTGTATAAACATAAGTCTATCCTCATCGCTAATCACCAATGTTAGAAACTGGGTTTCTGTTTGGTAGAGGTATGTATTTTGTCCAAGCAGGAACCACAATCCTAGTCAGGATAAGTCAGACACATACCCTAAATTAACCTATGCTCGCCCTCTGGAGCTTGTCATTGAGCAATCAGGCTTAACTTAAGAGGCAATGTGGAAAGTGTTTGTGCAATACTTAAAACAGTAAAACAGTGGAAACACCTCACAAAGAGGCACCACATCTTCTTAGAACAATAAAGCTTGTTTTAGTGAGCAAAACAAGACAAAATCCAATAAGTAGATCCTGAGATATGTCATTTTAAAGATTTAGGTGAGGATTTTGCATAAAAGCGCTAAGCACCAACTGTGGTTAGCTGGCCGTGCCAGATCAGGACAATGTCACAAGTGTAGGCCAACTGTGATGGAGCTTTGTCCGGCTACAGGGTCCCACCCGCACCCGATGAGCACAGTACCATAATTTCTGGTGTGCAGTCTGAGCAGCGTTGCTTTGCAAGGCTTTGCATCTTTCATGGTCGGTTCCGAGAAGGACCACAGAAGGCAGAGCACCTTAGGCCCACTTCCAAGGGTCCAGGACTGGGGTGAAAACACTTGGCAGGGTAGACTCACATATGGCAGAGTCCAGGTGCGGTAGCAGGTGAGTTGAGACTTCAGAAAACATAGGGGGTTGTTGCGCCACCATCAGTGCTCTTAGATGTAGCAAACCATGAATCGTGCCCCCACTTTGGGGAGCTAAGGTTGGTGTATGGCACATGCAGGACCCTTGGAAAAACCACAGAAATCTCTCCAGCAGAGAAATTGCAGTTGACGTAGTAACTTCAAATTATTCTCTCCCACTCACTGAACACGAATGAGCATGCTCAAAGTCTGCTAGAAACTATTATAAGCTGGAAAACACCAAATTGTTGAACCTGAAATCTACTTTCCAGCTTGTTAGCAGAGCCGGCGATCACTGGATTTCCAAGGAGAGGTGGGTTGTTTTTCTCTTAATTCTGTAATAATTACTGAAATAATCACTGGTCCTATTAAGTCAATTTTTACTGCAGCTCCTTTGTGAACTACGAACTTTCAAACTAGTGATCTTCTCTTCCAATTGCTTTTGTAAATTCCGCTCCTGCATACAACCTAATCTTTGAAGGGAATCTATTAAATAAAGTACCAATGAGCTTGGCTCATCCCACTACCTTTAAAAACGTTCTCGGGCTGAAAGGGCAAGTATTACACCTATGTAAAGGAGGCACCATTACATTAAAAAACTAAGTAATATCCATAAAGAGACAAGTTAGAGCACAATTCGTGAAAGGAATGCCCAAGAAGTCACTACACTTTGGCTACCAACTATCCTTGAGTTCTTTCATAAATTAATATATTCGGAACCATAAACTGAAAGTAAAATACCTAAGGACAATAACATAACAACTCCCCTGCTACAAGATATTGCCCTTACAGGAGCAAACAAAAGAGTCTCCTCATCTAAAGCTCCTAAGAACACAGTAGGGAGACATTCACACTGTTCCACCAACACTTCCTATCACCTCAAAGTTGCAGAGGTCAAATCATCCTTTTATCCCCTTTAGCCTTCACATTGCCAGATATAGACATGATCCTGTTAATTTGTAAAAATAGAATAGGAATAGATCGGCAAAAGAAACTTTAGAGCTTTTTAACAGCACACCGAACAATAAATGGTTCTAAATTAACAAAGGATCTTTCCCCCTCACCTGATTTCCCTTTAATAACTTTCAACCATCCTTCAGGAAATTACGTTAATCTCTTTAAAGCCTTGCAGGCCCTCCAAAGAAAACTTGAATGGATCATAATGCCCCTAGAAAAAATAACGTACAATTGCGATCACAGTCTTGAAAGTCAAACAACAACTCTAAATTCTCTAATAAATCAAAATGCACAAACCTGAAAATAAAGCGATGCAGTACACCAGGGAAACAAATCGACCGCCCGTGGGTAGATACAAATACTGAGCCAGAATGGAATCTGCAAAAAGGTCAAGAGCAACTCAAACAGGAAAAAACAAATCAATAAAAAAAAAAGTAGAACAGAACTGTTTTTATTCTCTACGCAAGTATTTTTTTGAAGCCCCTGAAGTCCAGGAGTAGCCACTGAACTCAGGCTCTCCTCCTTGCCTTTCAATATTTAATAAGGACAAAGGTTCAGCGATAATGAAAACCAGTCTGAAATACAAGCCGGATTTCCGGTAATATTATTATTAATATTATTATTCAGATTTGTTCAGCGCATGGCTACCCAACCCAGGGTTTCCCAGAGCTAGCCTACAATAGGGTATCAGGAACAGAGAAGCAACTGCTATAGATGTCAGGTATTAAAAAACCAGTTTTTTTTTTATCCATATTAGCCTCTAAAACACCATTCCATTTGCACCCGTAAATGGAGGTACCCTGCACTTCTGTGCATATGTTCTGGGAGCAGAGGGAGGGGGAGAAAGGAGACGTCAGCTTCGAGACCTTGCCGCCCTAGCTTACATGAAGCAACGACTTCCAACTTCCATCACCTCGCTATCACTCCATTGCATTCCCCATGAGCCGCAGCACAGATTGGGAAGCACAAAGGGAGAAAACCAGGATAGCTAGACGAGGCATAGCAGGCATAATCATTGGATATCAAGATTCGTTTGTTGCTCACACCACTCCAACACGGGAGACCAAAAATTATGATTCTTAAAAGCCTTCATATCCAGACTGGCCACGTGTTTAATAGAGGACAACCAATCAAAAAACCTGGGAGGGGATGTAGATATCCACTGCTTGCAGATTTCTCTGCGTGCCAACAGCATGGAATAAAAGAACAACTTTGCTTTGTTCTGTGTACTTCCTTCAGGAGAGTCAACACAGGCAATAAAAACTGACAATATGCTTTCCTTGATATTGATGTCCAGGATCTTGGACAATGCCCTACTCACATCATTCCAGAATGACTGGATCTCAGGACAATTCAAAAACATGTGCAGTTGTCTTCTTTCAGACTGCCGCACTTAGGGCATGCCACGTCACCCCTTCCTCCGAACTTAGACAACCTCTGGGGCGTCCAATAGGCTCTGTGAATGGAGAAAAGGTGATTTCTTCTTAGGTGTGCAGATTTAACTGTTTTAAAAATCATAGACATTGATACTTGCCACTTATTCTCCAGCATCGACTCCGGCAAGCATCTTCCCCATAACTCTGTTGGCAAGGTAAAGGCTCCATCCTCCAACTCAACCATCAGCCAGTAGATCATTGCAAGCCCTTTTTTGATGGTTGCCTCTTCCATAAGTCTGTCTTCCAGATCATTTGAACTTTCTATCACTGTGCTTGGATCCTGGAACCGGATGTATGACGTTACAACGCATACTATTACAACGCATGGTTTTACAACGCATTTTTTACAACGTAAATACTCTTACAACGCATGTTTTTACAACGAATACTATTACAACGCGAGATAGTGTTATTAATAGTAATATGCTATTACAACGAAATCATTTACAACGCAAACCTTTACAACGCCAAATAACATATATATTTTTTTTTGGGTAAAATAAAACCTGGCACGGGATGCAGGGAAACTAGGGGTTTTGGGTGGGGAAGTGTCTTAAAATGTAGAGAAAAACTGAACGTTATTTTAAATATATCCAAGGATTTTATAAAAATTATTACTCGCGTATTAAAATTAATACCCGAGTATTAAAAATTAATACTCATGTAATCGTAACTGTTCAAAATTTTACAAAATCTATGAAAATAACAATAATATAAAGTACAAATATATTAGTATGATTTAAAATAATTATTCGTAAACAAAAACATTATACATACACATAGTCGCCATTTTAAACTGTGTAGTTCCTAAATATGTCCTACAACTCTTTCCATGAAAATAATACCACAACACTACTTCCAAAATGGATGCCAAAACGGAACGAATAAGCGAAAACAACAACTCTTTATACTAAATTTTAAATTATAACTTTCCACAGAAGTAATTCGTACTTAAAAAAAGAATGCCAACGCTGTATTTCTTTAAAAAAACAATGACACTGTGAAAAACGTATAAATACGAACCAGACACCATTTTTAAAACAGTTGATTCTCAACTCCCAGAGAGACCAGACGCCAAAAGCTGACCCTCTGACCTGTTTGTGAAGATAATACCCGATTATATATCCGGAGCATTATTTCTCATAAAACAAGTAAGTTACTAACTAATGTCTGCAATGTTTTCGACAAACAATTAAAAGGCTGCCCCTATTAAGTTTCTTTTTCCTATTTAAAGGTAATAATATAACACCAAAATATTACTATAATTATGGATACATATATCCATAAATAAAATACCATACATATAAAAAGCATACTAAAATCTAAATAAAATTGTGTATTATTTAAATATATTTTCAATGAAATATACATATATTATTTTCCAAACATCACAAAATGTTACATTTTTTTTATTAGTCGAACTACTATAAACTGCTACGAAAAAGGGCACTGCACAAAAAATTGGATTTTGCTACAGAAGCAACACTCCTCTTCAAGATTAATTTGAAGGTACTTTTGGATTTGTTTACAAATCACTATTCTAAACAAATGAAACGGAAATACATTTTTAAATCCATATATATTTTATTTGATTTTCACAGAGAAATTCTATTTCGATAAAATAAACATCTATTCTCTACTTTGAAAATTAAAACGTCAACTTTTAAAGAAGGTAAATATTTTATTATTTACATTACTGATTTTTTTTAATTTAGTCGTTAATAAAGAATAGATACATGGTGTAGGGGGTAATATTTTCTATTCTAACTCCAGGTAAGTGCAGCAGAAGGGAAAGTGTGGGATGGTGTAGGGGGTAATATTTTCTATTCTAACTGCAGGTAAGTGCAGCAGTAGGGAGATTGTTTAATGCTGTAGGGGAATAAAATACTATTGCAACATCTGAAAAATGCTATACCATGGAAATGTTAGCATAGTATAAAAGTCACTGTAAAAATAAATGTAAATTATACCCAATTTTGTTGACATTTTTAACTGCATCATAAACATTTTGCATTTAAATAACATTTCTTTTTCCTTATTCATTTTTTTAGAAACTCACAAAAATCTTCGGATCACCAAATATCTCAAAAGGACAACAACTCAAAAGGCCACCAAGAGAAGAAAATAAAAGCAGAAACCAGACCACAAAGAAAGAAACCAAACCAAAAGGTATATAAAACACATAATGCAAGGGAAAGTGTACTATGGTGTAGGGGTATCAATTACTAATCTAACTCCAGGTAAGTGCAACGGTAGGGAAAGTGTTGGATGGTGTAGGGGTATCAATTACTATTCTAACTCCAGGTAAGTGCAACAGTAGGGAAAGTGTAGGATGATGTAGGGGTATCAATTACTATTCTAACTCCAGGTAAGTGCAACAGTAGGGAAAGTGTAGGATGATGTAGGGGTATCAATTACTAATCTAACTCCAGTTAGGTGCAACAGTAGGGAAAGTGTTGGATGGTGTAAAGGTATCAATTACTAATCTAACTCCAGTTAAGTGCAACAGTAGGGACAATGTAGGATGGTGTAGGGGGTAATAATTTCTATTCTAACTCCAGGTAAGTGCAGCAGTATGAAAAGTTTAGGATGTTAAAAGTAGAAATATTTTCTATTCTAACTCAAAGTAAATGCAGCAGTAATGAAATTGTGTAATGGTGTAGGGGAATAAAATACTATTGCAACATCTGAAATATGCTATCACATTGTAAGGTTTGCATAGTATAAAAGTCACTGTAAAAATAAATGTAAATTATACCCAAATTTGTTGACATTTTTTAATGCATCATAAACATTTTGCATTTAAATAACATTTCCTTTTCCTTATTCATTTTTTTAGAAACTCACAAAAAACTTCTGATCACCAAATATCTCAAAAGGACAACAACTCAAAAGGCCACCAAGAGAAGGAAATAAAAGCAGAAACCAGACCACAAAGAAATAAACCAAACCAAAAGGTATATAAAACACATAATGCAAGGGAACGTGTACTATGGTGTAGGGGTATCAATTACTAATCTAACTCCAGGTAAGTGCAACAGTAGGGAAAGTGTTGGATGGTGTAGGGGTATCAATTACTATTCTAACTCCAGGTAAGTGCAACAGTAGGGAAAGTGTAGGATGATGTAGGGGTATCAATTACTATTCTAACTCCAGGTAAGTGCAACAGTAGGGAACGTGTAGGATGATGTAGGGGTATCAATTACTAATCTAACTCCAGTTAGGTGCAACAGTAGGGAAAGTGTTGGATGGTGTAAAGGTATCAATTACTAATCTAACTCCAGTTAAGTGCAACAGTAGGGAAAATGTAGGATGGTGTAGGGGGTAATAATTTCTATTCTAACTCCAGGTAAGTGCAGCAGTAGGAAAAGTTTAGGATGTTAAAAGTAGAAATATTTTCTATTCTAACTCAAAGTAAATGCAGCAGTAATAGTCACTGTAAAAATAAATGTAAATTATACCCAATTTTGTTGACATTTTTAACTGCATCATAAACATTTTGCATTTAAATAACATTTTCTTTTCCTTATTCATTTTTTTAGAAACTCACAAAAAGCTTCTGATCACCAAATATCTGAAAAGGACAACAACTCAAAAGGCCACCAAGAGAAGGAAATAAAAGCAGAAACCAGACCACAAAGAAAGAAACCAAACCAAAAGGTATATAAAACACATAATGCAAGGGAAAGTGTACTATGGTGTAGAGGTATCAATTACTATTGTAACTCCAAGTAGGTGCAGCATTAGTGAAAGTGTGGGATGGTGTAGGGGTATGAATTACTATTCTAACTCCAGATAGGTGCAACAGTAGGGAAAATGTGGGATGGTGTAGGGGGTAATATTTTCTATTCTAACTCCAGGTAGGTGCAGCAGTAGTGAAAGTGTGGGATGGTGTAGAGATATCAATTACTATTCTAACTCCAGGTAGGTGCAGCAGTAGGGAAAGTGTGGGATGGTGTAGGGGTATCAATTACTATTCTAACTCCAGGTAGGTGCAGCACTAGGGAAAGTGTTGGATGGTGTAGGGGTATCAATTACTATTCTAACTCCAAGTAGGTGCAGCAGTAGGGAAAGTGTGGGATGGTGTAGGGGTATCAATTACTATTCTAACTCCAGGTAGGTGCAGCAGTAGGGAAAGTGTGGGATGGTGTAGGGGTATCAATTACTATTCTAACTCCAGGTAGGTGCAACAGTAGAGAAAGTGTGGGGTGGTGTAGGGGTATCAATTACTAATCTAACTCCAGTTACGTGCAACAGTAGGGAAAGTGTTGGATGGTGTAAAGGTATCAATTACTAATCTAACTCCAGTTAAGTGCAACAGTAGGGAAAATGTGGGATGGTGTAGGGGGTAATAATTTCTATTCTAACTCCAGGTAAGTGCAGCAGTAGGAAAAGTTTAGGATGTTAAAAGTAGAAATATTTTCTATTCCAACTCAAAGTAAGTGCAGCAGTAAGGAAATTGTGTAAGGGTGTAGGGGAATAAAATACTATTGCAACATCTGAAGAATGCTATAACATTGTAAGGTTTGCATAGTATGAAAGTCACTGTAAAAACAAATGTAAATTATACCCAATATTGTTAACATTTTTAACTACATCATAAACATTTTGCATTTAAATAACATTTCCTTTTCCTTATTCATCTTTTTAGAAACTCACAAAAAGCTTCTGATCACCAAATATCTCAAAAAGACAACAACTCAAAAGGCCACCAAGAGAAGAAAATAAAACCTGAAACCAGACCACAAAGAAAGAAACCAAACCAAAAGGTATATAAAACACATAATGCAAATGAAAGTGTACTATGGTGTAGGGGAATCAATTACTATTTTAACTCCAGGTAAGTGCAACAGTAGGGAAAGTGTGGGATGATGTAGGGGTATCAATTACTATTGTAACTCCAGGTAGGTGCAACTGTAGGGAAAGTGTGGGATGGTGGAAGGGTAACAATTACTATTCTAACTCCATGTAGGTGCAACATTAGGGAAAGTGTGGGATGGTGTAGGGGTATCAATTACTAATCTAACTCCAGGTAGGTGCAACAGTAAGGAAATTGTGGGTTGATGTAGGGGTATCAATTACTAATCTAACTCCAGGTAGGTGCAACAGTAGGGAAAGTGTGGGATGGTGTAGGGTTATCAATTACTGTTATAACTCCAGGTAGGTGCAACAAAAGTGTAAGTCTTGGATGGTGTAGGGGTATCAAATAATAATCTTACTCCAATATGTTACACCAATTGTTAAAATGTAGCATGGTATGTTCGAAACAGATAATATTTCAACTCATTAAAAATATCAGCAGGAGAAAAAGTGTGCTAAAACCTAAACCAAAATTGACTATTTATACTGCAAAGAGGAGAAACATTAAGAAATGACCAGAATAAAGTGACTGGAAATTAACAATTTAAATGTTAGAAAAATTCTGATGTAAAGAAACTGTAAAAATTAAGATTTAAAATTTTTTGTTTAATCAAACACATTATTAAAACATTTTTTTACCCCCAACAGATAATGTCTACTCAGGAAAGAGCCTCCTACATCAAATCCAGAAAAGGAAACAAACTACTTAACCATGCAGGATACATATATGCTAAAGAAAGGATAAGTTTTCCTAGAAATCATTGGAGGTGTGTGCAATACTACACATCCCATTGCAGCGGCAGAGCGGTTACCCATGATGATATTATTGTAAAAACTACTGATCACAACCACTCTGCCTCTGCAATGGAGATTGATGTAAGGGAAACTATTAACGAGATGAAAGAACTAGCAAGCACCTCCAATGATTCAACAGGATCCATTTTAAGAGTGGTTGCACAACATGTCCCCTCTCATGTTGCTAGTAATATGCCTATAATTCCTAATTTGAGACGAATTATTCAAAGACAAAAGCAGGCAAGTAAAACTCAAACAACAACACCTCATACTTTTTCTGACATTGTTATTCCACATGAACTTACTATTTCTTTCGCTGATAAACCCTTCCTTCTCCATGACAATGAAAACCCTCAAAAACGTATTCTAATTTTTAGTACTCCCCGCAACCTTGTAAAGTTATAAAACAGTGAAATTTGGATGATGGATGGAACGTTTAAAAGTACACCCCATCCATTCTACCAAATTTACACAATTCACGCTAAAATTAACCATAATGTAATCCCCTTAGTATATAGTTTGCTGCCTGATAAGACTTCTGCAACCTACACTGAACTTTATCAGTTATTAAAAATACTACAACAAAAAGTCCTTGGAAAATAATAATAGAATTTTATTTGAGCATGAACAATGTGATCAGTAAAATGTACACGGATACCCAAATTCAGGGGTGTTTTTTCCATTTTTCCCAGGCATTCTGGCGTAAATTACAGAAAACATCCCTAGTTACAGATTACGCCACAGACAGCAAACTCCAAGTTGAATTAAAAAAATGAACTGCACTTTGTTTTGTTCCTCCCGATAGTGTAGATGAGTACTACACTGCCATTACTGAATCAGAATATTACAATCAAAATGAAGACAAATTGGCACCCATCCTAAATTATTTTGAAGACACATGGATTGGGCACCTAAGCAGATCAGGTCGCAGAAGGAAGCCACGTTTCCATGTGGAGTGGTGGAACTGTTACACGAGCTGTTTAGAGGGAGAAGCTAAAACAAATAATGCCATTGAGGGATGGCATAACTCCTTCAATCATACAATTGGAAAACCTCACCCTAATTTCTACTCATTTTTAGAAACTTTGAAGAAGGAGCAAAGTTTCCAAGAAATGAGACTTTCCAAAGCATTAAGTGGTAGTCTAAACCCACGAGTTACTAAAAAAACAAAGGAGATGTCTGAAAGACTATTGGGTATAATGCAACAGTTTTCGTTGTGTGTGGCTCTGGACTACCTTGAAAATGTGGCTAACATTCTAAGTTTCTAATAAAAACATTTGACCTTACTTTCCTGCTTTGCCATGAATTTAATAACACACTAATTTCAATTTGCAATATTATATATTTTTTTATAAATTAACCAAAAAAATTAATCAGGTCTGCATACTTTTTTTTCATATTTTTCTCATTTTTCCAGTTATACGTAATCCTTTTATTTACAACAGCGAATAACACCAAGTTTTCCAAATTGAAAAGAACAAATAATTAGTATCATTTTTTCCAAATTTTACAAAACCATTCCAAGTTAACAAACAACTTATGTACGAATCTTCAACTATAATAAATTAATTAAATGCTTCTTAAAATTTAAATACTATTTTCTAATTTAAATTGGTTAGAAATACCAAATAATTTTGGACATTAATTTATTTTTATATCCAAAAATATCTAATCTGATGTGTTTGAAATACCCCCTTTCATTGATTGTTCGAAATGAAAACCTTAGTTTGCATAAAAAACTAGCATAATTTTCTGTCTTGAAATAATAAATCAGTTCAATCTCCAGAAGAAGAATATAAATGTATTTTAAAAATATATCACACTCAATTGCATTTTGAAATCTTTGAAAAAATATATATTTTCAAAATATAACAATTCTATAAGAACATCCAAAAGAGTTTTGTACCTCCTACAAAAACATTTTCTCTCTATACAACCCTAGCTAGTTTGAAATTTAACTAAAAATAACTGGCAATTTTGTTAGTATTCAAAAGGAATTTACCAATAATCCAAAACATATTCACCAAACCAAACCAGCTGCTATATTATTTATAACAGCCGAAAGTATATGATTTTTCCAACTGACCAACCAATTGAAAATAAACAAATAATCCCTCCAACCTTAACAGATTGAAAAACTATATCATTCATGACAATTTTATAGAAACAATGCATACAAACAAAATTATTTCTCGATAGTGTTCCTAACCAAAATAACAGTAATAATTTTAAGAAGCATTTTCCATTAATGTACTACCAACATTTTTCAAATTTATAGTTGAAAGGAAATCGATTCAATTGTGAAGAAAATGCATTTACTATTTAGTTATATCATAAAAGAAAATAGTAATGTAAAACAAATCATTTATCATTTTTTTCAATCAAAACATATACTTTTTGCGACCCGGCATAGGCATACACTAATAACACGATCGTCGACATGTTGTTTTACACGTTTAACATTAAAATAAAAAACGGCAACCTCTCCTTATCCTTTCTTTACAATATATGTATTTATTTTTAAGTTAAACATGTATCTTTTAAGTTAGAAATGTTTCCTACCTGGACGTAGATCAGCTTCCAGCTGCTTCCTGCATCGATGCTCTTCAAAATGGCCGCTTTCGTTTACGTTTACGCGAATACGTCATAGAAAGCTGCAAAGATAGAAAAAGGACTATTTAATACTGTAATTTATAGATTATATTAATTTTTGTTTATAAAGCGTATATGACATTTAAAAAAATTACAAAAATGTTAAAAATTCAATAAAAATAAAAGCAAATTCTCTATATTTTTTTAATAAAAAATACCAAAAAAGAAACTTTGTTATATTTATTGTATTAATGTATTTAAGTTAGCGTTACTTTTTTAATTCTTTTTATACTCTAAAATTAATGATATTTCATCCTTACCTTCATCCTTATTCCTTTTCTTTTCTACTCATCCTCTTTCTTCTTCTTTGACACCTTCCTTTTCATTTCCGCGGAATGAACTGCTTCAACTATGGAAATAAATGAAGGACAATTGCTTCCATTAGAATCAATGCTAAATCGTGGGAAAATGTTTTCTAAAATTATTAATAAATAATGTAACAACTTAATAAAAAAATAAAAAATATACTTATTTTTTTAACCTATAAAAAATTATAATATTTGAAATATTTATTAATATTTTTTAAAATTTTAATTATTCTAAATCACTAAAAATTATAAAATAATATATACATTATATATTTCATATACAATAATAATATTAAATAAATAAAAATTTATGAAATATTTCTTACAATATTTATAAACTTTAATAATTTAAATTAACATTAACAGTATATTATTTAAAAAATACTACAGTATTAATTACCATTTTTATACTAAATATTTAATGTACATTAACATTAACAGTATAATTTTAAACAAATACTAGAGTATTAATTAACATTTTTATACTAATTATATAATTTACATTAACATTAACAGTATAATTTTCAAAAAATACTAGAGTATTAATTACCATTTTTATAGTAAATATATAAAATAATAATTAGAAATATTTTTTACTTATAAAAATAAATTAAACAAAAGTATATTTTTTAAATCACATTAATAAATTAATTTCAAAATATGAAAATATTACTTACTTTTATTTTTCAAAATAATCAATAAATATTAAATGATATACATTTTCATAATTAATACAATAAATACTCTTTTTTTAAATATTAATACTACAGTATTATTTTTAAATACTCAAATTACTATATGTAATATAAAAAAATATTAATCTTATTACAATAAATAAAATTCGTCTACAATATAAAATAATAAATTTAATAAATGTATTTAAAAATATCAAAAATATTATATATAAACATAATAATTACGATGTAAAGGTACTTGCGTTGTAAAGGTACTTGCGTTGTAAAAACATGCGTTGTAATAACATGCGTTGTAAATACATTTGCGTTGTAATGGTAGTGCGTTGTAAAAGTTGCGTTGTAAAGGTTGTTCACCCCTGGAACCAGCTTTGCATTTGGATATACTTAAATCTGGATAATTGTTGATTCGACAACTGATTACATATTTCCCAGCTTGTTAATTGGCCATCCAGTGAAATATGGTTCCATTTAATGAGGCCTGCCTCTCTCAATGGTCTAGCTAATACATCCTTTGTCCAACTCGGTGAACCTGGTGAGTCCCAGATAGGAGCCGTAAAACAATAATATGGTATGTTTAGAGCTATTCTGACCCTATACCAAGTCTCTGCCAGGACTCTCGGAATCTTCAACCTAACTTTCTTGAAATATTTCGGGTCTACATATTTGAACATAAAACCCTGACTGCCTCCATGCTCCTGTCTTGACATCACATGTAGTAGTCCCCCGATTTCCGATGATATGGGAGTATTAAACAACATTTTCCCATTTTTTAATAAGAATGCCCATGAATAAAATAACAAGTCTGGCAGAGCTAGGCCCCCTTTTTCCACCCTCCGTCTTAATTTCTTCCAGGCTATCCTTGGGCTTCTGCTCGACCAAATAAAGCTACCAAATAAAGCTACTTATTTGGCCTTGCAATTTTTTAAGTGCTACACTTTTAAAGGGGAGGGGGATGGGGTCAAACAAAAAGGTTAACTTCGGGAGGATCATCATTTTTATCAGGTTAACTCAGCCTAGGAGAGTGAGTTGGAGGCGTGCCCAGATTTTTAGGAGCCCACTGATCTCTTTTTTTACTTTCTCAAAATTGATTTTTGTTAATTTAGAAACATCTTGCGAAATCTGAACTCCCAAGTATCTCATTCCCTCCTTTTTAACACCTACCCCAACATCTAGATTCCAGGACATGATTTCGGTCTTACTTCTGTTTATATCATATCCCGATACTTTCCCAAAATCCGTTGTTAGTACATTAATACGACCTGAGGTATTATGCAGATTAGTTGTATAGATGAGAATATCACCTGCATAGCGGCCCAGTTTCTTATTCTAACTCTGGAATTGGAAAGGTATGATCTCAGAGTCTTCCCTGATTCTTCTAGCCAGAGTCTCTATATACAAATTGAACAAGAGTGGCGACAAGGGACACCCCTGCCTCGTACTTCTACTGATAGAAACGGGGTCCGTCAGGGAGCCGTGAATGCTAGCTTTTGGCGACCTGTATATGGCCTCCAGTATTCTGCAGAAGTTACAACCAAGGTTTACAGATCTTGCCACTGACTGTAGAAAGACCCAGTTAACTCGGTCGAAAGCTTTAGTGGCATCTATAGCTATTACCGCAAGTGGGAGCTCATAGGTAAACGCCAGATCTATCGAGTCTATCAATGTGTAAGTAAGCTCCTTTAGTTGCCTTCCACGGATAAAACCTTTTTGATCTGTATGGATCAACTCTGTCATGGGTCCATTCAGTCTATCGGCCAATATCTTTGCGAAGATCCTATAATCGCAGTTTAATAAAGATATTGGCCGATATGAAACACAGTTTGTTGGACTTTTACCTGGCTTCAGAATTAGGGAGATGTTTGCCTCATTCCACAAGGCTGGCATTTCAGATCCATTAATAAAGAGATTGTTGAAAATTTCTAAAAGAATGGGTATTAGTGTATTTGTCAAAGCTTTATAAACCTCAAGGGGCAGACCGTCAGGGCCTGGGGCTTTAGCCTTCTTTCCTTGTCTTAATGCAAGCTCAACTTCCCCTTCCCTGATCTGCTGATTCAAAAGCCAGCTTTTATCAGCTGTAAGAAAAAATTTTATGCTGTGACCTAGCCATACTTCGACCTCATCTTGAGTGGGTTTTAGATCTTCTTGATAAACCTTACAGTAATGATTATAAAAAACTTGCTTGATCTCCTCATTATCACTAATGAGGACATCTGTACAGTCACATTTGACCTGGTTAATCCTATTCCTCACCTGTTCTTTTTTTAACTTTCCAGGCCAGCAACTTGCTACAACCTTCATTGTATTTAAAATGGGCCAGTTTGCTAGCCTCCCACTTTTTTCTCACCCTTTCATGTAGAATTGTGGACAATTTGGATTTTTCTCTTTGCACCTCTTGGAATATTTTCTCCCGGGCTTCTTCATCCACCCCAGGGTCAATTAGATCTTTCTCTAAGAACCGAACCTGTCCCTCAACTGCTGACATCTCCTCATATTATCTGCATCTTTTTTCAGCCACTAGTGACCCAAACCTACCTCGTAAAAAAGGTTTATAAGCATCCCAAATTACTCCATGAGTGGCTGAACCCTGATTAAAAAGAAAGAACTCTTCTGTTTCTCTAGTCAGTGTAGTAATAGCATCATCTTCCTGTAGAATTGTACGATCTAAAGTCCATCTTGATTGGGGGGCTTTCCTCATATAGCTTTAGATGTAAAATCACAGCCGAGTGATCAGACAAATGGACGCCCACATGTTCGACCTCCTGAATCCACTTAGTCAGATCACTATCGGTAAGAAAATAGTCTATCCTGGACTGATGTCTATATTTATTGAATGTAAAACCTTTTTTTTTGTTTCCAGCCTTCTGCCTCCAGATATCACAAAGACCGAGCTGGGTCTTTATTTGTTTAACGAGCATAGACATTTTTGGGTTTGCACGAGCTCTACTGCGTGAAGTCCTATCTAGAGTATGATCTAAAACTGTGTTGAAATCACCGGCCATGATGATTGGATCAAAAGAGTCCACCAATTCAGCTAATAAATCCCCCAAAGGAGAAACATCGTCCTGGTTGGGGACATAATATCCCACTGAAGTGAAGGGATAACCTAAAATCTTAGCCTTAACCACTAACCATCTCCCTGCTTTGTCTGAGGTGTGAGCCCCAAACACAGCTTGCGACCCTCTTTTTACTAAAATCCCCACCCCTTTTGTTACCGATGACTGAGATGTGCAGGCTACTTGGGAGATCCAATTTTGACATTTGAAGAGATCCAAACCCTCCTTTTCTGATAAATGGGTCTCCAGTAAGATAATAATCAGGGAAGGGCAGTCTTTTAAGCATTGTAAAATTGTATTTATCCTCCCTCGTACCCTGAGGCCATTTACATTCCATGAAAGAACTTTTATTATCTCCCCTCTCCTCTCATCCATCTCTCTTGGTTGGAACCCGGCACAGAGGCAAAGAGAAAGTAATCTTTTTTTTTCTTTTTTTCCCACTGCTCCCCACCTAGTGTTCCCCCCCACCTCGTGGAACCCCCCAACTTCTACATGGCTTAAAGCCATATGAGTGCCCCTCCTCAGAAATGTATGTGGTACAAATAATTATAGTATAATTTGCAATTAAGTACCTGAGTGAGTTTACCTATAAATGTGTAGTTATATATATATGTTTTTTTTGTTTATTATTATTTAACTCTTTAAAGAGTTTGTTAAATGTGATTCACACCCTAAGTAACCTGATTCACAGAAAAAAATAGTTTTTCATCTTTCCTAAATGCTGAGGTACTTTAGCAACATTCAAAGCTAAAAGACCTAACACCCTGTTTGAAAACTTTTAACGAAGTCATCTAGCTTATCAACAGAATAAAATATATGCATCTTGTTGTTTAGCATAACCTTCAGATAAGTGGGGAATCTTAACTGAACAGAGACACCCAGGCATTTTAGGATACCAATCCTTTGCCCCATCTCCCATTGCCTGTTAGAGGTAGTGACAGAGACGTCCGATCTTATCTTGTATCTTACTCCATCTGCCTCAATTGACTTCATCCCCAGGGCTTTTGAGAGGATTTTTTCTTTCAACGCATAAGTTAAAAAGTTTAATTAAGATTTTCCTAGGCTTAGACCTGTTTGTATTAATTCTGAAGGGATCTCAATCAATCAATCAATCAAAGCATTTATATGGCGCACTACTGACCCGGAGGGTCTCAAGGCGCTGGGGGGAGGGGGTCCGCTACTGCTCGAACAGCCAGGTCTTGAGCTGCTTCCTGAAGGCGAGGTGGTCTTGGGTCAGGCGGAGGTGGGTCGGAAGGGAGTTCCAAGTCTTGGCTGCCAGGTAGGAGAAGGACCTTCCTCCTGTGGTGGCTCTTCGGATGCGGGGGACGGCGGCGAGGGCGTGGCTGGTCGATCGAAGCTGGCGTTTGGGAGCGTAGAAGTTGAGGCGGCTGTTGAGGTATCCTGGGCCTTGGTTGTGTAGGGCTTTGTGTGCGTGGGTGAGGAGCCGGAAGTTGATTCTCTTGTTGACCGGGAGCCAGTGCAGGTCTCTCAGGTGTCCGGAGATGTGGCTGCGGCGGGGGATGTCAAGGATGAGTCGTGCTGAGGTGTTCTGGATCCGCTGGAGTCTCTTCTGGAGTTTGGCGGTGGTTCCGGCGTAGAGGGAGTTGCCGTAGTCCAGACGGCTGGTGACGAGGGCCTGGGTGACCGTCTTCCTGGTCTCGGTGGGGATCCATCGGAAGATCTTACGTAGCATGCGCAGGATGTTGAAGCATGACGAGGAGACGGCGTTGACTTGTCTGGTCATGGAGAGGGAGGAGTCCAGGATGAAGCCCAGGTTGCGTGCGTGGTCTGTGGGTTTGGGTGCGCTGCCCAGGGCGGGGGGCCACCAGGAGTTGTCCCAGGCGGAGGGTGATGATCCCAGGATGAGGACTTCCGTCTTGTCCGCGTTCAGTTTCAGGCGGCTGTTCGTCATCCACTTGGCTACGTCTGTCATCCCTTCGTGCAGGTTGGCTCTGGCGGTGGCGGGGTCGTTGGTGAGGGAGAGGATCAGCTGGGTGTCGTCGGCGTAGGAGATGATGTTGAGGTTGTGCTGGCGTGTGATGGCTGCGAGGGGGCTCATGTAGACGTTGAAGAGTGTTGGGCTGAGCGAGGAGCCCTGAGGGACGCCGCAGATGACTTCGGTGGCCTCCGATCTGAACGGGGGGAGGTGGACTCTCTGTGTCCTTCCGGCGAGGAAGGAGATGATCCACTCCAGTGCCTTCTCCTGGATTCCGACGTTGCTCAGGCGCTGTACTAGGGTACGGTGGCAGACAGTGTCGAAGGCCGCGGAGAAGTCCAGGAGGATGAGGGCCGCTGTTTCTCCGTTGTCGAGCAGGGCTCGGATGTCATCGGTGGCTGCGATCAGGGCGGTCTCGGTGCTGTGGTTGGCCCGGAAGCCAGACTGCGAGAGGTCGAGGGAACCGTTCGTCTCGAGGAAGGCGGCCAGTTGCTTGTTGACGGTCTTCTCGATGACTTTTGCCGGAAACGGGAGCAGCGAGATGGGGCGGTAGTTCTTGAGGTCGGTGGGGTCGGCTGATGGTTTCTTAAGTAGAGCGCTGAGTTCGGCGTGCTTCCAGCTCTCCGGGAAGGTGGCGGTGTCGAAGGAGGTATAGACACGTTGTATATCTTTCGCTAATTCCTCTTCTGAGTCATCCAGCTGGAGCTTGTCTTTAATCAGCTTAACAACATACGATTTGATGTTATCCCCTTCTTTACCTTCGGGCACCCTCAGAATTTTGAGATGGTTACGTCTTTGAAAATTTTCTAACCTCTCAACTCGGTCATACTCTCTTTCTCTACAATCCTTAGTTTAGCAATTTCAGCACAATTTGCCTGCACTGTCTCCTTAAGTTCTTTGACCTCCTCCTCTAGTGTTGTTGTCCTCCTACTGAGTTCATCTATCTTCCTTTCCATTCCTTCACATGCCTTTTTTATCTCCAGCTGATTAGACTCAGATATCTCAAATCTGTTCTTAATTTCAGCTGAAATGACTGCTAAAAGTGCTCCAACTGATGGGTCTTCTTTATTTGGATGTTTAAGGGCTGGGTCAGATTTTTTTTCTTAATTGAATCCGATACTCTCTGGTTTATTGCTGGAGTTTGATTCTAACACTCCTGCTCCATGTTCTGCTCCATCTGAAGTTACCGGGAAGGCTAGGAAGGTTTCAGGGGATTCTTAGGAAGTCAGCTGTCTCGCAGCATCCGTCTCCAGATGATTTTTTGAGCCTGCCATCCTGTTCTCACCCAAAATCATTACCTTTGGCAAGACTCTAAAATAGGTTTTGAGAGAAGGTGTAATTTTTACTTTAGGAGCCTGCAGTATATGGGACTTCAGGGACCCCAACTCTTGTTTCTTGTTTCTTTCTCTGCTCTCTCATCCCTCTCTATTTTCTCTACCTCCCTCCACTCGCTACACTCGTTCTGATTTTTTTCCTTGTCCACTTTGTCACCCCTCTCACCCATGACACCCCTCTGCCTCCTCTCTCACTCAACAGAGGACTCTCTACAGTTCGCAATCTCACACTCCCCCACTCCCCCCAACTGACTCCCTTCCAATTGTTTCTGCTAAACTGCAGAGAGCATACCTGGATACCCTCTCTGCTGGTGCTCCGCCCGAAGGTTGCTTCCTCCTACCTCTCTTGACCTCAGTATTCAAGTATTTTGTTTGCAGAGGCACAGAGTATTCCTCCTCCCCGGCACTTCCTTTCTCACAAACTTTCAGGAGGCTGCCTTTCTTCCGAACTTCCGCCCCCTGTAGGACAGTAGCACTGGCCACCTTCCAAAAAAAGCCTCCTTTACCTCCTCCCCTCGAAAGGAGATCTTAGCCGCTGCTCCTCTCCCTTTTCGGAGCTCTAGGGCCACCTTATGCCACACCCATTCCGACGCCGTGTTGGTTTAGCAGAGTGCCTTCACCCCTCGTCAAGCCTGCAGCGACTCTCCACCAAGGCGAGCCGCCTCACACCGCATCATCCCGCGCACAGCACCTCCCGCTGCTTGCCGATCTCAATGCGCCACAGGTCAGCAGCAGGGAGCCGAGAACCTGAAGAAACTGAAGGCAAGGTATCAAAGCATTCCGCGTGTTGTTTTCAAATTGCTAATCTTCACAGGTCACAGATCCGACATAAACGCATACTTTTACTTTTACGGGCAAACTCAGAGCATTTGACGATCCCGCATTCAAAGTCTGTTTCAAAGAACCACGGACGTTCCAGGAGCTCACTCGCGACCCGCTATACACCGGCCGCCATGTTTTCCTCTAGTCCATGGCACTCTTCCCAAAAGAACCAGGTTTTGAGTTTTCTGTGAGAAGCTGAGAGCGAGCAACACAATCTCAACTCCGCCGGGAGAGAATTCCATAACTTTGGGCTTAAGAAAGATCAGACTCGACCTCCCACTCGACTCTGGCTCTCTTAACTCTCAGAACAACTGCAAGGTCCAAGTTCTTAGAGGGTAAAGAACGACTAGGAGTATAAGGCAAAACCAAAGGTCTCAAGTAAGAGGGACCAAAGTTCGAAAGACATTTGTGTACATAACAGAGTGCCTTAAATTTGATGCAATGTTCAACAGGGAGTCAGTGCAGTTCGGGAAGCAGGTTAGCGGTGGAATAGAGCTTGGGACAATGCAGTAGAAGTCTTACCGCTGCGTACTGCACTTTTTGAAGATGTCTAAGCAGATTTTTCATTACTCCAAGATACAAGGTATTTCCGTAGTAGAGTCTCAAGATCACCAGGACCTCAATGGCAGTTCATTGGGCCAAATACAGTTGACACCCTAGGATTCTTTTGAGCCTACTATTAACCCCAGAATGGCGGGAACTGCCAAAACAAGGAAAAGGTACAAAAGAAAAAGTAAAACGCAGAATCACTAAAAAATATTCCCTGTGTAGGTGGGGCGCGGCTTACCCAGCTAAGATGGCGGTCGCACCTTGAGGTGCTCCTGGACCCCTCCTCCATGCGACTGTAATCCGCTGGTCCCCGACACCATCCTGCCTTCCATCCTCGTGCCGACAGCACATGCATACCTGGCTGACGTCCTGGTCTTTGGGGACCCGGTGATCCGGTGTTCTTGCCGTTCTCTGCCTGCCTGCCGGGCACCCTCCTCCAACATGGCGCCCTCCTTGCTCCGACGCTGAGGTCCCGTGCCACCCGGTCCGGGCTCCCGCTGCACTCTCCTGGCCTCGGCGTGGGTGGAGGTGACCCTCCAGGGCTGCGGTGACTGGCGGTGACGTCTGTACTCCCTCGGTGAGGCACTAGCTGTGACCTCATCCCCCCGCCCAGCTGCATTCACAATCCTGCTGCCGCTGACTGCAGGGCTGCTTTGTTGGGCGGTGGGAGTCCCGGGTTGGCGGTGTTGGAGGGCCGCCTGATAGCCTTGGACTCACGTGACTGGGGCCCGACTCTCGGCGGGCACGGAGACCTGGTGAGTGGCGGGGGGAAGGTTGTGACTGTTGTGGAAGGCCCCCCTCGCACACGGTCCGCCCGCTCTTGGGGTGCCCTGGGCTCTCTGTGCCGCAGGCTGGGTTTTGGCCTGTTCTCCTTGCCTGGCATTAGTTGCTGAGCCCACCTGGCCTGGCAGCCCCTGGAGCTGCCCCTGTGCCATTATCTTGGGGTCCTTACACCACTCGTGAGGGGATGAGGATTGAGGCGAGTGGACCTGGTGGTGCCCGGTGGATGGTGCGCACTCCCAGGAATGGGGCCCCAACAGCCCCCTGCCCGACTTCTTTGTGACTGTGGTGTGGGAGGCCCCCCGCCCTTGGGGTGATTTGGGCCCTGGACGCTGCAGTTCGGGAGTTGGCCCATTGTGTCTCCCAACTTGTCCTGGTTGGCTGCGCCTGCCCGGCCTAACAGACCTCGGTACTGCCCCTGTATCGTTTTCCCTTGGGGCCCCTACTTTGCCTGTGTTGTGCGTGGCCCTCCACACACAGGAATTGCCGCCCTAAAGGTGATTTGGGCACTGGACGCTGCAACTTGAGAGTAGGCCCACTGAATCTCCCTACCTAACACTGTGTGCTGCACCTGCACCGCCTACCGGCCATCCGGTTCTGCTCCTGAACTCTTGGGGCCCCTCCTGTGACTGTAGTGCAAGAGGCATTCCATAGGCATGGGCCGCCTGCTTAGAGGGTGACTTGGACCCTAGACGCTACAGTTTGGGAGTTTTACCTACCTTGATTTGCTGCGCCTGCCTGGCTTCTGTGGCTGCCTTGACCTGTGGCCCCCACTCTACAGAACTTGTTGGAGGTGTGCCTGGATCTCCTGCCCTGCTGACTTGTGGCCATGGGTCACACCCAAACTGCCAAAACCCCCGCCACCCAGACCAAAATGGATCGTTTCACCACCACGGACTCAGGGGCGTCTGGTGGTGGTGCAGAGAAGGATGCTTCTCCTGCTGCGGACCTATCTACCATCCTTCAAGCTATCCAGGCCTCACAATCCTCCGTAGAGGGCAAGATCACGGAGGTCCGGGTGGATGTCACTCTCCTCCGGCAGGACCTTCGGAACGCCACAGCTCGGATTAAAGAAACCAAATCCCGAATCTCCACCGTGGAGGACGACGTTCAGCAACTCAAGGGACAGCTCACTCGCCTCCAATCCCACACCCAGGAGCTACACCGGCGGGCAGAGGATTCTGAAAACAGGTCCTGTCGCAACAACCTCCGCCTCGTAGGATTTCCGGAGGGAGCAGAGCAGGGCCGGACGGCGAACTTTGTGGAGAAGTGGCTGCGCTCCTGGATCCCTGAAGGCTCCCTCTCCCCGTGGTTTACGATTGAGCGTGTGCACCGCTCCCTTGCTCCCAGGCCACCCCCAGGGGCACCTCCCAACCTGGTCATAATGAGGATTCTCAATTTTAAGGATAGTGACTCCTTGCCGAGGCCCGCAAGAAGCACTGCCTCAAATACGACATTCATACAATCATGATATTCCCCAATTACACTCGCGAGGTCCAGGGTCAGCGCCGTTCATTTGGGGAGGTCAAGCAGAAGCTCCGCGCTTTTAACATCCAGTACAGGCTCCTCTTCCCAGCGCACCTGCGCGTGGTGCACTCCAACAGGACCCTATTCTTTGAAACCCCCTGAGGCCGCCTGGACTTGGGCCACAGATGAGCGCCCCCTACGAGTCAGTGCACATACTTCAACACCCAGGAGTGCTGCTGAGGGAGACGCCCGAGCCCCCGGTTCCTGGCCTCAGCATAACCGCTCATGTAGACACCGTGGTCACAAACGTACCCGCTCTGACTCTCCGATGGGACCCTCTCAGCATCCGACACAACTCCCTGGAAACGACCTGGCCGTGTGGCGGTCTGGCTCCTCCGGTCGCCTGGGCTCTGGGGGTGCTTTGCCCCGCCCGTCGCTGCTGGACCCGCCTGATACGGACCTCTCACGTAGCCCGACGCTCCTCTCAGGCCCCGCCTGAACCTGCCTCTGCCCGCCGGGCTTGGCTTCGCTGCCGGAGGCAACACGCCGGCTCATTGAGGCTTCCATCCTGGATCTCCCGGACACCGACCTCTTCCGGAGCCTGACTCTCCTCAGCAACCCGGCCTGAACCCGTCTCTACTCGCTGGCTCCGCGGCCAGAGACGTCATGCCGGCATCCTTTTTGTTCTCTCTCTCGTTGGACATGAATATGAACATCCTGCAATGAGGAGGGGTCCTCCACGTTTCGCACGATCCCATGCGTTTTAATTTGGTCCTATGTTGTTATCACTGTTAAGGCGACAGATGCTTCTGTTTCTGAAGTATAGGGTGGGGGTGGGGTTGGGGCGGGGGGACAGTTGTCCCGAGTTTCTTTAGTTATTTTCCGTTGCCTCCTTCTTTCATCACGCCAGCACTCGCAGGAAGTCAAACTTTTCACATCAGGGGACAGGGTATCTGACATTTGGGCTCCCTACCACGCATCCCCACATCCCTACCTCCGGCCGAGCGTCCCTCCGGGACCTCCTCCCTTCTCTGCGACAGGCCATCAGAATGGCTGACACACTACACCAGGGATTATCTCTATGCCTTCTGTCCTAGAACATCAATGGTCTCCTTGACCGCCTCAAGCATACGGCGGTGCTTCGCTATGCGCAACGTCTTGGGGTGGAGGTCCTACTGCTGCAGGAGACCCACTTATTGGGTAATCACTGCCCCTTTTTAAAGCGCTATGATTAGGACTGGGTATGGCACTCGGGCTACACACACGGATCCCGTGGGGTTGCGATCCTGATCCAGCGCTCCCTTCCTATCGTGACCACACGTGTCGTCCAAGATGACCAGGGCACCCATGGTAGACTGGCGCAGACGAAACACCTAATGAGCTGGGCCGAATTCTTAGGTCTTTGCGACGCATGGCGTACATGGCACCCATGTTCCAGCAATTCACTCATACCTCAGCCACACACGCGTATAGACATCATCTACATTCCCTCGACCGACTGCCTTAGGCTTCAGGATGTTGCTATTCTCCCGCAGGGTATATCCGACCACTCTTCGGTGATGCTCACTGTGGGGGCTTCTTCTGCCTCACAGCGTCAGACTTGGAGATTGAACGCTTGGTTCCTCCAAGACAAGGAATTTCGGAGAGTGGTAGGACAGGAACTCCAACGCTACTTTCAGACCAATGAAGGGTCTGTGTCGTCGCCGGGTGTCCTGTGGTAAGCTGGCAAAGCCACAATCCGTGGAGTCGCCAAGGGGCAACTCAACATTCAGCGGTGAGCGCAGCTGGACCAACTCACCTCCCGCGAGGCATAGGCCCTACGCCTTGAGCGGTTGAGCCACCGCCCAGAACCCTGATGCCTCAGAAGTGAAACTCCTTGCTCACATATGCGAAGAGATCCGACAGTTGTCAATGGACACGGCTCTGGTGTTCCTCTATGGCTAGGGTATACGGCTGGGGAGACAAGAATGGTTCCCTACTCCATCGGCTAGCCACTTACCCCAGAGCGAACCGTATAATCCCCGAAACCATAGATCGATATGTAATTCCTCAGCCGACACGGCCCAGACCTTTGCTCAGTACTATCGCCAGCTATACGCAGCCCGGGCTCCCTCCCTGTCTCTCACAGACATGTTGCGAATGGGAGGCAGTCAACTTCAGCGTTTAGACTCAGTTGTTCAGGAGGACCTGGACCGCCCCATCACCCGTGAAGAGATTGGGGAAGCGATTGCGCTTGTTTCGTCCGAGTCCGGATGGCATCCCCCAGGAATATTATGCCCTGTACCGCGAGACGTTGAACCCGCACCTTGCCCAGCTATTCAACGAGGCGGTGGAGAAGGGTTCCTTTCCATCAGAGACTGATGTGGCAACCATTGTGGTCCTCCCTAAATCCCAGCCGCCCTCACCTCGGTGCGCGGACTATCGTCCCATCTCACTTATTAATGCAGAGCTGAAGCTGTATGGCATGATTCTCGCTCAACGCCTCAAACCCCATTTACATACTATTTATTTTTCTCAAGCCTGGCACACCAACTTATAGTATTTTACAGTAATACAAATATACAAGTATATCCAACACAGTCAAAATCAAAATGGAAAGCGTGTATATAAAGTTCATTTAATCCACAAGGCTTTCTCCAAGTCCAGCCAACACGTGTTTCGTCGAATGGGTAGGTACCCACGACTTCGTCAGGGCTGGGAAAAAAATAATACAAAACAAATATTGTAGTCCTGCCGTACATCGGGCATTATAAATACTTAATATAGCATTAATACTTCAGTGACATTATTGCCATGCAAGTGGGAAAATACTTTACAAGGTCTGAGTCCATATATTATTTCAGTGTGAGATTTTTTTTAAACTTATCGATAAATTCATTTTAGTGTATGCATTCAAGAGGGAAAGAAAGGTTGAAAAGATATATCCGAAAAGAGTATGAAAAATTACCTCCCCATGAGGCAAAGTAGAGCGCCCCACAGTTCGAGAGATCCAAAACAGTATTCCGGTAGTAATATGTATCCGGTGTCATGCCGGCATTGTGCCTCACCAATCATATTTCAAACCGTAAACCCATGTGAGAGTTATAATTTCAATATTTTTGTGCGTTGACTCCCACACTGGTTAATAATTAATGTTTGTGCTCAAGATGTTATAGAGACTGAGCTGGTAAGCTCAGGCTTACCTGATAGTAATTCCAGATAAGTAATATGCCTGTGAATGTTGTATAGAACAGCTTCACGTCAGTATCATAATGGTAAATATAGTGGTCATCTATATAATATAATTCAAGCGACCCAGAAACGTACCTTCTGGCTGGTTATAATTCCGACCCAGCCTCACGTGGCTGGGTTGATAATTGTCTTTTAGTAAGTTTTGGTCCGTTCTTATGCTGCAACTGTGGGAGAATATGTATAGGTGAGTATTACCCATACAGTTATACATATTATGGACATAAATAGAGAACACATTCGGACAATCTAAGTACAAAAGAACGTCAAGCACTAGTGGATCTGAGTAAATTACCCAATGTTACCATCAAAGAGGCGGATAAGGGTGGTAACATTGTGGTAATGAATACTAAGTCTTACAATCTAGAACTAGAGACACAATTGAAAGACCAAACTTGCTATGAAAAACTCAGAGAAAACCCAATAGGACCCTTGACAGCCACTATTAACACTCATCTCAAGAAATGGTGGCATGCAGGCCTAATAAGTAGAGAGGAATTCGCATATTTGAAAGTAGATAAACCAAGGTTTCCATGCATTTACACACTCCCTAAGATACACAAAAATGCACAAACACCACCAGGGAGACCTATTATATCTAGCATAGGGAGCCCCACTGAAAGAATGTCACAATACGTGGACACCTTCCTACAACCACTAGTGCATAACCTACCAGCATATATTAAGGATACCAAGCACATCTTAGGCATTATCGCAGATGTACCATGGGAGGATGGCATGATTATGGCCACCTTAGACGTCACCTCTCTATATACAAACATTAGAACAGATATAGGTCTTATGGCAGCTAGGAAATTTCTTAACAGAAGACCAGCATCCCAGTGGGCTCACACGGAGATGTTGATGACGATGATGGATCTCATATTACGGAACAATTTTTTCTTATTTGAGTCCACATGGTGTAGACAGAAACAGGGTGTGGCCATGGGGTCCAGATTTTCACCCTCCTATGCAAACCTGTTTATGGGCAGGTTTGAGGAGGAGTGGATCTGGGGCCCAGGTGGTACACAATGGAGTGAATTCATCATATACTGGGGTCGTTATATTGACGACTGTTTACTCATTTGGGCTGGAGACATGAACAGTCTAAAACAATTTTGTGATTACCTAAATTCCAACATGATGGGAATACACCTCACATACTCTATGAGTAGAACTCAGATTGAATTCCTAGATCTGATACTATTCATTGAGGACAACAAAATCCAGAGTAAACTATATAGAAAACCAACCTCATGCAATGCCATATTGCATGCTGGTAGTTCACATCCTAGACATCAGATCCAATCCATTCCCTATGGAGAACTGACACGAGAACGTAGGAACTGCAGCAAAGACAGAGACTTTTTGGAATGCGAAACTAATATGAGAACTAGATTCAGAGCTAGAGGGTACAACATGGATACTATTAGGAAGGCAGAACATAGAATCAACAATATATCCAGAGACACTACATTACGACATAAACTTAATGCAAATAGTGATAACAAGAAACTTAGACTCATCACCAACTATGACGACGCAGGTATTACATTAAGAAATAGTATGAAAAAACATTGGTGGTTACTAACCAATGATAAATCTCTGAACAACCATATCACCAAACAACCACTCATTACTTACAGAAAGGGGAAAAACATTAGATCTTGGGTAAGCCCCACTTATCCTTCACCACCCAAGACTACACCAGATTGGCTATCAAAAAATAATATGGGTTTTCACAAATGTGGAATGTGTAAATTATGTCCCATGGCCATGAACAAAACCAAAACCTTTCGTAACTATATGGGAAGAGAATTCAAAATTAGACAAATGCTCAATTGTAACAGCTGCTTTGTCATATACATGATAACCTGCAAATGTGGAAGTTTTTATATTGGGAGTACAAAAAGAGCACTAAAAGACAGGATTTTTGAACATGTAAGAGCTATCAAACATCATGACACAAGATACAACACTGCAACACATGTCAATGAATGTCCTAGTCAAGGCAGGAATAAAACAATTGGATTTTGTGCCATTGATCAAGTTAAAAATGATCCCAGAGGGGGTAACAGAGAATTGTCTCTAAGACGCAGAGAAGCTTCATGGATACTCACTATGCGGGCGGTGGAACAAGGGATGAATGCAGACCAAGAACTCCACTACTTTTTGGGAGAATAGATGACCTTGTAACAATATCACCGTCATACCTATATGTATAGCATATTATGATTGTTGCAGAATGTCAAACCAGAATCATAAAATATTGCTAGCATACCCTCTAGCCTATCACAACAATTATAACGAACGCCTTCATAAATATATGTGTATATGCTTCACCTATAATGTACTAATAATCAAATGGTCTTGTGTAGAATTAACAGACACAACTCATATTCTGTAACTAGAAAAAATCGTTTTGCACTGAATTCGGATTTACCTTATATTCTTGCCTGTGAAATGTTTCTTTATATATTACATGCATCTATTCTTGCCCCACAAATTTGGGTGCCTGACAGAGCCCGTGGTGATGTTTTCCGGACATCAGACGCGGCTACAGCCCATCATTATTATATTTGGTCTCAAACCCTATAAAATCACTGAACTATTGGATGTTTAAATATCCTAGACGCATGATAACTATATTATAATTGGGGATAAAATGAGATCACGTAATGCATATGATTATACTAGATACCAATCCAAAATGGCGGACAGAGAACTCCATTACGTGTACACGTAGACAGTCTAGCAACGCTAAGCCGGAAGGTAAACTAACTTCAAATAGACTTCCGGGTTAGCAGACGCGGTTCATCCAAATACGGAGAGACCGCTTCCACTCGCATCTGAAAATAATCCCAGGACTTCAAAATATGAAGGTGAGATAACATAGTAATATTCACTCGTAGATATAGACAAACTTAACTTAGCTCATAGGAACGAAATAAATAATGGACTTCCGTACTAATTTCATTTCCCCCTCCTCGTACCAATTTACAGCTGGGGTCCAAATAATTATACCCACGTGAGAAATACTCATCTTATTTACAGTACGGATCCCTTGAGTGGCACAATACGACAATTTTGGCCACATATATACTCATCATCGTGAAGGTAAGCCATTAAGATACATAATACAGATACAGTAACTCTCTAACCATGAGCTCAGTATATATTCTCGTACTATAAACAAAACTGTTTGACAACGGAGTTCTCTATTTATGTCCATAATATGTATAACTGTATGGGTAATACTCACCTATACATATTCTCCCACAGTTGCATCATAAGAACGGACCAAAACTTACTAAAAGACAATTATCAACCCAGCCACGTGAGGCTGGGTCGGAATTATAACCAGCCAGAAGGTACGTTTCTGGGTCGCTTGAATTATATTATATAGATGACCACTATATTTACCATTATGATACTGACGTGAAGCTGTTCTATACAACAGTCACAGGCATATTACTTATCTGGAATTACTATCAGGTAAGCCTGAGCTTACCAGCTCAGTCTCTATAACATCTTGAGCACAAACATTAATTATTAACCAGTGTGGGAGTCAACGCACAAAAATATTGAAATTATAACTCTCACATGGGTTTACGGTTTGAAATATGATTGGTGAGGCACAATGCCGGCATGACACCGGGATACATATTACTACCGGAATACTGTTTTGGATCTCTCGAACTGTGGGGCGCTCTACTTTGCCTCATGGGGAGGTAATTTTTCATCCTCTTTTCGGATATATCTTTTCAACCTTTCTTTCCCTCTTGAATGCATACACTAAAATGAATTTATCGATAAGTTTTAAAAAAAATCTCACACTGAAATAATATATGGACTCAGACCTTGTAAAGTATTTTCCCACTTGCATGGCAATAATGTCACTGAAGTATTAATGCTATATTAAGTATTTATAATGCCCGATGTACGGCGGGACTACAATATTTGTTTTGTATTATTTTTTTCCCAGCCCTGACGAAGTCGTGGGTACCTACCCATTCGACGAAACACGTGTTGGCTGGACTTGGAGAAAGCCTTGTGGATTAAATGAACTTTATATACACGCTTTCCATTTTGATTTTGACTGTGTTGGATATACTTGTATATTTGTATTACTGTAAAATACTATAAGTTGGTGTGCCAGGCTTGAGAAAAATACTTTGGATCCGCGGATCATTATTGGGCCAGGTTGATGACCCATACCTAGGCACCTAACAACTAAAATAGTGAGAACTACAATTTAGAACATTGCTAATATTTGGTAAAGCGCCACAACCATCCAGGAATATCAACCTCCCTGTGTCCCCCATTTACATACGTTGGTCCATTCGGATCAATGCGGGTTCATGCCCTCACGGGGTACCCGGCATTGCCTGCGGAGGCTTCACTCCGCCCTGGCCCATCGCAACCTAATCAACCCCTATCTCGCTTTCCTTCTGGAAGATTTTGAGAAGACCTTTGATTCGGTGGATTGGGGTTTTTGAGATGATGTCCTGGCTGAGTTAGGTTTTTAAACCCCGCTTCGGGGTTTCGTCCGCGTGCTGTACGCTCGTCCGAGGGCGCGTGTCTTGTAAATGTAAATGTAAATGTAGTTGAGCTTATATAGCGCACAGCTACCCGCAGTGGGTTTCCCGGCGCTTGCTTAGGGAACCCTTCCTGGTATTCCCCTGTAATATAGCAGGGTATCCACAAGGTGAAAGTCAGGCATCCCGCCGCGAGGGGCCGTTGTGGAGATTAAGCAAGCTATTGCCCAGAGTCGCAGAGTGTGAACCCGTGAGTCGAGGAGGCACCGGGGCGAGAATTATCGAGTCCGTGGAACTTTTAGCCCAAGACCCGCCGAGGCGGGGAATTGAACCCTGGTCCAGGACCGATCTCAGCTTCCGGGTCTGCTGCCTCTAACCCCTGAGCCACACTTCTCCGTCTTAGTGAACGGGGTTCTTTCTGAACCCTTCCAGGTCTGCAGGGGCACGAAGCAAGGCTGCCCCCTCTCTCCCCTGCTCTTCGCTCTGGTGATGGAGCCTCTGGCGGCCCTGATACGCTCTAGTCAACAGGTGCGGGGCTGGGAGTGGCCCAATACAGATGCAGACAAAATCAACCCTTATGTGGACAATGTCCTGATTTACTTGGCCGACCCTGCAAGTTCAGGGCCCAACTGTCTCCAGATCCTCCGGTCTTTTGAACAAGTCTCCGGCCTTCGGCTTAATCTGGATAAATCAGTTTTGGTCCCCCTTCACATCTCCAGGGAATGCTTTGAGTGGCAGTCCACAATACCGCTCTGCCGGCAGTCCTTCAAGTACTTAGGGATCTGGGTGACCTTACTCCCTGAACTCAGCTGGGCTCTCAATGTCGCGCCCCTGGTGAAGCAGGCCAAGGCAGATGTGTCGAAGTGGCAACCATTGCCCCTGAACCCCATGGGAAGAATCGCGCTTTTTAAAATGATGATTCTTCCCCGGTTCCTCTACATGCTTCAGAATACCCCCCTCATTTTTCCGAGAGCGTGGTTCTGCGAGCTTGACAGCCTGGCTTCCAGATTCCTTTGGGGGAAGGGCAGGTCCCGATTGGCCCTGGCCGTGCCAGATCCCTTCTTTTGATGGGGTTAGGGATGACCCATTTATATCTCTATTACCTGGCCGCACGTTTGCTTTCACTACATGACTGCTTTTAACGGGTGATGGTCTAATCCGGCCTACAGGTTGGAACTCAGTGAGTTGGGCTTGTACAACCTCCTATCGATGATGTACGGGGTGGCTGTCCCGTCTCGTCTGCCGGAAGTGACGCGTTCTGTGTTCCTGGCATGGCGGTCCGCGCTCCGCCACACCAAATAGACTCACACGCTGACACAACTTACACCCTTGTGGCAGGGTACCTGGCTCAGGGAAGTCAATGGGCTGCAGGGCTTCCGGTCGTGGGACCTAATAGGTATTTCTCAGCTGGGTGACGTCTGTGTGGGTGACCACATGCGCTCCTTTCGCGACCTTCAGGCTAGATATTCTCTGCATCACTCGCAGTTTTACAGATATTTACAGCTGCACCACGCCCTTCAGATGCACCTCACGACTGGGAGAGGTGTGACGCCGCGGCCAGGGCGACTGACGCTGGACTCTGGGGATCACAGTTCGATCCCCAGCACCGGCAGCAGAATAGCCTAGCACCAAGTGACTCTGGGCACTAGCTTGCTTAATCTTCCTGAATGCCCCTAGCGCCTAGAGACCCTTATGGGTGATTGTTCGCGCTTTACAAATGTGGATTATTATTATTATTATTATTACACGTCTCCCGGACGACACAGCCCACCTGAGGCACAAATCCTGCTGGGGGTCCTGGGGAGGGGAGGTATCTCCGGCATTTACTGGACAGTCATTAACAACACTCCCACCTCACTTGATCGTCTGCGGACCCAGTGGGAGGAATGGGTGGGCTCCCTGGAGGAGGAAGACTGGTGCGATGTCCTTATGGCGTGCACAGCCTCGGCCAGACTGCGTATGATACAGCTTCACTTCTTACATGCTGCCTATTTGACGCCAGCACGCCTGCACCGCGTGGGGTTACAACCGACCTCCGCCTGCACGAGATGTGGCCACGAGCCAGCTGACTTTTTCCATATGGTATGGTCGTGCCCACGCTTGGCGCGGTTCTGGAGAGAAATTGAGGAGGAGCTCACTGAGGTACTGGGGTGGGAGATCCCACATGACCCGAAACATGCGATTTTGGATATCACGGACGGGTTGGATGGGTTCAGGAATTAAAAATTATTTTACACTACAGCGATGGTGGTGGCAAAGAGGGACATAGCTTCTTTCTGGAAAAGTCCTGACCCTCCCACTGTGGGAAAATGGCAGGCCGGGGTTGACTGGTGCGCCACGCAGGAGGGAACACTGTATGCAGCACGTGGCTGCCGCAAGAAGTACCGTAGGGTTTGGGGGAAGTGGTTGGGGGACCTAGCATAGTCTTGTAGGGGATGCTTCGAAATTGTCCTTTTGATTCTGTATGTAATTAACCTTGAATAGTCCAGTTTGTTACATGCATCCTTCTGTAATCATGGCATCTTGCCGTTCTGCTGATACTTTGTTAAAAAACAATAGAAATGTGTTTATCAAAAAAAACATTCCTTGTGTATAAAATGTTATCCAAATGCTGCAATGAATGACATGCCAGTAAAAATGTCACCTAAGTAAACAATAATATATCCTAACATAAACCATAACAGGGGGCTCAGAGGTTACCGGCTCACTACTCTGCTGTCTCTGAAGATCCATGTGGTGTGCTAAATATGCATGCCCTCCAATTGAATAGCTCACATATATTGTTCAAGGAAACATCTACCATTTGTGTTGCTCCAGCAACCAACTGTATCCAGTATCCTCCAAACATTTTCCCCATTCATAGAGTTTGCAGACCTTTTTTAAAAAGAAAATAATCCTCTAAACAGACAGAGGATATTAGGGCTATTCTACAGTTATCCTAAATTGTAATCTCTCTCCTTGCTCGAAATGAAATTGGTTTCTTTTCCAAAAACGTACAACCCATCAACTGTGAAAGTCAAATTTTTATCCAACTTGATCTTGTTGATGATTTTAAAGGAATGCGACATACTGCATAAAATTGGCTATGCTGTATGTAGTATTAGTCAGAACTTATAACCAATCTTCATCTGTCCCCAAAACTGGTGAGGTTTCTTGGTCTTGACTCTCTGGGACACTAACCGTAAACAAATCAATCAAAGTTTTCAAACTTCCATTTCTATTTTTGGTGATAGTTTTGTGGAACGTAGCAGGGCTGCATGATGAGAAACTCAACAGTTTAAAGCCATCAATCACCTGCCCACAAGATACATGGTCAAATACTAAATTCACTATGGACTGTTACAATGTAATGATGTCCCTACACAGAAAGTGAATAGAGGGCATGCCAGAGGTGTCTTTCCATCTTACTCTGTACAGACCATTTCTGGGACTTTGAAATCATATCTCACCTATGTAACAATGAAAAATGTATTAGAATCAAATACCAAAAGATAAATAACTCTCTTTGTTCTCCTTCTGTTTAATATCTCTCTCCCCAGGACTGCAACACAATTTTCCTCTGATCCAGACCTTCAACCAAATCGAATCAATTCTAGAGTATGATCATAACTTTCAGATAATAATGATGGATGACTTCAATGCATAAATATCCAATGCTGCACTCTGTGACTTGAAAATGTTTAAAAGAAAGACCCAAAGATTTGTTTTTTAAAGGCTTTATTCAAAATATTTTATGACTATCACTGTAATTAACCATTGCAATGTGTTAATTTATGACATACACATTTGATTATAGTTATTAGTGACTTTTTGACAAAGACAGTATGTCTGCCTTACATAAAATGACTCCCTTTATGCCTCCCTCCCCAAGGTAAAACTGGCCCCTGGGAGGACCCCAAACCCCCAGAACCAAAATTAATTTAAAGGGGAGAGAGTGTGCGGCCCCTCCCCCAAACCGCTGCAGGTCCAGGGGACCACATCGCTCAGGGTGTTTTCTTTTTCAAGGGAAAGGGAGTGCATGGGGGACTCCCCACGGGAACTAAGGTGGGTGCCCCAGTGTCCATTCATGCTACCTACAGCACAGAATTTAGGGGGAGTGGGGGAGGTACAGGGTCATGCGGCACCACCAGCTCCTCTGCATGCACCCAACCGATGTCTGTCTCCCTGAGACACAAGAACAGAGCTAGCCTCAGGGGATGGTGTCCCCAGGGTCTCAGAGGCGCTTGGAGATATGGGCCACCCACCCACTCCTCTGTAATTAAATGTTGATCCCGGGGATGGGGTCCACAAGACCACTGTGAGGCTTGAGGTGGGGGCCACACAACACTGTTTCCTTTATTTTAGAATCGACCCTGGAGGATCGGGTCCCCAGGGCCTCAGAGAGGTTTGGAAATGAGAGATGCGCACACCCTCCCCTATGAAACTGTTTGTGCCACCTCCCAGGCTCTGGCCCACCCCAGGATGGTTATTTATTTGCGGCAAATGCTTTTTAAAACATTTTACTGTGGATTCCTGGATTCACTGTGCATTTGCGGTAAAATTTAAAAATCATAATTTTGGCCCTCTGTGACCCCCACACCATCCTACCCTGGCCCCTTAAATCTGTTTTTCCTTTTTTTTCCATAACAAGAGACTGAGTTCCAAGTCCTAAGATGGCTGCCAACACATTGCTGTTGGTATAGTAGCAAGCCAGTCGGATCTGAACAGATTTACACCAAATAACAAAAAAGCTAACTTTCTGGGCCAAGATCTAGCTTTCAGTCATAGTTGGTGTAAATCTGGTAACCCATTTTGGCTGCAGTCTAAATTTCAGCCGCGGCCCGTGCAGGTGAGAGCGGTGGGGAAGTGAGGTGGGGGGGAGATTTCAACGGACGACAAGGGCAAATTAATTATTTATTTAATTTTCCCTCGTCATCATCCGTCGAAATCCTCCCACCCCCTGGAACCACCACTCCACTGCTTGTACCTGCACGGGCCACTGCTGCTAAATTTCTTTAGGAAAAATGAATGGGGAAAACCAGTTTTAGGACCCCCCCACCTCATTGTTCTCTGCCTTTGCCTGACGGATCACCCCAAAACTTTCCGGGAAGTAGCTGCGGTGGGTGAGACTTTGTTTTGGAGAGTTTTGTGAAGATTTGACAAATGTTGCAAAACTTATAAGTAACCTAAAAAATTCTTTTTGTATGGAAACTAACTATAGCTGCCAACTGGAGACTGCCACTGGGTAATATATAAATAATGTGTTTTCAGTATTCTGTGTACAATATTCTTGTATTCAACATTATTTTACTTTACACTGTAAGTACGTTATTTGATATTTATGTCCTCCATATTTTCAGCACAATATTTAAGCATCGCAATATTTTTAACCTTGATATTATGGCATAAAAGCTATAGACCTTCTACTAGTGACCTTTGCCCTTCCATGGGTGACATGCATAGACCCCTTACAGAGCCCCCCACTCTTTGGTGAACCTAACAAGTCTGCAATTGAGAAACCCATGTAACCTCACTGCATGGTAGACAAGGGTTATCTAACAATCCCTTTTAGTAAAACAGCAGTAAGACAACTGACGTGAATCTACTGTGAGTGCCAAAACTACATTAGTGTCTTCCTTTGGAAAGCCCTGCACTCTCAGTCTCAAGTAGGAGCTGACTTAGCGACAATCTACCAACCAACACATTTGGTCAATGGCAGCCTGCTTACACTGCTCCAGTCCATTTTAAGAAACAATCCTGGAAAGTGAGAACTGATTGGACACATAAAGAATACCTACCATCATAAATGTCTGTTACTTCCTAACTATACAATTCTGAACCAATATTTTCAAGGATATCCTGGTCGAAATATCTGCAGACATCCAGGGCAGGACAACAATCATTCATTAATTGACAAGGGGAATCTTCCCCAGTGAGTGTAAACTGAAACTTATTTCACTCATAGTAAAAATAAATGAACTGATCTCACTGATCCAAATAACTGCAGACCAATAGCCAATGGTTATTTATAAAGCAAACTGATAAAAACAAATCTGCATTCAAACACGTAGCAGCACTCCTAGAAAGTAATGTGTATTGGTTCACTACTACAAGTAGTTAGCAAACTATAGAGAATCGAAAATGCCGCTGTCCAACGAGGACCCATGTAACACCTGCGCTCATTTCCATACACTGGATCTCACTGGCTATCCAAGGAACTGGACCACCCTTTCTTCAAAAAAAATCCAAATCGACCGTCAAGCTAGATTGTTGTAAATTGGTATCATTGGCTTAGGCTTTTTATTGCTGTCATTTATTGGTATGGTATATGAGTAACACCAATAAAAATCATAAGGCGGTGGGTGGAATGTGCCTCCCTCCGTGCCCTGCCCATGACTGAAAAAGTACAGAGCAGATCAGAGAGTCAGGGATATTAATGACATGATGGGAAATAAATAGAGTACTGGACTGACAGGTCAGTGTGTGGGCGTTTTTTGGCTTTTTGGGAACCTCTGTATGGTCTTCTGGGCCAATGTTTACCATTGATTTCCTTAATAATAAAACAAATATCGCCTGTGGCGAGGTCAATTCCATGCAGTCCACTATACCTTCCAAAACACTTATACAGTGTGTTTTTATTTTACAAGTTCAAAACTGCCCCAATTTGCAAACATGGCCACTACTTTCTTTTTAATTCACTAATGGACGTCACTTATTTTGGTGTCCTGGCCTATTTTCTGTCCCTTGCCGACCCAGGTAATTAAAAAACGATAGCACACTTTGGGGCATATTACCAACCAATAGAGATAATTTTTGTCTCTAACTTGTTTAGAGACAAACATTATCGCCGCAAATCGGCGATTTTTATCGCAGATAAACCTTGCTATTAGCAAGGTTTATCGCAAATGCGATAAAAAACGGCCGCAATGAATGAATATCGCTGAAAAGTCAGCGATATTCATGCATTATCGAGCAAATGCTCTTAGCCATGTTATCCACCTCCCATTGGATAAAATGGCTAAGAACTGCTCCTGGGCAAGTGTTAGCTTTTGGAGATATTCGCGCTTAGCGCGAATATCTCCAAAAGTTGGTAATAGGAGATAGCGATGTTAGCGACTGTTTTCAGTCCCTAACATCTTGGCACGCCCACTTTGCATGTCATTAGTGATAAATATCACTGACATACAAAGCGGGGCCCAAGATGGTCACTATCTCCTATAAGCTGTCGCTAACTGGTGTTAGCGACAGCTTGGTAATAGGGAGATAATTTTATCTCCGCTTTCTTAGCTTTTAAAGCCAAAAAAGCGGAGATAAAGCCCCTTGATAATATGCCCCTTTATTTTTCGAGCAACAAGCTGCTCTCTTTTATTCTTTTTTTTTTTACCCTGTCTAATACCGAACTCTACTCCTGTTGAGTGCGTTTGGGCAACTCCAGTCATAGGGTAATTTCTTTTACGTTTAAACAATTATTTTTTAATTAATTACAATTTATGTATTGCTCCTTAATAAATGTAATCGGTCGTATAACTATTCCACTTTGAAGCCCGTAGAAGCTTAGAGTTAATTTTCGACATTTGCATTTAAACAAAAGCATTAGACCTAAGCTTATCCCAATCAATGCATTAGGCTAATTTACCCAAATTCATTTTGATCACCTTCCTCACTAGAAGTGAGATTTAGGATGAGGTGAAGTAGCATTTCAGGAAATGGTTGGCTTCCATGATGTCAGCACAACTAGGACATATCCATTCTGGTCCATCAAGGAAGTACTGAGAAATGCACCAATAACACACTTTTTTCCTGCAAGTGTTTTTTTAGCATAACTGGGCACGATCAAAAGCTTTTCATTTAGAAAGTGGACAATCTCTTAAGTATAGATTGAAACCACTATAGCACATGCACCTAGCATATTAATTTGAAAAGCAAGGCTAATGTCGAAAACATGTTTCCAATATGTATATTCCATATCAGCATTAAGCAGTTTAATTGATTATATCCTGGTAGAGGTGTGTGGGAACAGATGGGAAGATCTTCGTGGAGATGCCTTCCTGTGATATGAAAATGGGATGAAAGTGTTATGGTGTGCTGTGTTGTGTTATGATCTCAGTTTCTGTATATCACTGCATTCATCAACTACTTTGTGTCCTGGGAGTTGCTGGGGTGTTGATTAAGTCTGCCTGCCATCTGTGACTACAAATCTTTTCTTCGGCTGGTTCGCTACTCAATATTTCCCATGCAACCATCTAGACGCATGTTGATGTGATTGGTCCATTCATTTGCTGTAAGATGTCCTAGCGGATCGTGATTCAGGGGTGGTGGCAAATGTGTGTTGCTATCTTCCACTAACCACTTGCTTATATAAATTCTGAAATGGTTGTGGCTGGGTTGACAAGACGTCATCTGACTCATGGGTGTGATGTTGTCAGGATATGCATGTTCCTAGTTGTTCCAATGGAGAAGGCTCTAATGGTGGTTGATCAGTTGCCCTGAAGCCCTAGTTCAGTATCTAAGGATAATGTGGTTAAATGAAGTTCACCCAATGTGTACGTAGTGAGTATGCATGGGTGTGTCTATGTGTGTCAGTAGAAGAGTCTGCTGATGGTGAGTTAAAATAATATGTGCAGAGTGTCAATTACTCTGGCCATATTGATAGGACATAAGATGCCCAAACACTGGCAAATCAATAGGTCTTGATTTAATGTCATAACACGTGCAATGTAAGCACATTAAAGCCAAATGAGGAACAGTAAGGCAAACTCGAACTATTAAAGGCATCTCTTCTGCCGGAAACTGCAATTGGAGGTAGAAAGCTACAGCTTAGCAACCAATGGCATCAGGTAAGAGAGAAATACTCTTCTGTGATATGACAAGAAGTGATTGACAAAGGCTCAAGAAGACTGCTGAAAAAGGCTAGTCTTCAAAGCCAATGGGTGAACAGGATGGACCCAAAGACCACTCTTAATATATTGTTTCAAAAAATCTGTTGGACAGCTGTGAGAGAGCGCAAATCGAGAAAAAAATAGAAGTGCACCATATTTACAAGCACGTTGCATTAGTTTAGTAAAGATTACATAAGAGTGTCGAATTTATAGAGTGAAAATACATAAGAGTGTTTAATTAAAATAGAATGCATATATCAGTGTGAAAATATAATGTAGAAGTGTGTAAAGATGTTAGAATGATGTTGAAATCCCATGTTATGTGGCTGTTGTAGAGGAGAATGTAATACTGCTAAACGTAGAAATGTGTAGGCCACATGGCAGTTCATAGAGAATGAAAGGTGCTGTTACACTCTCACATGATATGGATTTTAATGTTGTTGTAATTCAAAGTATTATTGATCATAGAACTGAAATATATGTTTTATAGAAGTGTTTCATATAACCATTGTGTGTAATAAGTTAGAATACTGTTTAGACTAAGAAATTAAAGGTTTACAGAGTGCACAGGCCCGTTTCATGTAATTCTAATAGGCCTGAATAGATAAGGTCATTTCTTTTGATCTGCATGTGTTAGTTAGAGGAATATTATGTTAAGCATAAATTGCTGAGCCTGCTCGAAGGTTTACGACTTAGGAGATACGGTGGAGGCCGGAATTTGGGGCCCACTGTACAAGTGTCTGTTTGCAGGTGCGAGGAGGTTCATATCAAGAGAGTGATGAATAGAGTTTTGTTCAGGGAGCCAGGCACAGGCCTGGAGGAGGCTTCAGGAATTTCCTGGGGGGTACCGTCCTGCCGGAGAAGAGCCTGAGAAGCAAGGTCAACGCTAACGATGGGCCCAGAGGAGTATCAGCATGGAAAATGCCAGAACCGACACCACGTGAGGGGCGTCTCTAAAGGGCGTTTCTATTGTAAATGTGATTTTGTATTAGGGACAGCACCCGTGGGTGGAGTTAGGGCAGATGGTCTGAGGAACCTAAGAGAGCGGATGGGTAGGCAGATAGGGTAACTGCGAGACACCGATTCACAACGAAGACTAAGGGAAGTGAGTGATCTTCTTTGGAAGTCACCACGGCTGACACCTTTTTAGGTTAAGATTTTACTAAGTAGGGATGTCACTTAGTCTAGTGTAGGGACAGTCTAATCTGGATTTTCTTCCTTCCTGTAAATGACTCACAAGTTACAGCTAGTGTCTATTCTTGCAACTCTGATGGTTTTTGAATTGGTTTTGGTGATATTCTTCTGCCGACTAAGAGCATTTAGAAAATGTATGTTTGTATTGATACCAGTATATCTTTTGAACCTTATTTTGAGATGTTTGTATCTCCAGTTAACTTTGGCGTTATAATAAACTTTTAAAACTTATTCGTAGTAAGTGGTTCTTTAGAGTGGTGTAAGTCCTTAACTGATTGACCTAGTAGTGGATTGCCTTTTACTCTATGACAGGTATCAACGGTTCAGTCGACCTGAGTTGGGATCTAGACCTATAGCAATAGATCAGAAATCCCGCCGTAACAGTTGGTAGCAGACAAGGATGGTTACCTTCTAGAGGAAGGTGATCTAGACTAGGTTAAGATTACCCCAAGGTCCCTAGAGATCGAGAGATGAGCAGCGGAAGAATCGCCTGCCGAAGAAGGTGCTGACGGTGCGAGAGAAAAGCAGCAGGGTCGGACGAGAGTGAGTATAACAAGGGTCATGCGTTGACAGATTGCGGTGTTTTGTGTTGTATCTGTATTGTAATGTCATGCGGAGTTGAATGACTGTAGTGTGAATGAGAGAGGGTTGTGAGCGCGCGCAACCTGGGTGAAAATCTTAAGTTCGGAGAAGAGCTTAAGTGGTTCGGGTGTATCGAACATCCAGAGTAGTTGTCGACCAGAGTAAAGGGGGTCATGAGGTACCATTGATCGCCCGCAGGACCGAGATAGGGGGAACGCAAGAGTGAGTGTGTGGGTAACGGACGCAGGTCGAAAGTTACCGTGTGTAAGTAACCTATCAGTTAAGGCGATTGTCTGGACGTACACGGAAAGACATTTCGTCAGTTAAGGTGACAATTACAGTTAGACTGTGGGCGTACAGTCAAGGAAAGTGATCGCTTGGTCGGAAGTAATCATTTTTCAGAGTATGAATGGGACGCATGCATGACCGGGAGACGAGCTGAGAAAGGAGGGGAACTGCTGCGAAGGGGGACGAGTGACGTCAGCGAGAGCCGCGCTGTGATAGGCCGGTTGGTGTGACGTCAGCGAGAGCCGCGCTGTGATAGGCCAGTTGGTGTGAAACCGCGCTGTGATAGGCCGGTTGGTGTGACGTCAGTGTGAAGCCGCGCTGTGATAGGCCGGTTAGCGAGAACCGCGCTGGGATTGGTGGATTGTCATCAGGAAGTAAACGAACGCGGAGAAAATAGAAATTTGTAGATTTTGAACATGAAGTGTTTTAAATGTTTGAGAGCGATCTTTAAGAGAAAAAGAAGAGAATCTTATTACGGGGAAGAGGCACCGCCAGAGGGTACACCAGCTCACTATATGGCAACAAATGTTGGGTTGCATACTATACTGTGGCTTGATACTTGGAGTAAGATTACAGAAGGGAATGAGGAACTGACTTTTCCGAAATACGGAACGTTTAGACTAGAAGTGTTGCATCAGCTGAAAGCAGTTATGTCCTCATTGAGACCTTTGCCTAGACCAACACAGTTTGAGGCCCTTAATGCGTGGATTAGGGCGGCGCACGACAGGAATCAGAACAGACGCCAAGAAAGGGTAAGGCGATCAGTAAGGGCAGTGCAAGATGCCAAATGGGATGCGGAAGCCAAGAAATGGAGGGTACAGACGATTGAAGTGGATAAGTTGTACCCAGTGAGAGAGGTTACAGGAGAAAAGAGACCCATAGAAGAGGATGACGAGAGCGAGTCGGAGGATGGCCTAATAAATAGGTTGTTGATAGATAGACCGCCTCCGGACAAAAGGGAAAAAGAAGGTACTGAGCTTCCAAGGGAAGATGGGGTTGATATAGAAGGGAATAGGCCACTCCCTATAACAAATTGGGTACCTACCAAAGGTGAGGAGACACCTCAACATAGTCCTGTACAGAGAGTAGTCGGAAGGGTTGTGGTGCAGAAGATGCCAGCAACAGAGAGGGTCGAGTCTTATGGATTGCCAGATGCTCTTCAAGTACCCGTTACCATAGGTCCTATAGTGTCGGTTTATCACCCAGAGAAAGGGAGAGAGGAAGAACAGGTACGGATAGACAGAGGAAGAGTTGAGATGGAAAGAAGGAATAACACGACAAATGCCTGGAGGCAATTGCCAGGACCGATAACGTGGAGCACCCCATTGGATTCAGCAGTGGATCCCGTAGCAGAACAGGGGGGTCAGAGAGGACCGATGGACCTGAGGGGACCATGGCCGAAATCCTATAAAGAGTTGAGGGCTGACTTGAAGGAATGGGATAGGTCCACAGAAGCACCGAGCAACAGGTCAAGAGCAGAAGCTGGATGGGGAAGTCGAGGCAACGGGACATTATCTCACTGCGGGGCTAGCGAAAGCAGTCAGGAGTGGGACGGTAAAAGTCAGGAGAGTAGAGGAGTTACACGTCATATTGACGGTGGAAATGGGCAGGAGCGAAAAGGTAGAAGTACAGAGTGTGGAGAGACGTCTCGTCTCATTCAAAGTGAGGGAGACCAAAGGACACAAGAGTACAGGAATAGGTTTAAGTGCACTCTCCATGCACCTGATGATAACGTACAGCACTGGAGTCGTGGGAACATGGGGAACCGCGAAGGACCTTGCCATGCGTCGAGTGATCAGAGATCACAGGCAAATTGCGAAGGCATGGGGAATAATGGAATGTCTTACCATGCACCTAGAGAAACCAGGCAGAATGGGAAATGTGGGACTATGGGAAATAGAGAAGTGTTTCACTATACACCCAGAGAGGATGGAACTGCATGGGACCTGGAGAGATGGGAGCATGGGAGGACTCCCCATAACACGCCTGAGCCCAGACGTAGGACTCAGAGCTGTGATCAGAGAGATGTAAATGGACTCTCTAGAGATAGCATACTGAAAGCTGTGATAAAAGCCAAAAGACTCGATGTGACCAGCTTAAAATCTGACCTGGACGAGATAATAGATGGTGCGTTGCCTTTAGAAAGGATTGACATGTACGAACAAGATGAGCTGCTGTTTATAGCAAAGGATATTACTCGAAAGACCAAGAGCAACTCATGAGAAACTGTCTGAATTGGCAGACAAGTATATGGTAGATTTGTCCAGAACAAAGGCATTGCAGGGTAACCATAGGTTGCATTATTCAGATCAGGACTTAGAAGAGAGGAGGACAACTGGATTAAAACACACATAAGGGAACTGATCACAGGAATAAGAGCATGGAGAGATCTGGACAAATGGGAAGAGAGGTGGTCCAAAAAGGGAACTGTTAGGCGGAGCGCGAATGTGATGTCTCTGGAGGGAAGGCTACTGCAGATGGAGGCATTCCCTTTGCGAGAAATAGCGAATGGGAGTTATGTACACGTGCCCTGGAGTAGGGGAGATTCGGCTGCATTTACCAACTCATTTCCGAAGTTAAGGGAAAATCCCGTAGAGTGGTACAAGCAGGTAGAGAGGTTTGTTAAGATTTCAAAAGTATTGTGGATTGATTTGAACACCTTATTCGACATTGTGGTCCCAGGAGACTTGTGGATAGCATGCAAGGTTAGTGTCGAATGGCCAACTGCAGAACCAGAAAGGGATGCTCGTACTAATGGGCCGTCAGAAGGAGTAATGTTAAAATATGAAAGGGTGATGACATGGCTGAAGGAGAAGGTGCCACCACAAGATATAGATTGGGTAAAAATTGACCGAACAAGACAGGAACCCAAGGAGACAGTTCATGAGTTTTATGAGCGATTGCTGAAAACGTTCAAACAGTACAGTGGATTAGATGTAATGGATCCCAAAGATATAGGACAGTTTGTATCGAAGTTCGTTTTGGGGTTGAGACCTGATATTTGTTTGATGATTCAGCAACATTTAATTTGTTGGCAAAACAAACCATTGGATGAAATTTTGAGATACGCAAGGTATTGCAGTGATGAAATAGATTCCAAAGCAAAGAAACTGAAGGAGAAACTGATGATGGTGCAGATGCAGTCGGCTGGAAAGGGTGGACAGCAGCAACAGGGAACAGGGACGATGGGAAGGAAACCAAATAGTCAGAATAAGGACAATGAGGAAAACCCGAGACCTAGAATAGACGTTGCTACATTGAAAAAACGACAAAGTGTCACCAGTGTCACCAGGTGGGACATTGGAAACGCGAGTGTCCCTATAACCCTGAAAACGGAGAACTAGAAGTAGAGGAGGAGGAGGTTCAAGAAGTTCCAGTTCAAAGGGTGACAGTGCCAAAGAGTAAGGTGGCCAAAGGGGGGACTTCGGCTCCACGAGCCCAGTTCCCGCAGCCACCAAAGATTACGACAGGGGGAAAGATCTGTAGACAAATGCCTCTTTTTATAGACGAAGAAGAGTGATACTACGTTGATCCATTGACGGGACGACGTGTAAGTAGAGCGGAGGACTGTACCCTCGGGGCAGTTCTAGAGGTGGATCAAAGAGGACCGTTTGTTGAGGCTGAAGTGGCAGGGTGTCCTACAACATTCTTAGTAGATACCGGAGCTACTCGATCAACTTTGAGATCGGCAGTGGTTCCAGATCTACCAATGTTGGGGGAAACAATTCAAGTGGTAGGAGTCGCAAATAGGAGAATGACTAACCCTTTGACGGAACCAGTGCTAGTGAGAATAGGAAACTACACCGATGAACATCAGTTTGTAGTATGTGATTCTAGTCCTGTGTGTCTGTTAGGAAGAGACTTATTGTGCAAACTGAACTGCACAATATACTGCACACCTCAGGGAGTGGCGGTACAGACTACAGACGATGATGCTACCTTTAAAGTTGCAAATTCGAGAGTATGCGTGGAACTGTATCCTACCCTAACTGTGGAGGACCTTCCTCGGGACTTACGAGATACAGTGTCATCAGAGGTATGGGATTATACTGGAGAAGAGATAGGATTGATCAAAGGAGTAGAACCAGTGAAGATCATGGTAAAACCAAATGTTGAATATCCAAGAACGCCACAATACAAATTGACCCCGGAGACGATTGCAGGAATAAAACCCGTAATCGACTCTATGATACAACAGGGAATACTGAAGGAAATCGTGGGTAGTCCATGCAACTCCCCGATTATGGGTTTGCAGAAACCTAGTGGGAAATTTAGAATAGTGCAAGATCTTCGAAAGATTAATAACATAGTTGTTTCATGTTGTCCAGTGGTACCGAATCCATCAGTGATATTGTTTCAGATACCAATCCAAGCTGAGTGGTTCACAGTGATAGATCTTTGTCAGGCTTTCTTTTCAATTCCATTAGATGAGGAAAGCCAGTATCTTTTTGCTTTTAAGCTGGAAAATCGTGTCCTAACATGGTGTCGTATCCCACAAGGGTATACAGAAAGCCCATCAATTTTCAATCAGCTATTGAAGAAAAATCTTGAAAGTCTAGTACTGCCACAGAACTCGGTTCTGGTCCAGTACATAGACGACCTACTTGTTGCGTCAGGAACGGAAGAAGCTTGTAAGATAGATACCATCGCCTTGCTGAACCATTTAGCTGAAAATGGGCATAAGGTATCTCCGAGCAAATTGCAGTACTGTCTGACAGAAGTACAGTACTTGGGTCACCGGATAGAAAAAGGAAAGCGCAAGGTGTCACCAGATAGGATAGAGGCGATAATGAAGATGAATGCGCCTACGACACAGAGAGAAGTCAGGATGTTCCTAGGAATGGTTGGTTATTGCCGACAGTGGATAGCTAACTTTTCCCTGAAAGCAAAACCCTTACAAAAACTGACGCCAAGGAGGTGAGTGATCCGGTACCATGGGACAAGGATTGTTTGATGTCGTTCCTGCAGCTGAGAGAGGACTTGTGCTGTGCTCCAGCCTTGGGGATGCCTGATTACGAAAAACCATTTTCACTTTACTGCTGCGAAAGAGAGGGTTGTGCTTTGTCAGTTTTAGTACAAACTCATGGAAATGCCCGTAGACCAGTTGCATACTTTTCGGCTACTTTAGATCCCGTAGCCGCAGCGTTGCCCGGATGTCTCAAATCCGTTGCTGCAACCGGTGTCAGCATTGAAAGGTGTGAAAATATAGTCATGGGACACCAATTAGTGGTGTATGTACCTCATTCTGTAGAACTGTTAATGACCAGGACCAAGACACAGCACTTAACCAATAATAGGCTCACGCGCTACGAGCAAGTTATTCTTGCTGCGGAGAACGTGACCCTTAAGAGGTGCTCTGTTTTGAATCCTGCTACATTGATGCCACTTCCTAATGATATAGAAGGCGAAGAATGTGAAGATCACGATTGCCTTGATGTGACTGAACTATGCACCAAGCCAAGACCAGATATTGTGGATGAGCCGTTGACTGACCCTGACGAAATTTTCTTTGTTGATGGCTCATGTTTAAGAGACGATACTGGTCGGTTGAGAGCAGCTTATGCTGTTTGCACCATTACTGGAGTTGTGGAAGCCGCTTGCCTGGAAGGAGTACACTCCGCTCAGGTAGCCGAAATCATTGCATTGACACGTGCCTGTTTAGCAGGTAGGAAAATTAGAGTCACCATTTATACCGATAGCCAATATGGTTTCGGTGTAGTTCATGATTTTGGGCAATTGTGGTCTCAGAGAGGTTACATGACCTCCTCTGGTTCGCCTATTCGAAATGGGGAATTTGTGCGACTGTTGTTAGAAGCATTACAAGGTCCAGCAGCAATTGCGATCGTTAAATGTGTAGCCCACACCAAAAATACAGATTTTGTGTCGCAAGGTAATCGATATGCAGACGAAGTTGCTCGCTACTGCGCGGAGCAAGGGTATTCTTTCACGGAAGTGGAAGTAGGTGGGACTCAGGAAAAGACAGAGTTAAACATGATGCTAGAAACAGTTGATACTTGGGATGATTTAAAAGACATGCAAGAGAAAGCACCTGATTCTGAGAAAAAGGCATGGGAAACAGCAGGTTGTGTGAAAAGTGAAATGGATTTGTGGGTTTCAGCAGATGGAAGGGCAGTATTACCTGATGAACTAGTGAGTCCAATGGCACGACAGATACATGGTCCAGTACACTTAGGAAGAGATGCCATGCTGAGGTTATTTAGGCAGACTTGGTATAATCCTAGGTTTAGGATTGCAGCAGAAGCAGTGTGTCAAAGATGTGTCACATGCCAGCAATTGAACGTAGGGAAAAGAACACCAGTTACAAGGAGTCACATTGGGAGGTCTGGGGGGCCTTTCAACAGAATGCAATTAGATTTTATTGAAATGCCAAAAATCAACCGCCTCAGGTATGTTCTGGTGGTTGTATGCATATTTTCCAGATGGGTCGAAGCATACCCTACACGCAGGTGCGATACACTCACAGTAGCAAAGTTGTTGCTTAGAGAGTTGATCCCGCGCTTTGGGGTGCCGACCTCCTTGGAATCAGACAGAGGAACTAATTTCAACAGCGAAGTTGTGAAGATGCTTTGCTCTGCATTAAACATTGATCAGAAGTTGCACTGTAGCTATCGACCAGAGGCTTCAGGTATCGTGGAGCAGATAAACGGAACTCTAAAGTCCCGAATAGCCAAAGTATGTTCATCGACGTCCCTAAGCTGGCCTGATGCTTTGCCCTTGGTACTCATGAGTATGCGTAGCACACCAGACAGGAGGACAGGTCTCTCTCCACATGAGGTTTTAATGGGGAGGGCAATGAGACTTCCGTCTGTTCCAACTACAGCTTTGTTGAATATTACAGATGACCTGATCTTGGATTATTGCAGGGGACTTTCTGATGTCATTCATTCTGTGTCTCTTCAGGTGCAGGCTGCTGAAGTTCCATCTTCAAGAGACCTATGTCATGACTTGTGCCCTGGTGACTGGGTCCTTGTGAAAAAACACGTCCGGAAGAACTGCCTAGACGTGCGTTGGAAGGGGCCCTACCAAATAATCTTGACAACGAATACTGCTGTAAAGTGTGGAGGGCTACCAAACTGGATTCATGCTTCCCATACTCGAAGAGTTCCAGCACCCTTAGAAGAAACAGCTCCTCTCACAGATGAAAATCCAGCTGTGGACGGCAAACCACTAGAGGGGATCAGTCAAGCTGTGGGGGTGTCGAAAGAAGTTGGGAGTGCTACAGATCCAGCAGAAAAAAGACAGGACGACAGTGAAACTGAAGTTGCCACTGAAGGAGAAAGTTGCTGTGAATACGGCTCAGACACAGATCAAGACAAAAGTGATCAAGAACCGAGTGTGAGGACAAGACATAGGAGAACAAGGCGTGGAGAAGCTAGTTGGCCTGAAAGAAAGAAGAGGCCGAGCTTGAAGCCAACTCCAGAGAGAACTCTTGCTCCTATATCTGAAGACTCGGATTTGGACGAAGGTGCACAAAGACAGGAAGGAGGGTACGAGTGCCCTGCAGAAGATACGCTACTCCTGAGTGGACCTACCTAGCTGCAGATGTCCAGTGCACGGAGATCCGGGAGGGTGAGGGAAGTGACAGTGACCAGTACTGACCCAATCATAACATTGGAAGTAGTGTTGTTGGTACCAGGAGTGGAGGTCGAAGGGTTGCTGACACTCACTATCCCCAATCCTCCTTATCTGAGCAGGATAAGAGAACTGGTTTTAAACAGAATAGAATTTCCGACTTTTTGTTCAACGACGCCAACACTCGAGGAGAACATTCTTTGTTTGGAAATATTAGAATACGTGATTAGAGCCGCTGGAACACGTATGATTCCAGACTGCTAAAGACTTTGTAAATAAATAGATTGAAAGATAACCTAGCGCCAAGTGGAAGAATAAGAAATTTAGGGACTTTCCATTTAGTGGACGGAGAAGAGCTAGGGTTGTCTGTTGCTATAGAACTCAAAGACTGATCTTGCAGAAGGGATTATCAGCTTCCAGGTGTGGTTCGGAAAGGCTGAATAAGCAAAGAAGAGAGACTTTGTGTTGTGAAATAAAATCAGAACTACACTGTCTTGAGATCATGGAGGCCGGCAACCCAAACCGCAAGACAAAATGCATAGTAGGCACACTTTTAGTGGGAGTAATTTTTCTTATAGTTTTAGTAGTTACTATATCATATGTAGTGGGACATGAAAATGAAGAGAAGGCAACAAAGGAAGCAAAAATTGTATAAATACAGAAACCTACTACTGCTGGTCGAAGGGGGGACAATACAGAGAAAGATAAAGCTTTACTAGCAGCAGAGACTCGTAGGTTGCATGTGGATGAATCACAGGGGAATTTCAAATCAAATGCATATGCTAAATTGCTTTATGAATATATTGATGCTATGGAGGCAAAGGATTGCTACGTGTGTATGCAATTGCCAGCCTCTGTAGACGAAGGTATTAGATATCATCATCTTCCATTGATTTATGGAATCACATGTAGTTTGTTGCTTAGTATATTTTATGAACGTGATGGTTTTGAATATTATTTTTCAAATTTTGATGCTGTTTTACCAGAAGTTCCAAATTACAAGCACATGAACAAGTGGGATTATTGTAGTGAAGATAGATTAAAGAAATTTTTCATTCCTTGGAGAACGTTGGATACTTCACATGCCCGAAGAAATAATTTGACTTGTAAAGTGTCAGAAATTGAGAAAAGGTTTATAGGACAGGTGGATGATCGGTATAGGAGACAGATGATCTTAAAGGCTTCAGGCCAATGGAAAACAGATTGGACCGAGGAAGAAAGGTTACACAAAAGAAAGGGTAGTAATGGTCCAATAGCTTTAGATCGAGAGCAAAAAGGAAAACTGTGTATATATAGAGGTAATACCTATTATGAGAATGTGTTTGTGGGAGAAGTAAATTGTGAACATGCTTTCCAATTAGAATATTATACCAAGGATTTCTTGAAGGGAATGCAGGTGATCCCGAATGTATATTTTGTTTGTGGAAGAAATGCATACGTGAAACTGCCGGATAATTGGTATGGATCATGTTATTTAGCAATTGTCTTCCCCAAAATATACCATGCTAAGGATCTAGAAATTATAGAGGGAAGAACTCAAGCTAGAGGAAGAAGGGATGTAAGTAATGAGGAGGTAGTTGGAGACGTATTTGGTGCTATGTTTCCTCTTTTAGGGATAGTACTGAATGATGTCAAGATTAGAAGATTGGCAACAGTTGTAGATTGGTTGTCCGCCAGTACTGCTAGATCATTAATGCTGGTGGAGGGAGAGATGCAATCGATAAGGGCAATGGTTCTTCAGAACCGACTTGCTCTAGACGTTCTGTTAGCCAAAGAGGGAGGAGTCTGTAAGGCTTTGAAGGTTCAGGAATGTTGTACTTACATTCCAGACAATTCAAAACCTCTAGAAAAGTATATACGGAACATCACTGAAATTCATCATGAGATTGAGGATTTGACACAGGTAAATGTGTGGGAAAAAGTAGGTCATGGAATGGGTAAAGTTGGAGGTTGGTTTGCCAACCTAGGAAAGGGTTTCGTTTGGTACATACTGAAACCTATCATCATAATAGTGATTTGTATAATCACCTTGTGGGGATTGGTGCGGTTGTACCAATGGTATAGATCAAATAGGTTGCAGAGATCATGAGAGAGCAGGGGAGGAGATTAGCTGCGATGCAGGATAATCAGTACAGGAGTCTGAGGGCTCTAGAGATGATGAAACGAGAGAGTACTGCAACGAGTTCAGTTTGATTCAGTTCATACCTCAGGGATGGTGTTGTGATGGTGATGACTACTAAAAGTCATCAAAGGGGGGAACTGAGAGAGCGCAAATCGAGAAAAAAATAGAAGTGCACCATATTTACAAGCATGTTGCATTAGTTTAGTAAAGATTACATAAGAGTGTCGAATTTATAGAGTGAAAATACATAAGAGTGTTTAATTAAAATAGAATGCATATATCAGTGTGAAAAGATAATGTAGAAGTGTGTAAAGATGTTAGAATGATGTTGAAATCCCATGTTATGTGGCTGTTGTAGAGCAGAATGTAATACTGCTAAACGTAGAAATGTGTAGGCCACATGGCAGTTCATAGAGAATGAAAGGTGCTGTTACACTCTCACATGATATGGATTTTAATGTTGTTGTAATTCAAAGTATTATTGATCATAGAACTGAAATATATGTTTTATAGAAGTGTTTCATATAACCATTGTGTGTAATAAGTTAGAATACTGTTTAGACTAAGAAATTAAAGGTTTACAGAGTGCACAGGCCCGTTTCATGTAATTCTAATAGGCCTGAATAGATAAGGTCATTTCTTTTGATCTGCATGTGTTAGTTAGAGGAATGTTATGTTAAGCATAAATTGCTGAGCCTGCTCGAAGGTTTACGACTTAGGAGATACGGTGGAGGCCGGAATTTGGGGCCCACTGTACAAGTGTCTGTTTGCAGGTGCGAGGAGGTTCCAATCAAGAGAGTGATGAATAGAGTTTTGTTCAGGGAGCCAGGCACAGGCCTGGAGGAGGCTTCAGGAATTTCCTGGGGGGTACCGTCCTGCCGGAGAAGAGCCTGAGAAGCAAGGTCAACGCTAACGATGGGCCCAGAGGAGTATCAGCATGGAAAATGCCAGAACCGACACCACGTGAGGGGCGTCTCTAAAGGGCGTTTCTATTGTAAATGTGATTTTGTATTAGGGACAGCACCCGTGGGTGGAGTTAGGGCAGATGGTCTGAGGAACCTAAGAGAGCGGATGGGTAGGCAGATAGGGTAACTGCGAGACACCGATTCACAACGAAGACTAAGGGAAGTGAGTGATCTTCTTTGGAAGTCACCACGGCTGACACCTTTTTAGGTTAAGATTTTACTAAGTAGGGATGTCACTTAGTCTAGTGTAGGGACAGTCTAATCTGGATTTTCTTCCTTCCTGTAAATGACTCACAAGTTACAGCTAGTGTCTATTCTTGCAACTCTGATGGTTTTTGAATTGGTTTTGGTGATATTCTTCTGCCGACTAAGAGCATTTAGAAAATGTATGTTTGTATTGATACCAGTATATCTTTTGAACCTTATTTTGAGATGTTTGTATCTCCAGTTAACTTTGGCGTTATAATAAACTTTTAAAACTTATTCGTAGTAAGTGGTTCTTTAGAGTGGTGTAAGTCCTTAACTGATTGACCTAGTAGTGGATTGCCTTTTACTCTATGACAGGTATCAACGGTTCAGTCGACCTGAGTTGGGATCTAGACCTATAGCAATAGATCAGAAATCCCGCCGTAACAGTTGCGTTGTCAATCCACACCTAAAAATCAAGACCAAGGAGTGTGGACCAAGATCTGTACAAAAACCTACCTAAGACATGGAGTTGGACTTTAAAATTCTGCTATTTGATTTTAGGCATGCAGCTGTACACTTATAAAAAAAAGTATTTTGATATGTCTGCTATAAAATGGATTGGAGGATTACAATAACATTCTGAAACAATTCAGCATTTGGTTTACGATTACGTTAACATAAATGCATTAGATTCAGTCATTTTCTACATTAGGAATACATTTTCAACTTATAACAAAAACTATACATCAGTAGGCATATTCTGCCCTCATTTTATCACATTTGCCAAATTTGTATTCAATGGTCCATTTGCAAGAAAGTCTCAGTCCCCGTTGAGAACAGCCCCCTTCTTCCCTTCCTCAGGTTCCGATGGGCCCCTGCTATCTCCCCTCTCAAAGGAGATGTAATCCTTTTTTGCCCCACCTGACATTTAGAGTAGATTTTGTACGAAAACCCCTCTATCCATTCCGGTCTAAAAACGTATTTAGTCAACGCTGTGAATGCTGATGTATGGAATATTCACTTATTGAATCTGGCCCTATAGCTCTGTTGGAAAACGAGGCAGTATCTATGAGGTCTGCAAAAATACCATGTCACATTTGTCCTTCACTGGGAACAAAACACCCTATAGTAACGCTTGACTCTCAGGGGGTAGCGTTGCAGAGCAGTCTTGTACTCAAGGGAGGTGGTGTGGGCTAGTAATCGCCATTACAAGTGCGCAGAAATAACACTCAATAGTTTTTTGTCAAGTCTGTATTTTGCTTTATAAATCTAAGAGTACATTTATTAAACACACACACTTCCTTATACTATGCACCAATTTACAAATATATATAGGCTGTTGTAATTACTTTGTGACATTGCATAACATCTCCACCTCTCCTACAGGGGGAGTAGGGTCTAGTACCACCACTCCCATGTATGCACATAATCTTGCCCCCTAGAGTTTGAGTTTAAAATATTTCTTAAGCGCGCGTACACCGAGCGGTTTCATGGCGCTAGGCAGTACTACGAATCCCAGAGGGACAGAAGAACCAGGACACCAAGGGGGGGTTTAAGAAAGGAAGGCTTGGGTGAACAGGAAGGTTTTAAGTGCCTTGCGAAAGAGTGGGTACTGGGAGCAGGATCTCAAGTGGGCCGGGAGGGAGTTCCAGAAGGCAGGAGCGAGTGTGGAGAATTTGGAGCCTCCCCATTTTTTTCGTTTAAAGCAGGGGACTACGAGCAATTGTTGGGTGGATGAACGTAGCTCCCTGGGAGGGGCATAGGAATGAATTTCGGAAGTAATAAAAGCAGGGGCTGAGCCGGACCGGGCATTGAAGATGATGCAGCCCAGCTTGAACTGGGCTCGTTCCTGTATGGGGAGCCAGTGTAGGGACTTGAGGAGGGGCGTGACATGGTGTGATTTGGATAAACTAAAAACCAGGTGGGCCGCCTGGTTCTGGACCAGCTGAAGACGTCTCACGATGTACGCGGGCATGCCACAGTAAAGGGCATTGCCGTAGTCCAGGTGGGAAGTAACCATCGCCAGGACTATGAGTTTGAGTGCGGAGGGGGGAAAAAAACGAGAGACTTTACGGATAGTGCGGAGGGAGAGAAAAGATGAGGACACAACAGAGCTAACTTGGGAATGGAGGGAGAGTTGGTCATTGAGTTTGAATCCAAGAGTTTTTACAGAGGAAGATGGAGTGGGAGGGGGACCTAGGGAGGGGGGCCAGAAGAGAGAAGACCAAGGACTGGAGCAACCACCTGTCAGCACCAACTCCGTTTTGTCGGGGTTTAGCTTCAGGTGGTTGTGATTCGTCCAGTCCTGGATGAAGGTCATGACTGAATGGAAATTGGATATTGACTCGGGGGAAGAAGATAAGGAGAAAATAAGCTGGAGGTCATCTGCATAATTGTAGACGAGACCTCCAGCTGTTGAAGGGCAAAAATAAGAGGGGCGATGTACAAATTAAATAGAAGAGGGGAAAGGGAGGATCCCTGGGGAACCCCGCATTGTACTGCACGGAAGTCCGCCGAGTAGTCACCCAATCGCACTGCTTGGGTGCGGTCGCACAGGAAGGACAGCCAGACCAAGGCCGAACCCTCGATTCCTGCCGCTCTGACACGGGAAAGTAAGATGGCATGATCAACCGTGTCAAAAGCGGCGGAGAGATCGAGGAGGACCAAGGCCTGAGGATGGTTAGTGTCCATGCCCTCTCTGAGGTTGTCAAGGACCGATAAAACTACGGACTCCGTGGAGTGTGCGGGGCGGAACCCAGCCTGCCTAGGGGCTAGAACCCTGTTCTTCTCCACAAAGGTGCTCAGTGTTCTTGTTACATGGCGTTCCAGTACCTTCGCCAAGAAGGGCAAGAGTGAGATGGGGAGATAGTTGATGGGAACCGAGGGGTCAGCGCCAGGTTTTTTTAGGATGGGTAGGATGACGGCCGATTTAAGAGGCGAAATGACAATGCCCTGTGAAAGTGAGCTGTTAAGAAAGGTGAGGGGTGGCGAGACACAGGCAGAGTAGATCTGTTTCAGAATGTGTGCTGGGCAGGTATCCAGGGGGGAGCCGGACTTGACCAAGGGCAGAAGAGAGAGGAAGGAATCTTCTGTGAGAGGAGGGATGGATTCGAGACGAGCTACAACTGGAGGACGCTGGGGACTGATGAAGGAAGGGGAGGGAAGGGGGATGTTAGCTTTGATGGCGGCAATTTTATCAAGAAAGAAAGAGTTGAGGGAATCACAGAGGTGCTGTGAGGGGGAGGGTTTGATTGTGGCCCTATCAGAGTATGCGAGATCGTGCACAATGGCGAAGATTTCTCTGGGCCTAATGCAGTGGGTTGGCACAACCTGGAGCGTGGCCTTGCAAACTGGCACCATCCCAGTGGCGACCCACCGCATTCTCTCAACAAGCATTAAAAATAGGTACACCTGCCCTGGGGACACATAACCCTGACTGAGCATCTCATACTGACCAGACATGTTTGGGCATCACTTTAAGGGGTAGATGTATCAAAATTCCATTTTGCGATTTCTAAATAGCGATTTTTAAGGAATCGCTATTTAGAAATCGCAAAATTGAATGTATGTAGAAAATCGCTATTTTTTAGCGATTTCTTAGTCTTCCTTATTTGCGAATTCGCATTTTGCGAATTCGCAAATAAGGAATTATTTCCCATGCATTCCTATGGGCCAGGAGGCCCATAGGAATGATTGCGAAATATTTCTTAATTTGCGAATTCGCAAATTGAGAATAATTTCAAGGGTGCAGGGGTGTCTCAAAGACACCCTGCTGCACCCCTGAAATTTACATGTGTGTGCATATGGCGCACATACATGCCCTAAGGGCATGTATGTGCATCACATGCCACCTTCACAAATGCCAAATAGTGCATTTTTAAATGAAATCGCAAATTACCACCAACTACAAGTTGGTGGTAATTTGCGATTTCTTAACCCAAATTCGCAATTTCAAAAACTCACATACATCGCATTTAAGGAATCGCTTAAGCAAATCCTTAAATGCTTAAGCAAAATAAGGAATCGCAAATTTTTGCGATTCCTTATTTTGCGATTTTGCGATTTTTTAAATACATTTCAAAAAATGCAAAACAGCCTTTTGCGATTCGCAAAGGCCGAAATTCACAGAATTTCGGCCTATGCGAATCGCAAAAGGCTTGATACATCTACCCCTAAATGAGGTACTTATCATAGATGATAACAATTATAATGCATTGAAATTAAACCCCCTACAAGGCATCACAGTTAAATCACAGGATTAAGCATATACAGCCAGACACACTAACCAGAATGTCTGGCAACAAAACCCCACTTGGCTTATGATTTCACCTTACACAGGTATTTCACAAAACAGATGTGACTTTCAATCCCTCTAAAAGAAATAACATTGGTAAATGCTCTTCTTGTGCAATTGCAACTCTTCACCTCCAGGGGATGCCCTTTTCCAGACATCCCAAACTCAGACCTTCATATCGTGTTGCAGTTCGTAACGCACCCCCAGCTGCAGAACAAAAGTTCCAGCCTCAGAATGCTTGGATTGCTGGCTGGGCCCCTGAGGGATTATTCTTTACAAGTTCCCAGAGACTTAGGGAGGGACTTTCTTCCTTAGGGCTGGGGGAGACTGCATTGCTCCTGCAGCTCCCCCTGCACCCTGTTACACATTTGGTGGTGACCCTGTCCTCCTGCGGCCACCATGAATCAAGGAAATGATACTTTCCGTTGCAGGCCGGTCCGTGCCTGCAAGGCATTGTGGGGTGCTTCCTCCATTCTCAGTGAATATCCTAGCAGTGGCTTCCCTGCTGAGCGGGGAGAGACACGCTGTGGGCATCTGGCCACGTCTTGGCATCGTTGGAGGGTCAGGTCCCCCCCGTACCCCCAGGTGAGTTATGCAGCTCGGGGAGCCCAGCCCCGGCTCCTCCTGCTGTCTTCAGGGACCCGGTCCCACCCGGGCCCCTTGCAACTTCACCTTTTGCTGTTTCAGGGCCCCGGTCCCACCCGGGCACCCTGTCTTGACTCCTGTTGGGGAGCCGCTTAGGGAACCCACCCCTGGCGGCTCCTGTCGGCTCCCTGTCTGGCCAGCACCCTTCCGTGCTGCCGTGGGAGCCGACGCCTCTCTTCTGGTCTGCCTGCTCCGGTGGGCAGACGCTGGGAATCCTGCCTGTCCTCCCGGACCTCTGGGGAGTGCGATGGCACTCCCCCGCCTTCTCCCTCACGCCGGGGCCCGAGGATGGGTTTCGGGCCCTTTGTGCCACCCTCCTCATCAGCGCCATCCCCTGAACTTGTCTTTAAGGGGGGCGCGGTGACGCCTCCCCTGTCCCGCTGTCACTGGGGGCCAGGGTGGGCTCCTGGCACCTTATGGTGAGTGGCCATTTCAATTTGTGTGTCATCACCACAGAGTGGCCAGTCCTGAACCGTTCATGTACAAATTATTGCTCTGAGGTGTGTTCATTTATTTAATTCAATGGACGCAAACCATGACTACAACACTCAGAAGGCAGCGAAGTGGGCACCCAGGTCCAAGCTTGCCCAAGCATGGCTGATCATCTTGGAATAGTGTTTATCAAGGTATAAGAAACCCATTCAAAGATGGCTGTCGGTGTGTCCACAAGTCTGCGAGCTCCAGCGCAGGCACAAGCAGCCATCTTTGAATGGTATTGGGCATTCTTTATTATTATTAACCTTGCCTTAATGGGGACTATATTTTATGGTGGATGTGCACATTGTGCATCTACAAATTGCTATCACTCACAGAAAGAGGTGTCAGGGGCTGAAGTGGACTAATCTATTACTCCATGATGATTGCTGTCTGTGGGCAAAGAAAACTGTGAATGGCAATTGAACAAAACAATTTCGAGCTCTAACCAAATGACCCTATATTTATATAGATCGCAAATATTTAAAAAAAGAAAATAAATTGTCTAGTGAATTAACTAGTCCTAAAAGTCAGATATGAAGAATAATAACAAATTTAAAAAGACAGTGTTTATTATGAAAATCTGCCATTGACTTGATACTCCTAAACCTACTTTGGATACCCCTGCATTCGTCTATAGTCTATATTGATAGCACTATTCTTAGAAGGAAGATCCTGTGTTGGAAATGAACATGTTCCAAGTAGGACAGAACTTTTGAAATAAATTTAGATAGGTGCAGATTCAGAACAAACTTCATTGGATAATGCTGAATTAAACAAAACTAAGCATAATACATACACACAATTTCATAAAATAGAAATATGCTGTCACCTCTAAAGTGATTTTTGTAATTCAAACAAAAGAAAAAGAAAAAGAAATACAAAGCGGCAGGGCCGGACTGGCTACCGGGCAGTTGTGTGTGCTGCCGGGCTGGCTGTTTTCGTTGATAGGGACCTGCGTGTGAAAAACGAAATTCGGTTTGCTTTTTTATTTCAATGCACACGCAGGTGCCCATCAACTAAATAAGCCGCCACCACAGATAAATTAGCCCCCATCTCAGCAGCACACACAACTGCCCGGTAGCCAGTCCGACCCTGCAAAGCGGTAGTTCAGGGCCTAAAACCTGAGTGAGCCTCAAATGCAAACACTGAAAAAAACACTATGCTGGTTTAAATACTTGACTTGTAAAATTGAAGCAATACTCAAAAGCAAGTGGTTTTGCAAATGAATAGGCCTATATGTGTTACCTTCTTCACTTGTTTGAATCAGTACACACCCTGGGGCTGATCAACAAAAGCGTTTACGAGTATGAGAAGTAATACTACGGGAGTACTGTTCTACATGCCTTTGTCAATCAGCTGTGAATAGTCCAAATCACTATTAGTAACAGTGCAAAGAAATCCTTTCTATTTGTACTTAGGGACATATTTATCAAAAAGCAACGCAGCGCAGCAAGTCCCCTTGCAGCGCTGCCCTACGTTACTGGTAAAGGACAGGAATGTGCCATATTTATTACAATATGGCACAGTCCAGCCTTTTCTCAGTGCTAGAGCACCATGGACTGTGTGGTACCAGCGCAGACACCCTTGCAAGGAAGGGACATGATCGGGCACAAAAACAACGCCTTGAGGCATTTCCTCTATCTATGTGTGTTGTAGAATGCAGCACACATATAAAGAGGAAGAAACGAAGAGAAATAAATATATTTCTCCTTGTTATGCCTTCCCTGGGAAGGAATCGCATTTTGGTGCATTCCTAGGTCTACCAGTAATGGTATATCTTGGAATGTGTCAAAATCCATGGGTGTTGCATGGGAACACCCACACAACCAGGCGGGCAACTAGAGCCAAATTTCGGGGGGGCTGGAAAATATTTCAGGGGGGCTGGAAAATATTTCGGGGGGGCTAATTCTTCCAACCACGGACAAAGTGGCTGTAGGAAGGAGTGAACACACTACAAAAGCCTCATTTACAACTAAATGGTCTTTTAAAGACCTGTTAAGTACTCGGGTGCGGCTGCAATTAGGTGCTCGCCAGCCCGCGAAGCTGTCTCCGCTCGGGCCGACAGACACGACGGGAGGGGCTGAAGCCCCGTGAGCCCAATGGGTGTTGCGCGCCTGCACACAACGCCCATGGAACGCCTCTGTAGAGCAGAGTAAAGCAACGCAGTCATTTTCACTGCATTGCGTTGCATTACTCTGGATTTATCAAGACACTCAGGGCCACACAAAATGGCATTGCTTAGTAAAATTAATCGAATTTTAATGTGTTGTGAATGCACCATGTTGCATGGTGCAAAAGCGATGCAACCCCTACAAAAATATGGCCATTATTGTATAAAAATAATCCCTAGATATTCCTATTTTCCATATTTTTTTGGGTCTATTCACAAAGGCATGCAGGAGTTCGTTTAAGGTTATTACAGGATTACTACCTTAAATACTCCAAAATGGCTTTGTGGGTAGCTCCCCTCTCAATCCATTCTAACACCGACGCCCTCCATCAGTCCAGTCTGCTCATTTTTTCAGCACCGGCTGACGCTCCCCTCCGGACTCTCAGATTATCTGCCGCCCAAGCCTTTACCAAGATAAAGCGCTCCTCTCACGCGCACGAGCTCGTGGCGAGCGCTGGGTGAATGATGGGGAAAGGCCGCGTGACGGCCTGCCCGTCGAGGACACCGCATTACCCTGCCAAGAATGAATCATAATCTGTCCTTTGCCTCCAGCCCACGTCATCAGCGGGTGAGATGTTGTGCTGTAATGAGGGATAAATTCACACAACAACTGTTATTGTGATTCGCCCACTGAGCCGCTTTTAATGAACCCCCTCTCATTCAGAGTCAGAAAAATAAAGAGATTCCGCCCAACACAGCAGGGAGAGAAACGTTTAGAGACTTTGTAAGTACGTGTAAAGGGATAGACAGAGCCAACTTTAGGGAGTACGATATTTTTGGGAGTCAACACACCTGCCTGGCAGGACAGTGCTGAGTGTGACAGGCAGACATGGGAAATGTTTTAAAAATTCAGCCTCTGACGCAGTACCCTTGAACAATGTTTCTGAGCAGCTGTGAATCCGATGCTTAATTTGAACAAAGCATAAGTGCCCGATCTTGATAAACTCGCATTTTCCGGGTGCAAATCGTGCACTTGTAAATTTGAATTCGTGTGAGTTTTGGAAATTAGCAGGTGTGCAGACGGAGTCAGACTCCAATTTGAATACCTTGGAGTAGGGAATGATGCACCAATGGTGCAAGTTATTCCCCATTCTAAAGTGTGCAATAACTGAAAGTGTTCTATTTGATCCTGCTGGTTTGGAGCAGGTTTGACCTGGTGGTGGGGGTCAACATCTCTTAAAAGGTGCTCACATCATTAATTAATCTACCACGCGATATCAGGTTTTACATTCTACAAATAAATACATACAAACAGACCCAATTCAGGCAGGACACTCACGATTTTTGAAGTAAAAATGGGCTTAATTTTTAGCTCTCTTCCATCTAAAATTGCTCTTGCTTAAAAAGAAGTTAATTAGGTAAATACGTTGCACGGATTTGTTCTCAAAATCTCCACACTTTCCTGTTCTAAAATGTTGGCATGTATGCAAATAGGACCTAAAAACATACCTTGTCAAGAAAGCATTTAAATCGTATGGAGCCGTCCAGGGAGGAGCGGAACAAGGCTTAAGAGAGAATGTACCAGAAGTAGCTAGGCAGTATGAAGCAGAGTGCGGGGTTCCAAACCTGCTGAGATTCCCGAGAGGATTATTCCTGCTGGGATGGCCCTGGCCTGGAAAGGGCCCAACTCAGAAAAAAGGTCTTGCGATTTAGGAACCAAAGAAACAGGATAGTACTAGGCTGGCATGAGCAATTATCAGGCTGTTTCCACATTGTCATGCTTCTCCAGAATCACCTCTGCATCAAACACATAGCTGGAGATAAAACAGTGCTACTTGAATCTGGGTTCACTGGACTCTGGCGAGAAAGTAGGCAGCAGATGAAGGGGGAGCCACCAAGAAGGGGCCTTCACCCAAGTGGATGAGTTAAGTTACTGGTAGAATCCCATTTCCAAGTCTAAGCGGGGTATCAAGCTTGATCCTCGCACACAGCCTGGAACAGAATCACAGTTTCTTCACCAAGAGTACAGGCATGGCCATTTATCTAGTTTGATTGATGCGAGAGGGACCGCAGAAGGTCTCGGCCATCACACCCACTCTCCTAGCACCACCCTTGCTGCACTGATTTATTAGTTTCACATGAGTGTAGGTGACAGAACCTGATAGACATCACTGTGGAAGGAGAGAGAGTCAACAAGGAATTTACAATGGTGAAGGTGTACACAGTCTCCAAGGAAATAAAACTAGGGGCCCTGATTTACAGATAAGTCATATCATGCAGAGAAGCTGGTAAAGATGCTTTCCTGAATTGATTGAATGGAAAAGAGCAGAACAGCACCATATCTACTAATATATGGTGCTGTTCTGCTTTGGGCCAAAGGGGGCGCAGCACAGACCACAATCACGCTCATTATGTGTGAAAAAGGCTGCTTTATTGAAGACAAGTGCACCTCACAATGTTAACCTCAGCCCTTGCCTTACAAAACTATGCCTAGCTATACATTTATTCACCTACCTTGCCTCCTCCCCCCAACCCTAAGGTTTCCCACCCATATCCTATCTTTGCAACTATTTAAAGACCCTTTCTCTGTCATTAACTGTTGAATTTTAACCTTGTAACCTCTTACTTACTTCTCTAAACATCTACCTATCTAAGCATCTCCTATCTGAACTTCTCCTTATTGCTTGCTCCTGCAGTAACTTGTTCACAATCGTAAACTTAACCTGTAAACATGTAAAAACTTCATACCAACCACCTTGCACCTACTTCAAGAGACAATCAGTTGCATCTTTCTGTCCACCAGCGCACCTGTGATCAACAAAAATGCCTATACTCCACGACTCCCCTTATACAAAAATACCCTAGCAAAAACAAAGAAGGTGGAGGGTGGGAAAACAAATGTAATTCTCCACAAAAAAGGCTGGTGTGTCACCTTACACAAAATGGTGACACAGCACCCGAAATGGCCATCTAAATACCCCCGTACCCACCAGCCCAAAAACAGCCCAAGGAGCCCAACTGGGTCCAGGCTGCGCCATTGGCCCAAAAACCTCGGGGGTACAAGCTTCCCTGGCGGTCAGCTGTCTTCCCAAAGCTCCACTGGGCCAAAGGGGGCACAGCACAGACCACAATCACACTCATTATGTGCGAAAAAAGCCACTTTATTGAAGACAGGTGCTCCTCACAATGTTAACCTTGGCTTTTGCCTTGCAAAACTACATCTATCTACACATTTATTCACTTACCTTGCCTCCTCTCCCACCCCTAAAGTTTCCCACCCATATCCTATCTTTGCAATTATTTAAAAAACCTTACTCGGTCATTAACTGTTGAACTTTAACCCTGTAACCTCTTAAAACATCTACCTATCTAAGTGTCTCCTATCTTAACTTCTCATTATTGCTTGCTCCTGGAGTATTGTGTTCACAACCTTAAACTTAACCAGTAAACATGCAAAAACTGGCTACCAATTGCCAAGATTTAGGGTACCTCATTATGTCCAATGCCCTGTACAGCTCCTTTTTTATCTGAATCAAATATAGTTCCATCCCAAATCAAGACAGGTGTACTCCATATCCTCTGAAGAAACAAACCCAAGCATACTTCAGCTTGGGCTCCACACTCTGCTCTAATAATCTCATGTCCCTATTCATTTTCCTCCTTGCTTTGTCAATTGCAGCGGGTCTTTCCACCCCCTCCACTATCTCTGATGGACTGCCCGATCTCCAATAAATCCCTTTTCATCTGCTTCAGCAAAACAAAGCCTTTGCATACTACAGTACTAGGTCATAGTCTCTTAAATGCACAATTAAAAAATCAGTGCAAATATGTAGTGTCAGGAAATGGTTCAAGCAGGGCAGGAGTGCATGCCATCGCATACCACCCTTCCAGTGCCAAGAAATTTGAAATAACGAGGTGTTCAGCCGGAGGTTCAAGCCTTTCCCCTTCTGAAGTTCATGTTGCTCTACCCATTTTATGAACGAATGCCCAACAATCCAAATAGACAGCTCGCCATATCCAGCCCCTACTGCAATTGAAAAGATACATGCGTAAGTACATGGAAATCTACATGTTGTAGTACCCCTGCTCCCCAACCTGACATAACTCCTAAAACAATCAGAAGTCCAACGCCCCAAGTGCATAATGCTATCCCAATCCCAACCCTACTGCGCTGCATCTGTAGCTACCCCGATCCAGAACGATTAAGAGCCATAACCGCCCAGGGCTTCCTTCACGTGTCAAAAAGCTCTCCGCATAACCCACAATAGCTGTGCTACAGTGCCCACCTGTCCAGAAACCATGCAAAAAATCACCCCAAACCCGTTGCCAGCTCGACTTCTCAGTGTACACCCCCAACGAACCGGACTCAAAGTCGGATCTGCAGTGGCCTTCATTAATACAACTTTATCTGTTCTCCTTTGGTCTTTCTTAGATTGTCTGAGCATGACCGCAACTATCCCTAGCTCCGCCTCCCGAACCCCTACCTCCCTCCAATCCAACTCTGACCCTCCTTTTCTCCCCAACAGCTCAGGACCCCGGAATGTGCCAAAATACATTCATGACATCAAGGCGGAAAAGAACGCTGTCTCCTCACTACCCTTGCAGATCCATGGAAGTACCCCTAACAGCCTGGCTAAAAGTGCTTCAGACACTGGTCTCCTGGCCCTGGACCTGCTGCCCAACTCTCTGGCCCATCCTTCAAGGATGCGTCTGCCTAGCTCAGCCGCCGAAGGGGCATAACCCCACAAAAGCTTGCCCATAAAGGCAATCCCTACTAGCTTGCCTACAATTGTGTCTTTGGACAGACCTCTATCAATTACTGACAAAATAAACTGAACTACATCTTGCTCCCTTGCCCAAACTTCAGTCCTCTTCTGTGCCCCTTCATCCATAAACTCCTGACAGGCTTGATTATAAGCATTCCTAGTGGATACGACCAGATACCCTACCACCATTTGCAGCATCTTGTGTCTTCTATGGACCACATCCTCGCAATTACCAGGGTCTTGGTGATTTCCGCCTCTGTGGCCAGCTCACTGACCCTCTACCATTGTGAATGAGACAAAGTGTTCGCAATTTCATTGGCCACCCTTGGAACATGTCTTGCTTGAAACACAATATCATGTTTCAGACAACTGAGGATGAAAACTCCCAGAAGCTTAAGCACCTGCTTGTTCCTGGCTGATTGCTTACTGCAAACAAAGCAAAGAGATGATGTACGGAGCACTGAAACCTTTCAGACACTCACCCCAGTCACAGATCTGGGTTGAGAGGAGTTGGCCTAACGGCAAGGGCGGTCGTCCTCAAATCTGGGAAACTGGGTTCGAGTCTCGGCAACAACGCTGAACATCCTGTGATTCTGGGCAAATCACTTAATCTCCCTGTGCCTTACAAAAACAAAATGAATGTGTCCTCATGTAACGCAACTGGTGCTATGTAAGGCGCTCTGATACCCAATTCGGGTCAAGTTTGCGCTATATAAAACTCCGTAATATAAAACAATTAAAAAATCATTCTTTAGCTCACTTTGCCACCTCAGTTCAGACCCAGCTATATGCAAATCAGTCTTGATCCTGTACCTCATGGGATCAATCCAGCCCAAACTGCCAAGCCAGGTCTTCTCTAAACCAGAAACCAGCATCCTGGACCAGTTTTGGGGAAACACCCTCATCAGCCAGGCTAGCTTGAATCCAGTGGCAAAGTGAGCAATGGAGCCACGTCTGGGCACACCCTGCCAATTTAGGGCAAACAAAGCAAACACAATGAGATGATGGACGGAGCACTCAAACTTTTCAGACACTCACCCCCAGTCACAGATCGAGGTTGAATCCATCATCATTCTTTAGCTCACTTTGTCACCTCAGTTCAGACCTAGCTATGTTATGTTATTGCCATTTATATATCGCCAAATCACCAATGGAGGTGTCGCCCTGGCACAGAGCTCTTCAGCCGTTCCTTGATGTAATCAGGTGCCGTTCTGTGCAGGTCTTTATGTGCAATACACAGGTCCTTGAACCTAGCCCTCTGCTTGATTGGAAGCCAGTGTAGATTCTTTCAGCAGTGGTGTGAGTTGTGCCCTTCTAGGAAGTTTGAAGATTAATCTCGCTGCATCGTTCATAACCACCTGAAGCTTCCCTGATAGTTTGTCAGATAGCCCCATGTAAAGCTTGTTACCTTAGTCCAGTCGTGACACAATTAGTGCTGACACTACGGTACAGATGGTGGAAAAAGACAGGAGGTGTACAAGTTTCCGGAGTTGCCTCATAAGGCCCACACAATTCCCCACCACAATGGTCACCTGATTTTTCAGTGTTAGCTTGTCATCCAACCCGATGCCCAGGCCCTTCACAACTGGCATCGGTGTCGGAGTAGTGCCTAGCTCTTGGGGCCAGAAGGAATTGGACCAGGAGTATCCCCCTGTGGTAATAGCTAATACCTCAGTCTTGTCCGCATTTACTTTCAATGAATTGATGGTCAGCCAGTTCATAGTGAACCGGAGGATATTCACATGTGCAAATCAGTCTTGACCCTGTGCCTCATGGGAACAGTCCATCACGAACTGCCAGGCCAGGTCTTCCCTGAATCATAAACAAGCACCTGGAACTAGTTTTGGAGTATCATCCCTCATCAGCCAGGCTAGCTTGAATCTAGGGGCAAGGTGAGCAAGGGACCCACGTCTGGGAATACCCTGCCAACTTAGGGCAAACAAAGCAAACACAAGGAGATGATGGATGGAGCACTGATACTTTTCAGACACTTACCCCTGGTCACAGATCTGGGTTAAATCCATCATCATTGTTTAGCTCACTTTGCTACCTCAGTTCAGACCCAGCTATATGCAAATCAGTCTTGACCCTGTGCCTTATGGGACCGAACAGTCCAGCCCGAACTGCCAAGCCAGATCTTCTGTGAAGCAGAAACAAGCATCCTGGGACTGGTTTCGGGTTAACACTTCTCATCAGCCAGGCTAGATTGTGCTGGAACCCCTGGCCAGACTGCTGCCCTTGACCGTTGTAGCCTGACCCAAAACATTGTACCAGGGGGTGTAACCCTGCACATTTCGAACACTAGTGTCAACATTTGCAATATTATCCTGCACAGGCCCCCTTATTGAAGTCCCAACAGGCTCCCTGGAAATCCCCTTGATTATTTGTTGTATTTCCCCCCCACCCTGGGTGGGGCGGCTCTGAAAGGGGCAGTAGACTAGCAGGAGCCCACTGGCTGTATCTGTGGTCTTCCCAAACTTAAGGGACCCCATTGTCTGCTGATAGAGATCTGTATCGATCTCCCCCCAGTTTGTCTCCGAGTCCCAGGCAAGCCCGGAACTGAACTCCTCATCATAGTGTGACCAAGCATATCCCGTGTATGTTACCTGTGCCTTCCTGATTACATCCATGTATTTAAAAAGGGACACACACCTCTCTGGGTAATTTTCACAATAAATGCTCATGACTATCAGGAAGGCCAGTGTCCAATTTTCTATTAGTTCACAAAAAATCTGTAAATGTCAGATCCAAAAAACCTAACCAAGGGAATGGGAATTCCGCTGAATGTGCGAAAAAACAAGACCCCTCCAAAAAAGGGGGGGAGATGGAGGTACTCTCATTCCTGCTGCAAATTAATTCTTCAAGACCTAACACCGGTACTGATAGGCCGCGGGATGCCCTTCAGCCCCAGCCATATGCTCTTGCCCTGTCCACCTCACTGCCGTATTGACCCAACTGGGTTGGTGCACCACCGCGGCCTCTTTCGACCTTTGCGTGGCATTGTCCTGACCATGCCTCAACGCACTCCAGAAGGCCGCCCCTGACCGTGCCATCTCTTCACCTTGGTATTGCGGAGTCGCATGGGACTCACCCGAGTCTGCCTACTCCCGTGGCTGCTGGTCCTGTAAAGAAAAGGTAAGGTCCAGCAAGCCGAGGTTAGTAGCCTTGCTTGTACATACCCTCCCTGGGACTGGACACCACCGCCATTAACCCTTGCTACCCTGTTTCCCCTCCAGGGAGTCCCATCCACCCCACTCGGTTCCGTCTCCCCCGCTCTTCCCCATTTCCCAATGCCTATATACTGTGGCCGGTGGCATACATTCCACTGACTGGCCATCCTCCAGATCCCCCTCCTGCTCCTCCCCTTCTCTCCATTCCAGCATAGCCAACACTATGACGGATGCTTGGCCCCATTCTTGTCCCTTCCCTGTGCCCTCTGCACTCTCCCCTTTTACCCCTCCTACTTCCCCTCTGGCCCCTGGTTGTGCCTCCTGTTTCCACCCTCTTCCTCGGACTACCGATGCCTGAGTCCCCAGGGAGCCCTTCCCAAATAACCCCTGCAGTTCTAATGATGCTGGGGGACCCCACTGGGGCTGTGCCGGCCTCTACCCTGTTTAGGCTTCCTATTCCACCCTGGGCCCCTTTCCCCTAGCATCAGCTGCTGCCCCCTACCTGCCACTGACTCTAAAGCTCTCCTCCATGCGAGCCCCCCTTTCCTGGGCTCACCCTCCCCTTTGATCCAGCCACCCTTCTCCACCTGGCTCTCCTCCCCCAACCCTCCTCCCAGGCCTGCCCTCCCTGCTGATGCTGTTCAGGGCCCCCCACCACAGGAACAGTGCCCCCCACATGCTGCCCCGGGGCTTGTGAACTCCCCCCCTCCCCCTCGCGAGGCCCTTATTCCCGACTAGCCCTGTGTGAATTGGGCCTATGTGTCATATCCCTCCCTCAAGTCCTGCTTGGCTCCTCTGGCTGTAGAAGCCTCTTTCCTTCCTCCCGTGCTGATAGCAGGCCTACCCTTCCCTTCCAGGAATTGGAGGGCGGGACGTCACGTGGCACCCTGCCTCCCTCGCCCCGCCTGCTAAATACCCAGGCTGCTCCTCTCCCCAGGCAGTGGAACATACTGTTGTTTTTGGTTTTCTCCCTTGGGCTGCAGCGATGAGCTAGCCTATACTGCCATAGCCACACTGCCGGCTGCCAGCCGTGCAGACGACACCGCTCCCAGGGCCGTGGGCACCACGAGCTCCATGTGCCCTGCCTCCACCAGCCGGCGCATGGCCTCATCTACCCTCAGAACTCTGCTCGGCATCCTACGGGTTTACGCTAGCTAAGCTCCACAACTTTAATCATGTGCTATACGTACTGAGGGTGAACGGCCTCTGGGCTTCGAATGTCAGCATTTACTCTTCTCGCGTAATCTGGTTGAGAAGTAGGGAGATATCTGGAAACAGAAATCCATTTGCTCTTTGAGGGCTTGATTTTACAAGCTCAGATTTAGGTGCACAACCCATGGATGGTGCATCGCGGTTATACTGACCCATATCGTGAATAAAAGGGACTTTGCTTTACCAATGACAAAATTTAGTAAATTTTCAAGTCCGGCTGAACACTCATTCTGGAGGATAGAAACAATACAAAGACCTCCAGTTGCTGCTGCATTTATACTTCTTGTCTGAGACTGCGAAACAGACCCCCACTATCGGGTCTCCACTACACGACCGCCCACACCGCCAGGGATTTTTCAACCTTTTTCTTGCCCTGAAGAAGTCCCTTTAGGGACGAAACGCGTCGGCTGTTCGTTTTTTCCTGTTGAAAAATAAAAGAATCAAACAAACAAGACCTCTGGACATCACAATTTGTGCTTTGACATTAATATTGTTGTTTTCGCACATTTATAATTTATGGTGCACCTGTGCTTCTTGTTTCATTACATGTTAAAGTTCTGTTCAGGACTGTCATTGTGATGGCGGGTGTTTTACCGGTGTGCACATAATCCCTGCTTAAATATCAAAATAGGGTGAAATTATTATAGAGGTTATTTTGGATCAGGTGCATTTCTATGAAGGTTCCGCCATCTGCTATGTTTTAGTAACTTTAAAAAACAAATTTCACTCTCCCCAAAGCCGGCTGCCCTGTGACCTTACACAAAATGGTGACACTGCACCCAAAATGGCCAGCTAAATACCTCCATACCCACCAGCCCTTAAACAGCCCAACAAACCCAATTGGGCCTGGGCAGCACCACAGGCCCAAAACCCCTGGGTTTCAAGACTCCCTGGGGATCGGCTGACCCCCAAAGTCCATTCTTGCAGTGCAGACATGCACCAACGCAGGCACCCTTGCATTATAGTGCAAGGGTGTCTGCGTTGTCAGAAGCAAAGTTTTTGTACTGGAAGACATCCCTTTCAGTACAAAAAATAAACCTTAAGGCTTTTTCCCACTTTGCATGTGCACTCAACAATGTAGCACACATGCAAAGGGGAGAAAAAGAGGGGAAATGAAAAGATTTCTCCTCATTACAGATTTTGGTCGAATCCCTGTCTACAATTATTTGTAGAAAGGGATTTACAACAAAACCCATTTATGGTTGCATGCACCTCCCATGGAAAGCCCACTTGACTCATAATAATGCACAGCAGCGTAATACACAACTTTGCAGTACTTTGGGTTACAATCCAACACAAATAGTAATTTGCATTGGATTGTAAATCCCATCTGAACACTTTGGGCCAAATTTACTAACATTTTGCATCATGGTTGCACCACTTTTAAGGCGCATCCACAGCGCAGAATGCTAGTAGATATTTGCAATATTTGTGCAGCCCTACGTGGCTTTGTATAAAAAATGAAAAACAATGCAGCAGCTCACACTCCATTGCATTACATTTCATTCTGAGAGGCATTCCATGGGTGGAACATGGGCGTTCCCATGCATTCACCCATGAATTTTACGTAATCCCAGATTTACAAAGGTTTGTAAACCTGGGATTGCGTGAAATCGCTACGGCTCCCAGAGGCGGTGTTGCGAGGAGAAAAATCTTTTTTCCTCATTGTTATTTCCTCTTTCTATCTGTGCTGCAAATCGTTTGTAAATCTAGGTCAAGATGTATCCAGAACCTCCTCTCAGAGGCACAGAGGACCACTTTGTTCCACTTAAGATTCTGGTGAAGAATTTCTGATCCCCCTACGCAAGTTATATATTTGTAGTGAAACTCTGCTTTCCTGATGAGGTTGTTTGCTGTATATATATTTATTTGTAATATGTTATCTCTGTGTAGCCTAGACGTGCCCCCTCACTGCTCAGGAAACTTGCTTATGTAAACAAAGACCATAGTGTGACACATTGCTTAGTGTGTGGGAGTTTTTATAAGTTAGGGGCAATAGAACTCCTGGCCCAGAGGTGGGCACTCAAATTTTAACATGTTATAGAATAGCGTGCATTAGTAAAGCACTAGGGGGCATATTATCAAGGACCGGTGTTAATATTATCGCTGTTTTATCGGCAGGAAACTGCCGATAAAACGGCGGTAATGGGCTTGATAATACGCCCTTGTTAATTCCCATAGAAGCCCATGTTCTGGTGTTAACATGGGCTTCTATAGGAATTAACAAGGGCGTATTATCAAGCCCATTATCGCCGTTTATCGGCAGTTTCCTGCCGATAAAACGGCGATAATTTTAACTCCGGTCCTTGATAATATGACCCTACGTTCAACCCCCAAGGAGGTCTCTTGGAGCTATTGAGAGATAAGAGATGTTTATTTTTATCCTACTTAATGGTACTCATTCTATCAACCCTGGACGGATGAAAGGATAAGTGGGCCCGCCAGCATTTGAACGTTTGACTACGGGGACTCCTTCTATTAACCTCGGAAGGATGAAAAGGTGAATGGACCTGCTAGGATTTGAAGTTCTTGCCAAATGGTCAGGGATAGATCCCTGGAGTGGATGCATTATTCCAGTGAGTCACCGGACCCAACTAATACTCACCACTCTTACCTTACAGGCACTCACATTATTTCCCCAGCACACTATGACTAGAAATTCTGCAAGGATGTAGGGTATTCCAAGCTAAATACGTTTTGGTCAATGAAGTTCTCCCCAACCACTAAAAAAAGCCCAATTATTGCAATTTAGTGCCACCACTAACAGATTCCCTAAAGGTAAACCCTTACCCGGCATTATGGGTTTGACAGTCTAGACATGGAATTACGAACAGTATTCTTCTGTTAAGAAGATTATAGGGCAGTGCAAACTAAATTATGAACACACGTTCTTTACATGAAGTATGTGTGTCATAACTGAGCGAGAGAAAAGGGTTAAATTGGATGCACTTTAATTATTTCCAAAAGGCTACATAGTTTAATAGCACTATGCTTATGGGTGCCGACTCTTGTAACATATATACCTATATTTATCACTCAAACAAGTAAGGGTAATTAGTCACCTTAAAACCTTAAATCTTCAATTTTTGGGCTCTCATTTAGTGTATCCTGGCTTTTCCGGGTAATCCATGATTTGTGTAATTGCGCTGTCACATCCGATAATAGTGGTGTTACTGTAAACTTAGAATGAAATGGGTAATAACACGCAAAAACTAGTGTTTCGACACTCATTTCTGCATTTAAAGATGTAAGCCAGAACCATCTTTTTGCTTGTGAAAATGTTCACGGATTTCCTGTGCAGATAAGTGGTGGTCCCGCATTTCGCAATGTGTTAATACTGCTTTAACAAACACCGATATAGTGTAAAATAAATAGAAAAGCAGGTGCACTTTTATTACAGTTCTCTTAACTTCAGACGAACTCTAAATGAAGGCCTCTATGTTGGAATTGTTAAAAACATAATATGAATGTTGGAGTTTGTTCAAATGATTTATATTTAAACATATGATTTATTGATGGCCCACAATGGCTTCCCTAAATGCTTGGACGTCACGCACGCATGGCTCAGACAAACAACGGCGGAAACGCTTCTATAAATAGGTGGGGTTTTATTTCATGCCTGAAAGCTAAGTCATATGAGGTTAATCTCCGCATAGCTGGGAAGGCGATGCAGAGGACAGAGGCTGCTATCTCAGACAACAACCTCTGGCAACTGAAAGGCAGGACGGAAGAGTTCACTGTCTGCGGGACAATTAAGATCACAATTCCGAGGTTTTTTGTGCCTCTTGAAGGAAAACTTCAAATTTGCCTTAAATTGCAAGCACTTTCAAAGAGCTTTACACACTTCACCAGGGACAGGTAAGGATGAGTAGCTCTGGTGAGGTTTCTCGTGCAGTGGCTTACAATATTCAAACAAGAATTAGGAGAGCAAATTGGTCTGGCTTTAGCAAACGGGCCTTTCATCCCATTAAAAAAGAATTCACGCACAGATATGCAATATATAAAAGTGGCAACTGCAAAATTAAAAAAAAATACAAATAAAGGAGTGTTTCAGTACCACTGACACTGAAGCACACTCCTTTTCAGGTATATGTGTGAACCTTAAGAATCCTACTCTGGACTCCTCCCTACTCGAAATTTCCAATTTCTCTTCTTCCATGTATTGTCAAAGTGATAGAAAATTTTGTAAAGAAAAAGCTGTCCACATTTTTGGGCAGTTCGGGCTGGACTGCTCCCATTGGGTGCTGGGTCAAGACTGATTTGCATATGGGTGGGTCCAAACTAGATTGTCATGGTGAGCAAAACAACGATGGATTTAGGCCCAGATCTCTGCACTGGGTTGAATGTATGACATTGTTCTGTATTCTGTCCATCAATTGTTCTTTTCGCACATTTTTTGAGGAACAAGGAGTTCTACACCCTACACAAACAGGCATTTAAGTAGGAAACAGAACGGAAACAGCATTGCTATCCATGGCCGAAAAACTCAAGGGAATCCTTGACTTCAACAGAACAGCGGCAGTTATCTTTTTAGAATTGAGTGCCGCATTAGATACAGTGGTACAAAAGCGGGTGGTGATGGACGAAGCATCTGAACCAATCAAACACTCACACCCAGTCAACAGATCTGGGTTTAATCCATCTCCGTTCTTTAGCCCACTCTGCCCCCCTAGTTCAGACATGGCCATATGCAAATCAGTCTGACCCTGTGCATCATAATAATAATAATAATCCCCATTTGTAAAGCGCACAATCACCCGTAAGGGTCTCTAGGCGCTGGGGGCCATCGGGAAGATTAAGCAAGCTATTGCCCAGAGTCACATGGTGCTGGGCTAACCTGCCGCCGGAGCCGGGGATCGAACCCTGATCCCCAGATTCCAGCGTCAGTCGCCCTGGCCGCGGCGCCACACCTCTCCCACATGGGAGCAGTCCAGCCCGAACTGCCAAGCCATGCCTTCCCTGGACCGGAAACAAGCTTCCGAGGACCGGTTTCTGGCATTTCAGCCGTCTTCAGCCCGGCTTGCTTGAATCCAGTGGCAAAGTGAGCAAGGGACTCACGTCTGAGCATACCCTGCCAAATGATGGCGAACAAAGTGGTTCAAAAGGGGGTGGTGATGGACGGAGCATCTGAACCAATCAAACACTCACACCCAGTCAACAGATCTGGGTTTAATCCATCACCGTTCTTTAGCCCACTCTGCCACCCCAGTTCAGACATGGCCATATGCAAATCAGTCTGACCCTGTGCCTCATGGGAACAGTCCAGCCCGAACTGCCAAGCCATGCCTTCCCTGGACCGGAAACAAGCTTCCGAGGACCGGTTTCTGGCATTTCAGCCATCTTCAGCCCGGCTTGCTTGAATCCAGTGGCAAAGTGAGCAAGGGACTCACATCTGAGCATACCCTGCCAACTTATGGCGAACAAAGTGGTACAAAAGGGGGTGGTGATGGACGGAGCATCTGAACCAATCAAACACTCACACCCAGTCAACAGATCTGGGTTTAATCCATCACCGTTCTTTAGCCCACTCTGCCACCCCAGTTCAGACATGGCCATATGCTAATCAGTCTGACCCTGTGCCTCATGGGAACAGTCCAGCCCGAACTGCCAAGCCATGCCTTCCCTGGACCGGAAACAAGCTTCCGAGGACCGGTTTCTGGCCTTTCAGCCGTCTTCAGCCCAGCTTGCTTGAATCCAGTGGCAAAGTGAGCAAGGGACTCACGTCTGAGCATTACCTGCCAACTTATGGCGAAAAAAGTGGTACATTAGGGGGTGGTGATGGAAAGAGCATCTGAACCAATCAAATACTCACACCCAGGGATACAGTGTCTGACCCAATCCTCATCAAATGACAGCAACAGGTAGGAATAAATGGCTCAGCCCTTAAATGGCTGATGCCTTTTCTGGAGAAAAGAAACTTGCAACTGAGCGAGGAATCCTTTTGTTCTGATATTCTATCCCGGGAATATGGGGTACCTCAAGGCCTCGTTAAGCCCTACTCTGTTTAATGTTTATGTGCATCCCCTTTCAGACATTATAACAGAGCATGGTATCTACACAGTATCATATGCTAATGATACTCAAATCATCATCTCTTTAACATCGGATACAGGAGTACTTTCCACCAAACGTAATGCCTGCCTAAGAGATTTTACAGACTGGATGACCAGGAGTAACTTAAAACTCAACGGAGAAAAAACAGAACTCTCTGATCTGAACTCCATTGGCCCAACTATTTAGGTGACCTTCCCCCCACTTAAAACTGAAATTAAAAGTTTGGGCTTTTGGATAGACAGTCATCTCACTATGTAAGTCCAAGTAAGAAACCGTGCCGCCTCCGGCTTAGGTTTGCTCTGGAAATCTTGAGCTGGCTTCCCCTGCCAAATGAAGAACTGTCGTCCAAGGCCTTATCCTGTCCCGCCTGGACTACGGCAATTCATTCTATTTGAGATGCCCTCAGTACGTGGTTAATCAACAAAGATAGTTCAGAATGCCACAGCGAGCATTTTGTTGAAAATCCCAAGGCTCCAATCGGTCTCTTCCTCCCTTGGCTCTCTGCATTTGCTGCCCGTTTGTAATAGAATCAAATTCAAGTCCCTCTGTCTAGCCAATAAAATGATGCACAGTAAAAGTCTGCCTTTAATTCAGAGACTGTTAACCACTTACAATCTCAAAAGACCACTTAGTTCTGCAGATCATAGAATCTTCCCGGTACCTCGAATCAAGAAAATTAGAAGCAATGAAATCAAATTCTGGAAGCTTCTCAAAACTCACCTCTTTGTGTGACCTACCTACTGTGCTGGCTATAAGAAAACATGATTTCGGTGCTGGGAAGCCCATTTGGGTAGCCATGTGCCTTATAAATGCCTAGCATAGCATAGCATTGTGATCAGGCAAAATACCATCACTTACAGTGGAAGACATTCAAAGCCTGATGTGACTGCCATATACTGTATTATGTGGTGAGTGAAAATGTAGATGACATTTGAAGAGACCAATACATGATGAGCAGTGAACGAAAGCCCATTTATGTATGTATACATCAATTTATTTTTATTATGATTTTTGGGGAAAACATGAGGCTGGCGAGACAACAAAATCTTTCTGTATGCCAGACCTAAAAAAAAAAAGTGAGCTTACGACTCTAATACATATGCTGAGTTAAAATCATGTAAGCCTTTGAACGCCTACGCAAGTACAATAAACAAAAGCGTACACCCAGTCCATTTCTAAACCCAATTTCTTCTTCAATTTTTCTTTTGTTATAATTTACAATTTGCTACAGTGGAATAGCTCCAGGGGGTAGGAGCTCAGCATGTCTCACCAATCACTGAATGCCTAGCCGTTTTTGCTCAGTCTAATTGTGGGGGGGGGGTTCTAAAGACCAAATAGGAGTGCCTAAAAGCTGAATAACTCTCTCTGAGGCAGGGCTGGCTCTGTCCATCTGTGATCTCTAAGGGCCCGTTGAGAGGCTCTGAGTGTGCAACGAGAACCTTTGAAACGTTGGAGGGTGTGATGGGTGTGTATAAGGGTCGGCTCGGGGAGTGTAAGGAACTGACTAAAGACAGGCTGAGGGTGTCTTTAGGGCATGCTGGAGCTATTATAGAGTACAGCATACTAATGGTCTCGGAGAGAGATTGGAATCGATTAAGGATCAGCTGATGGTAGGGACTCCGTGAGGGTCTCCAAGATCTCATTCACGAACTTTGAGAGCATGCGGCAGGTATCTGAGGGCACAAAACGGGTCACTGGGAGCACACAAGGTTGTTTGAATGCAGTGGCATAACGACACTTGAGTGAGCCCCCTGCAAAGTACAGGGAGTGTCCCTCTCCAGAAACAGTTAGGAGCTCTCCTGCCAGAGTACTGTGATGAGGGGCCCCCTGGAGCTCAGACACCCCCCCCCGCACCACTGGGGCTGTAGGGACCTATGTTACGCCACTATTTGAATTCCAGGTGGTGGCATGTGAAGGCAGGCTAAGGGAAGACTGTGCTCGTCTGAGGGCATAACGGAGGTACATAAGGAATAGGATGTGGGCCTGATGGGGGACAATGAAGGACAGTCAGGATTTCTGAGAGTGGGCTGGGCATGCCTGAAGGAAGAGTGAGGGTATCTACGACCTACATTTGATGGTGGCATTTTTAGGTCTCGCTGAGCCATTGCATTAGCAATGCTTGCGAGATATAAAGTACTGGCTTTGAAAAGTGCTCCTAAAATGCGGATTGAGTACAGTGCATGTGAGCACAACCACACGCATTGTGCACAGCTTCCATTTGCCACCAGACACTTCATGCGCGCGCCCCGCCCTCCGCCTCTGCTACCACACGCATTCAGCTCACCAGGCTGCACACCCCCTCACCCCCCATATGCTAGCTCGCCAATGTCCCTCCCACCCTTTCTTTGAGCTCCGCTTTTCTTTGAACTTTCAGCGCGAGTTCTCACAGGCTCCTCTCCGCCCCTTCCTTTAATGGCCCTCCCCCAGCACAGAGCACGCATCGCTTGTTGTTTTCTCCCTGCCTGCTTCTACACAGTCCCTGATATTGCCTTTCGTTCGCTCAGGTGGTCACCCCTCACCGCTTTTCTCTAATACATGTTCTTTTCGGTGAGTGTCCAGCGCTCTGATTCTATAATATTCTGCTTGAACCCGGACCCCTGCTCAGTCCACGGTGTGCTTAAATGCTTGAAGTTTTCCCCAGTTTCTAAATTTCTGTGCTGCTACTTATATCAATAACTTTCCTGTGCTGGACTTCACTAATTGCTTTTTTTTTTTTTCACGTTATTTAAGCCACTCTCTTTATTACATTACCCACGCTGCTGGCGTTATCCTTTCAATCCACTTTTTGCTGCTGTTCTGGTTGTATGACTTTACTACGCATACTTTACAACGCATACCTTTACAACGCATTTTTTGCAACGCAACATCCATTACAACGCATTCCATTACAACGCATGCCATTACAAAGAATCTTTAAAAACTACCTTTACAACGCATTCCATTACAACGCATACTACCTTTACAGCGCATACCATTACAATGCATAACATTACATTGCATGTATGGTAAGTATTGGATAGTGTAAGGGTAAAAATTGCTATTCTAACTCCAGGGGGTGCAACAGTAGGGTAAGTGTTGGATAGTGTAGGGGTAAAAATTACTATTCTAACTCCAGGGGGTGCAACAGTAGAGTAAGTGATGGATGGTAATTGTATGCGTTGTAATGGTATGCGTTGTAATGACTGCGTTGTAATGACATGCGTTGTAATGGTATGCGTTGTAGTGTCATGCATTGTAATGGTTGCGTTGTAATGGCATGCGATGTAATGGATGTTGCGTTTAAAAAAGTTTTGTTGTAATGGTAGTGCGTTGTAAAAGTTGCGTTGTAAAAGTTGTTTCCCGTACTGTCCCTCACATTTTAGCAATTTAAGGCGTTATGTAGGGCTGTCAGGGCAGGACGATGGTAGGTGGTATTGCTAGTTATTTCACCCTTCACCCCCTCTCAACCCATTGTAACCTCCTTCAGCGCTGTGCACCCCTTCACACACTCGCACATAGCTGACCATCGCTGCGTGCTCTCTTCAGAGAAGCCAGGTATTGGATGGGCGTACATCAGCCGTGTGATGTGACTACAGGCCAGGTAATGTCCCCCAAGTGACTTGTGTTCCCACTATCTTTCCGCAGCTTGCGCCTGTTTAGTCCCCCCATGCACCCAAATGTGCTGTATTTTCCCGCATAATTTGGCCTCTTTTTTTATTTAATTTTTTTAATACCCAGCCCTGCCGCATACTATAGCCCAAGCCATCGTTGCTGCTTATTTATCTTATGCAACTAACAACCATTGACAAAGCCAATTGACCTGACTTATTGTCAGTATGCTGCTACTCGGTGTATCATATATCTGGATGCAATGACAGAAACAGTCAAAATACAAGTGGGGCAGCACACTAAGCTAAGCACGATTTTTTTTTTGCACGTTATTCAAGCCACTCCCTTTATTACATTACCCACGCTGCTGGCGTTATCCTTTCAATCCACTTTTTGCTGCTGTACTGTCCCTCACATTTTAGCAAATTAAGGCGTTATGTGGGGCTGTTAGGGCAGGACGATGGTAGGTGGTATTACAAGTTATTTCACCCTTCACCCCCTCTCAATTCATTGTAACCTCCTTCAGTGCTGTGCACCCCTTCACACACTCGCACTTAGCTGACCATCGCTGCGTGCTCTCTTCAGAGAGGGCAGGTATTGGATGGGCGTGTCTCCTGTTAAGGGGCATCATTCATTCCAGTTACCTTACACAAGGTCACATTGATTTTTATTGTCCTGGGAATATTAGCTTATTCGTCCAGAACTATAGGATGTCGAGCAACTCCGTGACTCAAACCCAATTCCCAGTTCTAAAGTCAACAGGTCTGGCCATTACACCGCATCCTGGGGTAAGTAGAGAGGGGCAGGCAATGCACTGGGAGGCTCAGCTTGTCATGGGCTCGAGGTGCCAACAGGACCTCGGGCTGAGCCAGAGCCAGAGCCAGAGCCAGGCATTCCCCCCCCCCCCACCTCCAGTATTCAGGGAGCTGAGCCGAGCCTGCCAGGACCTCTATACAGGCCTATGCTCAGCTGATATGGATGACATTAAACATAGAGTGTACTGTAAGGTAATGCCACAAGTCCTCCCTTCCTTCCTGATGGCTCTGTGCACAAGGCTTCTCTTCTCCTTCTCTGTACATCTATCTCCCGTAGCGCCTCGCTCTGCAGACAGCTGCTTTCTCCTAGCGCTGCATGCTTCTAGCTCACTAAAGCCTCACTAAAGCTTGACGATGAGTTCAAGCGCAGTGGAAGACCTTTCACAATAGTTGACTAGTTATCTTTCATTTGTTTATTGGTGCATTTGGATGTTAAACAGGCACTGCTAATAAGGTGAAATCTTTGCCCAGATGGTGTTACCGTGAGTAAAAAAGAGAAAATAGTTAAGTAATATAACAAAATGTGTTGCATTATGCCACATAATTTGCCTTTTCTTGCCATATAATTTAGCGGCATACTTTGGTCCATCACTGTCACATAATCCCAGTGGTTTTAGCTATAATGTTCTAGTTAGACCACTATTTCTATGTCAGGAGAGTTTAACATCTCAGAAATAGACATGTGCATAGTTTTGTAATCGTCTAGCGTAGGGGCAGCGTGTCGGGGTCTCGCACATGACCTATTTTGCATCTATTTTCTCACATTTCTGTAGTTTTTGTAAATACAGTTGAGTAATTTAGGTGGCTCCTGGACATGTCACAGCAGCTTCTTTTGGCGTTTCAGCTATAATCACCCTTGGATCTCAAGAGGCTAACTCTCGGGTCTCACCGGAGGTTCACTTTATTATCTCACGTGAAGGTCATTTGAGGATATATTGTGATGGTCACTTTAAGAGCTAACATGAGGGTTACTTTATTAAATGCTTTAGATTTCACAGGAGAGTCTCCATCAGATGGCCAATTAATCAATGTACTGGTACACTGCTTTTTCCCAGTGGCGATAGATGCAAAGAGGAAGTGTGCCTGGGATTCATTGAGGCTTGCTACAATCAAAAGAGAGAGTAAGGGAGTTTGTTCACTCAAAAGTGGACTTGAGATTACTCCTATTCCCCTGGGAGGAATTATATCTGAACAAAGAGAGGAGTATCCCCTATGAAGATAAAGGACAGACGTATCTGGAGGGCAGGTTTTTTGGCAAGAAGGAGAATATTCATCGTTTTGTTTAAAACCCCTCACTCACCAGCCTAGTGGTGACATGCTTCATCATCGGGGTCCACCCTGGCGTCCTAGCGACACCAGGGTGTGCTACGACACCTGTACTACAGTGGAGCGGGTTGTGACTGTGGGTGTGAAAAAATCAAATGTTAAAAATTGTCCTGGTTGTACTCAAAAATATAGTTTTAATTATAGAGCAACTGAACAATGTTTAAAAAATATGAGGGCGAGATCCTGGTAGGGAAGTTACGACCAAGCGATCTCTATATGTGTTGAGTGGTCAACATGTTTCTACCTTAAGGGCGATTGCCCGGTATTCGTCAGGACCAGAAAAACAGGTGGACAGGGGGTGTGTGTTTTTCTGGTCCTGACGAATACCGGGCAATCGCCCTTAAGGTAGAAACATGTTGACCACTCAACACATATAGAGATCGCTTGGTCGTAACTTCCCTACCAGGATCTCGCCCTCATATTTTTTAAACATTGTTCAGTTGCTCTATAATTAAAACTATATTTTTGAGTACAACCAGGACAATTTTTAACATTTGATTTTTTCACACCCACAGTCACAACCCGCTCCACTGTAGTACAGGTGTCGTAGCACACCCTGGTGTCGCTAGGACGCCAGGGTGGACCCCGATGATGAAGCATGTCACCACTAGGCTGGTGAGTGAGGGGTTTTAAACAAAAGGATGAATATTCTCCTTCTTGCCAAAAAACCTGCCCTCCAGATACGTCTGTCCTTTATCTTCATAGGGGATACTCCTCTCTTTGTTCAGATATAATTCATTGAGGCTTAACAGCAGTGCAAGGTATAACTCTGACCGAACATCAAGGGGGAACAGGGAGTCTGGAAGCACATGCTTTAGAATATGATCATAAACTGTGTGCTCCTCAGAGCTAACAACATTACACTTATCTGCCCCCTCACCCGCCCCACACACACACACAGCCACAACCACACACAACCACACACACACAACCACCAGCCGTCAGTGCACGCTTTCACCGGACACAAACACCACCAGTCGTTAGTGCACGCTCCCACCAGGCACACACCACCAGACGTCAGTGCACGTTTTCACCATGCACACACACACCACCAGCCATCAGTGCACGCTTTCACCAGGCACACACACACCACCAGCCGTCAGTGCACGCTTTCACCAGGCACACACACACCACCAGCCGTCAGTGCACGCTTTCACCAGGCCCACACACACCACCAGCCGTGAGTGCACGCTTTGACCAGGCAAACAAACACCGCCAGCCGTCAGTGTACACTTTCACCAAGCATACACACACACCACCAGCCGTCAGTGCACGCATTCACCAGACACACACCACCAGCTGTCAGTGCACGCTTTCACCAGGCACACACACCAGCAGCCATAAGTGCACGCTTCCACCAGGCACACACACTACCAGCCATCAGTGCACAATTTCTACAGACACACACACCATCAGCCATCAGTGCACACATCAATTGTTAACGCATCCACAATTAACTATTGTAACAATAGCAGTATGGCGCACTTTACTTTTAAACATATTCATTTAAAGCGCAGCATGCTGCCATTTCTACAAAAAAAAAAAAGAATTTTGGCCTGCAATTTATAAACTTTTGTTGCAATTGGTGTTGCAATTTTGAGCAATGCCAATAGCTCAAACTTAATTAATGCGAGGCCTATTGCACTGCAAATGCTTTTTCCTTAAGCCCTGTATTTATGCTGGACCTGGGTCTGTAATTAGATCCAGACTCAGAAGGGAAGCAAGAGGTTAAAATCTAAAGTTTCCCCTCCTCCAGCCTCGGACTTGTACTGACACGGAATGGGTCACAAATGAACAAATGTTGCTGAGATGCTGTCAGGGTTGATCTCTGTTGAAAGTTAATCGCTTTCATTTTCGCTATCGGTCCACAATAGTGTGTGGAAGTCGTGCTGACAGGGAAGAAAAACTCTGTAGCTTCACCGCTGATATTTGTAATTTTCAAACATGTGCTCATTCCCTAAGGTTGTTTAATAATTACATCATATTTCATTTAGTGATGTGAATATTATGTAATATGATAAACATTTCAACGGAGCCACAGCGAGTGCATCTGGAAAGTAGTTATGATTTTCAATTTAGATATTTTGCGTTCACCGCTTTACTTCTACTTATCATAATCCGATTACGTGTATTCTCCAGGGTCGCAGATTGGTGAGTAAAACGCGGGGGGGGGGGGGGGGGGGAGGCGTGTAACCTTCAGGTTTTCTCAGACAAAATTCGGGCATATCATGTTAATCATTATATGCGTAGCAGCGCATGGGGGGAGTGTAAAGGCCAGTGGAAAGAGAATGGAGTTCGGTTTGTGAGGGGAGACTTAAAACATAGTATTTTGTAAAATATAACCATGTTTTAAGACCTTCAAAACAGTGCGTGTGTGTGTTTTTATCTGACTATTTAAAAATCCCAGGTGAAATCCAACAGGCGCCTTACCCAGCGGCGTAGCAAGGTCAGGTGGTACCCGTTGCAGAAAATGTCTTGTCACCCCGGCTTGACAAAATGGCAAAATTACGTGTTTAACACATATTTTTGCCATTGTGTCACCCCCCTCAGTGATGACAACGGGTGGGAGGAGGGGCTTTGAGGGGGGGGGCGGCCCGCACCCACCGCATCCCCCTTCCTACACCACTGGCCTTACCATACCCGACTGAAAGCTCCCGTACCCAACTATTTATTAAAAAATACATTTATTAGTGGTGGTGTAAACTCCACTTAGCTACTGCCTTATATTCTCTTTTTTCTCACCCTTTCAGATTCTCAGTTTGATATGGATAAAAATTGCCAGCACTCCCAGTTTAGCTGAAGCGGGCTTTTTACGCTAAAAATATCTTATTTTAGCTTTCTCCCATACAAAACGTCACTAGCATCATCACAAGTTAGTGGGGAAATTAACTTGCCCCTATTGTATTCCTTACATCTCTTCTTTGACTGTTTCTAAATGATAGCATTTGCACAAGAGCTTTAGTTGTGTTGTGAAGATCTGACCTGCTTTGATTTGGGAACTGTACTTGGATTTGTACAGCTCACCCCTGACAAGACAAGGCCGGTATTGCAATAAGTGCCCTGGGGGCGCAATGGGCGTTTGCACCCACTTTGTGCGCCCCCGGGGCACTCTGGTATTATAGAAGGGGGGCGCAGATGCTTGTGCGTCCCCTTCACTAATACCAATGGCGCTGGCACACTTAAAGCGCCTGCGCTACCTTCAGAGGGTGTTCCCTCATTTGCATAGGGGCATTCCCTATGCAAATGAGGGGGTTACTTTGACTCTGCGCCTGCGCCATATTACAGATGCAGGCGCAGAGGCAAAGAAGCCCTCAGGAGGCGCACAGACAGTACGCCATTTAAAAGGTGGCACACTGTCAGTGCGCCTCCAGAGAGAAGCCCTCTGCAGGGGTTAAAGGGGGTCCCATGAACCCCCAGACATCCCCTTGCAGGTGGGTGGGTGGTGTCACTGACTGCACCCGTCTGCAAGGGGATCTCTATTCCCCTGTAAAAGTGCAGGCGGTGCTGCCTGCACTGTGAAAACACGGAGCAGCTGCTTCGTGTTTTCACACGAATGCGCTGGGGGCATCTCAAGTTTGCGGCTTACCTGGGGGCAGCTCATACATCCTAATAGGGCGCATTGTCATTGTTTGCGCCCGGCGCACCTTTTAAAAGGTGCGCAGGGAGCACAAAATGTCAATGCATAGTATGGCCCCTGAAGTTCTTGTCTGTCTGAAAAAGAACATGCACTTAAAATATCTGTTTATGAGGCACTGTACTATCTGGCAAGTGGCTGAATGCCATGTCTGACAGCGTCACCCAGACCTGATATTGTCAATCCCATAGCACTGTGCATGCTAGGATTGTTGCGGCCATACTTACAATGTCAATATTGAAGTTAAAAATACTAGAACGCACATATAGCCTATACCTTCAGAGGGTGTCTCACACAATATGGACCCTCTTCATAAACATCAAAAATGTTAAGGGTGCAGTGCAGCATAAGATGTTTCTCTGTTGTAATTGGTTGATGTGCCTAAGTATCTTGCTTTAAGCTGTCTAGTGCTTAAAGATTTATTTTCTGTGTAACATTTAAAGGTGTAGAATACATTTAAGGATTTACACCTGGACTCACACGACTAAAAAGATAAACGCAGGAGAAAAGCTGAACCCATAATGCCAGCTAGAAAGTTTTTTTTGCAATAATGTTGAACTAAAGCCAGAATTTAAACGTGGTTCCCCGGTTTCAAACCCAGCAGCTTTGTCCACTATGCCACATCTCTTCTTCCAAAGGCAAACATATTAATAAATAGAAAAGAAAAATGGAACATAAAAAGCCAAAATTCTAGTCAGTTTCTTCATACATGATGGTGACATGTAATCAGGTAGATATATTTTTACCCTGAAAATGTAAGCATCCTTGGATTGGTAGGTCCATACTTTTAATAAGAATAGTGAAACTACAAAGTGCAGCATGCATTTATTAGCCAAAACAGCAAGATTTAGAAAAATTGATACAACTAAGTTGCTGGAAGTCTGGAATTCCTCTCATTCATCAGTAATTATTCTGACCATATTCAAGTCCATCATTTCTTACCTACTGCGCCCCTCAACACAGAGACCAGTCGAATGCAAATCAGACGTGGTCTTGCTTCAGTAGGATCAGACCAGCCCAAATCACCAGGCCAAGTCTAACAGAGAAAACAAGCAGACCTGGTTTGATTTCGGCCATTTTGAATCTTATTAAGGAAGTGCAGCTAAGGTTCTATGGCACAGTGAGCATTTGACACACATAAGGGCCAGCTGAGGGAATCTGTGAGTTTCTGTGGAATAGTTACATGAGTCTGATGGCGGGGTCTTTGAGAAAAGGCAGGTGGTGTTTAAAAACCAGTGTGGCTAGCTGTTGGGGCCTTATGGAGTGGATCAAGGGTCTTGGAGGACAGGCTGCAGGTAGTGAATGCAGGATCAGGGCCCCTGAGGCCTGTTAGAGGCAGGCTTTTAAGGACATGCTGAGGATTCTTAGGGCCTACTGGGAATATCTAATGTGTGCATGGCTCTCTGAGGGCCAGTTGAAGGTGTCCGTATGCCAGTTCTAATGTAGAGCGGAGGGTTCCTGAGCACTAGTGAGGAGTTTCAGGAGGGAATGTGGAAAGTGGCAAAGAAAGAGCAGCAGTAGTATGGAGAAGTCTTACAGTCCATAGTGTCATGTTTCATAGGAGAACTATGTATTGTAAACAAATGAAAGTTCAGCTTTATGAAGAGATATATTACCATATACATGTCTTCTTCTCACATACTTGAATTTGTAATTTTATATTTATGTGTAAAATTGTTGCGTGTTTGGTGGTTGCAAATGCAGTGATTGAAAGATAGTTGCAAGTACCTCTTCAGGAGACATCTTCTAAGATGTACTGTTAATACTAGTACAGTGTAGGAGCTCTCTAAGAAATGTTCATAATGTAACATCTAAAACATTAAAACATGCAGATTTGTTGCAATGCAACGTTCTCTATTCCCTTTTTCTCTTCCCTAACAGCTGCTTTCTCTCTCTCTCTCTCTCTTTCTCTTTAAATCACTTTCTCTCTCTCTCGCTTTCTCAATACAGGGGTCATGTGAAGCACTTGGGGAAAAGTTTGATTCCTTGGCTGCTAGGACTCAGTTTCTACAGGATACTGAATTGGAGCGGAAGGGCACAGTGTAAAAAAAACAAGGCATAGATACATGCACTAAGGCACTGTGAACAGGAATATCAGGAGACGTTAGAGTCACTGGAGAATAACTCAATAAGAGCTGTCCTATGAATCCTGAAGGTTCCCTAGGGGGTGGAAGGGGAAGATCTAAGGGCAGATGTGGTTACTTTGATGAAGGTAGGACCTCAAACAGCAGATAGTGAGGAGGACGTTGCTAAGGATATTCAAACAATCTATAGAGATCCGTTTAGGAGAAACCCCAATAGACGTAAACCCCGAAAGATCGTGCTGAATTTCCTCACAAACTCTTTGAAAGAAAGGATCCTGGTGAAAGCGCTGAAGTTGAAAACGTCGAGAGCAAAGGTTTTTCGTCCGAGACCGGATATTTATTGGGCTACCCTGAATAGGCAATGGGAAATGGGGAAGCAAATAAAAAAGTTAAAAAAAATCTAGGGGCTACTGCCCAGATAAGATTTTCAGCTTTCCTCAGTGTTATGCATAGCAACAAAATGCAAAATTTAAGGGGACATAGAGAAACAGATTAGCTCTTAGAAGCCATTAAGATTGGTAGTCCACTACAAGATTAAGGTACCTGGCAAAAACTGCAGTTTCGCGAGCCAAACGTAAAGTCTTAGGTTTGTTTATGAATTTTTATAATGGTTTTTGTTTTAGGCTCTTCCTTTTCTTATTTTGTTTTTGTTACAGATACTTAAAGACATCCCAGGGTCACTCTAAAAAGGTGTCCATGTGGAAGCAGGGGAGGGCTCTCCAAGGGAGGGAGTATTTGAGGGTTAGTGGGGTGGGACACAGGGTAGGGAGCATTTGGTAAAAAAAAGAAAAGAAATAGTGTAAATCCTCAGCCAGCGTAAGTCTGAGGTGAATGAGGACAAACATAAAAAAAAATTGTAGAACAATGTATATTATTTTAAAAAACGGTGCAATTCACAAAAAAAGGTTACAGGGACGTTATAGTTGGGAAATAGCATAAAAACATAGAAATTAACAATAAAAAACAAAGGTTACAAGGACGTTCTAGTAAGGAAATTGAATAAAAAAAGACTTGGAAATTCATTGAAAAAAAACAAAGGTTACAGAATGTTATAGTTAGGTTCAGATGTTTCACACACAAAACCATAGAAATTCAGCAGTTATAGATACCTAAGCTCCCTATAACTTCAACCGCCATAATGCACTGCTTATAATCCCACATATTGCATCACTCATGACCCCTCCCAGGACAATATTGACCCTGGGGACACCATCCCCCCCGGGGCCCGGCCAATCATTAAAGTGGGAGGCGGCGCACAGCCCCCCTTCCCAGACTGATTTCGGCGTTGGGTCCAGCCAACAAAGGGTGGGTGCCCTAGTACTCGTCCAGGGGAGCCACTTTGTTCTCTTGGGGGGCATTGGGGGTAGCCCCAAGGACCCTGTAGCAGCCGCTGGCTCCCCGCCTCCCATTGAATTTTTAAGACCGGTCTCCAGGGGATTAAAACTCAGGGCCAAAATCAGCCTGGGAGGGTCTCATCCCCCTAATTTTATTTTAAAAATCAGGGGATGGGGTCCCCAGAGGCAAAATCGACCCAGGGAGGGGGCCGTGTGGCCACCCTCCCCCTTTTTATTATTGGCCAGGCCCCAGGAGATGGGGTCCCCAGGACCAAAATCTGCCTAGACTGGACCTCAAGAGCCCCCCTCCCCCCCGGGACATCGTCCACCTGGGGGCATAAAAAACCATGGATTCAAGGATTCTCTGTAAAATTGCGGTAAATTTAACAAAAAGCAAACATTTTTGGACCCAGACGGAGTCCCTGTGGGACCCCAACACCAGGCTTAGGGGTCAGGGTATTCCCATCCCTACCCCATTATGTAGTTTTTTCCATTTTTTTGGGGACTTGGCCGAGTCCCAATATGGCTGGTTGAAGTGTTGGCAGCCAATCACTTCTCAACATGAGATCTGTCGGATCCACAAAGGATTTGCATCCCTTGATATACATAAATCTTTTTTTTTTAATCTACTGAATACATTTACAGCAAATTTAAAAATGTCATGAAGATTCGTCAAACGGCGGCAAAGTTATCCGTTAAGTAGTTTTTGGGATATTAAAGAAAAACAAATTTGTATATCTAGGTACACAAATCCTCCGCTGATCCATCGCAACACTTCACAAATCCATGCGCCAACAGCACTGCCATCATTGGCTGGCCACAACCTGAGTAGAAAGTTGCAGCCACCATTTTAGATATCAGGAAGCAGTCCTCAGCAGCAAAAATAAATATGAAATGTAGTGGAAGGGTGCAGGGTAGAGGTACCTTGACTCCCTGGGAGCAATATAGGGATCTGTGAGGGACCCATGATGGGCAACATAATGCCCAGAACAGATTTGCAAATCCATCATGTTGCTCAGCGTGCCCCGTGTAACTTTGCTGCAGAGTCACAAATCCTGCCGAATTTTGTTTTAAAAAGTAGACACTGACACACTCACTCAGGCACTCATGTACCCAATTAGACACTGACACCCACTGACAGGCCCACTCAGATACTCACGCACCCACTCATAGACTTATTGAGACACTCTCAGGCCCACTCTGACACTCATGCACCACCTCACGGACCCACTCAGACATTCACACACCCATTGACAGATCCACTGAGACACTCATGCACCCAGTAAAAGACCCACTTAGCCACTCACACAACCACTGATACACTCACACACTGAGTCAGTCAGTCAGTCAGTCACACACCTATTTATGCACTCAGGCATTCACTCAGACACTCATACACCAACTCACAGATCCACTCATAGACTCATGTACCCACTCACAGAACTACTCAGACAATTATGTACCAACTCAGACACTCATGCACACTGACAGACCCATTCAGAGACTGACACACCTACACTCCTGCACACACTCACACATCCACTCAGACAATTATGCACCCACTCACATAACCACTCAGACACTCATGCACCCACTCACAGACTCTCTCAGACACTCATGTACCAACTCACAGACCTGTTCAGACACTCACACACCCACTCACACATCCACTCACAGACCTATTCAGACACTCATGCATCCACAAACAGAACCAGACACTCATGAACCCACTCACAGACCCACTCAGGCACCCACTAACAGACCCACTCAGGCACTCATGCACCCACTCACAGACCACTCAGACACTCATGCACCCACTCACAGACCCTTTCAAACACTTATGCACCCACTCAGACCCACTCAGACACTCATGCACCTACTCACAAACCCACTCCCTCAAGTACCCACTCACAGACCCACTCAGACTTTCACACACCCAATCACAGACCCACTCAAGACACTCTGATATCTAGTCACAGACCCACTTAGACACTCTTGCACCCACTCATAGACTCAATTGGACTCATGCACCTACTCATAGAACCACTCAGACACTTATGCACCCTCTCACAGACCCAGTCGGAAACTGACACACCCACTGAGACACTTATGCAGCCATTCACAGACCCACTGAGGCACTTACAAATCCACTCACACATCCATCCACTGAGACACTCATGCACCCAGTCACATACTCAGGCACTGACAGACCCATTCAGAGACTGACACACCCACTCACAAACCCACTGAGACACTCCTGCACCCACTCACACATCCACTCAGACACTTATGTACCCACTCACAGAACCACTCAGACACACATACACCCACTCACAGACCGACTCAGGCACCCTCTAACAGACCCACTCGGACACTCATGCACCCACTCACAGACCACTCAGGCACTCATGCACCCACTCACAGGCCCTCTCAGACACTCATGTACCTACTCACAGATGTCTTCAGACACTCACACACCCACTTACAGACCTAATCAGACACACATGCATCCACATTCAGAACCAGACATGCATCCACTCACAGACCCATTCAGGCACTCATGCACCCACTAACAGACCCACTCAGACACTCATGCACCCACCCGCAGTCCACTCAGACACTCATGCACCCACTCACAGACCCACTCAGACACTCATGCACCCACTCACAGACCCACTCAGACACTCACATACCCACTGGTCTTCAGCAACCAACAAAATATATGGACCCACTCATGGTGTCCAGAAATGCTTGGATCATGCCCTTGCTCTGTTGCCTCTGCAAATAATCTTGGGGTCATAGTTGACAACATGCTGTCTTTTGATCTCCAGGTCAACAGAACTGTTTCATCCTGTTTCTGGGTTATTAGGACCCAGAGGAAGATCTTTCCCTTTCTATCTCTCTCATGGTGAAAACATGCAGCAGTTGCCCTGATTCTGTGTGGAGAAGCGTGGCTCAGTGGTTAGAGGCGGCAGACCCGGAAGCTGAGATCAGCCGTGGACCAGGGTTCGTTTCCCCGCTTCGGCGGGTCTCGGGCTCAAAAATTCCACGGACTCGATAATTCTCGCTCCGGTGCCTACTCGACTCACGGGGTCACACTCTGCGACTCTGGGCAATAGCTTGCTTAATCTCCACTATGGCCCCTCGCGGCGGGATGCCTGGCTTTCACCTTGTGAATACCTTGCCGGGGTATCTCACAGGGGAATACCAGGATGGGTTCCCTAAGCAAGCGCCTTGAGACCTCTGGGTGATTAGTGCGCTATATAAATCGAAATACATTTACATTTACATTCTGTCCAGATTGGATCATTGTAATGCCCTTTCTCTGGACATTAACAGGGGATCTATTAATAAGCGGCAACTTGACCAGAATGCCACAGCAAGTCTGATTCTGGACCTTCCCAAATTCCACTGCCATTCGAAAATTGCATTGGCTTTCAACTGAGAAGCATATTCTGTTAAAGGCCCTATGTATTGTTCAGAAGGCATTTCCTAACTTAGGTCCAGAAGGAATTAATCACCTCTTCCAATGCTATGTCCCTGCCAGACAGCTGCAATCTGCCAACAAAAATGGACTGTTTGTGCCCAGGTTTAGGGGGGCAAGGGGGGCAAGGTGGGGAGGAAGAGCCTTTGCTGTGGCTGCATTTAAACTCTGGACCATCCTACCTACATCATTGTCCTGTCTAGAATCACACCCTCTCTTTTGTAAATCTTAGAGTCAGATTTTTTTCACACACAAAACCATTGAAATTCAGAAGTTATAGATACTAAGCTAACTATAACTTCAACCCACATAATGCACTGCTTATAACCCCACATATTGCATCACTCATGACCCCTCCCAGGACAATATTGACATATACAGATACATCAATTTCCTGTCTAGTATCACACGCTCTCTTCCGTAAATCTTTAAAGACCTGGCTTTTTTGCCCTCTAATCTGTTAGAGGATTGATATTTCCCTCCCTTTGACCAGGTTTCCGTTATCAGTGCCTTGACACCCTTGGGTCTTTGTTCGTGCTCTATAAGTTGATCATTCATTCATTCACTCACAGACCCACTCAGACACTAATGCACCCACTCACAAGTCCACTAAGACCCTCTTGCACCCACTCATAGATCCATTAAAACACTCACGCACCCACTCACAGACCCATTGAGTTACTCATCCACCCACTTACAGAGCCACTCAGACAGACACGCATCTACTTACAGACCCACTGAGAGACTCACAGACCCACTCGGGGACTCACACACCCACTCAAAGAGCAGGTACAAAGGTACAAAATTCTTTATTGCATTATTAATTAAAATCTTTGCAGTAGGAAAACTATATTAAAAAACAGTCTATGTTGAAAATACGCATGAATTACAATTAGACTGGATTAAAAATCATTAAAATACATATGAAATTTCATTACTTTGTAAGGTTTAAAAATACGATAAAAGAACCTGAACATTCCGAATTAACAGTTGTTGAACAAAGTTGGTCTCCGCTCTCTATACCCTAAAGCACGTAACAAATCTGCAGTAGCGGCACAAGTAGTCCACATATAAAACTTTAGACGGAACTTAACAATTAAAGGTTGTGCAGCTACTTCTACCTTTTGATTGTGGCCTACTATGATCAATTCATCAATTAGTAGTTAAATTTAACCTGATTTTTGCTAAATTCATGAATCGGACCAGTCTACATGCTAACTGAGTGTCATTTCCCTCAAAGCTGGCTTTTAGTGCTTGCCTACGTGTTCGTATCTGTCTTTGGTTCCAGAGTGGTTTTATTAAAAGTCTTCGCTCTTTGTCTAGAGCTTCACAGCTACACAGTATATGTAGGACGTCCTCTTTAAAATCGCCACAGATTCTGCATTTTATTTTTGTTTCTATACGTTCCCAAGGTGGAAGGTGCTGATTTACTGGTAGGAATCCCATCCTCAATTTCAAATAGGATTCCTTCACTTTTCTTGAGAACCCTGTTCCCAAATAAGCTTGTTACAAAACCTTGTGTAACTCTGAATAACGAACCACCCATGAGCCCTCTTAGTCAATGTAGCCTTGTTTTCCTCTAGAGATAGTAGCTTTACTGTTTTATTTACAAACTTCTTAAAGATTTTATGAGGCCCATTAAGTTCCCAGAGGTCTTGTAGGGCAAGAGAACTTTTTTAAATTTGGAGGTAAATCATTGCAGGGCTGTCTTTATTCCTTTCCAGTTCTTTCCATAGCTATTAATTCAGAGAGCTTTGCTCTTCTCCCTTTATTTTGTGCCAGCAATTGGTGTAGGCACCCTTATGGGCTAATTGCTGTTTTTTGAGGCCAAACTCTAGCCTTAATTGTGCCGGCGATGTGTACTGCGGGAGTTTAAATATTATACGTATTGTTTTTGACACCACTTTGTCCAAGATTGTCTCGTCCCGCTCATGCTTTCGCTACCATAAGTGAGAGATGGTAGCACTTTTGCTCGAAGGACTTTTAATAGAGGAGTTAGACTCAGACCTGCTATGTTTTGCTTGAGTTTTTTTAATGCCACTGCCAGTGTGATCCCTCTTGTTTTGATCAATGCTTTTAGTTTTCTGAACGATCCCTTTCTATCGAAGCTTATTCCCAAGTATTTATATTCTTTGACCACCTCCAGCTGTTGACCTCGCAGTTCCCATCGAAGATAGTGTTTTTTGTCCTTTCCATTGAGTATCATCACTTTAGATTTTTCTAAGTTTATTGATTGCCCGTTCTTGTCTGAGAAACTGCTTGTGGTGCTTATAAGATGTTGCAAACAAACTGGGGTTCTACTCACAGAGCAACTCAGACACTCATGCACCCACTCACAGATCTATTTAGACATTCATGCACCCACTTATAGACCCACTCAATGACTCTTACACCTACTGACAGATCCAGTCAGACGCTCACGCACCCACTCACAGATACACTCAGACACTGACTGACACACCTACTCACAGACCTACACAGACACTCATACTCCCACTCACAAACCCACTTAGACATTCACAGACCCAATCAGATACTGAGACACCCACTCTCAGACACTGCGACACCCACTTTCAGACATACTGATCGACTCTTGCACACACAGACCCACTCAGACACTCATGCAACCACTCACAGAGCCACTAACACACTGACCCATCCAGTCAGGTACATACAGTTAGTCACACAGTTGCAAATCCTTTATGTGTTTCTATGAATTGAATGTGTGCATTTGCTCTTCAGATTGGCGACGAATTTGTGAAGCAAAAAAAATGATTAAAAAGGGATTTAAAAAGAAAATGAACCGGTGTTTGAGAAACGGGTGGCTCTCATAGAGGCCTTTGTGTTTATTGTGTGTAGATATTAACTACACATAAAACAGGATGCAGTCTTTCAAGTTGTTAAGGAATATCTTGTTGCCTTTCTCTGTGAAATGCACTCCGTACCTTCTATATATACCCTCCATGTCAAAGTGTAAGTTGTTGTTGTAGTTCATGTTGTGGTCTAGAGGAATGCAGAAACCATTTTATTAACATTTTTCCTGGCTTTATCTGTGGACAGAATTTGTTTGACCACTTCCATTTCTGTCTTTGGCAAATGTTAAAGTACACCAAGCCAGTGTGAGGGAAAAGTACCATTAATTGACCAAAGGTATTTTTCAGTAGGATTTCCAATCTTACCCCAGTAAGTATGCATAAGTTATTGCCACTACAGTACACGATCATGAGGTCTGGATGTTGGCAATCTGCAAAGCTTTCAATCAAAGTGAGCAATTGATGCTATGTTAACCCTCTCTGGCCAAACCGAGTAATGTACAGATTAGGAAAACCCAAGCCCCTTTTGCTAGCACACTCTCTGGCACACAACACAAAGTTAAGACCCACAATCGGCACTCTAGCCATTTTGAAGACAAGGAGTAATAGCACACAGGAGAAGGCTGGAGCTCAATGAGACAGTTTTCAAAATGAAACACAGTTAAAATGGAAGTTAGGACCTCCTTTAAAAAACATATTTGATTGGATGGTGTAAATATGCAGGTTGGTAAATTTACATAGCGATTTTAAAGGAAAAACTAGTAGATTTGTGATTGACTCTGGTAAAATTTAAAAAATGTTATGCTTTTTTGGATATGCTGATATTTCCAAAAAGTCAACCACACCTGCTACAGTTGAATTTGATACTAGTATGTTCCTTATAGAATGTTCTGTGAACGTTTGACCTACTGGTACAACAGTGTTCCAAAGATGGTTGCTATGGAAACTGAGGTGAGTGTGAGGGAAGGGTTCTAAAAAGACTGTCCTTTCAAAGTTAAAAGCAGATTGGTTTGGACACATTCCTTTTTTTGAAAAAATCATATTTTCTAATACACTAATACCATAAAAAGTAAAATGTAAATGCACAGTCATAGCAGTACAATGTTAAATGCTTTAACAGACTCCTGTATAGAGTCACAAATCCATTGCGATGTTGCACGGGGTCGCGCTGAGTGTCGCAACGGATTCACAAATCCACCCACAAGCACTACCAGATTGGGTTTCTTAACAGGAGGCTTAGAAAGGGTTAAAAAAACTGACTATTCAGAAGTGGATTAACCTGGGGGAAAAATGAAAGGAAGGTTATGATTTTCTAAGTGCATCACCATCACAGAAAAAGGAGTGGTAAGCATTGCCATTATTGGTTCTATTGTACTGACAGTGGTATCCTATTCTAGTACTGTAGTGTTGACATTTGGCCTCAGAAAATATTTCAAGTGATACTGACTTAAAAATTGAAGAACAGCAAAGAGATTTCACAGGTATGCTAATAATATTTCCTTTTAAAAGGTATATGTATATTCTGAGTTATGAGTGTATTTGAAGTGAAAGAGAATGTGAAGGTTACTTACATATCCAGACATATAGCCATGGAGGCACTGATATGCTCAGTTACATATGTAATCAAGTAGTGGCACAAGTAGTCACCCTTTAGTACAGTAACAGATATATGCATGCATACAGTCAGTTATATACTAATTTCACCAATGAAACAGTCACTTACAAATCTAGTTGCATATTGAGACAATCAGTTGGAATGAGAAGACTGAAAGGTTTTTAACTGTAAATAGTGGTAAAATTAATGGTCTTGTCTCCTCAATATGGTTTGAATGTTAAGTAATTGTGTTGGAGCACCTCTATTATAGTGTGCAGGTGGAGGTGGGCAAATGTACCAGCAGTACACCCCCTCACATACAGTAAAATAGTTTGGGGTTAGGGCGCCAGGCAGTCTGCACAGTTGGGGAAAATGGGTAAGGTTACGCCCAGTCTGCATGGACGCAGGGAAGGGGGATATGGGGGGTTTAAATGTTCAGTCTATAGTTTCGATGAAAGACAAGTGATACTTATACTAGGTAAGGGTTGTAGCACAGTGTGTAGGGACAGAAATCCTGCTCGCCCCACTCTGTTCTCTGAGAGGTCATCACAGATTGAGATACTGGTGAACAGTTAAGAGGCAGGGGTGGGTGGACCAACTTTGGATAAGATGATTTCATACGTATATAAAGGACTTGGATTACTATCCTCGTATAACAATGGCTTGGGAGACAGGCTGATAAGAGGGATTGTGCTCCAGTATATAAAGCGTCACTTGCCAATGTAGTTCTCCTGCAGGAGACACACCTGATGGGCAACACTTGTAAGGCGCTGAATCGATTGGGATACACACTTACAGTACGCTCTCTGGATTCTCTTCTGGCTCTAGAGGGGGAACATTTTCAGGAGAAAGGCCTTCTCAATTTTGATCAACTGCACATGGCTGGACCCAGAGGGCAGAAATGCCGAGTTGTCAGAGAGCTGGAAGGGCAGAACGCTCAAATTAGTGACAATGTATGTCCCCCCCTGGTCTTCAAATTTGGAAACATAGTATTAGACCTCCCCAAGGGGCTACTCTAATAGGAGGGGATTTTAATGTTGTGGTGTTGGCGCGACTCTCCCGCCACTCCCTTGTGACTTGAGATCCAACAGGCTGCACCTGCAGGAATTCCTGGGCACCATGGGTCTGGTGGACTTGTTGCACACCTTTCACCCCAGCATGATACAAATACGTTTCATTCGGGGGCACATAACAGTCTCTCCAGGATAGATCACTTGCTCCCTCCTGCCGGCCAGGTGGAGCAAGTTAAAGAGGTGCAACATCTGGCAAGAGGTATATCAGATCACTCCCCAGTATGGTCTAGAGTGGCGGTGGGGGGTGACAGATCAGGAGAGTGGCACCAATCGTGCGTGGAGCCTAAAAATACCTTCAGTATGGGAAAAAGTCACAGACACTATAGAACTTTACTTCAAGGAAAACGAGGGATCAGTAGAGTCAGCTCAGACATTCTGGGAGGCTTTCAAGGCAGCGGAAAGGGGCCAGGCTATCACCACAACAATGGGGGCCCAAATGGAGAAAAATGCAGAGCTTCATAGGTTGGTTTAAGTTTTAAGTTTATTGTTTGGTTAATTAAAACCTTTACAATTCCTCATAAAAAAGAAGTTATAGCAGCAATGTTCATGATTTAGGACAAATTTAAAAATTACATTCCATAAAACATCCGTGCATTATGCTAACATCAATGGTACAATTATCAATAATTGTTGTCTAATATGGTACAGACTTAAATATTTTGTCCCAGTTCAGATGATAGATCCGACATGTACAAGTTAAAAAGTGTTGGTGCCAAGACGCCTCCCTGTATGAGCCCCATGGTTGTTGGTATTTTCCGGGACAGGAACTTACCATCTCCTAGCTTGTTTTGAACCCATGTATTTTGGTGTAGAAGTATTAACTGGTTTAGGAGGGCAGGTGGTATTTATTTATCCTTGAGCTTATGCCAGAGTTTGCTCCTGTCGATTTTCTCAAACGCTGACGAATAGTCAATGAAACACATAAATACAGGGTGTTTTGCTGATTTCGCCCCATCTACCAATAGGGACAGGGCATGTATGTTTGTAGTTGATCCCATGCCCTTGCAAAAGCCCATTTGATGGGTATGATTCATTTTTCGTCTGACCAGGCAATTAGGTCTTCCAAAAGTAGGCCAGCGTAACAATCCGCTTCGATATCGAATAAAGCCACAAGCCTGTAGCTGTTTGCTGTGTTCTTGTCCCCTATCTTATATATTGGGGATATGATTGACCCCCTCCAAGAGTCCGGGATGGTGTTTCCTCCTGCGATTTGTGCAAACAACGGTAGCAATTTGGAAGCCCAGTATTCCGGTTCTTTTTGGAACAGGCTTGGTGGGATCCCATTGGGTCCCGGGTCACCCGCCCACTTGCCTTTAGCTATTCTGTCCTTGATCTGGCGAGTTGTGAACGAGACATGCTCGTTTCCTGAAGTAACATTTTGATTAGAAGGGATTGCCTCAGAGATATAGCGTGTGCTCTGCTTCTGATCTGAATTGAAATAGTGAAGCAAATGGGTGGCCAAGTTTCCTCTGTCGGGTGTGAGTTGATTCTTTGAGTATTCTGGTTGGCTAGTCTGTTTATTGTCTGCCAGAATCTTGCGCTGTTGTTTGATTTTGAGTCATGTAGCAGTCTAGCCCACAGCTTTTTGTCCTCATCCCTTTTTGTCTGCCAGATTATTTTTTTCTTTTCAGCATTGAGTTGCGCTAGGTCTCTTTGTAAACTCGGATCCTGCCCTGTATGCCAAAGCCTGCGTAATATTTTGTTTATTGTTTTCTTGAGCTTATGGACAATACAGGTTTTGTAATAAGACCGTGTTTGTCCCTTTGGTCTAAATACCTGTTTGTCGTTGAAGCTGGAGGAGCGCTTGCCATGTGCTTTGCTCCTAATGTTTTATTGAAATGTTCCCAGAGCGTTATCTCATTTATATCAATCTCGTGCCTTTGTTCCCAAAATGACTTCGCTGAGGCCAGTAGTTCATCAGGTTGGTTGGTTTTGAATTCAATCGTCCTGAAATTATCCCTGTATATAGACTTGGGGTCCTCAGCAGGCTGATCTAATAGTGTGGAGATTTCCTGTGGCAGATGGTCACTTTGATCTTGGGTCCCTACCCGGAAGCCTGTAATCATGCTGAAGACAAATTTCCCCAGCTTACAATTACAGAAACTGTTAATCTTCTTATGCAGGTAAAATCCGGGTCCTCTTCGGACCCTTGCCCGATAGTGATATTAAAGTTATCGGCAGAGCCAGTCTCTCGAGTTTTGACACCCATTTTTAATTCAATGTATTCAGAGGAATATTTTCAGTTAGACTGGAAAAAAACTTCTATTCTGCCCCTTCTGAAGAAACCGAATCTCGATATAAAAGACCCTAACAATTTTAGACCAATATCCAGACTTCCAGTACCTGCTAAAATCATTGAGAGAAATTTCAATATGCAACTTAGTCAATTTCTGGAGTCTACTCATGCCTTGGACCAAACTCAGTATGGCTTTCGAGGGGGCAACAGTTCCGAAGCTACTCTTTTGAAATCTACTGAAGAGATACGGACTATCCTAGATCAAGGTGGGAAGGCTGCTCTGATCCTGTTAGATCTCTCTGCAGCATGGACCGGCTGCAGGAGATTGGTGAACAGGGTTCGGCTTGGAGACTCTTAAGATCATTCTTGTCAAACCGGAGTCAGCTGGTAGCGCTGGGGGAATTTGTATCCAAATCTTTCTCTGTACCATATGGGGTCCCGCAAGGGTCCTCACTGAGTCCGACACTATTTAATATATATGTATCCTCTTTGGCGCCCCTTATTCAGTCATCTGGGTTCAGTCTGACTACTTATGCGGATGATACTCAAATTGTGGTGTCTCTTCTACCAGCTGAGTCAAAGAGCATGGCAATCCGTTTTAAAGATTGTATGAATGCCGTAGGGACCTGGATGGCCCAAAACTGCCTTAAGTTAAACTCCAGTAAGACGGAGGTGGTATGCTTTGGGAACAATCCTAATTTTTGGACTCCAGAATGGTGGCCAGACACCCTGGGCCCTCTTCCTGCACCCAATAGGAAGGTTAAAAACCTAGTTGTGTGGGAGGACCAGAAGCTTAACTTCAAAGACCAAATTAACTCGGTGGCCTCCGCTACGTCTTTCACTCCTAGGTCTTGTAAGAAAATGTTGCCGTTGCTACCTATAGAATGTCGTAAAACAGTTATCACAGCTCTCACAATGTCACGACTGAACTACTGTAATAGTCTGTACTTTAATATCCAAGAAGGTTTAATGCAGAAGTTTCAACTCCTGCAGAATGCTGCTTCTAGACTGGTGTCTGGCATTCCGAAATGCGCTCCAATAGCGAAAGAGATACGGAAACTGCATTGGCTGCCAGTTAGGAAGCATACCATGTTCAAGGCAAAGTGTCTGGTTCACAAGGTACTCTATGGAGCAGGGTTGGCCTATTTAAAAGAACGGCTGTACTGGTACACGACAAACAGACTACTACGCTCATCTGATGCTAAACTGGTTTATATGCCATTTGTTAAAAAGGCCAACTAGGGTGGAAAAAGCTTAGTAGCTAATGCAGCCAAAGCCTGGAATAAGTTTCCACTATATCTTAGAGGTATGTCAAGTCTTATGGCCTTTCGAAAAGCTTTAACAACCTGGCTGTTTACTGATTAGCATGACATTGGTTCGATCCTCAGGCAAGATTTCACATAGCGCCAGGACACCTAGAGGTAACAGCAGCGCTCAACAAATGTTATAATAATAATAATAATGTTTTCCTGACATCTGCCAGAATATCCCCCATTGCCTCTGGAAGGCTGGAGAGTTTATTGACAGTAGTAAAGCAGGTGCAGTGCGTTGGGAATAGTTGTGTGTCTGCCTGGGCCCTTTTGATCAGGTTATTCATGTCTGCTAGTCTGCAGTCAATATTTGAGATATGGATGGCTATTGAGTTAAGGATTGATAATTGAAAATCCATCTTGTCTGAATGATACTGCATTGACTTGATGGAAAGCTGCAAGGTGTCCAGTAAAGATTCCCAGAGCTCATCTGAGTCTAATGGATTAAATCCTTTAGTGTCAGTTTGCTGAGCGGGAATGGACTTTGTCTGTCAGATGGCAGAAGAATGGAAAAGCTCTTGCTGGTCATGGTTGTAAGTTGTTGGGGCTAAATTGCCGGATATTACACTTTGTAGGTCCTCTGTGAGTCCCAATTCCCTGTTCTTAGTTTTTCTGTCTGAACTACTAAAAGAAATGGTAGATTGTGTGTTAGGCAGGAGGGGAAAGTCAGTGCTGGAGCAGTTGGTTGCGGTTGAGTTATCCCGTTTTGGTGTTCTATTATCGTTTCTCCTTAGGCTCTTTGCCCCACTGGGGTTGATCTCTGTGTGCCGTACTTCCCTACCTATTTCTGGGCTGGTATAGTTTAAGTCCTTCTGTCCCAGAGGTTTTTGCAGCTGTTGCGCTAGAGGATCAGTACAGTTCTCTTCCTCGATGTCCATGACTTTAATGTGTGTTGGCGTGGGACTGTATGCCAAGGTTTCTGGGCACTCTACGAGTGCCTCATTGTGAGTTGTGGGAGAAGGGGTTGGGCTAGGGGTAGCTGTAGGCACTTTTCCAGTATTTTGAGGATTGATATCAAAAGTGAAATTTGTTTTCCCAGAAAGAATTTTGATAATTGGTTAAAGTGGTATACCTGTACCAGGCTCAATCTTAGTAGAAAGTGCTCCTGCTATTGTTGTCTGGTTCATACCAAATGCTATTTCCATTTTTGATGCTTGACAAGATCCAATACGGTCTATCTTTGTTAGGGCACTGTTTTTTGGGCGGGGCACTAACCCCTGCCCTGTTGTTCCTGCGGTTCTTATGGTTCCTGTATTCTTAAGGTTCTTAAGGCTCTTTTTATTATAAGTGGGTCTTTTATGCTTTGGTGTTCTGAATAAGGATCCTATTTTCAATTTTTCCCGCCCTTATTGGTGTTGGAATTCAGCAATTTATTATTTTTTGTTACTTGTTTGTTGTTTACTGTTTGTTTTGTGTTTTGGTTTGTTATTTATTGTTTGTTTGTTGTTTGTTATTTGTTTCTTTGTTTGACGTTTTAGGATTTGTTTGCTTTCTAATTTTTTGATTGCCTCAGGTTTTTACTAAAGTAATTCTCTTCTCCTTTGGTTTCCTTTGAATTCCTGCTACTTTGTCATGTTTTTTTCTTGCCTTTATTTTTGCCTATTTCTTGCCTTTGCCGTTACCGTGTGCCGTGGTACCGTGATACTGACGGTCTTACTAGGATTGCTAGTAGTTGCTAATAGTTGCTGGTGAGTACTGGTAAGTAGTGGTTTGTGGCTTTATAGTCTGTAGTCTTTTGAAATTTAAGGGGAGCTTCAAGGGCAGCTGTTTTGGCAGTTTCTGGCGTTTTGACGGTCTAGCATGCTAGCAGGCTGACGTTTGCCCCTCTCTCTCTCCCAAGAAGGTGTGAGGCAGCTCCGTGGACCCCCAGAGCTCACTCCAATCAGACTGCCGCGAGGCCCCCCTGTGTGGCTCAGGGACGCTGCAGGTCAGCCCGGTACGGCACCGGTGCCACCCCAGCGCAACCCTAACTGCTGCGCTCAGCTCTCGTCCCCCCCAGCAGAAGCATCCACCGGAGCAGCAGGGCAGAAAGGAGGGCACAAGGCAGGTGGGTGGGAGAGAGGCAGAGAAGCAGAGAGTCACACTGGAGAAATGCTGGCAAGCTGGAAAAGCACTCCGCTGTCACTCGCGCTTACCCTCTGCCCAAGGTCTGTATCCTGCAATTGTCCTGGGTGCCTGTGGGTAATCTCCATCCCCTGCGGTCACCGCTTGCTGCCACTTGCCTCTTGCCGCCGTCTGCAGCCTGTTCACCCACGGCTCGGCTCTGCTCTACGCGGTGTCTCAGCGGTTTTGCAGCGGTTTCACAGCGTATCACTTGAGGACCTCCTCCAATCCACTATGAGCAGTAGTTCAATACCCGATAGCGATAGTAATAGTGATAGTTATTCTGTCAGGGTCGGAGGCCGTTGCGCCTGCCTAGCCTACAACTCCCAGAATGCCTCATGATAGGTAGGCGGATCCGCGCATTTTAAAAGGATGCGACACGCACGGTACGTTGTGCGTAATCCTGAATGCAAATCTATTGCATCTACAACCCATGAGAAAAAGAAGAGAAGCGATGTCGTGTCTGATTTATGGACCCTGACTTTCCCTTTTTGGCAGCTTGAAAGGCTGCGAGCACTGTGGGTGTTCCGGCCCACGTTTGGAAGACGGAGGGAGAGCCGTCACAGAAGCTCGGCGTTTACTGATTGCACCGTAAGAAGAGGGACTGCCGTTCCTTACGGGGCAACCTGCGGGGAGAAAAAACAATCTGAGAAACCCCAGCGCGCTCTAAGGTAAGAGCGGGAGATTGTGACAACTGAGTGCGGAGACTAAACGGGCTCGAATAGCAGAGCCGTTTTTCTGCCACACGAATACCTCTCTCAAGAAAGAAGAGATTCCATGGTTTGACTCCAGTTTTGTGCATCAGAGGGAAGAGCAGCGTCTCCATTGCTGAGGGAGACGATCGCGCTATTATCGGAGTGAGTATATCGCTCTATGGCCTGATACACACCAGAAATATAAGACATAGCTACTTCTGTTTGTTTGGAATTGTTCCGAAGAAGGAGCTTGGTTTAATTGCATTTCTTTTGTCATTTGACTTGATTTTGGATGGGAACAGGAAAAACCCCTGTGACATTGAACGAGTGGTGGCTCATAACGGATATTCTGGAACTATGACTATTTGCTGTATTAACAGGTTGCATCATTCTTTCTTCAGCCTGTGCAACATTGTCAAGGACTCCCATAGTAGAATCGTACCTGGTATGCATGAATACCACTTTTCTGGTAATAAGGAGAAGGCTGCTTGCGTTATGCGACTTGTCAGGTAATTAGAAACCTAGCGAGACTATATGAGAGTAGTGTTGCATGCCCTTGTATCTCATAGTGCTGTTCTTGGTTTCCAGATTCTACTTCCTGCTGTTCCCTTCCTACCATTCCCTCACTTGATTGCCCTAATACTCTGTGCAGTCATTGTAGGAGTTGGGGATATCAAGGGGTGGAACCCATATTGCATCACACAAATCCTGAGGAGTACCTGTCTTCGGACAAGATCGTTACATATTAGGTTGGAGGTAAACATAGTGCAGCTGGAGGGTGAGTTGAGGGGTGACAGAGCGGAGGATGTTGTACATCAGTTAGAGATTAAAAAGAAGGAGTACAAAGATTTGGCTACAGAGGCAGCCAAAACATTGAGTAAAACTACCCAAAGTAGAATATACGAGGTTGGAGACAAGGCAGGGAAACTATTGGCATGGCTTGACAGGAGCATGAGCAAGAGAATCGGCTTGTAGCAGAGCTTATCACTGAGAATGTAGAGAAGTTAGTTGATCCACAATCAATAGCAGACAAGTGCGGGAGGCATTATTGGAGGATATACTTGTCCACTGACTCATTGTCAGAATCAGAGTCCAGATCCTTACTAGAGGATTTGCCACTGCCTACACTCTCAACTGAGGACTTATCATTGCTTGAAGGTGACTTATCTAATGAGAAGATAGCACAGGCCATTAGAGGCCTGTTGTCCAGAAAGGCGATGGGACCTAATGGCCTACCAAAAGAACTCTACAAACTATCTACCATCGTGGTAATACATAAAGAAAACAAACCCAAAACAAAAGCTCCTTATACTGTCCTATCTCTCTGCTCAACAGAGAAGTTAAGATATTAGCCAAGTTACTTGCCACATACTTGATGCAGGTTATCCCGAACCTGGTACACCCCAACCAATCGGGTTGTATGCCAGGGAGGAACACATCTCCTAACCTTCGACAGCTGCATAGGGTGTTGGGCAAAGTGGATACATTGAAGGATGATGCAATGGTGATGTCTCTGGATGCCACGATGGCCTATGACACAATCAAGTGGCCCTATCTATTTGCAGTACTTAGAAAAATGGGTTTTGGTCCCAACTTCATAGGCTGGATAAGACTGCTGTATAGTGAGCCGCTAGCATAGGTGGTGGTTAATAATAAGAAATCACCAGGTTTTGCTCTTAATAGGGGAACGAGGCAGGGTTACTCCTGTCGCTGTTACTCTTTGCATTTCTGTTAGAACCACAGGCATCATGGATACGGAGAGATCCACTGATAAGGGAACTTAAATGGGCAGAGGATTGGGAGGATCTTGTCTCCCTCTATGTGGATAACATCTTGTTGTATCTGGCGTCTCCTCAGTCGTTGCTCAATAGAGTTCTTAATGTGTTCTCTAATTTTGGGAAGTACTTGGGCTATACAATCAATTGGACAAAGTCAACTATTTTTGTGTTGAGGGGAGCGTTTCCCCCGTGCCTACAGGATATGCAGTGAAGAGAGCGGAGGAGCGGTTTAGGTACCTTGGTATCTATATCACTACTGATCTTGAGCAATTCTACACTCAAAACCTCCTATCCCCTCTGCAGCCCTTAAGGTCAGATGGTCGGCACTGGAGAACACTTTGCTGTCCCGCTTGGGTCATGCAGCATTGTTTAAGATTATGTCCCTCCCACTCTTTCTATACCTGTTGCACAACGTACCATTCTGCATATATAAGCCACAGGATAACCCGGGATACAGAATGGATAGATGGATCCTTCCAGGAGGGAGCTTCCATAGATCTCTCTACACCAAACAGTCACAATTGCAACTTACACAGGCCCCACCTGTCTTGCAGTCCATATATGGCACACGGTTAACAGAAGCTGGGGATGGGCAGGGAAGATCACACAAGCAACCCCATAATGGGATACAGAACAACTGGGTACTTTGAGGAAAACTAATAGATTTGACTTGTGGGACAGATTGGAATCTCTAATGATGATTCTTGCAACACTACATCATTTATGGTGTATGAGTATGGAAACTGAGAACAGTAAAAAAGGGAAAATTAAATGCTTCTTTATATCATAACATACCTTTACAGCTAGCAAAATGTCAAGTGATCTCTTGCTATAATGTTTGTGTGCATTTGTTCAAATTGTAAGTTACTTTTGTAATTCTAGCAATTGTAATAGTAATGACTATTTCTACTTTTTTCTTTTTGTACAGATTAATGACGCCACCTATCGAAGAAATGTACTTCACTAATTAGTTCTTCTAGTGTTGTTTTCTAACTCCACATCTTTAAGTTAAACACACAAGCACACACATATTCAGCTACTAACATACCCTGAATCACAACAGTACACCAACTCACACACCTAGGTACACACAGATTACAGACACAGATTTAGACACTCACACACAGACACACACTGATATAGTCGCTGGCACAACCAGGCATACACTGACACAGACATTAACAGACCCAAGCACACACTCATACACCCACTGGTACAACCACGTACACACCTATACAGTCACTGACACATCCAGGCATACACTAATAGAGTCACTGACACAGCCAGACATACACCAAAGCAGACAGTGGCACACCCACTCAAACACTAATGCATCCAATAACAGACCCAGGCACACACTACTACATGCACTCATACACCCAGGGAAATACCAGTGCATACACTAACACACCAAGGCACACCCTGATGCTGTGGAAATCGTAAATAATCTCTGTTAGCATAAGCTGAAACCGTCTTGTTTGTGGCATCCATTTTGTCAGCTATGTAATTCTTCCATCCTCTGCTGCTCGTCTTTTTCCCTGCCTGTGCTCTCTATTTTAGTTAACTTCCTGACTCAGCTAAAAGCAATATGCATGCTAAAGAGTTTGTGGCTGCCAAAACACCTGGTCTCAGACTCAACTGTCACTCTCTTAGTGCTGCCATAAGCACTCCTGCTCCCCTCCCACTTTGCTGACTAAGTGATTTCCCATTTGCCTGTGTTTGTTGGTAGTTATTTCTGCGTAGGCCTGTACCTTCTATTTGAACTACATGCTTACCAGTGCAGAAAACTCAATATAAAAGGCCCATGGTCTGTGTATTCAAACCACTACCTCCTGGAACACTTGAGGGTGTTGTATGGACATGATCTCACCCATGAGTGAATAAACTTGTTATTTTGAATTTCAGCTTCAGTGTCAATCTCTATTTTGTTGGTCTAAGGACCCGTTGACAAAGAGAAGGGTGAACCCTACACCGGCATGCCCCTAAAAAGGCACATTTCCACAATGCATATACCAATATACCCAGGCACACACTGATCTATACACTAACAGACACAGAAGCACACTCATCTATACACCAACACAACCAGGTACAGACTGATGCCTATACTAGCACGCCCAATCACACACATGTATACACTAACACACCCAGGTGCACAATCATGCATACACTAACACACGCAATGTACACACTAATGCATATACTGGCACACCTAGGCACACACTGATACATACACCCACTGGCAAACCCAGGCACACAAATATGGATACACTCACACACCCAGGCACATACCTATGCATACACTGACAGATCCAGGGGCATACCAGTGCAGACACTGGCACAGCCAGGCATACACAAAGACAGAGACTCACACTGAGCCAAACACTAATGTATCAAATAGCACGCCCAGACACACAATGACGCATACACTGATATATCCAGGGACATACCAATTAATTCACAGACACACCCAGCCATACAGTAATGCAGAAACCGGCACACCCATCCAAAGACTAATGCATCCAATTACACACCCAGGCACACACTGACGCACACACTGACACACCCAAAGATATGCCAATGCAGACACTGACACACCCAGCCAAATAATAATGCATCCAATAACACACCCATGCACACACTGACACACACACACTAAGACACCCAGGCATACACCAATGCATACACTAACACACCCAGGCACTTACTCAAATATATACTAACACACCCAGGTGCACACTCATAAATCCACTGACACACAAATGTTCACACTGATGTATACGCTAACACACCCAGGTACACACTGATGTATACACTAGCATACACAGAAGCTCACCCATCCATACATTAACACAACCAGGTACACATTGATGCATACACTAAAACACACATGCACATAGTCACGTATACACTAACAAACCCAGGTGCACACTCAAGAATACACTAACACACCCATATACACACTAGCACAACCAGGCACACACTGATGCATAAACTAACACACTCCAGCACACACTTACATATACACTAACACACCCAGTAGCACACTCACACAGGCACACCCTCACACAGGCACTCACACACACGATCACTCACTCCTACACACATACACACAGGCACTCACTCACCCATGCAAGAAGTCACATACCCACTCACACACCCTCAGGCCTGCCAAGAATCACGCATCAGGTGTGATGCTAACGCATTTCAGTGTGGTGTTCCCGCATCACCGCACTGAAATGCATTGTCATGCATTTTTGCCACTGACCCCACTCTGCTGACAGCACTGAAACTGGCTACCCACTACGCCAGGTGCTAGCGCGTGCCGGCACCACCTGTGTGCGCCCCGGGCTGCAGCACACTTCACTTGCCAGCAGCAGCAGCTCAACAGTTAAAGATCTGCTCTCAGACTCTAGTGCTACAATGTTACAATATCTTCCCTGCTGCCTGCTAAATTCCCACAGGCTGCGCGGCTAGTGTCAGTCACAGTGAGCCAATCTGACTGCAGCCCAATTAATACCGAGACCCGGTGGGGGGTGCCCTCAGCAGTCATTGCATTACAGGATGTGGCGCCGTGGGGGGGGTGTGACCTCAAGTCCTACTGGAACAGGTAGTGTGGTCGGTCAGAAGCAGCGGGCCGAGTACTCAACTGGACTGCTGTGCTGTGTCGTCAGTCCCGTCTGTGCGGCGACCCTCTCAGTCTGATAGTGCGTCTGAGACTGTATGCGCTGCTGCCTGGCAGTTCGGGCTGGACTGTTCCCATGAGGCACAGGGTCAGACTGATTTGCATATGGCCATGTCTGAACTGGGGTGGCAGAGTGGGCTAAAGAACGGTGATGGATTAAACCCAGATCTGTTGACTGGGTGTGAGTGTTTGATTGGTTCAGATGCGCCGTCCATCACCACCCCCTTTTGTACCGCTTTGTTCGCCATAAGTTGGCAGGGTATGCTCAGATGTGAGTCCCTTGCTCACTTTGCCACTGGATTCACGCAAGCCTGGCTGAAGACGGCTGAAATGCCAGAAACCGGTCCTAGGAAGCTAGTTTCCGGTCCAGGGAAGGCATGGCTTGGCAGTTCGGGCTGGACTGTTCCCATGAGGCACAGGGTCAGACTGATTTGCATATGGCCATGTCTGAACTGGGGTGGCAGAGTGGGCTAAAGAACGGTGATGGATTAAACCCAGATCTGTTGACTGGGTGTGAGTGTTTGATTGGTTCGGATGCTCCGTCCATCACCACCCCCCTTTGTACCGCTTTGTTCGCCATAAGTTGGCAGGGTATGCTCAGACGTGAGTCCCTTGCTCACTTTGCCACTGGATTCAAGCAAGCCTGGCTGAAGACGGCTGAAATACCAGAAACCAGTCCTAGGAAGCTTGTTTCCGGTCCAGGGAAGGCATGGCTTGGCAGTTCGGGCTGGACTGTTCCCATGAGGCACAGGGTCAGACTGATTTTCATATGGCCATGTCTGAAATGGGGTGGCAGAGTGGGCTAAAGAACGGTGATGGATTAAACCCAGATCTGTTGACTGGGTGTGAGTGTTTGATTGGTACAGATGCTACGTCCATCACCACCCCCTTTTGTACCGCCTGCGCAGGAGGGGCAATCATTTATTATAATATTAACCCGGCCGCGGCGTTGGACCAGTGGGACGCCGGCGCTCAGACAGGCAGTGCCTCCTGCCAGACAGTGACGTATACCTATGAAATGGTGCATGCAGTACTTTAAATGAAAAGATAAAAAAAAGTGCTGGTACTTATTATCTACAGTACCTATTCGCTTATCCGAAGTGCTGCTGTTCTCTCATTAAATGTATTACAGCACTGCTGAAAAGTGCACAGGCTCTCCCTTTTAAATTAAAGTAGTGCTGGCCCTCACTCAGTACCGGACACCATCTGCCCAGTTAAAACAATAGTTTACAGGAAGAAGTCTGGATTTAATGATTATTCTGGTAAGGTTTTGTAGCATGGAATGGCAATTTTACACTGAGTGGAGCAGTGTCAATTATCTGGTTTACTACGGTGCAAACAGGTGTAGAGTGTAGGATGAGAGGAAGGTATGGTTGGGTATGAGAGTGTTTTGAACAGGAGAGTTGGTGTTTTGAAGGAGTATGTGCGTGGCAGAAAGCTGAAGAAGGATGTGGTATTTCTTTTGGCACCTGTTGAGGAGGATTGGCCTGCCATTGCTGGTGCTTTGCAGCAGTTTTGAGATAATCTTGAAGTTTCACATTGCTCAAATGGGTATAATTTCTGAAATCTATATATCTGCCTCGTCTCCGTTCCTTGATTGTTTGCTCGCAAGAAAGTGTCATTCATAGTCGTTGAATGTCACTCATAATTACACTGAAATTCTGAAAATGTCACACATGAGTAATCTGAAACCTTGGCAGCTATGCACCCATACAACCACTCATACACTCATCCATACACTCAATGACACACTGACAGATATAACAGGATGTATTCACATTGTTACAAACATACATATAACATATCATTTATTTTTCTTAAACCAGAATAGGTGGTTCTAAAAAGAACCATTTTAAAAAAAAAGGTTTTTTTTTGTATTGTTAAAATGTTGTTTTTGATTATTCAAACAAAAACTACAAAACATAGTTCTTGAGAATAAAATGCACAAATGTTGTGCAACAAATGTTATAAAAGAAGAAAACTAACAATTGTTAGCGTTGCAGATTTCAACCAGAGCCCGGATTGACCGTTCACTCATGCTCAAATTTTTCTTACACTTTAAACACAATTGTTGCAGCATTACAAACTCTGGAACTGTAGGTGGTACATCTGACGACACTTGAGGAGCTGAAGGGGTGCCAGGATAAGCTTTGTTATGTTATGTTATGTTATATACTCTTTTATAGCGCTTGAATCACCCTGGGGCATCTCGGCGTTGCCTAGAGAAACAACACTGGTGATGGGGGCTGAGCTATGTTAGACTAATACAGGAAAGCTTTTCGATGTTTCCGGAAGGTTCCATATGTCGGGATATCCCTCAGGGCCTTAGGCAGGCTGTTCCAGTACTTGGGCGCAGATAGGAGAAGGCCTTGCCTCCAGTACATTTAAGGCGGATGCGCGGGATATGGAGCAACTGCAGGGAGCCCTTTGTATGCAACACGTGTTGCTTGCATGCTCCTCTCAAGCTATTCCAAAGCACACTTAAGGTGTTTTGTGTAGATAGTCTTTAGGTGCTTCAGCATGCTTGAAGTACCACTGGAGTACTTCTTGCCAGTCCCTTTTGATAATGTCTTTTAGCAAAGATTGCACTTCACCTTTTTGGCAACTACTTCTTTTCCTCCGATGGGATGCTAATAAAATTGCTTTGCAATACTCTCCTTTTTAGGTCTTGATTCCTCCTCTGATGGAAGCTTTTATGGTCCTACAGCAGATTGTTTGGAAAAGATGCAATTTTTTAGAATAAAAAACAAAGTAAAATACCAAAACAAAACTATCAGTAAAGATGGAGAAGCGTGAAAAAACATGGCCACCACTAAAAGATGGAGAAAATGGCTGTGACCTTCTTGTATATTAATGAATGAACGGTGTTTCAATCAGTCAAATCCATTTGTCCCTGTATAACACGATATTCGCAATGGCATCGGGATGATGTCGTGACATCATCACGAGTCCCGAAAATGTATTTAAAAGAGCTTTAAAACTTCTTTTTCCAATACATTTTTACTTGTATTACTTTCATATTAAACCACTTACCTTAAACAATAACTTTATTGTGTCTATGTATGTTTTTAACTACTGTCCCAAAACACGCCGGAGTTGGAACCCTCCCACGGCTCCAGACATATATGACAGGACTGTTAGTAACGGTTTTGTGTCTCCCAAAATCAAATTAAAAAATAATTATGTAATATAAATAATGCTGAAATTTCTCACAAAAGTTCTAAAATATCATTTTCCAAACTCCAACCAGCACCCACCGACAGACTGTGATCTCTTTATACCAGCAGGGTAGGTTGATGCCATTAATGATCTGGCAGTAGACAACGCAAGTGTTATTAAGTTGTCAGTTACAGTACCACACAACAATGGCAGCAGATGGTACATAAAAACAAGTTTTCACCACACTAATGCCCATGTATTCAGAGCTCCATTTTTTTACATTCCTTGCACTCCTCTCTCTCCTCATCTCCTCATTGATCCTGGGTAACCTCTCATCAAACACAGAGATTCCTTGATTGTGCTTAGTGTCACACCCTTAGAGAAAAAGGTAGTCACACAGGTACTTATGGATACAGTCAAACATTAACATTTCATACATTACGCTCATAAATATAAAGAACCCACACCATACAAACACACCTATTTAAGGTTACACCTCTACATAAGTATGTTACGCCGCTACTCACAGACCCACTCACAAACTTACACATCTATTCACAGATACATTCGGACATTCACACACCCACTCACAGACCCAACTCAGACACTCATGCACCCAGTCACAGACCTATTCAGACGTGCACACACCTGCTCACAGACCCGTACAGCCACTCACACACCCACTCTCAAAGGTTACAGGGACATTATAGTTCAGAAATGAAATGAAATAAAACCTTAGTAATTCATTTAAAACACCAAAGGTTACAGAGATGTTACAGTTAGGAAAAAACATTAAATACCCATAGAAATTCACGGAAAAAAAACAAAGGTTACAGGGATGTTATAGTTAGGAAATAGAATTTAAACAAAACTTAGAAATCCACTAAAAAACAAAAAGTTACATGGTAGTTATAGTTAGGTTTAGATTTCACTTGTACAATTAAGTTAAAATTACCTGAGCTAACTAAAACTTATGCCCCTTCAATGCCCTGCTTATGCATTTTACATTACTAATGGCATTGTCAGTGACATCACTGGTGACATCACTGATGACATCATCCAGAGAACCACTCACACACCCACTTATACCAATCAATATCTAGCCTCTCATATATCCACTTTTACACCCAAAGAACCCATTTACAGACCCATACAAGGAATCATATACCTACTCACTCTTCCATAGAGCCACTCACATACCCACTCACTCACTCATACGCTCACTCACACAACCACTCAGTCACCCATACAGCAACTCACATGACCATTCATTCACCCATACAGCTACTCACACAGCCACACAATCACCCATACATTTTCTACTACACCTACTCACTCACCTATATAGCCACTCACACAGCTCCTCACTCCCCAATACAGTAACTAACAGAGCTACTCACTCACCCATACAAGCACTCACACATCCATTCACTCATCCATACAACCACTTACATTACTATTCACACATCCATACAGGCACTCACACACCCACTCACTCACCTATATAGGCATTCACACAAACACTGTGCAAAACAGCCACTCACACATCCACTCACTTACCCATACACCAACTCAAACAGCCAATCACTTTGCCATACACTCACTTACACACCAAGTCACTCACCCATAGAGCCATTCACGTAGGCATTCAGTCACCCATACAGTCACTCATATACCCACTTACCTACCCTTACAGCCACTTACACAGCTACTCAGTCATTGATACAGCCACTGACACACACTCACCCACCCATACAGGTACTCACCCACCCATGCAGCAACTCACAAATATACTCATTTACCAGTACACCCATTCACACAGCCACTCACTCAGCCATAGAGCTACTGAAACACCAACGTATTTAACCATACAGCCACTCACACGCCCACTCACCCAACTATACAGCCACTCAGACAGCCATTTACACACAGATTCAGTCTCACAGCCACTAACATAACATATGTTAGAAACACTATCTCTCATAGTAGTACACAAAGAATACTAATTTAACTTATGCAGTAGCTTAGTATATATCTTTAAGTCTTAGAAATGTTTTTGAAACTCTTACACAGAGGGCCTGATTCTGATGCGGTTAGGAAAGCATTCCCACCTAGAGCCTGATTCTGATGCGGTTCGGAAGGCCTCCTAACAGCATTTGCTCCTTCCAGATCGTATCGGGAACGTGTCTTCCCGACCGAGGGCCCAATTATGATGCGGTTAGGAACATATGCTCCCATTGAAGTCAAAGGGAGTCCAACCAAATCGTAACGGGAAGTATCCGGATGCATCGTACTCCGTCGGTGGGACTCTCCCAATCCGAGTGGGTCGGAAACCATTTCCAAACCGATTCAGGTGGGAAGCTTTCCAACCTGCATCAGAATCGGGCCCTAAGTGGATGATGTCATCAGTGATTTCACTGACCATGTCATGAGTGATGTAAAATGTGAGGACATACGCAGTGCATTGTGGGGGCGTACGTTATAGTTAGCTCATGTAACAATAATTGCTGCATTTCAATGGTTTTGTCCGAGTGAAACGTATATATATTTATATATATATCAAACACTCTCTGCTTCCAAGAGTATAAATGAACCACACCACCCGATACTGGCTTGAAATATTTAATTTCAGCAGACATCCAATGTTAATTCCAGGAGGCATCCAACATGACTTGTTTGGACCTGGTAATGGCCTTGATCACATGGTATATGCACAGATCAGTTGCTTGGTTCTTTTAAATTATATAGACAGTGAAAAGGGACTTCAGTTTTGAGTTATAGCTTAATGAGGGAAAAAAAGCTTTTGTAGATTTAGTTCACAGGTTTGGTATACATAGCAACTCATGTTTTAAGTACTTACAAACACAGAACCGCATAAAAGGGTTTTCTAAAGGCCTAATCAGAATGGAGTCTTTACCTCTTCTACACCGTATGAAAAACTCAGATCGTAAAATCAAGGATTTTTATAAAGAGCTATTAAGGATGATCCCAGTTGATATGGCTAAAATTGAATCAAAGTGGGCTGACAAGCTCGGGGATGGGGAGGTGGATATAGACATGGTATTAGGAATTGGGATAAAGGTTTTTATGGCAGCTAATCTTAAAGCTCAACAATATAAAACCCTATATAATCTTTATTATAAACCTGCAAAATTGTTTGGGTGGGGAAAGAGACAGAATGATGAATGCCCGAGATGCCAGCTGGGTCCGGCGGATAGTATACACATGTTTTATTCTTGTGAAAAGCTGGGTCTGTTAAAAGAGGGTATTGAAAAATGTTGGTTTCAGGTATTGAATAAGGAGATAAAAATCACCCCAACTATGATGCTATTAGGGTATGATATTCGGGCCAGACTGGATTCGGTGGGCAAAGATTTTGTGTTTTTATCATTAGCAGTAGCACGCCTGCTGGTTGCTACTGCATGGAAGGATAGTGAGCCCCTACATGTTTTCAATGGCTATATACATTACTATATGTTGGACGTCAGGAAATCTCTCTGTATGAATGTAAAGGTTTTAAAGACTAGGAGAAAAGGTATGAATATATGGGAATCTTTGTTAGTATGGATGGAAAGAAATGATAGGCAAGGAATTGGATAAAAATATATGCAAAGACGGTATAATCAGGACATAAAGCAATAATGTCATATGAATGTTTAAATTTCTGTAAAATATAAATCATGTTACTCTGGCCACTGCGATATTTGAAATAGCAAATGTAATCATAATATAATGTATGTATGTATAAAAAGTCTGATTTCATTAAAAAAAAAAACGAAAGAAAGAAAAAGGACTTCAGTTTTGACTCAATCTCAACTTTTTAAACCACAGCAATTATTACTGCATTTAATAGTTTCAAGAAAGAAACCAGTGAAAATGTTCAATGCTTATACCGTAACCCGCAGTAAGACTGGTTGAATTATTTCAAATGCAAAAGTGTTTTCCACACAACTTTGGTGAGTGACTACGTTAACCATAATTACTTCCTTTCAATCCCAATTCCTTGACTCATAATGTTGTCATTGTTGTGATTGTATGAAACTGAAATTCACCTTCCTGCCTCTTGAAATAATTTCATGTTGTGCTTAGTTATATTACTTTTCTGCTCACCTTGTCCAAACATAACAGCAACATAATCCAAGTTGCTAAGGAACAGACGACCTCTACTGCGTTAAACACACTCTTGCCAGAAAATCAGCACCGTGCTGGGGAACTTCTCCTGCATACCTTGGCTGCATTGGTGCATCCAAAGTTCAATAAACATTAGGCACCGTCACCATTCACCGGTAGCTTTCCCTCGCTTGTTCATTTCCATCAAAGCAGGGCAGCCGGCGGGCATTCTTGTCCATAATAATTCACTAAATCTTTGAGACCAAAAGAATGCCCTTCCACTCGGTTGGGGCTCGTTATGCGGTAACTTCACAACATTAATATTCAAAAGAACAAACACTTTTCCCTTCCAACAGTATAAACAAGCCACACCATCCGATAATGGCTTGAAATATTTTTTCAACATGACTCGTTTCGAGTCGACCTAGTAACTGCCTTGGTCTCATGGTATGTGCACAAATCAGGTGCTTGGTTCTTTTAAAACAGATAGACAGTGAAAAGGGACTTCGGTTTTGACTCAATCACAACTTTTAAAAACGAAGCATTCATTACTGAATTTAATAGGGGCATATTAACAGGAACGGCATTAAAAATTATCGCCGGTTTAGCGGCAGAAAATTGCCGATGTAGCGGTGATAATGGGCTTGATAATATGCCGTTGAGAATTCCAATAAAAGTCCATGTTCTGGTGGGAACATGGGCTTCTATTGGAATGCTCCAGGGCATATTATCAAGCCCATTATCTCCGCTTAGCTGCAGTTTTCTGCTGCTAAACCGGCGATTATTTTAACGCCATTCTTGATAATATGCCCCATAGTTCTTTAAAAGAAACCAGTGAAAATGTTTGTTGCTTATATCTGCAATATCACTTACCAGTTCACATAGGCAAGTTTTATCCACAAAATACTGGTTGAATCAATCTAAATGCAAAAATGTTTCCATACCACTTTGGTAAGTGACCACGTTATTTATTTATTTATTTTCAAAGTTTTATATAGCGCGAACCAGATCTTTGCAGATATCAGAGCGCTTTACAGAAACGAGGGATAAGGGAAACAAGGGAGTGGTTAAACAAACTTTTGGGTACAAAATAGTAGTAGGTAGTAAGTGAGTAGCAAAATAGGATAGCAATCAGATAAAACAAAAAGTACAGTTAGACAGTCAGATAAGCAAATAATACAAAGTCGGTGCAGTGTGTTCGATATATCCAAAAAAGAGTTCAAGTGAATTTAGCCATAAGGATGGCTTTTACTTCTTTCTTAAAAAAAGCAGTGGAGGAGATAACCCTTGTTTCGGTAGGGAGAGCGTTCCAGATCCTGGGTGCCATTCCAGAGAAGGAGCGTTTATAAGTGTTTTCCTTCCGGAATCTTCGCGGTTTCAGATTTTCTGTGCTTCTGGTGGATCTCGAGCCCCCTGATATAGTCAGCTTTTGAGTGAGGTAGTTGGGTGATTTGTGGTGTACAGCCATGTGAGTCATACAAGCGATTTTCAGCTGTATCCTGGCTTCGAAAGGCAGCCAGTTCAGGGATTTTAAGTCAGGGAAAATATGCGAATGTTTTTTTGATCCAGTGATAAGTCTCGCTGCAGCGTTCAAGGAGGCTCTTAAGGGTGCGGTTGTTGATCGGGGGAGTCCGCAGAGAGCGACGATTCCGTAGTCTATGCGTGGAATGACTAGGGCTTGTACTGCAGTTTGGAAGTCCTTGGCTGGGAGGAAGGGTTTAAGTTTCCTCAAAGTGTTGATTTGGAAATTAGCTCCCTTAGTTGCTTTACTGATATGCTGCTGCATGTTGAGATTGGTGTCAAGTGTGATGCCTAAGGATTTCGCGGAGTCCACGATAGTGGGTTGGACATTGAGTGCAGTTAGGTGCTTGAGCCAGGTTTGGGTGGTGGAGATTTTTGCAGGAGGTGAGATAAGAAGGAACTCAGTTTTCAGAGCATTTAGTTTGAGGTGATTATCGGTCAACCATGATTGGGTGTTTCTGAGCGTAGAGTTCAGAAGTTTGATGTCTTCCGGGGATTGTAGTTTGAGATAGAGTTGAGTGTCATCGGCGTACATGTGAAAGTGTACATTAGATGCTTGTAGCAAAGTGGTGAGTGGTTCCATGATTAGATTGAACAAAGTTGGGGATAGGGAAGATCCTTGTGGGACGCCTAATGTTACAGGCACAGATGGGGATAACACGTTGTTGATCTTGAACTTTTGAGACCGATTATGTAGAAAGGAAGTGAACCACTTGAGAACAGTCCCAGATAGACCCATTCTGGTGCTTAACAGCTCAAGTAGATTCTCATGTTTGACGGTGTCAAATGCCGAGGAGAGATCAAGTAGGATGAGGAGGCAGGTGTCGTTATGATCTAGGATTTGGAGGGCATCATCAATTATGTGTGTCATAGCCGTTTCCGTACTGTGTCTAGCTCGGAAGCCTGACTGATGAGGGTTGAGGAGGTCAAACTGATCGATGTGTTTTGTCAGTTGGAGTTGTACGCATTTTTCCAGCAGTTTGGCTAGGGTGGGGATATTGGTGATAGGGCGGTAATTGTTTAGGTCAGCAGGGTCAGCTGTAGGTTTCTTGAGTATAGGCGTGACTTGTCCCACCTTGAGGGAGTCAGGGATGAGTCCTTGTTGAAGGGAGCTGTTAATGATTTTAGTCCAAAGTGGGAGGAGCAGGGGGATGAAGTCTTTAACAGCATTAGCAGGTAAGGGGTCTGTGAGGTGATTAGAGGGTTTCAAAGTGCCGAGCAGTTTTTTAATTGATTCTTCTGAGTAGGTGTTGAAGGAAGACCAGGCCGCGTTGTTTTTAGGTTGAGTGGAAGTTATGTTGTTGGGGCTGGAGTAGCGGCTTACATCATTGAGGAGATCACTTCTTATGTTATCAGTCTTTAGCTCAAAGAAAGCAGAGAAGTCTTCACAGGATGGTATATCGCTTGTTGTGCTGTTTGATTATAGAGGTTGTTCCTTGGTTTGAGTTTTGACTAGGTCAAACAGTTTTCTTGGGCGTTTTTTTGCTTGATTGAGCTGGAGGCTGAAGAAATCCGTTTTTGAGCGCTTGATTTTCCTAAAATAGGCGTTTCTCTTTTTCTTAAGAGTTTTAAGGTACAGTGCTGAGGGGTCTGATCTCCAGATGCGCTCTGCCATTCACATGGCACGCCTATCTTCGTTGAGTCTACCATCATACCATGGGTTAGAGTTCTTGGTGGAGACCCTCTACAGTTGTAGGGGGGCGGCTTAATTGATTATTGAGGTCATAGAGTTGAGGTAAAGGTTGGTCAGAGATTGTACGTCCGAGGCGCCAGTAGGGGGAAGGAGGAGATTGCAGCTGTGGGAAGGTAAGGAGTTGGGGTTGAGTTTCTTCAGGTCCCTTTTCCAAATCTTGGATTTGGTGGGCTGAGCCGGGTTAAGTTTAACTTTTAAGTTAACGTTAAGTTTAACGTTGAACATATTCCCTTGCTTTCATGCCAAGTCCTTCACTCACAGTGCTGTCACTCTTGTGATTGAAGGAAACAGAATACCAGGCAACTTACTAGGGACACCACCATTCCACTTTCCAGAAGAGCTCGCTCACCGCCCGTTATGACCAGAATCAGGCAAATTAAAAACTGAGCTTTGTGTAATTCCATTATCCCAATCTTGACATAGTGGTGTTACCTTACCCTACCAGGCAACTAACTGGGGACAGCACCATTCCACTATCCAGAAGGGCTCACTCTCCGCCCGCTATGACCAGAATCAAGAATATTTAAAACAAAGCTTTGTGCAATTCCATTTAGGTTAAACACCTTACTCCCCACGGACTCAACTGCACTCACTGGGAACTTTAAGATGGCGCCGCTATTACCTAAAAATCGCTCCCGGGACCAGCTGCGTTAGCCACGAGTAACCCCACCCCCACCCCATCACGTGACCGGACCAGCGGATAAGGTCTCCCGTCCCTGCGGTCCGGTTACCTATCCGGTTCCTGGCAGAGAGGGGTAGGTCTACCCGTGGGAGCACGGGAGAATACAAGTAAGTGCGCACGTGGGCGTGTGATCATGGTAACTGATTTGCGTTTATCCACCCGAACGGAGCACCACAGAATCCTTAAGTGTGTGAGCACGCATGTGTCTTTGGCGAGTGATTTACGCTCATTTACGTTTAGCCGCCCGAACGGAGCACCACAGAATCCGTAAGTATAAGAGCACGTATGTGACTTGGCTAGGTATTTATGCTCATCCTCCCTAACAGAGTTCCTCTGAATTCGTATGGGAGCTTGGAATACTAATACTACTTCCGCCAATTGCCGGTTTACTCACATGGGCGACATCTAAATTGTAGCTATAGTGTTGCCAGCATCCCAACCAAAATATGCACCGCGGGCTGCTCTCCTGGATAAGTTTTAACCTCGTGAGTGAACTTAGCCACAACACACAAAATTGTTTTCACTTATGAGAGCTGCCTTCAGAGAGAGAGGTGGGCACTGTGAGGAAGGCATTCCGGGATCGCTGAGGCCTTAGATATGATCCCGGTTGTCAACACCAGATACTTAACGATACCTTTTTAATACTAGAAGGGGCACCCCACGATTCGAGGACCGAAGGGGACACTCACTTAAATGTAGATAACCCAGATGTATGGTGAATCTTATCATGAAACAAAGTGATACATGCTCTCTCCACCGTTTTACCCAACACTTGACTTCTGTCCACCAACATTAGCCTGAAAACTGAGAGGTTGAACCCGTAGCTCTACCTGCCGGGTGCTGTTGTTGTAGCTCACCCACACCAAGATAGGTGAGTGTCCGACCACTATACCTGTAATGAGAATACTGCTGCTGATTATTGTTTTTAAACTTGTGGGACTACTCCCTTTGAGCATGCCATTCACTTTGCTCACCACAGAAGAGACCACCTGGTTTTAATACATGTTTATTATATACTTATATAGGCATGCTTCACAGTGTTTTGTTTGGTGCCACATGTCAATTTCAGTGGAAACGTGACCCGTTGTGAATTACTTCTTTTGTCTCACACTATATGCAATTACAGCACAACACAGGTACTTTTGACCCTTTACACTAATTGAAAAATGTTCTCTTGTGATTGAAGGAAACAGAATATCACCTTCAAGCCTTTAGAACTGTGCTTGTGATCAAGGACTGTTTAATCCGAAACGTGTTAGGGTCTATGGAAATTAGTTCAATGGAAGTTGCTGTTTTGCTGCTGTTTCCAAAAAAAAAGTAAAGCCTGTTTGAGAGTGCACCTTCGTCGAGGATAACTCTTTGCTTTTAAATATTATGGCTGGTCCAGCCATGAAGCTGCACCACTGCAGAACCCAGTGGGTCAGAAGTGACTTTGATTGCCTGTCACCTTCGGATCGGCAGGCTCTGGTTAATTTTCAGCAAACTCAGGAATGGGACATTGAATAAGCCCACTGGGGGGCTATGAATTTAATTTGAATTGGATGCTTCAGTGACGGCAGATCCACTGGGGGGAAAACTGTATTGAGCAGAAATACCTTTACCATAATGCACCTGTTTCACTCACTTGGAGGCCCATGGGGAAGGAACTGTTTTTAAGGGAATTCTGGTGTCTGCAATGATATTGCTGTTTCACTGGGCATTTGGCCTGTGATCAAGGACTGTTTAGTGCTAAACACATTAGGCTCGATTTGCTCTTGTTTCCAATAAAGAAGTAAAGCTTGTTTGCAGTGAATCTTTGTCAAGGGCAACTCTTTGCATATATATATAAATATATATATATATATATGTATATATATATATATGTATATATATATATATATATATATATATATATATATATATATATATATATATATATATATATATATATATATATATATATATATATATATATTACCTACTGGCGGTCGCCAGTAGGTAGTTATAGTTAGGATTGTTTTCCATAGGAAATCCGCAACATTCTATTGGGAATAACTCTGGCGCCGGTTGAGGAATTTGTGTGAAATTTTCTAAAATTTTGGCCAGCTCCGCTGCGCTCCTTCCCTGAAAGTTTCGGGGGGATTCGTGAAGTGGGGGCTGAGAAAAAAGGGAGGTCCCAAAACGTGTTTTTCCCATGTTAATTTCCATAGGATGGTCTGACAAGTCTACAGCCCGAACCGCTGAACGGAATTACGCCAAACTTTGCAAAATTGTAGGGACTAGTACGCAGATGTGCCTTTGCTATGTTTCCTGAAAATTGCTCCAGTGTTTGTTTTGAAAATTAACTTCAAAAACACATATATATCTATAGGCGCGCTGCGAGCGCTCCCGGGTGCACGTACCGGGGAGCGCACCCGGCGCGCTACGGGAGTGCACGAGCGGAAAGCTGATTGGCTGTCGGGTGTCTGTCAGCATTCTAAATAGTCCGGAGAGTCTGCCATCTTGTGTCTCGGTAGAATCGAGACACAAGAGGTGAAAAAAGAAAGGGGGATATAATTAAAAGGGGGCAGAGTAGACACCCCCTGACTCCCTAGTTTTTCTGAGGCGGGCCTAGAAGGACCCTGAAGGGCAAAAAAACATTTTGTTTTTTTTTTAAATTTTCACGGGGTAAGCGCTGGCTGCGCTCATCGGTGCGCTCTCCGGTACGCGCACCCTGAGCACACCACGGGGAAAAACAGTGTAAAAAAATAGAGTAACAAAATAATGTAGAGTGTTTAGTGGTAAGTGAGCTCTGAAAAGAGCTGTTGTGTTAAGTGGGTGTTTTTTGTACCTACAAGTAGGTACCAATGCAGAGTCTTATATTCAAGAGGAAAACTCTATTCCCCTCATCTGTAAAATGAACACCATCTCTCCTATAGATGTCTTGCATGTTGTAACGCAAGTTGTTATGGTAAAAGGAACCAATACCATAGTCTCTCATGTAAGCAGAAACAGATTTATTTACATGTTTCCTTGCTTTCTCAATCTGTGGACAAACTTGGTTGGACCAGTTCCATTTTTGCCTTTGGCATATATTAGAGAATACCAAGGCAGTTTTTGGAAAAAGTGACATCAATTGCCCAAAGATGTCCTTTAAAAGTATTTCCAGACCTACCCCACTCAATGTGCCTAAATCATTTCCACCACAGTGCACAATTATAAGGCCAGGGTGTGGTAAATGCATAAAGGATTTTACCAATGGTATCAATTGGTGACTTCTCAATCCTCTTTGTCCAATCCATACAATGTCTACATTTGGTAAATCAAGGTTGTAAATACCTCTGTTAGTTGCATATTTTTTAGCCCAGTGGACATAGCTATGCCCCACAAACGAGATTTTTTTCATTTTGAAGATAGGTGTGTGAAGGTAGGTGTGCTTCTAGTCAGATGAGTTGTGGAAATGAAATGGCAGTTTGATTATGAAAAAAAGTGTTTGAGAATCAGTGCAGATGAATAAGTAGATATGATTAGAGCTTTCTTAAAAATCTCCACTGAAAATTAGGCTGCATGTTTTTTTTGTAAGAAGTCATTTCAATGGTTGAGAAAAAGTCATATAAAGAAACATTGCATTTTATTAGCTAGTAGATTGAGAGGTCAAGCAGGCTTGATGGATTTTTTGCAACATAGTAAAATGAACTTGTGAACTCTGTGTTGGTTTTAGAGGGAGTTACCATGGTTACTTGGTGAATGAGCACTGGGGGGATGGGTGAATGTTATGTGAGTTTTAAAGTCTTGAAATCTTCAACCAATTAAAATGTATAGTTTGGTTTTGAATTTGGGGGGGAATAATTTTAATTGGCTATGTGCCAGAATATGGCTCTGAAATCAGAAAGAATCTGTGCCATTATTGAAAGGCTCTCAGTGAAGGAAGCATTGTTCAGAGATTCTGCTTAAGAATATCTGTTGACTGTGACTGACACTGTTTGACATCTTCCAAACCATTTTTAAAGGTGAGTAATGAATCTTTTAAAAAAAGATAGAGTTTAAAGATTTTTTACAAGTATCATAGTGTGTGTTTCTGTGATTTAAGGAATGATATTTTTACCTTTTTCTATAATGTTAGCTGTGTGTTAATAAGGTAGTCTTTTTTATAAATTGTTTTTTATGCTTGGATTCAATGCTGGTATAGAAATTGTGTGATGGTTTAATTGGAGTTGTAAATATGGTCATTTTTTTTAAGCACATTGTGCAACCTGTAGCATGGGTGGAAGGAGTGAATGTCTGGAGAGGGATAGGAATAGCAGATAGAAACCCATATGAAATGGTGGGGAGATGCATAAAACACCCAGCTATGTCAAAGATTGTGCACGCAGCTTGTAAATATGCAGACAGGCAAAGCAATCTTTGACATAGCTGTGTGTTTATAAGGTAGACTCTCACAGTGATCCACTCCTCGCTCCCGCCTTGAGTGGTCGCTCCCCTGCCTCAGCGCTACAAAGCTGCAACGTGGTATCGTATTTGATAAGTGATCTGGGTCAAAGTATTGCTTTCTTAGCGCCAGGATTAAAATAGCGCTCACACTGCTTGGCTTGCTCTGTTTTAGACCAGCGCATTGGTTTTGTGTTTTCCCCCGGCGTCCTGCTCTGCCCTCCCCTCCATTTTGACTCTGTTGTTGTTGTGCTCCGTTCCCTTCAGCCCGCCCCGCCTCCCAGCTGAGACGCCCTCGCCCCTCCCCCTCCTCTATCCATATATGACAGTAGTTCCCGCGCGCAGCGTTCACGCGCAGCAACCACGCCCAACCCGCGCCGAAGGTGCGCCAAAGGTAAGCCCGTCTACGCCCGTCCGCGCCTGGCCCGCGCCCAGAGCCAGACCCCCTGCCCCTCGCGCGTCCCAGCCCCCCCGCATTACCTACGATGCCGCCACCCTCCTAGCCCTCAACCCCGGTCGCGCCCCCAACTGCGTCCAAGCCGCTCCTGGACACACCCATGGACCTTTCTCCTGCTACTCCTGCAAATTCATCGGCACCGACAACATCCCCGCTACGACCACTACACAGATTCCTGACCCCAACCACCTACAGTGCATCCTTCTCAACACTCGCTCGGTCCACAGACACGCCATTGACCTATGGAATCTACTAGACACCATCTCTCCAGACGTCGCCTTCCTAACAGAAACTTGGATGAACGCTTCCTCCGCCCCAGACATCACCATTGCCATCCCTGAAGACTATAAGATCACACGCAAGGACCGCACCGACCACACAGGAGGAGGAATCGCTATCGTCCATAAGAAATCAATCCGCATCTCAACCAGCTCTGACGCCAACCTCGCTAACTCCGAACACCTTCACTTCCAGATCCACATCGACCCCAAGACCACACTCAGAGGTACCCTCCTCTACAGACCCCCAGGACCTCGCGCAAAATTCAGTGAAGACATCACGGACTTCATCACTCCTCACGCGCTCCCCTCCAAAGACTACATCATTCTGGGAGACCTCAACTTTCACCTTGAAAAGTTCAACGACCGCAACACCACCACCCTCTTGGACAACCTCGCCAACCTCGGACTTAAACAACTGGTCACTTCCCCCACCCACATCGCAGGTCACACACTCGACCCCATCTTCACCTCCAGCAATCATGTCTCCTTCAGCCACACTACGGATCTCCTCTGGACTGACCACAGCTGCGTTCACTTCACCTACAACAAGCCAAAACCCATCAACCACCTCCAACCAACTCTGCAAAGAAACTGGAACAAAATCACCATCGACCAGATCTCCTCATCGCTCCTTCTAAACACCCCAGCCCACTCTTCTAACCCAAACCAAGCCGCCGCCAACTTCACCCTATGGTTATCCAACACCGCCGACACCTTAGCACCACTGAAAAAACATCAAAGCAAACCTGGCAGCAAGAAGACCTCATGGTTCAACGATGATCTTAAGAAGTCCAAGAAACTCTGCCGCTCCCTTGAAAAGGCCTGGAAAAAAGACCCAACCACTAGCACCAAGGACGCCTTCAAAATCACCACCCGCACACACCACCAACTAATCCGAAAGGCCAAGAAAACAGCATTCAAGGATCGACTTGACAACAACGCCCACAACAGCAAGGAACTTTTCAACATCGTCAAGGAATTTACCAATCCCTCGGCCAACTCCAACGACATCACCCCCTCTCAAGCCCTCTGCGACTCCCTAGCCTCATTCTTCCACAACAAAATTGCAGACATCCACAACAGCTTCGACAACCAACCCGGAGACCAACCCACCCAACCATATGCTGAACATTCTCCCCCCCTGAACACCCTCAACGACTGGAACCCAATCTCCACTGAGGACACCATCCGCCTGATGAACTCCATCCACTCAGGATCCCCCACAGACCCATGTCCTCACCACATCTTCAACAAAGCAGACTCCGTCATAGCACCGCACCTCCGAGATGTCATCAACTGCTCCTTCAACTCCGCCACCTTCCCGGAAAGCTGGAAACACGCCGAACTCACCGCCCTTCTGAAAAAACCCACAGCGGACCCCACCGAACTCAAAAATTACCGCCCCATCTCGCTCCTTCCATTCCCGGCCAAAGTAATCGAGAAAGCTGTCAACAACCAGCTCGCCGCTTTCCTCGAAGCCAACAAATCCCTCGACTCCTCACAATCTGGCTTCCGAGCAAAACACAGCACTGAGACCGCCCTCATCGCAGCAACAGACGACATTCGAACTCTACTGGACAATGGAGACACAGTCGCCCTCATCCTCCTCGACCTCTCTGCAGCCTTCGACACAGTCTGCCACAGCACCCTTTTACAACGCCTCAGAAACATCAGAATACAAGGAAAAGCACTTGAATGGATCACCTCGTTCCTCACCGGAAGAACCCAGAGAGTCCGCCTTCCACCATTCAAGTCCGAGGCCACTGAAGTCATCTGTGGCGTACCACAAGGATCCTCACTCAGTCCCAGCCTCTTCAACGTATACATGAGCCCCCTCGCGGCCATCGCCCGCCAACACAACCTCAACATCATCTCCTACGCGGATGACACTCAACTGATCCTTTCTCTTACCAATGACCCCAGCACCGCCAAAACTAACCTACATGAAGGAATGAAAGAAGTTGCCGAATGGATGAAACACAGCCGTCTGAAACTGAACTCAGATAAAACAGAAGTCCTCATCTTAGGTACATCCCCCTCTGCATGGGACGACTCTTGGTGGCCGGAAGCCCTTGGAAAAGCACCCATCCCGACAGACCACGCACGGAACCTAGGCGTTATCCTGGATTCTTCACTCTCAATGAACAGACAAGTTAACGCCATATCCTCATCCTGCTTCAACATTCTCCGCATGCTCAAAAAAACATTTCGCTGGATCCCCACCGAAACCAGAAAAACAGTCACCCACGCTCTTGTCACGAGCCGACTGGACTACGGAAACACCCTCTACGCAGGTACTACCGCTAAACTCCAGAAGAAACTCCAACGAATCCAAAACGCCTCAGCCAGGATCATATTAGACATCCCGCGCAACGAACACATCTCTGGCCACCTGAAAGACCTCCACTGGCTACCCGTCAATAAGAGGATCACTTTCCGACTGCTAACCCACGCACACAAATCACTCTACGACATCGGACCAGAATGCCTCAACTCACGACTGTCCTTCTACACCCCCTCCCGCCAACTACGTTCTTCCAGCCAAGCCTTCGCCACTGTACCTCGCATCAACAAGACCACCATGGGAGGCAGATCCTTCTCATACCTGGCTGCTAAAACATGGAACTCACTCCCCACTCACCTTCGCCTTACCCAGAACCACCTAGCATTCAGAAAGCAACTTAAAACGTGGATATTTGACAAGTAATCCTCCTCCCCTCCCTAAGCGCCTTGAAACCCTCTGGGTATGTAGTGCGCTATATAAATTCTTTGACTTGACTTGACTAGTTATAAGATCTCTCACGGCATTTCATATTCTTGTCTGGGTGTATATTTACAAGCTGTGTGCACAATCTTTGACATAGCTGTGTGTTTATAAAGTAGACTCTCACAATGTTAACATCTCTCACATTACATAAGGTAAGGTCATGGGATTGCCTCATGTGAAAGGATGCATTGCTGGAATTTTTTTTTTCTACAATTATTTACACTGTTTTTTCCTGTGGTGCGCTTGAGGGCCTCATTTATGAGGCCATGCGTCACTTTTATGCCGCCGGTGCGTCACTTTTTGTGACACAGCAGAGGTGTAAAAATTGCACTTTGTTGAGTTATATTTACAAAGTGACGCATCTAGGTAGATACGTCACTTTGTAAAGCCCTGTGCCATATCATATGTGTGTCAGGTGTAATGTATGCAAAGGGGGCGTATTGACGCAAAGAAAGGTTGTACAAATGACGGAGTGGAATCTATGAGATTTCACTGCGTCACTTTTAGGACGCTGTTGTGTGAAATTTTTGCACCTGTCTCACAGCAGGTGTAAGACTGACGCAGGCCCTATCACTTAGGGCTTGCCCTATGTGAAAGGATGCATTTTTGGAAATTATTTTTTTAAATGTCATAAATTTAGATAGAATATACAAAGAAAAGAGAGACATATTTACAAGCTGCGTGCGCAATCTTTGACATAGCTGTGTATTTATAAGGTAGACTTCTTTATAAATTGTTTTTTATGCTTGGATTCAATGCTGGTTTAGAAATTGTGTGATGGTTTCATTGGATTTGTAAATATGGTCTTTTTTTTTAAGCACATTGTGCAACCTGTAGCATGGGTGGAAGGAGTGAATGTCTGGAGAGGGATAGGAATAGCAGATAGAAACCCATTTGAAATGGTGGGGAGATGCATAAACACACAGCTATGTCAAAGATTGTGCACGCAGGTTGTAAATATGCAGGCAGACAAAACAATCTTTGACATAGCTGTGTGTTTATAAGGTAGACTCTCAGTGAAAAGATCTCTCACGGCATTTCATATTCTTGTCTGGGTGTATATTTACAAGCTGTGTGCACAATCTTTGACATAGCTGTGTGTTTATAAGGTAGACTCTCACAATGTTAACATCTCTCACATTACATAAGGTAAGGTCATGGGATTGCCCCATGTGAAAGGATGCATTGCTGGAATTTTTTTTTTCTACAATTTTTCACACTGTTTTTCCCTGTGGTGCGCTTGAGGGCCTCATTTATGAGGCTATGCGTCACTTTTATGCCGTCGGTGCGTCACTTTTTGTGACACAGCAGTGGTGTAAAAGTTGCACCTTGTTGAGTTATATTTACAAAGTGACGCATCTAGGTAGATGCGTCACTTTGTAAAGCCCTGTGTCACATTATATGTGCGTCAGGTGTAATGTATGCAAAGGGGGCGTATTGACCCAAAGAAGGGTTGTACAAATGACGCAGTGAAATCTATGAGATTTCACTGCGTCACTTTTAGGACGCTGTTGTGTCAAAATTTTACACCTGCCTCACAGCAGGTGTAAGACTGACGCAGGCCCTTTCACATAGAGCTTGCCCCATGTGAAAGGAAGCATTGCTGGAAATAATTTTTTTAAATGGCATAAATTGAGATAGAATATACAAAAAAAGAGAAACATATTTACAATATGTGTGCGCAATCTTTGACATAGTTGTGTGTTTATGCATTTTCCCACCAATGCTGTGAGAGATGTTAACATTGTGAGAATCTACCTTATATATATTAATATTGTGGACATGTGCGTAAGATCACACTGATGGGTGAATTAAGCTTCACTCACAGTGTGATCTGAGGCAGATTAGCAGGATGTTACATGTAATGAGAAATTAATGTTATGTGTTGCTTATATATAGGTTGCCTGTTTTTCGTCTGTAGAGAAAGTGAAACAATATGAGCAGAGACACACATACTGCTTGCAGAGACAGACATGGTACATTATATCTAACATTCTGATCATGTGCCTAAGATCACACTGTGAGTGAAGCTTCATTCACCCATCACTGTGATCTTAAGCAGAGTCACACATACTGTTGGCAGAGACAGACATGGTACATTATATCTAACATTCTGATTATGTGCCTAAGATCACACTGTGACTGAAGCTTGATTGACCTATTATTGTGATGTTAGGCAGTCACATATACTGTTGGCAGGGATAGACATGGTACATTATAACTAAAATTTTATTAATCTGTCTAAAATCACACTGTGAGTGAAGCTAGCAATAATGAACAAATAGAGTGCTAACATTTAGAATATATGGCAAATGTGTGACACATCTGAATGCCTTCTTGATGGAACTTAAGTAAACAAGCATTGAAAATACAATAGATTTGGTGTGATATTAGGCACAAGTGCACCATATTACATGTAATCTACCATCTCTTTGTCTGCAAGCAGTATATATGTCTCTGCTGATATTATTTCAAATTATTTTCAGGTGAAAAACAGACAAACTATCTATAAACAAAACATAACATTAAATAATAAATAATATTTAACATTGTGGAAGCGGTTTGTAAGTATGCCAATGAAACCTTTACACTATTTCTGGACCAGCATTAATATCAAACATTGAAAATTTATGGCAAATGTGTGACACATCTGAATGTCTTGTTGATGGAACCTAAGTAAACAAGCATTGAAAATGCAATAGATTTGGTGTGATCTGAGGCACATGTGCACGATATTATATGTAATCTATCATCTCTTTCAGTGCAAGCACTATGTGTGTCTCTGCACTAATTATTTCTCTGTATTTACAGGCCAAAAACAGACCACCTATACATAAACAAGACATACAAATTAATTAGTTAATCGTTTTTGACAAAAAGCAAAGCACATGTAATGTAAATGAGCCTTTTGTTCTACACTAGTGTTTATATTGTTTACTTATTGTAATTGCTATGTAATATGTTTGTAGTGGTCTATAATATGTTATTTTTTGTTTTCCACAGATTACAATCATCTATACAAACAAACAAAAAGATGCCTTCTAAAAGAAGAACAGAAAAAAATTATAAACGAAAATTAAGGTCGAAGGAAAAAGAAATTCAAGAACCAACCTAAATAAAATCTTCAGAGAAAAAGAAAAATGCTCCTGGTAAGCAAAGTAAAAATTTGCTGAGGAAGTTAATGAAATGTGAAGCAAAAAAAAGTTGTTTACCTAAGAAAAATGAAACACCTGTAATTTCAAAAAAGACAGGATATCCTTCTAAAAATGTTAGACGTGTACAAGGAGATAATATATTGCAAAGAAATTGAAGAAGCAAACAATTTTCTGACATTCGTAGACAAATGTTTTACAACAGGATTATATCGAATTTATTAAAAAATATAAAAAGTTATAAACAAAAGACAGCTTTTTACAAGAAAAAAAAACATAGTTAAGATCGTGGATGAAGCATTTAAAGTGAAAAATACATTGTTTTGTTTAGTAATGAATAGAATTCGTACACTAGATAAGGTAATCAATGTGTTCAAATCAAAATGTAAGTGGAGGAGAGTAATTAATCGGACTAATTTTTGTGATGTTTTTTCTGGAGAATGGAAGCATAGTTCAAGTTGTGAGCCATTTTTTAATGAAGAAAGTTACTTTCAGGATAATGATTTGGTGCATGCAGTTGACACCAGTGGTCGAGCATATGAGGTGAAGGACGGTTGTCCGGTTGAAAAAGAAGAGATTGTGCCTAGAAATACAGAAGAGGTGTTAGCTGATGAAGTTTTAGGGAGATGTCCTAAGGCTCCAGTGTATACATGGAATTGTAGTAGTATTTGCAGTGTCCAACAGGAATCAATTGATTTGTTTCGCACTTTCTTACGGACATATACTAAGAAAACTGTGAAACAAAAAATGAAAATTTTACAAGAGTTAGATCCTTGTAGAGTGAGAGAAAAAACAGGTTTGCAAGGGCATTCACTGGCTTGTCTTTCAAGAAAAGTATGTCAGAGTGTTTTTCACCATTTTAGGATGTTAGCAGTGGATCATAACAGAGTGAGGAAATTAGTGAGAAGGTTGTACTATGCAAAAAGTCCAGCACTTAAACTAAAACAATTAAACAGTGCTCTTTTGCATGGAACTGAATTAGATGTCAAAAACATTTGTGATGAAATTGAGTTTTGTTACTTTGGTGAAAAAGAGGTTAGTGCAGAAATTGATACAGTAATGGAAGGTAATGTAGAAGAGAATGTAGAGGTTAAGTACAGAAAAATTTGAAAATGAAATTATAAAGTTTAAGGTCAATTCAAGTGAAAGGCCTAATTTTTCTTGTGTTTGTTGTCGACGGACTCATTATAAGCATCAGACTAGATTAGTTGATTTATATGTAAAAAGCGAAAAGATAAATAATAATGAGTGGAAGGATTTTGCAACTTATTTGTTGGTTGAAAATTGTTTTGATTTGGGCTCTGATCAACGTATTTGTACATATTGCTATAATAAATTAAATGAAAATAAAATGCCTGCTAGAGCTGTTCATAATAATCTTCCTTCTGAATTGATGGATTTAAATACCTATGAGTCTATTCTGATTCAATGGGGCTGATTCTGATCCTGGATTTTTATTTTCCATACAAATAGCATTTGTATTTTTTTCCATACAAATTGTAAAAGTCCCTTCCAACCCGTGTAGTACGATTCGTATGGGAAAAATACATACAGATCGGCCCGATCCTTACAAATCGGATCGGGAAAAGCTGTGTGACACGGACTTGTAAAAAAGACCATACAATTTGTAAAAAGGCTGTCCAACCCGTCAAGTACGATTCGTACCGGGTTGTCAGCATACAATTTGTATGGAAAATGGCCTGTATACGGGGAATGACTCGTACCAGGCAACGAAGCGAACCCCTATACGCCTCGTACCCTGGTATGACTAGTTCTGGGGGTACGACTCATACCGGGGTACGGGTCGTATAGGGGTATGAGGTATACAGGGGTCCCCCCACATGCGAGGCGTGCGTACCCCAACATCGTGCATGTACGCAAAGTACGTACACGATTTTTGGGGTATGGTGCGTAAATACGTGATTTTGGGGTACTGGTCGTGTACGCACCGTACAAGCACCGTACCCCAAAATCGCGTACGTACACACCGTACCCCAAAATCATGTATGTACGCACCATACCCCAAAATCACGTATGTACGCACCGTACCCCAAAATCGCGTATGTACGCACCGTACCCCAAAATCGTGTATGTACGCACCGTACCCCAAAATCACGTATGTACGCACTGTACCCCAAAATCAAGTATGTACGCACCGTACCCCAAAATCGCCTTTTGGGGTACGGTGCGTAAGTACGCGATTTTGGGGTACGGTGCGTACATACGCGATTTTGGGGTACGGTGCGTACGTACGCGATTTTGGGGTACGGTGCGTACATACGCGATTTTGGGGTACGGTGCGTACATACACGATTTTGGGATACGGTGCGTACGTACGCGATTTTGGGGTACGGTGCTTGTACGGTGCCTACACGACCAGTACCCCTTCATCACGTATGTACGCACCGTACCCCACTTTCCGTGCCATCCGTACGCATCGTACATACGCACCATACCCCTGTTTTCATGGGGTGTACGACGCGTACATGAGGGGGTCTGTCTCGTACTGTTTTCGGGGCGTACAAGGTTTTTCCAGCACTTTTTGGCTCTTGTAAAAAAAGAGCTGTATGGAGTGCCGTTTGTACGAATCGTACTTGCCGGGTTGTAAACTGCTGCCGGGAATACATGCGAACGTCGTGTACAGAGCAATCCGAATCGGAATCGCTTGTATATACGAGTTGTATGGTCTTTTTACAATTTGTATGGAGTGCGTCTATTTGTACGGATCGTACTTCCTAGGTTGTAGGGGCCTCCTTACAAGTACGAGTACGAGTTGTATGGGGAAAACGCTCCATACCACGATTTGTACAGTGTTTTTCCAGGATCGGAATCGGCCCCAATGTGTGCATCCTTTTCAGGTTATTGTTCGCATGGAGCCTAAGACAGGGAAATTGCCTCCTTCAGATTTACAGAGAGGATTAAAGGGAAGAGTTGTTTATTTGCCTCTAGATTTTAAGAAAAATATTGATACCATTGGTGTTGAAAAAGTAGAAGAGGAACCTCTGGTTATTCTAGTTAATGGTGTTCCGACAAAAAGTAAGAAAACCTGGCAAGAATTAGTGGATGTTAGGAAAGTCAAGAAGGTAAAAAATAATCAATACTATAAAAATGTGAATGTGGGAGATGAGGAAACAACTGTACAAGACGACACTGATATCTCTGCTGGACAAATAGAAAAAGTTGATGTCTCTAGAAGTGAAGAAATTTACGAACATTATAGTGTTCATCCATTGCATTCCAAAGAGGTAATGGGGAATGCTATTGACTTGTTTCAGATGAAAAAAGCTGAAGGAAGTCCCATTAGTGTATGGGAAGAAAGTTTAGAAGCTCGTTGCTTTCCACAGTTATTTCCAACAGGTGAAGGTGGACGATATGACGACCGACCTGTTCAAATTCCTGCATCTGAATACCGGACTTCAAGATTATATGCAGAAGATCCAAGGTTTCGTCAATGCATTCCATATTTGTTCCATCTACTGTTTGAGAGTGACTTGTCTGGACTTTCCTATGCAGTAAACCATATATTGAAAAGTGGAGCACATCTGCAAAATGTTTCGGCAAGGGACTTTATGGATAAAGTGAAACTGCAAGACAGTGTTTTGGAATCTCAGCTAATTAATCTCATGGCATGTCAGCGTGGTACTAACGAGTATTGGTACCGTCATCATGGGGAATTGAAATGTATGCTAAGAAACTTAGGAACTCCTACATGGTTCCTCACTCTTAGCTGTGCTGAGTATGCTTGGGAAGACTTACTTGAATTTCTACGAGAGGCAAATAAAAACATTGAAAATATTGAATACAAGACACCTGGAGAACTGTGCTCTTTGGATCCAGTTAATGTATGCAGGTATTTCAATCATAGGTTTGAAGCAATGATGTCTTTTATTACAAACAAAAAAAATCCTCCGCTTGGAGAGGTGTTGGATTTCTTTTGGAGAAAGGAGTATCAAGCAAGAGGTGCTCCTCATATACATATGCTACTATGGATTAAAGATGCACCAAACTTTGGAACAGATTCAGATGAGAAAGTGATGAGTTTCATTGAGCAGTAATCTACATGTGCTGTTCCGAAAAGTACAGAAGAAAACAATTTAAGACATCAAGTTTTACGCTTTCAAACCCATCGTTGTGGGAAATACTGTCGTCGAAAATACAAATCCAAAGACAAGTTCTACACAAAATGTCGTTTTGCATTTCCACGTCCAGTAACATCGAAAGGAAGAGTCAACAATTTTATGTCTTCTCTCCGACATACTGTGACAAGAAAATCACCCAAACATACATATAACCTAAGAAGAAATGAGGAATCCAAATTCATAAATGACTACAAACCAGTCATTTTATCCATGTGGAATGCTAACATGGATATTCAATATGTGGCTGACAACTCTATTGCTGTGGCTCGATATGTGACGTCTTACATCACAAAATCAGAAAAGAAGGAACTGAAGGAAATGTGGGAAGAAATTTCACATGAAAAGAGTCTAAGAAAGAAATTATATAGTTACAGTCTAAAGATGTTGTCGCATCGAGAAATTGGAGCGTATGAATGTTCTGATCGGTTGTCATCAGCAAGTCTATATGCCAAATCTAGAACCATCATTTGGGTGAGTCTAGGTCTTGCTGCAACACGAAACCGAGTTTTAAAATCTGTACAAGAAATTGAGTATTTGGCGGAGAAAGAACCAGACAGTACAGATATTTTGAAGACAATCATGTTGGATACATACTATCCAAATAGAAGTACTCACCTTGAGAACGCTTGTCTCTATGAAGTTCTGCAAACCTTTTAAAAGGAACATCACAGAAGACATCAATAAAGGTGTATATGCTGTAATTGGATGTGAAGGCTGTTTAGTAAAACAAAGAAAAGGCCATTTGATTAATCATCGAAAATTGAGTTGTGATTCTCCAGACAGAAGAGAATTTTATTACTTAGCACTTTTACAACTCTTTAAACCTTGGCGTAGAGAAGAGGAACTACTTGGAGATTTTCTTACTTATGAAGATTCGTTCAATGCAACCAAAGATACCATAGAATGTCCTGTTTTTTCAAGTTATCTGCAAATGTTGAACGAGGAAATACAGCAAGAAGCTACAATTGCAGCAGAGATTGCTAGAGACAGTTCTCAAGACAGTCAGAGTTCTGCTTCATTGAGTCAGGATCCACTAGGAGGACCAATTATACAAAATGAAGCTGCCATTGCTATGGATGAAGTTGAAAGAGCCATGGAACAAGCTCAGGAGGATGTACTTGATTTAGAAGATTTGGAAAAAGAACTAAACGTTGAGCAGAGACAAATATATGACGAAGTCACACAACAAATTGAGCATGGTTTATCACATGAGAAAAAAGAGTGCTTATGTACATCATTTGTGCCTATCCGACTATATGTCAGTGGAGAGGCAGGAACTGGGAAAAGTTTCCTGATTAAAGTGATTGCAACATATTTGCAGAAAACAACGGAATCATCGCTCTCTTGTGTTGTTACTGCTCCAACTGGGTTGGCAGCACACAACATTAAAGGAATTACTTTACACCGCTTATTGATGCTGCCAGTGGAGCATGATAACAAATTGCAATACCACAAGCTATCTGGAGAAGCTTGTTGTGAAGTTTCAAGAGTACTAAAGAAAATTAAACTTCTTATCATTGATGAAGTAAGCATGGTATCAAATGTAATGCTTGCTTTTGTGCATTTAAGAATGCAAGAAACTCTTAAAACAGACTATGATGCGTTATTTGGAGGGAAACATATAATTGTTTTTGGAGATTTACTGCAACTAACTCCAGTGTAAGGACAGCCAGTGTTTAAAATGCTTACGCATGAAGATACCAGGAAGTGTTTGGGAAGCATTGGAAATGTTAACATATGGCTAAATTTCAAATATGCAGAACTGCTTCAAAATATGCGACAGGCAAAGGATGAAGATTATAAAAATATTCTCCAAGATGTAAGAATTGGAAAACTAACTGAGCATGGCAACGAAGCTTTACATTCACAATTAATTTCAAATTTGTTTCCAAAGGAAAATATTCTCCCAGAGAATATTTTTAAGAAAATTCCTGAAAACAAGTCTGTCATATGCTTGATGCCAACTCTGCAAGAATGTTCAATCTTCAACACCAAAATGTTAAAGTTGGAAAATCAAGAGATTGTGAAACTGGAAGCTATTGATAAAATAGAACATGAAGGAGCCACTATATTTTGTCAGAAAAGTTGAAAACAAAATTGGATTCTTTAGAGAAGACAATATCCAAAACTGCTGGTATGTAAAAGACTCTGTATACATCTTTAAATTGTCGTATAATTTTACGACGTAATTTACATGTGGAAAGAGGTTTAGGGGCAGATTCTCAGAATCTGCCCCTTTGCGACCGGTATTTTTGCATTTGGGATGCATCATTCTAAATGCAAAAATCGCAAATAGAGAATTCGCTAAATTGCGATAGTTTGCATTTAAGGAATCTCAAATTGAGATTCCTTAAATGCAATGCATGAAAGTTTAATAGGGCACGCAAATTACCACGAAGTACAACTTCATGGTAATTTGCAAAAAATTTGAAAAATGCACTAAAGTGCATTTTTCAAAGTTTCATGTTGGGTACACACATGCCCTAAGGGCATGTGTGTGCACAACATATGTGCACAGATCAAATTCAGGGGTGCAACAGGGTGTCCTTTGGACACCCCTGCACCCTTGAAATCGCAATCTCAATTTGCGAATCGCTAATTGCGATTCGCAAATGAGATTGTCTTCCCATTCATTCCTATGGGCCTCTAGGCCCATAGGAATGAATGGGGAGGTATTCCTTAATTGTGACTCGCAATTTGCGAGTCGCAATTAAGGAATTCTAAGAAATCGCTATTTTTGTAGTGATTTCTTGATGCATTCCATTTTGCTATTCCTTATTAGCGATTCCTTATTTTTGGCTAATAAGGAATTGCAAAATGGATGCTTGATGCATCTGGCCCTTAGTAAATGGAGCAATGGGTCATGTTGTAGATTTTGTGAATTACCGAAATAGAGATGGAATTGAAATTATAAAAATTAAATTTGATGGTATTGAAGAAGTACAACAAATCACTCGTTGTTCTGCTCGCTTTTTGCTAGTGAAAGATTTATATGTCCGCAGCAAACAGTTTCCTGTTTCTTTAGCATATGCAGTAACTATTCATAAATTTCAAGGTTTAAGTGTTGATACTGCTTTGGTGAATATTGGAAATTCTGTGTTCAAGGAGGGCATGGCATATGTTGCTTTATCTCGAGTGAGAACTTTATCTGGATTGTACTTGATTGATTTTGAAGAGACAAAGATTAATGCAGATCTAAATTGTGTAAAAGAATATAATAGGTTAAGAAGAGAGTATGCTCCAAATTTACCTCAATATCCTCTGTTTGAAAAGCGTGTGGTAGGCCGAAAAAGAAGAAATGAGAAAAATTGTAATGAAGTTGTAGCAAAAAGAAAAAAAGTAGATGAACCAGTAATTGTAAGCAGAAAGGAAATGGATTCAGTTAAAGATGTTGTTGGATTTCAATTTGAAAATAGTTCTGGTGTCAACTGCTATGCTAATGTAGTGGTTAATATTGTTTTCTTTCTCCAAACTGTAAAAGAACAGATTGCTGAAAATCGTGATCAAACACTTTGTTGTTTATTAAATTCTGTGTTTGGGAAATGTAGCATTGATAGAACAAAAATACAAAGTGTTTCTGAAATTCGAAAGGTTTTAGACATATGTTCTGGTCTAAATCAATTTTCACAGAATATTCAGCAAGATTGTCAGGAATTTCTAATGTATATGCTTGTTGTTTTACAAGATGAAGGAGTAGATGTAGACAATCTTTTTGGCCTTTCTTATAAATGGCAACATGATTTGGACAATTGCTCCTTTTCAAGTAGTACTACAGTAGACACTGAAAGATTTATATATTTGACTTTACCAGACTGCAAATCAGTGTCTTTTAATAATCTAGTTAGAGCAGCAAATCAAAACATGGTGTGTACTCAATGTAAATCTGAAATGTTATCAACTTTATTTTTAATAAGATATGGACAGTATGTTATTTTAATGTTCCAACGATGTAGACCTGATGGGACTAAATTGACTACATTAATTAAAAATGTTGTGGCTTCTCAATTATCAATTTCAGGAAGAACCTTTACAACTGCAGCAATTATTTACCATGATGGTCCTTCAACAACATCAGGACATTACACAGTTTATTTAAAATGTCAAAAAGGTTGGCAGCTCTGTAATGATACTCAATTGACTTTCAAACAACGTTTGCCTTCTGACTTACTAAATTCTTACCTGGTGTTCTTACAACCGAAATTTTCGGGAAGGTAATTGACCTATGAAGATCGCAGCAGTTAATATACCGTAGTTTACTCTTCAAAATTACTTTCTGAATGAGAGTGATGAAGGTAATAAAAAACATGTAGTTTTCATAGAGATAGTATATTTTTATTATATAAAGTGTGCTGTGAGTATTATAGGAATTATTTATTAAATGCAAACTAGAGATGGAAGTAAAACTCTTGTTTCATAACGTGAAAGATGTTGGAGCTTTTCTTTCAGAAAGTCGGGTAAATGAGACATTACGAAAACAGTGGACTAATTTCCATAAAAAAGGACTTTCCATATACTATTTGGCCTCGTGGAAAAGTGGATGGATCAAAAGTGAGTTTAGATATGGTTTTTAAAAAATTACATTATTTAAGTAATTATTTAATGGGTTTTTTAAACAGTTTTAAGTGAAATTCAATATATTCTGAGAACAGCAAAAATAAACCATTTAACATGTTGTTGAAATTATTTTGTATTTTGTATTATTAAATATATAATATTATCCCGTTCTCTTATACTCACTTACCTATTTCCACCTTCTATCACTTCTCTTAACTTCCCCTTCTTGCCTTTTTTGACTCTCCCTCACCTCCCTTCCTTTATTCCATTTTCCACACATATTCTCATTAACCACTCCTTCATGGCTCATTACCTCTCTTCCATCCACCAATTTCTAGCTGTCAGTCACTCTACTTCACTCCCCTTCCCTTTGTTTCTTTTCTTTATTCCCTCAATAATGCTCCTTCTCTCATTAACCTTATTACACTTCACTCACTTCTTTTCTCACTTCCTATATCCTCTCACATCCTCACTCCCTTTCCATCACAGCCTGTCTCTTAGCTTCAGTGTCTGGATCTTCTCAATCTATCACTCCTCTTCCGTCATGCTTACTCCCTAAAAATGACCTACACTCCCTTCCTTACCTTGCTTTACTCTCTTACTCAGTTCCTTTGTGTCACTCTTTCCTTTACTATTTGAATATTCTCACTCGTTTACTTCGTTTGTCTCTAGCTCACTTGCTTTTATTCTCTCTTTATTTTTCCTTTTTCATCAACCTTCCTGCATTTCACTCATCCTCAATTACTCTTGTTAATCTCCTACTTTGTCTCTTGTATTGTAAAATATATAATATAAATATTGTAACTTATTTTGTTTTGTCTTTCACAGATATAAATTTAAATGAAAATATCAAACTAAATTGATATTACTTATAAGGTAAGTTTGATGTAGAATATTTATTTTCTCTATACTATTTTCCTTAACCTCACTACTCTTCTCTGATGCTCCCACACCTCTGTTCCCTTATTGCAATTGCCTCACTTATTCTGAATCCCCACGTTTACTCCCCTTTTCCTCACTCCTCTCTCACACTCACCTTCTTTCAGACCTTTTCCTTTACTTTCCTTCCTCTCTCTTCCTTTCCTTATTACTTTCTCTCCTTACTCCACTTCACTAACTCCTTCTTTTACTCCCTCTGTCCACTTGCTTCTACACTCCCCTTACCTCATTTTCTACGTCTCTTTAGTCTCTCACTCGTCTTCTGTCGAGATCACTCCCTATAACTTAGTTATAGTCACACACTCTCCTTTTTTGATACCTTCTCTTTTACTTACCTTCCTCTCTCTTCCCATCCTTTGCTTTTTCATTTTTTTCCTTTCTCTTACTCTTATTACTCCACTTCAATAACTCCTTTTCTCAAATCCTCTGTTTTCTTATTTATTCACTCCACTTTTCTCAGTCTTTTTCTATTACCCTCAAATAATTTCCAGAAATGCATCCTTTCACATGGGGCCAGCCCCATGTGAAAGTACCTGCATCAGTCTTACGCCTGCTGTGAGGCAGATGCAAGATTGTGACACAACAGCATCCTAAAAGTGACGCAGTGAAATCTTATAGATTTCACTGTGTTACTTCTATGAATTTTACTTGCGTCAATACGCCCCCTTTGCATACATTACATCTGACGCAGGTATAATGTGGCACAGGGTTTTACAAAGTGACGTATCTACCTAGATGTGTCACTTTGTAAATATAACTCAACTAGGTGCAATTTTTACACCACTGGTGCGTCACAAAAAGTGACGCATCGGCGGTGTAAAATTGACATATGGCCTCATAAATGAGGCCCTCAAGCGCACCACAGGGAAAAACAGTGTAAAAAATTGTAGAAAAAAAATAATTTGAAGAAATGCATCCTTTCACATTGGGGCCAGCCCGATGTGAAAGGGCTTGCGTCAGTCTTAGGCCTGCTGTGAGGCAGGTGCAAGATTTTAACACAACAGCGTCCTGAAAGTGACACAGTGAAATCTCTTAGATGTTACTGCGTCACTTGTACGACCCATCTTTGTGTCAATACACCCCCTTTGCATATATTATACCTGGTGCAGGTATAATGTGGCGCAAGGGTTTACAAAGTGACACATCTACCTAAATGCATTACTTTGTAAATATGACTCAACAAGGTGATATTTTTACCCCACTGGTGCGTCACAAAAAGTGACGCACTGGCACCGTAAAAGTGACACATGTCCTCATAAATGAGGTACTGAAGCGCAACATAGGGAAAAACAGGTCTTCTCTTTATTTTATTTCCTTTCTTTTGTTTTAATTCATTGTTTTATATATTTCCCTTATTTCATTCTCCTGACTCCACTTCAATTACTACTTCTTTTTCTTTGTCTGTCTTCTTAGTTCTACGCTTCCCTTCCTTTAATGTCTTTCTGTTAGCCTAATTCTCTCCGTCCCTTTAGTCTCTCACTTTTCTTCTGTCACGCTCACTGTCTATAACTCGTCCATACTCATACACTCACATTCTTTCAGACCTTATACTTTACTTTCTTACCTCTCTTTTCCCATCCTTCACTCCTTCACTCTTTTCACTTTCCTTACTCCTCTTTCTGCAGTTCAGTAAGTGCTTCTGTCAATCCCTCTGTCCTCTAACTTACTCACTCCCCTTTTCTCACTCTCTCTGTGTTACCCTCATTCTCTCCGTCCTCTTAGTCTCTCACTCCTCTTTTATCATGCTCACTCCCTATTAGTGAGCCATACTCTCACACTCATCTTCTTTCAGACGTTCTCTTTTACTTTCCTTCCTCTCTCTACACTCCCCCTTACCTCATTCTCTCTCTGTTATTCTCATTCTGTCCGTCTCTTTAGTCTCTTGCTCCTCTTCTGTCAAGCTCACTCCCTATAACTTAGTTATACTTACACACTCATGTTCTTTCAATCCCCCTACTTCACTTCTCTTCCCCTCTCGTCCCTTTTTTTCCTCCTTCACTCATTTTCTTTTCCTCTCTCATTAGGACTGGGGTGGCAGCGGTGGTTCTCTAATGCTCAAACAATGATCATAATACTTTGTTCCCCGTAACAAAGTACGGCATCACAATTTTTGCATTTGATGGAGGCCTCATTAAAAACAGGTTGATTATTTGGGATCAGCTGCTCTGGTCGCCCCCTGACCGATGCAGTTATTCCTCTCGTTGAAGGAGAGGCACTATTTCTTGGAGCCTCTCGTGCCAGAGCCCTGACACTCTTTCTGGCATAGTTCTGGGCATGCCTCCTCTGCACGTGCCGAATCATAGTTTGATTACCAAAATTGTACTTCATTCTGGGGTCTTTTCTGCAAAATATAGTATGGCACATATTGAATTCCACGTTTGGAGTATTACAATTCTCTGTATTCTGAAAATACAATAAATGGCGGCGATAGTGTACATTAGAGAGAAATAGTGAGCGAAAGAAGGCATGAGATGAAAGAGAGATGTGAAATGCTCATTGGAGAAAATATATAGGGAGAAGGGAAGTAACTGTGAGTAAACTTACTATGTAATACAGAAATGTTGCACTCTATACTATAAGTCTCACTTTATACCACAATTATTTCACTACTATCTCATAAATTTCAAGTACAATAACAGAAAAAATGTCTCAAACAATTTATAATTTATAAATATAAATTTATTCTTCAGAATTTTCATAATTTAGAAGTACTTCTAGCATTATTTGATCAGGAATCTCCTCATCACAACTCTTCATAAATGACTCCTGGAACTCAACTTCGTCCAAACATTCCAATAATTGAGCATCCAATGTTTTATCATTAAAATCCTCAATTCCATCGTCTATGAAAAGAAGGTATTCTACATGGATAGTGTTATGAATAGGATCATTTGAAACCTCAATCAAACTCTCCTCAACGAAGGTTGCAGAAATTTTAAAATTAATATTAACGGTGTCCTCATTGATATTCATATTCTTTTCAAATTTCTTGCTGTAAATAGCAGGAAAAAAATCACTTTCATTTATCGTTTTTAGTAATAGATAATATTAAACTAGCTTTATCAAGTATTAAATTGCCATACAAATTAATAACTCACCTTTTAGAAAGGAGTAGAAGAGATAATACTGTGTAAATTTCACACCAGAAATAGAACACCAAATATTCCTCACAAATGTACCTCAAAGAGTACTATCACAAAATGGCTGTGTTTACCTCTCATTAGAGAACTATTTCATTAGTAGAAAACCAATGAAACTTTATCACACACAAATTCAAAACCAAAGAAACATTTTAATTGGTTGTAAATTTCAAAAGCTAATTGGCTCTTGGGTGTCGGTAAACATTCTAAATGGTCTGCATAGTCCGCCATCTTGTGACTCTGAAGAACAGAGACACAAGATGTGAAAAATAAATGGGGAAATAATTTAAAAGGGGCAGAATAGACACCCTCTGACCACCTAGGTTTTCTGAGGAGGGCCTAGAAGGACCCTGACAGGCAAAAAAACGTCTTTTTTTTTTTTTATTTTCACGGGGTGAGCGATGGGTGCGTTCCCAGGTGCGCTCTCCGGTACGCGCACCCTGAGCGCACCAAAGGGAAAAACAGTGTAAAAAATAGAGTAAAAAAAATAATGTAGAGTGTTTAGAGGAAAGTGATGCATTGCTGGAATGTGTCACAAAAATGATGCAACTCCTGCAATGCATTCTTTCACATAGGGCCAGTCTTATGTGAAAGGGCCTGCATCAGTCTTACGGCTGCTGTTAAGCAGGTGCAAGATTTGGATGCAAGAGCGTCATAAAAATGACCCAGTGATGTCTCTTAGATGTCACTGCGTCACTTCTACGACCATTCCTTATGTCAATACACACCCTTTGCATACATTACAGCTGGCGCAGGTATAATGTGGCGCAGGGGTTTACAAAGTGACGCATCTACCTAGATGCGTCACTTTGTAAATATGACTCAACAAGGTGTATTTTTTACACTACTGGTGCGTCACAAAAGTGACGCATCGGTGGCGTAAAAGTGACACATGTCCTCATAAATGAGGCCTTCAGTCTTCTACTCATGTGTCATATTTAATTTATGACGCATTATGTCAGAAGTACTTACAGATACATCAGTATTTCTGACGTATCTGTAAGCGCAAAAGTGAAGAAATGCTGGAGTGTGTCACAAAAGTGACACAACTCCAGCAATGCATCTTTTCACATGGGGCAAGTCCTATGTGAAAGGGCCTGTATGAGTCTTACGCCTGCTGTGAGACAGGTGCAAGATTTTGACACGACGGTGTCCTAAAAGTGACGTAGTGAAATCTTTTAGATTTCACTGCGTCACCTCTACGACCCTTTCTTGTGTCAATAAGCCCCTTTTGCATACATTACACCTGATGTAGGTATTATGTGGCGCAGGGGTTTACAAAGTGACACATCTACCTAGATGCGTCACTTTGTAAATATGACTCAACAAGGTGCATTTTTTACAGCACTGGTGCGTCACAAAAAGTGACGCACCGGTGGCGTATAATTGATGCATGGCCTCATAAATGAGAAAATAACGAATTTCCCTTGTGGCTTTCATATTTTAAACGTAATGTCTCACTACATATACATATTGCATGTCCTCCAAGATATGCCAATAACAAGTGTTTGTAGATTTATCAAAATGTATTTCTTTTTTTCAGAGTAGGAAGTGAGTGAATATATCATAAAGATTTTCCATATAACAAAATTTCTTTTCTTACAACTTCATAGTGTTGATTTTTAAATATTCAGAGCAAATATAAAAACATACATCATCATCATGATACTTTTTTTCATTTTTTGATACAGTACACAAAACTTTATAAAACTACACAGATACCTACACCCAATTACCATACACCAGTCATTCATACATATTCTTGCATACACACCGTTTAACAAACAACCACTCCTTCTGTATAAAAGGTTTTAACAGAGAACAACTCTGGCTGAGTGACAACCACAGAATGTTATGTGGGTTTACACGCTAGGTCGGTCGACGCACGTTTCGGTGGGCTTGTACTCACATAAATGAGACCTTCAGTCTTCTACTCATGCGTCATATTTAATGTACGACACATTATGTCGAAAGAAGTTACAGATACGTCAGTATTTCTGACATATCTGTAAGTGCAAAAGTGATGCATTGCTGGAGTGTGTTACAAAAGTGACACAACTCCAGCAATGCATCCTTTAACATGGGGCCAGGACCATGTTAAAGGACCTGCGTCAGTGTTATGCCTGCTGTGAGGCAGGTGCAAAAATGAGGCCTTCAGTCTTCTACTCTTATTTTTTTTTTCACTTTCTCTGTTTCTTCACTGCCTTACTTACCTGGTCTCACACTTACTTGTCTTTATCCAGTCTATTTCTAGTCTTTCCAAAACATCACTGCTCTTTTCTTACCCTTCCACACCCCCATTCCTTTACTACATTTTCTTCGCATATCAACATTCCCCATGTTCACTCTCCTTCTCCTTACTCTCCTTCCCCACACTCACCTTCTTTCAGTCCCCCTACTTGACTTCCCTTCTCCTCTCGTCCCTTTCTGTGCTTCTCACTAATTTTCTTCTCCTTTATCAATGCACTCCACTTCACTTACTCTTTTTCATTTTTTTAAGAACACAGCTCTTTGATGAGAATTGGAGGTAGTTCTGAAAAGAACTTTTTTTTTCTTCTTTTTTCTTTTTTTTACAACAAAAACAAAAACGGGAATGGGAAACTGCTCAACAGGAGCAAAAAAACAAAACAAAATTAGGGCTGGGAACGGCAGCGATGGTTCTCCAATGCTTGAGCCATGAGCAGAACACTTTGTTCCCCATATCAAAGTAGCTGATCGCAATATCTGCATTTAATAACACCTTTATTAAAAGCAGGCTGAATGTTAGGGATCAGCTTTTGTGATTGCTCCCTTTCTGATGCAGTTTGTCCTCCGGTTGAAGTAGAGGCCCCATCACTGGGAACCTCTCGTGCCAGAGCCCTGACACTTTCCCGGGCAAAATTCTGGGGGTGCCTCCTCTCCACATGGCGAATCATTGTGGAGTTACCAAAAGAATATTTCTTAGTGGGGTCACCCCGTGACAGGACAGTGTGACAAATCCTGCACTCCACTTTTGGGGCATTTACTTCATTCTGGTCATCAGGAATAGAATTTTTTTCTCCAAATAAAGTGTTTTTTTATTTTCGGCTGAGGAGGCTCTTCATCAAGAAATTCATTGGAGTCATCTTCACTGCTGGATGGTCTGGCAGCCATGATAATCCAAGATTTTATTCCCACAAAGATCCGACAGCAAAAAGGCAGGTCTTGCAGTCACAAAAGTGAAAGAAGAAGTGAAGGAAATGGGTGGGGATTTCATTCTTTGTAAAAAAAACTGTTAGGAACCAATGAAAAGAGTTATTTTAAGGTCACATGAATTGACGCGCTTACGCTGCGCACACCGGAGCGCTTTCGGGGGCGCTTACGCGGCACGAACGTGGGCGCTTCCGGGGGCGCTGACACGGCGCGCCTGAGTGACGTTGTGCTAGCTTTACGGAAATGCAAAATCATTTTCATTTCGTAAATCTAAAATAATGCTTTTTTAAGTATGGTACTGAATGTCTTGCATTATTATTTGGTTTTCATACATATATTTTTTTACGAACGCAGAAATAGCGCTCCCGGAAGAGCTTACCGGTGCGCGCACCCTGAGCGCTACAAGACAAAATGATACAGGTAAGCTCACCGGTGCGCGCACCCTGAGCGCCCCAGAAATTATTAAAAATTAATACTTATAAAAAACAGCAAATAAAAAAAAATCATAGGTTACAAACTTGACATAGAAAGGAATTAGCTTTTAAAAAACCTTTGAAATTCAGTGAAAAAACCATATGTTTCACAAATGTTATAGTTAGGAATTAGCTTTTAAAAAACCTTTGAAATTCACTAAAAAAAACATAGGTTTCACAATCGTTACAGTTAGGAATTATCATTTAAAAAACCTTTGAAATTCACTGAAAAAAATAGCTTTCACACTCGTTATAGTTAGGAATTAGCATTTAAAAAACCTTTGAAATTCACTGAAAAAAACATAGGAACATTTTACTGTATGTATGAGTGATTGTATGGGTGAAGGAGTGGATGTGTGTGTAGACTTAGGAATCAGTGAGTGTGTATGTAGTAACTGGTATTGGTGTGCAAATGGTTTCAGGAATGGTAGTCTGTATTCAACACTGTATACATGAGGAAATGGGAGTATGATTCATTCTTTGCATGACTGACTAGGTTTGTGAGTAACGCCATGGATGAGTGGCACTGTGTAAGTAAGTGTCTGTATAGGTATATGAGTGCATATGATAGTGTTGTATTGATGAGTGACTGTATGTATGAGTGATTGTATGGGTGAAGGAGTGGATGTGTGTGTAGACTTAGGAATCAGTGAGTGTGTATGTAGTAACTGGTATTGGTGTGTCAATGGTTTCAGGAATGGTAATCTGTATTCAACACTGGATGTATCAAAGGTTAGATTAGAGTGTGATGATGTACATTATATTATCACATGATGATGTCATCAGTGATGTCATTTGAGATGTCATCAGTGATGTCATCAGTGATGTCACTGACCATGTCATTAATGATGTAATATGTGACATCATCAGCAGTGGATTGCGGGCGCGCGAGTTATAGTGAGTCCAACTAACTATAACGTGGGAATTTCAATGGTTTTGTATAAGTAAAATGTTCAGCTAACTATAACTGGTGTGAAACCTATGTTTTTTTCAGTGAATTCCAAAGGTTTTTTAAATGCTAATTCCTAACTATAACGAGTGTGAAACCTATGGTTTTTTCAGTGGATATATATATATATATATATATATATAAATATATATATATATATATATATATATATATATATATATATATATATATATATATATATATATATATATATATATATATATAGGAAAATAATTTTTTGACTTGCTTATAACTTTGGCACCTTTTGATGAATCTTCATGAAATTTCCCCTAAAAAAGTGCACTGGTGATAGTTGGGCATGGAACATTTTGGGGTGATTCGTCAACTGGGGACCAAGATAAAAGGGGGATAAAAAAATGTGCACTTCACATGTTAATTCCCATAGGAATTTTAGACATGACTATAGCCTGAGCTGCTGAACGGAATTTATTTTATTTTATTTATTTATAAAGTTTTATACAGTGTGAACATGACCCAAGCGGGTATCACAGCGCTTCACATAATGACGAGGATAACAGAGAGGGAGATAGGTGGGTAAAACAACAATCTGACAGTGCAGGATAAACTGGTAAATAAGAGTACTGCGGTATCAGAACAACACATAAATACAGTAAATACAGTAAATGAGCAGATGTGTGAGGAGGGGACCTCAGCGCATTGTTTCTGGGAGGAGCCGGTGCAGAACAAGATCAGTACGTATGCATAAGAAGTGCTTTGACTTCTTTTTTGAAAGAGTACATTGAGAGATTCGGTCTGATTTCTGCAGGCAGAGCATTCCAGATTCTTGGGGCAATACCGGAGGAGGCTCAGTTATAGGTTTTCTTTCTTTGAAATTTTTGTGGTTTCAGCAGTAGAGTGCTAGAGCTCCTCAAAGATCTGCAACCACCCGAGAGTTCCAGTTTCCGGGCAAGGTACAGAGGATTGTTAAGGTTAAGGGCTTTGTGAGTCATGCAAGCAATTTTAAGATGAATCCTAGCCTCAAGAGGAAGCCAGTTTAGAGATTTCAAATCCGTCGTGATGGGGTTATTTCTTTTGGATCATGTGATGAGCCTAGCCACTGAGTTCACTGAGGCCCTCAGCGGTGCCAGCTTGTAGCTCGGAAGACCACCTGGAGTTGAGCTCCCATACTCCAATCTGGAGATGACTAGCGTTTGAACAGCAGACTTGAGGTCTTCCAGAGGAAGGAAGGGTTTTAACTTTCTTAGTATGCTTATTTTGAACTTCGCTCGTTTGGTGGCAGTGCTGATGTGCTCCTGCATGCTCAGGGCCTTATCAAGTATTTTCCAAGAGATTTGGTAGAGTCTATGATGAGTGGAATGCAGTTGAGAGCTGTAAGCTGCTTCATGTATTCAATGATAATAGGGGTCTTTTTGGGAGCAGAAATAAGGAGGAATTCCATTGTGATGGAGTTTAGCTTTAGATGATTGGAAGTCAAACAGTGTTGGGTTTTGAGTAGGGTCGAATTGAGCGAATTGATGTCTTCGGGGGAGGAGATTTTCAAATACAATTGGGTATCATCAGCGTACATGGGATACAGTGTATTGGATGATTTGAGCATTTGCGTTAAGGGCTCCATGAACAGGTTGAAGAGTGTGGGTGAGAGCGTGGACTCTTGTGAGACCCCTAGAGTGATCTGAGTAGAGTTGGAGAGGGAGTGATTGACTTTAATTCTTTACGATCTGTTATGAAGCATTTAGACAAACCAGTTTAGAACTGATCCTGAGAGATCCATCCTGCATTCCAGTATATCCAGGAAGTTGTCATGTTTGACCGTATCAAAAGTTGACAAGAGGTCAAGGAGGATTAAAAGGCAAACTTCGTTCTGAGCCAGCAATTTTAGAGCGTCATCCATTATGTGGGTAAGGCCGTTTCAGTGCTATGACCCTGGTGAAAGCCCGATTGGAATTGATCAAGGAGCTGGAATTGATTAATGTGGCTTCAAAGTTGGACATGGACACATTTCTCTAGCAGCTTCGATAAGCTGCTTCATGTATTCAATGATAATAGGGGCCTGTTTGGGAGCAGAAATAAGGAGGAATTCCGTTTTGATGGAGTTTAGCTTTAGATGGTTGGAAGTCAACCAGTGTTGGGTTTTGAGTAGGGTCGAATTGAGCGAATTGATGTCCTCGGGGCAGGAGATTTTCAAATACAATTGGATATCATCAGAGTACATGTGATACAGTATATTGGATGATTTGAGCATTTGCGTTAAGGGCTCCATGAATAGGTTGAAGAGTGTGGGTGAGAGCGAGGACTCTTGTGAGACCCCTAGAGTGATCCGAGTGGAGATGGAGAGGGAGTGATTGACTTTAATTCTTCACGACCTATTATGAAGAAATTAGGCAAACCAGTTTAGAACTGATCCTGAGAGATCCATCCTGCATTCCCGTATATCCAGGAATTTGTCATGTTTGACCGTATCAAAAGCTGACGAGAGGTCAAGGAGGATTAAAAGGCAAGCTTCGTTCTGAGCCAGCAATTTTAGAGCGTCATTCATTATGTGGGTAATGGCCGTTTCAGTGCTATGACCCTGGTGAAAGCCCGATTGGAAATGATAAAGAAGCTGGAATTGATTTATGTGGCTCCAAAGTTGGACAAGGACACATTTCTCTAGCAGCTTCGATAGAGTAGGAATGGTAGTGATTGGGCGGAAGTTATTAAGGTAGTCTTGTTCAGCAGAGGGTTTTTTAACAATGGGTGTAACCTGGCCAGCCTTTAGACAATCAGGAATCACACCTTGCTGTAGGGAAGAATTACAGCACATTTGTCAGAAAAGTAGTTCTTGGTCCAGAAAGTGACTTTTTGTGAATTTGTGTAAATCCATTCAGTAGTTTTTGAGCTATTAAGGGAAATCCAAATGTGTATATCTTAGGACACGAAGGCTCCACAAACCCTCCTGATCACATCCTGATATCTGATTGGTTGCCAACACTTCAACCAGTAAGGGTTCACAGCCATCTTCGGACTCTGCTCCAGCTGAGTCCCAGAAAAAGCTTTAAAGAAAGAAAAGGGGGTAGGGATCTCCGGTCCCGGGTTACCCCTAGGCCTTGCAAGGGCTCAAAAGCATTTTTTTTAAATTTTCACCATAAATCGTGACAGGTCTATGGCTAAGAAATATATAAAACTGGGAGGGGGCACCCATCCCAGGCAATATACGGCCTGGAGCAATTAATGGCCCTGGGGACTGACACTCCCCAGGGCTAGCTCCCTGTGTCCCGGGGTGCCCACCCCAGGACATAGTTGTTTGCTCTCAGGACATCTTCTTTCTTGTTGTCTCCTGGTGAGAGCAGAGTCCATGGTTCTACCTTTCAAATACCTTAGGTATGCATAGTGCAACTCATAAACCCACTCATAGACACACACAGGTACTCACATGAACACCCACCCACCCACAGACCCACACAGCCACTCATATGCCCACTCACAGACCTATAGCACCACTCACAAACCCAGTCACAGACCCACACAGGCACTTGTACACCCACTCACAGTTCCACACAGGGACTCGCACACCCACAGCACCACTCCCACACACACTTACAATTACACACAAGCACTCACACACCTACTCACAGACCCACACAGGAACTCACACAGCCACTCACAGACCCAAACAGGCTCCCACACACCCACTCAGACCCACACTAACAGACCCAAAAAAACATTCACACCCACTCATAGACATCCACAGGCATTCACACACCCATTCACATACCCACAAACCCACTCACACACTCATAGCACCACTCACACACCCACTCACAGACACACACAGGCACTCACAGACACACATGGCCACTCATACACACACACTCACAGACCCAAAGTGCTGCTCACAGACTCAGTCACAGACTCACAAAGGCATTCATACAGTTAGAAAATTTAATTTTACTCACTTTTTCCACCCTATTACTACAGTTGTGATGTTGAGATAGCTTCTGAGATAGTCAGGAGTAACATTAGAAATCATATCTTTTGACTGAACTGTTAGGGAGTGCATGAAACTGACAACCTTCCAGTATAGGGATGCAAGGGCAACAACCATGATGAATTAATTGACAGAAAAGCCTTGGAAAAGAAAGGAAAGTGGGACAATAGTACTCAGAAGTAAATGTAAATTTGAAGGCCAAGTATGGTCATTAATAAGCATAATTTTCATTTGCATATTGATTTTAGTTGTATCTGGTATCCACATCTTCACCGCAGGTGCATTTTGTCATTGAGTTTTTATGTATTTGTTGAAGACATTTGATTAGAAAAAACAGCTCTGTCCCACATTTTGAAAATACTTTGAGTGGAGATTTGAATTTACAGATATCGATTTTGGGGCCTATTCTCAAAGGTAACCTTACACTGAGCAAATCCTGATGTGTTAGTTACTCTTACACTTTTGAGTAATTTACTACTTTAGGCTATTCACCATTAACAAGTGTAAAATCACTCAAAAGTGTAGACTTACATGTCCCCACCCACAGAATTCAGGGGATGGAGTCTTTCTTTTTAGTGTATTGTTACTATTTGCTCTCTACCATGGGGACCAAGCTCATTTTATTGTACATCGTAGGAAAAAGTTAAAAAGGTTTATTAAAAAAAAAATTAAATAGAAAAAATATTTGTGTTAAATATTAATGTTAACTAATTTTATATATTTATTTTAAATGTAGAATTATATTACAAAGTTAAACAATTATTAACCTAATTTTAAATTAAATATTTCATTATTTTGAATATATTACATATACAATAAAATTATTTTTCTGAAGCCTAATTAAAAAATCCCACCTACAGCAACCATATATACTTTATTATATATCTAAAATGATTACTAGTGATGTACAGACTTAACTAATTACTTTTCAATAAATATTAATGTTACATTATTTTTTAATTTAAATGTATATGTTTTTAAATATTTTAAAATAAATTTAAATAATTAAATTTTTTAACATTAGTCCCTAAAAGGTTTTATTTTAAGTCTCTACCTTCATTATATTCTATGGGAGGTTGCTGCATTACCTGTGATTGGCTATGGGTAGTGATGGACTTACTCCAACTCTGAACCGGAGTACATTTACAACTGTTTTGAGACCTTTTTGGCTGTAGTAAATATGGAAGGGCAGTTTGTGAATAGAAAGAGGCTTACTCTTTTGTGAGTGGGTGCGTGACTCTCTTAACCTCTCCCCTTTAGTAGTAAGCACTCCCAATTTTTCAGCCACTGCCCTCTGTTCCTCCCACATTTACATATACTTACATGTGTGAAGATCCTCACAGTTGGGGCAGAATCACCACACAATTAAAGATAGAAGAGACGGAGGTGTCCGAACAGCATTTTGAAGTATGTTTGTAGTACTATTGTATGTACTACAGAATGCAGTGTGAGAATAAGCCCCATTGTTTTTAATAATAACCGGCCAGGCTGCCAGTGCCCCCATGCAGCTCTATATCATGTGTGGCACTTTGTGCCAGCCCCATATTCATAAATAGCATCACATTGCCATAGTATGTTCTTAGGGTTTGAGACCAGGTGGATGGAATGCACAGGTGGACGTCTTAGAAACTCTGTAAAGAGAGATACAATAATGACAAATGACAGTGAACATTCCAAATAAGGAATTCACTGTAAATATTTAAGATGAGCCTGCGTCATTAATAAAAAAAAAAAATAACTAAACTCTTTATTACATTTTTCTATTATGCAGCCTTATGGGCAGGCTGGCTCGAGGTGCTGATATTACTGCTGTTTCGCAAAATGAGTAAAGCTAAGCAAATTTAAACTGATGAAATTAAAGGCAAGACCTGAATTTAGCGAGTAATCCACTCGTATATTTTCGGGATGATTATTCCAGAATCTAACACCCTGGGATGAGAAGCAACAGCCTTCTTCCATACATAATTTGATGGACTCATCTAGAGAATTAAGCCAGAAGCTCTTTGATACCTGGGAGAACCATAAGGTTGGAATTACTTCTAGAAATAACTATTCAAAAGGCCCACACAGGTCTTGTAAATCAGGCAGACATTTAAACCTCCTGCTAGTTTTTTATTCTAATATACATGGTTTCTTTTGCAGATGCCGCCTTGACCCGACATTTGGCATTGTTTGAAGTTTTGCAAAGTTTTAATTTGCAGTACCCAAAATAGAAACTGTTTGAATAATCGAGTTGGGATTTCACAAGCACACACACAAACACCAGATTAAATTCTTTGGTACATCTATCGGGTTACTTTTATAGGGAAAAAATAGTAGGAAATGGTCTTCACTGCCTTTTTTTGTGTCTTGGTGGCTAGGGTTCTTCAAACACCAAATTAAAATGGATCCCTTTTGCTAAACGAGGAATTATCACAAAAAAAGATGACCCATGAGTTTGATGCATTTAACTGGCAGCAGCTCTGTCTCCATTCCTCAATATTTGAGACTCACAAACTCTTCAGCAGAAGTCTAATACTAAAGACTGAAGTTTCTGATAAAGTTCAGAAGTGGCTTCTTGTAAATATTGAAAATGGGTAGCGGCAAAGGCAAACCTTGAGAGGCACTGTAAGTAGGGTGACCACTCGTCTGTAAATTTTACTTACCGTTCATGTGCCTCCAGTCCCTTGTCCGTGATCATCCTTTTCATGGACATCTTTTTTGTAATTATGGGAATTGCAGTGGCAGACCTGAGATCAGTCAGACCTTTCAACATTCACACAGTACTTGCTGCTTCAATAAGAGAAGGAACAGCACAAGGCCCTTCTGCAGCTGCCCCCTACAAGAAGCCTCAGAGTTCTGCAGTAATGGAGGCATGGCTATAAAGAATAAGATATTGCACATAAATACAATGCATGCAGCTTAAATGTACAACAAAGGCAAGTTGAAATACTCTGTGGGAAATGCATTGTTCTGGTCGGAAAGCCTATTAGATTAATGCAATCATTTCAGATGTTTGTGTCTAACCCCATGGTCACTGATGTGAATCCTTTTTAGTGAACTGAGGAACATTGACATGAATACAATGCTATACAGTCACAACCTGTGACAAAAAGCTCTGTGAATAGACATGGCAATATTTAAAAGAAAAGTACATTATTTACACAGTATTAGAAAGTCACCTGTAGTTTAAGACAAGCATTGGCAAAGCCACTTGTTCTTACCTTTGAGACCTATAGGCATTGCTAATGCCTTTTGGTGAGGTTATATAGAGTTGGGGGTGGTTCTCCAGATGTTGTGCAACATCATCAAAATAAATAAATTAAAAAAGGTCTGATAATGCAACTGCTGTAGGCAGTCGCATCATTCCACTGGTAGCAGCATGTGTCAGAATGAATACACACACAAGTAAATGATAGTGCTCCATTTGCTTACATTTTTTATTTATCGATTCAAGATGGAGGATGCCACTTGGATTGGTAAACAAAGATTTTGCAGGAAAGTGCAAATTTAAAAAAAAAGGGATTGGAGGGGTGTTAGAACTGCCAGCCCTTTGGGTGGTCCCTCATAATTTTTATCCCCTTTTTGCCTTCTATTTTTTTGTATGTCCACTACATTCTCTTTTTTTGGTGTTGACCCTAGGTCTCTGGGCGCTTCATTGCTACTAATTAGCACTGAAGTGCAGGTGCTCCTCTAAAATGGAGGAAGAGTAGGTGCTCCATTACAAAATGGTGGCCTGCTAACTGTCAGAATTTACCACACAGCTGGGGACCATAGGGATGTTAGGAGGGGTTCCAGAACCTTCTGCTCCACTCTAGACACTCTGGGCCCAGGATATATAAGATAGAATGTTGGGCAGCCATTTTAGTGTGATGTGAGGAGGTGAATGGAGAAGGATCAACTGGGAGTCCAGGCTGTGGAGTAAGGAGGCTGGCACATTGTGGAAGGATTGACTGCCTTCAGGGTCTGCTATTCTCTCATCTGATGCTGCCACTGGTCCATTGACCTGACCCCGTGTGGACATATCCATTCAAAGCGGCGTAACAACTGAAAGGAGGCCAGGTTGTGGGAAAAAAAACTTGACTGGTCCGATGAGGGTGAGTGCCCCCCCCCCCCGTGATAGCCTGAGACTTGGCGTATTAGCCCTTTCCCTGTCATAATATCACCCAGCGCCTGTACTAGCCCGTACCCTGATGCCTGATGTAAAACGCTAGAGCCTGTTAATTAATGTCCTAGACTGACCTGAGCGGTTCACGCTCGATTGGTGACATTGCCGTGGCCCAAGCGGAACTTTTGTGGAGGTGACCGGGGTCCCGGTGGATTGGAGGCCGACGGAGCGCTGGTCGATAGGCTCGCAAAGTCTGTCAGGAGAGAGAGGCTCGGGCTGACGGGGTGTGAGCGGCATCGGACCAGGCCGTCTGCTGTTAGCGGACGCCGTTCTGAGAACCGTCCTGTCATTATTGCGGAAGAGGAAGCGGGGCGGGCCTAGCGGTGGCACACCCGTCTGGAAGGAGGAGTTGCTGAGGGGGCGCGCTTGCTCTCCGGCGAGTCCTCCCATTGCTACAGAAAAGGGAGCAGGGCGGGCCTGGAAGAGGTGCGCCCACCCTGAGGAAGAGGAGTTATCAAGGAGGCGCGTTAACTCCCGTCACTGCGAGGGTGAAGCCAGGGGGTAACGCGAAGAGAAGGAGGAATCCTAGGAGAGACGCGCATTGCTCTGGAGAAAGGGGAGGGGGGAATCTCTTACCGGGGGCCTGCCCTGGGACATTGGGAGAAAAGATCGAGAACAAGAGAGAAATCCCTAACTCCTCCCTACCTCCATACTAAGAACAGCGTCCACAACTTTCCCTCCAGAAGTAAGCAGGGTATAAAAAAAAGGGGGGAAGGAAAGGAAACGCATGACTCAAACGATAACTGCTGATCTACAGTAAGAACGTGCTTTTCTCATGTGAAGCAGGGCAAAGTCTGGTACGCTATAGGTGGCAGTTTACTGTTTAAGACTCCAGTGTTTTTGCCATGTAAAGACTTAAAGAATCCTGCTCTGTGGAAGCTAATGGAAGTTAACTCTGTATAAAACGAAGGTCTTGTGTTAATAACCTTATGCCTGATTAGCTTGATGAAAATTCCTACCTTGTCCAAATTTTAAATATTGCTCAGTTGAAGAACAATTCAGCTACCTGTGTGAGATAGGTTGCGAGGTGTCCTGTTAATTTGCCTCTAGGCCTGATTAATAGCCCCTGGAGCTGAAATAAGGTTTGGCATGTAATGAAGTATTCTATAACCTACTAAAAGTGAGACAAATGAGAAGGGTTCTCTAGCATGTTTTGAATTATTGTGATAACCTGTAATCCAGTAACCAGGAAATCTAATGTGATAAGACAATATTGCTGATGAAACTGAAAACTAGTTTTTAAAGGAAAGATAAAGCTTTTCTACTTTTTCTAAAGATGGTGTGGTGTCATTTTTAAGTGGAGGTACGCTGTGTTACTGAATTGAGTGTGATGCAAGTGCAACAATTTGCCTTGGAGATAGGCCTTACCACCTTGTGCCAAGCTACCCTAAGTGGACCGGAGACCCCGGGTCCAACATTTTGGTGTTCAGTGGTGGGATTAGGGCTTGTGCTTTTGTCCACTTGACAGTGGCTCACTGTGAACCACGTACCCTACACCAGGAGTTTTCTCCTAGTGGTCTCCCTAATTGGACGTTTTTGCTTTTTCCAAATTCCTTTCTGGTGGTGGGTTGAAGTAGCCCTTATTTGACACCTCTCTCTTGACTAACCCAAGTAAATGTTTGTGGGCCCGCCTGGTAAAATGGAGTTTGAGTTGGCTGAGTTAGAGACTTACACAGCAGCCCAACTTAGGGAATTTTGCCATGAGAAAGGGGTGTTCTTCAAGTGTGGTGCGAAGAAAGTGGAACTCCAAACCAGCTTGAGAGCATGGGTGGCAGCTCACCCCGATGGGGAAAAGGGGGAGGAAGGGGATCGTGACACCATCATAGAAGTGGACATGCTGTACCAAACCGAAGGGGGGAATCTGTTAACAGGTCCTGGGACACCTTCGAGGGCAGTAGTGTGTCTGGAAGGAGCCTGTCCTCAGCAGAACTAGCGGACAGGAGGGAGAAGAGACAACTAAAATTAGAATTAGCCCGATTGGAGAAAGAGCAGGAGGAAAGGAGGTTTCTCCATGAGCTTAGCTTAAGGGAGTTAGACCTCAAAGCCCTACAGATAGGGACCCCCAGCAATCCTATTGGTGGCAGCGTACCTAAGGAAATTACCAGGGAACCCAGACCCTATTTGCCCAAAGATGTAGTCGCCAGTTTTAGTGTAGGAGACGGCATTGCCAAATGGTTGGCTGCCTATGAGGTCTCATTAAGAGCCCATGGGGTTTCAGAAAGTCATTTGGGGGGTGGCCTGTACAAGTATATGCCTCCAGTGGGGAGGGATGCTCTTTTAGCCTTAGAGCAGGAGGAACAGATTAATTACCCCACCATGAAGGTTGCTTTGATTAGGAAGTTTGGCCTGACCCCTGAAAAATACAGGCAGAAATTCCGGAACAGCCACAAACTAGCTACACAAAATTGGGTAGACTGTCTGGATTACGCTAAAAAGGCATTGGAGGGTTGGGTGCAAGGCAGTGAGGTGACTGATTACGAGGGGTTATATGATCTGTTCTTAAAGGAGCACCTCCTCGAGAAATGTTTTCCAGAGCTGCGTCAACACCTGGTGGACAGCAAGCTGACTAACCCTAGGAAGCTTGCGGAGGAGGCGGACATCTGGGCTAGTACCCGGGTGTCCTCAAAGGGGACTGGAGGGGATTCCCAGAGGACTAGTCAGGGCGCCCCCCAGAAGAAAGAGGGGGGAGACAAAAAGAAGGAGTTCTCAAAAGGCCCCCAAAACAGTTTGCAAGGAAAGGGATCAGGTTACACTCCTAGGGTTAATCCACAAAAAAAACCCTATCCTGACCATAGTCAGCAGCCAAGGGTTGTCCGCTGTTATGAATGTGGTGGGGTTGGGCACTATAAAGGAGATGTCAAGTGCCCAAAGAGACCACCCCCTCCCACTGGAGGAAAAACCCCGGGAGTGGCTAGTGTAGTGCTCGGGGAGGAATTGCCTCTAGATAAGGGAGGTGAGTGGGCGGGAATAACCTTAGTGTCCCTGGGAGACAGCGAGACGGTTCCTAAGATCCAGGTGCCCCCAAATACCACCAAGTATGAGCAGTGGGTTACTATCAACGGCCAGAGAGGGAAGCTCTGAGGGACACAGGTGCCAGTATGACTATGGTAAGGAGTCAGCTGGTGTCACCAGAGCAGGTGATCCCAAACGTACAGCACCCCGCCGCGATGGCTGACGGCAGAATAGGTCACTATCCTGTGGCCGAGGTTCCCTTTGAGTGGGGAGGGGTCGCAGGTCTCCTTCGAGTTGCGGTGAGCTCTGCCGTGCCAGTCGATTGTCTGTTGGGGAACGACCTAGAGCACAATGCTTGGAAAGAGGTGGAATTCCGAACTCATTCAGAGATGCTGGATACACCTAATTGGACCTGTGCAAGCACGCGGTCTGCGACTGCCCAGAGGGGGAGTTCGCAAGGGCTGGAGCCTGGAACAAAGGCACAGCCAGCTGCCAAAAAGGGGAAGACCCAGGGACAGGGAAAACCTGCCTCGGCGTCCACACCCCGTGAGATGGATGGGACACCTGAGGTGGTGGTCCCGGAGTCCACGGAGGGGGATGTTGTCTCCCTGGAGGACTTACTTATCCCTGCAGAATGGCATGTGTAGGGAGGACCTACCAGGGAAGAGTTTTGTCAGGGGCAGAAGGAGTGCCCTACCCTTGAGGGACTGAGGCGTCAGGCCGAAGCCCAGGCAGCAGGTAACATTACAGGGAACTTTCATATCTACTGGGAGGATGGCCTTCTCTACAGTGAACCCAAGGCTCCAGTGCATGGTTCGTCATGGGCCTTGGTAGTTCCCCAGCATTACCGAGCCTTCCTCTTGGAGTTGGCTCACGAGATTCCCTTGGCAGGACACCTGGTTCAGGACAAGACCTTTGCCCGGCTTGTCCCCCATTTCTATTGGCCTCAGATGAGGATTGTGTCCGACACTTTTTGTAGGACGTGTGTGTCCTGTCAAGCTAGTGGGAAAACAGGGGTTAAGCTGAAGGCTGCCCCGGAACCACTACCTGTCGTTAGCACCCCCTTTGAAAGGGTGGGTATCGACATTGTTGGGCCATTGGATCCACCCACTTCAGCCGGTCACAGGTTTATCCTGGTTCTGGTGGATCATGACACCCGGTACCCAGAGGCTATCCCTTTGAGGACCGTTACTGCACCTGCAGTGGCTCGGGCCCTGATGGGGATTTTTACCCGAGTGGGTTTTCTCAAGGAAGTTGTGTCCGACAGGGGGGCCAACTTTATGTCAGCATACATGCGGGCCATGTGGAAGGAATGAGGAGTTACTTATAGGTTCTCCACACCTTACCACCCCTAGACCAATGGTCTGGTGGAAAGGTTTACCAAAACCTTGAAGGGCATGATCAGAAGTCTGCCTGAGAGCCTACGGAGGAAATGGGATGTCCTCCTGCCCTGTCTGTTGTTCTCATACAGGGAAGTGCCCAAGAGAGGAGTGGTCTTCAGCCCCTTTGAACTTCTGTATGGGCACCCTGTCAGAGGACCTCCCAGCCTGGTGAAAGATGGATGGGAACAGACTCCCAGGAAGCTTCCCCAGGATGTGGTGAGTTACATGCTGGCTTTCCGTAGCCAAATGGCTAAGTTGTGGAAGCAAGCTTCTGACAACCTTGAAGCCAGCCAGTCAGTCATGAAAGAGTGGTATGGCCACAATGCTCACCCTGTGGAGTTGGAGCCTGGCCAGAAGGTGTGGGTCATGGAGCCTGGAGAGCTTAGTGCCCTCCCGGATCGCTGGACAGGCCCCTTTGACGTGGTTGAGAAAAAGGGCAAGGTCACTTACTTAGTTGGTCTTAAGACCCCCAGGCAACCCCATCGGGTGCTCCATGTCAACCGTCTCAAACCCCACCATGAGAGGCCCGAGGTCATCTTGATGATGGTGATTGATGGAGCAGAGGAAGAGGAAAGTGAGCCTCTCCCTGATCTATTTTCGTCCCAAGAGAAGGATGGGTCGGTGGAAGGGGTGAAACCTCTCACCATCCCTAACTCCGGAACAGCTGAGGGACTGCTGTCAAGTCCTTCAGCAGTATTCCTCACTGTTCTCCCTTATCCCGGGAAGGACCCACCTGTGTACCCATGATGTGGACACAGGGGACAGCCCACCTGTGAAGTCCAAGACCTACCGGCTGTCAGATAAGGTGAAGGCCAGCATTCACAGTGAAGTCACTAAGATGCTGGAGCTGGGAGTGATTGAACCTTCAAGCAGCCCCTGGTCCAGTCCGGTGGTTTTGGTACCAAAACTGCCCCGCCGGGCACCACTCCAGAACTCAGGTTCTGTGTGGATTACAAGGGACTGAATTCTGTGACAAAGACTGATGCTCATCTAATCCCTAGGGCAGATGAGCTCATTGACCGGCTGGGAGCTGCCCAATATCTGAGTACTTTTGACCTCACATCAGGGTACTGGCAGATCTCCCTTACAGATGGAGCAAGGGAAAGGTCAGCCTTCTCCACGCCTGAGGGCCACTACCAGTTCTGTGTGATGCCCTTTGGGCTCAAGAACGCTCCTGCCACTTTTCAGCGGCTGGTGAACTAGGTCCTCTCCGGGATGGAGGCCTTCTCTGCTGCTTATCTTGACGACATCGCTGTCTTCAGCAGCAGTTGGGAGGACCATTTGTGTCACCTTCAGGCTGTCCTTCAAGCCTTGAGGCAGGCTGGCTTGACAATCAAGGCCAGCAAATGCCAGATTGGGCAGGGGTCGGTAGTGTACCTAGGCCATTTGGTGGGCAGGGGAAAGGTGCAGCCCCTCCAGGCTAAGATTGAGACTATCATGGCCTGGGAACTCCCCAAGACTCAAACGGAGGTCCAAGCTTTCCTGGGCCTAACCGGATACTACCGTCGCTTTGTCAAGGGGTATGGCACAATTGAGGCACCCTTGACAGAGCTCACCTCCAAGAAACATCCTCGGCGGGTTGTCTGGACTGAGGCGTGTCAACGAGCTTTTGACACCCTAAAACAAGCAATGTGTGCAGCTTCTGTCTTGAGGGCCCCTGACTTTTCCAAGGAATTTATTGTCCAAACTGATGCATCGGAGCATGGCATTGGGGCAGTGTTATCGCAACTCAATGAGGAGGGTCTGGACCAACCTGTAGTTTTCCTATCCAGGAGACTGCTTCCCCGGGAACAAAGGTGGAGTGCGATTGAACGGGAAGCTTTTGCAGAGGTATGGGCTCTGAAGAAGTTGCGACCATACCAGTTTGGCTCGCACTTCCTTGTTCAGACTGACCACCGGCCCCTTCGTTGGCTGATGCAAATGAGGGGCGAGAATCCTAAGCTGCTAAGGTGGTCCATCTCCCTACAGGGAATGGACTTCAGGGTGGAACATCGGCATGGAGTGGACCACGCCAACGCAGACGGTCTCTCAAGGTATTTCCGCCTTAGTGACGAGAACTCCCAAGCGGTTGGGTAGCTCTCCCCACTTTCAGCTGGGGGGACGCATGTTAGACCTGTCAGCCCTTTGGGTGGTCCCTCATAATTTGTACCCCCTTTTTGCCTTCTATTTTTTTGTATGTCCACTACATTCTCTTTTTTTGGTGTTGACCCTAGGTCTCTGGGTGCTTCATTGCTACTAATTAGCACTGAAGCGCAGGTGCTCCTCTAAAATGGAGGAGGAGTAGGTGCTCCATCACAAAATGGTGGCCTGCTAACTGTCAGAATTTACCACACAGCTGGGGACCATAGGGATGTTAGGAGGGGTCCCAGAACCTTCTGGTCCACTCTAGACACTCTGGGCCCAGGATATATAAGATAGAATGTTGGGCGGCCATTTTAGTGTGATGTGAGGAGGTGAATGGAGAAGGATCAACTGGGAGTCCAGGCTGTGGAGTAAGGAGGCTGGCACATTGTGGAAGGATTGACTGCCTTCAGGGGCTGCTATTCTCTCATCTGATGCTACCACTGGTCCATTGACCTGACCCCGTGTGGACATTTCCATTCAAAGCGGCGTAACAACTGGAAGGAGGCCAGATTGTGGAAAAGAAAACTTGATTGGTCCGGTGAGGGTGAGTGCCCCCCCCCGTGATAGCCTGAGACTTGGTGTATTAGCCCTTTCCCTGTCACAATATCACCCAGCGCCTGGACTAGCCCGTACCCTAGCTGCCTGATGTAAAACGCTAGAGCCTGTTAATTAATGCCCTTGACTGACCTGAGAGGTTCGCGCTCGATTGGTGACACTGCCGTGGCCCAAGCGGAACTTTTGTGGAGGTGACCGGGGTCTCGGTTGTTTGGAGGCCGACGGAGCGCTGGTCGATAGGCTCGCAAGGACTGTCAGGAGAGAGAGGCTCGGGCTGACGGGGTGTGAGCGGCATCGGACCAGGCCATCAGCTGTTAGCGGACGCCGTTCTGAGACCCGTCCTGTCATTATTGCGGAGGAGGGAGCGGGGTGGGCCTAGAGGAGGCACGCCCGTCTGGAAGGAGGAGTTGCTGAGGGGGCGCGCTTGCTCTCCGGCTAATCCTCCCATTGCTGCAGAAAAGGGAGCGGGGCGGGCCTGGAAGAGGTGCGTCCGCCCTGAGGAACAGGAGTTATCAAGGAGGCGCGTTAACTCCTGTCACTGCGAGGTTGAAGCCAGGGGGTAACGGGCAGAGAAGGAGGAATCCTAGGGGAGACGCGCATTGCTCTGGAGAAAGGGGAGGGGGGAATCTCTTACCGGGAGCCTGCCCTGGGACATTGGGAGAAAAGATCGAGAACAAGAGAGGAATCCCAAACTCCTCCCTACCTCCATACTAAGAACAGCGTCCACAACTTTCCCTACAGAAGTAAGCAGGGTATAAAGAAAAGGGGGGAAGGAAAGGCAACGCATGACTCAAACGATAACTGCTGATCTACAGTAAGAACTTGCTTTTCTCATGTGAAGCAGGGCAAAGTCTGGTACACTATAGGTGGCAGTTTACTGTTAAGACTCCAGTGTTTTTGCCATCTAAAGACTTAAAGAATCCTGCTCTGTGGAAGCTAATGGAAGTTAACTCTGTATAAAACGAAGGTCTTGTGTTAATAACCTTATGCCTGATTAGCTTGATGAAAATTCCTACCTTGTCCAAATTTTAAATATTGCTCAGTTGAAGAACAATTCAGCTACCTGTGTGAGATAGGTAGCGAGGTGTCCTGTTAATTTGCCTCTAGGCCTGATTAATAGCCCCTGGAGCTGAAATAAGGTTTGGCATGTAATGAAGTATTCTATAACCTACTAATGGTGAGACAAATGAGAAGGGTTCTCTAGCATGTTTTGAATTGTTGTGATAACCTGTAATCCAGTAACCAGGAAATCTAATGTGATAAGACAATATTGCTGATGAAATTGAAAACTAGTTTTTAAAGGAAAGATAAAGCTTTTCTACTTTTTCTAAAGATGGTATGGTGTCATTTTTAAGTGGAGGTACGCTGTGTTACTGAATTGAGTGTGATGCAAGTGCGACAATTTGCCTTGGAGATAGGCCTTACCACATTGCGCCAAGCTACCCTAAGTGGACCGGAGACCCCGGGTCCAACAAGGGGGTTGGGAGTTACAAAGGAGTGAATGGGGAAGTGCGAGGTGGTGAGGAAGGGGAAGTACGTGGTGATGTGGAAGGGGAAGCATCGCATGCAGGAGATAGCAATCTGATAGCCAGGGTAGAAGCACACCATCGCTGGGGAAGTGTGGAGAGAAGAACATGAAGCACAGGGAGAAGAAGAAAACAAAAGAATGAGAAGCACCCAGAAGTGAGAGCATCACAAGGAGGGGGGAGAGGCTCAAAAATATGTAGCACGAGGGGTGCAGGTGAGATGTGCATGAGAAGAGAGAAATACAGAGCATAGGGGTGGGCATTTGGAGGGAGCATGGGTGAAACGGAGAGCTGGAAAAGACATCTATTCTCATGGACTGCTTAACAAAAAAGAAAAAAAGTTCCCTAAAAGTGAAGGAATAGAAGCCAGTCAATTAAAGAAATGGTAAAAAAAAAGGATATGCTCCAGTGAAGGGACAAACACAACAATGCTAAGGAAAGAAAGCAGTTGAATGAGAAGCAAGCAAAAGAGATGGACAATAAACCCAACCATTGGTATGTAATGGCCGGGCTGTAAGCACACATTGCACACATTTAGGTTTCATTCAGGTAACAGGCACCATGGAGTGAAGGCTTGCTTTTTCTTTAGCGGTCTGTGCCTCCTCTCGTTTCACAGTATTGGAGACCTTCTATTCCTTTTCAGCCTGAGGCAACTCAAGATCAGCCTTAACCATTCAGGAGCAAAAGTATGGGCTCTGTTCTGGTAAAGTTAAGAAAGCTTGGGAATGTCACTCCCAGTAGATCCATTCCACTTCACCTTCTGTGCAGGACCCACAAGAAGAGTTCTGCACAGATATCAGCAACATGCACTATCCTTCTCAGCTCCCTTAGCAAAGTATACGATTTGGACTGAAAGCTCTGACATGCAAGTTAAGAAAAGAACCCTCGCACAATGTATCTGTTCACTCCCTTTTTAATCTCTTCCCTTCTCTTTCCGCCCTCTCTGTCCTACTCTTGCCATTCGTCTCTGCCTCTCTTTCACATGCTTTCTCCCTGTTCCCCCAACCTCATCTTTTGTATGTCCCATCTATCTTTTTTTTATCCTCCGTCGCCCTTAGCATCTTTCTGCATCTCTGTTTCCATCCTTTTCCTGCCTCATTCTCCTCTGTGGCCTCTTTTGACTCTTTCACCATCCGTTTTCTCCTCTATGCTGGCTGACCCTCCAATGATTTCCTCTTCTCTTACCGTTCACTCTCCCCGTTCCAACCTTCGCCCTCTCCCTCTCTGTATCTATTCCTCCATTATCCATTCTCCCCATTATTTCTCTCTCCTTTTCACACTCTCTATTAGCGTATGAACTCCAAGTCTACCTTCAGCCACATAGCACTGCTTTTGTTTCTATAATTCATGGTAATGAGGTAGAATTGTCACAAAACGTTCCTGATGTCGGCTGTCAGCTGTTACTTTGAGCATATATGTTTTTCATTTTTAATCTTCAAATAAGTCCAACTATATGAGAATTTTTGCTCCCTACTCCTACGTGTAATAAAACTAATAAACAAAAACCTTTTTTGACACGTACTTCAGTCAACCAGCTACTGTAGAATTCTGCAACCTCCTCGAATGTGTCTGTAAAAATGACCCTTTGTCCTGAATTTTTACAGTCACTGACTTGAATTTGCCTTCTTGGCATGTGGTCATCCTTACTATAAGTGAGCTTGGCAGATGATGAGTATGAGGCTCCAAGTTCCGACCTTCTGTAAACTTTTCATGGAAGGATGAAAACCACAGTAATGAGATATTGGTACACCTCATCAGCTACCTTTAACAAACTAACAGAAGTTTTAAGTAGAGCAATTTTGAGGTCAGTTCATGGCCGAACACTAGATTCGTTTTGGGCTACGATTTGAAATGTTACAATGCCAGAAGTCACCACTTTCTGAAGCAGTTTTCCCACCTCTTGGACTACTACTATGGGACGACAATGACCAGACTCATCCGGATTGAGACATTTTTCTTTAAAAAATGGGGAGATGATAGCGCTCTGTAAAGCTATCAGAAGAAATACTTCAATTAAAAATGCATGAATTCTGGCACCAAAAACCTGCGATGAAAATTATGAAAAAAACTGTCAATAGCCTCCCAGGGGTGGAGTTCAGGTAAAATTCTGTAGGATTTAAAACTTTCTTCATAGCATCTCTATCTTTGAAGGAGGTGGGTGTGAAACTAAAAGATGATTGAAAATTATAGTCTCAGGAAAAATAATTTCTGAGAGGACACAATGTATTGAAGAAATGCATCAGTACATTCAGGTCACCATTTGGTTTAACAGGTACTAAAATGTTATTCAGAATCATGTTGAACTTGGTTGTGATAAAATACACAATTTGTGTATTTTTGAATCCGCATACAATGGGGCAATCAGGATCAATTCCTAAGCCACGCCTTTCCCTATTTTGTTTCAAAATGAAATCAATTACTTTCGCCGCATTGGTTGGTGTTGCTATTCATATACACATTTGCAATGCTCCCATCGTGAGTTTCAATAAGATTTCTGACTTTCCTGCCGCTGCATTGTGCCATGCTCCTCTCAATGCATCATTTGGAATAGTGTCCTGGAAAGCAATTTAGGCCCAGATGCATCAAGCTAAAATCTGCTCGCAAAGGGGCAGATTCTCAGAATCTGCCCCTTTGCGACCGTTTTTTTTGCATTTGGGATGCATCATCCCAAATGCAAAAATCGCAATTTAAGAAATCGCAAAATTGCGATTACTTACATTGCTATTGCATTTAAGGAATATCAAATTGAGATTTCTTAAATGCAATGCATTAAAGTTAAAAAATGAGCGGTTTCTCTAATAGGGGGCACAAATTACCATGAAGTTGAACTTCATGGTAATTTGCAAAAACTTTGAGAAATGCACTAAAGTGCATTTTTCAAAGTTCCATTTTACACATAGACATGCCCTTAGGGCATGTGTGTGCAAAATGTACCAATATGCAGATTTCAGGGGTGCAACAGGGTGCCCTTTTGACAGCCTGGCACCCTTGAAATTGCAATCTCAATTTGCGATTCTCTAATTGAGAATCGCAAATTGAGATTGTCTTCCCATTCATTCCTATGGGCCTCTAGGCCCATAGGAATGAATGGGGAGGTATTCCTTGATTGCGACTCGCAATTTGCGAGTCGCAATTTCGGAATTTTAAGAAATCGTTATTTTTTAGCGAGTTCTTCATGCATGGCATTTTGGTATTCCTTATTAGTGAATCCTTATTTTTCGCTAATAAGGAATCGCAAAATGGATGCTCGATGCATCTGGGGGTTAGACACCTCTTTGGCCATTTCCGCTTTATAATAAAACATAAAAATTGCAACTCGATTACAAAATGTTTGGGAGGAGTAATGGGGTCAACGTTGGGAAGAAAGAGAAAGAGCTTATCTATTTTAAATATACTTTTGGGAGAACTAATCGTATTTACCTAGAATTTCGTGTTAGCGCTGTCAATTACATCATAGACTTTCAGCAGTGCCTTACATTCGTTTTTTTTAGTCTCTGTATATTTATAACCTGCACCCCTCGTCATGTTACCAGCATTTTTTGTTTTTCGTGAATTTTAGGTCAGCTGTTTACTGTGAGACGTTGGGTGTTAATTCTCATTGGGCAACAGCGTTGTTGCACAAAGATTTAAAACAGTTCAACAGAACCTTGCCAGATGAATTTTGGGTAAAGAATGTGGCTAGTTAATGAAAGGTGAAAGCTTCAAAGTGAGCCAGCACACCCTTACTTTCTCTCTATGGCTTTGGATGCTAGAGAGATTGTCGACAAGAAAACCATGATATTGCCACTTCATGTAAGGGGAAGACAGGACGCTGTGGAGATCAAAGTTGTGGTGCACACTTAGGTAGTTTTATTTTTTTTAATTTTTTTTAAATAAGAAGTTTTTTATTTGAAGAGAAACACTGAAATATTAAAGTAACTTTCCTGCAGAGTATTATGTTGTATTCGCTTATTTTATTTCTGCTTGCATTTCACTTTAATTGAGAACATTCTAACTTTGCCGATGTCATGATGCTACTTAATGTTCTTGCATTCTCTGTTTGCCAGTTGCTCCTGAGCCTTTTATGGGAACACCAGCTCTACTCTGTACTTACATTAAATTCCTTAATCATCTATATTGCTTCCATGACTTTGTTATGTTATGTTATGTTATGTTATGTTAATTTTGTCTTTTATAGCGCGCGGCTACTCGAACAGAGTGTCCCGGCGCTTTATTGACAACCTGAGAAAAGACAAACACAACACAAAGATAAAGAAGACAGAGCCAGCAAAATAAAAGAGGGGAATCTAAAGGGCAAAGAGCAAGGTTTTAAGGCCCTTCCTGAAGGTCAGCAAATTAGAAGTGCTACGTAATGCCAAAGGCAAAGCATTCCAAAGCTGTGGAGCCCGCAGCCTAAAAGAACGGCCTCCGATGCGGGCCTTCTTCACTCGAGGAACCGCAGCGAGGAACAACGATTCAGATCTCAGAGATCGTGCCGGATGGTAGAAGGCAAGCCTCCTTTGAAGATATTTAGCCCCCGAGGCGTGAAGAGCCTTGTGTGCCAGGGTCAGGGCCTTGAAGACTATCCGCTTTCGGATAGGCCGCCAATGGAGAGACTGCAAGAGGCCGGAGACTCTGGCTAGCCTATGAAGGCCAAAAATGGCTCGCGCGGCCGTGTTCTGGACCACCTGCAGCCGCTGTAAGAGATATTCCGGCAGACCAAGGTATAGGACGTTGGAATAGTCCAATCTTGAGCCAATTAAGGCCTGTACCGTAGTCCTCCTATGGTCCTCAGAAAGCAGAGGAAGAAACTTCCGAAGCATCCTGAGGAGGCCAAAACAGGTGCCCGTAAGGGCAAGGAGCTGAGATCTTAAAGTCAGACCATTGTCAAACTTGATCCCCAAGTTCTTAGCCAACTGAGACGATCGAGTTGGAGGAGAAATATCAGCAGGCCACCATTCCTGCCAATCTGGACACTTTATATCTTCGATTAGATCAGATGGCGACGATCGGCTTTTGGAGCAAGTAGAGTACAGAGTGAGTTTATATATTGAAACTCGACTGGTGGAAAATAACCCATGCGGTGGAAAAGAATGGTGATTTAACTTGAATTACGTTAAAGCTGAATTCATCAAGAGTAAAGAAGCGAAAATTCCACAGCGAAAAGAGAAATAGCGTGGTGAATTTTTATTTAAATGAAACAGAACAGAGACTTCTGAACAGTTTGGCAGTGAACAGAGCGAAGCATTTTGGATTTAAAAAAAGGAACTGGATCGTCGGAATACTGCAGCGGTGAGCACGCATATTTCTTTAAATAAGGAAGTTAACTGGTTAAATGATGAAGATTTAACGCGATTTTACTTATTTGAACTACCGCTGCAAACCATAGCATTATTTGAAATTACTCACTCGCGAGCCGGCCATGGATGGATTCCTCGTTTCTTTTCATTCTTACTGACGTCAGATACACAGAGGACGCGACACGTCTCCACGTAAGAAGTGCGCTACGCATGCGTGGTGCGTAAAATAACGTGGCGGCCATTTTGACTCATTGGATCTGTATCTTAGCAACCGAACGAGTAAGAATTTCTTCCTTTTACGAGTGTATGAACTAGCGTTTAATCCCGGTTATTTCAGCGCTTACTCTCTACATTCGGAGGAATTCATTTGAAGAAGAAATATGATGTGCATATGTGAGTAATTTAAAAAAAAAAGAGTGACATTTGTGGACTGTTCTTTAAAGTCGTTTCTGTGTTTCTAAAAGTTTTCACCACTTACACCGCATTTGTGACCTTAGTGAAGGAAGTGGATAAGGCATCTCTTACCTGAGAGGAGGAAGTGCATAAGGCGTCTCTTATCAGAGAGGAGGAAGTGCACAAGGCGTGAGCATAATTTGCAGGACATATCATTTGAAGAACAGGGCGAATCCAAGTGTTATTGCACCCCCTATGTTTTTGCAGTTGAGTGGGGAACCGCCCATAGAGTGGGATGAGTGGAGTGACATTTTTGAAAATTATATAGAGGCACTGGATGGTAAAGACTTCAGCGCCACAAGGAAAAAAGCATTATTATTGAGTGTTCTTGGAAAAGAGGGTCAACATTCTTTCAAGTACTTACCTTTGGGTTTAAACCAGGATGGTAGACCAATTAATAATGTTTACACTGAAGATAAGGCAAGAATGAAGAAACAATACTCAAAGGAAGTGAATATTGTCATGGCGAGACATAAGTTTTATACGCAGCCGCAGAGGGTTGAGGAGTCCGTTGACCAGTTCGTGACTAGATTACGAGAACTTTCTTTAAAGTGCAATTTTGGCGAGATGAGGGACGAGATGATCAGAGATCAAATGATCGTTCAATGTAAAAACAAGAAAATGCAGGAAAAACTTTGGGCGGCAAAAAATCCCACTCTGCAAGCCGCAATTGATATTGCCAAGGTTGTCGAAGAATCTGCTGCATGTATGAAAGAAATGGAGAAGAAAGAGACTGCGAGAGAGAGTGGGGGTGGGTTAAGTGTGTCGTCTGTTGCACAGAATGAAGTTGCAGTAATGAACAAGAAAGGATTTGAAGCTAATGAAAAAACGGAAAAGAGGAATTCAGGAGGATACAACAGTGGAGAGAAAGGGAGATATCAAGCTAGGATGTGTAGTAGGTGTGGCAGCACCTATCATGGTGCGGATTATAAACAATGCTTTGCTATTGATAAGGAATGTAGGAAGTGTGGAAAGCGAGGTCACTTCTCGAAGATGTGCAAAACGTCAAATAGTGACAAAGTTGCGATTGTTGAGGTGAAGCGTGAAGTTAGTGTGCAAGACAATGTGGAAGGTGCTGATAAAATATTATGTTTAGATGAAGTGAATGCGCTACGGATGGAACCTGGAAGGAAGAATAGGCCTAAAGCTTACTTTAACATAAATACTAAAGTTGTTGAATTGATGGTTGATCCTGGTTCGTTTTGGACAATACTTCCAGAATCCTTATTTAAAGAGAATTCGGAGGGAACCGTTTTGTTTCCTAAGGATATCAGTCCATGTGGATACCAAGGAGAGTGTATTGATTTGTTGGGGTACATGGAAGCTGTGATTGAGTTTCAGGGATGATCTATTCAAGGGAAAGTTTATGTTGCAAGTTCTGGACCTGCAATATTAGGCTGGGGTCACCAGTATGACCTTCACATTGTCATTGATCCTAGAGCAAGTCAGCAGGTAATGGTTGTGGATGAGATGACTGCTGAAATGATAGTTGAAAGTATGCCTGACTTATTTGCTGAGCGCATTGGCGAATTGAAAGGGTATGTTCACAAAATTGTGCTTAGAGAAGATGCAGTTCCGATGCAGCACAAAGTGAGGAAAGTGCCATTTATCGCTAGACAAGAGGTGAGGAAGTTGTTAGATGATATGCTTGAGCATGGCGTGATTGAACAGATTGAAATTTCTCATTGGGTTTCGCCAGTCGTGATCACGAACAAATCGGATGGCAAATTTAGATTCTGTATGGATATTCCCACACTCAATCAGAATATTGTCGTGGATAACTTTCCACTACCAAATATCAATGAATTAATTTTGTCATTAAAGGGTGGTACGTTTTTTTCGAAGGGGATAAGTAACGTTGTGTATTTTCAGGATGATGTTTTGTTGTTTGGAGAGGCGATTGAGCGACACGATCAGATTTTTAAGGAGGTTTTGAACAGAATGGAGCAGTCAGGGCTAACTTTAAGGAAGGAGAAGTGCAAATTTGCAGTAGAGGAGGTAGAGTATTTGGGTTATACGTTTTCTGCGAGTGGTGTGAGACCTAAGAGGGATCTTTTGGAGTCAATAAGGAAGGCACCGGCACCCTGTGACAAGGACCAATTAAGATCATTCCTTGGTCTTATTGAATACTATGCAAAGTTCGTAGAGAATTTTGCAGCAAGGACTGAGATGATTAAACTGTTGTTGAGTAAGGGGTGCAAGTTTGTGTGGGGTGTTGAGCAGGATGAGTGTTTTGTTAACATCAAGAAGACGGTATGTGAGGCTAAAATCCTAACCCCATTTGATACTAAGCGCAAGTCAGTGTTGACGGTTGATGCCAGCGCTTTTGGTATTGGTGCAGAGTTAGCGCAAGAACATTATTCAGGGTTGAGGACAGTTGCTTTTGCATCGAGGACACTTACCAGTACTGAAAGGAATTATTCCATTATTGAGTGCGAAGCGTTGGCAGCCGCTTGGGGCTGCGAGTACTTTAGAATGTACTTGTGGGGATTTGAGTTTAGGATGTTGACAGATCATAAACCGTTGATCAAATTATTGTCTCCAGTCGGTGCAGGAAAAGGGTCAGCGAGGTTGGCAAGATTAGCCGCTAGACTTCAGGAGTTTTTGTATAGGGTGGAGTATATTCCTGGGTGGAAAAATGGTCAGGCGGATGGCTTGTCTAGGCTTCCTTTGCCTTGGGAGGTTGTTGACAAATTGGGTGTTGAAGCTATGCAATCGGAAGGTTCTGTGGCGGCTATTGATGAATTGGTGGATATCTGCACTGGTGCCATCAACAAGAGCAGATGGAACTCTTGTATGGCTAATGACGAGGTGTTAAGGTGCGTGAGGAATTTGATTGTGAAAGGTTCTAGGAGAGAGAGTACCCTATCTTTGGCTGTACGTCCTTATGTGAAGATTATAGAGGATTTGTCTATTCTTGATGTTGAGGGGAATGTTATCATGAAGGATGATAAATTCATCCCGCCTCAGGAATTAAGGTTTGTCGTGTTTAAATTGGCACACGAGGGACACTTGGGGCAATCTCTTACTAAGAGGAGAATTAGGGAGTCCTTCTGGTGGCCTGGAATGGACCAGCAGGTCTCTGAGTGGGTTGAGAAGTGTGCGGAGTGCTTTGAGAGTGAGAAGAGATTGAGAGTTGGATGTCAGGGTGATTTTGGGAAAATTGATAATCCAAATTTGCCCTGGCACACCTTGTGTATCGACTTTATTGGTCCTTTTCACTCTTTGAGTCGGGACATGAGATTTGGTTTTGTTTTAGTTGATGTATCTTCAAAGTGGTTGGTGGTAATTTATGAAAGAGATAACGACTAAATCCACAATCAACTTGGTGTCTGAAGTTTTCAGGGAAGAGGGTTACCCTGTTAGACTAATTACTGACAATGGAACCCAGCTGGTTTCAGAGGTTATGGTCAAATTTCTGGATGCTTGTGGTATTGTTCACACCAGGACCTCACTATACAATCCACAGGGTAATGGCATCGTTGAGAGGGCTAACAGAATGGTGAAGGGTGCCATTCAGATGGCACTTAGTTCTGGTGGGTGTGTGAGAGACATGGTTAACGACTTAGTTTGGGCGTATAGGACTACGGTGAATGGTGTCACCAGTAGAGTTCCGTTCGACATGATGAGGGGACGTTTGGCTGGTACCGAACTAGTTCCAGCTTGGATGAAAGAGTGCATTGGACTGGCAGATTTGCGTGGTGATGCATCTAAGACAGATTTGGGTGGTGATGCATCTAAGGTTAGTGATAGGTTGATTGGGAAAAGATTGGCAGTGAATGATTGGGTAAAAGTTAAACCTGGTTGTGTTTGTTCGGGTTTAACCAAGTTTAGAGGCCCATTCAAAGTTAAGTCGGTCCATGACAAATTTGTGACACTTTATAATGGTGAACACTGGAATTTGAGGAGGGTTGCCCTCTACAAGAAAGCGAATGGTGACAATGGTGGTGGTCTTCAGTCTCATTCTTTTCCTGATAAACGAAATGAAAATGATACTACCACTTGTGGTGATACTAGTGTTCTGCCACAAAGGATCAGAAGGCGACCCAGACATCTTCAAGATTTTGTGTGCCATTAGGTTTGTGTATGGAAAGTATGGGCATATGTCTTGTTGTTTATTGTTCTTTCTTTTTCTTTTCCTTGTTTTGTTTTTTTTTACTTTTGATTAGAAGGACCGATGATATGGTGTATTCTCTTATTTTATTTCTGCTTGCATTTCACTTTAATTGAGAACATTCTAACTTTGCTGATGTCATGATGCTACTTAATGTTCTTGCATTCTCTGTTTGCCAGTTGCTCCTGAGCCTTTTATGGGAACACCAGCTTCTACTCTGTACTTACATTAAATTCCTTAATCATCTATATTGCTTCCATGACTTTATATCTTCAATTAGATCATATTAACTGGTATGCAGGACTACCCTGGATAGAAACCTAGTCTTCACCACGGGTTTCCAATTTTCATCCCTCTAGCTTAGCCAAAACTGCAGGTAAATTGCATAATTTGGATATGAAATGTGTATCAGCAAAATCTTGATGACCTGTTTTAGGATTTGTGACATCCCAGATTTAAGACAAAGAGCCTTATCATAAGGCTCAGACAGCAGACTTCATGGCACGTCATCACGACTGCACAGATGTGTAAAGCAAGGGGGCAGGTGGATTAAGAGTTAGAGGAACCGACCTCCATAGGTCAAACTGAATGAATGTTCTGAAGGGAGAATGAAGGAGTGTGAATATAAAAACTAGTAAGTGCATTCGGAGTGTGGATTCCAATCTCCATGGAAAGCAGCAGTTCTCCTAGGCATACAATATGGTGCAGAAGGTAAGCGCGGTTCAAACACAACAATTTCAAAAGACCTTGAGTAAGAGGTATCCGGCCACGAAATACGTTTTGGCTGTGCAATAACTGCCCCTTACACTTTGATAAGATGGAACTGTATCCAATGAAATAATAAAACTTCATTGCTAATATGCGGATGATATGACGGCACTTACGGACTAAAGAAGTTTAAGTCTGTATATTGTAGGGCGGTCGAGTTAAGGCTGCCTCTCAAAGATATGTATTCAAGTTAACAGTTATCAATAGAGGAACAAATGTATGTATGTATGGTGTATGTATCAGGAGCATAGTCAAAATATCCTTGAATTACTTCAATAAGTGTTTGAACACACTTAATGTCCATAAGTATGCAATCAGACACAATTTCTCTTAGTACCTCATTTTATGACAGCAGCAAATTGACCCAGCTTTGGTGCTATAGTGGGTGTCCATTTATGAGTACATAGGATTTTGAGCCTGGGGACAACGCATACAGAATTAATACAACGTTCCGTTTCTATTTGCAAGTCTAAATAAATGTGGCAGGACTGTGCTAAAGTAAGGATGTTCCGGAAGAATCGATGTTTTGATCCCTAATCCCTAGATTTGGTATACAGTGTTTATGAGGGCTAGGCATCCTGAGCTGAAAAAACAAAATAATAACTAAAGTTAATAAACCTCAAATGAGAAGAGAGTGCCCTTACAAAGGGAGTGGAAGCCCAGTTGGTCAACAAGAGGTAGATAATACCTATTCCATATCCATGAACAACAACTACAACACGGTAATTAAAAATATCTAGGTTTACGATTTTTACAGAGAGAAAAGGCAATAAATTAGTGTTTGCAACAATCTCTTCTACCACAATTTCTATTACATTTTAGGTGCCTCCCAGAAGTGCATTTCCTTCCACACTGCATGGGAATGATGGAGGGCGACTGGGCTCTTCCATTTGTAGGGGTGCATTATAATCATGAGTGGTTTGCACCTACGCATATAATCCTTTGTTGTGTTCATTTAGTTATTAGAATGTAATATATTAACTTGTAAAGTCAAGTAATAGAGGTATTTCGTACAATATGGAGAATTTAACATTATAATTGTGTTCTACATGATGAAATCTTAATGTTCGATTTTACAAGTGACTAATGAGAAATAAACTCACTGAATATGTAACACATTGATTTAAACGTGCACAATAATAATGGTATTGTATATACGTGTTTAACGAAGTTTCATGGTAATTCTTATGTTAGCCGATTTGTGTAGGCCTCATGTGTATTCTTCTCTGGATCTCTAGATGAATTCACTAGTATAATTCATATGCATGCAAAGTCTCCTCTTCCTCACGTTTCTGTTGCAGGTGGAGAAGTTCATCTTTGTTAGTTAGATTAACGCTTTTGTTTTAGGAGTTAGGCTCAGGGAGCAGAGGATACATTTGAAAAAGCATTGATGATAATGTGGGATGGTGTTCTTTCTCACTGGAGAAGGCCTGCGAATCATGGTCATCGAGTCAGATCCTGAAAGTATCGCAAACGCATGGAAAGTTACCTACGAGGAGGTGTCTAGTTGGATGGGACAAACGCGTTATGTGGCGATGGGTGTGTCTTATGATTTTGGTGTTGGGGTTAGGGACAGAGTTCGGGGGAAAAACTTTGATCAGATCGACAGAGAGGAAGGAGCATCTTAGAACAAGCTCCGTAGCTTTATGCTACTTGACCCATTCAACGTGAGTATGATTCTTAGGACGCGTCACACACTGACACCTTTTCCTGAACTTGCCTGGGGAAATGCAAAGTAGGGATGTCATGTTAGCGGTAGTGTAGGGACAGACTAATGCTTTTTACTTAAGAACCTTTAATGTTGGCGCAGTGTATTCTGAGTACTGATTCTATAACTGGTCATTCTCAGGATGTTGCATCAACTCAACTTTGCCCGTAGGTTTGGCTTTGTATTAGTTCCAATGTATTTCTACACCCTCATCTTGAGGTGTTTGTATGTCCAATTGTTCTTAGCTTTGTAATAAACTTAGAACTCGGAGTAGGTGATTCTTCTGAGTTATGGTTCATTGGATTTGTGATTTAAGATTTTTCTCCCCTCTACACTTTTAAGCAGGAAACAAAGAGCCATCAACCAGGGGTTCCAGAGTAAATCTAGAATGTGGAACCGATGCCCATCAGGATATTCACATAAAATGTGGGTATTGCCATGGGACTGTCAAGCTTGGCTTTAATCAAAGAAGATGCTTTTGTTGTGCTTGCTGGTTGGAAAAACACATAGTGAGTTGGAACACAACTGCAAGCATTACATCCAGTCACACCAGGAGTGTCAGAGAAACCTTTCACAAATAGAGAAAACTTCTCCAAATTTCCTCGAGGTCTTCTGGAGCCATCCGCTCGCAGATCACCAGTGTGATTCATAGCGAGTAACTGAGGGTTTAATCGAAGCTATCACAACCAGCAAAGACAGAGCTTCTTAGAGCTCTTGCAGACTGGTTGGGCATACCAGCTGTCTGCAGGGTCAAACCGGAGCCAAATTCTGTTGCTAGCTTCTCTCCTTATTTGGATAAGTTCCAGAGCGATCTTACCTATCTTGTTGCAGTGACAGGGTGACACCATTTACAGTTTGGGTTCCGATGTGCAGTGATACACCAACAAAGAAGGAATCCAACAGCTGTTGAATCCCGGTCACTCTAGGGCGCAAATAACAGAAGGGATTCTAAGGCCCAAATGTGCCTCTTACTCCCAGGGCCCCCTTAAGGATCATGCTGTAAAGGTCTGCAAGGCATGTTGTGGTTTATGAGAGCCTCCTCCTGCAGCAGTATCTCGGTCTCTGTCTCCATTCAGTGGTGTACTTGAACCATAAAATGAAGCTCAGTGCCAACAGATCTCTTATGCCACCCAGGCACATCTGCCATAGACTGATTGAGAACTTAAGCTGAGGTCCCACCTTTAGTTAGTGAAATGTTCTCTGATGCTAAAAGGTGATGTCATCACCACGCCCTACACTGCTATCCAGTGGATGATAAGCAACCAGTCAATTCTTTCCTGTCCATGCTCAGTTCTAGGTGAGCCTCCTATTTCTTGTATCAGTCGTTAATACATGGCCTCAACTCATTGTGTTACCTGACCAGACTGCATAGGCCTTCCACTGGCACCAACAGGCATCCCCAATTTACATCCCCTGAGTCCTGCTCAGAATGGAGAAATGAGTGAGGCAGACATCACAGCCCCCTCTGCCTGCAAGTCCATTGGGAGTTTGAAGCAATCAGCACCAGGTGAGTAAGCACCTTTCATAGCCCCTTACAAATTCAAACATTTATTTTGCTGTCCTTAAGTCGAGTCCCAAACTTTGATATTATCTAAGAATAATAATAAAAAAGATCCTGATGTCATGATGACCTTGAGACCCTCCCTTCCACCCTGCACTGCTCCACAAGATTTCTGTGCCCTTATGTCACAACTTGGCACATGGCTGGTGTAAAGGAACCGTCCAAGACACCAGGGGCGGTATTGCAAAAAGTGCTGCAGGGGTGCATCAGGCGTTTGCGCCTGCTTTGCGCGCCCCCTGGCATTTTGGTATTACAGAAGAGGCTGCAGACACTTGCACAGCCCCTTCTGTAATACCAATAGCACTGGTGCACTATCTGCAAGAAAGTGTTCCCTCGTTTGCATGGGGGCATGCCCCATGCAAATGAGAGACTCCTTTTCCCTCTGCCCCCGTGCCGCATAACCGATGTGGGTACAGAGGCAAAGAAGCCCAAAGGAGGCACAATGACAGTGCGCCACCTAAAACGTGGTGCTCTGTCCGTGTGTCCCATGATAGCAGCTCTCAGGCGGGGGAAAATGGGGTCCCATGGCCCCCCAGCCATACCCTTGCAGGCGGGTGCTGTCACTGACTGGGACTTAGACGCCTCCAGGCAGTAATGCGCTTTAAAAAATCCCGCTAACATAATATATCTGACTGCACCCACCTGCAAGGGGATCCCTAATCTCTAAGTGCAGGCAGGTTGCCACCTGCATTGTGAAAACATGGAGCAGCTGTAAAGCAGGCACTCTGTTTTTCACCTGAATGTGCTGCCAAGCGCACAAGTTCGCGTCAGCCCTGGGTCGCATTTTTATTGTTTGCACCTGGCGCACCTTTTTAAAGGTGCGCCAAGAGCAAACAATGAAAATGCGCTTTATGTGTAATGTGGCCCTAGTTTTCCAGATTTTTGAGAGTACCATCTTTTTCTACTCTTTTTAATTTGTCTATGATATAAACATTATTTTGTTATCTTCAATTAGGTACACCTTTCACGCAAGTTCATTTGAAGTATCGCTGATGCTGCATTTTTACTGTCATACTGGGGAATCTGTCAACAATTGTTCCACAGAGGATAGGATTTTTTTTAAAGGCGAGTTCGAGTTTCCTTCTTACTGGTTACAAGTGCCCACTCCCTCTTAAACACCGCCACGACTACTGAAGATTTTTTAAGAGCTACCTGTATCACGTTCTCTATTTCAAAAAATTTTAAACAAAAGAAGTCAACTCATATTTGGTTCTCGTGGCTCTGATTGTCTTGGTTCTTTGCAGCAGGCATGGGTGCAGGGGATATCAGTTGCAAGCGAGCAGGTGATTGATGGGTCTTGGAAAGACACCTGGACAGACAGCCTGCAAAAAAGTGCTCTACTTTTTAAAATACAGATTAGATTTTTGATAGGTAACGAAAATGATAATGAGGGACACAAACACCAAGGCCTCAGCCAAGGGATACTTTATCCTCTTTACTCTTATAAAGTACTGAAAAACAAATCAGAGCAAGCAAGGGCCCTGACTTGGATCATGTTACACACTTCTCTAGGCCACAATATCAATCAATCAATAACAGAATTTGTATAGCGCACTACACACCCGGTAGGGTCTCAAGGCGCTGGGGGGAGAGGGGTCTGTTACTGCTCGAAAAGCCAGGTCTTGAGTTGCTTCCTGATGGAGAGATGGTCCTGGGTCAGCCGAAGGTGGATGGGGAGGGAGTTCCATGTCTTAGCCGCCTGGTAGGAGAAGGATCTTACTCGGTGGTGGCTTTACGGATGCGTGGTACGGTGGCGAGGGCGAGGCTGGTCGATCGTAGCTGGCGGGTGGGCGTGTAGAAAGTCAGGCGGTTGTTGAGGTACTTGGGGCCCAGGTCGTGAAGAGCCTTGTGTGCGTGGGTGAGGAGTCTGAATATGATCCTCTTGCTGACGGGGAGCCAGTGCAAGTCTCTCAGGTGGCTGGAGATGTGGCTGTGTCGGGGGATGTCCAGGACGAGTCGTGCGGGGGCGTTTTGTATGCGCTGGAGTCTTTTCTGTAATAGAAACCCACACTTTTCCATCTAAGCACACCCATGGATTAGGGCGGTGTCAGAAATTGTACTTCAGTACCTGGAGATGGATAGGAAGATTGCATCCAAATGTTTGTCTGCTGTAGAAGAAGCCACTCACAGGTGAGTTTACCCAATGATTTCTTTTATTGCAGGCAGCAGCTCGAACAACAGGATACAGCCCACGCAGTAAATGTCCAGCTCACCCGACGCGTTTCATGTTTGCACATTTCTTCAGGGGCTCTGGGCTGAAAACAGTCAATGGGGGGACATTTTTTGGCGGCATCTTAAATATCGGATCACCCCGCCTCCGTGGGCGTGGTCACAACAGTGGCCTTCTGGGAATCGTAGTGCTCGTTATATTTCTCAAGTGAGCAGCCTCCCCTATCGCTGTCAATCTGTTCTATAATATCCAAGTGGATTGCAGGCCGACACACAGTCATGAAAGCTGCTGGCTTCCTGGAATAATGGCACCTGTGCCTTCAACGGGTTCACCGGTTGATGAACCTGCAGGGATGCTGGAACGGCATCAGGGCACTCTTCCGCGGGTCAGACAACAAGCCGCAAAATACTGCATCCAAATGTTTGTCTGCTGTAGAAGAAGCCACTCACAGGTGAGTTTACCCAATGATTTCTTTTATTGCAGGCAGCAGCTCGAACAACAGGATACAGCCCACGCAGTAAATGTCCAGCTCACCCAACGCGTTTCATGTTTGCACATTTCTTCAGGGGCTCTGGGCTGAAAACAGTCAATGGGGGGACATTTTTTGGCGACATCTTAAATATCGGATCACACCGCCTCCGTGGGCGTGGTCACAACAGTGGCCTTCTGGGAATCGTAGTGCTCGTCATATTTCTCAAGTGAGCAGCCTCCCCTATCGCTGTCAATCTGTTCTATAATATCCAAGTGGATTGCAGGCCGACACACAGTCATGAAAGCTGCTGGCTTCCTGGAATAATGGCACCTGTGCCTTCAACGGGTTCACCGGTTGATGAACCTGCAGGGATGCTGGAACGGCATCAGGGCACTCTTCCGCGGCTCAGACAACAAGCCGCAAAATACTGCATCCAAATGTTTGTCTGCTGTAGAAGAAGCCACTCACAGCTGAGTTTACCCAATGATTTCTTTTATTGCAGGCAGCAGCCCGAACAACAGGATACAGCCCACGCAGTAAATGTCCAGCTCACCCGACGCGTTTCATGTTTGCACATTTCTTCAGGGGCTCTGGGCTGAAAACAGTCAATGGGGGGACATTTTTTGGCGGCATCTTAAATATCGGATCACCCCGCCTCCGTGGGCGTGGTCACAACAGTGGCCTTCTGGGAATCGTAGTGCTCGTCATATTTCTCAAGTGAGCAGCCTCCCCTATCGCTGTCAATCTGTTCTATAATATCCAAGTGGATTGCAAGCCGACACACAGTCATGAAAGCTGCTGGCTTCCTGGAATAATGGCACCTGTGCCTTCAACGGGTTCACCGGTTGATGAACCTGCAGGGATGCTGGAACGGCATCAGGGCACTCTTCCGCGGCTCAGACAACAAGCCGCAAAATACTGCATCCAAATGTTTGTCTGCTGTAGAAGAAGCCACTCACAGCTGAGTTTACCCAATGATTTCTTTTATTGCAGGCAGCAGCCCGAACAACAGGATACAGCCCACGCAGTAAATGTCCAGCTCACCCGACGCGTTTCATGTTTGCACATTTCTTCAGGGGCTCTGGGCTGAAAACAGTCAATGGGGGGACATTTTTTGGCGGCATCTTAAATATCGGATCACCCCGCCTCCGTGGGCGTGGTCACAACAGTGGCCTTCTGGGAATCGTAGTGCTCGTCATATTTCTCAAGTGAGCAGCCTCCCCTATCGCTGTCAATCTGTTCTATAATATCCAAGTGGATTGCAGGCCGACACACAGTCATGAAAGCTGCTGGCTTCCTGGAATAATGGCACCTGTGCCTTCAACGGGTTCACCGGTTGATGAACCTGCAGGGATGCTGGAACTGCATCAGGGCACTCTTCCGCGGCTCAGACAACAAGCCACAAAATACTGCATCCAAATGTTTGTCTGCTGTAGAAGAAGCCACTCACAGGTGAGTTTACCCAATGATTTCTTTTATTGCAGGCAGCAGCCCGAACAACAGGATACAGCCCACGCAGTAAATGTCCAGCTCACCCGACGCGTTTCATGTTTGCACATTTCTTCAGGGGCTCTGGGCTGAAAACAGTCAATGGGGGGACATTTTTTGGCGGCATCTTAAATATCGGATCACCCCGCCTCCGTGGGCGTGGTCACAACAGTGGCCTTCTGGGAATCGTAGTGCTCATCATATTTCTCAAGTGAGCAGCCTCCCCTATCGCTGTCAATCTGTTCTATAATATCCAAGTGGATTGCAGGCCGACACACAGTCATGAAAGCTGCTGGCTTCCTAGAATGGATAGGAAGATAGGAAGATAGATAGATAGATAGATAGATAGATAGATAGATAGATAGATAGATAGATAGATAGATAGATAGATAGATAGATAGATAGATAGATAGATAGATAGATAGATAGATAGATATCAGGGCCACTAGAAAAAAATTTGTCAACAGCTGATACATTTATGCAGGAGGGTTGACTAAATTTTGTTACAGGAAAAGGCAAATAATGCACCATAATAAGTCCTATGCTTTGGCAGTATCGTTTTACTAATTTGTTCTTTTAACCCACAATAATACTGAGCAAATGCTTCATCTCTTTAGTGCAACTTTAACACCGGACTACAGCAATCACAAAGTGAAAGATGATCAGTTGACCTTTACTAAGAGTCTGCACTTGAGGGGGAGAACTTTCATTTTAAATACCTTTCGATCTGATTGAGCTAGAAATGTTGAAATCTGCAAATTATGCAGTAGATGGTGTATTACGTGGCAAGTGAGGTAAACCTCCAATTGTGCGGAAAACTCTGCAGTTGCAGATCGCATATTTACAGTTGCCAGAAGTATAATAAAATACAATATTGGTTAGGAAAACGTGTAGAGGGTGTGAGTGAGGGAGAAACAATAAAACATAAGTGGGAATGAATGGATAACAGCTAGTCATAATTCATAGTGGAGAATGGTTTATGGAGGAGAGCTCACCTTCTAAGCTCTGGTAAGGACCTGGAACTGCAAAGTAGCCTTAGGCCTTTTGAGGTCACTGGTGTGAAGAGACTTCTTTTTTCACCAAAGACTCAAAGGGGAACTGGGGGGGCTGGGATGGAGCTTGGCGTCAATGACGGCTCTCCTCTGGGGCTCCGAGGAGAGAAGCGAGACCCGGGTCATTTCTCGTATTGTTCATTCATCTACCTAGGGTGACCAACGGTCTGTAAACTTCATGGACTGCCCGTAATTTGGGCCTCTTGTCCGTTGTCAGTAAGGGTTTCTTCCACGGATGCCTTTTGTCCGTAATTTCAGACATTGGTGTGAGCTGCCCCCTGCAAGCAGCCTGTAACTCACTCCTGCTGTGATCTGTGGCCTGTAGCAGCCCCTCCCCGACCTGGCACAGACTGCCATCAGGCACATTATCATTCTGTATGTTGGCCTAATTATCAGATACAGAATGATATTGGGCCTCTCTGCCCAGTGACAGCATATCGTATTGGGTGTTTTTTTCCAGTGGGGGTGAGGGGGAATGTAAGATCTGAGAAGCCTTCAGCTGTGATCTTTTTCTTCACTTTTTTTTGTTTGAAAATGCAAACGCAGGTGTGTTTCTCTTGCACTTATATACCACAAATATCCAAGGGTTTCACTTGCATACACAACAGATGCAGTGAGTGCAAGGTTCTCTCAACCTAAAATAAACTTATTTTGACTTGCACTTGTGTTGGTTGTCCATTTACTTATGCACTATTGTGTGACCTCCTCTGATGTGTATGCAAAACGTACCTTTTGTCCCGAAATTTTGTCCTGAATTCTGACCTTCTGGCCAGAATTTTTTCACTCACTGTCCTGAATTGGCACCCATGCCAGTTGGTCACCCTACATCTAACTGCACAATTATGTGGGATTCCCCAAACCGACATTGAGCGGCAAGTTGTTTTTTTTCTTGTTTTTTTTTAATGGGGAGCTTGCCGTTCCTGAAAAAGACTGAACTTTCTCTCTGTGCCACGCCCTAATAAGCCAAATCGCTTACATCTATATGGCTCAGAGCATACCTGCCTACAGGCTCGAGGCCTCTGAAAATAATGCCGGTCATTGTGGGGGCCCCGGGGAGTTAATAAAAACTTGCTGCCATTGCGCTTGTGTTCTACACATGGCAGCAGACTCATTGGAGACGTGCTCCTTTGATTTTTTCTTTTTCTGGTCACAGGATCCTCACTGCTTTCATCAGTTTGATTGACCTCATATATGTGTATTTCCATTTTATTCTGCATAGCTAATGTTGTAATTGTAAAGAAATTGATTTCATCCAACAGAACCATTTGTAGTATAACCGTTTGACGCCCAGGTTCTGAGCGACACTGGGTCACCCCATTATATGTTATGTTCATCAGGAATACAGCGCGTATATGGTTTACCACTTTTACTTTCCATTTGCATTCCCTGAGGCTTCAACAATTATGCAAGCACTGCTGCACCATCTTCATTAGCTTTCACTGCTATATAAACATTTTGTTCCCAGTATGCCTTCAATGCTTCAAACCTGATGATGTTGCTGCCTGTTTTTGAGGGATTTTTCTCCCTTTCGTCATGCATGACTGTAATGCTGCCAGTTCACTCTGTAGGTTCCTTTTGAATTTTTGGTTCACTTGGCCACTGGCTATCTCCATTCTACTGCTGTTTACTGCAACGCTGTTTTTTTGTTGATCATTGGCATGGTACAGAGAAATTGTGGAGGAGCACCTATAGAAGTTTATGTGATGAATGGAGTCTACCTCACTTCTTCAATTATTAACATGAAAAATCTTTGTAATTAAGGGGTTCATGCTGCAATAGTGTTACTCGAATAGGCTGTATTATTGCACAATCTTAGCTTTGTGTTTCATGAAACAAACCCCCTGGGATCCGTATAAGCATACGGAAGGGGGTTCTCTCTTAATTTACAGCCGTTCCCATTCCTATGTTGAAATTTAACCATATTAAGCATCTATCGTACAGTTAGGCTTTATTGACTGTTCCATCCAATAGTGCTCCATACTCTATCATGGCAGCCTCACAAGACATCCTGCCAAAGGCCATGGAAACTTTACCTAAAGAACTTTTGGACATTAAAACTTTAACTGGTTTGGTAAATAATGTGGTTTCTGTGAATACTCAGGAAGTATAGTCGCTAAGAGGAGAGGTAGCACACTTTCATTCATGCATTCAATTCATAGACAGTCGCCTTACCGCAGTTGAATCCCGTCTTGATAACATTCCTATACATGGTCACGCTATTTGGTATCTCCAACAGAAGATAATTGATTTGGAAGACCACAGCAGAAGGAACAATATTAGAATCATTGGTTTACCAGAACATTTGGAGAAGGACGATATCATGCAATTTCTCACTACTCTGATCCCTGGTCTGATTAAGCTCACCTTCTTCCCCCCCCCAACTTCAATTTCAACGTGCTCACCACAGACGTTCTAAAAACTCTACCTGAACATCCCAACCTTGACACATCCTGGCTTGCTGCCTTCGTCATCAACAGGTTTGTCAAATCATAACAGAAGCCAGGAAACATGGTCCATACACCTACGACACCGCACAGATTATCACTGCCAACTTTCAAGCTCAAACTAACCTCAAAAGGAAACAGTTTTTGGCTCTTTTCCTAGGTTAAAGAAGAAAGATGTCAAATATGGTATTTTGATACCATCAACTATGATCATCATGTATCAAGAACTAAGGAGTATTTTGATCCTCATGACTTGGAATATTTTCTGAATGAACTGGAAGAAAATGACTCAGTGATGAAACACAGGTTTGCCTCTTCTTCAGCTACACAGGACCCAACCAGTTCTACTCCTCCAGACTCACATGAGCATGGCAAATGGGAACTTGCGACTCGTAAATGGTCCCATGGTGGTAGATTCAAATCTTGGAAGAACTCACAGCCAAGGGACAAATCAAGATCACCGCTGAGAAACTGGTACTGATCCGGTCAGATATCCTTTTATTTCCTCTTAGGGCATTGTTTTTTCTGGTTCGCATTGTTATTTAACTCTACTTCTCTCTCTTTTTCCTACCTATTTTTCCTTTTTATTCCCCTTTCCTTGAATGATGTTACGGTGTACTTTGTGATATTTGCTTTTCTTAAGGCACTCCCCTTTTCTGATTTCTCTCTTCTCTTTTAGATGTTCCCTTTTTTTGAATACTGCCACATGGTTATAATGTAATTCACTTGCCACACGCCTCATTTCACCATACCTGATCAATGCACCCATTCATATACTGGGTATTGGTCTTTGATTTCTGCAAGGCTGATGGTATTGCAACCTCCATTTCATGCCACTCCATACACTTGACCCCAGTTAAAAGTTACAAATTGAAGTTTGAAAGTGTGTATGTCAATGTCTGAACGTTTACTGACAGACATTTTTTTTATTCTTCTTTGTACCATTGTTTTCTCTTATTGTTTCTTCCTTTTTTCCTTTTCTCTTTTTTGTCATAGTTTATGCTCCATAAGTACCTTCTAAAGAATTTGCTTGACTTTTAATTTTGTTGTTTTACATCAATATCATATTTCGTATTACAATTATATTCACTGTACTTTAATTTGCAACCCTATTTTATTGTTACCTTTTTTTCATCATCAGTCCACTCATTCAAAACCTTTCAACTTTGAATGTACATGGTTTGATACATTTCATCAAACGGAAAAAGAAACTTACCTATATTAGTCCTAATAAACCGGATATTGCATTATTGCAAGAAACCCACCTTATTCCACAAGAAAGTGATATGTTAAAATGAGATTGGGTAGGTCAAGTCATACCTGAGAGTGTCACCTTCAAAGTGCCGGATACCACCTCAGTACCATCCAGGAAATGTGGTGTCACCATTCTTTTTAATAAACATCTACCCTATGCAATATTGTAGAACTCAGAGGACGTTGAGGGACGATATATTTGTCAAACTTGCAATACTTTCCTAATAGCGGGATCAGTGTTTGCCCCCACAGACTCCAAACTCCCTTTTATATCTCATCTTAGTAGATGTTAACAGCCTTTGGGCCATCATGTGTGTTAATTGTGGGAGATTGAAATGCCACCATGGACCCATTCGTAGATTTATTTGGCAAACCTGACAATCATCATACTACAGATAGGTATATGCTTAAAGCAATCATTAATGACTTTTCATTACAGGAACCCTGGAGACTATTACATCTTAATGAAAGAGATTACAGTTTTACCTCTTATCCCATTCCATACTTACTACAATTGATTATTTCTTGGCATCATCCTCTGTTTTACAATTAGTGATCCATGCAAATATAGTTCCCTGCAGCATATCAGATCATGACCTTTTTGATATTACCATGGACTTGGAGCTTTCCTAATCTCTGAACACACCTTGGAGACTCAATCTCTCTTCATATAAGACCCCTCAAGGGATACAAGCATAGTGTTTGTACGTGGAACAGTTTTTAAAAGATAATGAACACTCGGTCTCTAAAATGCATACACTTTGGGGTGCTGGAAAAGCAGTTCTCATGGATCTAATAATGAGAGATACCTCCCTCACTAAAAAACATATGAACACCACTAAAATTAATCTTGAAAAGGGAATTTGAAGTGTTACACTCTCATTGCAGTCCCCTGTAGTAATGATAAACCTGCTTTCAGCAGAATTTACTCTCAATACTCTTTACACTTCCCATGCAAACAAATGTTTATTTCAGATTTGTCAACATCATTACGAACTTGGTGAACAGGTTGGGAAATTGCGAAGCTATCAAACAAGTCAACATGAATCCTCTAGACTCGTCCCTGCTATCAGGAACTCAACCAGTGCTTTACTCACTCATCCTTCAGAAATACTGTCCCAATTTCAGACAATATATGAAACGTTATATACATCTGACAGCTTTGATTATTGTGAGGAAAATACTTTTTTTTCTAAAATAAAAAATAAAAAAAGTTGAGCTGGAAGGGGAGGTCACAAGTGTTGAAATATTGACAGAAATTGATTCTTTTGGCTTCTGGGAACGTGCTGGGGAAAGAGGGGTTCCCTATTCAATTCTATAAAATACCAAATATTCACACTGTCCCGATGCTTGTTTCAATCTTTAATGAAGAAGCGCGTTTCGGACATTTACCTCCTGATTTTTTACGGGCTCACATCAAAGTTCCAGCTATAGGCCAATTTCTTTAATAAATTTGGATGTTAAAATTCTAGCAAATCATCTTGGGTCGGTTATTACCTCTTTAATACATCCCTAACAAGTTGTGTTTCTCCCAGGTCGCTCATCTGCTAATCATCTTAGCACCATCTCACACTTATTATAGCAACTGAGAAATGATAAGGAGAAGAAAGTCCTCCTCTCTTTAGATATAGAGAACTCATTCTATAGAGTAGGATGGGGTTACTAATGTCATACTATGGAGAGGATGGGTTGCTACCCTCAACTGTTTTCCATTTAATTGGCTACATTCTAAATTAAAATATCTAGGGATTTTCTTTAATGTTGGCCTGAAGATTATGATTGCTGATATTTTGAATCCCATTATTGAGCAAATTAAAAGAGATTTTTAACATTGGTCACTTCTCAACATTTCATTGTGGGGTAGGGTTCAGTTCATAAAAATGAATAGAGTTCCTAAATTCAATTATATCTTTGGTATGATTACATTCTTCATTTCAAATTCTTTTTTCAAAACATTGCAATCTACTACCTCTCAGTTTATATGAGGTGGTGATAGACCTTGTTTGAATGGTACAAAGTTACACATCATCAACTAAAGGGAGGCCTACGTCTTCCTAATTTGGAATATTATTGGATAGCACAAAGTTAGCCCACTCTATTTATATGTTACCTCCTCATAAGGACACACCACTCTGGGTAACACTTGAATGGTTCCTATTATAATCAGACATGGATCTGGCTGTTTATTATTCTAAACGCACAAAATGTACTTATTCCACTAATCCTATAATTTATTCTTCACAATTGGCATGGCTTAAATCACATAACATTACAAATACTCATATCGGTCTTCACTCTCAAGCCCCCCTATGGAATAATGCAGATATCACATACAATGGGGCTGAACTTAATTGCTCTACGTGGACAGAAGATAAGATATTCCATATAGCAGACGTATTCACACATCTTCAGTCCTTGAAATCTTTCTCAAGTTTACAACATGAATTCAATCTTCCTTCATTACAGTTCATCAGATATACTCAACTCGCCTCTGCCCTCGCGCTCAGTGTAGCTAAGACTCCCAATATAACATCTCTTTCTCCAATCGCACAATACTTTCACACTTAGAAACATTTCAAGGGCACTGTTTCTGGACTATATGCTCTTTTAATTGGTTCTTCATTTTCTACAGAAACTTCCGATAATATAAAATCATGGGGGGTCCACGTGTTCGAATATGGAATTACGAACAAATTATGGGACACTATATTAGAGTACTACACTATAGGACTTGGAGATGCCGGTCTTAAATGTAAATATATCAAAATGTTGCACCGTTGGTGCTGGTCTCCAGCTCAACTACACTCAGCTAAACTTAGTCCTGACTCCCTCTGTTGGAAATGTAGATTACCGGATTGTGGTATAGTTAATATTTTGTGGAAATGTCCCAGTATTCATAGATTTTTGATCCAGGTTGAAGGCCAATTGAAGGTATACTCTTTTCTTAACTTCTGCCTCACAAAACATGTATTACTCTTACACGATACTTTTGAAATACCACATATCTCCATTCATACCTTCAAATGGCTCTCCACCACTCTTAGCCTAGCTAAAATGTATATCTTACGTTTTTGGCGAACTAATGAAATGCCAATGCTTCATTCCTGGCTTGTAGATATGTTTGATGTGACTCACTTTGAGAAAATATTTTATAAACGTAATGACAATTTACATCAATTGGCTAATATATAGGGCCCCTTCTTATGTGTGCAGCGATTTTGACTCTTTATTGTACTTAATTCCCCTTGGGCTTCAATAAGTCTGTTACATATAATTTGCATACCATTTTCTCTTTCTTGTAATAATTCATTCAAATGTTATATTACCGTATCTTTTTAAGTTAATGTGGTACTTGTACTGTTTTTCATTATGCTGCAAACCTGAGCACTCTTTCCCCTCCTGAGGCGCAGCCGGGAGGTTCTTCACTCTATCCCTTACTTGCCTTGTTTTTAGCGCAATTACTTGTACCCTGCTTGATTAATAAGCAGTGGTTTTTAACTTGCATTGGGAGCATTAGCAATTGTTGTTGGAAGCTTCTCTTACCTCCTCCGCTACTCGGGACGCTCTCAGCTGAGTATTGACGCTGAGAGTTGGTCCCGAGTAGGCAAAGGGAAACGCGGTGGCCATCTTGGGGGTGAGACGCGCTGTGACGCGCTCTAGTTGATCATAAAAAGGGACATCCACTCTCCGCGTAGCGGACGCGTTGGCCGGACGCGCCGGAGTCATGCCAGAGTCCTGCCCGTATGCGCCCGTCCGCGTCACGGCAGCGGACGGCGCGGCGGGAGGCGCTGACCACAGGCTCACTTACACCGCAGTGGATTTACTATCTTTCAAGACTAATACTGCCACTTGTCGCCATGTCTTCCCTGGCCGATATAACGGTAAATGCTGCTGTCCAGGTTGTGGGTGGTACCCTAACATATATCGGGCCTCTGAGGGGCCCCATATACTCCCTATTAACACTTATAAGTGCCTATTACTTAACACCCGCTCTTTGCACAGGCATGCCTTAGACATCTTTGAGCTGTTGACATCAGAAAAACCACTATGTCTTATGCTCACGGAAACTTGGCTCAATGAGTTTTCTAACCCAGATATCGCGGCAGCTATTCCTGCCGACTATATACTTCACAGACAGGATAGGGTACTGGGTAGGGGTGGTGGAGTCGCACTTGCAGTTCAAAGATCTTTCGCTTGTGCGATCATACCATCCTTGCCTATTTCTGGTTGTGAATCCCTCGCCTTTTCCATCACTCTGTCCCCTCACCAATCGTTTTCTGGGCTCCTGATATATAGACCTCCTGACCTGCGGGGTTCTTTCTTCGATGAGTTTCAATCATCAGTCACCACTCTCTGCCTGAAGGTTAAACATTGTATAGTGCTAGGGGACTTTAATATCCACATGGATGTCGAGTTAGACAGTGAAGCTATTAAAATTAACGACATCACTGCCCCCCTAGGTCTAACTCCTTACATCTCGAGTGCGACTCATAACAAGGGTCACACTCTGGATCAAGTATTCTCCACCATTCCCCTTATTTCGACTTGTTCTATCCCTGTTCTCTGGTCTGACCACTCCTTGATCAGTTTTTTAATTCAGGGCAGAAGTAAATTATCCTGCACAAACTCTAACCATCCTAGGCACCCCAGTAGACCTTACTATAAAATCACTTCCGAAAGCCTTGCTCAAGCGTATCAGGAACATCCCTGCATTCTATCGGGTCATTTGGAGAGGGATCTTGATACGTTTCAGAAATGGCTGACCGAGAGGCTTGATGATCTCGCCCCACTTTCTACGCCTCGTTCATCTACTAAGCGTAGCTCGGCTCCTTGGTTCTCAGAGTCACTTGCTTTGGCTCGGCGCAACTGCAAGTTAGCCGAAAGACTTTGGCGGAAGCAATACGATGCGGAAGCCAAGTCCGCCTACAAATCTTCCATCAAGTCCTATCACGCCGATATTCTGAAGGCAAAAAAGAACTACTTTGCCAACAGAATTGAGTCAGCATCAAGCTCCTGCAAAGAAATCTTTACCATCGTTAAGGAGTTTGTCTCTCCCAAATCCAGCCCAGCTCAGCATAAGTTTTCGGAACTTTGGGTAAAGGAGCTGGCTATTTTCTTCACTACTAAAATTAAACTGATTCAAGAATCTTTCCCTCCTTCTGTTCCCAGCTCATCTCTTACCGACTGTAATCCATCGTCCTTTCCATCCGATTCCTGCCCCGTTTTATCGGAGTTTCCAGCTCTATCGGAATCTATTTCTCTGGATCTCCTACTTAGGATTAAATCAGGCTCTCCATTAGACCCCTGTCCTGCGACTTTTTTAGCAAGCAACGCCAAGATTCTGAACTCGTTAATAAATCCTGTTCTTAATCTGTCTTTGACAAGTGGCACTGTTCCGCCGGCCTGGAAGAGGGCAATGGTTGTTCCACTCTTGAAAAAACCTGGCCTTGATCCAGAGAAACATGCCAACTACAGACCCATATCTCTCCTGCCCAGTTTAGCTAAGATAGTCGAGAAGCACGTCCACTCTGTGCTTTCCTCCTTCTCTAAGACCATGGGTTACTCCACTCTACCCAGTCTGGCTTCCGCTCCAATTTGAGCACTGAGACCGCTCTATTGGAAGTAAATGAAGCAATCAAGGAAGCTCTCGACTCAGGCGGAAGAGTTATGCTGGTGATGTTGGACTTGTCGGCGGCCTTCGACACCGTCCCTCATGAGGCCCTCTTGAGAAGACTTCGCGAGATCGGTCTCGGAGGGACGGTGTTGAGCTGGCCGAGATCTTACCTAGCAGGTCGCCGACAAGTGGTCTGGGCCCCCCCGTACTCTGCCGAGGTGCCGCCGATGGATGTTGGAGTCCCACAAGGGTCGGTGCTTAGCCCGACCCTCTTTAACATCTTTATGACTCCATTGGCGGTACTGGCGGAGTCTCTGGGCGCCCAGATCATATCATACGCTGACGACACCCAGCTTCTCTTCACCTGTAAAAAAGGCACAGAGTTTGACGGGGAGAGCATCCGCGGTTGCCTTGGGGCTGTCTTCGACTGGTTTCAGCGAAGCAGCCTCAAGTGCAACCCCGATAAATCGGAGGTGCTCTTCTTTGGTTGTCAGGTAGACCCGCCTTGGCAAGAATGGTGGCCAGTGAGTATGTCACCCCCTTCTTCTTCCTCCACTGCTGCTAAAAACCTTGGGATTAAAATTGATAATACCCTATCACTGAAATCCCAAATTACAGGTCTCACCAGTACTTGCTTTGGTCTGCTAAAAATGCTGCGCAAACTCCTTCCTCTGCTCCCTCTGGTCCACAGGAAGCTGACGGTACAGGCTTTAATTTGTTCCAGGCTCGATTACTCCAATGTCCTCTACCTTGGTTTGCCAGACTACCTCCTGCACAAACTTCAGGTAGTCCAGAATTCCACGGCAAGGGCCATTTTTGGCCTACCCCGCCATGCTAGGGCATCGGAACTGCTTCATTCCCTTCACTGGCTTCCTGTCAGGAAGCGGATTACATTTAAGGCTCTGACATTGGCCCACAAAGCACTCCATTCGGTAGGTGCCTATTACATTCAGAAACGGCTTTCTCTCTATAGACCCACTCGATCTCTTAGATCTGAATCTCTTGGCCTGGCAACTGTTCCACCCATTAGGAGAGTCAGGATAGGTGGACGCTCGTTTAAACATCTCGCCCCTAAACTGTGGAACTCCCTTCCCGTGGATCTGCGCCGCATTCTCAATCTGCTGGCCTTTAGAAAGGCCTTGAAAACGTGGCTTTACAATCAATAACTGGATTGTCCCCCGTTTCCTTATCTTTCTTTTCAGCACGGGTTTGAAAGCGCCGGGACACTCCCTGGAGTAGCTGTGCGCTATATAAGACACCCATTAACATTAACATTATGCTGTTTTCCTTTTTATGTGTTTTCCTGCTCATATTTCATATCGTATTTTCAACATTTTATGTTTTTGTGCAGATAATTGATCATTCATTGTTTACTATTGGTAATGATGTAAGAAAGAATTGTAATTAAAAAAGGGGGGTGCTGTGGCTGTGCTCAAAAGCCCCCAGCTGCACAAGATCTGCCCAAAGCAACATAAATCAGTAACTTCTAGTCTTCAAGTGCACCGACACATTTACTGGTATTTTCATTCGACAATGGTAACTTAATCTACATTCAGAAAGAGGCAATTCATTCATGTATATAATTGTGATAAGACTGGGACTACTGAATTACTAAAACAAATGCACTGCTTTCTCCGGGCGTGTTCAGGGCTTGCTGTAAATCATAGTTAAGCCTAGAGCGCCTGAGATCATACAGAAATGTTCACTTTACAAATGAAACTCACATTATATGGAAATATAGTCAACCAACTTTTCAGTGGTTGGTGCATGTCGTTGATCTAGGTAACTGGGGGCACCTTTGCACAGATGCTTCAATATCACAATATCAGTTTTTCTGTCATGTCTTGGTATGTCAGTGTAAATGGACACTCTGGAAGCAAGCAAATGAATTGTGAAGTGCAGGTGATATGGAACTTGTAAGAAAAAAGATTAAACGTATGTTATAGTTAGGTGTTAAAATGAGATAGCTAAATCAAAGAAATTGAGCAGTTATAGTTTAGTGAACTAACTAAACCTTGTCCCTCATCATTCACTGGCTATGACCTCACACATTACATCGCTCATGATGGTAAATAACAACACAGATGAAATCACTGAAGACATTTCAGATCCTATAATTCATTACATTACAGGTGACATCATCCAGTTACTGTTCCAGCGTCCTATAGGGTTGAAGTAATTCAACAAGCTATACCTATACCCAATGTTCTATCACCAGTCAGGTGATAATGGACATAACTTTTGACTACATGCTGGAAACAAAGAATACGACGAAAAATAGTTGCAAGGGACCCTACTCACACCGGAACCAGGGTGCATGGGTTTATAAACAGAAACAGTGGTTCCTGTGAAAGCACATACTATTTATTGAAGCCAGATGGGACAACACCCAAGGCAGTCAATAACTGACCTGGTAAACACCCGTTATTTGTATATCCAAGAGGGTATGCATTTATATGGCTGTGGTCTTATAACTAATAAGATGTATTTTTTCACCAGGATGTACACAATCTATATAAACACTGAACGTATCTGTTACAGTACACACTGCTGTACCGTGATACCATCTAATTCCATGTTATCAGCCCCTTCCCCTCACTAGGGTAAGTTGTCCATGCTATAATATCTTTCTAAATACATTAGTCATGTTTGCTCTAGTTACTCATGCGTGTTCTTCTTTATTCTACTTTGCCACATGTACAGTGCCCGGCCTGGTCCCACGTGAGTAACCGTCCTTTTCACCTCTCACCTCCTGGGGTGCACACACCTCTCACAATGACAGAATTATCTTTTGTTCAGGTACAGGCCGCCCACATTCTGCAAATACAGCGATGCTGTTGCCTTTATGATGCACTTTTGCTCATATCCTTTCTTTTCTTGCATTATAGAGGTCCCTATATCAATAGGTCCTTGAAGAAACCCCTCATTCCTAAAGGGGTCGAAACAGCGTTGACGAATATAAAGCGAACCTTCCTTATTGTATATTTTAGTTGATGATCAACTTGAATACTTTGCTGGAAACCATTTCTAATGCTCATAAACATGTCACAAATATTTGCAGGTTCCATGTTCACTGGGGAAACAGTGCACTGTTCATTTGAATAATTGTTATATTGTATATATTTATATAAAAGCCACAACCTACTAAATTCAACACTGTGCCTTGTTTGGTTCTTCTCCTTTTGATATCGCCTTAACCCTTTACTTGATTGCGATTGCTCATGTAGTATCAATATTTTTATACATAGTTTGTGCTTCCACAGGAACCATTGTTTCCATTTGGAAACAAAGAATATGCATAATATCTAGAGCGGTCGACTTAAGAACTGGGGAACTGGGTTTGAGTCTCTGCAGGGACGCTCAACATCCTGTGAATCTGGGCAAATCACTTAATCTCCCGGCACATAACAAAAATGAATGTGTCCATCTGTAACACAACTGGGGCTCATGTAAAGCGCTCTGATACTTTCTAGTCTAGTTTGCGCTATATAAAACTCTCAAAAAGAAACAAAAAGTCACCCACATTTGATGGATGTTACACTCTTTTTTTACATGAAAAGTCAGTTTGTTAAATATGTATAACAAACAAAATGCCTTTATACACTTTAATTTGGTCACCCACCTTTTTTAAACCTTGAACACCTAGGATTGAACAATATTCGTACTGAATTTGGAGCACACCAATTATCATAATCTTATCAGAAAATTATTTCATATGAAAACATCACAATAATCAGTTAGGCTTTTGAAGATCTTTTGTTTCGTTTTATTTCATCCACACCAATCCACGTTTCACCGTGGTTGGGTAACCAATCGGCTTCCTCAGGGCTCAAAACTGCTAGTATCATATTCCTCTTGTATGGCGTATCATCGCTTAAACCATAGGGTGAATCAGATATCTATTGTAATATGAGTGAAATAACGTCCGTCTTAATCTTCTATTTTATCACTACGATGCTGTGTATAAGAACTGTCAATACTGCTGTATCCTAAGTATCACCCGCCAAATTGACTCCACAACGTCTTTCAATTCCGTCTCTCGGTATTCTAAAATGTATAATCACACCGCCGCCTGTCTTCACTTCCCCCTTCAACATTTATTTTCTGACGATCCTCCGCACCCGAGTACGCCTGTGGGCAAAAGGGATTGGTGTGGATGAAATAAGACGAAACAAAAGATCTTCAAGAGCCTACCTAGCTGATTATTGCGAAGTTTTCATATGAAATAATTTTCTGCTAAGATTATGATAATTGGTGTGCTCCAAATTCAGTATGTTTAAGAGCTTGCCAGGTATGCATTTGCTACTATTAAGACACCTTCTGCCAGGAGTTCTGGACAACCTCTGTAGTTTGGTAAAATATGCTATCCACATTCCTGATAAAAGCTTCGTGGCACACAACCGAAGAGCCATGCTTACAACCACGGTGTGAGTTAAACCACCTCTAAGTGGGTCATCCCTACACTCTACTTTATTCAACAATCTACAATGCCTAAAAATCTTCAGTGAATAAATGTCCTTGTTACATAGAGTTTTTCATAGCATTGTATTACAACTAATTAACATGGACACATGTCCACACATACAATTTTGTATACTCTATTGTTAACAGCAGATTTGGCCTCTCTCGCAGATTTATTTTAATGGTTTTGGCTTTAAGCCACAACCTACTTTCAAACATACTTCTGCAACCCACAGCAGGTGCGCTCAGCTTTTAAATTGTTTAACAAAGATGAATACTTTCACCCAAAACTTTACAGTTACACTGGCCTCCAGAATTTACACTACATCAAATACTATGGGCCCACACATGTATGCTGTATGTGACTACGGTGTTATTACATAATCAAGGCCCCCAGTATTTGAGAAAAAGATTTACTAGCTATGTCCCTGCACGCACCTTGAGATCCTCCACTCTGTTTAAACTGTCCCTTCCCCGCTTTAAACGTGCCAGACTTGGCGGCCAGTCGATCTCGGTGGTTGTGGCTCGCGCCTGGAATGCGCTTCCTTTTCATCTGCGCTCCACACCTACAGTAGCTGCATTCAAAAAACATTTGAAGACACATCTGTTTAAAAGTGTAACCTAAGACTCCTCCCTATGTTCTGCTGTCTGCCTTTCTCTTTCCCGCGCCAGGATACTCCCCAGTAGCGGAGCGCGCTATAAAATGGTTTATAATAATAATAATAATTACTAATGTCAGCTGTGATGTCATCAATATTGTCATTTGAGATTACATCAGTGATGTCATTAAACATGTCATGAGTGATGTAATATGTGAGGTCAAAAGCAGTGCATGGCGGGGGCAAGTTATAGTTAGCTCTGGCAAACTTCTGTTTTTTTTTTTTTTTCAACATTAGTTTTAAATTATTTCAACACCCAACTATAACGTCACTTACACTATTGTTTTTTTCAGTCAATTTCTAGGGTTTCTTTTTTAATGTAAGCCAAGATCTTATTACCAGACTAACTATAATGTTAACCCTTATTTTTTTCCAATGTATTTCTGGTGTTTTTGTTAACGGAAGGGAAGACCTTAATACATTACCTAACTAAAATGTCTCTTTAGCGTTTGATTTTATCAGAGAATACACACACAGCCATGACATATATGACATGCAAAGCATGAAGAGATTAAGAGATTTGCACAAGATCACACAGTGTGGTCAAATCGGGACACTGGAATTAGTACTTATGACTCAACTTAGGACTTAACCTCTACACCATATCATCTCCTAGGATAATCTGAACAGTTGTGACAGGCATTACTACAGGCCGTCGGAAATAAGTACTGCTGTGTTTTGTGCAAACACATTTTGTCATCCTTTTATGAATGAAGATTTGTGGAAGTGGTAATGTTTGACAAATACAATTGTGCAAATTTCTTGTTTTGAATTTCGTTGGGACTGATTGTGATATTTTGTTTTTCATGGGGTTGCTTTCTGTTTTATTCTATAGTGACACTTGTTTTTGTGTTGCTTTGGTTTATTTTATTGTGCTGTGCACTAGAATAGCTTTATATATATAAAAAAATTGCTACTGCATTCTATCCAAAAGCATCACATTTCTTTTAAAGTTCCAGTGGCAACCAACCATTTACAATTTAAGAGTACAACTACTCCGGCTCTTCGGTAATTTAAGAGTAATTTAAGAGACCAGCCAGCCCAAAAATGTGAATCCTTTCCAATTTGTACTCCCTGTGTTCACCTCATGTGATCCAACCAGTGACCATGTGTCTAGGGAGACTTTTCAAATGTCTTCTAATCCCCCTGGAGACGATTTGGAGATTAGGATTCTGTATGAGAGGGCTATCGAGGTGTTTCTCAAATGTCCTCGGATGCGAGAGGCTTGCTCATTTAAAGTGGTACTAAACCAGAAGTCAAACATAGTAAACATTTGAAACACCTGAACTAAACTAGAGGAGGCTTAAAGAGTGCATTAAATATTCTGCAGGGTGGAAAAAAAGAACACACTGTAACAAGGTGGAGGCTTGGATCAAGAAACAGTTACCTCTTCTAGTACTCGTTGGGTATATGCTTGCTTTTGACCCTCCCCTGCTTTTTCACATAACTAAATACAGAGGTACTGGAGTGCTCAGGACACTACAAAAATACAGTAGCAAGCTGGAAGAAACCCCAATAGAAGCTATTTCCCCAGGTCAGCCTTCTCAGCTTGACATGACAACAGTAGAACAAGCCTTGAAGATCACTCAGACTGCTTTACGCCATACTTACCTAGCACATCGGCACAGACTGATACACACAGGAGATGCAAAAGGCAAGATACCGCACGCTAATCTCTTCTACACTGCACGCATACACCAGACCAGACTATTATACGAGCTGCATAGCACAGCAACAGCAGACCCACTGCTTACAAACAACTATCACACACTCAGTTAAAGAAAACGTAAGAGCCGTGTGATCAACAAACACTACAGATGTTCACTATGCAGCAATGAGCACAACTGCAACTTATTAACAGATTCGCTATTTACAACGAACATTCCTCATCAGTGCTTGGTAATGGTCACTAGGGCACTCTCAGCAGGTGTCCATCCCTGCTCCTCCTGTAGGGCCTCTGTCTTTGTTTTCTATTCTGCAGCACCAACAAGTCTCTTCACCACCACCACCCAGCAGGCTATAAAGATGTGACATGCACACCGTGTACCTCAACGTTGATGATGTTGCATGATACATTCCTTAAGATACAGCCCTAAACAATTTTGGTTAGCAAAATTCTGGCTGCTTCTTGGACCTTCTTCCGTTGCAGTGAAGGAGTCACAACAAGCGCTCAATCGTTTTCCATGTCCCGACACTGGGATGGATAGCGATACATTCATTCACCATGTCAGACCCAAGGATAAGCCTTTCAGTAGGGAACAGGTACTGGCATGATACACACATAATAGCATGTGTTTGTTGGTGGACTCCGTCTTCGTTGTGTAAAGGGTGGTGTGCGTGATGGGGTGTGCATATTGCATGTCAGTGGTTGTAATGTGTCGTGGTGATCTTTGTGTGTGCGGTTCATGTGTTTGTGTTGTTATGAAGTCTATTTGTGAGGACACAAGTATAAAGTAGAGTGTGCATGTTCCTGGGGCCTGGGGGGTGTAATTGAGGAGTATTTCATGGAGGATCCTTTAGCGCCATGTATAAGTATTCAGTATAATCAGGGAAGGAGAGGAGGGGAGAGAGCGAGTGAGTGTGTGTGTTTGAGTGCGAGTGTGGGTGAGGGTGAGTGAGTGAGTGAGTGAGTAGTATTTCATGGAGGATCCATTGGTACAATGTACAAGTATTCAGTAAAATCTTGAAGACGTCAAATGTCAGCTGCAAAGTAATCCCTTTTTTAGTACTGTTGGATTCCATTGGTCGTAACCAGTTGACATTCTCACAGGCATACGCGACAAGTTGTAAGAGCTCCCTGGGCTCAGGTCACCCTAATAATCAATGTTAGAAGATCAATTTTCAGGCCAGGACTTACCACAATGTTTGTTAGCTGGATGTGTCCAAATAATAATGTATTGACAGGTACCCATCTTTAAAAAAGATTGGTGTTGAATCCTTACTAGGATATCAACACGAAACTGGAGACAGTCAGAGATACAGATAACTGCAGTGCTTAATTTGTACAAACATTAGTGTCACAAAGCGCAATATTTCTCAAGACACTTCACTGGGTTTGGAACTATCCACGGTTTCTTCCAGCACAGCCAAATATGAATTATCACGCAATACGAGTGACATGCTGGAATATTCCAGGTTAACTAAAACTTTAGGGATGGTCCGGGCACACCAGTTTTATTATTTTTAAAGTGTATTGATTACTTTGGCGATGAGCGCTGCTCAAAAGTCGACAAAGAGTGCTGCCATGTAGTGGACTTACATAAATAAGTGCCAAGCATCAGCGCAAATTAAGCATTGCACATTAGGCAAAATTTACAGCCACCACTCACTTATGAGTTCCAATCACCCAGGCATTATAATACTAAACTCCTAACATTAGGTTAACTGATTGAAAATGCCTTTTTAAGTGCAACATCAAAGCTTACCTTCCCTTTGTTTAAAAACATTTTCTTTTTGAAACATTAATAAGGTTAACCATATGATAATATGGAGAAAAGAAGCATGTAATTTTCAAAAAGGTAAGAATACATTTTAATATAGATGCAACTCCTGCGTAGAAGTTGTCCCCCAGTGCACAGCGTAAAGGACCAAGAAGTTGGTTTAATCCAATTTGTAAAGTGAATAAAGTTTGAAGTGCAACAAAGTTCGTTGTCGATTGATTTGAATGACCAACCGTCAATTTCAATGTTCATTGCGTTAAACAAACCATCATTTTTGGTTTGTTTAACTTCTTGGTCCTTTACGCTGTGCACTGGGGGACAACTCCTACGCAGGCGTTGCATCTATATTGATCTCTTGGCAACACTTGTGGGAACGGAAAGTGAAGCCCCAGGAGCACGCGACACTTAGTTACTTTGAATATATCGGATATATACACGGTTGTGCGTGTCCTCTCCACAAAGAATACATTTTACACATTCCTTTCAATTTCCATTTGTGATCTTATCGAGTTTTTTTACTAGTGCTCTTGGAGTCAAGAGGCAGCTTCAGAGCACTAAGAACATAATCAGAAACATCAGACAGTCCCCTATGTAAAACTACACGTATAACCCATGGCAAGCCATCAATGATGTATTACAACTAGATGCATACATTACATTTTTTTTAGGTATGGCATGACAGCGCAACTATGTGGAAAACATATGGTTATTAATTCTTTAAAATACACATAAGAGTATGTTTTGGGTACGTACAGTGTAGCATTACTCTCTCACTGCATAATGTTGTCTATTTGTTCTGTAATTCCACCACCCAGGAAGTAATGCCTTTGGAATGCATGAGGGGCTATTTTAAGTCTGAAAAATACACTCAGTTATAACGCTTTCTGCCGTATTCCTGGTCCTATATGCAGAAGGGCAGGGCTTTAAGTGGGCCGGGTCTCACCAGCAGTTTTTTTAAAGGGGTCCTCGAAACGGGTCTCTAATGGGCTCTGTTTTGTGCCCTGGCACAGGCGGTCCGGTTTTTTTCGGACTGCAGTGACAGCAGGCACATGGAAGTGCGCGTGCTCACACTTCTCACTAGTGGAGAAGTTACGGCATGACATCATGGCAGGTGAGCATTGTAGGGGAAGGGAAATCCTTTAAAGAGAGTCATTTTCTCTATGGATTTCCCTTCTCCATTTGAAACTCAGAGGCAGCAACATTTTGGTGGGGTCACCAGGGCTTTAAGTGGAAGCTTTTCACTATTATATACAAGCCATAGTTGCTGCTTATTTATCTTATGCAACTAACAGCCATTGACAAAACCAGAAGTCCTGACTTGTTCTAAGTATGATGTTACTTGTTGAACCATTTATCTGGATGCAAGGACAGAAACAGCAAAATACAAGTTGGGCTGCACACTATGTTATGCACAGATTTTTAATTTACCTGTTTTTAAGCCATGCCCTTAATTATATTGACTACGCCCCTTTGAGAGACCCCACAGATTTTTCATCCCACTTGAAGACCTGCAGAAGGGCATAGTTAATCAGGCAGGTTGTAATGTAGTAGACCGCATTTGTGCATGCAGCGCATGTAAACGTTATTTGCGGATGCCTGTGATGTCCCATGAAAGCCAGACCTATTGGCTTTGCCAATGTTTGTTTTATATGTAGGCTTGTGAATTGCCTCAAACGTTCACCGTGTTGCAATGATATTTAGATGTACATGGATGTGTGGGTTATATATGAATATATTCAATGTACTTAATAGATCAAAATGCATTCATAATACACATTTCAAAGTTTGCATCATGGCTATGATTGTAAAGGAAGGTATGATACGGTTGGGACAGTCCTTCCAATAATGAAGTGACCTCATTGAATATGCTAATTATCTCCAGCCCACTTTCTGGGGACTTGCTCTTTGCTTTCTAGGTTCACGGGAGGGATGCTTTTGAGCCTAGCACTGGTTGTTTGGCGCTATACAAAGTGAATAAATTAACTGATTAGCCATAGTTCTGGAGTCTTTTCTATGTACTAGTAGGCCCATGAGTCAAAATATTCTGTGACGCGCGCTAGTAATCTCCCTTCAATGGAGCTGGGACTGTGCCTCACCGGTAATTTCATGGACCTAGCTCCCATGCACACTGTTGAGAAATACCACATCTCTGTCCTAAACCTCGCAGTTGGCTTAATTTGCAAAAGAATACACGTTGGTGCCCAAAACGAAAACTGCACACTGCGCCAACGAATGTCAGGGTGCCGCATATCAAGGCTTTGTAGTCTTGATTTCACCTCATTTCTCTTTAATCCACCACCAGACTCTCCCTGCCTCCTTATCTCAAAGGTTCCCTTTCATCTCTGCTTTCTCCATCTGTCACTGTTTTTCGGTCTTCTGTTCTTCCTTTTGTTGTTTTCTCGGTCTTGCTCTGGATCAGTTTGTTGAGGAAAAAGGAGTTCTGGTGGGCCCCACATGCATCCACTGGCTCAAATTAGACACGGTCTGTACATGCTAAAATAACGGCCAGAGTGGCCGAATTTGGAGCTGGGGAACCAGTCACGGCTGCTACCTGGAAGAAGCAGCAGTGGTGCAGGCGGGAGCGAAGGGGCAAGGGGGGGGGGGGGGAAGAGTAGGAAACGGATAAAAAAAAGACATTTCACTCCCGGCTGGCTGCCGCCGTCGCCACGTCTTCTGTGTCCCGTCCTCTTTCTGGCTTCTTGGAAGAAACAGGAAGCACCAGGGCTCCCAAGCTCCGTCCAGCCAGTCACAATGCTGCAATGCAGCGTTTTGATTGAGCGCCGTGTCTGGGGGGGTGGGCATGTACTCCACGTTGGCTGTAATGCAGTCAGCATGGAGAACAGGGAAAGTGTGCATGACTGTTTTGGGCGGCCGGAGAGGGCTGGCCAAATAGTCATTGCGCACTTAGGAGGATTCTACCACTCCTCCCCTGCTCCGCAGCCCCGCCCCCTCACGCAAGCTGCCGCAGGAGGAAAAAATAAAATGATAACATTACGTTATCATTTTATTTTCACCTTTCTTGTGCTGCTTCAAGGCAGTGTGGCGATGCTCCTCCGCCTTAGCTGAGAAGCCACCACTGTGGGGAACAGGTTCGAGTCTGGCGGGAAGTTCAAGCATCCTGTGATTCTGGGGAAATCACTTCATCTCCCTGTGCCTAAAAAAAATGTATGCGTCCTTCTGTAATGCAACTGGTGCTCATATAAAGGCATTGATACCTTCGAGTGGAGTTCGCACTATATGAAACTGCAAAAAAAAAAGAAAAAAAAGGATGCTGGTGGCTTGGTCCCGGTGCTCCTGTAATACAACCTGTGCAATCTTTGGGGAGCACGCTGCTTCGCTGTGATTCGACAGAGTCCCTCTCTTGCACAGCTTATGGTTTTGTGCTGAATTATTGATGAGTTTAAGCTACTAACTGTTGTAAATATGTTCAATTATGCTTGTCACAACAGCGCTGTCAGAAGGGGAGAGCAGTGCGTTTTTTTTTTCCATTTGCAATATAACAATATGAACAGACAAAATGAATTGTGCGCGCGCCCCTCCAGGGTGTATGAATTACGCAGTAACGACAGAAGGAAAACAGTTAAATGCAAGGCTCGGAAAGGCAGCGTGCAGACGCCATGCCAGTAACTGCAGCAGCGACCAATGAACACACAGTTTCACGTCGAAGGACAAAAACACAGCACTAATTATGATTTTAAGGAATTAAGAAACTGCTCCACTGTTTCCGAGAAAAGTTAACAAAGGCGCAGCATGCTCCGAGTGCATTTAAAAGACTCGCCGCTGCCTCTCTCCCTCCCAGGCACAATTCAATACCATTTGCGTAATAGATTTTTAAAGAAATTATACGTTCGGGTGTTTTAATGGCACCCCGATTGATAACATCGTATGACGAATTCGGCAAATATTTCCAAAGGGGGAAAAAACAGAGGGTGTGCAATTGTAGCTGTGCGTTCCATTTAGATGCACAAATTACATGTACGCAGAGGCGTATGGAAGGAAGTCTTTGTATTTAAAAGAAGGTTTTCCACTGCACCCACGTGGCAATTATCCGTTTGAGAGGAATCACAACATGCATACAGGCCGGTTCATTGCATGTAGCTAATTCCCCACTGAATTTAGCATCAAAAGCTAATTACCCAGTTTAAAGCAGCATTTCCAAGTAATGGAAAAAATCCCCACCACTAGCGAGAAAACTAGCGCGCCTGCCCCGGCGAGGCCCTTAGTGCCAGATGTCAAGAGGGAGAAGAGAGTCGCGCGCGCAGGTCATTTCTCTGACAGATTCAGTCCAACCGGGGCAGAGGCGCCAGGGGTCGGCTGGAGGCCAGACTTTCTCACGGAGGAGCTGGCCAACAAAACTGCCATGTCATCACTCACTTCCACCACCTTCCGGGGCGTTCCCACCAAGACAAGTCCCCTTGCAGTGTGAAAAAGATGGATAGAATTATAACACATGGAATTCTGCAATCCCTGTATAAAAATCTCTCTCTAATCTCTTTGTAATAGGCGATTTGTGAAGCAGCTAACATAAACAAGCATTGGCAATGCAATAGGTCGCGCATTTGTGAGAGTTAGAGCTATTGATGTTCTAAATGGCAATGTCTTTTACCTATTTATATTTTTGTTTGGAGTGGATGTATGTGGTGTGGAGTGGGATTATGTGGGTTGGATTAGGTTGGGACCTCTCTAGGGATGGATGCACACAAACAGGTCCCAAGAAGGGTGGACACACCCGAGTCATAGGGGTTCTGTAACACACCAGAGCACACTAGTTCCAAACGGAGAAGAGGCCCAGGTGAAAGAGCGCTAATTTACATGAATAGGGAAAAGCAACTGTAAGGTGTGGGGGAATGAGTGACACCAGCAAACGAGAAGTGTTGAAAGTTCATAGCAGAAAAGGGATATGGAAAACATTAGAAAGAAGCAGCACAAAAGAGACTTGATAAAGGCATGCAGACAGCCGCGGCCCGTGGAGGGAGTTGCGGTGGGGCAGAGAGGCGGGGCGGGACAGGGGCAAAATGCGATGCAGCGCGCGCTACGAAATTCGTTTTATTAATTAAATTGTTTACTAATCTCCAATTATCCATATTCCGGTTTTTAGCGCCCCCCCACCCTGTCCCTCCCCCGCCCCGTCTCTCTGCCCCACCGCAACTCCCATCACGGGCCGCGGCTGCATGCAGAGTAGGGGAACCGAAAGGCAAGAACTAACCCGCCTGTGAAGCTAGACTGCAGGTCCGGAAGGGTGAGTTCGTACCACACCTGCAGCTGCGCGCCGAAAGGACATCATTAATAAATGTTAATGAAGCGCCTAAAGATGCTGAGCATATTGATTTGCTCCGATATGGTCAAACAACCATTTAAAGAGGGGAAGCAGAAGGGTTTAACGTCAAAGTAAACAACCCAATCCGCACAAACATGTCTGCAGTTATTTAATGCATCTTTTCTCCCGCCTTGCTACCCCGACTTTTAAAATATGGATCAGGTGGATGTTTCCAAAACCTTACAACGCTGTCAGAATTCTTGGATGTGATGCTTTAAAAAAATGTTTAACAACTTTATTATCACAGACAGAACATTTCTAACCTGAAAGTCTGAATACAGCGGTCTACAAGGGGGACCAGAGGAATAGGGCTTGCTAGTCACTTCCTCAGTTGCCTCAACTGCACTGTAATAAATGCTGTTTTGACAGTCTCTGCCTAAAAAGAAAATATATGTTCAAGATAATATACATAGATGGGAAACCCCTAAAAGTGATAACGATCACAAGATACGGGTCAGTAGATGCATTTTTAGTAAAAGTAGTTTTCAAACTATTGTTGCTATGTTTGCAGAAGAAACTCAGACCGTCCTTGCCTTGCATTCTTAGATATTTATTTTACTTACTTAACAATTGAGTGCGGTTAATTAACAACATACGCACTTACTAAGTGCGGCCGGATTTGTGCCATGGCGGAGCGGGGAGACCACCAGGGACGGAGGGAGGAGGCCGGGCAGAGCATCAAATACAGGATAGGAAGAATGATTATTGAAGAGGCATTGTCGCATCCTTAAGAGAAAGGTTGCATTTATGCCGAGTGGAAGGAGGGCTCTTAATGCGAAGCGGGAGGGGAACAGCAAATGGAGCTTTAAGGAGCACGCTGCGGCATGCAAAACTAAAGAAAGGTTGCGCCCGCTTTATGCCTAAGTGATACCACTAAGCATAAGCCAGACCCAAGAGCCATCTATTTCACTGACTTTGTTCCGATATGGAGAGAGGCACCGGAGGAAGGGCGAACGAAGCTGTGCGAGCCGGCATGAAGAGAAAAAAAAAGTGGCCGCCATTGTTGTCAATTAGGAGGCTGCCGCAGTGTTTTATAAAAGCGGGCACCTTAAGACAGCATCTGCTTCGCAGGCGTCCATGTAGTGGGGGATGGAAGGGAGAAGGGAGCGTGCTTACAAGTTATAGAGCGATGGCCATTAAGCAGGCGCCGTGCTGAGTTACTAAAACACGAAGGAGCGGCAAAGAGTTTGCAAGCTGCGCATACTCGCGCTGCCGCTATTGTTACTACATTACATAAAAGTAAATACATTACAAAAAGAAAAGTCATGCAGTGAGCCACAAATAAAACAAGAAATGCTAATGCAAAGTCTGTTAGGAAGCGGCCGCCATTACTGAAGCTGGCGTCCCACGAGTGCCATTACTGAAGCTGGCGTCCTGTGAGTGCTGTGTTCATTAAGTAAGTAAATAGTTCTCTGAACTGCTAATGAAAGCTCCTGAGTTAGGACACATGTAAAAGGACCAGTCCTCATAGGAGGTAACCACAAAAGACTAAGGAGGGACTAATAAGCCCATTAACAAATCAGAAGCGAACATTTACAAAGGATAATGATGCAAGTCAATGAAAAATATGGGAGGAGCTTCAATTTCATACCTGACTACAGCACGTCTCGAAGAGACAGCGCAAGCACTGCCTAGGCGAGACCTAAAAAGGACATTCCGAGCGACAGTGTCTTTATTTTTATTTTTAATGACGCATTAAACTTTTGATTTTTATATCTTTTTGCAACAAATATCTAACAACTGATGTGTTTAATTTTAAACTAGGGATGCTATATTTATTTTTAGGTCGAGCAAACCTAAAAAGCATGCGAAGCATGCTTTGTCTGCGAAGACAACTTTTGCTGGCGTGTCTGGGGGAATGTGAGACAGCGATCGGCCACGCGCCTTGCTGTCTCAGATTCCTCCTCGAGGGCGCGCACGTCGCCGTGCACATCCCCTGCCTGCCATTCACTCTCAATCACACACAGCCATACACACGCATGCGCGCACACACACATACACCCACGCAGGCACAATGCATACACACACGCACGAGCGCCCATGCACGCACGCACATACATACATGCAGAGACACCCCCCCCGCACACATACACACACGAGAGCACTGAGGCCCCCCCAGCCCTTTGGAACTTACCGGGCCAATCTCGGGGGACTCCACTCGCAGCACGCTCCTTTCCCGGGGCTCCCACTTGGTCAAGGGAGCCCCGCAACACTTCCGCAACCTCCTGCTGGCGGCCCCGGGGCTCTCCACCGCTCACAGGAGCCCCGGGCCGCGAGACGGATTTACGCCTCCTCTTCCGGTCCGACCGCGGCCACGCCCCCGTCACAAGGCGACCTTGCCTGACTTCCGGTGCGGCCGCGGCGGGATTGTTTTATTTTGCAGTAATCTGGTACCTCTTTTGATTTTCGCCACTATCTCGTACTCGTGTAGCTCTTGTTCCTCTGCCCATTTGTGCTTCCAGTAGATTCCGTCATAACCTACTCTCCTGTTCGACCTTGCTTCAGGAAATTCCTGTCGCTTCCACACGGATCACAAGATGTTTTATCCAGGTTAGAGCTGTGCTGGAGACCTTCGCTCACAGCAGATTGCGGTTACCAGACTCTCGCCTCGACTGCAAGATGTCTCTGCAGAAGAGAAATGTAAATGCGAACACGAGTCTGTTGCAGACAGTCCTGCAAGATACCGCCAGGCTGGATTACTTGCCATCATAGTCCATTCCTAGGGACTCTGTTTACTAACTTCTCCCTTTTATTCCGCGATGTAAAGCTATGAAACTCTCCATAGTTTCCTTGAATAGATAACTGGTTACACAACTGTGGAAGCTATGGGTGTCGTCAACTCTCAGTGCCCGTCAGAGTATCTCATTCCGGTATTTCCAGAAAACAGAGCTTCCCTGTCGCTGGGCAGTCTGAGCAAGAAGATCTCTGCGGTTCGGGCTTGCAGATGTATATTGCCACATACATTGAGGTCCGATGCTGCCATGCTCCTTCTAGGTGTCTCTGGCACAGGATCCGCTCCTGACTGCGGGGATGCTTTTCAGTGCCTCGAAGTATACTTTGAACATTGGCCTTCATGCAAGGTATTGTGCTTTCAGGTCGAAGGTATTTCATTTTACACGATACAATGCTGAGAAAATAAATGTTACACCATTTGAAAGGTGGGACTAATGTTGTTAGTATGTTGTTTTTGGCTTATGAGTTTTTGTTGGTGTATTCTGATCAATGCTCTGTATTTCATAGTTCCTGGTGCGTGGCAGCTGATCTGTGTCTCCCCTGCCCTTCTTCAGCTGATAGCAGTGATTCGGCATTAGATGGCGGGACAGCCAGACTGTGGGCTTCGGTGCCTTTTGTTTTCATGAGGTTTCTTCCCTTGGCCTGCTGCTTCTTAATTGAGTGCGCTTAATTTACCTCTGATTTTTCTCTCAGTCGCCCTTTCTCGCTCTCTGTCCCTCTTCAAAACCCTCTCTCTCATTAATCTTCCGCTGTGTCTCAGTCTTGTTAATAAGACATGCTGCTGTTTTCTTTCTTTCTATCCTCCTTTTCTCGTCTCTCATTTTCTTCTCACCTTCTATGTTTTCTCTCCCTCGCTAGTCGCTACGCCCTTCACCACCTTTCTTTTTTCTTTCATCTCATCTTTCATTCTCTGTCTCGTTATCTTTCCCTCGTCTCTCTTTCCTTCCCCTTCCCTTTGTGTAATTTCCCCCGGTTTCTTTCGGTCTTCTTTGTGTTTGTTTTTAGACACGTTTTAAAAATGACGTGATTTTCCCAGAACCACAGGGTGCTGCTCAGTTTCAAAATCCACGGCTCTGGCCTAAGACATCCTACGCTTTTATGCAAGCGAGCAGAATCTACTACAGATTAGACAGGGGCTCTTTCCACTTGGCTATGATTTCTGTCGCTCGCTTTCCATTTTTTTCTCTCATGCAATTCAATTTGAGAATGCTTTATTGACAATGCCAGAGCGTTTAAAATTCACAAATAAGGGTATACTTCGCATTCGATTTTAACAGCCCTTTGATGGTGCCACAGCATCCCTCAACGCCACAGCAACCCTCAACGCCACAGCATCCCTCAACGCCACAGCATCCCTCAACGCCACAGCATCCCCTCAAATGCCACAGCATCCCCTCAAACGCAACAGCATCCCCTCAAACGCCACAGCATCACTCAACGCCACGGCATCCCTCAACGCCACAGCATCCCTCAACGCCACAGCATCCCTCAACGCCACAGCATCCCTCAAACACCACAGCATTGTCATTATAAATTACAATAACTTTTATTTAAGTATTAATTATTAAAAAAATAAAAGCCATTGTTAATTGTAATATTAATACATCTAAGTCATGTAAATACAACACATATTGCATTATAAATGCTACAGCTGTCACATTTGCGAAAGTCAAAACTATTGGCATTGTAAATGACAAAGCTATTAATTTCGCTATTTTCAAAACCAACACATAAATAAAAAAATTGTCATTTACAATACCAATACCTCAAACTTTCCTAATGCGAGACCTATTGCATTGCAAATGCTTGTTCATGTTTGCAAACATGCGCTGTCTTTCATATGAAAGAGCTACGCCCAAAGGATTTAAGTGCGTTGTGTTAAAGGTGACAGTCTGAGCATCTATTATGAAAAAAAGTAGCTCTTGCCGCACACGATAAAGATATTGCAAGTCACCTTGGAGTTTGATAACCTTATAGAAGAACTACACCTTTGGCCTAGTTCATCTATATGGTCATGGAACTTCTCTGTGACTTGTAATGTACTTATAAGGTATGGAAGGGGTTCTTTATCCCATACATAACAGTGGCTCAGCCTTTTACTGCTTAACATTAGGGGCCCAAATATGACTTGGGTTGAGCGAGATCCCCATGGAAGATATTGCCTCGCCCGAGTCAGAGTTCATCTTGGAAGACTCCTGAGGCAAAGTATCCAACTGTGTTTTCATGCGCTGACACATTTGTGTTGCACTCAAATAGGAGGAAACTGTGCACAGAAACACAGCAGGAATATGAACTAAATATGTGGGGAAATGGCCCGGTAACTTACGGTCCAGCACTTTATTCCCCATTCCATGCGTCAAACTCAGAATTGCAAAGTACTGGACAGGAGTAAAGGATGAAAATTGTAATTTTGGTCCCTATGTTCTTGTGCACCCTCTACCTCTCCACACACTCAAACCGTCCAACATGGAATCGCACCCCATTAGGCAAAATAGCCAGGGCCAAAAGTGCCTACTCCAAATTTCCCAAGGGATCGAGCTGTAAGCCACAACCTTTGACCCCAGTGACATCACCAGAACTGGCAACACCAGAAGTGACAGTTACATGTGACACTGATGAAGCTACTGGACAGTTAGAAAAACAGTAGTTAAATGCTTAAATCAGCTATCCTGGTCTGCCATAAATACTCCTGTTAAAATGAATATGAAGCTGTAAAAATGCAAGATCGAGGCATAAACACTGAAAATAAAGTAAAGTGTGGTAAAAAGTTTGCCAGGGTCGCATTTGGCTAATGGTATTCCAGTCTGTAATTGTGTTTAAAAAGTCAAATTAGTAGACGTCTACAACAGAGAACGGGTCCTAAAATGCAGGAGGAATTGGCATATACAATGTGCAGTTACATAACAGGACGGGAAATAAAGTAGCATCACAGTCCTATAATACCACTGATGTTAATGAGATCGAGGCATATATTATGCACTCTGTGGCAACGAAATATTCAAGTGTATTCACCTTTTATTCAGTAGGTCCAATTGCCTCTGAAAATGCAATGCATTTGTGAATGCAAGCGTATCTGTGTGTAGTCAGAGCACTAAAGTGTGTCTTACACAGCAGTCCAAGGGCATTTAAAAAAGTAAGGGAACTGTGATGCTGCACAAGGGGGGCGGGCGAGTAAGCTTGGGGCAGGGTCAAAGACGTAGCTAAAAAACAAAATAATCTGTACCTTTTTTCAGTCTTTCACCTTCAGGTATGTACATATAAAATAACAGCTTAAATCTAAAATAAATAAATGCATGTTAAATTAAGCTGTGGGAACTGCACTATCGGACTTCATGAAACTTCAATTAGTTCATGCCCTGCAGAAGTCTGTGTCTGTAACCTGAGAGCCAGGAATTGAATCCTAGTTGGAGCACCGGAGAATAGTTAGTGGCGTAACACAGGCCGTAAACCCCTTTAAAAAGCACACACTTCCCAGCAACACTCGCAAAGAATACATTCGCGCAGTGCTTGAAATGGAAAAATAGAAGTGCAGGTACTCTCTACCAGAGTACCAGCATGTTTCTGAGAAGTGCTGGTACTCTCCAATTAAAAGTATAGCATTTCTCTTGAGAAGTGCCGGTACTCCCCCTCTCAAAATAGAAAAGTGCTGGTACACCGTACCGGACAGCAACGGCCCACTTAAAGCACTGCATTTGCATCATCAGGATGTGTCAAGTGATTCCACTAATCAAAGCCCATGCCAGCTTCCAAGCTCACTTTACATTTGCAGATTGACCCACTGTGCACATTTCTTTCTTTCAGGTAAGCAGCAGGCGCGCAACACCAATTGGGCTCACAGGGCTTCAGACCCCCCCCTCTCATGTATGTTAGCCTGGGCTGACACAGCTTCGCGGGCTGGCGACCATCTAATTGCAGCTGCACCCGAGTATTTAACAGGTCTTTAAAAGACCATTTACTTGTAAATTAGGCTTTTGTTGTGTTTTCACCCCTTCTTTCAGTCACTCTGTCTATGGTTGGAAGAATTAGCCCCCCCGAAATATTTTTCAGCCCCCCCCCCCCCCCCCGAAATTTGGCCCTAGTTGCCCGCCTGGTAATCAGGCACCCTGGCAAGAAGGCTTGTTTATGTGTCTGCCCGCCTTTGGTTTCACAGCCCAGGAGAAGCAATTCAGCTCGTGGAATTAACCTCCAGGGACGGTTATCTTTTCACAGAAAGTAGGGGAGCTATTTTCCTTAAATTAAAAAGGTGTGGGCACACCGTGCCCCTACGATCCCGCCCACTTCGACCACTGGTCTTAGCATCCCTTTAAAATTTAAAGGGATGCTAAGACCAGTTTAAAGAGACACACTCACACCTCTCTGACGTCTGAATACAAAGATCAAAACATAAATGCGGTGCAGCGCCATCCTTAGACAACAAAAGTTTCGTAAGTGACCCTACCTCCTCCCTTAACTCTCTCATGGATACAGTCAATGCTGCCTGGAGGGTCAAATACACTGAGAAGCCTCACAGAAATGGTTTGCCTGGGCGCTGTATATAGTTACTACACTGGCTGCCAGCCAAGGCGATGTGGCAAGTGGCTCAAGGGGACAGCAGCTGATGTGCTCGCATTAAAGGAAACAATGCCCTCCCCCGCCCCCACTTCCGGGTAGATGAAAGGTGTCTCCTGCAGTGAACAGCTGCTTGAGGGCACGGTTCGTGGGAGGAAATCAGTGATTGGTGGAAGGCCGCAGGCCTATCTAACTTTCAGAGAAGGAGGAGGGAGGAAGACCCCCCCCCCCTCCCCCGCCCCCTGTCATTTTCAGAAGGCAGATAACAGTACTGCCCTCACATCCTCCGGCAGGTGGTGCCACGGTTCTGTTCACCAGTTAGACCAAAACTCCACGACACAAGATTGTAGGTTACACTCTAGTGAAGTAACACGAGAAGAAGAGTGCTCGTGCCCGAAGTGACACGTCATACCTGTGACGTCAGAGGTCTAACATCTATTCTCAAGAAGCAGAGGATTGAAGAATTCTATGAGTTTCAAGTGAGGACTACATTGAACAGGTTATCATGTCGCGTTATTGAATGCAAACCGAGTCTATAATAGTAGTTACTGGAAGGGGATATTATAAACAAATGAAATTGCCAGAGTCGCCGCCTTCCTCACTGTCTGTTCCTTTTCAGTGGCGCCTTCTCCAGCAATCTGAACGATAAAAGTGTTCTGAGCGCGAGGACAGAGCGGTCTCATACTAGCAGTTATTAAATGCATTCTGGGGAAACCGGTTGGCTGTCCAGATCTCAGCAACGCAATGAACAGACACATTTTCTTAGGATATTTCGAGCAGGTCTTTCTTCAATCCGAGTCTGACATTTACGTGCATTAATCCCACGACAGCCTTGCCGAGACACGCGTACATCGTATAAAGGGGACATAGGTGCCTTTATGTCGTTTATAGAGACATCCTCGACATAGGCGCCCCTCCAGTGTCTATTCGAGATCTCTCCAAACACTGCAAAGATGAAGCATACGAATTCAAAGACGCCCTGGCAGTCAAAGGGTTAAAGGAATGTGGCTTATCCTTGGGAGGAGAAAAGCTCTATATGAAAAAGTTCGCAGAGAACAGATTTCTGGGTAACAGCGTCCAGCCTTCACTTTATCCTAGTACCCACACCATAGACTTCTGGCAGATTTAGATACATTTTCTTTTTGCTATTATTTAATCGGCATTAATCTCTCGTAGACCCCGTTAAAAAGAGGATGTCCAAAAATGTGTGTCTGGTGCTGTAAAGTTTGATAAAGTATGAGATAAATAGTTTTCCCTGTGATCGGCGAGACGGTATAGGTAAATGTGATCATGTTTGGAGACAAGGAGTTCTCAGAATAGCAGATCATTGTAGTTTTGGAGGGGTCACTGCTGCAGTCAGAGTGGTAACAGGTGAGCCCTCAGAAAAAGCCTGGTGGCGGCAAAGACCAACTATGAAATATTCAGATGTGGCCACACAGGATTTAAACGTTAGGCTAAACCAAAACGTGAACACCTGGACCAGCTGTGAACTAAGGGGTGGAGTGTGGATAGAGAAGAAAAAATAATAAAATACCTAAGCGAGACGCCATGATGACAGACGTAGAGAAACGAGAAAAATGAAGAAGGGACAAGACACTGTTTAGCTCATTTTTGTGGTCGGGCTGGACAGCTCAGCTTTCGCCAGACAATCATGCCAGTATCACCAGGAGGTGGAAGCTTGGAGTACGTGTTTTGATTGGGCAGAAGCTGTGTGCTTCCACAAAAAGGTCCCGCCCTTCACACAGCTGACATCGTTGTATTTATTAATGCAGCTGCCTAGGCTTGAACTTTTAGTGGCACACACGTCAACCCAATGCTACTAAAGTGTCTTCGATTACTAATTGATGGCGTTTCTCAGCACAGATGAGAGGAGGGCAGGTAACGCACGGGGATTTTTCGGTCTGGCTTGACATGCATTCATAAGGCAGACCTATTGGAATTGCCATTGTTTGATTTATAATTTGTTTGCTGTTTCGTGTGAAGAGGGATGGCAGCTATAATAGTGTTTCATAACTTAGGCAAGTTTACAGTAGCAGGTCTACTAATGCTCTGTGATTTTGTGTAAAAACATAAATTGCATCCTGCAGTTAACATCCTCCCTTCATTTCAGCATATCCAGGTTAACGCTTTTCAACATATTGTAGAATTAAAAAGTGACATATTGAGCCTGGTTCACGGCGTTTATTTTATGTGAAAGCTATGGCTTATTCTTGACGCAAGGGCAACTTACTTATGAATAGCCTCGGAGTACATCATGTGTTACTAAGGGGACATTTTTTTTTTAATTTAGGTACCCCATAATTCAACGTTAGTCAGTCCAAACAAGAGACCAGTTTTGTAATTCGGTTTCTCCACCACACCAAAATGTGTGATCCTGGGCAAATTACCCAATCCACCTGTGTCATGTTCAGCTGTATTTTTTTCAATAGACTTTGCACAGGGTGAAATGAAGGATGCGAGGTGATCTCAGGATATGAAGCTCTTCCCTCCAAGCGTCTGGTCAGGCGCTTTGGCCACTGAGCTGCCTTATCACAGCATTGTGCAGTCCCACTCTTTGGATTAATACCAACAGACACTGGTATAACTAAATACTTATTTTCAACTGCCTTCCAGAAAAAAAGTCTTTTTTAAAACTACAGTGGCTGGTTTTCCCTGAAATAGGAGGACATAACGTCACTCAAAATTACACTAGAAGTTTTTACACAAATAGTATGGTGGAGTAGATTTTGTTATGAAACACGTTTCAGAGTTAGAAACACCTAAAACTTACTGATTTACAGGGCAAGGTCCATAAGTTTTAAAGTGGTTTTCACTGAAACCCACACCTGATACATTATGAATAGATTTTGTTCCAAACCCTTCTACTTTCATTGTTGTTAATTGAGTAACGTGAACTGCCCCGGGCTCATCGCTTTCAAACAAGTAGATCATTATGTCAAATCCTGTAACGCTGAAGTTTTATTTTATTTCTGTTCTTCAAAGTGATCAGGACAATCTCCTTAAATGTCGCTGATCCACTTTTGCACACACTAGAATGTAACACATACAAAAAGTGGCCTATATATTTTCTTGTAGAAAAAAATGGAGTATTGTATTGTCATTGCATGTATATAGTGCCTAATACCCCCGAGTAAGGCACCAAAGCGCTTTTATGGTAAGTGTGCACATGTTTACCCCATGTCCTGAGATTTACAGGAGCAGTAAAAAAACAAAATCACTGTTTGTGAATGAGAAAGGGGTAGGGTGTTAGAACTGGTTTTGACAAAACCTCTACATGTGTCCACAATCTTCATTTTTGTAAGGGAGGCCGGGGTCTGACTGGGACAGAAAATAGGCCCGGGCACAAAAATAAAAGTGCCCCCACCCCATTAGTGAATCAGAATGATAAAAGAAGTAGCCCGTGTTTACAAATTAGACCAGGTTTAAACTTCTAAAAGGCTGTATATATGTTTTACACATGCATGGGAAACTGCACGGGTTTAAGCTTGCTGTAGGCAACGTGTATTTTAATATCAAGGAACCCAACAATAAAACCGACACCGCAGAACAAAAACAGACCAACAAATGACCCAAAAAAAAAACAGCCCATACAATGACCTGCCAGCCCAGCCGAACTTGGGAGAACACACCCACAACCTTTGCCCTCTCCCTCCATCAATCAGCCATTACAGACCTCCCACTCCCAGAAAACTGAAAAGAACCGCGGATGCGTTACACAGGGACGTGAAGGGTTAACTGGAGGTACCCGTTTATGCGAGTCCTGGAGATGGACAAGGCACTCTGCAGAATCGTTGATAACGAACATTTACCACACATAGGCTTTAATTTCACATTTTCTCATTGCTAGACGCCTTGGTCACACTCGCAGCATAGCGACTGCCCCACGGTTTATTACAGTATGCTGAGAAGAGCGGATTCACGTACCTTTTGCTTTGGTGAGTTCTTTCTGCCTGGTAACCTAGCTGAAAATATGATTGTTACACGCTCCGGTCAAAGCAGTCGCAAATAACTTATGACTGAAAATGGCGGGCAAATACTATTCTTTTATTACACTGTGCCATACTTCGACACAGGTTGGGTGTAACGGAGTTTGTATGTTCCTATGCCAATCATGTACAACTTACAGCGTGAATAAGTCGGTAACCACAATCACGGCGGTATTCCTATCGCCAACAATGGTGCGTTTGCGACCAGGGCCATATTAAAATCGCCTCTTCAAAGTACTCATATCAAGAACGAATGAGCAATGACGAGTGTGCGCGACACCACAATGAACAGAGGAAAGTATGATACATAACTTGTGATTTTCTTTTATTAATTGCATTTGTCTCACCAAGGAGTCCAACGCGCCCCCCTTTTTGCGGCCACGAGTGCCCTTAAGCAGAGTGCGCTTGCTTTGTACAACTTAATTTTGTGTGGCCAGGTTCTGTAAACACACGGTAGGTTTACTAAGTAAACATTTGGGTAAGCCACCAGATGCCTTAATTCCCAAAAATGCTGTCCTGTTTTTGACTTGGACAACATTCAGAAGGCCCACAGCATAAAATAAAACATCCCAAAACATAATTTGGAGAGGCAGATATTGTAAGCCTGTAAAAAAAAATTTGATTTTCCTAATGTGGGGCAGATGAAGTTATCAGAGATCAAAGTGCCAACCCCAGGAGAAGTCCTCCCCCACCCCCCAATTCACAGATATCACTGAGGCTTGAGGTTGGGGGGATTCACAGCTTGGACTTCTGGAGCAGCGGTTTGCTGAGGTCCTTCACCTCGCCAGGACTGCTCACTCTGGAGTAACCGAGCAGGTCCATGGGTACCTGGCAGTATTCCTCCACCTGCCTGATTTGTGCGAAGGTGAGAAGTGTCCTCCAGGCGTTCATAGCCTGGGTGGCATTGCGGGCGGACACGACAAAGGGTTTGGAGGAGTATCCCGACCCACTGGTCATGTTCAGAGAAAAGCTTTCCAACTCGTGACTCACCACCAGGTTGACAAAGCCGTAGACCTGCCGCAGTGTTTTGATGGGGTCCACCACCAAGTCCTCGTACCGGACCACCATGTACTTGCCCTTGAGCCATGGCGGTGGGGTGAGGGCAGTCCGCAAGGTCTTGCCCATGCTGCCACAGATCACCTCCATGGCCCCAATAGCATGGTAATCCGAGCCCTCTTTCTTGTTCAGCTTGTGGTTGGGGTCAACGAAGGGCATGCGGCGGATGCGAGGGTCCCGGCTGCGGACCACCTGCAAGCTCTCGCGGATAAGCCCATGCCGGGACTTGATCCTGGAGCTGGCCACAGCCCTTGGGTCCCGCACCAGGTGGATAACCTTCAGGTCCAGAGAAGGATCCTCCATGAGCGGGGCTAGCACGTTGATGTCAAAGATGCGGACCCCCTTGATAACCAAGGTGTTGTATTTACGGCACTCCTCCTCCAGCATGCTCAGGCTCTGGGGCGGGCACTTCTTACACACCTTGTCGTCCACCAGCCCCACACGGTCCTTGTGGTAGGCCACGCAGAGCGGCTGCGAGCAGATGACTTTGTTGGTGGCGGCCCCAAAGATGCCCATCGTGGTGAGGTTCCTGCTGCCTCCGGTCCCCGTGCTGTACAGTTGCAGGGCCGACATGTCGCAGCGATAGAGGGCACTCAGCAGGTCCCTTGCCGCCCCCTGCAGGGACACGGCATCCCCCGGGTACAGCTTCTGCCAGATGTGCCACACCGGCTCATACAAGAAGAAGACATCTGGGTTCTGGTTGAAGAGCTCTCCAAAGAAGGACGAACCGGATCTCCAGGTTGTGAAGACGTAGAGCAGCTGGCGCTTCTGGCGGGGTGGAGGCGAAGGTCGATAGAGGTAGCGGGTCTGGAAGGGCCTGGTCTGCTGGCGGGGTCCAGTCACAGGTTGGCTGCACTGCTGTGGCTCCCGGTGCCACCTGTAGTCCACCAGATTCACCATGGTAAGAATCAGCAGCAGCACATAGCCCAGGCACAGCAGGAGCGCCTTCCGCCTGAAGAGTTTCATCCTCAGGAGTAGCAGGGGGCATAGGTCTCAGTCATACCACCCTCAACAGTAGGGTCAACCCAACAAAGGTAATATTCCAATGGGCTACCTGCTCCACTCACAAAGCGTTGTACACTCCATTGCATGTCCTTCTTTTCAGTAGCCTCTCAAGTTGCTGCAACTTTGCCCGCGTTCCCCGTTTTGTGTTCCATTGCAGGATGCGCTGGTTCGACACTAGGTCACTTTCTGAGGCAGGTCTTGCTTTATGGACGGTCTTTAACTGCGCACCTGGCTGCTTTAGCCTCTCACAAGTCCCTTCCTGCCCAAAGCAGCATCGTTAAGAGGGTTATATCATTTTTTTTCTTCGGGCCAGATGGCGTCCTCATAAACAGATCTATAAACAAGCTGCTCGCCGCTGTGACAATCCAAGCCTCGCAGGGGCACGTGCTTCAGGCGGTGGATGCCCCCGACATGAGTTGTGGCCCCCAAAGCATCTTTCAGTGCACTGGGCGAAATCTCGACATTCAAAAATCCACTGCTGCAGCGCACGGGCTCTTTCACTGGCGGATTCCCTCCCACCAGCAGGTTTCCTTCTCACCATACCAATCCAGCCTGGAGCAGGGCTGAACTCCTCTGCCCTCCAAAATACCTCCTCCTTTGGTGCATCCGATCGTGGCCTCCCCCCCAACAGCCACTGCTGTCCAATCGGCTGCCTCTGGGATTTCGAGCCTGCCTCTCCTCTCTTTCTCACTAAAGGGCGCCGCTTTTGCAGCTATTCCCTGTAGGGCAGAGCGGCGTCCCCTTACTGAGAGCTGCCGAGTAGTAAGCCCGCTGCAAGGCAGGGCTGGAGATCTGAAATAGAAGGCCCCCCGAGTTCGCACTTGGGCTAGCTCTGTTTGTAAGAAGGCCCCCCGACTGCTGCCCCTGCTGTGCAGAGCTGGGTGCCGCTATTTAGAGGTCACTGGGCACTGCTCCCAACTGATGGATCCAAGACGTTTCAAGCCAACGATGACAATCCAAGCAGAAGATCTCTTCGCGTTGCAAAGCTGTGTTCTTGCAAAGGAGCCTGGGCGCTTTTCGAAGCTGTATAGCGCCCACTGCCTGAGATCAGATGTTCTCTAGGAGCTTGGCTGAGTGTCCCCTCCAACTGTCCCTTGCTGGGCTCCATGCAGAGCTGAGTATCTTCCCCCACAGAGTCCTCAGTGCAGCTCCCCGCTGCAGCACGGGACTGAGCGTTTTGCTCCCAGTTTCTCCCAGCAAAGAAGCCGGCTCCGATGCACAGTCCGGGTTCTCTCTGCATCCATCCCTTCGTGGGTGCAGCTACCATTCAGCCTCCTCCCCGGTGAACAGAACGCTCGCGCGACTCTGAGAGCGCCGAGGCCGGGCGCTCCACGACTGCCTTCCGTCCGCCGCCCAGCGCACTGGAGAGAGCGGCTCCCATCGCAGGAAGCGACCACCGGGTTGTGCGAGCACAACAGGCACAAACGTCTGTCAAAATAAAATGAAATAAACTAGTCCAGGAAAAAAAAGCCGGAAACAAGTTCAGCCCAAATAACGATGAAAACGGGCGACAAAAATGAAAGCAAATATGTTACTCTAGGAGAGGGGTCTCCAACCTTTTATGTAGAGAGCTGATTCTCATCAGTTAAAAATCATTATGAACTACTGAAGGCCAGGCCACTCGTGTAGTGCTACCAGACGCCCCCATTCCCAGCTTTAATGTCTTTAAGCCTAATGTTCATAGGGCCAAATACTATGTCAAACTACTTTCATTCCAGGCACTTTGACAAGGCTGTTCTGTGTCAGTGAGAGTGTAGTTTTTGGGATATATGTATATGGGTGAATAGGAGCCTGTGTCATGTGAACTTTTGGCACAGGACATGCCTTTCACCATATGTGGCACCGTTACATTTGCAACACAAACAAACAACCATTTTTTTTAGATAGGAGAAATTTAAAATTCAGAAAAATGTCCTGCAGAAATGTTCATACTATAAAAAGAATTTCTGCACATTAAATTTGTCCCACTTAAAAAAATGGCTGTATATTTCAGTTATAAATATGACAACATGTCTACCAGCCACTGGGAGCAAGATGCCTACTGGGTGCAAATGCAACACTCTGAAACAAATCTTATGTGTTGCATATTCATGAACGAATGAATGAATGAAATGGCATTTATATAGCGTGCACACTCCAAGGAGTGTCCCAGCGCATGTTGTATTTGTCTTATTTTTTTCAGTAAACTTCTTTACAAGTACTAGTTTGAGGTGTTTAAAAAAACCTGAGTACCTCTGCAAGCAACATGTGTTTGCATGCTTATGATAAACGAGATAGGCCACTTTTTCATTCAAAATTAGGTGTGGATCAGGGCTAGACTACAACTAATAGGGTTAAGAGTAGGTCTCAACGGAAACAGCAACCCTGCCTAGAGCTAACCAAGTCCTGATTGAAACATGTTGATGAGAAGAATGGGAAACCTTGATAAATCCTACATTGTATGAGGCTGCCCATAGTGGAAGTGCCGCTGTACAAGGGTGCTACGGATGGCATCGTGACGTAGCAGGAGGCTGGCGGCTGACCACACAGAGGGGTGCCATGGGACCACAGCCCGCGAGTAATGTGCCTGCTAGGACCTGGTTCAGTGGTGTGATTGCCACATGCTGGTTCCGGCGCCTGGGCCGCTGGCTCCAAGACTGAGAGAGTGGAAGGCCTGTTTATGGTCTTGGATGGAGTACTCGCCGATGCAGTAGGATTGGGGGTGACGCCGGAGAGCCACTGCTTGTGTTCCCTGGGACAGCAGCTGGGTTTAACTCATAGTGTTGCGCAGAGGAGGTCCCTGAAGCGGGGGTGGTGTTGCAGGCCTTTGCTGGATGTATGACGTTACAACGCATACTTTTACCACGCATACCATTACAACGCGGTTTTTACCACGCATACCATTACAACGCATAGCGCTTTGGGGTGCTGGATAGTGAATAGTTTAATTTACTATTCCAACTCCAGTCCCCGTGGACACTAGGGAAGGTTATTGGATAGTAAATTAACCTATTCCCTATCCTAGAGCGCCCCCCAGCGCAATGCGTTGTAATGGTATGCGTGGTAAAAACCGCGTTGTAATGGTAGTGCGTGGTAAAAAATGCGTGGTAAAGGTTGTATACCGCCTTTGCTGATAGAGACAATGTTGGCCCAGGCAGGGCCTAGGAGTCGATGAGGCAAGAGCCGGTCCTTGCAGTGACGGAGTGCCCTGGACTCTGGGTGAGAGGCAGGGCAGAATTAATACGTGGAGTGGCAGGGCCTGGGAGCCCCATTTGAGTGGAATCCTGTGACTGGTCTAAGGTCTGGATGCTCTGAACAGGCTGTGCTGGCACCGTTGTGGGCTTGATAGCTTTGGGTGATCCGACTGTGAAACTTACTTTTGCAGCCTTGTGAATTCAACTTGAAGTGCAGCTTGATGTATCCCACAAAACTGTGCTGCATGGGGGAAGGCTATGTTCTTCTTCACACTTGAGGAGGCGAACTACTGGATGGATATTCTTGCTGATGATCCATGCCGGAGCGACTCCAGTTGAAAACGGAATACGCCAAAGACAGTAAGGCAATCTAGAAGTCTGTGTAGGCAGAACTTCCGCTCGAACAGCCTTGATGGCTCTGGGCAGACAGGACGGATTGTGGTCTGTGATGATGGCACCCTCATGGACATGTACATGGTGCAGGACACAAGGGAATCATTCCTGCGATGAAGAAGTGATCCTGGGTCCGGCACTGACAGCACTGATTGGGACCCACCTTTGCTTGCATCGGGCCGGGCTTTTGGAGGTCGGGAGTGGGGAAACCTCAAGGGTCTGCAGGGAGGGCCTGGGTACTTTGCAGAACCTATCTGCCTGCTTTGTAAGCTAATCAATTTCAATATAATGTGCCAAATGGTTGGTTCCAATGAGTCAATTCATACTTGAGAGCCTTATGTACAGCAAAATGTAGTCATAATTTGCCAACCTCTTATTATACTGGTGGGGGCAGGAGTGAGATTGGTGGTCTAGGGGGAGAAGTCTGAGTGCCTCAGGCCTTGCAGCTCTCTCGCCCACAACCCTGTTGGGAAGCACAACTTATAATTGTGGGAGGGTTTTCTTTTTCTTGCATGAGGGAATGCAGCGTTGGATGCTAATTCCTAGCCTGTTAGTTGCAGTGCTGGGCTGTTTGAATATGCTGCCCGTGGGGAGGGGGCTGAGGTGTGGGTAACTTGTGTTGTAACTTGTTTACTGTTCTGGGGAGAGTTGACTGCTTTTGCATACATTTGCACCTATTACTTTTCCACCTGCCACTCTATCGGCTGACTGGTGTAGGGGTGAATGGGGTGGGAGGAGGACTGTACAGAAGATAAAGGGGAATGGCAGATAACATTGTGAAACTGGTTTGGGCCGGTTGGAGAAAAGGTGCAGGGTATATGCCTATTTGAAAAGATATCAAGTCTTTATCGCCTTCCTACAGGAAACCCATGTCTGGGGGACTGTTTGGCCCATCTGCAGAGGAGGCGGAGAGAGGACAACTCTATGCCACTTCCTACTCTGGATTCACAAGGAGAGCACTGATCTGAGCATTCCTATGGGTTCTATTTTGCCACAAGGGACATGCAATAGATGCGGTGGATAGACCCTGTTTGGGGATTTGAATGAGAGAGATGTCTGGTGAATGTATATGCGCCTAATACTGATTGACCAGATTTTTAAGGACAAGTAACAGCTGCGGCAACTGAGCATCTTATTGCAGAACTTATCCTAGCGGGAGATTTCAATTGCATTATGAATGGTGAACTAGACCAATGGTGGTGAACCTCGTAATCCAACGTGCCCCATATGCAACTGACATGCATATTTTATCACAGCAACCTTTCGTGAGGATGGCTAAGCCCATGTAGGTCGAAAAATGGCTGAGTGGAGGCTGCAACACACTGGACAACCTTTACCCTAATGGTTGGTTTGTTACTGGAGAGGATGCTATTACGTCCTTTGCTTTTGGCACAGAGCTAAATCTTCAATACGCAAAGCTCTCAGCCATGGCATATAAGCTGTAGCCATGATTTCTGGATGCACCACCCCCTCCCACACATTATTGGCAATGCTAGCCATGATGGGAGTCTGGCGACTGATATAAGTTGTATATAGTGCTCTGTGAGATGACCTCCCGGCACCACTGCAAAAATACAGAACAAATGGGCAGGGTGATGGCGGCCCTTATCTCCACCTCAAAATGGAAGAAGGTTTCGGACGGTTTCTTCTAACGACTGGTTTAAATTGATTCAATATAATTATATTCACCAGACATACCCAACACTCAAAACTCTGCACACCGTATATGCAGCTCATATGGCATGCTACATTTGTTGCGGGGAGTTTGAGGCAGACGTCCTGCATGTGGCTTGGTCTTGTCCAACACGTGCACCTTTTTGTCAGGAAGTGATGGAACAGCTGAACGGAGCCACTGCTTGGACCATCCAACCCATTATCAAGAAGGTTCTGTTAGGTATACTGCCCTCCCTGGCAAAGAGAAAGCTGAGTAGGACATTTTTTCTCCTTGGACTGCTGTTGGCTCCGCATTGCTATTAGATGGCTGGCGTCTGAGCCCCCCTGCTATAGGGATTGGCTTAGAGACATTTCAGAGTGAGCGGTGCCGAAGAAATTGCACATGAAGCCCACTAGGAGGAATGGGAAAGTGAAGTATTACCTGCGGGCATGGGCAGCTATGTTGGCAGCGTTGAGGGACCGCCTGGATGCCCGATCACCATGAGAGCTTAAGGAGTGAAAGGAGTATGCGTGGCATGAAGTGACCGTTTGTGATCTTACCCTTAAATTGTAGTGAATAGTGAACGTTTTTAAATATCCTGAAAGTTGTAGAATGCCCAGGATCTGCCTCACAAGTGGACCCGCTCTTTGAATGGTAGTGTTGTGCTGATGCTTGGAAGGTGCAGCAATTACCTCTACAGAAGGTGCAGCCTGGCCAACACATGTGATTACTAATAAGAGCAGGGGGCAAGGGTGTTTGGAAACTGTTTGTTGAATAAATAAGCATATGGCATGGAGAATGTGCTTAAAATGTTTTTCATGCTATTACAAACATCAATAAAGACTATATGCAAAAAAAAGGGCCCAGTTCACAGAGGTAAAGTTAGACCAAACATTTTACTTAGACCAAAAGTCTAACATTACTACTTTTCGATATTCACCAAGGTAAGTTACCACCAGTAACTTTACTACTATTAAACTTACTAGTAGTAAACCTACTTGTAGTAAAGCTACAAGTTACTAGTAGTACAGTTATTATCTTAGCTTTATGAATACCAAACAGTAGTAAACTTAGATTTTAGTCTAAGTTTACTAACTAGGGGCCAGATGTAGGTGGCCGTTTACCGTCCGGTAACGGCCGATTTCGGCCGTTACCGGCCGGTAAATGGGTTTATGGGATGTAGGGGGCCAATTTTACCGATTCGGTAAATTTACCGATTCGGTAAATTTACCGAATCGGTAAAATACCGATTCGGTAACTTCTTAAATGTAGGTGGGACTCTTCTGAGTCCCAAAGGCCTTTCAGATTGGGTATTTTACCACCCCATCCAATTGGGTGGTAAAATACAGAATCCAGGTGTGCTTGCACATGTGTGCATGCACACCTATGCCATGTGACAGACAGACATGCCCTTAGGGCATGTCTGTGTGCCACATGGCACACATGCCTGTATTTGGGGTGCTAGAGGGTGTCAAAGTGACACCCCCTGCACCCTTGCTGGAATCGGTATTTACCGAATCTGTAAATACCGATTCGGTAATGCCCATTGATTCCTATGGGCTTCAATGCCCATAGGAATCAATGGGCATTACCGAATCGGTATTTACAGAATCGGTAAATACCGAATCTTAACGATTCGGTATTTACCGAATCTGTAATACCTACACCCCCCCCCCCTCTATTTTACCACTTCTTAAATACCGAATCGGTAAAATTCGGTATTTAAGAAGTGGTAAAATAAAATTACCTACATCTAGGCCTAGGTCTAAGTTTACTACTTTTTGGAATTCACAAAGGTAAGTTACTACTAGTAACTTTACTACTAGCAAACTTACTACTAGTAAACTTACTACAAGTAAAATTGCTAGTTGTAAAGTTACTCGTAGTAATTTACCTTTGTAAATACCGAAAAGTAGTAAAGTTAGACTTTTGGTCTGACTTTACCTCTGTGAATCAGGCCCATAGTGTTCAGTCTTGCCATAGAAATCCCTCAAAACAATTATATAGGGTAACTACAAGGAAATTCTACACATGTAACATACACTGCACATTAAATAGATCTCTGAAAGAGCTTCTGAAATTAAATGAAGACCATTCAAACTACCATACAACGAATTTGAATGAGAAGCAGCCCCATGATGGAGCATACCATCTAGGATGGTGGGTGGGGCCTTGTGTCCATTTTTAGGTCTCACCTAAGCCAGCGCATGCACTGCTCTGGCGAGCTATTTAGTAAGCGGGTTTCAAAGTGCTACCCACCACAGGCTTTTGCAGGCCACCAGCTGTCTGTTGCGCGCACAAGCACGCGTGGCTTGCACAGCTGGCATCTAGCTTTCTCGCGTGAATCCCCTCCCCTAACCCCTCCCTTCTCCCACTCCCTCCTCGTCATCAGCTTCATGCCTCTCTATACTGTCTTTCTCGCATGAATCCCCTCCCCTACCCCCTCCCTTCTCCCACTCCCTCCTTGTCATCAGCTTCATGCCTCTCTATACTGTCTTTCTCGCATGAATCCCCTTCCCTACCCACTCCCTTCTCCCACTTCCTCCTTGTTCTCTCCATCTGACTTATCTCCTTCTCCTCCCTTCTTCTTCAGAGCGAGCTCAACCCCATCAACCTTCACCCCTTTTAAAATGTGGGTTTGTCTCTTCGCCTTGTTTTTTTTAGCGTGCGCACACAACTCCCGCTTCTCCCCCTACCCGCCACAGATCGCGTCTCGCAACCACTCGCGATCATTGCTTGTTTTCTTTGTCAACTCTTTCAGCTCACAAGGACTTGGACTACATACGAATGAAGTTCCCATGCACTAGAGGCCTCTTGAAGGTCTATAGCCAGCTGGGAAAGACTTGCCCCTCAGCGGCATGTGCCGTCTATAAGCGCAGCCTGTAATGTCACTGGTGCTTAACCAAATCAAAGGAAGCGCCCGTCTCTAATCCCCTCTCGCGAGCGGCAGTGTGGAGGAATCCAATTTAGGCTCAGGCCGCAAGATGCCAAAGCTCTAGGGGAACGCTGGGGGCCCGAGCTCTGTTAATCTGCAAACATTCCGGGCGCTCAATCCTTTCGCGGCCGTGAGGCCGTGCTTGTGTTAATAATGCACTTCGAACGGTGCACTTAAAGCTCGGGCAGCCCCCTTCTTCCCACCTCTCCTCTTCGCCCTCTTTCTACCTCCTGAACGCCTTCTCTCCTCCTCTTCCCGCCCACACTCTTTTCCTTTTCTGCCCATCTCTCCGCCCCTTCACTGCCCCCTAGCTTCCTCTTCACCATCTACTCTCTTCCCTTACCCTCCCACTGCTGTGTACTATTTAATAATGGCACGTTTTTCAGACACGTATCGCCAAACTTAAAAAAAACAGAAGGGCATGCATTTCCTCCCACAACTCCCTCGCCTTCTCCTGTTATCCCATTAGTTTGTCCCTCCCCCTCTTTTGCGTCTAGCCATCCTTCTTCTTTTCAGTGCTGACGTATTATGCCTAAACTGTAGTTTTAACCCATAACAGTCTCTTCAAGACATCACCATCTGACGGTTCCCTGAGGCCCCTTCAGCACCTCGGGTAAAAAGGCCCGCCTACCGATTATGTCTCCAGATTCCAGGACTCCATTGCTCTATATAACAGAAACTGCAGAATTTTCCACTGACAAAGACTCCTGCTTGAAGAATTCACAGTTCACAAAACCCCTCAATCTAGCGCTCAGAAACCGCAGCTGGGACCTCTTTGGGTCAGAATGCCCTACATAGCGCTAGGCAAGTATGCCGAACCCTCAACTCACAAGACCTCTCCCCTCAAGAATCAACTTCAGCTTGCATACTACCCCCTCCCCCAGTTCAAAATGACCCTGCTCACTCAGACCCCTCTCTCCCTCTCCAGTTCACGGAGTGGGAGATTTTGAAAAAACAAGCATTGCCATAGCCAATAGGTCTCGCCTTTGGAAGCTTATAAGTGTTTAGCCATGCAACAGTTGGTGTTGTTGCACCAAGGATATTGTGCTGCATAACTAAATACTTATAAGGTCCCAAAAGCAAGACCTATTGGCTATGCCAATCCTTGTTGTGTTAGATACTATTCTCAAAATTTAAGGTCCTCGATATCTAGTAGAGTTTCTTGATTTAGATATGCTACTTGGGCGGAAACCCTAGAGATCCCTTATTCATCTTGCTTCCACTCCCCTTGACATTGGAAGGAACTGCAAACTAAAGAAAATTGCCCTGCAAGGCTTTTCCTGGAGGACGCAATAAAACATCTAGGGTTGTGTCAACTATGGGATCTGCAAGGGCCCTTGGCGGGCTTCAAGAAAGTAGTAAATAACATTGTCAAAAAAAGTATCTGTCCTGCAGGACAAAGCCTTACTGGCGGAGCGAGCACACGACAGGCTAACTATACAATCTTACACCAAACTCAGGCCACAAACATATCTTCAGACCAGCTTCACCAAAAAAACAAAAGAGAAGTTTCTGAAATTTCGCCTAGGACTATTGCCCTCTGTAAACCACATGGCCCCTTAGCTGCGTCCTTCAATGCCAGCAAAGTGCCGCCTTTGTGGCAACAGCGAAGAAAACATCTTACACCCTATTACCATATGTAAGGATCTGCTACAAGATCGCCGGAACCTTCTGAGACCACTATTCAACAAAAAACGAATAAAGTCATGCAGGCAAGCAGTCCTGGCATGCTTCTCGGGTGATGAAGTCCAATTGAGCTGCCGACTGGTAAAATACCTTGAAGTTGTAGATGCCCGTCTTAACAAAATGAAAGAACAAACAGAAAAAGCCAAATTGGCCTGGCTGTAGAGCAGAAGCCAGCACCACAACCTGCTTGAAGAAGGGACAGCACTTATATTAGCGGAAAATCAGGAAGGACAGTGACGGAACCCAGTGCAACACTTGTATGTTCAGACCCAAAATAATCCGATGGTAACGAGGGCCCAGCTGGCATTCTGGAGTCCACTGGGCTTTATCGCTACAAAGTACAAGCTTACGGGGAGGATAACTTCTTGTTACCCAGGGAGATTACGGACTGCAATAATTAAATGTATTTGAATGGGAACGTAAGTCAACCCAACCATGCAAAGTTCTTCAATGGTATGATAAAAGTCACTCAGTTTTGGGCCAATCTTACATCCTACCTGTATTTTAATCGTTTTAGCTTCAGCACCTTTTAATCGCAGTTTTCTTACATTCTATCACAGTATTATTTTAATTTGCTATGGCTGCTACAGATATACGAAACTGTTTTTATTGATGACGGTTTGTAATGGTTTTAATTAACTGTACAATAAAGTATTACCTTACCTTACCTTGACATTGGTTGAAGGCTGACTTACAAGTTATGGCAATTGGACCAAAAGCCTATGCAGGTTTTGTTAGTCTGCAGGTGCGAGACTGTTAGAGCAAAAGACTTATGTTAAAACACTTGGTGAGCGGAGTGAGGCAGGGAAACACTTCTTCAGGGGTTTCCTGCTTGGCAAGAAACACAGTACTGCGACGCTAAATTTGAAGGGTTTGGGCACTGTTGACCCGACACTTGCATATGTGGCGCATGGGAGGCAACGCGCGGATGGTGTTTAAAAGAATGGTGGTTGGAGAAGAAGAACATGGTGGACATTGTGTTTGTTCGGTTGGGGGTGTTCATAATTGAGGGAGGTTTAAGAGAGATGGGGGATAGGTTTCTTAAAGTGTATCTGTGAGACGGGTATTGTTTCTTGAATTGTAATGCTTAAAAGCAAGCTTCAGGACTCTCTTAAAAAGCAGTCTTTTCTCTCTAATGGTTGTCCGTGTCTTTCCTGCACCATTTCTGCCTGACGAGGTTACATGGAATGTGTGGAGCCCCTAAGACACCTCTACCTGCAGAAGGATGGGAGAGTGATACAGGCAAGGAAACATCAGTTCAGGATATGCTAGTTTAAGGGGTGGGCAAGGTTTGGGCTGATGAAGTGTCAGGGGCAGGTTAGCCCTCTCCTCCAGAACGCCGTGGTCTTCGGGGTGGGGGAGAGAAGTTGTGACTGCAGTCCACACGTTTCACGAAGAAGATAGGGACAAGATTGAGGGTTGATTTCAGTGGTCATTTTGTTGGGAGTTTCAAGTATGGGATAGGTTTTCACTGATGGAATTAGAACAAGCTGTAGAATGAAAAAACACAACTAAGTCACTGAGATGGAAGGATTGGGGTGTAGCCAGGTGAATGCTTGCAGGCGTGGTGAATTGAAGGCTATGTTTGGATCATGTTTTAAAAGACGGTGGTTGTAGAAGAAGCAAGATAGTTGAGGGTGTAGTGGTTGGTTGGGGAAGTTCATAATTGAGGGAGAGGTTTAGAGGTGGTCGGGGATTGGTTTTGAAAATGTGTTAGTGAGAAATGGATTGTTTCTTAAATTGTAATGTTTACAAGCAAGATGCATTAGTCATGATAACGTGATCTTTTTCTCTCTAATGGTTGTCCTTGTATTTCCTGTACTATCCTGCCCAATATAAGCATGTTATGCACCATTCGCATCAGGCAGAAAGAAAGGGGTATATTTATTAGGAAATAGTGTAGCGCGGCGCAGCATCATTTCAAAAACGCAAGGATGCGCCATATTCACAAGAATATGGCACACCCCTGAGTTTTCCCTAGTGCTGCGCAAAAAATAGCTGCCTAGCTCCATTGCAGATACCCTTGCGCCATTTCTCAAAGGAGCCTGCATTGCAACGAGAATTATGTATGTGCAGGAAGGTGTGCGTCCGTAAAAGTGACCCTATGCCCTTGTAAATATGACCCCAAGTGCCTAATTGACAAAAAAGGAATGCGTGAAGCTGGAAGTTCTAAGCAGAGAGAACAACCAAAGGTAAGGAAGAGATAGGTGGGAATGTAGGAGGAGCAAACAGAAAAATGAAACAGTAGCGACCACCACATTCTCCTTATTCCAGACCAGTGTTCAACGGGACCCTCTAGCTTCCATCAGGGAAACAGACTTTTGGACATCCCCAGCAACAGCTCAGGGTCACCTGATAAGCAGTCAATAAACTGAAGACTTGAGTAACTCAAAACATTCATTGGGACCCCGGCTTCCCCACCTGACCAAATGGTGTGATCAGGGAATATTGCTTTGTTTCCCGTACTAGGAGTGTTAGTGCCTGTATTCAATTCTTATTTCAGCTCGTGTCATACAACAATCATTAAGCGTAGACAGCCTGTTTGTGAACCATCAGACATCAGTGCATGTGGAAGGAAGACAGTAGAACACATTAGTCATTAGTACAACATTGTATTGCTGAATAATAATGCCATATTTTGAGATGTTTTGTGTTTTATTTAGGCTATTTTCATTTGATATGAGAGTTAAATGTGTTTAATTAGCTTCCAATTCATGACCTCTGACCTCCTGGTTAGAATATTTCTCTCCCCTCGCACAGCTCCACCAAAGATCGTCTGCCCCCAGCGCTGCCCAGGTAGGTTTGAGTCTGCTGCCCCCTGCTCTGGCCCTGCCCCCTCCCTTTCATGTGATCCTCCTTGCTGTGCCCTTGTTTTTTAGGCCGAGCGTAGGCAGCTCTCATGCGCAAGACCTGTTATCTCCTCTATCGGCTTTTGGCATGCCCATGAATTGTCATTTGTTTGTTGTTGTGCCATTTAGATATACAGGTTTTTTTTAGGGCTTTGGGTCTGATTCTCCCGCCTTTGCATACTTGGGTCATGCCCCGGCTATTTCACTCATTGTTTGCTTGCGTTGGACATCCCAATACGTCCGCGGTTCCTCCTAGTCATCCTGTTCTGCCTTTTTATATTGTAAGCTATCAACATCGTTTTAGGATTTCAGGCCGTTTCACGGAGCAATGCTCTGTTCGGCACCTGCAAAGTGGCAATTTCCGTCCGGTAGCTGTTGAACTATGCCAATAGCTATAACTCAAAAAAATGTGAGACCTATTGCATTTCTAATGCTTGTCTTTTTTTACTTCAAATTTTTCCTGTGTTGCTCTTCCTTTCCTTTTCTCTCTGCCTCTATATTTCTTTTTTCCTGCCTTTTTTCCTGTGTTGCCCTTCCTTTCCTTGTCTCTCTGCCTCTCTATTTCTGTTTTAGTGCTGTTTTTTTCTGTGTTAACGTTCCTTTCCTTTTCTAACTGCCTCTTTATTTGCTGTTTTTACACACTCACTCCCCTTTCCTTTTTTCCCTCCTTCCCCATGCTCTTCTCCCAGTCGCCGCTACTGCCCCGTGGCCCTTCCCCCTCCTGCGTGTTCCTGCTCATGCCTCCCTGCTGTCCTGCCCTCCCCTGACCCCTACTTAATGGCGGCCGCTGTACGGCTGCGCAGTGGACACGCGCAGAGGGTGCGCTGCTGGTGCGCTAAAGTCAAGCCCATCTGCACCCGTGCATGACCCAACAGCAACCAGCGCCAGGGACCCTGGCCCTCCTACCTCCCACTGCTACGACTCAGCAGCCTTCCACACCCTCAACCCATGAAGTTGAGTTGAAGAAACATCAACTGCCAGCTGTCTATGGCGAACATCACCCACAGCCAGTTCTCCTGCAGACACTGGTGCCACACTTTCACTCTCCTCTGGAACCCCACCTATGCCCACCCACCATCCGGACACCAACTCAATCAAACCCCTGGGCTGCATCCTCCTTAACGTACGCACCCTCCACCGACACACGGTGGAAATCTGGGACCTCCTCGACACCCTGTCACCTGATGTCACCTTCCTCACATAAACCCGGACCAACGCCACCTCCATCCTGACACCACGACCACCATGCCCTACCGATACAAGATCCAGAGGAAGAACCGCCTCAACCACCCTGAAAGAGCACTCGCCATCACACACAAGAACAATGCCTCAGCCCCCAGGTAACATCTCCAATTCCAGATCCAAACAAACCCCAGAATGACCCTAAGTGGCACTCTCACCTACAGACCTCCCGGACCAGGAACTGCGTTCCCTGCTACTATCCTTGACCTCACTGCAGCCCTTGCCATCACCTCCATGGACTACATACTACTCGGAGACCTGAACTTACACCTCGACAACCTCAGTGACCCCCAACTCCACCCCCCTCCTGGACAACCTCGCCAACATCGGACTGAAGCACCTCGTCACCACACCCACCCAGAAGCCAGGACACACCCTTAACCCCATCTTTGCAGGAGGGAACAATATCCACTTCAGTGAATGAAGTGACCCGATTAGGGTCACCCGGGTCACTTGCGACCACCTCTCAGCCTTCCATACAAATGAAGAGTCACTCAGACAGTAGAGAATACAAACCAAGTTATTTATTAGTATTCCGCTCGAGTGGAGTCCAGTCTGATTAGCCTCCTAAGATGCTATCAAGGGGACTGACCCTCACCAACATTACATCAGATGTTATACATTTCCAATGCCCAGCGGGGCCCACCCAGAATTGGAAATTTCCAGTTGGAGCAGGTTAACAAAGGAGACACAGAAGATGAGCTACACCCCTGGGATCGGGTACATGTTATCTCAGCCTCAAGGTTACTCTATCCGTGCCCACCACTGTGAGCATGAGAACAGGCCTGTCTCACAAACAAGGTATGCAAAGGCACATTCATGTATTCAGTGAGACATCAAAGCTCAGCCTTGGAGAAAATAAAAGAAAATATTGAAGCTGCTTTCTGCTGAGGCAGACAAAATGAAACAGAAGTTAGTTTCAATCATCACACCAAATGGCGGCTAAATGCAAAATTGTGCCGCAAATGCTAACTTAAGCATAATGCTAATAGGAGGAGTCGATTAGAGATATTTTCTAGTCCAACAGACCTCCCTTTTAGCATTTGCTAACTAATTTTGCTACTATTGAAAGCTAGAACTTTCTGCCTTACATGATGAGCATATTACAAATCTAGACGTACACCATCAATACTCAAAAATGCGCTAGTCAACCAACGCACATCAGGTCCTGGATACTCCGCATCATCAGGGCCTTAATCTTAGGGTCATGTTCTAGGGGTTTGGGGTGAGTTGTCAATATTTGTACACAACAGGCATAGCAGGCAGGAAGGCAGTCTATGCACAGACAACATGTTAAAATTATACCAGCTATGGCGACCAGGAAGATGAGGATATTTCAACCACAGGATGTAAATAAACCCCAAAACCACCCAGTGAGAGACCAAGTACCATTCTCTTGGGTTATATCAGAGGCAAGCCTATGGTGCTTCTGTATAGCAGCATACATATTCGGAGCGTGGTCCGGTATGTATATACAGCAGCTGCTGCCGATGACGCTGCAGGTCCCACCCCAATCAGCAAGGATGACGTCTAACACCATGCGGTTTTGAAGGGCACCGAGTTTCGTAGCATGGAGCTCAGCTGTAATATTAGTCAGAATACCAGCAGTTGCATTTATTACTCCTTCCACCACCCTGGAGAGTCTACGAATATTGAGACTATTGGACATGGGGCCCGAAAAGGGAACAATACCTTTCATAGCATCAGTGAACGGCTGCAATGTAGTGTCATTCTGATCTATGTCTGCAGTGTCAATAACTCGTCTAACACAACACAGATGAACACCCCTGCGTTGTAGTCAGTGATCCCTATGGTAATTGGATGGAGCTATATACACTGGTGGAAGAATAAAGGAGAGATAACATATTCAAGACCATCCCTGAGGAAGACAAAAATAGGCCTGGGATCCGCAAATAAAGTAAATATTGTGAGGGGGCAGCAGAGGCAGGGCCAGCTTTAGCACTGCACAGTGCACAGTGCACAGTGCACAGTGCGACAATATGTTTTGGCACCCCAATGACCACCTCCACCACGGATTCCCTCTCTACCACCCTTTAACAGTCTCCATAACCACTCTCTCAGATGCATTAAATACATTTTATAGCATCACTCATAAAAGTGAAGGGTGTCAGAGCACTTTACATAACACACACATTACACAAAGACAATCAATCATAGGAGTGTAAATCAGTGTATAAGAAACGTTACATAAGACAGAGGACAACAAGGGGTAGATTCACATGTCATCCATACAGGTAAAAACAACAGTTGATGGACAGAATGCAGAACAATGTCATACATTCACCCCAGTACAGAGATCTGGGCCTAAATCCATAGTTTGTTTGCTCACCATGCCATTACAGTTTGAACTCAGCCATATGCAAATCAGTCTTGACCCTGTGCCTCATTGGAACAGTCTAGCCCGAATCGCCAAGACAGGTCCTCCCTAGACTGGAAACAAGCATTCTAGAACCGGTTTCGGGGTTTCACCCCCCTTCAGCCAGGATAGCTTGATTCCAGTGGCATGGAGAGCACGAAACCCATACAGGGCAGTATAGTTGAAGAGTACTTGGTCTGGAGAAGCACAAACTCTGAATTTAAAATGTAACACAATGGATTGGGGCTGTCTTTAATAAGAAGAACTGGTTTGAACCCAAATGAACTCTTTCTGAAACATTATAATAATGAAAGTCTGGGTAAAAAATCCATAAGCTCTAATCTATACCTTGAAGTCTGCACGCAGTTATTTGATGACAGTTAATAGCTCACCGTAAACTGCAACTAACAAAAGCAAGTCTCTGACAAAAGCAGTAACCCACTGACCTGTTTACATAATATTCACTATGTGAGCTGCATGGTACATGTTCTTTGCAGTAGGCACATTAACCCTCTGTGCTACCTTACCATGAATTAAAACTTCCACGAGTCAAAACTTATACTAGACGAAACTCGGATGTCGCCAGGAAGAACATTAATCATTTGTGTTTTCTTGACATTTGAGTTGTTGCCTGAAAATTGCTGTAGGACAGGAATGCAGCAGCAGGTGCTTTTAAGCACAATAAACTAGCAAACAGGCGCCCCAATGCGAAGTCAGCACCCGGTGCAGTGGCACCGATTGCACCGCTCTTAGCAGAGGTGGGCTATTTGCAGTACTCAGTACATAGGTGTAATTGCAATTATTCACCCCCACCTCGACTTTTCCTTTCCCTTTAACACCGAAACTCGCTGTCGTGTTAACCACCGGCACTGGCATTGCCACATCATGAGTATTATTACGCACTTGAAAGGACATGAAATATTCAGTGACAGTGAAATCCAAAAAATCATACATTTCATTTTGAAGCCATGTTACATTTTGTTCTCTTTCGTCCACATTCATGTAGGCTGCTGGGGACAATGTATCCGGGGTCCCTTTTTCCCCTGGGGTAAACCCTTGATGGACATGTATATACTCCAAGACTGTTTCACTGTCAGCTAACGTCATATTCATAGTATCAGAGTAATAATGAGTGTATACCATAGTGAAGAGCTGAAACCAGCCTTCACAGCTCCAGAGGTAAGAAAAGGGCATGGACAGCAACACGTCATTCTTGCGTGCTACATAAGGGAGCAGACCGCAGATCCAGTAATTTGTGACATTGGATGTACCATGGGCCTGATGCAACATTTGGAGGAACATATGTCTTTCTGTGTTCACCTTTGTGGGGAGCCAGGGTGACAAACATGTGTTCAGTGGGAACAGGTGTTGTTCCAATCAAAGAGTGCACATGGTATTTCTCTTCCAGAAACCACATTATTCCGAGTAATGCTATTAGCGAAATCAGGACAATCACTATAAAAACGATTTTACCCCTTTTTGACCAACTGGACCAACCAACAACCCCAACCCTCTCCAAACACGATGCTGCAAAAGGCTGTTCCTCCACAAAAAGGGGGAGACCAAAAGGATACTTGGTGATTAGAGGGAAAGGAATGGGTGAACAACCTTTACAACGCAACTTTTACCACGCAGTGCCTTTACGACGCAACTTTTACAACGCAAACCATTACAACGCATTGCGCTGGGGGGCGCTCTAGGATAGGGAATAGGTTTAATGTACTATCCAACACCTTCCCTACTATCCACGGGGACTGGAGTTGGAATAGTAAATTAAACTATTCACTATCCAGCGCCCAAAAGCATTATGCGTTGTAAAGGTATTCGTTGTAAATACCGCGTTGTAAAGGCATGCGATGTAAAAGTATGCGTTGTAACGTCATACATCCAAGGAATGTAATGCAATGGGGCTGGCAACAAGGAAACAAGAAGATGGGCGGTGGTGCTATTGAGCACTTCGGTGGGGCAGCACAATCACGGCCCTTTGAAGAAATCCCATGTCGTTCAGGATAGGGCAGCCTCCCTTCCGAAAGACACCCTCCGCTTATTCTATTCAGCGTCTTGGACAATGCACGAATCTCCCTTTCCCTAAGCAATCGTTGGTACGGCAGATATGGTACATGCACCCTGTTCTTCATCCTCGCAGTCCATCCCTACTAATATGACTTCTCCTTTGGTGCACTGTCCCTCCGTCTGGGGCGCAAATTGTACCTAGCCACTCCAGGCAGAGAGTGATCAATGAACAGGGGCTCACATTCATAGGGGCCTAGGCACTGGGTGTAGGAGAGTAGGATCTGCCTACTATGGTTACCCCCACTTTTTGCTGGTGTTTCACTGTTTCTCAACTTTAGTCTGGCTTGGGCCCTGCTAACCAAGACCCCAGCCTAGCTGCTTCCTCTCTAAAATGATTGCATGTACATTAGGTACACTCCAGATTGGTTACTGGGTTACCCTTGTGAGTCCCTAGTATATGGCACCTTAGGTACCCCAGAGGCCTACCAGGGGCTGAAGCATGTATTATGCCACCCCTGGGAAGCCTTCCAAAATGGCACCACAGGTCTGCTACTGCAGCCTGGGTAAGGTGGTGTATGCACCCCTCACTAAGATATAGGTTACCTATATCTACCTTTAATCACTGGATCATTTAAACCTATAAGTCACTCCTATGACAGGCCTTATCAATCCTGAGGGCAGAGTGCTTGGTTTTGTGTGAGAGGGTGCCCATGCATGAGCAGGACCCCTCTGCAGCTTTCGTAATCTATTCTCTGAAGCTGTTCTGTGATGCAGCCAGACCATATCCACTTAAGTGCATTATAACCTTGCGGTAAATGCTAACTTTGGAATGGCTGCATGGAAACATGTCGTGTTTGGTGTCACACACTTTGGAATCCTACCTCCGCCAGTCTGACCTCCTGCTGCTGGACGAAACTCCGGCAGGGGAGGCCTGGACAATAGGTTTCCTGTCACAGGGAGGTGTAACCACCTCCCAGACAGGCTTTAGTGTATTGGGGCTGGGTGGGCGCGTTCAAAGAATGCTTTTCAGACAGTGCTGAGGGCACACTTGGTGTCCCTGTGCATATCCCAGTTCAAACCGGTTGCAGTGGCACTCAGCCCCTGCTCCTGTGCAAAAATGGACAAAGGGAAAGGGGTGTAGCCCCCCCTCTATGGATCCACCCATAGGTGGGTCCCCAGAGCATGTCCAACTCCCTAACTTAGTTTAAGTATGGGACCTCAGTCCATAGGACTTCAAATCACACCTGGACAAAACTCTGAAACATATATCCTGAAACTTCAACATTCTATATCGACTAGAAGACGGGAAAATCTCCCTTGGGGTCAAGGAGTGACTCCCCTGTTCAAACAGGCACCAAAGAAGCATCTTGCTGGTCTGCATTTCCGAGGCTCCAGCCGGACCCCGAAGTATTTGTGACTCAGGACATGGACTTCCAGACTTCTCAGAGGCCGACACGAGATCCCAGCAAAGCTGAGACCCGCAGCCCTCACGAGTGATGTGGGACCAGAACTCCTGGATGCTGTGCACATTTGCAAGTGCATCCACTTCCCGAGCTTTCCTGAAGTTGTGAAGTTGGCTACTTGTAATCCAATGCCCGAGCACCATCTGCACCGAAGATTGAGGAGCCACACTCCACGAGTGTTCCGTGAGCCCGCTCCTAGCATTTCTGCTCAGATCCCCTTCACGATCCCTGGTTCATCGACTGGTGGGTCCCCATGAATGTAACTCTTCTTTTCCTTGGGCTTTCCTGGTTGCTCCAGATGTGCCCTGACTCCCCTCCAAAGGGTGAGTCCCTCAGACCTTGCTGGTCTGCACCAAAGCCAATCTCTGCTTTCCGCGTGGGTTGCTGTTGCCAAGGCTTGTTGAGTTCAATCTGGAATCCGACACCGCAGTACTCGTCATCCTTTGTGGGACAGCTCGAATCCAGCTCCTGGTCATCCTCGACGCCTCCTGGTCCTCGTGGCTGAAGGGTCAAGCTTCACCTTCTTCACCTGAAATCACCAGACATCGGTTTGCATCTTCTCATCGCCTTCCTAGTCACTGACAAGTGACCCAGTCTCTGTTCCCTCTGCTTTCAGGTTCTTCACATCTCCGATCCACTCTTGGATCCACCCGGACACTTTCCACTTGATCGCCAGCAGCACTTTGCAGCAGCTCGCCATTGAAATCGACGACGAAACCCAACACGAAAAGACACCTATGCACCCGGCTTCCCTGGGTGAGGTAACTCAAGTACTCCCATGCTCCTGTGGGTGTTGACTCTAGAACCTCCTAGTTCTAAAGGGGTTTGCTCCAAGTCCTCTTCTAAGTGTCCATAATCGTTAAATTTCCAACCGCGACTTTCCCCATAGAAGTTAATGGTGATTTGCGGCTGTGTTTAGACACTGCACGCGTCCCCGGTAGGTACCTTGTGTCACTTCCTTGGGTGGTTCCTGGTGCACCCAGCGGTTCTAAAGGCTATAGGCCTTGTATCTATGTCAGTCGTGGCTCTTATACCACTTTCTCAATCTATGGTTTGGTATGCCCCTAGGGCTCAACGTATATTGTGCTAATTTACCGTGCGCTAAATAAGTTTACTGAATGTACTTTTGCCTCTAGCCTCATAAAGAGACTAGAGGGATGTATTTAGAATAAATACATATATTATATATATATACCTGGTGTGGTTCTCCTTTCATTTGGTCATTAATGAGATTATAGACAGGTAAAACAAGCTGCTTTACATTCCTTCAAGACTTAGACTGAAGGCTGCTCTCCACAGCTACCACTAGGATAGCTTTCTATATAGGTTGTCTTTAAACCTACCATCAATAAGGGTCATTTGGACTGGTGCAAGGTGCCCACTAGAATAGTGGACAGCATATGCCAGGCCAACTTCTCACACTGGGGCTCAAGCACTTGTGGGCCCGTTGAAGGAGAATCCTGAATGGCCTTTATTTCCGGGGGCATTGCCTCATTTAACACAGCGTCGTTCAACTCCTCTGTTTGGACTCACTTTAGTCGGGCATCCGAAAAAGGGATGAAGCGTGGCACGTGCTCCGTCTCGTCGTCACCAATGCCATCAATCACCCACCGATCATAGGGGAGAGGCAACGGTACCTTGCGGCAGTGATTTGTGTGTATACACTTCTTCCGACCGGTCACCTTCATAGCACTTCTGGTAGCGAGGAGCACCTGAAATGGCCCCTTCCAATGGGGCTCCAGACTTCCTTTCCTCTGGAAATGCTGCAGCAGGATAAAATCACCAAGTCGGATATCATGCCCGGGCCCCTCTGTTTGCAGTGGCAATGTGTCTTGGATCTGTTGAAGAATAGAACGCACATTTTTAGTCAAATCGTGGAGATAATCCACCAACAGAGGATGCTCAATGTCAGAAAAGCATTTTGATCACGGGGCGGCCCAAACATTTGCTGGGCGGCCAAACACGACCTCATATGGTGACAATCCTGTCCTAGTGTGAGCCGTAGCTCTTGTTGACAACAGAGGTAACAGTAAAGCACCTGGCCATTTCAATCCTGTGCTTTCCTGAATTTTTGCCTTTTTAAGTTTGCAAGTACTATTGCACTTCTCAACTAAACCTGCTGACTGGGGGTGGTGTGCAGCATGGAACATCTGCCTGATGTGTAGGCCATCACACACCAGCTGAATGACTTTTGAATTGAAGTGACTGCTGTTGTCACTCCAGATCAAACAGGGCAAACCGAAGCAAGGGAAAAACTCCCTTAGGAGAGCTTTTGCTGTCGTTAAGGCCGTGTTCTCCTTAGTGGTGTACACCTCAACCCATTGTCGTCCCGTTCTATCTCAATGTAGTCCGTCTGAAGGACTTCAAAAGGGAAGGAAGGGGGAGCAAAATTGCCAGGGGGTGTAGGAGTGCCTTTGCCAGAATTATACATCATGCATACCATACAATATTTTACCAAGTGAGCAGCGGTTTTGGGGATGTTATCATTCTGCCACAGGGGGTCTAGTAGTTTGCATATGCCCTTGGCGCTAATGTGAGCCGGCCTGTGTGCCATGGTGACTACAGGGAGGACATAGGCGTCCGGCAGCATCCACCTTTGCTTTCCTGACTTATCTGTCCAGCACCCATCCTCGTCTAAACGTGCTATGCTTTCCTGCCATATTGCTAACTCCTCAATTGTTGTGTTGCTCTGTATCTCTTTATTTATTTTATTTATTTATAAAGTTTTATATAAGCAGCTTCAAATCACTCCATTCAATATCAATACTGTAACTCTCTGTTATATTTCATACTTGGAACACCTCCATAAAGAACAGAGAAAAACAATAAATTAAGAAAATATACATTTAATAAAAATTCAAGATAAAAAATCACAGTGGGGCACAGTATCGGCAACTGCCGGGTTGTGAATATATATGAAATAGGATAGGTCACTTAGTAGCGAATGAGCATAGCGGCTACCTTGTGGGAGCAGTGGTGTGAGTTTATATAATGTAAAGGCCACACTCCACCATGTGGCAAAATAGCGGAGGCAATTAGTTATTAGTTTGCAAATAGTGCATAGTTTTTCAGTATATATGGTGGGGCGGCCATGTCACAGTCCGGCTCTTTCTTGTCTTTTCAATAGAGCCCAAGCTTTAAAACAGAAAATCGCAATCAATGGTTTATATCAGACTGACCAAAGTGCTATTGACACTAGTGACAGCGCTACAAATACTAGGTGAGCTGAGTGTATATTAGGGAAGTTCATTTAAGTGCACCCATTATGAAATAAGATGCTGGAAATTGAGATGTGCCTTTGTTTGATCTATTTTTATAGACCCTTAATTAATATCCCAGGATTGCTGAACAACAGAGTCTCTCATTTTAATCTAAGACCAGACGTTTTATCTAGAACGCAGGCAATTTAAACCCTTCACACCACATTTGTTAAGGTGAGGACTATCTAAATGGCTCATTTTATTTTATTATATTTTATTACGATTTTGTACCCACTCTATTGATGGAGTCTGGTATTGAGGATGGTATTTGTTAATCCAATAGGCGTGTGCCTTCTTAACATGCCTCCGGCCCTGACCAATCAGATCTTTATAACATATGAGACGACAGGAGTCAAATTAAGGTTTTTGCTTTACATAAATTAGTATTCTAAGACAGTGTGGGCTATATAAGTGCATGACAGTAGGTTCCACTTATATATGGAATTCTTAATGAAATGAGTGCTTAGTTTTAATCGACCAAATTAAAACCTTCATCAACAAAATAATCAATAATCAACAATATTTGGTTGTGAGCTATAAGCTGTGTCTGGTGTGGTGAAGTGATGCTAGTAGTAAGAGGATAAAAAAACACCTTTATAGGAAATATACGGAAATATTATGTAATTGTTGTTTTGCACATACGTTTAATTGTTGATATGATGCTCAGTGATATTACATCGCCCTACATTATATCAAATATGTAAAAGATGGCTCTAGAATACCATGGTAAAATGTTTAGACTTGCTAAATAGCGATTTGTACAATATAGTATTGTTATATGAAATTTGCGGTAAAATTGTTTTTTAACTGTGAAATGTTTATGTTTTGTTAGATATACGTCATGAACCTAAGAGATAAAAGGAAGGAATATTATTTGTCCTGAAGTCCTGAAGAAGGTGGCATTATCGATTTGGTCACACCAAAATGCATCGACGTATAAAACTTTGTTAAATTCTGATTGGGACAAGAAGTACAGAGGCCAGATTCTATTGCCCCTTGCCTTGTTTATAACACTTTCGAATTAATCTTCCAAAGGCACAGTTGATTTGCCTTATCTATGATCCTTCCATGTAGTGTTTGATTCTTGCCGTAATTATGTATTGTTCTATGTAGGATTGATGTATTGAAGACTTTGTTTTTTATGACTAGAGGGAACTATGTGATTCTGACATGTTTTTATTATGTACTCAATTTAATGATTTGACACTGTGATTTGTTGTCTTGAATTTTTATCAAATGTATATTTTCTTAATGTATTGTTTTTCTGTATTCCTTTTGGAGGTGTTCCAAGTATGAAATAATAGAGAGTGACAGTATTGATATTGAATGGAGTGATTTGAAGGTGCTTGGTCCAAAGGGAACGTTTTAATTTGCTTGTCTCTTTCACACTGTCCAGTGTATCCTCAAACATCGTAACTTCAGGTACCCATCGAGCAGGACCTGCCACAAACATCTTTTACATCTCCGTTTGAGCCGTCTCCTTAGCTGTTTGATCTGAAATGCATTTCCTCTTCCCACATCATCAGTAACTGCCTTGTGGGCACTGTACTTCACTATCGCTAACTTCTTGGGGAGTGTCAGTGCCGACCAAAGCCTATGTATCAATGGGCCATTCTAGATCTTTAACCAGTGTGAAGTCAAGAATCCCCTCTCTGCCCAGAGCCACCCAAAATTGTGGACAACTATACAGGCATACTGGCTGTCAGTATAAATATTGACAGTCAGTCCCTCACTTAGCTCACAAGCTCGAAGAAGGGCAACTAACTCTGCAGCTTGGGTTGATTAATAAGGAACTCGTGATGTCTCAACTACTCTGTGTAAGGTAGTTATCGCGTTCGCTGCAGTTGTGCCATACAGTAATTTGAAACAAGAGCCATCGACATATAGCTCCCCTTGGGGTTCAGATAGGGGAACATCAGTCAGGCCTACCCATCCCTTCGTCTCTTCCTCAGTCCGAAAAATGTAATCATATATGTCTATTTCCTCACTTTCAGAAGGGGGGGCAGTAATGTGGCTGGGTTCAGGGTGGCACATCTCTTGATCGTGATGTATGGCGCAAAGCCGGTCAGCTCATAATCCGTCAGACGTGCACTGGTGAGGTGCCGTGTCTTCATTGTGTTCAAAAGTGTATCCACAGCATGAGGTACCATGACTGTGAGATCGGTATCAAGGACGAGCCCCGCCGACTGTCAGATAGAGACTCACGACCACCTCTGAGCCTTCCAATCAAATGAAGAATCGGTCAGACAGTAGAAAATACAAACAAAGTTATTTATTAGTAGTGCGCTTGAGCGTAGTCCAGTCTGATTAGCCTCCTAAGATGCTACTGAGGGGACTGACCTTCACCAACATTACATCAGATGTTATACATTTCCAATGCCCAGCGGGACCCGCCCAGAAATAGAAATTTCCAGTTGGAGCAGGTTAACAAAAGAGACACAGAAGATGAGCTACACTCCTGGGATTGGGTACATGTTATCTCAGCCTCAAGGTTACTCTGTCTGTGCCCCCACAGTGAGCATGAGAACAGGCCTATCTAACAAAGAAGGTATGCGAAGACACATTCATGTATTCAGTGAGACATCGAAGCTCAGCCTTGGAGAAAAATAAATAAATATCAAAGCTGCGCTCTGCTGAGGCAGACAAAATGAGACAGAAGTTAGTTTCAATCATCCCAAAATGGTGGCTAAATGCAAAATGGTGCCGCAAATGCTAACTTAAGCATAATGCTAATAGGAGGAGTCGATTAGAAATATTTTCTAGTCCAACATCAGCCACACCACGAAACCATCCTTGACAGACCACCACTGTGTACACTTCTCCTTCTCCAAACCCACTGCACACAAACCTGCATCCTGCGCAGGCTTTGGAGACAGTCACCGAAGAGTACCACAACTCTACCCTGAACGACGCGCCCCCTCCCACCACGACCGACGCCAACTCTGCAGCCCACGAACTCCAAAGATGGATCACCGACAGCGCAGACAGACCCACCCACCTCCGGAACTCAGACAAACAGCGACCTGCGAATGCCACCTGGTTCACCACCGACCTCCGGGAATCCAGACACATCTGCAGACGTCTCGGGAAAGTCTGGAGAAACAACAAAACCCCAGAAGCACGGACTAGCTACAAGAATGCCTGACTGAATACCTCCAACGCATAAGATCCACCAAAAGGAACTTCATCCAGAACAAGATCCTCGCCAACTCCAGCGACTTGAAGGAGCTCCTCAACATAATACAGGAATTCACCAAACCCCCCAGCGAAGCCTCAGACGTGACACCCTCCCAGGACCTCTGCATCAAACTCAGCTCCTATTTCCATCTCAAGATCAGGGGCCAGATGTAGGTGGCCATTTACCGACCGGTAAATGGGTTTTCGGTATGTAGGGGGCCTTTATTTTACAGAATCGGTAAATTTACAGATTCGGTAAATTTACCGATTCTGTAAAATACCGAATCGGTAATTTTACCGATTCGGTAAATCCAAATGTAGGTGGGACTCTTCTGAGTCCCAAAGGCCTTACAGATTCGGTATTTTACCACCCAATCCAATTGGGTGGTAAAATACCGAATCCAGGTGTGCACGCACATGTGTGCATGCACACCTATGCCATGTGACACACACACCTGCCCCTAGGGCATGTCTGTGTGCCACATGTCACACGTGCCTGAATTCGGGGTGCTAGAGGGTGTCAAAGTGACACCCCCTGCATCCTTGCAACATTCGGTATTTACCGATTCGGTAAATACCGATTCAGTATTTCCCATTGATTCCTATGGGCTTCACAGCCCATAGGAATCAATAGGGAATACCGATTCGGTATTTACCGAATCGGTAAATACCGAATGTTTCCGATTCGGTATTTCAAATTCTAAAATTACCTACATCTCACCCCTTCATATTTACCGATTCATAAATACCGAATCGGTAAAATTCGGTATTTAAGAATCGGTAAATACGAATTACCTACATCTGGCCCCAAGTCCCTCTACGACAACTTCAACTAACAGATACCGACTCCGACCGCTCACCTACCCACAGCAACGCCAACCAGCCTACCATCTCCGCCTGGACCCTGGTCACTACCGAAGACACCGTTAAGACCATGAGGAGCATTCACTCAGGAGCACCCATGGACCCCTGCCCGCTGCACATATTCCACCGAGCCGCCATAGAACCCAAATTAAGACGCGCCATCAACTCCACCTTTGAAACCGGCACGTCCCCTGATGTCTGGAAACACTCAGAAGTCAAGCCCCTCCTCAAGAAGCCATCCACTGACCCAAAAGATCAAAAAAACTATTGACCCATCTCTCCCCTCCCCTTCAAAGCTAAAGCAACTGAGAAGATCATCAACATCCAGCTCACGAACTTCCTCGAAGCTTACTCCTGCCTCAACTCCTCCCAATCCGGATTCTTCAGCAATTACAGCACAGAGGCTGCCCTCCTAGCCACCACAGATGAAATCTGCACTCTCTTCAACCAGAGCCACATGGCAGCCCTCATCCTACAGGACCTCTATGAGGCCTTCGACACTGCCTCTCATCGCACTCTCACCACCAGACTTCATTACGCCAGCATACTGGGAACCGCCCTCAACGTGATGCGCTCGTTCCTCACCAGCCGAACCCAAAGAATCAGACGCCCACCCACAGAGATCAGCTGCGGAATACCCCAAGGATCATCGATCAGCTCCGCGCTCTTCAACATCTACATGGCCCCCCTGGCCGCCATTGTCAGAAAGCATGGACTCAGCATAGTATCCTATGCCGACGACACCCAGCTCATCCTCTCCTTCACAAAAGAGCCCGACACTACCAGACTCAGCTTCTAGGAAGGAATGAAAGACTTTGCATCCTGGATGAGCAGCAGCTGCCTGAAGCTCAACTCAGAGAAGACAGACGCCCTTGTCCTCAGATGAACCACTCTACATGGGACAACACCTGGTGGCCCCCAGCCTTCGGCAACCCCCCCACACCCACGGACCATGCACACAACCTCGGCATCATACTTGACTCCTCCCTCACCATGACCCGACAGATCAATGCCTTCTCCTCCCCGTGCTTCAAAACCCTCCACGTCCTCTGCAAGACCTTCAAATGGATTCCCCCCGAATCCAGAAAGACCATCACCCACATACTCATAAACCAGCAGTTTGGACTACGAAAACGCCTTCTACACCAGAATCAACAAGTCTCTGCTCAGAAGACTCCAGACCATCCAGCCTCATCCCTCGTCCCACATTTCAGCCTCTTGTTCTCCCTATTCAGTTTCTCCAGAGGCAGAACCAAACTGAAATTTTTGTTGTGTATTTGTGTGTTGAAGTCTAAAAAGCTTATGTTTTAGGTAGTCAGGGAGTTCTTATCTGAAGATTGTTTAACAAACTGTGTGAAATTGAGCTCTTAAAAGTCAGTGGTTGATGATGACCTTTCATATAGGTGAAGCACGATGATTAAAGCTACCAAAGCTACCAATTTCTTCTTTTTACCATGGGGGTCTAGGGCATTCTTACCTAGAAAACAAAATAAAATTGTGCCAAATTGTGCATTTTATAGCATACAGTTCAAAGACATTGCACCAAAAGGTTTGGAAATACAGGCAGTTTTAAAGGGGAAATTATTAAATATTTCATTATTTCATGGTCTGCAGAGAAAGTCAGACATTTCCCTCATGAAATGGCAGTTTTGTCCATCACGAGCAGTTCGAGAAAATGTGATTAAAAATCTCCATGCAGTCCGAAAATGTTTTCCAAAAACATAACAAAAAGTCTATATACATCTACAGGGAGTGCGAATAATGTAGATATGCAATTTTATATAGCCTGCTAAAATACTTTGACCATGTACAGCACTTTTCTGCCTTTTGACTAAGTTTGCGCTACAGAAATATAAGCATACATACATGTTTGAAAATGTATGATATGCCATCCTCCACCTTTACCTTCCATTTCCTCTCTTTTTCTCATTTTGCCTACCAAACAGATTTTCCTTTAAATAATATTATCAATACAGAAGAGAAAAGGCCTCTTTTTTGTAATGAAATCATTGCCACAGCGCCAAGAACATGTTCCCTGAGATCAAGGAAATTGTGGTATAACTTCAACAATTGGTAGCGGTGTCATATGTGTGATCGAAATATTTTTTAAATGCACACATTGTATCCTAAAATATACATTTATCATATTCAGTAAAACAAAAATTCATCCATGACCCAGGTATCCCCTTAACATTTTCAATATTTTCGAGAAACAAAGCAATTGTTGTCTCCAAAGTTACTGCTTTTCCCTTGTCTGTAAAGAAACAAATTCATTAAAAAAAATAGGCCTGCCGATTTGCAAAAAAAATATTATTTTTGAGATCAAAATATAAATTGCCATTTTTTGTAAATGTGCAAATGTTTCAGGACATATACTCTCCTTCAGCAATGTGTTGGCACTTGCATTGAAGCAGATATGAGATTAGTCGTCCTGAGTTGAGGTAGGGTGTGACCTGAGTTGAGGAAGGGTGTGACCCGAGTTGAGGTACGGAGTGACCTGAGTTGATTTAGGGTGTAACCTGATTTGAGGTAGTGTGTGACCTGAGTTAATTTAGGGTGTGAGCCGAGCTGAGGTAGCATGTGACCTGAGTTGAGGTAGAGTGTAACTCAGTTGAGTTAGGGTGTGGCCTGAGTTGAGGTAGGGTGTGACCTGAGTTGAGGTAGAGTGTAACTGAGTTGAGGTAGGGTGTGACCTGAGTTGAGGTAGGGTGTGACCTGAGTTGAGGAAGGGTGTGACCTGAGTTGAGGTACGGAGTGACCTGAGTTGATTTAGGGTGTAACCTGATTTGAGGTAGTGTGTGACCTGAGTTGATTTAGGGTGTGAGCCAAGTTGAGGTAGCATGTGACCTGAGTTGAGGTAGAATGTAACTGAGTTGAGTTAGGGTGTGGCCTGAGTTGAGTTAGGGTGTGATCTGAGTTGAGGTAGTGTGTGACCTGAGTTGATTTAGGGTGTGAGCCGAGTTGAGGTAGCATGTGACCTGAGTTGAGGTACAGTGTAACTGAGTTGAGTTAGGGTGTGACCTGAGTTGAGGTAGGGTGTGACCTGGTTGAGGAAGGGTGTGACCCGAGTTGAGGTACGAAGTGACCTGAGTTGTTTTAGGGTGTAACCTGATTTGAGGTAGTGTGTGACCTGAGTTGATTTAGGGTGTGAGCCGAGTTGAGGTAGCATGTGACCTGAGTTGAGGTAGAGTGTAACTCAGTTGAGTTAGGGTGTGACCTGAGTTGAGGTAGAGTGTAACTGATTGGAGTTAGGGTGTGACCTGAGTTGTTAAGGGGTGACCTGAGCTGAGGTAGCATGTGACCTGAGTTGAGGTAGAGTGTAACTGAGTTGAGTTAGGGTGTGGCCTGAGTGGCGGTAGGGTGTGACCTGAGTGGAGGAACAGTGTGGCCAGAGATGGGGAGTAGATAGGGGCAGTGGTGGGTATAATAGCCTCCATCGGAGTTAGTGCTAGGTACCACCTTGATATTCGATATATGCAGGGCACGTGTAGTTCGCCCTGGTAATTAGAGCAGGCTGGGTATCTGTTCAGTGTCTACCCAACAGATCAGCTTTCTGACCATGAAAAGCTCATTTTATGGTCAACATCACACCCTGCAGCCTTACTTCCACAACAATGGAAAATGGCTCCAGGAAGTTAATGTTACTGATTAGTGGTTTGTCCACTCTGCCATTTTGGCCACTCTGTGGCACACTGTTTGCTCCCTTGCACTTTGCCAAAACATATTCTCGCTGTTGCACCAGTGTGCACCTCCAGCTAGTTATTGCTCTTCGCATTGTCTTTCCGCATAGACACACTGATAAATTAGACCCAACAGCCATCTCATACTGACAGGTTCTGACAATTGGCCATAGAGAGCTAATACAACTAAACGTACATCGGGACCCCACCAGATCCCTGATAAGCCAGCTAAAGAACAGTCTAAAAAGACGGATTATCATAATATCAAAATTCAACTGCTCATTGAGAGACAACAATTGCTTCCGGGTAACTTTTGTGGCTGATAAACAACTCGCGACTCCGGTGAATGCTTTTACCATTCCACCGGAAAGCTAGATCTCGCTCCGAAAGCATGGATGAGTAGTCCTAGGTTATTCAGACATTATAGGACTTTTGCCCTTCTTTGGTGACAATGGAACCTTCAGCTTCTCTGTCGTAGCCTAGGCAGTGATCATAGGCCTCTTGCACTTGTGCGCTTCCTCACTGCTCCAAATGAAAAACATGCACATAGTGAGCAAGATCCAGCAATCTGCTCTCATTTCCACATTGACATTTGAATAATGTGCTAAAGTACTCAAATAAGGTACATGCAATTTTGGAACCCACCGCAACCGTCTGTCAAAATGGTGTAGCCTAACAATTGCAAAAGATAGCAAATGGTAGCTATCCAGGTGCACTGTTAACAAGCTGGGGGATCATTTATTTGGCAGATGAGAGTTATACTCCAATTCCTGTTTGTCCTGTTTAGTGATATACATTAGTATACGCTCTAAATAGGGCAGGCGGGGCATCTGTCAACTTTTGGCAGATCCAAAACTGCACGAAAACTCCCGAATCCAGACGCAGGGCTTCATATAGTGGTGGGCCGTTAAGAGACAGCTTCCACAAATTGCATACACTGACATACTGAGCATAGAGATCAACCTATGGCGTGACGCATCATGCATAGCACTTTCAACACCAGAATATTGGCGCTTTGTCTGCATGCACTGCTTTAGCCACCATCTTAGAATGGACAGGCTGTCTGAGAGAAAGGCCCCCTTCCAGTGCTGCTGCACTGACCATAAAACACCCTACCTGTCGTTAGCCCACCTCAAAGGGTGTTAGGTGCTGGAGTTTCTACAGAACTGACTCTCTGGTCAAAATATCTGACTGTGCTGTGCTTAGGGGCTTTGGGACTCTTCAATTTTGTTACAATGTTTGTATAACAAAGTCTCAGTCAATAGGAAAGAGTTGCCAGACAAAAAGAATATAGTGTAGCAGCCTTGCTATAATATGGTTTGCCGGTATAAAGAAAAAAAGTAAAAAAGTAAGAGGCAGGCATGGCAAAACAGCCAAGCTGATAGGAGGGGAGCAGGTGTAGTAAATATATACAAACATATTTGGGGTCTCAGTGGTCTCTCCAGCATAGACAACATCAAATTAAATATAGTACAGGGGTTTCAACCACTATAGGTGTCAAGTTGTAAGGACATAAGTGGCCCGGACCTCACCAATAATTTATGTTAACCTCCCAAGTGACAGGCGAAGACATTTCACATTGTTTTCTGGCCAAACCTGCCCCAGGCTTACTATATTGCCAGGCACCTGCTTTCAGAAAGTCAAGTTGCTAAAAAGAATGATCAGCCCATCTAAATAAGTCTTGAGGGCAGGGATAGGGGGAAGGGATTCCAGGGACACTCCTAAGGTTGAAAATTCAAGCATCCATTTAATATAACATTAAACATAGAACTTACCTCACCTTCGATTTAAAATGTTATCATTTTGAGTCATATATAAGGTCTATTGAGTTTTCATAATACCAGCTTAATAGGTGGAAAAGATGCATGTGATTTACAATAGGTAAATAACTTTTAAAATGTTATTTTCATGTTTGCATTTGAGATATTTAACTTATTGTTGTTTTATTACAGCATTGTGTAGTTGGGATGCAGCTGCGGAACCCTAATAAAACATGGTCACAAACCTCAGAGATCCCTACATTTAAAACTACACTCATACCCCATAGCAAGCACTCTTTCTATAATCTATCACAAATAAATGCATTCATTATTTTTTTATGTAGGCTCACGAATTGTCTCGAGCATTAAATATTTGTTTTTTGATAGGGAGATGGACATGGATGAGTGGTTGACATATGAATTTATTCATTGGAATTTGAATCTCTCCGTACATTGATAATATATATTGTAAAGTGTGTACCTCAGCAATGGTTGCAATGGACGATATGATAAGTCTGTAACAACCATTCCTAAGATGAAGTGATATCCATTTGCATAGTCAATGGTAATCAGTCCTCCCCCGATTTGCTTTAGGACGTATTCACTCATTTCAAGGAAAGGCAGCTCAGGTATCAATATAGCCTTATAACCCGCCATAACAGGCTATACCAGCCATTGAACGTCCGCTCCAGAATTTGCTTGGGCCTTTAACAAGGGGACGGAACTTTAATGCCGGTATAGCCCAACAATGTAGGGCCGTAAGGCTATTAGAACATTCCGCCACTAGAGGGCAGAATGTTCCAACAAAGAAAACAAAGGCCTCACTGAGCCCAAAGAGATTGAAATCCCCTCCCGTGAGGCCTTTGTTCACAGCAAAAGCTGTGAAGGACAACATTTGAATGTTGGAGCTCCAGGCTTCTACCGGCCATTAGAAGCCCGGAGCACTCAATTGGTTTCAATGGAGCTCCCAACATTCCAATGTTCTAATAGTGGTTGGTTGGCGCTATACAAAATGGATAAATAAATGGATTGTCTTTAGACTTGACAGGAGTGGTTTCTCCATTAGGGCTGTGGGGCTGCGACTCTTTGAAAATTCCTACACATTTACACTAAAAAATATAAAATAGATTGATTTATTTAGAGATACGATTGTATCTCTAAATAAATTGATGTATTTAAGTCTGGGTTGTCTGTTTCAGGCTGCTCTAAAGCAGGAGACGGAAGACAGGCAGGAAATCAACTTTCCTAATGTGACGCACGACGCAGGGCTTTCTGTTTTAAAGCCCTTCATTGCCATTGGGGTCTCTGGTTGTATGCACACTGTAGGCCAGTGACACAATAAGCATCACGGTTTCGGGCGTAGGAGACTTCATCCCTGTGTGATTTCAAACATCATTGAAAGACGTAGATCCCACCCTTCCATCATACGTGAAAGTGGATGCAAGCACTTCTGATCCGGTGCCTTGCTCTCAATAATGGTAAGTGATTGCAAGCTAATGCTGTGTTCTGTATATTGTGGCGAGAGCCCTCATCATCACTCCAACCTCCCCCTCTATGACACCCCAGGCCCCCGCTGCACATTGCCCGCTCCTTAAGAAATGGAGCTGCGGCATTTGCTCCCTTGTGAAATGGATCCAAATAAGGAGATGTGTTCGCTCTTGTTCTCTTGCGAAATGGATTAAAATATCCTAGTCAGGCCCAAAGTGAGAGATATGTGCTTACTGTGTAACATGTGCTTACAGTGGCCTGTTCTCTGATGTATGGCATTAAAACTGGTTCTGTGTACAAGCCCCTAAGTTAACATTGATGCTAAAAACATGGATTGACTTGCAAACAATGAATGTTCAAAACGTCGAGGTAAGGCTTTTCAGTGATTTAGTTCCTCACTTATTTTACATTCTTTACTTAACCTTTTCCATGCTAATGACAAGGTGAACTCGTCATGAGGCACACTGGAGCTGTGCTCATGACAAGGGCAACTCGTCATGAAACAATGGGAATCATCATCCTCCAGCACAGGAGGGGAAAAGCCTTAGCAGCCAAGGTGTTAATCTTGCATTCCGCACAAGTTAGCTATTTTATAATGTTAAAAAATGAGAACAAGCCACACAGCACTCCCAAAATTGTCCATATGGTAATTAATCCAGGAAAACCTAGAAAAGTATTCTAACTATATCAAAAACAGAAATAATGTATCGTAAGTTCATAGGGCTATCGGCTTTTGACTCTGGCGGGTTATGGACTGTTTGAGAGACTTATCAAGGTCTTGGGGTACGCATCTATTTAATATTGAAGAGGATTCTCCACTGAACATTGACGCTTAACGTATAAACTTATCAAGGTCTTGGGGCACGCATCTATCTAATATTGAAGAGGACCCTCCACTGAACATTGACGATTAACTTATAACAGACAGTAGAGTATTAGTGTTACTATACAACACTGCAAACAGAGCAGTGGATTGGGCTTTATTGAGTCGCATAACCAATTGCAGTGCGGATACTTAACATGGGATGTATCGTAGCTTGACTTGGCTACAACATTATGAAAAGTGTTTTGACACATAAGAACAGCTGTTCAATATATGAAGACTCTCCGTACTGATTGAACTTGTAGGAGAGGTACTATGGTTAGGTGGCCCACTTGATGAGCACTGAAAAGTCACAATCTGACTGATGCGGGTCGACTTAACAAGGTGAAAATCATATATGTCCACGATCTTACTTTTCTTGCCTTGAAAAATTCTCTGAGATGAAACATGTGTCGGCGGTGTGAACTGTGAAGTTTTTTATATGTTTATGGATACACAATAAGGAATTGGAAGAATACAACCTGTTTTGGATCTCTGAATTTGGAGCTTGTTTTACAATAATGGACAGTGCATATTGTGGACTATGAATGAACTTACGATACATTATTTCTGTTTTTGATATAGTTAGAATACTTTTCTAGGTTTTCCTGGATTAATTACCACTTGGACAATTTTGGGAGTGCTGTGTGGCTTGTTCTCATTTTTTGATATTTGCCACTTTGTGCTGTTTGACACCCATGGTGGTGGGTGTATATCAGGCCATAAGAGCACCCTTTTGGGGCAGACTAATATATTCTCTATTCAACATACTTCACGTATACTGTTTCTTCTTCCATGAGATGTATTAACTCTATGTGCGGACGTTTTCCCTATTGGTAGGGAGACACTACCACCGATCCTTTCTTCTGTGAATATATTTTATAATGTTGTTGTTTATCTGTATTTTTGTCTGTGCATACTTTGAAGCTTGAGCCCTGCCAGGTGTTTAAGAGGGGCATTAATTGAGCGCTTAGGCGCTAAGGCTAAAGTCAAACAAAAGTGCCTGTCAGTGGATTGGCCTCTCTGCAGAGCACACAGAACAATGTTTGTGTATTCCATTTGCATCTGAAATTCTGTGGATATGTGTGTGAAGGGGGTACACTGATGTAAAAATATTTGGAAGGCAAAAGTAAGAGCAATTAAAGTGCTTACATTTGAGTGCAGTGCATGCAAGGGCGGTGAAGTTACATAGATGCGAGGAAGGGCATTCGGGATGAGTGAAAAGAGGATGCTGAAGAGGAAAAAGAAGGGGTTGATGATGTGCAGATGGACAAATATGCAGAGAAAAAGAGGATGCATATCTAACATCAAGCATACATAACTGAAGGCCAAAACTCCTTCCACATGCCTCAATCCTATTTAATTCACAGACTCACTATTTCAGAATTTAAAAATTTTCAATGTTAATTATTTATAAGAAATCATTGTTGTTACTCATATATATTAAACAGCTAACTCCCAGTGACAAAGCCAATCAGACAGGCTTTAGGTGTAGGTCAGTTGCTGTGCCATTTAGCATGATAAAATTACATCTCAGAGAGAAACCAAAATACCAGTCTGATGGCACACTATGGGAATCACAGAAATGTATTAAGCACGTTCCTTTATAGAGCACCCACTTTTTCCATCTCACTTAAAGACCTGTCTGCACATATTTCTATATGACTGGTTACAGCTAGCATCTGTGGGTGCTTCTCGAAGTCTAGTTAGAGCATATGTTTCCAACGTTAATGCTGCAAGCATGCATTTTAAAGGGCTAAAGATGGCATGCAGAACAATTTACACTATACAGTAACTGTTGAACAAATTAATGCAAGAAGATATGGGGCCGTTTTTAATGTGCTTAATATTTCAAGACTACACGTTCCCACTGCTAAATAAGCCTTGCTTTTTCACTACATTCATTTGCTTTAAAATGCACCATTTTACAATATTTTTTTAATTTCTTTCTCAGGAGAGGGACTACCCCTGGACCCCAGGTTTGTCCATAGAACTTGTTCACATCGCTTGCTATATAAAAAATCATGGCCAGCGTTTACGCATCACCACTTTCAGATGTCACCAGCCACCACTGGACTTGATGTTAGGGGTATGTGCTCGTTCCCTGGACCAAGCATGTGAATTGTAGGATTTCTGCCATTGGATCTACCATGGTCAGACAAGGACAGAAAATAGGCTTAGGCGCCAAAAAATTAAAAGTAGGCCCAATTAGTGAATTAGATAGCTAAAAGAGTAAATTCATGTTAGCAAATGAGGACAGTTTTTAACTTGTAAAACACCCTGCCTAAGTGTTTTGCAAGATATGGAATACTGGACGGATTTGAGTTTGCTGCAGGAAATATTGTTTTAATATCGGGGAAATCAACAGGAAAAAAAAACGGGCCCAGCAAACCATAAAACAAGCCCACGAACAGTGGGGAAAAATGCAGCACACACACTGACCCATTTTCAGGGCGCCGGCCTAGGGATATACTCATATGGCCAGGAGCTAGGCCCCGACAATTAATAAGCCAACATGCCTCCTACGTCAGACATCCCTGCAAGCTAGTCTTGCGCCCCACCGCGGTATGACCACGTACATTACAAATAATAAATATATTGTTATTTCCAGGTTTATACGGGTCGAAGAAAAGCGAGAAGAAACGCGAGGCTGGGAGCAACGAGTAGATGGAGAAGAGCTTCAGAAGCGAGCACGTGCAATAGTCACGCCGGAAAATACCAAGACTGGAACTTTATTTAGCTACAGTGTGGCTAATGTGCAAAAAAAATGAAACGATGAGAACTCCTGCGCACCGAGCAGTTACAGTATCTTGGTAAACGATGGTTTACTTTTTCGGTGTACGACGTATACAGTGCGCCACCTTCAGGTAACATTAACAATTGCATCCTTTTCGTTATGTTTTATCTACGCGGATTCATTTGCAGGTGCCTGAGCGTCAGACTTGGGGGCTCCCAGGGAAAACGGACGCCATCTCTTCCCTTTGACATTGCCTATGCTACACCTTGTCTATGAAGGTAGCTGCAATAACATCAACTAAACAGGGCTCTTTAGAGCATTGTTTACATTTTTGTGGCTTTCAGTTGTCGGCATTCCCCTTACCTGTCGGAAGCAAGTAAGAAATTGAGGGAGGACTCACTGGACATGGGGTCAAGCTGCTAATACCACCAGGGGGTCAAAGAGTGTATGATGCCACCTCTGTTACCCCTTGTGTTTTTGTGAAATGGGTTTACATGTGCACGTAATTGACACTAAGGGGCAGCTTTATCAAAGGGTTGTGTCGTTCTTGCGCCGGACGCAATTCTTAAGTTAGATTTATCAAGTCAAGCAAAACCACCATACCTGGCTTGATAAATCTAGAGTAACACAACGAGAGGGCAAATCCCTGCATTGTGGTGGGGTTCCATGGGTGGAGCATGGGTATTTACCCTTGGCTTGTTTCGTTGAGCAACCTTATGAATTTTGGGAATTGTAGTTCTTTCAAACTAGATTGATGTGTCTTTTTCAAGAGAAAGGCTGAGCGGCAATACATAAGAGCAACAAATTACAGTGTACACAAAGAAAGCAAAGTTCATTCCGCAAGTATTGTGAGTTTTGTTGCAAATCTTTATTTTCTTAAAGTCTTTTGTACACATGCAAAAAACAGCCAATTTTTCACCCTTCACAAGGTCTTCTTCAGGGCTGTGAATTTCATACAATATAGAAAATATTTAAAAACCACTAATTGATCAAATACTCCGTTATCGGTTAACAAAACAAGTACATTAGAGAAAAAAGGAAAACAGTGAGTTTGTACAGTAAGAATTCCAGCAGAAAAGCTCGGAGCAAAAGTCACGACAGAGGAGGACAGAGCCATGCTGATTGTGATTCAAGAAAAGTAAAAAAGTCATGAAGTAAGAGAGAGTAGCTAGAATGCAATTTGCGACCTTTGTGTCAAAAAAAGGAAAAAATTTGACAAAGCCTAAAGGATACCGAAAAATCGATCCCCAAACTAAAGAAAACACCCTAAGTGCAATACAGTATGTAGGGTATCAAGATTAAAAAAGCTGTTTCTTACCAAAGGTAGGATGACCAGAATCATACGTCAGTTTGTAGAATCCAGCAAATAGAAAGGCTGATGTTATTGTAACACGTCCCTGTTAGTGGACGTAGTCTCCACACATGAGGCCTCGACATAAACAAACATAAGTATAAGCTTTCAAGAACCAGTTGCCACACAGGCTGAAGTCACTCAAAAAATGAGTCGACTCCACAGTTGAGGGTGAGCTTACCGGCAGAGGAGAGACGCGAAGGCTCTAACCAGCGCCGTGAGGGAAACGGCAGCGCCAGCGTAGCGGGGCAAGCCAGGAAAGACTACAGCCCCCAGCAGCACCAGGGGCGTCGCGCCCGTGACGGCGAGGGAGCGCCAGGAGGCGGTCAAAGGGGGACGCCGCCGGGAGCCCTGTGGAAATCGACTCCACAGTTGAGGGTGAGCTTACCGGCAGAGGAGAGACGCGAAGGCTCTAACCAGCGCCGTGAGGGAAACGGCAGCGCCAGCGTAGCGGGGCAAGCCAGGAAAGACTACAGCCCCCAGCAGCACCAGGGGCGTCGCGCCCGTGACGGCGAGGGAGCGCCAGGAGGCGGTCAAAGGGGGACGCCGCCGGGAGCCCTGTGGAAATCGACTCCACAGTTGAGGGTGAGCTTACCGGCAGAGGAGAGACGCGAAGGCTCTAACCAGCGCCGTGAGGGAAACGGCAGCGCCAGCGTAGCGGGGCAAGCCAGGAAAGACTACAGCCCCCAGCAGCACCAGGGGCGTCGCGCCCGTGACGGCGAGGGAGCGCCAGGAGGCGGTCAAAGGGGGACGCCGCCGGGAGCCCTGTGGAAATCGACTCCACAGTTGAGGGTGAGCTTACCGGCAGAGGAGAGACGCGAAGGCTCTAACCAGCGCCATGAGGGAAACGGCAGCGCCAGCGTAGCGGGGCAAGCCAGGAAAGACTACAGCCCCCAGCAGCACCAGGGGCGTCGCGCCCGTGACGGCGAGGGAGCGCCAGGAGGCGGTCAAAGGGAAACGCCCCCTCTCGCCCCGCGAGTCGCGCGCGGGAGAAGCCCGGGACAAGGGCGGGACAGTCTTAGACAGTCCTAGACTGGCCGAGACTGGACTGGCCAACCCCCCTAACATCTGTAATCCAAGCAAGTAAGAGAATTCCCTTTTCTATTAACTTTACTGTGCAGCGTCATCTCGAAAGGCTCTCTGTGAGCTTCTAACTAAACTCACTGATACACGCGCTTCATTAAAGTATCTGGTGTCTACTGGCAAAGCCTGTACAATATCTTGCAATTAGAATTTTACTGCTACATAGTACATAGTAATCCTGGTGAACAGGTGTGGAAGCGTAATATTTCTCTCTACATTGGGCAAATCAACAACACAAACTTAACATGTCTAAAAAAAATACTAAAAAACAGCCATCTGTTAACTCTAAGCCCATAGTTAACTCTAAGCCCATAGAAAACTATATGCTCCAAGTCGTAACTAAAATAAATAAAGATAGAAGACAATCATTAGGACTAAGCCAGTCGCCTAATCTACAGCTACTAAGCCCAACCCAAAGTCCTCAACATTCAGGTTCTTCAGTATTCGATGACTCCATTAACCTAATAGACATTACGGTCCACCCTACTCCAAATTTGGATGATCAGAATAGCCTTATCCTGGATGATGTCGCAAATATAGTGCCACCAGACCAAGAAATAAACATTGAACTTGAACACGAGACTCTGGCGCATAATGTTGATGAACTGTCATCCCCTGAGCAGGAAACTCGACCTTCGAGAAAAAATAGGAAAACTCAACAAAAGCGGATGGGGTTACGCTCAGGTAATAGGAGGAAAAAAGCTACTCCGACAGGAAAAAATAAGGCAAAAATCTTAGATGATGGTGACACTAATGTTCTTGATAAAAGCAATCACGACAAAAGCTATAATGAGGACGATTTGCTTCAGAAAATAGCAGACATTATTGATTCTAAAATCAAAACCATCATTAAGCCTTTAATCGCCAAAATCGACAAATTGAACGCGGAGGTAAAAAAGATGAGTGGTCTTCAAGTCAAAGCTGTGGAAGGGGTTGAGACGGTTAATACCTTAGTGACACAAATGGCGAAACCAATCGAACCTAAGGCAAGGAGCTCTATAGAAAAAGAGAGCAGTCCTACGCTCCCTGAAAGTTCAGCCAGGAATGAAACTCATTCTACCAATCGACCCTTGTATACCGCTGGGATATCAGGACCAAAAGGTAATGTGCCAATAAACTGTCAGGAAACAGATCCCCTTCAATTTATTGAAGAAGCCTCCCCAGTTGTCCTGGTCCTGGCCAATGTTCCCCCGCCAACAGATGCACAATCCGAAACACCAGCATCCTTGTCTAGTAAGGCCCTCTATTGGCTAACAAATAATACGCAAATGGCACCAGGAGGAAAATATCAACTTGCATCCGAGATTAAATCCACTAAGAGGGTGGCGTGGATTGGAAATCGACCGAAAGGATTCAAGGGAGATTGCGTTATAGTGACTTTTTCCCATCCAGGTGTTTTGCCAAATCTCTTAAACCATATCTACCCCCCCCAAAGAAGAGCAGGATCTGTTGTTCCTCTTACGTTAAAATTTTTTTATGGAGAGCAAGAGAATGTGACTTTTCCAAGGACTCCTGGTCCTATGTGGAACACTGTGAGAAACAACAGAGGCCCAGGGGTTCCCTTTAATGATTGGGGTATGGTTTTAGGCAATAGATATGAAGCCTTATCAGGGCTAAATGATTGTGATTGACTGGGCAATAGATTTGAAAACCTCCCAATTCCTGTTGGCATTCATGCTGCCAGGGAAACGGTCACCCGGCCAAATACTGGATTAATTGATGCTTTGATTAATGTAAGCAACATACAGGACGAGTCTGGTAATATGATTAATGCTCACCAGTGTATTGAATGTTCCAAACATACTGTTAATAATGATATACTTGAGCCAAATGAGAATTTGTCTCCTGAATTGGCTGTTATAGATGATAACATATGTGAATATGATCTTACCCAGCAACAGTGTGAAGGCCAAACCGATAGTACAAAATCTACCAGTGACAATAACAATATACAACGTACCTTAATGTCCTGGAATGTTGCAGGGTTAAAAAATAAGATTCTATCACAGGATCTGCTAACTTTCCTGGATTCAAAGGATATAATCCTTTTTCAGGAGACTTGGCAGCTAGAACCCGATCCAATTCAGGGATATTTACATTATTTCATTCCAGCTACCCCGAGCTCAAGGGGAAGGGCAAAAGGTGGCTTGGTAACATGGATTAAGCAGAATAATGACTACTCAGTGTTACAAATAGATACCAATAGTTCTGATATATTATTGGTCAAATTACAGCGACCGCCCAGTAGGGACATCTTTATTTTTAACATCTACTCAAGGGGCCTACCGGGTGGTAAACCCACTAAGGCGGTTGAACTGTTGGATATTCTATTAAAACAACACTGTTTGAATGCCGATATTATTATTGGTGGTGATTTTAATTGTTGTTTTGAACCACTTGATAATCAGGATGTTGACCTCACTATTGAAGAGGACTTCGTTTGGGAAATCCCACAGCTTTCCTTGTTACCCATCAAAAGATGGTCTGAGGCTGCATTACAGTTAAAAGTACTATGTGTTGAGTCTGGGTTGAGGGCCACTAACGGAAGAACATTATCAGATAAGCAGGGTGCCCCTACTTTCTCTAATGGAATTACACATAGTCGTATTGATTATATATTGACTAACAAAGAGAATTGGGGAAATGTTCTTGATATGAGGATTGAGTCAAGGGTGGAAAGTGACCACGACCCATTGATTTTAACTTTTAAATTGTTCGATCTGATGACAAATGAGGAAGAGAGGGAAAATGTTCAGATAAACCTCTCCAACGATCAAAGACACATCAGATGGGCAATCTGTGCAGCTAATGAGGAAAGCATGTTAGCTATGAGGGATTTAACAACCTTGGCCATCCAAGAAGTCCAGGATATAAATGATAAAAATACCCCGATAGCTGAAATTAGCAGGATCCATGATAAATTTTTTAACAAGTTAAAATTGTTTTTTGTAAAGAAAGCTAAGAAGAAGCCACGTAGACCAATAAGAAAGGAGGATCAGTGGTATGACAAGACCTGCAGGACTGCCTATAGGTTCCTGTCAGATACGGTAAAAACTAGAGACAAAACTAAAATAAGGGAGGCCCGAGTTATGTACAAAAAAGTGCAATTTAGTGCAAAAAGGGATTGGGAGGAAGGCTACTGGAGGGATCTCCTCGAAGCCAGTAGGGAAAGATCCATGACACCCTTCTGGAATATTGTTAAATGGGGAAGGGGGGCTAATAGAGGAGAACCCACAAATCATGTGTTACCAGAAGCCTGGGTATCCCATTTTTCTACTCAGTTTGCTGCTGAGGATGAAGGTGAAGAGGAGTGTCTAGCCTTAGCAGATACTCTAACGAGCCCCTTACTCTTCTCCAAAGATGACGTCCTAAAAACTCTGAGCAGTATACCCAAAGCCAGAGCCCCGGGCCTAGATTTTATCCCTGCAGATTTGTTTATGCACAACAAGGACCTATGGGCCACCTATATCCAGCTGTTAGCCAACGCTATTGCAAAGGGCTCGCCTATTCCTGAGACCTGGAAAGGAGCCGAGATTATCCCCATCTTTAAAAAGGGGGCATGCTCGGATCCAGGCAATTATAGGCCTATTAGCCTGATTGCATGTATACAAAAAGTTGTGGCAAGGTTATTATTACAGCGAATACATGGGTGGATAGATGATCACGATATATTATCACCCCTGCAGGCGGGTTTCCGCAGCCATACCAGCACTATCGACCAAGTTTTTAGATTTGTTTTATTGTATTGGCGCACAGTTTTACTAGGGGGCGGGATGCTTTTTGCGGATTTTGTTGATTTAAAATCAGCTTTTGATTTAGTTCCCCGCCATAAGCTGTGGAATATCCTACATGACCAGGGTATTCCATAAGAAATCCTGTCTCTACTGATCAGGATGCATGAAAACAATTTTGCACAAGTACGGTGGAATCAGCAGGGTAGTACCACTGAGAAGTTCCCCATTGCGAGGGGTGTACGCCAAGGATGCGTGCTTGCACCAACACTCTTCTCGTTATACATCAACAGGGTGATCAGTTATTTCGAACATCAGCCCACGGATGCCCCAAGGTTGGCAGGAAGGCTGATCCCCCTGTTGATGTTTGCGGACGATACCTTGCTGATATCAAAGACCCAGCAGGGACTTCAAAAGGCCATTAGGGTTTTTGAAGCATTTTGCATTGATCATGGTCTTGCAATTAATACCAGCAAAACTAAATTTATGGTTATGCACAAGCGGAAACACATTAGAGGTAGAGTTATTATGGATGGGGTCCAGCTCGAGCAGACTCAGGTCTTTAAGTACCTTGGTATCAATTTGTCTTACAATCTAGATTGGAAACAGCATACAAATGAACTAGATACAAAACATGCACAACTTGCAGGAGTTCTCACAAAGGAGCTTTTTTCATCTTATACCAAACCAATTAAACCTGTCCTAAAAATCTACAACGCTAAGGTTGGAGCAGCTGTTCTTTATGGAGCTGAACTCTGGGGGTCCAGTAATTTTACCAAGTTGACGGTAGCACAGAACAAATTTCTCCGCAACATTACTGGTTTACCAATGTCAACCCCATCGATACCTTTAAATTATGATTTAGGATTTTATAGTTTTAGGGACACAGCCAGGTATAGAATCGTGGCCTACTGGAGAAGGCTATGGGTAACCCCTGAACTCTCCCAGTATGCCCAAGGCTTCCTGGAGGTGAGAACCCTGGATACTGCCAGTAAGATAGTCTGGATGAAAGAGGCTAAACTTTTATATAGGGCACTGGGTTTACCCCAATTGTGGGATGATCCCCTAAATAGTGTATTTCCACCGAAAAAGACACTTCGTGAACTCTATTGGAGCATGGTGGAGATTAAGTGCTTTAGGAATCATATTGACCGTACCTTTACATATGATTATTTGGAGCTCAAGCACTCGCCGGCCCTCGAATCCTACTGGGATTGGATCACGGTCCCAGGGGACCAGAAGAGGTACCATCAGTTGAGGGTGGGGACACTTCCACTAAATGCCCTAATAGTGAAATGGAATAAGGTACAAACTCCAAGGTGCCCCTTCTGTCCGGACCATAATGAAAACATCGGACATGTGTTATTTGCCTGCCCTGAATATAGAATACCCAGACGCTCATGGCTTAAACCAATTTGCATCCAGTTAGGTTTAAAAACGTCAAACGAGGCTGTCAGGATCTTAAGAACAGACACCTCTCAGCCTGTTGTTATAGCTATGGCAAAATTCCTCCACTGGATGTGGATAATTCGTGCACGCAAAATGTGTCTGGAATAAGTTTAGGATTGTTATTGCCTGTCGTACTGTTTGCGTTTATTTGAACTTCTGACCAGTATATTTTTTGTGATAAACTATGCAAACCATATAAGTAGTTGTTACTTTTTTTACTTATCCTTTCGGTTGGCACTAATGAACTTAGCTGGATATTTTAAGATTATGCAAAGATGTAAATAGGATATTTTAAGATTGTGTAAAAATGTAAATAGGATGAGATAGGAAGATGTTTTTTACTTTTGCTTATTTATTGTATTAACTCATTGTGGATCCTGTATATTTGTGGGGTGGGGGGGAGGGGTGGGATAAAAACAACAAATTTTTTTTTGTAAAATGTCTTTGATGATTGAAATATATCGAATAAAGACTAATTAAAGTGAAAGTGAGTGGTTCCCAATTTAAAAAAGTAAAGAAGTAATAGGAGCAAAACGCTCAAAGGTATGGGTAGAAGTGATAGAGGTTAAAAGTGGTGCTCAGCCTTTTTTCATACCTGTCAACTCACATTGTGCCACAGTGTGACACACGATATCTGCCCCAATACACGGTCACCCGGTGAGGAGACAACATCACACTGTGGCAGGGAAAACGAGCTGAAACCACTGTAAATAGTGTTTTTTAACCTTGTTTTCCGAGGCTTTGAACTGCAGAAGTCCATTTAGGGTAGTGAAAACTCCCCAGTACATCGGCACCAGCCCCGTAGCTTTATTTTTTTTGTGTGGAGAAGGTTTGGGGCGGGGTGGGGTTCAAAAGGGCCTTCTAGGTTCTTCTCGGCACAAGGCCCAGTTCCCTTCAAGGCCCTGCCCCCTCCAAACACTGTGAGATTGTTCTTTAAGTTGGCAGGTATGCTTTTTTTCTCTTCAAAATTCTACTTACTCAGCAAACATCGAGTTTGTGATTTTAATATAGGATTTACAGCATGAAGTCTAGTTTAGACATATTTAACTCACCAAGTATGCATTCATGTTTTTACACAAGGACAATATATAGGAGTCAGCATATTAATTTCTGCATATTCAGTGTTAACTTCTTCTTTCTCTCCCTCCACAAACCACTCTCATCGTTGTTGGCTTCTTGGTCATTTTGATAGTGGAAGAAAACCATTTTACAGTAGAACATTCCTTCTTTGAACGCGCAATCCACTGCAATATTTCTGAAAATCAACTAAATTATTGTTCATTTTTAAAAAATAATTCTGCTTGATGGGAAGATGTTTGAAGGAAAAATGTGGCCATTGTTTCTACTTTTTTTGGTATTATTTTGTCTTTTTTATTTGTTGTTGGATGAGTTGTGCAGGGTGCATGCTTGCAGGCAAGAGTGCCATGGTTGGCCCACGTGGATTAAAATAAGGGGCAATGGCCATCCATTCACTTATTCTCCCTGGGTCGTGTGCATGCTCATTAATGTCCTTGATTATTCTGCAATTTCTATAATTCTGCTAGGGGTCCTGGAGCATTGGGGGCTTTTTGGCCTTCCCAAATATTATTCCTGATACTACTATAGTTTTACAAACCTAAGCTTACTAGAAAAATAGAATCAAACACCAAGAGAACTAGAGTAACACCCTCTGCTCAAAACATCACACATACAATCATTCACACAACTTTCATTAACACACGTAAAAAACAACCAAATATATCAATAATCTGAAGAACAAGACACATCAAATAATCGAGAGGGCCTAGGATTACAGTCAGTTCTTTCCTTGGAATAGTAATAAAGCAATTTGTCTAAATATCATAAGTTAGAGCTTTCTCCAATGACTTATAAGTACATTTCAACCAATGACTTATAAGTACATTTCAACCAATGACTGTTTACAATGTTCATCTCGTTAAAGTTTTCAGAAATTGCGCAGACGAGCGTTTCGGTGATGGCCCCAATATCCTGGTCGCACCTTCTTCAGGGTGCTAAAAACATAAAATGGGTCAGAGGGTCTTGGTGTCAACGATGAATATATCATCTCTGATGTGACGAGCTTGCTAGGTCAAGGAGATGATCGGATACAAAACCACAAGATTGTGGAAAACCCTGAATGTGGAGAATCTTCCTATATATATCTTAGCAGCTCTAGAGCAGGCCGCTCTATGCAGCTATATCGGGTGGCGGAAACGGAGATCACGATTCTTCGGTTTTAGTAAGCTTGAGTCCGTTTATCCAAATAGTACAAGTAACTCAAGGGCCTGAGTATCAGCTTGACATTACACTAGTAAGAACTACATCAGGAATAGCTGGACGGAAAGAGCTTCTGCATCTTCAGAATCAAAAGTAGGAGGCTGGTTTCTCCTAGAGTAAAACACAACTGCTCATAGAACAAGCATTGGCATTGCCAATAGGTCTCGCTTGTGGGACCTTATAAGTATTTAGTTTTGCAGCACAATATCCTTGTTGCATAATCGGATATTGTGCTGCAAAACTAAATACTTATAAGGTCCCACAAGCGAGACCTATTGGCAATGCCAATGCTTGTTTAAGTCAGCTCCGTTTGGCAATGGGCAGAGAGTGTCTCTCTGTGGTGTTGATACATTCCATGTTTGGAGTGTATCTTACATCACCAGGTAGAATATAGAATATTTGCGGGGTGGGAGTTCGAGATGAAGACAGTTGGGTAGATTTGTATGAAGCTGAGCTGGCAAAGTGAGAAGCGGAGTTGCAAAATAAAGATCCAACCTTTACATGAAATTGAGTAGTCTACTTTACAATTTGGCAACGGAGGATGGAGAGGCAACTCTGCAAGGACCCACGGAGAAAAGGAATTAGCAGTTGATGATTTAGGAATACGTGAGGATCCGTAAGACAACAATAAGTGAAAAACGTGACAAAAAGAAGAATAAAGGTGAGCCCAAGTGCAAGCGAGCGCAAGTGGAATTCGAAGTGATGAGCATAATTGAATTTAAGAAAATTTGTGAAGTTACCGTTATCGGCGGCATGCGCGAGTGAAGCACGAGAAGTGGTGCATGGAGTCAGCGCGAGTGAAGCACGAGTAGGATGTTGCATGCGCAAGCGCTGTGATGCATCAATGCTAGAAAGCGAAGAGGTACTATTCACGACGAAGGGTTGAAGGAAAATTTCTCGTTCTTGATTTACGAAGAACCCGAAGTAACGCGAAGGATAATAATTGCGCGAAGGAGGCACTGGGCAGTTTAAATAAAAAGTTTGAAAGAAATAAAACCTTTTTGGGAAATTGTGAACCATTCATAAAAATTAAAAAAATGTTGTGACTGAAGATATTAAGACTGCTACATTGGATGAATTAACATTTAGAGAATACATTACAATACAATACAATGAATTAAAAATTAGATACAAGAATTTAAGAGACCGTGATTGAAAGCAGATGTTGATTGTGAGCGTAGCGTTACATGAGGAGAAAATTACAAGTGGACGGGGGAACACGGCCTGGGGGAAGCTGGCTGGGGAGGGGGAGGAGAAATGCAAGGAAGTTAGGGGAGGAGAAGCCGAGAAGCCGCAGAGCGCACGCTGGGCGAAGCCCTTTGATGTGCTCTGCGGCAAGATGCAATTAGGAGGGAGGGAGGCTGATGCGCGTTTGTGTTGATCACGTGGTTCACGTGAACTTCGTGAAAACGCCAGGCAAAAAGCTGGTGGTTTCACGAGCAGTTTGCCGACTTGAATTCTCGCTCTGCTCGATGCGCGCATGCATCGATAGGTCGCGAGACCTAAAAAGGTTAGCAATGAAGACCTATTGTGTTTCAAGTATGTGTGAGGTGAAAAGAAACTCAACAACAGTGAGTGTACACATGGGCAGCTTAAAGATTTTGGGGGCCCCGGGCAAAGCTTATTTTTGGGCCCCTGTTCCCAACAACTTTCAATTTATTATACTTTTTCAGCTTAATCACATCCATTGATCATACCTTAAAAGTCAAGACATAGCTAAATAAATTAAGACAAATGATAGGCAATTGCTAGTTTAAAATCCGCACTTGTGCCCTTTAAGGTTCCTCCTTTTCTCGAGTCGTTCTTGGACTGCCTGGATCCACATACAGCACACAGATTTGCATGGAAGTGGACCTAGGCACAGCCCTGTATGAGAGTCTGTGGTATAGTTGCCAACATTCGGTGTCCAAAACAGTTAAAGGTAGTTATTACAACTTCACTGTTGGTATACATTAACGAAGAGCCCTGTCCCGACCAAGGCCCCTTGAAAGGTGGGGCCCTGGGCCAGAGCCCACTTTGCTCATGCACCATATCTGATCTAATAGCGAAGAAGCAATAGCTAAACAAATGGCTGCACAAAGGCAAGATGAGGTTTTCAGAAATGTTCTTTTGACCTAGCAGAACAAAAGTAGGCCTACATTCAACTCTTGACAAAAATGCAAATCAGGGTTAGAGTTTCTGCTTTTAGTATCTTGCTCTTTTTTGATCAATAAATGCTCTTTTTTATCCATAATATTCTTGTTCTATAAAGTAAGTGGATCTGAGAGCTGTATTTAGCAGCACTTAAATGTCAACCTCATACAATGTGAATGGAGGTCAGGCTTGGCCTCCAAGTAACAGCCGCAGTGAGATTCGTCAGGACAGCCTGCTGTATTTGAAAGGCATACAAATTGTGCATTTGACATTTGGGCAAGACATTTTTAGGTGTGTCGGTCCCTGCATGAGAAAGTGTTACTTTTCAACTAAAACCTTGCTAGCATTTAAAGGTACAGAAGCCGAAAAGGGACATTGTCCATTGATAAATATTGCACTCCCCTCCCAAAGCGCGCACAAATAGATAAATACATACACGTGTCTCTCTCTCTATGCTTTGATTCTGGTATCAAAACTCCTGATGACGAGGTGCACGAAAGGCTACTAAGTAGAGGTGGGCGAAACATTCCGGCAAAATGCAAATCTGGCCAATGATACATTTTGGGACTTATTTACAAGCTCCGTACGCCGCCGGTACATCACTTTTAATATGGGAAAAAGTGACTGTACTGGTGGCGCAAGGAACTTGCAAAGTAGCGCTTCTATCGTTTTAACTCTCACGCGAACCCTCAAACCACTGAGAAATGGCTACATGTCTCAGATGGGACAGACCTCCAAAAAGGCAGATTTTCCCGTTTTTTTCGATTCTGTTTTTAGCCTAAAAAAAGGATTCGCCCAGGCATATCAACAAGGTGCCATGTTATGTGTGAGCTCAGTAAACATTTAAGATTTGCTAGTTTTCTTAAACAGGAAGTGATATTTTCACTTCCTGAAATTTATGTCAAGTCAATAATCTTTATTCGGATATTTCGTTATCCATAAAAGTACACACATAATCACGTACATGGTCAAGATAATAAAAATCACAATAAAAATAAGATAAAAACGTTGTTATGTTTTCCATTTCATTGGCAATAGCAGCAGTACTTGCATGACAATGTGCAAAAGTGCATTATTTTCCAAGTCATCACCAACTTTCAAGTATATTTCTATAGCAGCATCAAATAAAGTGCACATGTGCAGAAGTCACCTCTAAGATAGGAGCAATATATACATGGTACACAGATTCTCAAGCATCAGCTAAAAAGGCAGTTTACTAGGGGGATTAGCAGCATTGTCTAAAGTGCTAGTTGTATAAGGTGCATAGTTCCTATTAAAAAAGACCATTAGGATAAAGTGCAAAGTACAAGGTTTCCCATGGATCATTAGAGTGAGCAGATTACTATAGCTCAAATATTTACAAATAGCAGCATGAGATAAAGTGCGACTGTGCAAAGTGCAGAAATAGAACACCTCTAAATACATGTAATATGTCTTAGCCCAAAGACATTAATTCATAGAGGAGCGAGAGCGGATAGCCATTTTTAAAAAGGTGCACACATGGTATATAATGCCATCGTCTTTGAGCTGGAGAACAATTTTATAGGCCACTTTAAAATCCTTTATACCTTTGGCTCTGAAGAATGGTATCAACAGGAGCTTACTATATTGTTGATAGAAGGAACAAAACAACAAAAAGTGCACCATAATTTGTTTCCCTGAATTCTGACATGGGCAGGCCAAGTTCTCAATGTTAGGTTGGTAGCCTATAGGGAAACACAGTAAGTATTTTATAGATCCTGCTCTTAATCGGAAAAGAAGACTACGCTCCCAACATGTAATATTTTTGAGGAGATAACCAGCGGGTAAACGCGAGATGGATTCAGTGTCACCTTCCATTTGAATGTACTGTTTCACAGAGGTTTTGACAGATTCTTGTTTATATCTAATCTCCCCATAATGTTTATATAGGATATTACGAATCGTCTTCCCGTCAATCCCATCTAATTCGTCAGGACTATCAAAAATATACTCACGGTTGACTGCTGCCAGGCTCGCCCGTACTTGGGCCAGCCAGTGAATTCTAATGCCTTTGTCGCATTTTAAGAAGTTAGCCAAGATTTCCCTAGTCAGAGAGGCTTCGGGTTTTTCCAAACCTTTATCCAGAACAGAACAGGACGAGCCCTGATGTAGTATTCCAAATAAAACAGTTTTAATTCAGTGTGGCTTACAAAAATAGGCGATGATATTGATATTCCCATGAGCCTTCTGCAAAGTCTATTTTCCTCAGCCTGTGCATTTTTTAGATTTGTGTATCCCCAGATTTCAGCCCCATAATTGGTACACATTGTGTCCTATACATTTTTAGTAATGACAGTATCACCTCTAATCTTTTTGGCTTAGGAAGGGTCAATACTGAGTTTATAGCTTTAGTGAACTTAGACCGTCCATAAGCCAAATGTGGGGTCCATGAGCCACTATCTGAGATTTGTATGCCCAGGTAGGGAAAAATGCGAGTGCATAACAGGGAGTCTTGGTCCAAGGTAATCCTATTGATGTGGCGTTTATTGGGGCCACAGCACATTAAAAATGATTTTTTTGAATGAGTACAGAGGTCAAGACTATGCATAAAAAATACAAATCCCCGAACTATGGGGCATATTACCAACGTTAAGCGATATTTATCGCTAACGATGCTTAGCAACGAATTTTTTAACGCTAAGCATCGTCAGAAATTATCGCAGATAAACCTTGCTATTATCAAGGTTTATCGCAAATGCGATAAAAAACGGCCGCAATGCATGAATATCGCTGAAAAGTCCGCGATATTCATGCATTACCGAGCTAATGCTCTTAGCCATGTTATCCACCTCCCATTGGATATCATGGCTAAGAACTGCTCAGGGCAGGTGTTAGTTTTTGGAGATATTCACGCTTAGCGCGAATATCTCCAAAAGTTGGTAATAGGAGATAGCGATGTTAGCGACTCTTTCCAGTCGCTAACATCTTGGCTCGCCCACTTTGCATGTCATTAGTGATAAATATCACTGACATGCAAAGTGGGAACCAAGATGGTCGCTATCTCCTACTAGCTGTCGCTAACTGATGTTAGCAACAGCTAGGTAATAGGGAGATAATTTTATCTCCGCTTTCTTGGCTTTTAAAGCCAAAAAAGCGGAGATAAACCCCCTTGCTAATATGCCCCTAAAATCCTCAAAGCATTTGGTGTGCGACCCATTAAAACAGCATCGTCTGCATAGAGTAGGGCGGGGAGTTTAGTGCCATTTATTATAGGGACGTCGGGAGTTTGATGAGACAAAACATTGTGGAGTTCATTAATATATAAAATAAATAAAAGAGGGGCAAGAACGCACCCTTGTCTAACACCTCTACCGACCGTTATGTCTCCTGACACTGCTCCATCCATGCTAATCCTTACTCTAGCTTTTAAATCTCTATGAAGGTAGGCTTAAAAGTGTACCAAATTATTGTCCAGACCATAATCCAAGAGGCGTTGCCAAAGCCTTGATCTGTTGACAAAATCAAAGGCGGACGAGAGGTCCATAAATGCCAGGTAAAGTGGACTGTGTCGAGCAATGGTGTACTTTCCTATTATTAAATTAAGGTTCAGACACTGTTCCACTGTGCCAAGGTGGCTCTGAAATCCCAACTGGCATTTATTCAAAATGTTCCCATCCTCTGCCCATGCCCTGATCTTATTAAATAGGACTCTCCCTAATATTTTGAGGGTATTATCAATTAATGAAATGGGCCTATAGCAACTAGGGTCGGATCTAGATCCTTTTTTAAAAATTGGAATGATTACAGAGGTTGACCATGTACTGGGGATTTTAGTTGTGGTTAGATTATTAAAAACATTCAGTAACAAAGGGGCCCAGAACTCTGGCTCTAATTTTATAAGGTCTATGGGTAGCCCGTCCGGGCCTGGGGCTTTGTTACCCGCGCTCTGGAATAGTGCCTCCTCTACCTCACTTAGAGATATTGTGATTTCGGTGGGAGGCAGATTTTCCAGGGAATTGTCGCAATATAGTGGGGAAGCATATATCTGTGAAAAATGGCCGACCCATGCTTCGCTAGAAATGTTACAGTCGAGAGGGGTGGAAGGATTCACAAGAGTTCTCAGAGATTTGGTAGCAGACCAAAAAGTATTTGTGTTGTTAATTTTGGCAGCACAGGCCATATTGTCCCAGTGTTCCTTCTGGACTGTGTCGTGCCTGAATCTTAATTCCCTTTTATAGTTAGATCTTAATTCACGGATAAGGGTACGATCTCTAGGTTGGGCCGACAAAGCTGTTCTCAATTCCCTATTGGCTCTGGAACAGATATTGTCAAACCATTTAGGATCAGATTTATGTGTGCCCGCTGGTCTAGAGATCACATTTTTAATGCCCGCACATAATTCAGTGAAAGCATAAACTGCCTCAGGATTAGGGTCTGCCAAAACAAGACAAGTCTCACATAGGGTGGGATATGTTTTTACCATCCTTGTAAAGAGCTCCCTATAATCTAAGCCTCTACATTTGACTCTCAAGGTGTCAGTAGAGAGATGTAAATTACCTGCTCCAAGTAATTTCCTAAAGTCGGAGTGCCGGGCAACCTTTAACAAGACGATTATAGGATTATGATCTCCAAAGGTGGACGGCTTTACCTCTGCCCCAAGAAGATGGTCTTGTAAAGAGGGGGATATAAAGACATAGTCGATGATGGAAGCTCGTCCTAAACCTCTATACGTGGGCAGTGGATTATCGGTGATGTTAATAGGGGCGACATCCATCACGTTTAAAAGACTTGAATTTACTAGATGATCTAATAACTCATATCCTCTCTTGCATGGGTTGTATGTAATTAGGTGAGGGTGCTTCCCATTAAATCCTTTTCCTATCAGCATTAACAACTGACCCAGTGGGGTCTGGACCTTACAAATCCAGTTAGTTCTCTCCAGTTATAATTTGTGGTGAGTGTACAGTTGCTATGTGTCTCAGTGACTGTACCACACTTGAGTCTGTAGTATCATGATGATTAGTACAAGGTGGTTTAGAAGGGCCCATAGATAGTCTTCTCTCAGCCAGCTGGATTTCACTACTCACCAAGTTCATAGCGTGTTCCAGCATAGTGTCAATAGTGTTTAAATTGGCCGCTGGGATAATGGCGCCGTTCTTCCTCATGTTTTTTCGCCTATACCCACAGGTTGTTCTGTCAGACTAGGGTACCACTCACCGCTCATCTGTTGGATACTAGATGTTAGGGGGTAGCCCGGCCATGCCTCCTTTGGCCTCGGACGGCCACAGACGGTCCCGCCCTTGTCCCGGGCTTAACCCGGGCTGAACCGGCATGCGTCCCGCGACGCGGGAGGTTCGCCGCTCCTTTGAGCGCCTCAGGGCGCGGTAGTAGGCGGGATGACCAGCAAGGTGTCGTGGGGGATGTAGTCTCCCTGCTCGGCGGCCGCGTGATGTTTCAAGGCAGCGGCGGCGGGGGAGACTGATGGCAAGAGCCCCCCAGGAAGATCGGCAAGCAGGTAGGGATGGATATCGCACCAGAATCAGGATCGCCAGCAGAAATTTATGGTTTATAGAGATTGCCTCCTTGGTTTTGAGGCTTTAGTTTTTAGATCTCGCCCAGACAGTGCTTGTGCTGTCTCTTTGAGACATGCTATATTGAGGTATGGACTTGAAGCTCCACCAACTCTCCGCCCAGCTTTTAAATTAGCTGCTGTCACCGTCCTTTGTAAATGTGGGCTTTTTATTTGTTAATAGGCTTATTAGTCCCTCCTTAGTACCTCCACGTCTTTTATTGTTACCTCCCATGAGGACTGGCCCTTTTACATGTGTTGTTACTCATTAAGTTTCATTTACGGTCTCTCAGCACTATTTTCTTAAAAGAGATTCTTCTACCAGCTGTTCCAGGCACACTTTTTGCGTCCTAGTTAACACACAGCGTTTGTATCCTGCTCATCAGAGAGTTTGGAGGGCGCCTGCTCTGTTCCCTACACTCAACTCCTGCCCCCCACCCTGCATGTTTTAATATTTATTGACACACTTTATCAGCG